>NC_136429.1:83996491-85307741 GCF_052849685.1 Lactuca virosa
ACTCTACTAGGACTTCTTCCATGCGTATCTTCAATCATTAATTCTACTTCGACTCGGTTGGTGATGGAAATTACAGACGATGGGACAACTTCAAGAATTACACCAATTGTTCCATCATCCTGCCAATCGAAGGTGTACTCCAGAAGTACCATACTCCTCTAAACGTCTCACTATTTTTTCAGACATATTCTAAAGGCAAGATACCACTCTTACGATATCTTCCGATAGGTGTCATTCACTATCATAAGCCTTTCATTTCCTCCATTTACTCAATTCTCTACGAGCCTCCACCATATCGTTTTGTACACCCAAGCAAACGTTTGGTGTACCGGGCGAGAATTTAAGATAAGAAAGCTTTATTTACGATAGACGTATAAATCTCCTTATCACTCCGAAACGTTTACATGCTAGTTCTAATATCGTAGTCATATGCTTAGAATCCTAAACACATAAGGGTTCCAGATCTGGTCGGCAACAGTCAATAGATCCGAACAAATAATATCATATATGGAAAACATATAGCATTTAGCACATAAAAGCATTTTAGGCATCATTCCTAAAATATACTAGTGCTCGTGTCAATTTAGGTGTACTACCTAAAATATAAAAGACACACTCAACTCACAATCATCGCTTAGCATCCTAAGTTTAAGTCTAGAAATTTCCTACAAATTCCTAGTTCGCTTAAACTAATGCTCTGATACCAACTGTGACATCCCCAAATTCACGGCCAGAAAAGACCGCTTTGTTTATGCTTTGTTTTACAAAATCAGAGTAATCCTTTGATTAAAAGAGTTGTGGAATTTGTTAACATGATAAGAATTTATCAAAGCATTTCTTAAAGAAATGTATTATCATTGAATAATAAAACCTCGGGATGTCATGTTCCGATACAGAACAAAAGCATAAACAGTACAATTCGATCTTACAGCAGTTTTTACAACTACTGGTCTATTATCCAAAATCTCTCGTCAAGTCCACCAACTTATACTCTTGTGCCATTACCTGTAATACAAAGAAAACTGAGTGGGTCAGGTTTGGGAGCCTGGTGAGCATATAGGGTTTTCAACCCACAGTAAGATATTATATTATATTTAATCATCAGACAATCAACCCAAATTACTCATCCTCATTATCTCCTTCTGTTTCTTAAAGCTTTACCCTAAGAGTCAATTATCCTTCATTCATTCATTCCTATGGATTGACCTAAGGGATTGGCACAAAGTCCATTTGCTACCACGGTTTATACAACAGGCACTACGTCACATAGTCGCCAAGGTTTATACAATAGGCACTACGTCTCATAGTCACCAGGGCTTACACAATAGGCACTACGTCTCATAGTCACGAGGGTTTACACAATAGGCACTACGTCTCATAGTCACCAGGGTTTACACAATAGGCACTACGTCTCATAGTCACCAGGGTTTACACAATAGGCACTACGTCTCATAGTCACGAAATATTTCATCTACCCATGTTCTACCCAACATATTTGTAGATATAAAATACATATATGGTTTAAATCATTAAAAACGTGTATAACACTTCCATTCCACACCCATCTCAAATAAACAAACAATATATAACACAAAGCACGTATTTCATAGCAAATACTTCATATTTATGTGTTAGAAGAAAGTAACTACACACTCACTTGATTAGAAGATGATCGGACAGCACTACGATTCTAAATCTATAATGCTTCGGTGAAACTGGAAGATCTTCACACACCGGGCTTCTCGGAAGCAGAGCTTCGGCTTGGAAACTCTTTTCTTCTCCGGATCTTCGGGCTTCGGGACTCGCTTCGGGTCTCGGGATGATACCGGGGCTTCGGGGGTATAAATTGCACATAAAACGATGTAATACGAGAGAGAGGTGAGTGAATTAGCAACCTTGGCCGACTGCCCCTTCAACTCTATTTGTAGGGCTGTTTTCTGGAAATTCACGCCGTGAACAGTACTCCCACGTCGTGGGCTTGATCGTCACTGCATGCGTCATCACAAGTGGGGTCTGGAAGAGTCCAGGTGACATCATTTCTAGGTTCATTTCGTGAACACCGTTTTCACGTCGTGAACTCTGACACAGTATCGGGTTTCGTGCCCCGAACTTCAGAAATTCATATCTTTCGCATACGAGCTTCGTTTTCGGCGTTCTTTATATGTACGGAATCCTTGTAACATATACTACAACTTAGTTAAGATTAATCCTTCTAAATAATCTTCCATCAAAAAGTAATTTTTGATGCTTATCGTCTCTAAATAGACTAGCCCGGATCTACGGGCGTTACAATTATCTCTCCCTTAGGATGATTACGTCCCAGAATCATCAACGAAAATAGGGCTTGTATAATGATTCCATACGTTATCTATCCATCCTAAGTAATAACTGTGATGCTAAATCTTGCACCTGTTCTTCGTACTATGGTAGACTTTCAATTCTAACCTTCAAGTTACAAAATAAATCCTTATTGAGGACTCCTTCTTATTCTTAGGATAAGTACTTCCCCTTATCTATTGTAACAGATCAATGGGTCATCTTCTAATGACCTTTCATCGGATGATGCAACGCCTGGACTCAAGTCTCTTTGAGTCAAATTCTAGAATGGAATATACCTTCCTTCATATTCTAATGTGATATAATCAAATTTTATCATATAGCATTTATGGCTACAAGCTTCATTAACAACGAGCGTGATGCTATTGATCGCATTGATTTCAATCTTCCGACTTAAGTCAGATGTTACATCGAACTTGGTTCTCTGAACCACGTAACAAACTCATCGTAGTCGGACTCAATTTGATATGACCACTAGGGTCAGAATATCAATCATCTTTTTAGTCATTAGTAAAACAATGGTAACGATATATATGAATAAAAACGAACTCAATTACAAGCTTCTAGGTAACCTTTTGACCTTCCCTGATCCAAGCGTGAGTCCTGTGCTTCCAGTAGTGTAGATCTCTACTACTATTCACACCTACTCATACTCGTCCCAAGTATTGTCTCGCAGCCCCCAAGCTCTAAAATCACAAAACAATTTAACACATATGAATGTGTCCAAATAATCATAGAAATTTTCCTAGACTCTACTAGGACTTCTTCCATGCGTATCTTCAATCATTAATTCTACTTCGACTCGGTTGGTGATGGAAATTACAGACGATGGGACAACTTCAAGAATTACACCAATTGTTCCATCATCCTGCCAATCGAAGGTGTACTCCAGAAGTACCATACTCCTCTAAACGTCTCACTATTTTATCAGACATATTCTAAAGGCAAGATACCACTCTTACGATATCTTCCGATAGGTGTCATTCACTATTATAAGCCTTTCATTTCCTCCATTTACTCAATTCTCTACGAGCCTCCACCATATCGTTTTGTACACCCAAGCAAACGTTCGGTGTACCGGGCGAGAATTTAAGATAAGAAAGCTTTATTTACGATAGACGTATAAATCTCCTTATCACTCCGAAACGTTTACATGCTAGTTCTAATATCGTAGTCATATGCTTAGAATCCTAAACACATAAAGTTTCCAGATCTGGTCGGCAACCGTCCATAGATCCGAACAAATAATATCATATATGGCAAACATATAGCATTTAGCACATAAAAGCATTTTAGGCATCATTCCTAAAATATACTAGTGCTCGTGTCAATTTAGGTGTACTACCTAAAATATAAAAGACACACTCAACTCACAATCATCGCTTAGCATCCTAAGTTTAAGTCTAGAAATTTCCTACAAATTCCTAGTTCGCTTAAACTAATGCTCTGATACCAACTGTGACATCCCCAAATTCACGGCCAGAAAAGACCGGTTTGTTTATGCTTTGTTTTACAAAATCAGAGTAATCATTTGATTAAAAGAGTTGTGGAATTTGTTCCCAAAACAAAACATGATAAGAATTTATCAAAGCATTTCTTAAAGAAATGTATTATCATTGAACAATAAAACCTCGGGATGTCATGTTCCGATACAGAACAAAAGCATAAACAGTACAATTCGACCTTACAGCAGTTATTTACAACTACTGGTCTATTATCCAAAATCTCTCGTCAAGTCCACCAACTTATACTCTTGTGCCATTACCTATAATACAAAGAAAACTGAGTGGGTCAGGCTTGGGAGCCTGGTGAGCATATAGGGTTTTCAACCCACAGTAAGATATTATATTATATTTAATCATCAGACAATCAACCCAAATTACTCATCCTCATTATCTCCTTCTGTTTCTTAAAGCTTTACCCAAAGAGTCAATTATCCTTCATTCATTCATTCCTATGGATTGACCTAAGGGATTGGCACAAACTCCATTTGCTACCACGGTTTATACAACAGGCACTACGTCACATAGTCGCCAGGGTTTATACAATAGGCACTACGTCTCATAGTCACCAGGGCTTACACAATGGGCACTACGTCTCATAGTCACGAGGGTTTACACAATAGGCACTACGTCTCATAGTCACCAGGGTTTACACAATAGGCACTACGTCTCATAGTCACTAGGGTTTACACAATAGGCACTACGTCTCATAGTCACCAAATATTTCATCTACCCATGTTCTACCCAACATATTTGTAGATATAAAATACATATATGGTTTAAATCATTAAAAACCTGTATAACACTTCCATTCCACACCCATCTCAAATAAACAAACAATATATAACACATAGCACGTATTTCATAGCAAATACTTCATATTTATGTGTTAGAAGAAAGTAACTACACACTCACTTGATTAGAAGATGATCGGACAGCACTACGACTCTAAATCTAGAATTCTTCGGTGAAACTGGAAGATCTTCACACACCGGGCTTCTCGGAAGCAGAGCTTCGGCTCGGAAACTCTTTTCTTCTCGGGATCTTCAGGCTTCGGGACTCGCTTCGGGTCTCGGGATGATACCAGGGCTTCGGGGGTATAAATTGCACGTAAAATGATGTAATACGGGAGAGAGGTGAGTGAATTAGCAACCTTGGCCGGCTGCCCCTTCAACTCTATTTATAAGGCTGTTTTCTTAAATTCACGCCGTGAACAGTACTCCCACGTCGTGGGCTTGATCGTCACTGCATGCGTCATCACAAGTGGGGTCTGGAAGAGTCCAGGTGACGTCATTTCTAGGTTCACGTCGTGAACACGGTGTTCACGTCGTGAACTCTGACACAGTATCAGGTTTCGTGCCCCGAACTTCAGAAATTCATATCTTTCGCATACGAGCTCTGTTTTCGACGTTCTTTATATGCACGCGTAGGTGAGATTATGTTCTACAACTCTCGTTCAGACTTTGTCGGCTAATTTTGACTTTATTTTTATAATATTTTAATTATATTATTTTTAGTAGGACGGGACAGGAAAACTCCGTTAGAAAATCATAACTCCTTCGTCTGACGTCCCTTTTCGCCTGTCTTTTCACCATTGGACTACTATCGACGAGATCTTCAATTCTCGTTTAGATTGTTTCGGCTAAATATCGCTCGATCTCATATTCGAACTTCGGGCTGTACACTGCTAAGCCGAAACTTCAAAAAATCATAACTTCCTCATACGAAGTCAGATTTGGGCGTTCTTTTCATGCAAGCTATCGGTTTAACGTATTCTACGACTTTCGTTTAGATCGCTAAATCCAATTATCGCTCTATCGTAAATTCACTATTTACGTCGCGTAGTGTCATGCCGGTTCTGTCGCGAAACTTCGACAGGTCATAACTTCTTCGTTATAACTCGGATTTCGGCGTTCTTTATATGTACGGAATCCTTGTAACATATACTACAACTTAGTTAAGATTAATCCTTCTAAATAATCTTCCATCAAAAAGTAATTTTGATGCTTATCATCTCTAAATTGACTAGCCCGGATCTACGGGCGTTACAGTTATCTCCCCCTTAGGATGATTACGTCCCGGAATCATCACCGAAAATAGGGCTTATATAATGATTCCATACGTTATCTATCCATCCTAAGTAATAACCGTGATGCTAAATCTTGCACCTGTTCTTCGTACTATGCTAGACTTTCAATTCTAACCTTCAAGTTACAAAATAAATCCTTATTGAGGACTCCTTCTTATTCTTAGGATAAGTACTTCCCCTTATCTATTGTAACAGATCAATGGGTCATCTTCTAATGACCTTTCATCGGATGATGCAACGCCTAGACTCAAGTCTCTTTGAGTCAAATTCCAGAATGGAATATACCTTCCTTCATATTCTAACGTGATATAATCACATTTTATCATATAGCATTTCTGGCTACAAGCTTCATTAACAACGAGCGTGATGCTATTGATCGCATTGATTTCAATCTTCCGACTTGATTCAGATGTTACATCGAACTTGGTTCTCTGAACCACGTAACAAACTCATCGTAGTCGGAGTCAATTTGATATGACCACTAGGGTCAGAATATCAATCATCTTTTTAGTCATTAGTAAAACAATGGTAACGACATATATGAATAAAAACGAACTCAATTACAAGCTTCTTGGTAACCTTGTGACCTTCCCTGATCCAAGCGTGAGTCCTGTGCTTCCAGTAGTGTAGATCTCTACTACTATTCACACCTACTCATACTCGTCCCAATTATTATCTCGCAGCCCCCAAGCTCTAAAATCACAAAACAATTTAACACATATTAATGTGTCCAAATAATCATAGAAATTTTCCTAGACTCTACTAGGACTTCTTCCATGCGTATCTTCAATCATCAATTCTACTTGGACTCAGTTGGTGATGAAAATTACAGACGATGGGACAACTTCAAGAATTACACCAATCGTTCAATCATCCTGCCAATCGAAGGTGTACTCCATAAGTACCATACTCCTCTAAACGTTTCACTATTTTATCACACATATTCTAAAGGCAAGATACCACTCTTACGATATCTTCCGATAGGTGTCATTCACTATCATAAGCCTTTCATTTCCTCCATTTACTCAATTCTCTACGAGCCTCCACCATATCGTTTTGTACACCCAAGCAAACGTTCGATGTACCGGGCGAGAATTTAATATAAGAAAGCTTTATTTACGATAGACGTATAAATCTCCTTATCACTCCGAAACGTTTACATGCTAGTTCTAATATCGTAGTCATACGCTTAGAATCCTAAACACATAAGGTTTCCAGATCTGGTCGGCAACAGTCCATAGATCCGAACAAATAATATCATATATGGCAAACATATAGCATTTAGCACATAAAAGCATTTTAGGCATCATTCCTCAAAATATACTAGTGCTCGTGTCAATTTAGGTGTACTACCTAAAATATAAAAGACACACTCAACTCACAATCATCGCTTAGCATCCTAAGTCTAAATCTAGAAATTTCCTACAAATTCCTAGTTCGCTTAAACTAATGCTTTGATACCAACTGTGACATCCCCAAATTCACGGCCAGAAAAGACCGGTTTGTTTATGCTTTGTTTTACAAAATCAGAGTAATCCTTTGATTAAAAGAGTTGTGGAATTTGTTCCCAAAACAAAACATGATAAGAATTTATCAAAGAATTTCTTAAAGAAATGTATTATCATTGAATAATAAAACCTCGGGATGTCATGTTCCGATACAGAACAAAAGCATAAACAGTACAATTCGACCTTACAGCAGTTATTTACAACCACTGGTCTATTATCCAAAATCTTTCGTCAAGTCCACCAACTTATACTCTTGTGCCATTACCTGTAATACAAAGAAAACTGAGTGGGACAGGCTTGGGAGCCTGGTGAGCATATAGGGTTTTCAACCCACAGTAAGATATTATATTATATTTAATCATCAGACAATCAACCCAAATTACTCATCCTCATTATCTCCTTCTGTTTCTTAAAGCTTTACCCTAAGAGTCAATTATCCTTCATTCATTCATTCCTATGGATTGACCTAAGGGATTGGCACAAACTCCATTTGCTACCACGGTTTATACAACAGGCACTACGTCACATAGTCGCCAGGGTTTATACAATAGGCACTACGTCTCATAGTCACCAGGGCTTACACAATGGGCACTACGTCTCATAGTCACGAGGGTTTACACAATAGGCACTACGTCTCATAGTCACCAGGGTTTACACAATAGGCACTACATCTCATAGTCACTAGGGTTTACATAATAGGCACTACGTCTCATAGTCACCAAATATTTCATCTACCCATGTTCTACCCAACATATTTGTAGATATAAAATACATATATGGTTTAAATCATTAAAAACCTATATAACACTTCCATTCCACACCCATCTCAAATAAACAAACAATATATAACACATAGCACGTATTTCATAGCAAATACTTCATATTTATGTGTTAGAAGAAAGTAACTACACACTCACTTGATTAGAAGATGATCGGACAGCACTACGACTCTAAATCTAGAATTCTTCGGTGAAACTGGAAGATCTTCACACACCGGGCTTCTCGGAAACAGAGCTTCGGCTCGGAAACTCTTTTCTTCTCGGGATCTTCAGGCTTCGGGACTCGCTTCGGGTCTCGGGATGATACCAGGGCTTCGGGGGTATAAATTGCACCTAAAACGATGTAATACGGGAGAGAGGTGAGTGAATTAGCAACCTTGGCCGGCTGCCCCTTCAACTCTATTTATAGGGCTGTTTTCTGGAAATTCACGCCGTGAACAGTACTCCCACGTCGTGGGCTTGATCGTCACTGCATGTATCATCACAAGTGGGGTCTGGAAGAGTCCAGGTGACGTCATTTCTAGGTTCACGTCGTGAACACGGTGTTCACATCGTGAACTCTGACACAGTATCAGGTTTCGTGCCCCGAACTTCAGAAATTCATATCTTTCGCATACGAGCTCTGTTTTCGACGTTCTTTATATGCACGCGTAGGTGAGATTATGTTCTACAACTCTCGTTCAGACTTTGTCGGCTAATTTTGACTTTATTTTTATAATATTTTAATTATATTATTTTTAGTAGGCCGGGACAGGAAAACTCCGTTAGAAAATCATAACTCCTTCGTCTGACGTCCCTTTTCGCCTGTCTTTTCACCGTTGGACTACTATCGACGAGATCTTCAATTCTCGTTTAGATTGTTTCGGCTAAATATCGCTCGATCTCATATTCGAACTTCGGGCTGTACACTGCTAAGCCGAAACTTCAAAAAATCATAACTTCCTCATACGAAGTCAGATTTGGGCGTTCTTTTCATGCAAGCTATCGATTTAACGTATTCTACGACTTTCGTTTAGATCGCTAAATCCAATTATCGCTCTATCGTAAATTCACTATTTACGTCGCGTTGGGTCATGTCGGTTCTGTCGCGAAACTTCGACAGGTCATAACTTCTTCGTTATAACTCGGATTTCGGCGTTCTTTATATGTACGGAATCCTTGTAACATATACTACAACTTAGTTAAGATTAATCCTTCTAAATAATCTTCCATCAAAAAGTAATTTTGATGCTTATCATCTCTAAATTGACTAGCCCGGATCTACGGGCGTTACAGTTATCTCCCCCTTAGGATGATTACGTCCCGGAATCATCAACGAAAATAGGGCTTGTATAATGATTCCATACGTTATCTATCCATCCTAAGTAATAACCGTGATGCTAAATCTTGCACCTGTTCTTCGTACTATGCTAGACTTTCAATTGTAACCTTCAAGTTACAAAATAAATCCTTATTGAGGACTCCTTCTTATTCTTAGGATAAGTACTTCCCCTTATCTATTGTAACAGATCAATGGGTCATCTTCTAATGACCTTTCATCGGATGATGCAACGCCTGGACTCAAGTCTCTTTGAGTCAAATTCCAGAATGGAATATACCTTCCTTCATATTCTAATGTGATATAATCACATTTTATCATATAGCATTTCCGACTACAAGCTTCATTAACAACGAGCGTGATGCTATTGATCGCATTGATTTCAATCTTCCGACTTAAGTCAGATGTTACATCGAACTTGGTTCTCTGAACCATGTAACAAACTCATCGTAGTCGGAGTCAATTTGATATGACCACTAGGGTCAGAATATCAATCATCTTTTTAGTCATTAGTAAAACAATGGTAACGACATATATGAATAAAAACGAACTCAATTACAAGCTTCTTGGTAACCTTGTGACCTTCCCTGATCCAAGCGTGAGTCATGTGCTTCCAGTAGTGTTGATCTCTACTACTATTCACACCTACTCATATTCGTCCCAATTATTATCTCGCAGCCCCCAAGCTCTAAAATCACAAAACAATTTAACACATATGAATGTGTCCAAATAATCATAGAAATTTTCCTAGACTCAACTAGGACTTCTTCCATGTGTATCTTCAATCATCAATTTTACTTCGTCTCGGTTGGTGATGGAAATTACAGACGATGGGACAACTTCAAGAATTACACCAATCGTTCCATCATCCTGCCAATCGAAGGTGTACTCCAGAAGTACCATACTCCTCTAAACGTCTCACTATTTTATCAGACATATTCTAAAGGCAAGATACCACTCTTACGATATCTTCTGATAGGTGTCATTCACTATCATAGGCCTTTCATTTCCTCCATTTACTTAATTCTCTACGAGCCTCCACCATATCGTTTTGTACACCCAAGCAAACGTTCGATGTACCGGGCGAGAATTTAAGATAAGAAAGCTTTATTTACGATAGACGTATAAATCTCCTTATCACTCCGAAACGTTTACATGCTAGTTCTAATATCGTAGTCATACGCTTAGAATCCTAAACACATAAGGTTTCCAGATCTGGTCGGCAACAGTCCATAGATCTGAACAAATAATATCATATATGGCAAACATATAGCATTTAGCACATAAAAGCATTTTAGGCATCATTCCTCAAAATATACCAGTGCTCGTGTCAATTTAGGTGTACTACCTAAAATATAAAAGACACACTCAACTTACAATCATCGCTTAGCATCCTAAGTTTAAGTCTAGAAATTTCCTACAAATTCCTAGTTTGCTTAAGCTAATGCTCTGATACCAAATGTGACATCCCCAAATTCACGGCCAGAAAAGACCGGTTTGTTTATGCTTTGTTTTACAAAATCAGAGTAATCATTTGATTAAAAGAGTTGTGGAATTTGTTCCCAAAACAAAACATGATAAGAATTTATCAAATCATTTCTTAAAGAAATGTATTATCATTGAATAATAAAACCTCGGGATGTCATGTTCCGATACAGAACAAAAGCATAAACAGTACAATTCGACCTTACAGCAGTTATTTACAACTACTGGTCTATTATCCAAAATCTCTCGTCAAGTCCACCAACTTATACTCTTGTGCCATTACCTGTAATACAAAGAAAACTGAGTGGGACAGGCTTGGGAGCCTGGTGAGCATATAGGGTTTTCAACCCACAGTAAGATATTATATTATATTTAATCATCAGACAATCAAACCAAATTACTCATCCTCATTATCACCTTCTGTTTCTTAAAGCTTTACCCTAAGAGTCAATTATCCTTCATTCATTCATTCCTATGGATTGACCTAAGGGATTGGCACAAAGTCCATTTGCTACCACAGTTTATACAACAGGCACTACGTCACATAGTCGCCAGGGTTTATACAATAGGCACTACGTCTCATAGTCACCAGGGCTTACACAATAGGCACTACGTCTCATAGTCACCAGGGTTTACACAATAGGCACTACGTCTCATAGTCACCAGGGTTTACACAATAGGCACTACGTTTCATAGTCACCAAATATTTCATCTACCCATGTTCTACCCAACATATTTGTAGATATAAAATACATATATGGTTTAAATCATTAAAAACCTGTATAACACTTCCATTCCACACCCTTCTCAAATAAACAAACAATATATAACACAAAGCACGTATTTCATAGCAAATACTTCATATTTATGTGTTAGAAGAAAGTAACTACACACTCACTTGATTAGAAGAAGATCGGACAGCACTACGACTCTAAATCTAGTATTCTTCGGTGAAACTGGAAGATCTTCATGTTGGATTAATGTCTAAGTCCATAACTATAATTGGTAAGACTTGACCCGACCCGGCATGGTCCATTTGGGTTGCATGGCATCATGCATTTGGATAGACTATAATGAGAGAAATAACACTTAAGGTTGGTTAATATATTATAAGTTCTAATATATTAATAAGGTTATTTAATTAGTATTGATCAAGAATTAATTTGGAATTAATTAAGTGATCAAAAGGAGACTAATTAAATATATGGGTTGATTGTGTAAATCATTCATTCTTATATATGTGGGCTTGTGATCCAAGATTCCTTATGTTGGACTAACTCCATGGGGTGACCCATGGATACTCCATGGAGGTTAAAATCCATGGAGCATAAGGAATGGGTAAAGTTATGAGTTACATGGTGTAACCCTAATAGCCACCATATAAAAGAATCCCATGGCTCAAGAAGTCGTACACTAATGTGTGAGTGTGAGGGCTAGACGATTTCAAGGAGTGTTCAAGTTTCTCTCAAGTTATTCCAAGTGTATTTGGTGTTGTGTAAACCATTTGAGGTGTCACACTTGGGGCACTAGGCACTCAAGCTTCATGAAGACATTCTACATCAAAGAGGTATGCATTCTATCTTGTTATATTTATTATTTTGTATGCTAGATTAGGATAATACCTTGGATGTTCATGCTAATTTCTTGAAGATTGATGATTTGAATTATCTTGTTCTTATGAGGTTCTTAGATTAATAGAAAAGTTGTGTGAAATAGTTGTTTTCAATCCATTTTAATCTAAGAGTTGATTCCAAAGTGTGTTTTTGTAACTTGTCCTCAAGTTATATGAAAAGTCACATTTAAGAATCATAAAACTCATAAAAGTTGGCACAGGTTACAAAATGAAGAGTCTAGTTCTAATTAAATGGTTTTATGACTCCATAACTTGTCCTCAAGTTATGGAGGTTCAAGAGTCTCTTCATTAAATTAAAAAAAAAGTGTAACCTTAATTAGTTCCATAAGTTACAATAAAAAAAAGTTATTTTTTTTATTAATTAGTTTAAAGTCTTCCATAACTTGTCCTCAAGTTATGGAACTTGAAGAGTTTTTTTTTTTTTTTAATTAAAACTACTTTAAACTCATAAGTTATGGAATTAATTAGTTTTGAATAGTTTCAAAACTTGCCCTCAAGTTTTGGAATTTGAAAAGTTTTCACTTATGAATACTTTAATTCCAAGTTAGCCCTTAGAATTTTAAAAGTTAAAATTCAACCCTTATACTTTATAATATTATAAGTTAATAATATTTATATATATGTATAAGAGTAAAGTCAGTCTTACCGTTAGTAGGCCTCATTCACGAAGCCGGTCTATAAGGGGGGTATAAGGTTACTGCCTATAAAATGGCAGTTTAATGGGTGTCCACTCTCACCCACCGCTTCCTTGACTGGTGGAGGGTCGTTAGCCGAACGGGTAGGACAAGGACTATAATTCTCCTTTCATTAAAAGTATTAATGATAAATACTAAGTAACTAAACTCTTATTAATACCCGATCTTAGTTACTTAGGAAAATGTGAATTTGGTGCTAACCCATGAAATTACACTTTGCACTTTGCTTAAGTCGTTAGTGGAGCGTGTGTGGTTAATCGGTACACTAACCTGGACTTAACAAGGTAGGCAAAGGGTAACTTAATATTTATCATAGTATCGGTGGAGCGTGTGTGGTTAACTGGCACACTGATTAAGGGGTAAATATTAAGGGTACCAAGTATATTTGCATGGTTATTCACACCTTGTTTTGTGATCCTCGGCATCCCAGTCACAAAACCTGAAGGGCACACTCGAGATTGAAACATGCCTTTGAACAGTTCAATGAATCTCAAAGATCTAGGACTTTCAAATCCAATTAAAACCTAATAAATTATTTCGTTTTTCATGGTGGAAATTGGTGAATCGTCATTCACCTACCTTCAAATATTTTATAGCTTGGATTACGGCATCCCTCTTCTAAGTTATAAAATAGTTTGTTGGGTCCTAGCCTTAATATTTCATATTGGGTGTCATATTAAGGACTTTAAATCAACTATCTTGAATATCTCCCAAAAAGATGTCTGGTCTAGACATTTATGATCTTCCCAAATCTCTTGAAACAAGCTTTCCTAAATGAAGATGATGTCCCATGGATATCATACTTCTTTCACCTCCTCCAATTATTCTCCCTAACCCACAAGTTCCTAAAAAGTTTAAGGTCACTCAAGCCCTATTGGCAAGGCAAGGTCTAGGTGTGATCACATCTTGGAGATGTAGTCACATATTGGCAAGCCGGGAGAGTTGGGTGTCAAAGTCATGAGAAAGTTGGTGGCTCAACTACTTTCTAAGTCACATAGTGAGTTCTTTTGGGAATCCTATGAAACAGACTAAGACAAGACCCTTAATGATCTTATCTATTTGCTAAGATCAACTTCCTAAAACGCTATGGACATTGACAATGATGCCATTGGATATCCAGTAAAGCTCTCTCTTCCCAATGGAAAGGGATCGGCCATAGTCAACTCTGTTGACCCAATGGTAAAGAGAGAGGCGAAGTCTGAGATAGTCCCATTATCAAGGATCCATAGGTAACTATTGCCAAAGGAAGGGGCATTGGTTACGAAGATGCCAAATTTACCTAAGGATGTTAAAGTCAATAAGTTTGGCTCTACTTCAGGTAAAGTCCATTGTCTAACTCTATTAAGTACATGCTGATTCTGATCGCGAAGATGGATTTCAATCGCATGGTTCGGTGATCAGAATTTTGGGCTATTACTTAAGAGTTATGATATTTATATTGCTTAGGAATAGATAACAACAAGGTTTTCATATGGATTGTAAGGATAAGTTTTTCCGCAAATTTTTAAAATAAAAGAAAAAGGTTTTGATTTTATTTATTTTAAGTATCCTTACAATGGCATTTGTGAAAAGTTGTTGCTTATAAGATTCCATTGATAGCAATATTGGAAAAATGGATTTGATTCTTTCGGTTGTGGTAGTGTCTAATATTACCAAATAAGGAAAGATTCTCATCACCCAAGGTTCAATTGGACCGAAACTTGGAATCATGCAAGTTGTATAGTATGATGAATGAGAACTTTCAGCTTGGAAAATTAAGACTAATTCCTTATGTGAATAAGGAAAGGACTAAGGGATCGAGTACACATTCTTGTGCACTGGTCAAGTCCACCACAAAAGATCAAGAAGACTATTCGTCATGATTTACTTAAGTTTAGTAAATATGGTTATACTTATAAGTTTAAGTATAAGTCTGTAGCATTGGAGAAGTTTCAATGTGAGACAGAACGAATAAGAAGAATCAAAGTATGGCAGAAAGATAAAAGTTTCTCAAATCTGAAAAGATGGGAGAGTACTTTAGTATCATGTTTATGATCATCTTAATGATTAAGATACCATATCACAATTGGTCCTCTAAAGTCAAGAAGAGGAGTCATGAATTGTTGAAATGGTTAAATCAAAAAGATGAGTCATACTTCGTCCAAAACAATTCTTAGAGTCATACTCCAAGATTGTAACTTGAGTGACATATCTTAAAAAGGGTTTGTTAACACTAGTCAAATGTAAGAGTAAAAGGTTATCTACTCTTGTACATTTGAAATTGGTAAGTTGTGATGTTTTGGATAAAACAGAGACCAACTTAGGCCAATTGTGTAAAGTGTTAGTCTTGATAAAGAATCTGCACTATCTCTTGAATATTTGACAAGGGAGTCTTATATGTCAAGAGGACAGTGGGAGTCTTAAAGCTCTTGAAAGTTTCAAGACTTAATCAAGAATAAAACCTAAAGTCCTTCACTAGCACACGACTTGAGGTTTATAACCTATCGTGTTGAAATTTTTGTGCCTATTCAAGTTGGCTTTGCATAGGAGTTCTGAGAGTTCTCAATTGGTTGCACAACTACTTGGAAGCAATGGCAGGCACTTGAGCTGCCAAATGGCAAGAATTTAAGATTGCACAAGTTTAATCAATATGAGTTTGGATTTGTCACTAACCTTGTCTTGTGATTATGGTTTTAACAAATTCACATGGATAAGAACACATACACTATTAAATCTAAGTGTCATAAGGTTTCTCTCCGATTCATGAAAATGATAGTGAGGAAACACTTTCACTAAGTAGACTTTAGCTAGATAGCAATTGTGATATTTGCATTCTCAAAGTCGTTAGTGGAGCGTGTATGGTTTACCGGCATACTAACATGGACTTGTGAGAAGTGGCAAAGGTCTAAACAATTGAGACTATGATTACGGCATCCCTTTTCATAGTTCTAAAATTGTTTAGACACACATGTGAGCTATCTAAGAGAGGTGTATGATTTTGATAAAGTTTTATCAAAACAATCTAGTATCAGAAATCTGAACTTTGGTAAGAAAGTCAGCTGATTTCTGAGTACATGTCAAAGCTAGTGGGAGCATGATAATTATGACAAAGGTTGCAAGTTAGCAATGTTAATTATAGAAAACAAAAGTTTCAATTCGTGAGGTTGCAGGGGTTGAAAAAGTTGTTTTGCTATAATTAAGATAGAGGAAATTATACTTCATTTCAATTCTAAAAAGCTTAGATTGAGATTTTAGTCGTATTTAATCAAGGATATATATATATATATATATATATATATATATATATATATATATATATATATATATATATATATATATATATATATATGAATTTCATGTTGGAATGGCTCAACATAAGGAAATTCTATATATGGGTCCATTATTTGCGTTCTAAAATTCGATTATGATTACGGCATCCCTTTTCATAATCTGAATTTTGAGAACTTGGCAAATTGAAATGGAAATATTATAGCAAAAGACTGGTTTAGTCTTTATGTGAGACATCATGAATCGTGTCCCATATGCTTCAGATATAGGATCGATTACATGTGCTATATTCATCCTTTCTAAAATTTCCCAAATGCCTGGGGCATTATGAAGGGAAAAAGTCTAGAATTGGATATGACTAAAATGATTAAGCAATTGTCGAGGACAATCTAAGGTTTACCAAAGATTGGTTGCTCAAGGACAGTTGGAAGTATAATGTTAATTCTGGAAGGACCATATTGACATAATCTGTAAGGAGGCAACTCTTGTTCAGAAGTGATAGTCAAAATGGAATATGGAAATGTTTCAAAGTTAGAAATTATTCAATCTGTGTAAGATTAGGAAACTTAATGAAAGAAGGATGTTTCCAAGGAGCTGGTCTCCTTTGGAATGCTCTGTAATTATTGTTGTCAAGTCTTTCTGACTTTGTGCATAATCATTAAGAGGATCAATGCATATAAGTTTAGAATCTAACAGATTTCAGTAAATGGCATGAATTTGGAATTCTTGCATTTGCAGTAAGGATTTGGGACTGTGAAAAGAGGATCATTGGAGTGATGTTCAATTGTTCTATTTTACAAAGTAAAGATCATAGACAAACATAGTATGCATACTTGGTGTATGGCATGACTAGTGTTTAGAAAACATAGTGTACATGCTTGGAGCATGGGACAACTATTGTTTTAAATTCAAGTATAAAGTTGATAAAACCGAAACAATGAATAATGAGTAATCAGTATGGTGATAAATAAAAGTGTTTATTTATATTCATAGGGTTTGATACCATATCTGATTCATTTATTCTTGTGTTTCACTTTGCATGTTTTGACTTCCAGAATAACTAAGTCGCTCTTCCTGAATGATTAAGTTATTCAAACCATCCACAGTCGGTCATATGTTGGAAGTAGATATGAATCAAGACTGTCATGGGTTGGTTTGTAGAGTTCCAAGTTGGTGGACAAAGTGGTGCTACAACACTCATGAGTGCTCATAAGTTCTGAGTATTGGATTCAACCCGCGCTCATTTGAATCACTTCATGGATTTTATCACGAGTGATCATGAGACGATAATATCTTATATTCTTCAAACCTAGAGATATGAGTTGTTACTATGAGTTGGTTATACATTGATTGCACGAAAACGCATTGGTAACTCGATGTTATAAAACGTGCCTTTGTGTATGATTCAACAAGTAGTAGAACAAGCCATATGAGTCGAAGTTTATCCATTCCTTTTACCTTCGGGATAAAAACGATATCTGTGGGCCCCTCGATGATTTAAAGATGATACATGTGAGTGCTTGGCCAAGCCAGGACTGATTTGATTTGTTCAATCAGTCAGTCATCATGAATCGGAAATCGGGAAACAACAAATGGACAGAGAGAATGATTGATAATCCATGTCTCAGTCCATATGATATCTAGAATGGAGGAATATATGATCCCTTATCTAATGGACAAGTCATTGACAAAGGTCAGAGTTCATCGACAAGGTCAGAGTTCGACAGAAGCTTTTGAGAGCTACGATTGCTGATCGGTTCCTGAAGTCATACGCAATAATAGTTTTAGACTTATCCAAGTGGGAGACTGTTGGATTAATGTCTAAGTCCATAACTATAATTGGTAAGACTTGACCCGACCCGGCATGGTCCATTTGGGTTGCATGGCATCATGCATTTGGATAGACTATAATGAGAGAAATAACACTTAAGGTTGGTTAATATATTATAAGTTCTAATATATTAATAAGGTTATTTAATTAGTATTGATCAAGAATTAATTTGGAATTAATTAAGTGATCAAAAGGAGACTAATTAAATATATGGGTTGATTGTGTAAATCATTCATTCTTATATATGTGGGCTTGTGATCCAAGATTCCTTATGTTGGACTAAGTCCATGGGGTGACCCATGGATACTCCATGGAGGTTAAAATCCATGGAGCATAAGGAATGGGTAAAGTTATGAGTTACATGGTGTAACCCTAATAACCACCATATAAAAGAATCCCATGGCTCAAGAAGTCGTGCACTAATGTGTGAGTGTGAGGGCTAGACGATTTCAAGTAGTGTTCAAGTTTCTCTCAAGTTATTCCAAGTGTATTTGGTGTTGTGTGAACCATTTGAGGTGTCACACTTGGGGCACTAGGCACTCAAGCTTCATGAAGACATTCTACATCAAAGAGGTATGTATTCTATCTTGTTATATTTATTATTTTGTATGCTAGATTAGGATAATACCTTGGATGTTCATAATTGTATGTATAATAGAGAAAACATAGATCCAAGGTATTTAGGGTTGCATGTACACTTAGGAGTGTTAGAATGCTCATAACCCAACACTTCACACACCGGGCTTCTCGCAAGCAGAGCTTCGGCTCGGAAACTCTTTTTTTCTCGGGATCTTCGGGCTTCGGGACTCGCTACGGGTCTCGGGATGATACCTGGGCTTCGGGGGTATAAATTGCACGTAAAACGATGTAATACGGGAGAGAGGTGAGTGAATTAGCAACCTTGGTCAGCTGCCCCTTCAACTCTATTTATAGGGCTGTTTTCTGGAAATTCACGTCGTGAACAGTACTCCCACGTCGTGGGCTTGATCGTCACTGCATGCGTCATCACAAGTGGGGTCTGGAAGAGTCCAGGTGATGTCATTTCTAGGTTCACGTCGTGAACACAGTGTTCACGTCGTGAACTCTGACACAGTATCGGGTTTCGTGCCCCGAACTTCAGAAATTCATATCTTTCGCATACGAGCTCCGTTTTCGACGTTCTTTATATGCACACGTAGGTGAGATTATGTTCTACAACTCTCGTTTAGACTTTGTCGGCTAATTTTGAATTTATTTTTATTATATTTTTATTATATTATTTTTAGTAGGCCGGGACAGGAAAACTCCGTTAGAAAACCATAACTCCTTCGTCTGACGTCCCTTTTCGCCTGTCTTTTTCACCGTTGGACTACTATCGACGAGATCTTAAATTCTCGTTTAGATTGTTTCGGCTAAATATTGCTTGATCTCATATTCGAACTTCGGACTGTACACTGCTAAGCCGAAACTTCGAAAAATCATAACTGCCTCATACGAAGTCAGATTTGGGCGTTCTTTTCATGCACGCTATCGGTTTAATGTATTCTACGACTTTCGTTTAGATCGCTAAATCCAACTATCGCTCTATCGTAAATTCACTATTTACGTCGCGTTGTGTCATGTCGGTTCTGTCGCGAAACTTCGACAGGTCATAACTTCTTCGTTATAACTCGGATTTCGGCGTTCTTTATATGTACGGAATCCTTGTAACATATACTACAAATTAGTTAATATTAATCCTTCTAAATAATCTTCCATCAAAAAGTAAGTTTTGATGTTTATCCTCTCAAAATTGACTAGCCCGGATCTATGGGCGTTACAATTATCTCCCCCTTAGGATGATTACGTCCCGAAATCATCAACGAAAATAGGGCTTGTATAATGATTCCATACGTTATCTATCCATCCTAAGTAATAACCGTGATGCTAAATCTTGCACCTGTTCTTCGTACTATGCTAGACTTTCAATTGTAACCTTCAAGTTACAAAATAAATCCTTATTGAGGACTCCTTCTTATTCTTAGGGTAAGTACTTCCCCTTATCTATTGTAACAAATCAATGGGTCATCTTCTAATGACCTTTCATCGGATGATGCAACGCCTGGACTCAAGTCTCTTTGAGTCAAATTTCAGAATGGAATATACCTTCCTTCATATTCTAATGTGATATAATCACATTTTATCATATAGCATTTCTGGCTACAAGCTTCATTAACAACGAGCATGATGCTATTGATCGCATTTTTTTCAATCTTCCGACTTAAGTAAGATGTTACATCGAACTTGGTTCTTTGAACCACGTAACAAACTCATCGTAGTCGGACTCAATTTGATATGACCACTAGGGTCAGAATATCAATCATCTTTTTAGTCATTAGTAAAATAATGGTAACGACATATATGAATAAAAACGAACTCAATTACAAGCTTCTTGGTAACCTTGTGACCTTCCCTGATCCAAGCGTGAGTCATGTGCTTCCAGTAGTGTAGATCTCTACTACTATTTACACCTACTCATACTCGTCCCAATTATTATCTCGCAGCCCCCAAGCTCTAAAATCACAAAACAATTTAACACATATGAATGTGTCCAAATAATCATAGAAATTTTCCTAGACTCTACAAATAATATCATATATGGCAAACATACTAGTGCTCGTGTCAATTTAGGTGTACTACCTAAAATATAAAAGACACACTCAACTCACAATCATCGCTTAGCATCCTAAGTTTAAGTCTAGAAATTTCCTATAAATTCCTAGTTCGCTTAAACTAATGCTCTGATACCAACTGTAACATCCCCAAATTCACGGCCAGAAAAGGCCGGTTTATTTATGCTTTGTTTTACAAAATCAGAGTAATCCTTTGATTAAAAGAGTTGTGGAATTTGTTCCCAAAACAAAACATGATAAGAATTTATCAAAGCATTTCTTAAAGAAATGTATTATCATTGAATAATAAAACCTCGGGATGTCATGTTCCGATACAGAACAAAAGCATAAACAGTACAATTCGACCTTACAGCAGTTATTTACAACTACTGGTCTATTATCCAAAATCTCTCGTCAAGTCCACCAACTTATACTCTTGTGCCATTACCTGTAATACAAAGAAAACTGAGTGGGTCAGGCTTGGTAGCCTGGTGAGCATATAGGGTTTTCAACCCACAGTAAGATATTATATTATATTTAATCATCAGACAATCAACCCAAATTACTCATCCTCATTATCTCCTTCTGTTTCTTAAAGCTTTACCCTAAGAGTCAATTATCCTTAATTCATTCATTCCTATGGATTGACCTAAGGGATTGGCACAAAGTCCATTTGCTACCACGGTTTATACAACATGCACTACGTCACATAGTCGTCAGGGTTTATACAATAGCCACTACGTCTCATAGTCACCAGGGTTTACACAATAGGCACTACGTCTCATAGTCACCACGGTTTACACAATAGGCACTACGTCTCATAGTCACCAGGGTTTACACAATAGGCACTACGTCTCATAGTCACCAGGGTTTACACAATAGGCACTACGTCTCATAGTCACCAGGGTTTACACAATAGGCACTACGTCTCATAGTCACCAAATATTTCATCTACCCATGTTCTACCCAACATATTTGTAGATATAAAATACATATACGGTTTAAATCATTAAAAACATGTATAAAACTTCCATTCCACACCCATCTCAAATAAACAAACAATATATAACACATAGCACGTATTTCACAGCAAATACTTCATATTTATGTGTTATAAGAAAGTAACTACACACTCACTTGATTAGAAGATGATCGGACAGCACTACGGCTCTAAATCTAGTATTCTTCGGTGAAACTGCAAGATCTTCACACACCGGGCTTCTCGCAAGCAGAGCTTCGGCTCGGAACCTCTTTTCTTCTCGGGATCTTCGGGCTTCGGGTCTCGGGATGATACCGGGGCTTCAAGGGTATAAATTGCACGTAAAACGATGTAATATGGGAGAGAGGTGAGTGAATTAGCAACCTCGGCTGGCTGCCCCTTCAACTCTATTTATAGGGCTGTTTTCTGGAAATTCACGTCGTGAAAAGTACTCCCACGTCGTGGGCTTGATCGTCACTGCATGCGTCATCACAAGTGGGGTCTGGCAGAGTACAGGTGACGTCATTTCTAGGTTCACGTCGTGAACACAGTGTTCACCTCATGAACTCTAACAAAGTATCGGGTTTCGTGCCCCGAACTTCAGAAATTCATATTTTCGCATACGAGCTCCGTTTTCGACGTTCTTTATATGCACGCATAGGTGAGATTATGCTCTACAACTCTCATTTAGACTTCGTCGGCTAATTTTGACTTTATTTTTATTATATTATTTTTAGTAGGCCGGGACAGGAAAACTCCGTTAGAAAATCATAACTCCTTCGTCTGACGTCCCTTTTCGTCTGTCTTTTCACCGTTGGACTACTATCGACGTGATCTTCAATTATCATTTAGATTGTTTCGGCTAAATATCGCTCGGTCTCATATTCGAACTTCGTGCTGTACACTGCTAAGCCGAAACTTCAAAAAATCATAACTTCCTCATACGAAGTCAGATTTGGGCATTCTTTTCATTCACATTATCGGTTTAACGTATTCTACGACTTTCGTTTAGATCGCTAAATCCAATTATCGCTCTGTCGTAAATTCACTATTTACGTCGCGTTGTGTCATGCCGGTTCTGTCGCGAAACTTCGATAGGTCATAACTTCTTCGTTATAACTCGGATTTCGGCGTTCTTTATATGTACGGAATCCTTATAACATATACTACAACTTAGTTAATATTAATCCTTCTAAATAATCTTCCATCAAAAAGTAATTTTTGATGCTTATCGGCTCTAAATTGACTAGCCCGGATGTACGGGCGTTACAATTATCTCCGCCTTAGGATGATTACGTCCCGGAATCATCAACGAAAATAGGGCTTGTATAATGATTCCATACGTTATCTATCCATCCTAAGTAATAACCGTGATGCTAAATCTTGCACCTGTTCTTCGTACTATGCTAGACTTTCAATTGTAACCTTCAAGTTACAAAATAAATCCTTATTGAGGACTCCTTCTTATTCTTAGGATAAGTGCTTCCCCTTATCTATTGTAACAGATCAATGGGTCATCTTCTAATGACCTTTCATCGGATGATGCAACGCCTGGACTCAAGTCTCTTTGAGTCAAATTCCAGAATGGAATATACCTTCCTTCATATTCTAATGTGATATAATCACATTTTATCATATAGCATTTCTGGCTACAAGCTTCATTAACAACGAGCGTGATGCTATTGATCGCATTGATTTCAATCTTCCGACTTAAGTCAGATGTTACATCGAACTTGGTTCTCTGAACCACATAACAAACTCATCGTAGTCGGAGTCAATTTGATATGACCACTAGGGTCAGAATATCAATCATCTTTTTAGTCATTAGTAAAACAATGGTAACGACATATATGAATAAAAACGAACTCAATTACAAGCTTCTTGGTAACCTTGTGACCTTCCCTGATCCAAGCGTGAGTCCTGTGCTTCCAGTAGTGTAGATCTCTACTACTTTTCACACCTAATCATACTCGTCCCAAGTATTGTCTCGCAGCCCCCAAGCTCTAAAATCACAAAACAATTTAACACATATGAATGTGTCCAAATAATCATAGAAATTTTCCTAGACTCTACTAGGACTTCTTCCATGCGTATCTTCAATCATCAATTCTACTTCGTCTCGGTTGGTGATGGAAATTACAGACGATGGGACAACTTCAAGAATTACACCAATCGTTCCATCATCCTGCCAATCGAAGGTGTACTCCAGAAGTACCATACTCCTCTAAACGTCTCACTATTTTATCAGACATATTCTAAAGGCAAGATACCACTCTTACGATATCTTCCGATATGTGTCATTCACTATCATAAGCCTTTCATTTCCTCCATTTACTCAATTCTCTACGAGCCTCCACCATATCGTTTTGTACACCCAAGCAAACGTTCGGTGTACCGGGCGAGAATTTAAGATAAGAAAGCTTTATTTACGATAGACGTATAAATCTCCTTATCACTCCGAAACGTTTACATGCTAGTTCTAATATCGTAGTCATACGCTTAGAATCCTAAACACATAAGGGTTCCAGATCTGGTCGGCAACAGTCCATAGATCCGAACAAATAATATCATATATGGAAAACATATAGCATTTAGCACAAAAGCATTTTAGGCATCATTCCTAAAATATACTAGTGCTCGTGTCAATTTAGGTGTACTACCTAAAATATAAAAGACACACTCAACTCATAATCATCGCTTAGCATCCTAAGTTTAAGTCTAGAAATTTCCTACAAATTCCTAGTTCGCTTAAACTAATGCTCTGATACCAACTGTGACATCCCCAAATTCACGGCCAGAAAAGACCGGTTTGTTTATGCTTTGTTTTACAAAATCAGAGTAATCCTTTGATTAAAAGAGTTGTGGAATTTGTTCCCAAAACAAAACATGATAAGAATTTATCAAAGCATTTCTTAAAGAAATGTATTATCATTGAATAAAAAAACCTCGGGATGTCATGTTCCGATACAGAACAAAAGCATAAACAGTACAATTCGACCTTACAACAGTTATTTACAACTACTGGTTTATCATCCAAAATCTCTCGTCAAGTCCACCAACTTATACTCTTGTGCCATTACCTGTAATACAAAGAAAACTGAGTGGGACAGGCTTGGGAGCCTGGTGAGCATATAGGGTTTTCAACCCACAGTAAGATATTATATTATATTTAATCATCAGACAATCAAACCAAATTACTCATCCTCATTATCTCCTTCTGTTTCTTAAAGCTTTACCCTAAGAGTCAATTATCCTTCATTCATTCATTCCTATGGATTGACCTAAGGAATTGGCATAAAGTCCATTTGCTACCACAATTTATACAACAGGCACTACGTCACATAGTCGCCAGGGTTTATACAATAGGCACTACGTCTCATAGTCACCAGGGCTTACACAATAGGCACTACGTCTCATAGTCACCAGGGTTTACACAATAGGCACTACGTCTCATAGTCACCAGGGTTTACACAATAGGCATTACGTCTCATAGTCACCAGGGTTTACACAATAGGCACTACGTCTCATAGTCACCAAATATTTCATCTACCCATGTTCTACCCAAGATATTTGTAGATATAAAATACATATACGCTTTAAATCATTAAAAACCTGTATAACACTTCCATTCCACACCCATCTCAAATAAACAAACAATATATAACACAAAGTACGTATTTCATAGCAAATACTTTATATTTATGTGTTAGAAGAAAGTAACTACACACTCACTTGATTAGAAGATGATCGGACAGCACTACGACTCTAAATCTAGTATTCTTCGGTGAAACTGGAAGATCTTCACACACCGGGCTTTTCGCAAGCAGAGCTTCGGCTCGGAAACTCTTTTTTCTCGGGATCTTCGGGCTTCGGGACTTGCTACGGGTCTCGAGATGATACCGGGGCTTCGGGGGTATAAATTGCACGTAAAACGATGTAATACGGGAGAGAGGTGAGTGAATTAGCAACCTTGGCCGGCTGCCCCTTCAACTCTATTTATAGGGCTGTTTTCTGGAAATTCACGTCGTGAACAGTACTCCCACGTCGTGGGGTTGATCGTCACTGCATGCGTCATCGCAAGTGGGGTCTGGAAGAGTCCAGGTGATGTCATTTCTAGGTTCACGTCGTGAACTCTGACACAGTATCGGGTTTCGTCCCCCGAACTTCAGAAATTCATATCGTTCGCATACGAGCTCCGTTTTCGACGTTCTTTATATGCACACGTAGGTGAGATTATGTTCTACAACTCTCGTTTAGACTTTGTCGGCTATTTTTGAATTTATTTTTATTATATTATTTTTAGTAGGCCGGGACAGGAAAACTCCGTTAGAAAATCATAACTCATTCGTCTGACGTCCCTTTTCGCCTGTCTTTTCACCGTTGGAGTACTATCGACGAGATCTTAAATTCTCGTTTAGATTGTTTCGGCTAAATATTGCTCGATCTCATATTCGAACTTCGGGCTGTACACTCCTAAGCCGAAACTTCGAAAAATCATAACTTCCTCATACGAAGTCAGATTTGGGCGTTCTTTTCATGCACACTATCGGTTTAATGTATTCTACGACTTTCGTTTAGATCGCTAAATCCAATTATCGCTCTATCGTAAATTCACTATTTACGTCGCGTTGTGTCATGTCGGTTCTGTCGCGAAACTTCGACAGGTCCTAACTTCTTCGTTATAACTCGGATTTCGGCGTTCTTTATATGTACGGAATCCTTGTAACATATACTACAACTTAGTTAAGATTAATCCTTCTAAATAATCTTCCATCAAAAAGTAATTTTTGATGCTTATCGTCTCTAAATTTACTAGCCCGGATCTACGGGCGTTACAATTATCTCCCCCTTAGGATGCTTACGTCCCGGAATCATCAACGAAAATAGGGCTTGTATAATGATTCCATACGTTATCTATCCATCCTAAGTAATAACCGTGATGCTAAATCTTGCACCTGTTCTTCGTACTATGCTAGACTTTCAATTGTAACATTCAAGTTACAAAATAAATCCTTATTGAGGACTCCTTCTTATTCTTAGGGTAAGTACTTCCCCTTATCTATTGTAACAGATCAATGGGTCATCTTCTAATGACCTTTCATCGGATGATGCAACGCCTGGATTCAAGTCTCTTTGAGTCAAATTCCAGAATGGAATATACCTTCCTTCATATTCTAATGTGATATAATCACATTTTATCATATAGCATTTCTGGCTACAAGCTTCATTAACAACGAGCGTGATGCTATTGATCGCATTGATTTCAATCTTCCGACTTAAGTCAGATGTTACATCGAACTTGGTTCTCTGAACCACATAACAAACTCATCGTAGTCGGACTCAATTTCATATGACCACTAGGGTCAGAATATCAATCATCTTTTTAGTCATTAGTAAAACAATGGTAACGACATATATGAATAAAAACGAACTCAATTACAAGCTTCTTGGTAACCTTGTGACCTTCCCTGATCCAAGCGTGAGTCCTGTGCTTCCAGTAGTGTTGATCTCTACTACTATTCACACCTACTCATACTCGTCCCAATTATTATCTCGTAGCCCCCAAGCTCTAAAATCACAAAACAATTTAACACATATGAATGTGTCCAAATAATCATAGAAATTTTCCTAGACTCTACTAGGACTTCTTCCATGCGTATCTTCAATCATCAATTCTACTTCGACTCAGTTGGTGATGAAAATTACAGACTATGGGACAACTTCAAGAATTACACCAATCGTTCCATCATCCTGCCAATCGAAGGTGTACTCCAGAAGTACCATACTCCTCTAAACGTTTCACTATTTTATCTGACATATTCTAAAGGCAAGATACCACTCTTACGATATCTTCCGATAGGTGTCATTCACTATCATAAGCCTTTCATTTCCTCCATTTACTCAATTCTCTACGAGCCTCCACCATATCGTTTTGTACACCCAAGCAAACGTTCGGTGTACCGGGCGAGAATTTAAGATAAGAAAGCTTTATTTACGGTAGACGTATAAATCTCCTTATCACTCCGAAACGTTTACATGCTAGTTCTAATATCGTAGTCATACGCTTAGAATCCTATTCACATAAGGTTTCCAGATCTGGTCGGCAACAGTCCATAGATCCGAACAAATAATATCATATGTGGCAAACATATAGCATTTAGCACATAAAAGCATTTTAGGCATCATTCCTCTGAATATACTAGTGCTCGTGTCAATTTAGGTGTACTACCTAAAATATAAAAGACACACTCACCTCACAATCATCGCTTAGCATCCTAAGTTTAAGTCTAGAAATTTCCTACAAATTCCTAGTTCGCTTAAACTAATGCTCTGATACCAACTGCGACATCCCCAAATTCACGGCCAGAAAAGACCGGTTTGTTTATGCTTTTTTTTTTACAAAATCAGAGTAATCATTTGATTAAAAGAGTTGTGGAATTTGTTCCCAAAACAAAACATGATAAGAATTTATCAAAGCATTTCTTAAAGAAATGTATTATCATTGAATAATAAAACGTCGGGATGTCATGTTCCGATACAGAACAAAAGCATAAACAGTACAATTCGACCTTACAGCAGTTATTTACAACTACTGGTCTATTATCCAAAATCTCTCGTCAAGTCCACCAACTTATACTCTTGTGCCATTACCTGTAATACAAAGAAAACTGAGTGGGACAGGCTTGGGAGCCTGGTGAGCATATAGGGTTTTCAACCCACAGTAAGATATTATATTATATTTAATCATCAGACAATCAAACCAAATTACTCATCCTCATTATCTCCTTCTGTTTCTTAAAGCTTTACCCTAAGAGTCAATTATCCTTCATTCATTCATTCCTATGGATTGACCTAAGGGATTGGCACAAAGTCCATTTGCTACCACGGTTTATACAACAGGCACTACGTCACATAGTCTTCAGGGTTTACACAATAGGCACTACGTCTCATAGTCACCAGGGTTTACACAATAGGCACTACGTCTCATAGTCACCAGGGTTTACACAATAGGCACTACGTCTCATAGTCACCAGGGTTTACACAATAGGCACTACGTCTCATAGTCACCAGGGTTTACACAATAGGCACTACGTCTCATAGTCACCAAATATTTCATCTACCCATGTTCTACCCAACATATTTGTAGATATAAAATACATATACGGTTTAAATCATTAAAAACTTGTATAACACTTCCATTCCACACCCATCTCAAATAAACAAACAATATATAACACAAAGCACGTATTTCATAGCAAATACTTCATATCTATGTGTTAGAAGAAAGTAACTACACACTCACTTGATTAGAAGATGATCGGACAGCACTACGGCTCTAAATCTAGTATTCTTCGGTGTAACTGGAAGATCTTCACACACCGGGCTTCTCGCAAGCAGAGCTTCGGCTCGGAAACTCTTTTTTTCTAGGGATCTTCGGGCTTCGGGACTCGCTACGGGTCTCGGGATGATACCGGGGCTTCGGGGGTATAAATTGCACGTAAAACGATGTAATACGGGAGAGAGGTGAGTGAATTAGCAACCTTGGCCGGCTGCCCCTTCAACTTTATTTATAGGGTTGTTTTCTGGAAATTCACGTCGTGAACAGTACTCCCACGTCGTGGGCTTGATCGTCATTGCATGCGTCATCACAAGTGGGGTCTGGAAGAGTCCAGGTGATGTCATTTCTAGGTTCACGTCGTGAACACAGTGTTCACGTCGTGAACTCTGACACAGTATCGGGTTTCGTGCCCCGAACTTCAGAAATTCATATATTTCGCATACGAGCTCCGTTTTCGATGTTCTTTATATGCACGCGTAGGTGAGATTATGTTCTACAACTCTCGTTTAGACTTTTTCGGCTAATTTTGAATTTATTTTTATTATATTTTTATTATATTATTTTTAGTAGGCCGGGACAGGAAAACTCCGTTAGAAAATCATAACTCCTTCGTCTGACGTCCCTTTTCGCCTGTCTTTTCACCGTTGGACTACTATCGACGAGATCTTCAATTCTCGTTTAGATTGTTTCGGCTAAATATCGCTCGATCTCATATTCGAACTTCGAGCTGTACACTGCTAAGCCGAAACTTCGAAAAATCATAACTTCCTAATACGAAGTCAGATTTGGGAGTTCTTTTCACGCACGCTTCTGCTTGCGAGAAGCTCGGTGTGTGAAGATCTTCCAGTTTCACCGAAGAATACTAGATTTAGAGTCTAATCGATGATTGTGAGTTGTGTGTGTCTTTTATATTTTAGGTAGTACACCTAAATTGACATGAGCACTAGTATGCTAAGCGATGATTGTGAGTTGAGTGTGTCTTTTATATTTTAGGTAGTACACCTAAATTGACATGAGCACTAGTATATTTTAGGAATGATGCCTAAAATGCTTTTGTGTGCTAAATGCTATATGTTTTCCATATATGATATTATTTGTTCAGATCTATGGACTGTTGCCGACTAGATCTGGAACCCTTATGTGTTTAGGATTCTAAGCGTATAACTACGATATTACAACTAGCATGTAAACGTTTCGGAGTGATAAGGAGATTTATACGTCTATCGTAAATAAAGCTTTCTTATCTTAAATTCTCGCCCGGTACACCGAACGTTTGCTTGGGTGTACAAAACGATATGGTGGAGGCTCGTAGAGAATTGAGTAAATGGAGGAAATGAAAGGCTTATGATAGTGCATGACACCTATCGGAAGATATCGTAAGAGTGGTATCTTGCCTTTAGAATATGTCTGATAAAATAGTGAGACGTTTAGAGGAGTATGGTACTTCTGGAGTACACCTTCGATTGGCAGGATGATGGAACGATTGGTGTAATTCTTGAAGTTGTCCCATCGTCTGTAATTTCCATCACCAACCGAGTCGAAGTAGAATTGATGATTGAAGATACGCATGGAAGAAGTCCTAGTAGAGTCTAGGAAAATTTCTATGATTATTTGGACACATTCATATGTGTTAAATTGTTTTGTGATTTTAGAGCTTGGGGGCTGCGAGACAATACTTGGGACGAGTATGAGTAGGTGTGAATAGTAGTAGAGATCTACACTACTGGAAGCACAGGACTCACGCTTGGATCAGGGAAGGTCACAAGGTTACCAAGAAGCTTGTAATTGAGTTCGTTTTTATTCATATATGTCGTTACCATTGTTTTACTAATGACTAAAAAGATGATTGATATTCTGACCCTAGTGGTCATATCAAATTGACTCCGACTACGATGAGTTTGTTACGTGGTTCAGATAACCAAGTTCGATGCAACATCTGACTTAAGTCGGAAGATTGAAATCAATGCGATCAATAGCATCACGCTCGTTGTTAATGAAGCTTGTAGCCAGAAATGCTATATGATAAAATGTGATTATATCACATTAGAATATGAAGGAAGGTATATTCCATTCTGGAATTTGACTCAAAGAGACTTGAGTCCAGGCGTTGCATCATCCGATGAAAGGTCATTAGAAGATGACCCATTGATCTATTACAATAGATAAGAGGAAGTACTTATCCTAAGAATAAGAAGGAGTCCTCAATAAGGATTTATTTTGTAACTTGAAGGTTACAATTGAAAGTCTAGCATAGTACGAAGAACAGGTGCAAGATTTAGCATCACGGTTATTACTTAGGATGGATAGATAACGTATGGAATCATTATACAAGCCCTATTTTCGTTGATGATTCTGGGACGTAATCATCCTAAGGGGGAGATAATTGTAACGCCCGTACATCCGGGCTGGTCAATTTAGAGACGATAAGCATCAAAAATTACTTTTTGATGGAAGATTATTTAGAAGGATTAATATTAACAAAGTTGTAGTATATGTTATAAAGATTCCGTACATATAAAGAACGCCGAAATCCGAGTTATAACGAAGAAGTTATGACCTGTCGAAGTTTCGCGACAGAACCGGCATGACACAACGCGACGTAAATAGTGAGTTTATGATAGAGCGATAATTGGATTTAGCGATCTAAACGAAAGTCGTAGAATACGTTAAACCGATAGTGTGCATGAAAAGAATGCCCAAATCTGACTTCGTATGAGGAAGTTATGATTTTTTGAAGTTTCGGCTTAGCAGTGTACATCACGAAGTTCGAATATGAGATCGAGCGATATTTAGCCGAAACAATCTAAACGATAATTGAAGATCTCATCGATAGTAGTCCAACGGTGAAAAGACAGACGAAAAGGGACGTCAGACGAAGGAGTTATGATCTTCTAACGGAGTTTTTCTGTCCCGGCCTACTAAAAATAATATAATAAAAATATAATAAAAATATAATAAAAATAAAGTCAAAATTAGCCGACGAAGTCTAAATGAGAGTTGTAGAGCATAATCTCACCTACGCGTGCATATAAAGAACGTCGAAAACGGAGCTCGTATGCAAAAGATATGAATTTCTGAAGTTCGGGGCACGAAACCCGATACTGTGTCAGAGTTCACGACATGAACACTGTGTTCACGACGTGAACCTACAAATGACATCACCTGGACTCTTCCAGACCCCACTTGTGATGATACATGCAGTGACGATCAAGCCCACGACGTGGGAGCACTGTTCACGGCGTGAATTTCCAGAAAACAGCCCTATAAATAGAGTTGAAGGGGCAGCCGGCCAAGGTTGCTAATTCACTCACCTCTCTCCCGTATTACATCGTTTTAGGTGCAATTTATACCCCCGAAGCCCCGGTATCATCCCGAGACCCGTAGTGAGTCCCGAAGCCCGAAGATCCCGAGAAAAAAAGAGTTTCCGAGCCGAAGCTCTGCTTGCGAGAAGCCCGGTGTGTGAAGATCTTCCAGTTTCACCGAAGAATACTAGATTTAGAGTCGTAGTGCTGTCCGATCATCTTCTAATCAAGTGAGTGTGTAGTTACTTTCTTCTAACACATAAATATGAAGTATTTGCTATGAAATACATGCTTTGTGTTATATATTGTTTGTTTATTTGAGATGGGTGTGGAATGGAAGTGTTATACAGGTTTTTAATGATTTAAACCGTATATGTATTTTATATCTACAAATATGTTGGGTAGAACATGGGTAGATGAAATATTTGGTGACTATGAGACGTAGTGCCTATTGTGTAAACCCTGGTGACTATGAGACGTAGTGCTGTGTAAACCCTGGTGACTATGAGACGTAGTGCCTATTGTATAAACCCTGGCGACTATGTGACGTAGTGCCTGTTGTATAAACCGTGGTAGCAAATGGACTTTGTGCCAATCCCTTAGGTCAATCCATAGGAATAATTGAATGAAGGATAATTGACTCTTAGGGTAAAGCTTTAAGAAACAGAAGGAGATAATGAGGATGAGTAATTTGGGTTGATTGTCTGATGATTAAATGTAATATAATATCTTACTGTGGGTTGAAAACCCTATATGCTCACCAGGCTCCCAAGCCTGACCCACTCAGTTTTCTTTGTATTACAGGTAATGGCACAAGAGTATAAGTTGGTGGACTTGACGAGAGATTTTGGATAATAGACCAGTAGTTGTAAATAACTGCTGTAAGGTCGAATTGTACTGTTTATGCTTTTGTTTTGTATCGGAACATGACATCCCGAGGTTTTATTATTCAATGATAATACATTTCTTTAAGAAATGCTTTGATAAATTCTTATCATGTTTTGTTTTGGGAACAAATTCCACAACTCTTTTAATCAAAGGATTACTCTGATTTTGTAAAACAAAGCATAAACAAACCGGTCTTTTCTGGCCGTGAATTTGGGGATGTCACAGTTGGTATCAGAGCATTAGTTTAAGCGAACTAGGAATTTGTAGGAAATTTCTAGACTTAAACTTAGGATGCTAAGCGATGATTGTGAGTTGAGTGTGTCTTTTATATTTTAGGTAGTACACCTAAATTGACACGAGCACTAGTATATTTTAGGAATGATGCCTAAAATGCTTTTATGTGCTAAATGCTATATGTTTTCCATATATGATATTATTTGTTCGGATCTATGGATTGTTGCCGACCAGATCTGGAAACCTTATGTGTTTAGGATTCTAAGCGTATGACTACGATATTAGAACTAGCATGTAAACGTTTCGGAGTGATAAGGAGATTTATACGTCTATCGTAAATAAAGCTTTCTTATCTTAAATTCTCGCCCGGTACACCGAACGTTTGCTTGGGTGTACAAAACGATATGGTGGAGGCTCGTAGAGAATTGAGTAAATGGAGGAAATGCAAGGCTTATGATAGTGAATGACACCTATCGGAAGATATCGTAAGAGTGGTATCTTGCCTTTAGAATATGTCTGATAAAATAGTGAGACGTTTAGAGGAGTATGGTACTTCTGGAGTACACCTTCGATTGGCAGGATGATGGAACGATTGGTGTAATTCTTGAAGTTGTCCCATCGTCTGTAATTTCCATCACCAACTGAGTCGAAGTAGAATTGATGATTGAAGATACGCATGGAAGAAGTCCTAGTAGAGTCTAGGAAAATTTCTATGATTATTTGGACACATTCATATGTGTTAAATTGTTTTGTGATTTTAGAGCTTGGGGGCTGCGAGATAATAATTGGGACGAGTATGAGTAGGTGTGAATAGTAGTAGAGATCTACACTACTGGAAGCACAGGACTCACGCTTGGATCAGGGAAGGTCACAAGGTTACCAAGAAGCTTGTAATTGAGTTCGTTTTTATTCGTATATGTCGTTAGTATTGTTTTACTAATGACTAAAAATATGATTGATATTCTGACCCTAGTGGTCATATCAAATTGAGTCCGACTACGATGAGTTTGTTACGTGGTTCAGAGAACCAAGTTCGATGTAACATCTGACTTAAGTCGGAAGATTGAAATCAATGCGATCAATAGCATCACGCTCGTTGTTAATGAAGCTTGTAGCCAAAAATGCTATATGATAAAATGTGATTATATCACATTAGAATATGAAGGAAGGTATATTCCATTCTGGAATTTGACTCAAAGAGACTTGAGTCCAGGCGTTGCATCATCCGATGAAAGGTCATTAGAAGATGACCCATTGATCTGTTACAATAGATAAGGGGAAGTACTTACCCTAAGAATAAGAAGGAGTCCTCAATAAGGATTTATTTTGTAACTTGAAGGTTACAATTGAAAGTATAGCATAGTACGAAGAACATGTGCAAGATTTAGCATCACGGTTATTACTTAGGATGGATAGATAACGTATGGAATCATTATACAAGCCCTATTTTCATTGATGATTCTGGGACGTAATCATCCTAAGGGGGAGATAATTGTAATGCCCGTAAATCCGGGCTAGTAAATTTAGAGACGATAAGCATCAAAAATTACTTTTTGATGGAAGAATATTTAGAAGGATTAATCTTAACTAAGTTGTAGTATATGTTACAAGGATTCCGTACATATAAAGAACCCCGAAATCCGAGTTATAACGAAGAAGTTATGACATGTCGAAGTTTCGCGACAGAACCGGCATGACACAACGCGAAACTTAGTTAAGATTAATCCTTCTAAATATTCTTCCATCAATAAGTCATTTTTAATGCTTATCATCTCTAAATTGACTAGCCCGGATCTACGGGTGTTACAGTGATGGTCGAGTATGGGTACCGGATTTTGGTGGGGTCAGACAGGTTGTGTTATAGGAGGCACACAAGTCCGAATTTTCAATACACCCTTGAGCCACCAAGATGTATCGGGATTTACAACTTAGCTATTGGTGGTCGTGCATGAAGTGGCAGATAGCCTGGTATGTCTAGAGGTGCTTGACTTCTCGGATGGTCAAAGCCGAGAACCAAAGGCCGCATGGAAAGCTTCAGCCTTTGGAGGTTCCCATGTAGAAATGTGAACAAATCACCATGGATTTCATCGCCAAGTTACCTCGGACGGCTAAGGGGCATGATGTGATTTGGGTGATAGTGGAACGGTTGACCAAGAGTGCCTACTTCTTAGCTATTTGTGAGAGCTCGTCGGTCGAGAAATTGACTGATGTTTATGTGGTCGAGATTGTCGCTCAACATGGTGTTCCGGTTTCTATTGTGTCAGACCGATATGTTCTGTTTATTTTGCGGTTTTGGCAGAGGTTCCATGAGGAACTGGGTACGAGGTTGCACTTTAGCACTGCTTATCATCTGCAGACGGATGGTCGGAGCGAGCAGACCATTCAGACGGTCGAGGATATGTTGTGGGCCTATGTGATTGTGTTTTACGGGAGTTCATACTCCTACTTTTCCCCTAGCTGAGTTTTCATACAACAACAACTACCACTCCAGAATCGATGTACCACCATTTGAGCTCCTTTATGGGAGGAAGTGTCATACCCCGGTTTGTTGGGGAGAGGTTGGTCATAGATTCATGGGAAGGACTGAGATAGTCCTTCAGACGATAGAGCTTATTCAGCATATTAGGTAGAGACTTCAGACAACAAAGAGTTGGCAGAAGAGTTATGCTGACAAGCATCGATTTGAGTTGGAGTTCCAGGTCGGTAACATGGTTTTGCTGAATGTATCACCCTAGAAGGGTGTAATATGTATCAAGAAGAGGGTCAAGTTGGGGCCCTGTTATATTGGGCCATTTCAAGTGATTTTCAGGGTTGGCAAGGTAGCTTACAAGCTGCATTTTCCTGAGGAGCTCAGTCAGATCCACAACACCTTCCATGCTTCTCAACTTTAGAAGTGTGTGGCTGATGATTCAACGGCTCTTCCTTTGGATGATGTTCAGGTTGATGATCGCCTGAATTATGTTGAGAGACTAGTGTCGATCTTGGATCGGAAGACAAAGGCCTTGCGCAACAAGGTGGTGTCTTTGGTCAAGGTTCAGTGGCAGCATCGGAAGGCTTCCGAATGGCTGTGGGAACCCAAGTCAGAGATGCGGGAGCATTACCCTGAGTTGTTCACATCAATAGACTTTGAGGAAGAAGTCTGATTCACGTGGGGGAGAATCGTAACATTCATATTGGAGGTAAATTACATTTGCAACCCTTATGTGTGAGAATTGTTGCAAATTTGCCCATAGTGGCATTTTTGTAATTTTTGGACGAGGGGTGTGTATGTTGGGCGTACATTGAGTGCGCACGACGTACGTGGCAGGATCCTAAACCCTGATTTTTAGGGTTTGGGCCCTATTTAAACATCCTTATGCCACAAGTCTTATTCCTTTCACCAGCCTTCAACCCCATTTCGACCCCCTTTGCAAACCCTAATCCATTTGAGAGCATTTTTAGCTTGGTGTGTTTGTTTTGGTGAACTTGAAGGAGAAGAAATAAGAAGAGATCATTCTAGAAGTGTGGAGCACCTTGGATCCAGAATCACATCATCTTTGGATACCCTTTGAAGGTAAAAAGCTCTGAACTTGATGAAGCTATGTGTAGATCTAGTTTGGCCATGAATTTTATGTTCCTTTGGTCCAATTAGTTTGGTATTTTGAGTATGGGTTACTCTAATCCATCTAAGTTGTCATTTCATATGTTTTGGAGAGTTTAGAAGCATAAAAATGTGTTCTTGGTCATTATTTCCCTTCCATGCATAAGTTTGGATGTCTTGATGGGCTAAGAGGTTAGGGTTTTTGGTATTTAGCACTTAATATCCATGCAAGACCATAAAGTTTCCAAATTTATGGTTTAGGACGTTAGTTAAGGTCTGGATCTGGAATTTGGGCAAAAGAGCTTAAGGATTAAGCTCTTAATAGGAATGAAAAGGGGTGAGGCGCGTATACTGGGAGTACCAAATGGTACACTACGCGTACGTGGTCAACCACCCGTTTTTGGTCAAGGCATGAGTACACCCCACGTACTAGCTGAGTACGCTACTCAGTTGTGTTGACCAGGTTGACTTTTTGACTTTTTCACTTTGACCAAGTTTGACCTAAGGGTATTTTGAGCTGTATTTGAGATTGGTCACTATTTGATGAATAGGTGACGGGTAGAGATGATATTCAGAGCAGAGACCTATTCGGCTATTTGTTTAGACCGTGAGGTGAGTTTTCCTCACTGTACTTGTGGGTCAAAGGCACCAAGGCCAACCCATTGGATTTGATATCATGGTATATTGATTGATATTATGATGAGTATGCGGTGGATCTGTATGATTACCTAATGATTACTGATACGCGTTAGATTGGTATATCTATATGATTACCTGTATTATTGGATATATGTTAGACTGGTAGATCTGTAGAATTACCTGTATTTACTGGCTATTGATTGTCATGGTATATGTTGATGTGTTATGGTCGGTTGGGTTGAGGCGGTCCTGATATGTGCTTAATGACAAGATACCCAGGGCGATCTGGGTTAACTGAAGGCCTGCAAGGTGGTCCAGTCATGCCGAAGGCCCGAAGAGCGGTCCTGATAGGCTGTAAGCCCGACATGGCTATCCAGACATGCTGAAGGCTTTGAGAGCAGTCCAAATATTTTGTAGGCCCGGTGCAGCGGTCCAGTCAGGAAAAAGGCTCATGTATGCATGTTGTTATGTTATTTGTATGCTTGTGTGTGTGGTACTTTGGGGGAACTCACTAAGCTTTGTATTATGGTTTAAGTTTATGTTTCAGGTACTTCGGATGATCGGGGCAAGGCGAAGGCGTGATCGTACACATCCTTCAATGATTTGTTTTGGGAGATTTTATGATACATTGATCTTAGGAATATTTGTATTTGACACTTGATTTGATATGGTTTTTGTTGAAAAATGGTTTCTTTTAAGTTAAAAAATGAAAACTTCTATCATGATTTTTGGGATGTTACAAGACTTTGGAACCAATAGGTCAATTTTCATACCAGATTGACTTAAACAAGGAACCACTAGTGGGACATATTTCATTGTTGAACAAATTCTAACAATCTTTCGTACATACGTCACACACATACATAATGTAACATCCCAAAAACCGTGACAATTTCTTTTCATTTTTAAAAGATATTTTCATAAATCCATTAGATAACCAAATATTGTTTTCAAACAAAATCCATAAAAATCAGAGTATCAAGATAATCTCTTAAACATAAAGCAATAGGAGGATGTGTACAATCATGTCTTCGTCTTGCCCCGATCATCTGAAGTACCTGGAAACATTAAAATTAACAATTGTAAGCCAAAGCTTAGTGATTTTCCCCAAAATACCCCACACAACAATACATATATAATGCATGCATATCGGGCCCACAACATAAGAATGGATTGCCTCCGAGCCCACATCATAAGACTAGATTTCCCCTCCTAGTCCCTCGGCATATGAATGTTGGATTAGGTGTCTAAGCCCATAACTATAATTGGTATGTACTTGACCCGATAATAGCATTGTCCATTTGGGTTGTAACACTCTGGAACAATTTGATAGAATGGATACTTGAGAAAGAGGTTATTGTGGTTTATTAATATACTATAAGTATAATATATTAATTAAGAAATCACATTATTTAATTAGTATTGATCAAGAATTAATTTGGTATTAATTTAGTGATCAAAAGAAACTAATTAATGATACAAGGACTGATTAAGTAAATCAATAATACTTCTAGTTGGACTCATGACTCATGTTGACTAGGGTTGGACTAAACCTACATGAAAGTCCATGAAAGGTTTAGCCCAAAAGACTAAGAAATATGAAGAGTCATTAGGGTTTGCATGGTTGTAATCCTAAGCTATAAAAGAAGTCCCTAACACCTAAAATCGGCCCACTCATGCACACTAGTTGTAGCTAGCCGATTTTGAGCTCCCAAGCCTCTCTCTCAAGTCCATTCTCTTGTTCTTGGTTTGTTATAAGACATTTGAGGCATCACACTTGAGGTGCTAGGCTCCTAAAGGTCAAAGACAAGCAAGCTACTACACAAGGTAAACTTCTAACTATTTTTATGATTCAAATGTTGCCTTGCATGCTAGTTTAGGCTTTATGCTTTGGAAAAACAATGTTGCATGTATAATTAGAGAAAACTTAGATCCGAGGCATTAGGGTTGTATGTGCACCATCGGAATGTTAGATTACATAAAATCCATCAGTGGTATCAGAGCCTAGGATGTTTTCTATTGTATTGATGCAAATGTGTGATTTTAAAAGTTGAAAAAATGACTTTTTTGGCCACTGTCTAATGAAATCGACGAGTCCATAGATGGAATAAACGAGTTGGATGAGTTTTACCATGAACTCGACGAGTCCAAAGCCTGGCTCGACGAGTTGTTCATCAGATGGTAGAATTTTCGAGTTTTTTTGGCCTGTTTTGGATTAGGATCATTACCACAAACTGTTTTGGTTAATAAAATTTGATTTTACTAATATGGTAATGTTTATCTGTGACATCCCCATTTTCACGGCTAGAAAAGACCGATTTTGTTTATGCTTTATAAAATCAGAGTATCTCTTTTAATAAAAATGTTGCGGAATTTGTTCCCAGTAAAACATGATAAATACGTTATCAAAGCATTTACGAAGAAACGTATTTTTATTCATTTTAAAACATTTGGGATGTCATCGTCAATACATAAACATAAGCATAAACGGAACATTCATTCATTATCATTAGTGATTTATATCTCCTTAATCTCTCAGTGTAATGTGACTTCATATCAACACCTGTGATATAAATAAGCAGGAGTGGGTCAGGTTGGGAAACCTGGTGAGTACATAGGGTTTTCAACCCGCAATAATATAATTATTATGTTTAATCATCAAACAATCAATCAACCCAATTACCCATCCCCATTATCTTATTTACTCTTAAGGGTCTACCCTAAGAATCAACTATTCATCGTTCATTCATTCCTAAGGATTATCCTAAGGAATAGGCACGAAATCCATTGTTGCTAATGACATATCTGTCAAGCACAACTACTAATATTATCACTTAGGCGCAGCTGCCAGAATTGTGACACTCTTTATGTGGCGCATCTGCCGGTATTGTCCTTTAGGCGCATCTGTCGGGGTTATGAGGTCCTCCATTAGGCGCTTCTGCCGGTGGAGTCCTTTAGGCGCATCTGCCAGGGTTATCTCGTTTATTGACAATATCATTTCCGAGAATCCACTCGCAATACCTGTCAATGGGTTTTTATCTCGTTTATCGACAGTATCGTTTCCGAGAATCCACTCGCAATACATGTCAATGGGCTTTTAGAGTACAGCTTGTGAATACACAGTTCAAATAACACCTACAGGTTGCGAGCCTGCTAGTGTTCCACTGGACTGTCAAGAATAGTTCATGGTTGTCATCCATACTCTGCTAGATGACGGGGCCAACACTTGGGTAAAAGGCTTCTCTCATGGTTCACCTCTCACCCTTATCTCATGGTCTATATCACCTCTCATCATTTTATTTTTTTGTCACACAACAACTATTTCATCTACCCATGTTTTACCCAACACATTTTGTAGATATAAAATACATATACAGTTTAAATAATTTAAAACATGTATAAAAATCTTTCACCCAGCATAGACGGCAAGTATACAGACAATATACACACATAGCATGTAATTTATATTAAATACTTCATATCTATGTGTAAGATGAAAGTAACTATGCACTCACTTGTTAAAGTGATGATTCCGAACTCGGACAACGCTTCGCTTCTTAACAATATAATTTCCTTTGACGAAACCTAGTATTATTACCACTAGATTTTAGTGTAATATTTACCGTGACTAATTATTAGTCTTAGCATTATTATTATTATATAAGCGTTTAAACAATATTTTCCAACCACTATGTACAGACAGGGTCCAGACATAAAACACCGGAGGGCAGGGCCGTTTTGGCATATAGCACTTCTGAATCCAGCAACCCAAGCGGCCCTCCAAACCAGATTCCCCATACCGCAATTGGTTAAAAAGATATTATAACGAAACTTATATAACTCATAATAATAGCCCAAATAATTATCATAAGGTCCTAATAATATTACTATAATTAAATAAAAGCTATATTAAAAATAGCATCGCGTAGCTCACTTACAGCTGGTTTTTATTAAAAACCGGGCTTCGCTGGAGCAGCGTTTCCGAGCCGAAAGCTTTTCTTCTCGGAGTCGTCGGGCGCTCTGGGGCTTCCTTCTCATCCTAGGGAGGTTCCCTAGACTTGGGAGGGGTTTAGGGAGGCTAGAGAGAAGTTAGAGAGAGAAAGAAAGGCTTATGGTGTGAAGAAAATATGAAGGATTCATCCTTTATTTATAGGAGTTTTATAGTAAAGTAGCCCCTAAGTTTCGTCCTTATCTTCCGAGTACGAGATCCGTTTTCTACATTCTTTATATCCACGTGTTGGTATTTACATGTACTACAACTTTCGTTTAGAACCTGTCGGCTAATTCTTCTTCTATCTCAGATTTACAAAAACTGAATCGTATTTATCGCGCTCGAAGAGTAGCGACTAAGCTCCGTCCATATCTTTCGCATACGAGCTCTGTTTCCGACGTTATTTATATCCATGTGTTGGTATTTACGAGTACTACAACTTTCATTTAGACCCCGTTGGCTAATTCTCATTCTATCTCGGATTTACAAAACTGTATCGAATTCGCCGCGCTCGAAAGTAGAGACTAAGCTTCGTCCATATCTTTCGCATACGAGCTCCGTTTTTGACGTTATTTATATACAAGCTTAGGTAAAAACAAGATCTAAAACTTTCCTTTTTGACTCCGTCGGCTAATTCTCGACCGATCTCAAATTTAACAGTATGAGGAGATTATACTGTTAAATGACCGCGTAAAATTCATAACTTCTACATACGGACTCCGTTTTCGTCTGTCTTTTTGTCGTTGAGTTCCTATTAATGAGATCTTCAATTCTCATTTAGGTCATGTTGGCCAAAAAACCGCTCGATCTAAAATTCGAGTTTCGGGTCGTGCACTGCTATGCCAAATCTTAGAAAAATCATAACTTCCTCATACGAAGTCAGATTTGGGCGTTCTTTTTATGTACACTCTCGGTTTAACGTATACTACGAATTTTATTTAGATTTCTAAGGCTAAAAAGTCTTCTATGGTAAATTCACTATTTACGTCGCGTTGTGTCGTGCCGGTTTTGCCGAAAAACTTTGACGAGTCATAACTTCTTCGTTATAACTCGGATTTTGGCGTTCTTTATATGTACGAAACCCTTGTAACATATACTACCACTTGGAAAAGATTAATCTTTCTAAATAATCTTCCATCAAAAACTCATTTTTGATGGTTATTGTCTCTAAATTGACTAGCCCGGATCTGCAGACGTTACAATTATCTCCCCCTTAGGATGATTACGTCCCGGAATCATCAACAAAAAAGGACTTGTACAATGACTCCATACATTATCTCTTCATCCTAGGTAATAATCGTAACTTCTATGTTCCTTCGAATGAATATCTATCTCTAGGACTTCTTACTACATACGGTGCTTGATCTTTCACCTGCTCTTCATACTATGTTGTAACCTTCGAGTTACAAACTCAATACTTATTGGAGACTCCTTCTTCTTCTTAATGAACTTAAGATAAGTTCTCTAATTACTACAATGGACCGATGTGTCATCTTCTAATGACTTATCATCGTATGTTGCAACGCTTAGACTCAGGTCTCTTAGAGTCTTCCAGAACAGACTATGTTCTAATCTCATCTTAAAAGGTAGCATTTCTAGCTACAAGAAACCGTCGCGATACCTCTATTGATCGCTTTGATTAATTCTTCCGGCTTAAGTCAGGTGCTACATCGAACTTGGTTCTCGGAACCACGTAACATACTCGTCGTAGTCGGACTCAATTTGGTATGACCACTTGGGTCGTAATAACAATCATCTTCTTAATATTTACCGAAACAATGGTAACGACATACTTGAATAAAACGAAATCAATTACTAGCTCCTTAGTAACCTTGTGACTTTCCCTGATCCAAGTGTGAGTCTTGTGCTTCCGGTAGTATAGGCCTCTACTACCATTCACACCTACTCGTACTCGTCCCAAGTATTGTCTCGCAGTTTTCCAAGTCACCATACAAGAAAATCACACAACAGCTTAACACATCAGATAGCAAAATGAAGGTTTTATATATTATTCCTTGAAAATATTACATAGGCGTTCAAGTTCACCCTAGACTATGCATCTAATAGGCTACTCCTACGATACTATGGCTACTTCATAACTCGATCTTCGGATATCAATCTTCACTTTTCATTGCGTTGTCAGCTGCTTCGTTAGGGATGCCTCTTGGCTTTGGAGTTGCATCCGCTCTTGCTGCTTCACTTTTCTTCGGACAATCCTTTGTTATATGCCCCTTGTCCCTGCATCCGTAACAGAACCTCGTGCTGGATGTACAGTCATTGGCGTAATGTCCATTCTTCCCACACTTGAAACAAGTCACTTTTTCGTAGTACCTCCCATGGTGTTTCAGCGGTACACTTGGCATTGTAGCTCTCATCGGACATTCTTGCTTGAAGTGTCCCTCTTTACTACACTTAAAGCAAACTTCTTCCTTAGTTGGGCATTCGGGGGCATAGTACCAGTCTTCCCGCAGGTTACTTCCTTAGGGCATCTCCCATTGTGTTTTCTTCCATACTTGTCACACCATTTTACTTCACCTACTCCTCCAGACTTTGAGAACATGTTGTTCTTGTCAGACCTTGAAGACCCTTAAAATTTCCTCTTCTTGCCAACATCCACCTTGTTGGCGATACTACTGTTGATCACTTCTTCGACAGACTTAGCAACCCAGATGGTCGCCTCAAGAGTGGGTGTCTGGCGTACTGGCATAGTAAGTTCGTCCTTACTTCGTTGAAGTAAACGCCTTGTTTCTTCCATCTATTGATCCAGCATTATCCGCACCATTGCCTGTACCCCTGCCATCGTGATTGGCTCAGGTGTTGCTGCTACTTCTGGTGCATTCTCAATCACTTGTGGTTCGGGCTGCGGGTTTCCATTTCCAAATCCGCTTCGTGTGCTCACCATGTCGATCTATACACTAAGTCAGACGTTTGGTGTGTAGTGACGAGAATTTAGATAGAGAATATTTTATTTACGATCGACATGTAATTCTTCTTATCACTCCAAAAAGTTACATGCCAGTTCTAATACCGTAATTAAACGTTTAGAAACCTGAACACATAAAGTTTTCAGATCTGGTCGGCAAAAGACCATAGATCCGATCATATAACGCATCTCATAAATCATTTAGCACATAAAGGCATGTTAGGCATTTTCCCTAAATAAGCTAGTGCTTGTGTCTATTCAGGTGCATTACCTAAATTTTATTAGACATACTCCTCACGATCATCTCCTAACATTCTAAGTTTAAGTCTAGAAATAAATCCATATTCCTAGTTCGCTTAAACTAATGCTCTGATACCAACTGTGACATCCCTATTTTCACGGCCAAAAAAGACCGATTTTGTTTATGCTTTATAAAAATCAGAGTATCTCTTTTAATAAAAATGTTGCGGAATTTGTTCCCAGTAAAACATGATAAATACGTTATCAAAACATTTACGAAGAAAAGTATTTTTATTCATTTTAAAACGTTTGGGATGTCATCGTCAATACAGAAACATAAGCATAAACAGAACTTGCATTCATTATCACTAGTGATTTATATCTCCTTAATCTCTCAGTGTAGTGTGACTTCATATCACCACCTGTGATATAAATAAGCTGGAGTGGGTCAGGTTGGGAAACCTGGTGAGTACATAGGGTTTTCAACCCACAATAATATAATTATTATGTTTAATCATCAAACCATTAATCAACCCAATTACCCGTCCCCATTATCTTATTTACTCTTAAGGGTCTACCCTAAGAATCAACTATTCATCGTTCATTCATTCCTAAGGATTATCCTAAGGAATAGGCACGAAATCCATCGTTGCTAATGACATATCTGTCAAGCACAGCTACTAATATTATCACTTAGGCGCAGCTGCCAGAATTGTGACATTCTTTATGGGGGCACATCTGCCGGTATTGTCCTTTAGGCGCATCTACCGGGGTTATGAGGTTCTCTATTAGGCGCTTCTGCCGGTAGAGTCCTTTAGGCGCATCTGCCAGGATTATCTCGTTTATTGACAGTATCATTTCCGAGAATCCACTGGCAATACATGTCAATGGGTTTTTATCTCGTTTATCGACAGTATCGTTTCCGAGAATCCACTCGCAATACATGTCAATGGGCTTTTAGAGTACAGCTTGTGAATACACAGTTCAAATAACACATACAGGTTGTGAGCCTGCTAGTGTTCCACTGGACTGTCTAGAATAGTCCGTGGTTGTCATCCATACTCTGCTAGATGACGGGGCCAACACTTGGGTAAAAGGCTTCTCTCATGGTTCACCTCTCACCCTTATCTCATGGTCTATATCATCTCTCATCATTTTATTTTTTTGTCACGCAGTAACTATTTCATCTACCCATGTTTTACCCAACACATTTTGTAGATATAAATTACATATACAGTTTAAATCATTTAAAACATGTATAAAAATGTTTCACCCAGTATAGACGACAAGTATACAGACAATATACACACATAGCATGTAATTTATATTAAATACTTCATATCTATGTGTAAGATGAAAGTAACTATGCACTCACTTGTTCAAGTGATGATTCCGAACTCGGACAACACTTCCCTTATTAACAATATAATTTCCTTTGACGAAACCTAGTATTATTACCACTAGATTTTAGTCTAATATTTACCGTGACTAATTATTAGTCTTAGCATTATTATTATTATATAAGCGTTTAAACAATATTTTCCAACCACTATGTACAGACAGGGGCCAGACATAAAACACCGGAGGGCAGGGCCATTTTGGCATATAGCACTTCTGAATCCAGCAACCTAAGCGGCCCTCCAAACCAGATTCCCCGTACCGCGAGTGGTTAAAAAGATATTATAACGACACTTATATAACTCATAATAATAGCCCAAATAATTATCATAAGGTCCTAATAATATTACTATAATTAAATAAAAGCTATATTAAAAATAGCATAGCGTAGCTCACTTACAGCGGGTTTTTATTAAAAACCGGGCTTCGCTGGAGCAGCGTTTCCGAGCCGAAAGCTTTTCTTCTCGGAGTCGTCGGGCGCTCTGGGGCTTCCTTCTCATCCTAGGGAGGTTCCCTAGACTTGGGAGGGGTTTAGGGAGGCTAGAGAGAAGTTAGAGAGAGAAAGAAAGGCTTTTGGTGTGAAAAAAATATGAAGGATTCATCCTTTATTTATAGGAGTTTTATAGTAAAGTAGCCCCTAAGTTTCGTCCTTATCTTCCGAGTACGAGATCCGTTTTCTACGTTCTTTATATCCACGTGTTGGTATTTACGTGTACTACAACTTTCGTTTAGACCTTGTCGGCTAATTCTCCTTCTATCTCAGATTTACAAAAACCGAATCGTATTTATCACGCACGAAGAGTAGCGACTAAGCTTCGTCCATATCTTTCGCATACGAGCTCCGTTTCCGACGTTATTTATATCCATGCGTTGGTATTTACGAGTACTACAACTTTCATTTATACTGTTAAATGACCGCGTAAAATTCATAACTTCTACATACGGACTCCGTTTTCATCTGTCTTTTTGACGTTGAGTTCCTATTAATGAGATCTTCAATTCTCATTTAGGTCACGTTGGCCAAAAACCGCTCGATCTAAAATTCGAGTTTCGGGTCGTGCACTACTATGCCAAATCTTAGAAAAATCATAACTTCCCCATACGAAGTCAGATTTGGGTGTTCTTTTTATGTACACTCTCGTTTTAACGTATACTACGACTTTTGTTTAGATTTCTAAGGCTAAAAAGTATTCTATCCTAAATTCACTATTTACGTCGTGTTGTGTCGTGCCGGTTTTGGCGAAAAACTTCGACGAGTCATAATTTCTTCGTTATAACTCGGATTTCGGCGTTCTTTATATGTACGAAACCCTTGTAACCTATACTACCACTTGGAAAAGATTAATCCTTCTAAATAATATTCCATCAAAAACTTATTTTTGATGCTTATTGTCTCTAAATTGACTAGCCCGGATCTGCGGACGTTATATTATCCCCATCCAAAACATGAAGTTTGTCAAATTTTAAGATAATTACTTGATTTTGTGAAAAACTAATTATTGGTAAAATTTGAAACTATCTTGAATATGAACTAGGTCAAATTGGTAAATGATGAATTATATGATAATTGGATTAGTTTAATTTGATCTATGTGTTTCTTGAAAAGTTCCATAACTTGTCCTCAAGTTATGGAATATGAAAAGTCTTTATTTATGAAACTATTAACTCTTTTAAGTTATAGAATTCAAGAGGTTTTGAAATGTTTCATAACTTGTCCTCAAGTTCGGAATTTGAAAGGTCTCATTCATGGAACTTTAAAATCCATAAGTTATGGAAATCAAAAGTTTTGACAAGTTACAAAACTTGCCCTCAAGTTTTGGAACTTGAAGAGTCTCATTTATGAAACTTTAATTCCAAACCCTAGAATTTTAAAAGTTTAAAATTCAACCCTTATACTATTATAATATTAAAGTTTAATACTTATATATATATGTATAAGACAAGTCAGTCTTACCGTTAGTAGGCCTCATTCACGAAGTCGGTCTATAAGGGGGGGTATAAGGTTACTGCTTATAAAATGGTGGTTTAATGGGTGTCTACTCTCACCCACCGTTTCCTTGACTGGTGGACGGTCGTTAGCCGAACGGGTAGGATAGGACATTAATTCTCGTTAATAAGTATAATGTTAATTATTAAAGTAACTAAACTTTTATAAATTCCCAATCTTAGTTACTTTAGGAAAAATGTGAAAATGGTGCTATTCCATGAAATTACACTTTGCACCTTGTTAAGTCGTTAGTGGAGCGTGTGTGGTTAATCGTCATACTAATTTGGGACTGACAATGTGTGGCAAAGGGTAGCTTGATGTTAATCATGGATCAATGGAGCGTGTGTGGTTAACCAACACGTTGATTAGGTGATTTGTAACATTTAGTGTACCAAGCTAATTTGCATGGTTATTCACACCTTGTTTGTGATCGTCGGCATCCCAGTCACAAACTTGAAGGGCATAATCGAGATTTAAACCTGCCATTGAAAAGTTCAATGAATCTCAAAAGAATCTATAAATTTCAATTCATTTAAAACTTAATAATCAATTTTGTTTTTCATGGTGGAAATTGGTAAATCGTCATTTACTAAATATTTGGCAATTTTGTAAAATATTGTGTGGGGTCCTAGCCTTAATATTTCATTTGGGTGTTATATTAAGGATCCTTATCTAATCTAAACTTTGTCTTTCTTTTCAGATGTCTTCCAACACTGCTTCAAACTCAAGTGCTTCAGGCTCTTTCTCCCTCATGAACTTATGTGGGAGGGTCATATTTGATGGATCGAACTTCAATGATTAGATTCGAAACATCCAAATGGCCATTCACTATGAGGACAAAGAATATGTCCTAGATAAAGTGCTTAAGGAGATTGATGAATCTACCGCTACTCCCGAACAGATTGCTAAGTTTAAGACCCATAAGAGGGACGCGACAAAGGTGTCGTGTATTATGATTGCTACCATGACTGCTAAGCTTTAGAAGTCTATGAGGACTTTTGGCATTATGAAATGCACCAGGATTTGATGGAAATGTACAATCAAAGTGCTCGGCAGGAGAGGTAGGAAATCATAGCCTCGATGATTACTACCGAAATGAAGGATGGAGAGTCTATCACGGCCCACTTGCAAAAGATGCAAAGGTTTGTGGACCTCTTGCTAAAGTTGAATGTCAATTTCGATGAAGAATTGGAAATTGACATTATCCTACACTTTTTACCTCCTTGTTATGATCAGTCTCGTATGACTTATCATATGAACAAGGAGGAGGTGACTCTAAGCAAGCTTCAAGGTCTTTTAAGGACTGCTGAAAGTAGTCTTAAAGGAAAATCTATTGTTTCTACTCATACTGCTGCTTCCCCTGTCCTGGCAATTGGACATAGGAAGGGAAAGAATAGGAAAACTTCCTCAAAGAGCCACAATGAAAAGTCTCATGTTGGATCCTCTTCTAGTGGGTCCAAAGGTGGTCCTGCTATACCCTCCTCAAACCCAAAGGAAGCAGAGTGCTTCCATTGTCATGAAAAAGGGCACTAGAGACGAAGCTGCCCCAAATACTTGCAATACATAAAGGATGGGAAGATCAAACCCTCCTTTGCAGGTATTTATACTATTCTGTCTAACAACTCATCACATGCTAATTCTTGGCTCCTGGATACAGGATGTGGTTTTCACATTTGTTCTGATTTGCAGGGTCTAAAAAGAAGTAGGGATGTGGAGCACGAGAATATGAACTTGATAATGGGGAATAGGAAAAAGTCGCCTGTCACCAAGATTGGAATTTATACTTTATTGCTTAGTAGTGGGTTAAATTTAGATTTCAATAATTGTTGCTACTCATCAGATATGGCGAGAAATATTATTTCCTTTCATAGTTTGTATAAACACGGTTTTACCTTTTCTTTTAATAATGAAATTGGTAGTATTAATGCTTATTATAACGGTGTATTTTATTTTGAAGCATTACCTTGTAATGGTATATATGAAACTGTGATGGTTGTAGATAACTTAGGAAATAATGTATTGCATATCGATTCTTTCAACGGTTTGGATAAAGCATGCTTATGGCGTTGTCGTCTTGGACATGTTAACTGTAACATCCCAAATTTCAGAAGTATGATTTAAGGGTTTAAAGTGTAATTTTGAAGAAGGGACTGGACGAGTAGGTATGCTTACTCGCCGAGTCGGAGCGGGTCTTGGGTCGCGAATTAAGTGACCAACTCGCCGAGTCGGAAGCTGGACTCGACGAGTTGGTGCTGGAATTAGAAAAACCCTAATCTCGGGGGTTGCACCCTATTTAAAGGACTTTATGTCCTTCTCTCAGCCTCCTTATTGCCCTTGAGAACCAGAAAACCCTAAGCTCGTGTGTGTGAGGTCTTTGGAGGGAGATTGAAGTTTTGGAAGTTGTTTCTAGTGGAAGAAACTTGAAGATCAAAAGGGCTTGCATCAAGAGAGTGGTGTAGATCCATAATCTACTGCAGTTTGGGCACATTTTGGAGGTAACAAGCTGTTACCTTGACTCTATTGCATTTATATTTATTCAAGAATGAGATTTGGGGCCCTTTTTGCATGTTAAGGATCTATTTCGGGTTAGGGGTCTAGATATGAGGTTGCTACTTCAGATCTAGACTTGTCTTGGTCCAGAAACTCACAAAGTATCAGCCTTTGGCTTGTAGGTGAAGCATCCTTGTCTTAAACCTTAGCCCTAGAGTGATTTGGGCTTATAGCTCCTTGTTTCCACGTAAAGTTTGCAACTTTACGTGAGAGTCATGCCCTAGAAGAGTGGATCTATGGTTTGGAGTCCCTGCATGACTCGAAAAGCCCCTGTATGAATAAACGACTGAAGAGACTCGGCGAGTCTGTTCTTGGACTCGGCGAGTCTTTTGAAGATATGCATGGACTCGACGAGTTGGAGGAACAACTCGGCGAGTCTGTTGAAGATTGTCGTTGACTTGGCGAGTCTGTTCTTGGACTCAGCGAGTCAGAACACAAAACCCCAACCTCTTCTGGTTAAGACTCAGATCAGTGAGTTGAGTGGTGACTCAGTGAGTTGGATATGATAGGACTCAGAGATTGTTGAACTCGACGAGTCATGGGGTGACTCGGCGAGTTGATTTGTGATATAAGAGTTTTCTGAAGTTGGGAACTCGGCGAGTCAGCGGGTTGACTCGGCGAGTAGGGTCAATCAGGAATGTTGACTTCGGCCAGGACTTTGACTTTGACCAGTTTGACCTTCAAGGGTATTATGGTAATTTGGATATTTACGCCAATGGATCATTGATGGCTATAGGTGTTGAGTTTGAGGCAGTGCTTCGGGATTGTGCTTTCGTGGTTCGGCTCGGCAGTTGCAAGGTGAGTTATCCTCACTATACCCAAGGGTCTAAGGCACCAAGGCCGGCCCTTTGATTTGTTATTTGAGTTAGTTATTGTTGTGTTATGTTAGTTGGCATCCTCGTAGATAAGATGGCTATATGATGGTATGCTCTGTTAGATCGGTATTTTGGTAGATTGGATGTGGCTACGCTTAGTGACCTGTAGTTGGTCTGACTGTCTGTATGCTGGTAGGAGATTACCTGTTATATGTGCACGTGTTGAGCAGTAGTAGAGGGTATTCCATCCTGGTAGGATGATAGGGCCCTAGTATGTTGTCTTGTAGACTGTTATATGGTTATTTGATAGGTGTACATGTTTGCTAGTATGTGGGCATTCCAACCCGATGGTTGAGGGCCAGGAGTATTCCATCCCGGTAGGATGATTGGACTCATAGTAGGTGGGCATTCCAACCTGATGGTTGAGGGCCTGGGGTATTCCATCCAGAGGGATGATTGGACCCATAGTAGCTATTGTATGTATAGTAGGTGGGCATTCCAACCCGATGGTTGAGGGCCAGGAGTATTCCATCCCGGTAGGATGATTGGACTCATAGCAGGTGGGTATTCCAACCTGATGGTTGAGGGCCTGGGGTATTCCATACCGAGGGATGATTGGACCCGTAGTAGTTATTGTATGTATAGGTGTGTGGGCATTCCAACCCGATGGTTGTGGGCCGAGAGTATTCTATCCCGAGGATGATTGGACTCGTAGTATGTTGGCATTCCAACCCGACGGTTGAGGGCCTGGGGTATTCCAACCTGATGGTTGATTTGACCCATAGTATGTTGTTCATTGTTGTATGTGTATGCTTATGTGTGTACGGGTACTTTGGGGGAACTCACTAAGCTTTCGAGCTTACGGTTTTCAGTTTATTGTTTCAGGTACATCAGGTGATCGTGGCAAGGCAAAGGCGTGATCGTACCGCTCCTCATATTTCATGATTTTGCGATTTGGTTCTGGGGATACTCTGATGTTTAAACTATTTGAAAACAAGTTGTAATAACTTAATGGTTTTTGAATGGGTTAAAATGTTTTAAATTGGCCTGAATTTTATGGTCGTTACAAGTTGGTATCAGAGCCTTGGTTTGAGTGAATTGGAGGAACATTCGTGTGAATCCAGTCTCAAATCAAGGAAAGATTTTCAAATGGTTTTCAAATAAGTAAAGGAGGATGCAGAGGGTACGATCAGCCGAGGCCAGCAAGTAGACCCCAAAATACCATACAAATTATTTGATTATGTGATATGATTAGAACATCATGCTAGTACTAGGCTAGGGATCTTCAGGAATTGCATGATAGAATTGCCTGATTACATGATGCCTGCTAGCCTAGGGTTTCCTTTTTATGAAATTGACATCATTACTGTAGTTGCTTAGTGTATGCATCACAGTTATACATAATTAAGATCTTATAGCCTGAGAATGTTTGATTTGGCCTTATGTTCTGTTCTTGTTTGATTGGGAGCTTCGGGTAGGATTGGATATTCAAAAGTCTATAGGGTCCAGCGTCATGTATGGCTAGCATACACTAGTGTTGCAGGGTTGGTGGAAGTTTCATGGATGGGTGGGTGGTGTGAGACCGATAGGCCAGTGATGAGATAATTAGCATTCCTCTAGGAGGGAGGGTTGAGCATTCGCTATGTTTATGTATATTGTTAGGGTGTTGTGGTGATACTTGAGACAAAGATGGGTAGGTGTGGAAGGTAGTATGGGCCCGTACTACTGAAAGCACAGGACCCATACGCGTAGCAAGGAAGTCACAACCCCTAGGGTTTAGAAGGGAGTTGGTCCCCGGTTATCTAGGCGGATTGTCTGATATTTTTTTTCCTCTTCTATTTTTAGTATGGTGGTTACGAGGCGTGTTGTGACTGGATCCGGATCGGGATCAGGTCAGGGTGATCAGGGGGCCCCAGCGGCACATGAGATTATTAGTCAGGAGGAGCCAATGTTGACAGAGGATCGGGTCAGGGAGATCATCCGCAAGGAGGTGGTCGAGATTGTCCGGGGTCAGATTCCGGAGTTGTTTGGGACTATTAAGTCCGCTATGAGGGAGTACTTCGATGATCGTTATGCAGCTCTTACTGAGACGGCTGCCGCGTCAGCTACAGCGGCAGGGGGAGGAGCCGGTTGGGGTTTCCAGTACCGGGACTTCGATAATACGAAGCCCCTACCTTCGACGGAGTTCAGGATCCGATTGTTGCGATGAGATGGTTGTCGAACATGGAGGGATGTTTCTTCACGTGTTCGTGCCCTACTGAGCAGAGGGTGAGGTGTGCTCTAAACCTTTTGAGGCTCGGGGCGAAGGATTGGTGGAGGTTGACTACGGGATCATACTCTGACGCGCAGCGAGCTGCGGTGACTTGGGATCAGTTTCGGGATATTTTTAGTACTCGTTATGTTCTGCGAGTAGAGCGGGAGAGATTGGCTCAGGAGTTTTTGGAGCTTAGACATGATTCAGAGTCGGTGACGGAGATCACCATGATGTTTACGGAGAGGGCAATGTTCTGCCCTGAGTTTGCTTCGGAGCAGGCTCAGATGACCCGATATCTGAGCATGCTCAAGAGGGACATCAGATAGTTTGTGTCCACGCAGAGATGTGATACTTTATTGGAGTTGCAGGAGGCCGCTAGGTGGCACGAGCTAGAGATTGAGCTCCAGCTGAGGGAGTAGAGGCAGGCCCCGGTGCAGTCGCAGCCTGCGCCGAAACGGATGAGGGCCGCTGATTATCGTCAGGAAAGCCAGAGGAGTTGCACTTGTGGGAAGTGCGGTAAGGTACATGATGGAGTTTGTCGATCTTCTTATGGGTGCCACAAGTGTGGCAAGGAGGGCCACATAGCCAGGGATTGTAGGCAGCAGGCTCCAGCTGCCGGAGTCCGACTTTGTTATCATTATGATCAGATGGGCCATATGAAGGCCCAGTGTCCTTTCTTGGCTGCCAGGCCAGTGCAGGTCCCAACACCAACCACTTTGAGACTTACTGACGGGGGTCAGGGTCGAGCAGAGCCTCCGAAGGCTCCAGGGCGTGCTTATCAGCTTGTGGCCGAGGAGATCGGGACAGCGCCAAAGGTGACAGCCGGTATGTCTTTTCCTTCTATATCTTGTTCATGATATTATGAGTTGTTTGTTTCATGCATAAATTATTAGAGCATAGTAGATGATAGTGAGAAGTTATTATTGAGAAATTATAGAGGGGTAGAATCTGATGATGCATTCAAGAGAGAGGAAGGTCATGATCCAGAGATTCGGAATCATCAGCGGGAACTCGGATCACTTGAAGTTCGTCGTCTCGGATTGGGACGAATGAGTCGCGTACCAGCTTCGCCGCCGGTAGACAGTAGTTCGTGCTCTAAGTGGGGGAGAATTGGAAATTCTCGGATGGGGCGTGGTTTGGAAGAATGTCACCTGACGCAGTTTGGATGTCGGTTACAGGAAGTGGTGCGATGAGGCGTTCCAATTATGGTAAGAACCCTGTCTGTATGGTGGATCTTTGAGCGAGCAGTGAGGATACTGCTTTACTATAACAATCAGTGGGGTTGTTCCCAAGTGTCGGAAATGTTGAGGGGCATGCGAAAGACTCTTTATGGATGGTAGGTTATGCAATCAGTTTCTGAGTATATGTACGTGTTATGGGATAGCGACGTGCTCCACAAGTGGATGATGTAGAGTGAGGTTCCGACTTTTGGCACCGACTGATGATGCGAGGTCATGGTTCTGGTCTCCTTGGAAGAGGAGAAGGTGAGTAACTCCAGATTAGAGATTTGGACAGAGTAGCTAGAGATAGCGGAGTTGATAGACTCGGGAGCAGTCTAGACCGGGCTGAGAACCGTGTGAGGATATTCCACTCGTAGGTCGTGGACCTAGGGATCGCGAGAGTAATATTTCCTGTCATGGTACGTTTGGAGTAGACGTGATATCGAGATATGAGTGAGTTACACTCGGTTGTATCGAACCAGAGTAGATTAAGGGAGCTGCAAGGTTGGATCCTTGGGCTTCAAGTATGGTTGTAGGCATGGGTTACGTGAGAAGTGGTATTCCAATCTAGGGTATTCCATCATGAGGATGATCGGACCCTATGATTGATTCGACCTGATGTGTTTGGTATTCCAACCCGAGGGTTGATTGGGCCAAACATGCGTGGGAATGCGAGGGTATACCATCCTTGGGATGACGGGACCCGTTATAGGCGTACCTGGTATTCCAGCCCGAGGCTGATTGGGCTAGGTACGAATGGTTATGTGATATAACTGGCTGATTCATGGGAGTTGCTAGAAGCTGAAGGATGCAGTATCATGTCATTGTAAAAGGGAATAGATTCGGGATGGGAACAGGATTCGTTCCCTATTGCAGGTTATCCGGGTTATTGCCAATTTCGGGCAAAGGAAAGGTGGATTAGTGTTATAGCAGAGCTCAGTGGATTATTGTGGTGTCTAACTTTCGCAAGTCTTGAAGGTGGGTTCATGTCAGGAAGGTGGTAGTATCATCGGGTGATACTGGTTTGATGTGTTCTGACATTAAGTAGAAAAGGCTGATGGTCGGCCGGGAGTATTGGCAAGGATACCACACGAGAAGAAGTTATTTTTTTAAAAGGGGTACAGTGGTAGCGGAAGGGCCTAAGTTGATTGGGAAATCGGAGTCTGCAGTGCAAGAGGTATATTCAGAATCGTATACTGCAGCAGGCTTCGAGGACGAAGCCTAATTTAAGTGGGGGAGAGTTGTAACATCCCAAATCTTAGAAGTATGATTTAAGGGTTTAAAGTGTAATTTTGAAGAAAGGACTCGACGAGTAGGTATGCTTACTCGTCGAGTCGGAGCGGGTCTTGGGTTGCGAATTAAGTGACCAACTCGCCGAGTCAGAAGTTGGACTCGACGAGTTGGTGCTGGAATGAGAAAAACCCTAATGTCGGGGGTTGCACCCTATTTAAAGGACTTTATGTCCTTCTCTCAGCCTCCTTATTGCCCTTGAGAACCAGAAACCCTAAGCTCGTGTGTGTGAGGCCTTTGGAGGGAGATTGAAGCTTTGGAAGTTGTTTCTAGTGGAAGAAACTTGAAGATCAAAAGGGCTTGCATCAAGAGAGTGGTCTAGATCCAGAATCTACTGCAGTTTGGGCACATTTTAGAGGTAACAAGCTGTTACCTTGACTCTATTGCATTTATATCTATTCAAGAATGAGATTTGGGCCCCTTTTGCATGTTAAGGATCTATTTCGGGTTAGGGGTCTAGATCTGAGGTTGCTACTTCAGATCTAGACTTGTCTTGGTCCAAAAACTCACAAAGTATCAGCCTTTGGCTTGTAGGTGAAGCATCCTTGTCTTAAACCTTAGCCCTACAGTGATTTGGGCTTATAGCTCCTTTTTTCCACGTAAAGTTTGCAACTTTACGTGAGAGTCATGCCCTAGAAGAGTGGATCTACAGTTTGGAGTCCCTGCATGACTCGAAAAGCCCCTGTATGAATAAAGGACTGAAGAGACTTGGCGAGTCTGTTCTTGGACTCGGCGAGTCTTTTGAAGATATGCATGGACTCGACGAGTTGGAGGAACAACTCGGCGAGTCTGTTGAAGATTGTCGTTAACTTGGCGAGTCTGTTCTTGGACTCAGCGAGTCTGAACACAAAACCCCAACCTCTTCTGGTTAAGACTCAGATCAGTGAGTTGAGTGGTGACTCAGTGAGTTGGACATGATAGGACTCAGAGATTGTTGAACTCGACGAGTCATGGGGTGACTCGGCGAGTCGAGTTGTGATATAAGAGTTTTCTAAAGTTGGGAACTCGGCGAGTCAGCGGGTTGACTCGGCAAGTAGGGTCAATCAGGAATGTTGACTTCGGCCAGGACTTTGACTTTGACCAGTCTGACCTTCAAGGGTATTATGGTAATTTGCATATTTACGTCAATGGATCATTGATGGCTATAGGTGTTGGAGTTTGAGGCAGTGCTTCGGGATTGTGCTTTCGTGGTTCGGCTCGGCAGTTGCAAGGTGAGTTATCCTCACTATACCCAAGGGTCTAAGGCACCAAGGCCGGCCCTTTGATTTGTTATTTGAGTTAGTTATTGGTGTGTTATGTTAGTTGGCATCCTGGTAGATAAGATGGCTATATGATGGTATGCTATGTTAGATCGGTATTTTGGTAGATTGGATGTGGCTATGCTTAGTGACCTGTAGTTGGTCTGACTGTTTGTATGCTGGTAGGAGATTACCTGTTATATGTGCACGTGTTGAGCAGTAGTAGAGGGTATTCCATCCCGGTAGGATGATAGGGCCCTAGTATGTTGTCTTGTAGACTATTATATGGTTATTTGATAGGTGTACATGTTTGCTAGTATGTGGGCATTCCAACCCGATGGTTGAGGGCCAGGAGTATTCCATCCCGGTAGGATGATTGGACTCATAGTAGCTATTGTATGTATAGTAGGTAGGCATTCCAACCCGATGGTTGAGGGCCAGGAGTATTCCATCCCGGTAGGATGATTGGACTCATAGCAGGTAGGCATTCCAACCTGATGGTTGAGGGACTGGGGTATTCCATCCCGAGGGATGATTGGACCCGTAGTAGTTATTGTATGTATAGGTGTGTGGGCATTCCAACCCGATGGTTGTGGGCCGAGAGTATTCCATCCCGAGGATGATTGGACTCGTATTATGTTGGCATTCCAACCCGACGGTTGAGGGCCTGGGGTATTCCAACCTGATGGTTGATTGGACCCATAGTATGCTGTTCATTGCTTTATGTGTATGGTTATGTGTGTACGGGTATTTTGGGGGAACTCACTAAGCTTTCGAGCTTACGGTTTTCAGTTTATTGTTTCAGGTACATCAGGTGATCGTGGCAAGGAAAAGGCATGATCGTACCGCTCCTCATATTTCATGATTTTGCGATTTGGTTCTGGGGATACTCTGGTGTTTAAACTATTTGAAAACAAGTTGTAATAACTTAATGGTTTTTGAATGGGTTAAAATGTTTTAAATTGGCCTGAATTTTATGGTCGTTACATTAACAAGAAGCACATAGCCCAACTCCAAAAGGATGGAGTGTTGGAGTAATTTGACTTAAAGTCAAATGAAACTTGTGAATCTTGTTTGCTTGGAAAGATGACCAAGTCACCCTTCACTGGTACCTGTGAAATGGGTGAGGGTTTGTTGGATCTCATACAGACAGATGTGTGTGGACCCTTCAGATCCGCCATAAGGGATGCTAACCGCTTCTATGTGACCTTTACTGATGATTGTAGGAGATATGGGTATATTTACTTAATCAAGAATAAGTCAGAAACCTTTGAAAAATTCAAAGAGTTTAACCAAGAAGTGGAGAATCAGCTGGGCAGGAAGATAAAGATGCTCCGATCCGATTGAGGAGGAGAGTATCTTAGTATCGAGTTCCACGACTATCTTAAGGAATGTGGAATTGTTTCACAATTGACGCCACCTAGGACGACACAACTTAATGGTATGGCTGAGAGGCGCAATCGAACCTTGCTAGACATGGTTCGTTCTATGATGAGTCGAGCTTCGTTACCTATCTCATTCTGGGGGTATGACTTAGAGACTGCCGCCCATATCCTTAATCTAGTCCCAACTAAAAAGGTTTCCAAAACACCTCACGAGATGTGGATAGGGAAGGTTCCCTCGTTATCACACATCAAGGTTTAGGGTTGTGAGGATTTTGTGAGAAAAGAAACTCACGACTAGCTCGAACCTCGTAGTGAGCGATGTATTTTCATCGGCTACCCACAGAAATCCTTTGGATATCTTTTCTATAGACCGAGTGACAATGTTGTCTTCGTTGCGAAGAGAGGAGTCTTTCGCGAGAGAGAACTCATATACCAAGAGGACAGTCCTTGAAGAGCTTCAAGAGTTAAGCGATGAAGGAACCTCAAACACTAGCGCTCAACCCGAGGAGGAAACTCTTGTTGAACCGATTGACGAGTCCTTACCTATAAGGCGTTCCAGTAGAGTTAGACAGGCACCTGAGTCTTTTTGTTTCCATATTACTACTGAAGGTGACACATTTATCAGTGATAGTACACTGGTAAACTTGGATTAACCTAACAACTACAAGGAAGCCATGGCAGGCCCCGAGTCTACGAAATGGAAAGAGGCTATGGAAAGTGAGATTCAGTCCATGTATGACAATCAAGTTTGGAACTTGGTTGACAATGTACCAGGCCGTAAGACAGTCGCATGCAAATGGTTCTTCAAGAAGAAGACCGACATGGATGGGAAAGTACACACTTATAAGGCGCGATTGGTTGCGAAGGGCTTTACTCAAACTCATGGAGTTGACTATGATGAGACCTTCTCACCAGTAGCTAAGATTAAATCTATAAGGTTTATGCTAGCCATAGCTGCATTTCATGATTATGAAATATGGCAAATGGATATCAAAACCGCTTTCCTTAATGGGAAGTTGGCTGAAGATGTTTACATGAATCAGCCAGAGGGTTTTGTCAATGCAAAGTATCCTAATAGAGTGTGTAATATTTTAAGGATGAACTCGACGAGTTCATGAAAGGACTCGTGTGACAACCCGATACTTTTCCAGTCAACCAAAGGTCAATTCCGTTAAATAAATTTCGAATTTTATTTGTTCCGTTAAGTTCTTGTGGGTTGGTAAATAATCTAAAACATATAATTAGAGGTTATATAAGTTTTCGGAACCAAAAACGCTCGAAAAATCAAGATTTCCCTCGAAAAATCAGCAAACTCGTTCAGCCATGTGTGTAACATCCAGATTTTCAGGTATCATAAATTAAGTATTTATTTTTGAGTCAAGGAGAGGGACTCGACGAGTTGACACCTAAACTCGTCGAGTAGGATCGCGACTGCTGACTAGGATTAATGAATGGACTCGACGAGTCGGCGAGTCGACTCGACGAGTCCGCGCTGTGGACTGAAACCCTAAATCTTTGGGCATGTGCCCTATTTAAGGGTCCTTATGACCTTCATTTGCGGCCACTCATACCCTTGAGAAACCCTAACGAGCCAGAGAGCTTAGAGAGAGAGAGAGAGAGAGAGAGAGAGGGGACTGATTTCACCACCATAGTGCATCCTTGCAAGGAAGGAAGGGAGATTCAATCTAGGCTGCTTAGAGGGGGCTCAGAACTTCTTCTACTTCACCAAAGGATTGCTGTTGAGGTATGAATCCATGCCTATTTTCGTGTATATAGTAGATCTCTTGAATCTAGGGTTTCTTTACCCTTTCTTTAGTTGGAATATGGAGCATGTGAAGTCCCATTGAGGAATAGACTTTAGATCTGGACCTTGAGAGGTCCAGAGTGTCCCAACAACCAAGCTTTATGCAGTTACATGAGAGTATTGAGCCTAGGACTCCATTTTTAGAGCTATTTCATCAAATAGAGCTATATGTGCAATGCATGAGCGTAAAGTTCAGAAGTTTACGTGACTTTTGGGTGTTAGAAGGTCAGATCTATAGGTTAGAGAAACAGATCTAACCTCAGAAGGTTGTTTGAGCATTCTCATGGAAGAAACTCGCCGAGTCCATGAGAGGACTCGACGAGTCGGATCGTGTGGCACCACGATTCGTGATCAGTGGTAACCCGTCGAGAGAAAGGTTAATTCGACGAGTCGAGTGAGGCCTTAGGAGGATTCAGAGGACACACATGGACTCGCCGAGTCACCCGAGTGCACTCGACGAGTCTGGTCAAAGTTGGACCGTTGACTGGGGTTGACTTTTAGGGTTTGGTAGACATTTGGACATTGGACCATTGGAGGGGTAAAATGGTCTTTTCCCCTTCTGAGAGAATATAGGGAGGGACTAGTCTAGCTTTTGAGAGCCGTATTAATTAGAGATAATTACTTTATGTGATTAGGCGGAGGCTAGATCAGTGATTCGAGTTCGAGACTTTCCGAGATTACTCGAGGTGAGTCTTCTCACTATACATTACCTAGAGTGGTAACTATGTGCAGACCGGAGGGTCTTATGTGTTATGTGTATGTTTGAGTTTATGTGCATTGTGATATATGTATGCTATGTATTATATAGACCGGACCGGAGGGTCCTACGATTTAGACCGGATCAGAGGGTCCAACAATTTAGACCGGACCAGAGGGTCCAACGAGCTAGACCGGACTGGAGGGTCCAACGAGCTACGGGACTGGAGGGTCCCGCTGAGACACATTGACCAGAGGGTCATACCGAGTTATAGCCTCGAGTGGCTTATGTGTTGTATGTGGTATTTTGGGGAACTCACTAAGTATTTATGCTTATTGTGTTATGTAATATGTGTTTCAGGTACCAGCGAGGATCGCGGGAAGGCGCCGGCATGATTTGTACACACTGGCAGAGGATTATGTTTTGAGATTCTGGGATATGTTTTATTGTGATGACATTTGATACATGAGATTTTTGAGAATATTATATGAGCTTTATTATGTTTGAAAAACGAAAAATTGTTTTAAAATTTACGTTGTTACAAGTTGGTATCAGAGCCTTGGTTTGAGGGATTCGGATGCACCTTCGGGCGTATATGAACTCAAACTGAGGATTTGAGAGAGTTTTTCATAAATTAAACAATTTTTCTAAAAGAGTAAGAGATTTTGAGACAAGCAGAACGGAACCGTGTGTACAATCAGCCAGCGCCCGAACGGTGATTTCCCAAAATACCCTTACGTTATGTGTTATGAGATATTATGTGATATGATATGCATGCTAGAGTAGGCTAGGTATTCATATCTAAGACTAGAGTGGCCTGATTTGTGATGCCTTAGCCTAGGAGATTACTGCTACTATGAGGTACTTCGAGAGTGAGTAGGTAGCAGCGAGGAGCTTATGAGTGGTCTACTGGAGGGTAGCCTGAGTTTAGCGAGATATAGAGTACTTGTGATCTGGGATCCTAGGAGGAGGACTTGGGTGAATACTAATACGGTGTGAAAGGTAGTATAGGGCCCGTACTACTGGAAACACCGGATCAGTGAGCAGTCCAAGTAAGAATCCTTAGGATACTAAGGAACGAGTAGGGTTGAGTTATCGAGTGCGAGTATACTCGAGCGAGTCTCTGATTTCTTTTGTGTTGTGTCTCAGAGATATTATGGTGGGCACGCGCCACACTCCAGAGAGCAGCGGTGTTAGCGATGACGAGATTCGCAGGATGATTCATGATGAGGTGGCAACGGCCATTCGTGCTGAGATACCAGAGATGTTTGGGTCTATCAAGACCATGCTGATTGAGACATTTGATGAGCGGTATGCTGCTCTTACCTGTCGCTGCGGCCATCGCATCCGTTATCGCTGCTAGGCCACAGGGGGGTGACTCGTTGCTGTACCGGGAGTTTAGCAACACGAAGCCACCAGAGTTTGATGGGACTTAGGATCCGATAGCCGCGATGAGATGGATCTCTGACATTGAGGGATGCTTCTACACCTGTTCTTGTCCGGAGCATCTGAGAGTACGGTTCGCGTTGAACCAGCTTCGCTTGGGAGTGAAGGACTGGTGGAAGTTTGTTACGGCAGACTTCACTCCTGCAGAGATTACAGCGGTGACATGGGAGAGGTTCACCACCATGTTCCGAGATGAGTATGCTCCCCCGGTGGAGAGGGAACGGTTGGTGTATGAGTTCTTGTCCCTCAAGCAGGGGACGGAGTCCGTGAATGTGATTACACGGATGTTTCATGAGAGGACGTTGTTTTGCCCTGAGCACGTGTCTACCGAGCAGGCATGTATGAGTCGATATCTGGGCATACTGAGGAGGGACATCCGTGAGTACGTGGCGAACTTGACGTACCGGACATTTGCCGAACGTCAGGCAAATGCTCGGAAGAGGGAGATTGAGCTGGAAACTCAGGCCAGGGAGGAGGCCGAGTCTCAGAGGAGGGATAGGCGGCCGGTTCAGTCTCAACCAGCAGCCAAGCGGGCAAAGCCCACTGATTCGAGGTCTGGAGGCCAGAAGGGCCGCACTTGCGGGAAGTGCGAAAAGACTCATGATGGGACGTGCAGAGCGGGTGTGTGCTACAAGTGCGGGAAGGAGGGGCATATCGCGAGGGATTGCCCCAAGGGGTTTGCAGTTTGCTTTCACTGCAACCAGATTGGCCATCGGAAGGCCGAGTGCCCACAGCTACTTCAGGGATCAGCACAGGGATCTGCACCTGCTGCTAGAGCTACCGAGGTCCGGCAGGTGAAAGCCGAGGCACCGAAGGCTCGCGGGAGAGCCTTTCAGTTGACAGCGGAGGAGGTCCGCGCAGCGCCTGATGTCGTGGCTGGTATGTATTCTTTTATTTATTTACTTATACTGAGTTGAGATATTATGCTTATACTGTGGTATGCATAGGTACTTTTCTTATGAGTTGTGTACCTGCTTTGGTGTTATTTGACTCGGGTGCGAGTCGATCATTCGTGTCATTAGCGTTTAGCCAACACATCAGTACCCGACGAGAGGCGTTGAGTTGACCTCTACGAGTTTCTATAGCTGACGAGCGAGCGGTTTATGCTACTGATGTGATTCGAGGATGTGTACTCGAGATTTTCGTTGTTGAGTTCCCGATAGATCTGGTGCCGATTGCGATGGGTGATGTCTGTTTCATCGTGGGAATGGACTGGTTGAGATGATATGGAGCTGTTATAGACTGCGAGCGACAGTTGGTGACCATACGAGACCCTAGTGGGGGAGTACTTACAGTGTATGGCGAGGGTACCCGGTCTGGGTCAGCATTTGGTTCGGCTGCCAGAGCTAGACAGAGTCTACAGCAGGGCTATAGAGGGTTTGTAGCGTATGTGATGGATACACGAGTTGCTGCAGAGAGGCCGAGTTTTGTCGGTGAGGTATCGATAGTGCGAGAGTTCCCAGATGTTTTCCCCGAGGAGTTGTCGGGTGTGCCTCCCGAGAGGCAGGTGGAGTTCTGCATCGATTTGGTTCCGGGGGCAGCACCTATTGCCAAGGCACCCCATCGCCTTGCACCACCGGAGATGCAGGAGTTATCCTCACAGCTTCAGGAGCTGTTGGGGAAGGGATTCCTCCGACCGAGTAGCTCGCCGTGGGGAGCGCCGATCCTTTTTGTCAAGAAAAAGGATGGTTCACACCGGATGTGCATTGATTACCGGGAGTTGAACAAGTTAACGGTCAAGAACCGTTATCCATTGCCGAGGATCGACGATCTGTTCGATCAGTTTTAGGGTGCGTCTTGGTTTTCCAAGATAGATTTGAGGTCTGGATATCACCAGATGAGGGTGCGTGACGAGGATATCCAGAAGACGGCGTTCAGGACTCGTTATGGGCATTACGAGTTCATGGTGATGCCTTTTGGGCTCACCAATGCACCAGCGGCGTTCATGGACCTCATGAACCGAGTATGTAGGCCGATGTTGGATCGATCGATGATTGTGTTCATTGACGACATTCTAGTGTATTCGAGGACCAGAGAGCAGCATGAAGAGCAACTGAGGGAGATCCTCAGAGTATTGAGATCGGAGAGGCTTTATGCCAAATTCTCCAAGTGTGATTTCTGGTTACGGGAGGTCCAGTTCTTGGGACATCTCGTTAATCAGAATGGGATATTGGTCGATCCAGCCAAGATTGAGGCCGTGATGAGTTGGGAAGTGCCGAGATCCCCCACCGAGATCAAGAGTTTTCTGGGGTTGGCCGGCTACTATCGGAGATTTATCCGGGATTTCTCCAAGATTGTTGTTCCCCTCACCAGATTGACCCGGAAGGGCGTTGCTTTTTCTTGGGGTCCAGAGCAGCAAACCTCGTTTGAGACCCTTCGCCAGAGACTATGCGAAGCCCCGGTGTTAGCCCTTCCGGAGGGAATGGAGGATTTTGTGGTGTATTATGATGCGTCTATATCGGGGTTGGGTGCGGTGCTCATGCAGAGGGGGCACGTGATAGCATACACATCGAGGCAGCTGAAGCCTCATGAGACGAGGTATCCCACCCACAATTTGGAGTTGGGGGTAGTAGTGTTCGCCCTCAATATATGGCGCCATTATCTGTATGGGGTTCGGTGTACCGTATACACGGACCACAAGAGTTTGAAGTATCTGATGGATTAGCCCAACCTGAATATGCGCCAGAGGAGATGGTTGGATGTGGTAAAGGATTATGATTGTGAGATCCTATACCACCCGGGCAAGGCTAACGTGGTAGCCAATGCTCTGAGTCGCAGGGCGGAGAGCGCCCCGATTCAAGACATATGTATGAGGATGACGGTGATGACTCCGGTGTTGGATACTATTCGAGAGGCCCAGGTAGAGGCTGTGAGACCGGAGAACCGCAAAAGGGAGCGGGTGATTGGACCGGTGTCCGAGTTTGTGACGGATAGCCGAGGGCTCATGACCTTTCGTGGTCGGATTTGGGTGTCGTATTCTGGCGGGGCACGTAGCACTCTATTGGAGGAGGCGCATAGATCGAGATTTTTGAACCATCTCGGGGCCACTAAGATGTATTTGGACCTGAAGAGAGACTACTGGTGGCCCTGTATGAAGAGGGATGTTGCATGGGTAGTAGAGAGGTGCTTTAATTGTCGCCGGGTTAAGGCCGAGCACCAGCGTCCGCATGGCAAGTTGCAGCCATTAGAGGTTCCCCAGTGGAAGTGGGGACAAATTTCTATGGATTTTATCACCAAATTGTCGAGGACCGCGAGGGGTGTTGATGCAATTTGGGTGATTGTGGACCGGCTGACGAAGAGCGCTCACTTCCTTGCTATCAGTGAGAGCTCTTCTGAGGAGAGGCTGGCAGAGACATATGTGAGAGAGGTGGTGTCGTGGCATGGAGTGCCGATCTCGATTGTGTCAGACCGAGATGTACGTTTCACTTCCAGGTTTTGGAAGAAATTCCATGAGGAGTTGGGTACGAGATTGCACTTCAGTACTGCTTACCACCCACAAACGGATGGCCAGAGTGAGCGAACGATACAGACACTCGAGGACATGCTTCGGGCATGTGTTATGGACTTTGGTGGAAGTTGGGACACATACCTACCTTTGGCTGAGTTTTCTTACAACAACAGTCACCATTCGAGTATTGGTATGCCTCCCTTTGAGCTTTTATATGGGAGGAGGTGTCGTACCCCCATCTGTTGGGGAGAGGTAGGGCAACGAGTGATGGTAGCACTGAGATAGTGCTTAAGACGACTGAGCAGATACAGCAGGTTAGACAGAGGTTACTGACAGCCCATAGTCGTCAGAAGAGTTATACGGATAGGCGGCAATCCGAGCTCGAGTTCCAGGTTGGAGATTTCGTACTCCTGAAGGTATCTCCTTGGAAAGGAGTGATCCGATTCAGGAAGAGGGGCAAGCTGGGACCCCGATACATTGGTCCGTTCAGGGTGACCGCGAGGGTGGGTAAGGTAGCATACCGTCTGGAGCTACCCGAGGAGTTGACTCAGATCCATGATACCTTCCACGTATCCCAGTTGAGGAAGTGTATAGCCGATGAGAAGTCGGTTGTGCCGCTAAAGGATATTCAGGTGGACGCGAGTCTGAATTACATTGAGAGGCCGATCGCGATCTTGGATCGAAAGATCAAGGTTCTGAGGAACAAAGACGTGCCACTGGTTCAGGTCCAGTGGCAACATCGGAGAGGATCCGAGCTGACTTGGGAGCCGGAGGCAGAGATGCGGGAGCAGCATCCAGAGTTGTTTGCTGAGCGAGACTTCGAGGGCGAAGTCTGATTCTAGTGGGGGAGAATTGTAACATCCGGATTTTCAGGTATCATAAATTAAGTATTTATTTTTGAGTCAAGGAGAGGGACTCCACGAGTTGACGCCTAAACTCGTCGAGTAGGATCGCGACTACTGACTAGGATTAATGAATGGACTCGACGAGTCGGCGATTCGACTCGAGGAGTCTGCGCTGTGGACTGAAACCCTAAATCTTTGGGCCTGTGCCCTATTTAAGGGTCCTTATGGCCTTCATTTGCGGCCACTCATACCCTTGAGAAACCCTAACGAGCCAGAGAGCTTAGAGAGAGAGAGAGAGAGAGAGAGAGAGCTAATTTCACCACCATAGTGCATCCTTGCAAGGAAGGAAGGGAGATTCAAGATAGGCTGCTTAGAGGGGGCTCATAACTTCTTCTACTTCACTAAAGGATTGTTGTTGAGGTATGAATCCATGCCTATTTTCGTGTATATAGTAGATCTCTTGAATCTAGAATTTCTTTACCCTTTCTTTAGTTGGAATATGGAGCATGTGAAGTCCCATTGAGAAATAGACTTTAGATCTGGACCTTGAGAGGTCCAGAGTGTCCCAACAACCAAGCTTTATGCTGTTACATGAGAGTATTGAGCCTAAGACTCCATTTTTAGAGCTATTTCATCAAATAGAGCTATATGTGCAATGCATGAGCGTAAAGTTCAGACCTTTACGTGACTTTTGGGTGTTAGAAGGTCAGATCTATAGGTTAGAGAAACAGATATGACCTCAGAAAGTTGTTTGAGCATTCTCATGGAAGAAACTCGTCGAGTCCATGAGAGGACTCGACGAGTCGGATCGTGTGGCACCACGATTCGTGATCAGTGGTAACCCGTCGAGAGAAAGGTTAACTCGACGAGTCGAGTGAGGCTTAGGAGGATTCAGAGGACACGCATGGACTCGCCGAGTCACCCGAGTGCACTCGACGAGTCTGGTCAGAGTTGGACCGTTGACTGGGGTTGACTTTTAGGGTTTGGTCAACATTTGGACATTGGACCATTGGAGGGGTAAAATGGTCTTTTCCCCTACTGAGAGAATATAGGGAGGGACTAGTCTAGATTTTGAGAGCCGTATTAATTAGAGATAATTACTTTATGTGATTAGGCGGAGGCTAGATCGGTGATTCGAGTTCGAGACTTTCCGAGATTACCCGAGGTGAGTCTTCTCACTATACATTACCTAAAGTGGTAACTATGTGCAGACCGGAGGGTCTTATGTGTTATGTGTATGTTTGAGTTTATGTGCATTGTGATATATGTATGCTATGTACTATATAGACCGGACCGGAGGGTCCTACGATTTAGACCGGATCAGAGGGTCCAACGATTTAGACCGGACCAGAGGGTCCAACGAGTTAGACCGGACTGGAGGGTCCAACAAGCTACGGGACTGGAGGGTCCCGCTGAGACACATTGACCAGAGGGTCACACCGAGTTATAGCCTCGAGTGGCTTATGTGTTGTATGTGGTATTTTGGGGAACTCACTAAGTATTTATGCTTACCGTGTTATGTGATATGTGTTTCAGGTACCAGCGAGGATCGCGGGAAGGCGCCGGCATGATTTGTACACACTGGCAGAGGATTATGTTTTGAGATTCTGGGATATGTTTTATTGTGATGACATTTGATACATAAGATTTTTGAGAATATTATATGAGCTTTATTATGTTTGAAAAACGAAAAATTGTTTTAAAATTTACGTTGTTACAATGTGTTTACGGCCGCAAACCCCCGGGCTGTAAAAGCCTGGGCTGTAAACCCGTTTACCGACGAGAACCCATTTCCGGCCGTAAACCCAACCGGTATAAAGGTTTTTCCCGGATAGATTCTTCATTTCTCGTCTTTCTCACCCGAAAACTCTCTCAAGTTGCTCCCAAGAACCTCCCAAGAACATTCATATCCTCAAGAACAAACCTTCAAATCTTCATATTTTCACCATGAACACCAAGAACAACCTTTATATATTCAAAGGCTGCAAACCCGTTTACCGCCGCAAACCAGTTCACAGTCGCACACTAGTTCACGACCGGAAACCCAGTTCACGGCCGCAAACAGCCTTGAGTCGAGAACCTTGGCTGAAAACACTCTTTTTCCCCTTCAAACAAGTCTCGGTAACATTCCTAACTCAAAAGCAAGTGTTTTCTAACACTTTAATTAATGCTTTCGCTAATTAAAATACAATTATGTGTTTAATTATCATTAGGATATCGTTAACTCCGCGTACTCCAACCCGAGGGTCATCTTTCCGGTTTTGCTGTCGAGCACGTGCACATAATCAACTGTGAGTTCATACCCCCATATTTTCCAAGATTTTTAATGTTTTTAGGGGGGAATACAAGTAAAACACAAGTAATATTGTGTTTAAAAACATAATTTCGTTTATTATATTTTCTTATCGTTAATGGGCATTTAAACGCAGAACTTACTAAACATGACAAACATTGTTACCACTAGACTTATGGACAATTTTACAAACACGTTAAGATACAAAATTTACAAGCACATGTTTCTAACACGGAAACAAACTTATGAATTATGGAAGAAATGTGCTATATTTACAAGGATACATGTTATTAACAAAAAGGGTTTTCATTGTATTATTCGTGAATTCGTTGAGAGAACTAAATTGTGAGACACGACTTCTGGGAAGTCTACTCCTTAGGAACAGAGTCTCCTGGAGGGAGAGCGTGAGTTTGTGTATAGATCTATACAGGACTAACAATCCTTCACCCTAACTATTAGCTACAGTCATCCTGGGTGACAAACGTCATTAACGTTTACGACGTCCGAAGAACGCCGTAGTGTTTATCGTCCATCAACATGGTTATAAGAACTCACATGGAAATCAACGACTCGTTCACGTAATAATATGCTTAACAAACGGTCATTGGGGTTAGTAACTATGTGATTACTTAGTATATACATCAGGGTGATATGAAATTAACATCCGACATGCAGTGGGATGTGTGAATTCCGCCTCATTTCCTGTTCCTTGTTTGGTTGTGGGCTTAGGGCAGAATCACCCAATCGAATGTTTGTCCGATCTAGATTTCTATAACTCGTATGTACTAAGTGATCACAGGAGGGTATTAACAACACTTCCAGTATACAGAACAATACATTTTCGACTAGTTTTATTTGGAGTAATAAAACTACTATACATTACTGGTGGTAGGCAGGGTTTTCATATAGAACAATACTTTAACAACATAAGTATGGAAAAATACTTGTAATTTTCATTTTTGGAACAGTTAAGACAACAACTCACATTTATGGAAAATGTAGGATTTTCCAGGACAAACATTAGTATTTTACAAACAATCGGTTTATCATTCAAGTAACGAACATTCATTGTTAATTCTATAATTTCCTTAGCTTATGCATCAAGGTTATATATGAAGAATATCTGATAGACAGTTGGATGTGTGGTTTCCACCTCATTTCCTGTTCCTTGTTTGGTTGTGGGCTTAGGGCAGATCCACACAATTAACTGTCCGTTCGACATTGGTTTATACATAGCTAGTATAAATTAAGTGGTTGTAGAAGGAACTGGTATTATCATACTCTTATTAAGAAAATATCGGATTTTCTTAAGGAACACTTTTAACGGATTTCAAAGGACTAATACAGTTAACTCTGTAAGTACCTAGTGAATACGTCAGGGTTATATACATGAGGATCCGACAACCAATGGGATGTGTGACCTCCGCCTCATTTCATGTTCCTTGTTTGGTTATGAGCTTGGGGCACAACCACACAATCAATTGTTTGTTCAATCTGGATTGTATTTGACTTGTATACACTAAATACTCATAAGAGGAACTGGTACGAATCATTTTACTTATCATTATCACATCAGAAAATATAGCGTTTTCTGGATAAACACATCGCGCTTTTCAAAGAACATGTTTTCCAAAACAAAATGCTTATGAACTCACCAGCTTAAATGCTGATACTCTTTCAAAACTACTTGTATTCTCAGGACACTAGTAGATAGTAAACAAGTACATGCACCGGTTTTTAGAAGATGGAGCATGGTAGCTTCAAGTCTTTACCTGTTGTTTACTTTTGGAGTCAGTTACATATGATTCGAATGCAATGTAAACATTATGCTATTAATACCATGGTTGTTGTTGCTTTGATTACTATTTTACAATTGTTGTGATATTGTACATGACGTCCTCCATCCCCGAACGTTTCCGCCGTTCCGGTTTGGGGGTGTGACAACTCGACGAGCAGGATCGGGATTTTAGAGTTTATGGGTTATGGAACTCGATGAGTTGATGGACCAACTCGGCGAGTTGAGTCAACCAGGATGTTGACTTTGACCAGGATGTTGACTTTGATCAGGTTGTTGACTTTGACTTTGACCATTGACCAGAGTTGACCTAAAGTGGTTATGAGTATGAAAACGGTAATTAAAAGAGATAATTATGTGTAGGAGTTTGAGAGGAGTTGATCCAGGAGCCGAGGATAGTTCAGCTTCTACACGACACATCGAGGTGAGTTACCTTCCAGTAGAAGTGGGTTTAAGGCCACAATGTCGGCCCACTAGTAGGAGTTGTGAGTTAGATGATTGTCTTCGTGATAATTGTCTAGTATGTCACTATCTGTTATGTTATATGTGTTAGTGTGCTGTATTACTATGTGGTAGTGGTAGGGGTGAAATAGTCCCCGGTTACCGGTTGAAAGATACTGAAGGCGAGGCCAGCACCCAGTATGCTAGGCAGTTACCGGTTGAAAGATACCGAAGGGGAGTCCAGCTCCCAGCTACGCTAGACAGTTACCGGTTGAAAGATATCGAAGAGGAGTCCAGCTCCCAGTTATGCCATACTGATACCGGTTGAAAGATACCGAAGGATAGGCATTGTGTGTTTATATGGTATGTGGTATGATGGGGGAACTCACTAAGCTTTGTGCTTACAGTTTACAATTTTTGTTTCAGATCCTTATTCTTCGAAGGGAAAGGAGCCGACACGGTAGCAGCGCATCACACCACTATTTTCCGCACTATGATGTTCTTGGGATTGTACTCTGACATTGTTACTATATTATGACATGCTTTTGAGACATATGATCTAAGGCTTTGATGAAATGAAATAACTTGATGATGTTTTCTTTATAATGTTTTTATGAGTTGTTATATCAAAAATGAAATTTTTGGTCATGATTTTTGGGATGTTACAGGATTATAGTATTTGATTTAATTAGAAGGAATTTGAAAAGTTTTAAATAAAATTTTTTTTTGATAAATATATATATATATATATATATATATATATATATATATATATATATATATATATATATATATATATATATATATATATATATGCCTAGTAATAAAGAAATAAATAAGATTAAAAAATTATTTAAAAAAGTTAATAGGGATTCAAAACAAAAGTTAGGAAATAAAAGGAAATTATGATAAAACATTTTAAGTTGTATAGGACTGTAAACGACTATCTTGAAATAACTTTAAATTAATGGGATGCGAGTTCAGGGGCCAATATTGTTAATGCGTCAAGACCGTATGCCTCGTAAGTAGCCCTGTCGAAAATACATGTTAACCGAATTACCCGCCTGATTTTTTCGGGTATCAGGTAAATCGGGTCGGATTAATCGGATATCGGGTTAATTTTTTCGGGTATTTTGGGTAACCCGATTTTTTTTTCAAGTCGGGTAAAGGGCAAGGTTGTTGGGTTTCGGGTCTACCTATTACCCGAAATTTCTTTAACAATTATTACTAGACAAAACAGCAAAAATGGTCCCTGTGGTATGCATTTTTTTGGGGTTTTGGTCCAAACCACGAGTTTTTTGGGTTGATGGTCCTTTTGAGCTAGTTTGCTTGTAGTTTTGGTCCCTCGGAAAACTGAAAAGACTAAAATGCCCTTTCTGATATATTTTTGTATTTTTTCTATTTAATTTAAAGAAAAAAGAAAATAAATAACTAATTGGGCCTCTCTCTCTCTCTCTCTCTCTCTCTCTCTCTCTCTCTCTCTCTCTCTCTCTCTCTCTCTCTCTCTCTCTCTCTCTCTCTCTCTCTCTCTCGCGCGTTGAAAGTCAATGAATAAAAAAAGAAACTGCAAATTTCTTTTCCCTCCTGATCAAACTTCCTAAACCCATTCACCACCTTCACCTCCATGTTTAGACCCACCAAAATTTCTTTTCCCACCTGCATTCTCATCATTAACACCACCACCACATCATCACCCCTACACCACCATTACCCCGCCATAGACCCACCACCGGTGACCTTTGACCACCGTGAACCACCCTCAATCACCCACACTTCACGTTTTTTTTCTTCTTTTGTTCCTTTCCTTCTTACACTGTTAAGCACAACCACCACCAAGAAGGGGTGGTGATGCTGTTGTAGTTGTGCCATCGAGAACCACCAGGAGCCGCCACCAGCCTCCACCATTTGTTTTTCCCTTGGGCTGCCAACGCAAAATCATAGTTTCCGTAGAGCAGGAGCAAGAACGAAATGGCAGGAGGTCGTCAGAGCTCCATTACCCACCTGCAACGCTAGCCCACTCTACCGTCACCACCCGCTCCCACCTTGGTCGCTGCCACTGTGAGGACTCCAACCATCGCCAACCACTGATACGATCGACAAAACAAAATCATAAAAGAATGGTGGTGCAAGGGAATTTACGGTGAAATGAGAGGCAGTAGGAGGTGGTCGGGCTCAGCAGCAACAAGGCGACAATAGCTGGTGCTGTGATGATGGAAGGAGGCCGACAGCCTCCTGCTGCCGGTTTCTGTTGCTTTCTGATGAAGACGAAGACAGAGGGGGATGGAGGGACCTCACAAGTAGCAGCATAACAACAATGGAGGATGGTGGAGGGGCTGTTTTTGGTGGTGGCAGTGGATGGCGACGAGGTGGCAGAGGGGTTCCGAGGGTGGCTTTTCCTTCGGTTCTTCTTCTTGTTTTTGAGATGGAATCGGAGAGGGAGGGTTGGGTTGGTGGTGGGGCTTAAGGATGGGTTATAAGGGAGGTGTTGGGTGGGTTTAGGGTGGTGGAATCGTGGTGTGTAGGTGGTAGAGTGGTGGTGTGTTGTGTGTGTGTTACTGCGTGAGAGAGAGAGAGAGAGAGAGAGAGAGAGAGAGAGAGAGAGAGAGAGAGAGAGAGAGAGAGAGAGAGAGAGAGGGCCCACTTTTATATTTATTAATAATAACAATTTTAAAAAGTAAAAGAAAAATGAAAACTAAATTCATTAAGGGTATAATAGTCATTTTAGTTTGGACAGGGACCATAACTGCAAGCAAACTAGCTCAAAAGGACCACCAACCCGAAAAACTCGTGGTTTGGACCAAAACCCCAAAAAAATGCATACCACAGGGACCATTTTTGCAATTTTGTCTTATTACTATTATTATTGTTTTTCAGGTCTTACTATTATTATTGTTTTTCAGGTCTGCAAAATCACATGTTTTTTATCCACTGCCTGCTTCACCCTTTTAGTTCAAAATCTTCAAGGAATAAATGAAGCAACTTTGTAGGGACTGAAAGGTTGGGTGGGACATTCTTTGACAGATGTTGCTTACGTATATTTCTATTATTAAGGACCACACTAGAATTTGAATCATGAACTCCAAATCATGATATTTCGTTGGGTATTTAGGATAACAAGTGGGTTGATTGGGTGTTGTAGATATAGATGAAAATAAATAAACTGTAAATGCGATTCAACAATAAAGATATGAATGCATAATGCATACTAATTACTTAAGAAAATGATGTGATTCAACAATAAAGATATGAATGCATAGTGCATACTAATTACTTAAGAAAATGATCACTATGCAAACAATATTTATTCAGTAAAAAAATTATATATTTTCGGGTAATACCTGAATTACCCGAATCCGACCCACTACCTGAATTACCCAAACCCGAATTAAATTTGGGTAGGGTAACGGGTAATTTTTTAAATATGAAAAACCTGAATTACCGGACCTGAATTACCCGAAACCCGAAAAATTTACCCGATCAACACCTCGTACCCTTCATCCCCAAGCAATCCCGATCAATACTACTCCAATTTAACCCCTTAGCCTATAAAAACCGAGCCTAGAAACTTGTGTGCACGGTATTAGATAGCTTGCTGGCTGCTGCTATAGGGTAGTGTAGTATACGACGTAGGAATCAGCTTAGGCTATCCGGAGTGGGATAGAAACCCACGCGTGGAACGCTTACTTGGCATCTAAAAGACTCGTGAACACCACCCCAAGGGCTGGTGGCTTGGGTGTGGCGTGGGTGCAAAGACGCATCAAGACAACCAATAACAAATCAGCAGCAGCAACAACAACGTCTGTTTCACCCATTTTCTCTTTTATTGAAGTTACATATATGATCCTTGAAAATATTTTTTTATATCTCATTATACCCTTATACTTATCTTTAAATTAGATTAAACCCTAATATATATATATATATATATATATATATATATATATATATAATATGGTTTTATTATTCTAGATTTTTAAAATATATATTTATGTTATAAATTATGTTTTTTAATTAATTTAATGCTAAAACAAATAAAAAATAAGAAAAAAGAATATTGTGGAGTGATAACTGATAACCATTTTCAATGTCTAGTGGGTTGGTGATGAAGCTGACGTGGCACAGAGGTGGCAACATTTTTTCGGTTGGTTGGTGGTGACTAGGGATGAGATTTAGAACCGGAAAACCGGACCGGAACCGGAATATATAGAACCGGTTCCGGTTCCAGGTTTAAAAATGGCTTTATCCGGGTTCCGGGTAATTCGGGTTTGGGTCCATCGGGTCCGGGTAAACCGGGTCTAAAAACCGGAACCGGTGTTAGGAACCATAACCACTTTTAGGGCCGGAACCGGTTTTTATGAATCGTTTAAAAGATGCATATCTCATTCGTTTCAACTCCGATTGACATGCAGTTTTTTCCAACGTGTAGTTTAGAGTTTGTACATGATTTTAGACTATAAATTTGCCATTTTTAGTTTCATATTCATTGAGTTACAGTCCCTCAAAGTTGAGATATCAAAGCTGAAAGTTTTTAGTTTTTCAGTTTTTTTGTAATCTATGAAAGTTTTAAAACATGCATATCTAATTCATTTGAAGTCGGATTGACATGTGGTTTTTTCCAACTTGTAGTTTAGAGTTTGTACATGAGTTTAGACTATAATTTTGTCATTTTTGGTTTAATATTCAATGATTTACAGTCCTTCGAAGTCAGGATATCAAAACTGAAAATTTTCAACTTTTCAGCTATTTGTTTTTGTACTTTGTATATCAAGTGAAAATGTTAACACATGCATATCTCATTCGTTTAAAGTCGGATTGCCATGCGATTTTTTTCCAGAGTATAGATTAGAGTTTGTACATGATTTTAGACTATAATTTTGTCAGTTTTGGTTTCATATTCAATGAGTTACAATCCCCCAAAGTCGGGATATCAATATGAAAATTTTCAAAGTTCAACCCACTAAGTAGTAAGTAATTACCAAAAAATTCCGGTTTTTCCGGGTTTTTCGGTTCTAAACCCACTTTATCCGGTTCCAACCTACCCACTTTGATGTTTCCGGGTTTTCCGGTTCTAGACCCACTTTACCCGGTACCGTACCCGGAACCGGTTCCTATATACCGGTCCGGTTTCCGGTTCTACAAAATCCCGTGAACCGGTTCCAGGTTTTCCGGGTCCGGGTTTGGACCCATTTTCATCCCTAGTGGTGACCACTCCCCATAGCCTTATACACAAGAATTTTGAAGCGTTGGTGAGAAAGAATCGTACCTATAAGTATCACTCTTTGATTCTTGGTTGCTAGCCTCTTAAATTCCATACGTATATACACACACATATATAGCATGTTTCTTCCTTGACTTTTATGAACTGAGTGTGCTTTCTATATGTATGCACTGTCTTGGGCGGAATACCATCTGTGGGGTTTGATATATAAAACTGATTTTGGTAGAGAGAGATCTGTTTGTTTCTAGTTCTCAATCGATTTCTTTTATTTAATGATATAAAGGGTTGGATTTTTGTAAGTCAAAAACTGATTAGGTTTGTTAATGGTTGTTGACCCACTGAAAGTCAGAGGCTTTAGTTGTTGTTGAGTTGTTGACCCATATGTATGGGTGGTCAAAGTCAGAATGAAGTTTGAATCTTAAGAAGTTATAGGGATTCCCGGCCCGGCCTTACCTTGTGCCACACGCTTAGGGCCCCAATTTCAATTACAGATTGTTAGTTTATTACGCACTACGCACTACGCACGTCGCACGGACGCTACAATCAACGAGTACTAGCGACGATTCGATTTCAATGTTCTTCTTCCTTCTCGTCTTCTCCTCATGTCCCTCCAATCTCGATTCTTGATAGTCTGAAACGCAGCCAACAACTTCTCTATTCTTCCTTCTTGGTCCATTCTCTGATTCTCGATTGAGATTTGACGATTCGCGATTGTTGATTGTAAGAAGTAAGAACAACAGTATTTTATCTTTTTAGTTTTTATGTTTCAAATACACTTTCATTAGGAGTATAGTACAACATCATTGCATCAAATATAGATGATTGAGTGATTGTTATATCAAGAAATTGAAGATAATCTGTATACACATATATGAATTAATGAATATAGATACACCAGTTTTAAATTAAAGAATTTGTTCATAGATTTCTAAATGTTTCAATGACTTACAACTTTTTCATGTTTGTCATCCATTCCAGGGGCGGCTCAAGCGTGAAGTGTTTGGATCTGTTTAAAATTTTGAGTTTTCCATTTGACTCACTGTGTCAAGCAAGCAAGCAGGAGGTATTTCCTATCCATTACATCCAGTTTACTGTTCAATCACTAATTAAAACTGATTTTTATAAATATTAAAGATCAAAAGATGCAAGTAATGTATAAAACACATAACAACTTGGATATAAGAACGTACGAGAACAAATTACCACTTTGCCTTCTTGAAGGAGGATTCCTTTGCAGAACATGTCGTAAAGATCTTTCATACTTTTCATGAGTAGAGTAAATATTTTGAGAGTTTGACATTTGGATTAACTTTTCATAGTCCTTAGGCAATTTGGGCTTCCATATATCATAATCCTCCTTTATATTATTTAGAGTTTAAACAATAAAAAACGCCAAACTCGTGCACCCAAGGTTTAAAAAAACGGAATCAAAAAATCAAAAATCAAAAATCAAAAAATAAATATAAAAATCTTCTTCTTCTTCCTTAAATCTAATAAATAAGTGTAGTTTTGCCACGTGTCATTAGCTCCGCCCTCCCCAATCATCTTTCCCCCCTAAACTATCTAAGTATAATTCCAAAATTGCCCTTTTCCATTGTGTATTGTCCTGCATTTCTGATTAATAAAAACATTAACACCAATCCAATAATTAAGGCTTCCTTTTATTATACAGATATACATTCCAACAATATAATTGCCGATAATAATACCTGTATACTCTTGAAATTTATATTCTGATTTAAATGAAATATAAAAATCATTAATTTTATTCCTATATTTAAGGCATTTCAATTAATACAGTCCGATAATTGCTTTGTAAAACAGGAACATATCTACAATGATTCCATAACCAATCAAATTTCTTAAAATCAGAATATAATTTATCGGGATATCATATTTTCAGATATTAATATATTAGTATTACTATTTAGTATTTTTATAATAAATCTCAACCGAATGTCATCTTTTATGTTTTACTACTTATAAATAACATCATTATCAAAAAAAAAAGTTCTCGCCTTTACCCAAATTCCAACTTTCGCGTTTCTAGAGAATATCTAATTACAATTCTGCAGAACATAACGTCGATGCATCAGGTTGGACTCTTAACTTCTTCACTGTTATTCTTTTCATTCTCCATGTTCTTATATTTTATGACTTTTTTGGTGTTATGAGTAAAAAGTACGTAAACTAATGCTTAACTGCTATTTGTGTATAATGTAATTTATATGTTTGTATGATGTGTGTATATGTTTTTTATTTTTGTTCCCGTTTACATTAAAATACACAAAATACATTGGTTTTTTGAGTGCTAAATTCCAGAAATACCAATGTACTTTTGTATAAATCATAAGTTATATAATATAACTTATATTTGAGACTTTTTGTGTGGCTTATGAATTATCTTTTCTGGTTTTTGTCCCTTTACTAAATATATATTTAGTTGAATAACATACAACCATTGAAGTTTCTTTGATTGGTCACTAATCAAACATATGATAAAATTCACTATTTTTCCTAGCAATGAAATATTTTATTGCACACACTCAATAACAACACATAATCTCTATGTTGATGTTTACACTTAAATAAGTGTCTCTATGTCAAATATAAGTTTTTTTTTTCATACTTGTTAAATACTTAATAAAATTTTAAAAAATTTACATTTATACCATTCATGATGTATTTAAAAGTTATGATATTTTTTTATTGGACAAACAAAATTACGTTTATATTTTTAAAATCTATATATTTTTACTTTACCAACTGTGGTTTCCACGGGTTTAACCCTAATTATATATCCTGTAAAACTCTATTAAAAAAACATAATATACACACCCACGCTTTTGACTATTTGAGGAATATTTATTTTTTCTTTTAATTTAACAGCTATAGACTTTTTACAACTTTTTGTTTAGTAGCCCACTAGGCCATACTGCCTTTGTTGTCTCCTCTCGTTAGATTTAAAAACCCTATCTCGCCACATCTCTATCCTGCCTATCAAGTTCTTGCGCTCTCGTGTCGTCTTCTCTCTCACGAATACAACACATACAACAAGTACGTGATTCAACAGTCTTCTCTCTTACGTTATTCTATACACCTGTGACTTCGTTAGTTAGTGGGAGAAAGAATGAAGAAATTAGATCAGAGGAAAAAAGTCAAAATCAACCAAAAAAACGTACATATCTGGTATACGCCCCCGCCTCTACACGATTCTATACGCTTCACTACTTGAAGGCGTATGTATCATTTAGACCCCATGAGGCGGCCTCATGTTCGATTTATCGCCGTCTCGCCTTAAGGCATACGTTTCTCCCCCTTTTTTAAACCATGCATGCACCACAATGTCAAAAGAAAGATTAAATGAATTCGCTATTTTGTCAATTCAAAAATATTTAGTAAAAGAAATTTATTAAAAGATTTACATCTAAAATGAGTAGAAAATTTTTGCTTAATGTCCTAAATATATTCGCAAAAAACAAAAACATAATAGTTTTTTTTTAACTCTACAGTTTATAAACTTTTTAGTTTATTATTGCTAGACAAAGATGTATCTTTGGTGTTTGATTTGATCTGTGGGTTTGGTCTTTGGTGCACATATCTATTTTTTTTTAACTCTTTAACCATGTCATCATCATACCAGAAGGAAAGAAAGAAGGAGAAAGCATGTTGGACATAAATCTATTTAGGGAGGAAAAGGGCAACAACCCGGAAATTATACGCGAGTCTCAACATCAACGGTTTGCAGATGTAGAGATTGTTGATGAAATTATTCATCTTGACAAGGAGTGGCGGCAACGTAAGCTTCATTTTGATTAATCTTTGTGTTTATAACTTTATATTACATAACACAGGAAGCAGGATTTACAATGTATGCACAACTATTTTTATATTTTGATTTGCAGGTCAATATAAGCTTGAACAGCTGCTCAAAGTCTTTAACAATATCAACAAAGAAGTGGCTAAACTTAGCATTGTAAGTCTTTTGTTTTTTTCACATGGTCACATGTTATATATTGAAAATCTTGCCTTCCATTAGCATAACAAACTTATAGCATATATAACACCAAATTCCAAAATTTGTTTCTTTTGAAGGCCGGGGAAGATGCAAGTTCCAAGATTAAAAATACAGAGGAAATCAAGGACTCAATTGCAAAGAAAGGTGCTAAGGTTCAGGAGGCCCGTGCAGCATTATATTCAAAATTGAGCATGGTTGGGAATTTTGTGCATGATTCAGTTCCTGTTAGCAATGACAAGGTGGACATTATTTGTTTCTTTAAATAGATTAGTAGCTTGTAATTAACATTCATCATCTCTTATTTACTAATGATAAATTTAGGCAAACAATGTTGTTGTCCGGACATGGGGAGAGAAAAGAACGGAGCCAAAACTAAAAAATCATGTCGAGCTTATGGAACTTCTTGGAATTGCTGATCTAGAAAATGGTATTATATTACAGTTTATTTGATTGCAGAAATTACAGGTCTACTGCCTCTTTATTTATTTATTTATTTATATTTAGGCGCTAAGATAGCTGGCAAGGGTGGCTTTTGTTTGTTAGGCGATGGTTTGCATCTAAATCTAGCTCTTATAAAGTTTGGTCTTGATTTTCTGGAGGAAAGGGGTTTCACATCATTACAAACTCCATCGTTTATGACGGAAAATATAATGGGAAAGTGTGCTCATTCAGTCCAGTTTGATAAAGAACTTTACAAGGTAATAGCAATACAATACGCCTGCAATTTTTGTGGAAAATATTCAAGGTTACAGTTTTATTCTTTTTTTTTTTAATAGGTGACAGGTGAGGGTAAGGATAAGTATCTGATTGATACCACTGCACAACCACTTTGTGCTTATAACATAGATGGCCGGGTTCATCCAACAGAGCTACCAATAAGGTTACTTTATTACCCTTTTTATGGTCTTAATTTTTAAGTACATAGAGGGGCTGTTTCTTTCTTTCCCCGATTAAGTCCTGTATGGTAAAGTGGCTGAATGTGTAATGATGTCTGTTTGGATAAAGTGTTTGTATACATTAGGCCGATTAAACGAGTCTAAATGACTATATTTCCATCAAACAGTTCTCACAATGTGAGAGGAGCTGAGAGGGAAAAGAAGGGCAAATAGGTAATTAATTAAAGGGTTGGTGTCTGAATACATTAAGCCGTGATTTTTGGCTTAACCCATTAAGTAAAAAAGAAACATCCATGTATAGTTGTCCTGGTTAAGTGCTTAACCTGTTAAGTTAATCCCATTAAGTAAACAAAAAAACATTCTATTAATGTTGAAAAAATTATCAGACAGGTGGGATATGCAACTTGTTTCTGGAAAGATGCTGGCTCAGATGGAATATTCGATGCTTCTCAGTGTGAGAAAGTTGAACAGTTGTGCATCACCAGCCCAAATGGCAATGACTCATGGGACATGCATGAGGAGATGATCAAAAACTCTGAGGAGTTCTATCAAATGGTAATGCCTTATTTTTTTCACAATAAACGCAAATATTTTTAATTAATATCTATTTTACGCAAATTTTGTGTTGCAGTTGAAATTGCCATATCGTATAATGTCTGTAGTCTCTGGTGCCCTAAATAATGCTGCAGCAAAGACGTATGATTTGGAAGCATGGTTTCCTGCTTATAATAATTACAGACAGTTGTTGTCGTGTTCAAACTGCACTGATTACCAATCGAGAAAGTTGGAGCTCAGATTTGGGCAGAAAACGGTTGGTTTTTTTAATCGTATTTCATCATTAAGTGGTGCATGGTGTGTTGATTTTGAGTTGGTTTTGCAGAGCAATGAACAAACAAAGCAATACTGCCATTTATTGAATTGCACACTCACAGAAGCAGAGAAAACCATGTGTTGCATTCTTGAGAATTACCAAAGGGAGGATGGTGTTGAAGTGCCCCAAGTGTTACAGCCTTATATGGGTGGGAAGACGTTCATGCCTTTTCAAGCTCCTCCTGCTGATAAAGAAACAAAAGCTACTCAGACTCAGAACGGAAATTTTGTGCAGCCCACAGGTACTCAGACTCAGTCCCTCTTTCATCGATTTCTTTTTTAGTATACATTAGATAGATTATATTATAAACCCCAAAGTCCTGATTCTGTGATGTTATGAAACTTCTGATGATTTTGTGAGGTCACAAGTTTGGAGCAAAGTAGTAATTAGTACAATATATGTGATCATATCTATTTATTTATTTATTTATCTTAACTCTTTAGGGATGCATCTTTGGTGTTTGATTTTATCTGTGGGTTTGTTGCACATATCTATTTTTTTAAAACTCTTTAACCATGTCATCATCATACACCAGAAGGAGAGAAAGAAGGAGAAAGCATGTTGGACATAAATCTATTTTGGGAGGAAAGGGGCACCAACCCAGAAATTATACGCGAATCTCAACGCCGCAGGTTTACAGAAATTGGTGATGAAATTATTCATCTTGACAAGGAGTGGAGGCAACGTAAGCTTCATTTTTATTGATCTTTGTGTTTGTATTACATACATAACTCAGAATGCATGATACAACCATTTGTTTCATTCTTTATATTTTGATATGCAGGTCAAACTGAGCTCGCACAGTTGCATCAAGACTTGCCCAGGACTGTAAGTCTTTTTTTTTTAGTCATTTCATGTTTAATTGGAAAATCTTGTCTTCCATTAGCTTGATGAATTTATATTATATATAACAACTAAATTGCAAAATTGATTCTTTTAAAGGCTGGGGAAGAGGAAACCAAGGACCTAATTGCAAAGAAAGTTGTAGAGGTTCAGGAAGCCCGTTCAGCATTATGTTCAAAATTGAGCAAGGTTGGAAATCTTGTGCATGATTCAGTTCCTGTTAGCAATGATGAGGTGGACATTAATCACATTATTTTTTCTTTAAATACATTGGTAGCTCACAACATTCATCACCTCTTATTTACTAATTATATATTTAGGCAAATAATGTTGTTGTCCGGACTTGGGGAGAGAAAAGAACGGAGCCAAAACTAAAAAATCATGTCGAGCTTGTGGAGCTTCTTGGAATTGCTGATCTAGAAAAAGGTATTATATTGCAAATTATTCAATCGATAAAAATGCAGGGTTAATGCAGCTTTATTTATTCTAGGTGTTAAGGTAGCTGGTGGTAGAGGGTATTGTTTGAAAGGTGCTGGTTTGCATTTAAATCATGCTCTTATAAAGTTTGGTTGTATTTTTCTTGAGAAAAGGGGTTTCAAGTCGATTAAAACTCCATTCTTTATGGTGCATGATATAATGGAAAAGTGCGCTCAATTAACCCAATTTAACGAAGAACTTTACAAGGTAATAGCAATACAATAATCCTACAGTTGTGTGGAAAATATTCAATGTCACAGTTTTATTCTTTTTTTTTTTTTTATTAGGTAACAGGTGAGGGAGACGATAAGTATCTGATTGCTACTGCTGAACAACCGCTTTGTGCTTATAACATAGATAAATGGATTCATCCACAACAGCTACCACTAAGGTTACTTTAGTACCCTTTTTACTGTCTTAATTTTTAAGTACATAGTGTGGATGTTTCTTTTTTTTTTTGCCCTATTTTACACTTATATTTCTAAAAGCAATTTTCACAATGTGAGAGGAATTGAAAGGGAAAGAAACATTCTCATACTTTTGGCTTACCCATTAAGTAAAAAAGAAACATCTATGTATTAAGTGCTTAACCTGTTAAGTTAAGCCCATTAAGTAAAAAAGAAACATCCTCATATTCTCTTTTTTGCTGATTGATGTTGAAAATATTATCAGATATGCTGGATATTCATCTTGCTTCCGGAAAGAAGCTGGCTCACATGGTCATGACACTCGTGGACTCTTCCATGTTCATGAGTTTCAGAAAGTTGAACAGTTCTGCATCACCAGCCCAAATGGAAATGACTCGTGGGACATGCATGAGGAGATGATAAAAAACTCTGAGGAGTTTTATCAAATGGTATTTATTTTTTTCACCATATATAGATGCATATATTATTGACTAACATCAATTATATGTAAATTTCATATTGCAGTTGAAATTACCGTATCGTGTGGTCTCTATAGTCTCTGGTGAACTAAATGATGCTGCAGCAAAGAAGTATGACTTGGAAGCATGGTTCCCCGCATCCAGCACTTACAGAGAACTTGTGTCTTGTTCAAATTGCACTGATTATCAGTCGAGAAAGTTGGAGATCAGATTTGGGGAGAAAAAGGTTGGATTTTCTTTTTTCCATTATTGAATTGTATTTGTTTATTTCATTATTAAGTTGTGTACTGTTGATTTTGAGTTGTGCAGAGCAATGAACAAACAATGCAATATTGCCATTTATTGAATTCTACACTCACAGCAACAGAGAGGACTATCTGTTGCATTCTTGAGAATTACCAAAGGGAAGATGGTGTTGAAGTGCCTCAAGTGTTACAGCCGTTTATGGGTGGGAAGAAATTCATCCCTTTCCAAGCTCCTCTTGTTAAAGCAACAAAAGGAAAGAAATCAAAGTAGTTGCTTGAAAGTGTGTTACTACTTTCTTATTGGTTCAACAAATTAATACTTAATTTCTATGGTTTTTTTTAGATGATAGATTTTTTTTTTATTCTTATTGAAACTTGTCGTTTTGGACATGCTGGATGATTTAAAAAGTTTCATCATCTCAATACAGCATCTTAACTTTCATTTCTAACTGCTATTTTTTTATAATTTTATTTAATTGTTTTTTCTTTTCTTCTTCAAGCTTTGTACTTTGAAGGTACATGAAGTATATGTCGAAATTTATCTAGAACAATTCGGGCATACCAAAATAAATTAATGGGTGGAAACAATTCGAGCAGTTTAAGACAAAAGGCTTATTTTATAGAGATGTGGGGAAGTGATGGCTGAATTTGGTGAACATGTGTGAATTGGTAGTTGTTGGTGGATTTTTTTTCTCTTTTTGAGAAATGATGAATGCGGAACATTTTCTTTCAATTGAATTCCAAAAAAAAGCTAATTACAAAGATTATATACAACAGTTACACTAAGCCTTTTCTTCTAACATAAGCCTAACAAATTGTAACTAAATAACCAACTTTTCTAACAGCTAATTGTACCAACAGAAACTTCTAACAGACTTAACTGAAAAAGGATTTTTCCGTTAATAACTTAACTACATCATCCCCCCTTAAGATGGAGCCGTAAAAATTGTTTAAAGGACCATCTTGGATATAATGGGCAAAAGCTTTGATCTTGGCAATGATTTGGTTAGAATATCAACCAACTGAGATTGAGTACGAATAGGCATAAGGCGAATAGCGTTATCAATCACCTTGTCACGAATGAAATGTCAATTAATTTCTATATGTTTAGTACGTTCATGAAAGATGGATTGTTGGCTAGTTGTATGGCAGAATTATTATAAAAAAAGATTAATGATGAAGAAGAAGGTTTGAAACCAAAATCATGTAGAAGATGCCTGAGCCATATAAGTTCACTAGTAAGAACAACAATGGCATGATACTTGCTTCTGTTGAAGATCGAGATACAATCGTTTGTTTCTTAGATTTCCATTAAATCAAAGAATCTCCTAGGAAGACCCGGATTTTGTTTGATGAATCGTAAAAGATGATGAACAGCTGGTAAATGTGGTTGCTTGGGATTAGTAACATATTGACTTAATCAATTGACTGCATAGGCAATATCTGGTCTTCTGATTGTCAAATATAAAAGTCTTCCAGTTAATCGTCTATATTGTGATGGATCACAGATTGGTGCACCTTGAAAGTTAGAAGTTTTAAGCTTGGTATCCATAGGATAAGAGACTGGCTTGGAAGCCAAAAATCCAGTATCTTCAAGTAGTTCCAGAGCATATTTCCGTTGACAAATAAAAATCCCAGTTTTGGATCTCGCAATTCCAAGACACAAAAATAATTTGAGATTTCCAAATCTTTTAGTTTGAATTGTTGACTCAGAATTTGTTTGAGTTTGTTGATGCCATCAATTGAAGCCCCGATAATTACTATATCATCAACATACACCAATAATGCAACATAAGAAGAAACAGATCCTTTGTAGAACAAAGAATAATCAGCTTTTGATAGAAATAGTATAAGCTTTTTGAGTATGAGAATGCTTATCATATGAAAGAACATCAGAAAGAGGATATTTTGCATTTGTTTGTGAAATAGTATGACCTTGTAACAAATTACAATGATAATCCTTCAAGTAAGAAGGTTTGGAACAAGTTCTAGCACGTCTTCTGGGATTTGGGGGCATGGATGGTTCATTGAGAATATGATTTTGAGTGTTCGTATTGGGTACAGGTGGTATTTCATATTCATCCATGTCAGGGGTATTTTGGTCAACAATTGGTATTATAAAAGAAACAATGGGATTTGATTGATTGACATGAGTAGAATGGATAAAGGGAAATCTATCTTCATGAAATATGACATCCCTTGAAATGAAAACTTGTTTGCTGATCAAATCAAGCAGTTTATACCCTTTTATGCCAATTGGATATCCAAGAAAAATGCAAGTTGAGGCTCTTGGATCAAATTTGGTTCTTGAAGCTTTCAAAGTGCAAGACATCCAAAAGTTCTGAATGTAGAATAATCTGGTTTTTGACCATATAATTTTTCAAATGGAGAAATATTATCGAGAACCTTGGAAGGTGTTCGATTTATCAAAAATGTGGCACACAACACACATTCAGCCCAATATTTAGAAGGCCGATATCTCTTTTGAAATGGAATTAGAATCCATGAGATCACGATGTTATTGCTTCGCGTCCAGGATTTGAAACGATCTACTTCAGTTGCAGGTGTTTGTGTAATGGTTCCATCAATGAAATCGAGCTTGTTTTTCACAGATAAAGCAATAATCATTGCTCTACTCCAAGCGTCATAGTTTTCTCCGGTGAAAATCTGAGAAACTAAAACAGTTCCAGGACATGATGTAGAAAATAAGGATCATTGTTAGAATCCAAATTCTGATTGGAATTCTGACTATTTTGCTCAGGGATCGACATTCTTGAATGAGAACGAAGATGAACAGTGAAAATCAAAGATGAACGACGAATTGAATGAAAAAATTGAATCGTAATGAAAGAAGATGAAATATGAATTGAGAATTGTAACTGAGATGAAAAGAAGAAAGAAATCGGAATCAAAAGAATCGGAGATCAAACGCAATTCGAGATTTTGTATGTGTAACTTGGTCAAAACAGGCACCAAAATAAGTTATAGAAACCGTAAAAATGGATTAAAATTGCTAATATAATCCGGGTGCACCGCTCCTACATGTTATTATACAGTCGAGTCAACATACTAACTTATATGGGCGTGTTTGGCATCAAGCTTTTGGAAGCGTTTGGGAGCTTCTAGCTTTTAGCTTTTGACAAAACGCTCTTGTTTAAACAAAAAGTTTCGTTTGGTAGTACGAGCGTTTAGCTTTTAGTTAAAACAAAACGCTACAAATCTAAAAGCTACTTCATGTAGCGTTTAACAAAACGCTACTGAGCTTTTGAAATCAATTTTCATAATTACCCTTAAAAATATATTTATATATTTATTTATTTTTAATCAATTGTCCTCTTATGTAATTTTATATATTTCAAAAACTTCCAGCTACTTTTGCCAAACACTCATATAACAAATAAAAGTTACAGCTTCCCGCTACCAGCTACCCGCTACACGCTACCCGCTTCCAGCTAACAGCTACTTTTGCCAAACACGCATGTTGCATAAAAAATAATTGCCCAAGGTCTTCATGATTTCTAATGGCTAACCCAAAATGCCTTGGAAATATTTTATTTCACTTGTATAGCATTTCCAGCCAACTCCACCGCTTATGTGCCTACAAACAACAAAATCAAGATTAGAAGATGTTCCATTTACTAGTAATTCAGATCATATCTCGAACCAAGAAACACCATATTTAAGCTTTTATGTCCTTTGTTTTAATTCAAATCTTTATGAGGATTAAAAAAATGTATGTTACTGGAAAACATAAATAGGTAAATTAACGTCAATATACAAAATCTCATATGTTACTTTTGATCATCGTATTGTAATCCCATCATCATTCAACAAGGATATCAGAGAAAAATTACATTAGCAAGCAAGGTACTCAAGGACAACTGCAAAATAAAAAGAAGCACCAGTTTCTTCTTATTGGTTATGTTACTTTTGATTTGTGTGTTTGTATAATAATTTTTGTTCTTTTGAACAACAAAACTTTTTATTAACATAAGAATGCCAACAGGAAGCTGGCACGATGATATAGTACAAAAAACAAAATAAAAACAACACCAACGAGTACATGCACTTACCCCAGGACCTAAAAACCCCAAGTTTTCATTTGGACAATGAAACAAAACAGATCATGCAACAAACAAAAAGAACCACAACAAGCCCTCCATAGCCAACCACATGTAAAAAATGGAAGACCTTCAAAACATCACACAACCGGAAATCCTGCCAAAAAAGATGAATAAGCAAATCAATGAACTTTGGAATAGTCACACTAGAATGAAGATTAAATAATGAGTTATGAATGCATACCTTTATTGGATTCCATGTTGTAAAATACGACGGATCCAAATTGACTTAAATAATATTAGCTCAATGCGGAATGGGATCAAAAATTATCAAAGCGTAATAATCACAACGAAATACGAATAAAATAAATAGAATAGAGACACAGGAATTTACGTGGAAAACCCAAATCGGGAAAAAAACCACGGGCGGAGGAAGCCGAGAAACAATTCATTATAATTTGCAGTGTTTACAGGGATTATGAAAGAGATTACAAATAGAGTGGGAGAGCTAAAATATACGGTGGTGTATCAATATATATATATATATATATATATATATATATATATATATATTTGATTTGGTTCGTGGGGTTATATTGTAATGAAATGGGTTAGGCTATTTATAGCCAAAGGAATACCAAACGAATTGAACTACATATGCCGTCCAAAGAATTTGCGCCTACCAAATTAGAATAACAAATAGATATATATTAATATTTATGGTCAAAAGGTTGGCAATGTGAGGCGCCTCCATTTATGACTAAAATTGTTGCGCCTCCATCTTCTAATTCATATATATTAGTCAAAGTCTCCGTCCATTATTATTTCACATTTCTTATATATTACTATTCATAGTCAAACTATGAATAGTAAATGATAAGTTACGGAAATAACCCCTGAACTATTTGCCACTTGCTAATTTTGGAGGCAACTTTTCCACAATCTCCACCTTGACATCAAAATTAAGCAAGTCATGCTTTACGATTAGTCAAAACCTATAGCTCACCAAACTCTAAAACTTCCATAAGAACCTGCAATTTTATATAGAGAAAAATTGTTTCCGAAAAATAAATAATACTTCCTCCACCACGAGCCTTCAGGCTCAACTGCGATCAGAAACACCCACCATGTCCAAACATAATTTGAACTTGGCTATAGGAAGACTTTTAGTGAACATATCAGCGGGATTATAATCTGTATGAATCTTGTCCACAACACAATCACCTTTTTCAATGATATCCTGCACAAAATGATAACGAATATCAATATGCTTTGTTCGGTCATGAAACATTTAATCTTTACTCAAGAAGATAGCACTCTGGTTGTCACAGAAAACTGTGGTCACCTTTATTCTATCATCGAGTTCTCCAAATAACCCCTTCAACCAGATATATTCCTTAACTGCTTCTGTAATCGCCATGTACTCTGCCTCGGTAGAAGACAGGGCAACTGTAGACTGTAACTGGGCTTTCCAACTAATAGCACAACCATTTAGAGTAAACACATACCCTGTAATTGATCTTTGTTTATCCAAATCTTTGCCATAATCTGAATCAACATATCCGAACACCCCAGTGTTAGATTTACCAAAACGTAAACACATAGAAGACGTACCACGTAAATAACGAAAAATCCACTGTACTGCTTTCCAGTGTTCTTTCCCCGGGTTCGCCATGTATCTACTAACCATGCTAACAGCATAAGCCAAATCAGGGCGCGTGCAGATCATAGCATACATCAAAGATCCAACAGCACTAGAGTATGGAACACGTGCCATGTAAGCCATATCAGTCTCATTAGTAGGACTCAAAGCGGATGATAGCTTGAAATGAGCTGCAAAATGTGTGTTGACAGACTTTGCTTCGTGCATACTGAAGCGTCTTAGGACTTTCTCAATATAACTTTTCTGAGAAAGATGCAAGATCCTAGATTTCCTGTCACGAATAATTTCCATACCTAAAATCTTTTGGCAGCTCCTAAGTCCTTCATTTCAAATTCAGCTTTCAACTGGTTTTTTAACTTCTGAATCTCCTTCATATCTTTCGATGCAATCAACATGTCATCCACGTACAAGAGTAAGTAGATCTTTGAACCATTGTCACCTTTCTTGAAATAAACGCAGCTATCATAGGTGCACCTGCTGAATTTGTGACTGGTCATGAAAGAATCGAACCTCTTGTACCATTGTCTAGGAGACTGCTTGAGGCCATAAAGAGATTTGTTCAATTTGCATACGTAGTTCTCCTTTCCAGGAACTGCAAAACCTTCAGGTTGTTGCATAAAAATCTCTTCCTCAAGCTCACCATTTAGGAAAGCTGTAGTGACATCAAGTTGTTCTAACTCAAAATCGTTAGAAGCAACCAACCCCAACAATACACGAATGGAAGTATGTTTGACAACTGGGGAATAAATGTCAGTGTAATCAATACCAGGAATCTGACTGTAGCCTTTAGCTACTAACCGAGCTTTGTATCTTGGTTTATCATTTGGGTTGACAGGTTCCTTGATCTTGTAGACCCATTTACATTTAACTGGTCTCTTCCCTTTCGGAATAGGAACTAAATTCCAAGTACTGTTTCGCTGCAAAGATTCCATCTCATTTTGCATAGCGAGCATCCAATCATTTGAGTCTTCAGATTCGATAGCCTCGTCATAATTCGTAGGCTCCGTTGCGGACTCAATATTATCAGCAACAATAAAAGCATAGGCAACCAAATCAGATTCAGCATACCTCTTCGGAGGAATAATCTGTCTTCTCGGTCTATCTCTTGCAATGCTTGGAGTAGTAGCTTGTGGTTGTGAAAGTGTTGAATCTTCACCAACAACATGCTCATCCGACGAAGAAGAATCTTGATGCTGATTTGTACTCTGATTAGTGGTATGTGAAGTAGGAAGCTCCACCTCCATTTAAGCATTCTCTTTATTTGCTTCGGATGATACATCTGATGCATCTGTTCTTTTAGAAGAGTCAGCAACTAGTTGAATTATAGCAGACTCATCAAAAGTAACATCTCTTGAGATGATAATTTTTTTCAAATCAAAGCTCCATAACTTGTAACCCTTTACACCTTGATTGTACCCAAGAAAAACGCATTTGATTGCTCTTGGTTCTAGCTTCCCATTGTCAACTCGTGCATACGCTGGACATCCGAATGGTTTTAAATCTGAATAATTGGCAGGTTTACCGGACCATAACTCAAACGGAGTTTTCTTCTCGATTGCTCGTGACGGTGATCGGTTGATAACATAGCAAGCAGTCGAAGCAGCCTCCGCCCAAAAAGACTTTGGCAATTTGGAATTAGAAAGCATACATCGGACCTTCTCCATAATGGTGCGATTCATCCTTTCAGCTACACCATTTTGTTGAGGTGAATGGACTACTGTGCGATGTCGAGTAATGCCTTCCTTTTGACAATAGACATTAAACTCTTCTGAGCAAAACTCAAGTCCATTATCCGTACGAAGATACTTTACCACCAGACCTGATTGCTTTTCAACCTGAACTTTCCAATTTCTGAAGGTAGAGAAAACGTCTCCTTTATGTTTTAAGAAGAAAGACCACACCTTCCTGGAGAAATCATCAATAATAGTGAGCATATAAATAGCTCCACCTTTTTAAGCAACTCGAGCCGGTCCCCACAAATCCGAGTGAACATAATCAAGTGGTCCTTTCGTTGTATGGATACCACTTGCAAACCTTACTCGTTTTGCCTTGCCATATACACAGTCTTCACAGAAATCCAAATCAACAATCTTTTGTTGACCAAGTAAACCTCTTCGACTTAATTCTAACATGCCTTGAAAACTCATATGGCCGAGTCGAAGGTGCCAAAGACGGGACTGATCTGGATCAGAAAGAGACTTTGAAACAATAGCAGCATCACTCGAAATTGTTTGTCCGTCAAGAAAGTAAAGATCTGAGGTTTTTCGTTTGGCTCTCAGTTTGTCGGAACCGTCTTTGAATACCCTGAGAACTCCACCTTTACCAGCAAACTCGTATCCCTTTTTGTCAAAGGAACTGAGAGATAACAAGTTTCTTCTGAGGTCAGGAACATATCTAACATCCCCCATGGTTCGAATAACTCCGTCAAACATACGGATCCTGACTGAACCATGTCCAAGAACTGGACATGTAGTATTGTTACCCATCAACACATAGCCCTGGTTAACCTTTTCAAATGTGTAAAACCAACTTTTGTTGTGACACATATGAAAAGTACAACCAGAGTCAAGTATCCAATCACCAGTGGAATCCAGTTTATCTGAATAAACTGTCAAAAGTTCTCCAATACCTTCAACCTCAGCTACATCGGCTTCACCCGAAGTGCTAGCTTGTTTGCCATTTGCTGCCGTCTTCTCTTTTTCTTTATTCTTCAACTTGAAGCATTCTTCAAGCACATGTCCCTTCTTGTGACAATAGTTGCAAAACTTTCGTTTGCCTTTTGACTTGGATCTGGTTCTGTTGGAAGATTGAGAAGTTCTACTTCTCTCTGTTGTTCTTCCTCTGGCATTCAAACCTTCGGCTTTAGCATCACTTGAACCACCACCAGTAATATGCTTCATCTTCTCTTTGGAATCCAAAGTTGTATAGACTTCATCTAAAACTAGAGTGTCACGGCTATAGATAATAGTATCACGAAAATGGCTATAGGATTCTGGCAACGACGATAGTAAGAATAGGGCCAAGTCTTCATCTTCATACTGAACATCCATATTCTCTAAGTTATTTACTAACTCTTTAAATGTGGATATATGTTCAGCTAAAGAGCCTCCTTCAATCATCTTGAGATTGAACAACCGTTGCTTCAAATGCAACTTGTTTGGTAAGCTCTTGGTCATCAACAGTTGCTCCAACTTTAGCCATAAAGAAGCCGCTGACGTTTCTTTTAGAACATCTTGCAAAACATCGTTTGACAAGTGCAAACGAATCTGGGATAAAGCCTTCAGATCTTTCATCTCCTTTTCTTCTTCGGTCCATGTATCGGGCATCATATTGAAACCCAAGAGCGCCTTGTGTAAATCAATCTGAATGAGAATGTCTCTCATCTTTACTTGCCACAACGGAAATCGGATGTTACGATCCAGTAGTGGAATATCGTATTTTACCGAAGACATGATTAATTACTTGATAAAATGATCCCAACGAGCTAATATCACAACCTGGATGCTCTGATACCAATTGTTGTAAAATACGACGGATCCAAATTGACTTAAATAATATTAGCTCAATGCGGAATGGGATCAAAAATTATCAAAGCGTAATAATCACAACGAAATACGAATAAAATAAATAGAATAGAGACACAGGAATTTACGTGGAAAACCCAAATCGGGAAAAAAACCACGGGCGGAGGAAGCCGAGAAACAATTCACTATAGTTTGCAGTGTTTACAGGGATTATGAAAGAGATTACAAATAGAGTGGGAGAGCTAAAATATACGGTGGTGTATCAATATATATATATATATATATATATATATATATATATATATATATATATATATATATATATATATATATATATATATTTGATTTGGTTCGTGGGGTTATATTGTAATGAAATGGGTTAGGCTATTTATAGCCAAAGGAATACCAAACGAATTGAACTACATATGTCGTCCAAAGAATTTGCGCCTACCAAATTAGAATAACAAATAGATATATATTACTATTTATGGTCAAAAGGTTGGCAATGTGAGGCGTCTCCATTTATGACTAAAATTGATGCGCCTCCATCTTCTAATTCATATATATTAGTCAAAGTCTCCGTCCATTATTATTTCACATTTCTTATATATTACTATTCATAGTCAAACTATGAATAGTAAATGATAAGTTACGGAAATAACCCCTGAACTATTTGCCACTTGCTAATTTTGGAGGCAACTTTTCCACATTCCATGTTGCTCTGGAACATGAAATGTGTTTTGTCTAACGAAGATCTGCAATAAATAATTAAATAAGAACATCCTTTGATTAATCACAGAGATGAATGAGTTGTGTGAATCCATAAAATCTTTGTTGGATGTGAATCAATAAATCGTCTGACACTATCAAGTAGACAAGAACGTTGTTTCCGTATGTCAATCGACACATAGTTTGAACACAACACCGATCGATAAATCATTGCCATTATTTATTTATTTTTCACGTGTATGATCGAGAAACGAATCGTCACTTCAAATTACTGCTTGTTTGGTGTTCCATTTCCGAATTGATTAACCTAAAAGATCTGGGCGCTAAATGAATATAGCTAGTATTACATACGGATAAATATATGGGCCCTCAGAAAAGTATAGGACTTGTTCGTCAGCACATCCTGAACTCCCATAAGGTCGACCCTGGTTTTGGGCTTTTGCAAATGGAGAGTGAATATAATGAGATTGATTTCTGAAGCGACTGTTCATCAAATTTAACATGAATGGATTCTTCAACAGTTTTACTTTTGAGATTATAGGTACGAAATGCCTCGGAGATTGAAAAGTGTCTCATGAAGAGTCATTCATTAGCTTTGGCTTTGAAACTTTGAAAGTTGATCTCTTTGATTTATAATGACACATGGACAACTAAAAAAATGAAAGTATGAGATATCATGCGTTCTTCCTTTGATTACTTCATAAGCAATTTTAGTCACTATTGACAATGATTCATCTATTTTGCATAAAACAGATTGTATTGACAGCTTCAACCCAAAATTTCAAGGATAAACCAACTTCAACAATCATTCCTTAATAACTGTCTTGTTTTTCTTTCAGCAATATCATTTTGTTTCAAAGTTCTAATTGTTGAAAAGTTTTTAGTGATTCCTTTTTCTTCACAGAAGGATTCCATTGTAAAATTTCTAAAATCAGTTCCATGATTACATTTGAGTTGCTTGACTTTGTTTTCAATCTATAATTCATTATGTTTGATGAATGCAATGATTTCTTCGTTAGCATCACTTTTTTTATTAAGAACATTACCCAAGTGAACCTTAAGAATTCCTCAATGATAACCAAAGAGTACTTATTTCCAGCTAGATTGTGTATTAGAACAGGTCAAAATATATCCATGCGTAGTAGAGAAAGACGAGATTGAATTGAAGAATATTGTTTAGATGTGAAGGATGTCTTGTGATGCTTTCCTAATTCACATGTTAAATGTAATTTTTCGTTTACAAACTTTTGTTTTGAAATTCCTCTCACTAATTCATCATTTGCGAGCTTTAAGATTGTTTTGAAGTTCAAATGTGAATTTCATTTATGCCAAAGCCAATTTAAGCTAGACCAGGTTTTGGATAAGAAACACATTTTTATGGCTTTGTAAGCAAAAAAAGATATCTAAAATATAGATATTTTCATATATTTTTGCAATAAGACAATCTTTTTCTATGTATCAATGATGTTTCCTTCCCTCTCATAAAGTTGACTGATGGAGAATAAGTTATTATTAGACTAGCCGATTATATAATATATATTGTGATAGATTGTATTATTTGTATTTAAGAGGTTGTCAAGTGTAAATATGGTAACCTATTTATATAATAATACAATATATATTATATAATCGGCTAGTCTAATAGTTATGATTTAATCCTTTCACCTAGGAAACCTTCAAGAACGTTACTAACTTACAGAACCATGAACTTGTTTCTTACCTTTGTTGTTGTCACCAAATGTGACAGAGTGACCATCTTGTTTGCCATAATCATCTAGTAAGGAGAACTTGCCATATGTCTTGAATAACAACTTTCAATATACCAAATATGTTGATGTCCATGTTGTCACAATCAAGAAAGAGATTAGTTTCCATTTTTAATGAAGCTTTTAAGGACAGAAAGATATTGTAACATTCCAATAGAAGACAATTTAATGAGTTTTCCTTTTTTATCCATTTTTTACATATCAACTTTATGTTATCATCCCTCTTTAATCCTTTCTCATAAGGATATTTTGAGGATATATGACATGTCTCCACAGTTATATCATTTCCTTTTTCCAAGTTTTGCTTGTTTTTTTTATCTTTTTGATAAAGATTTTTTAATGTACATATTTTTATTCTACATAGTTTTTTGAATTTGGTAAAACTAATTTGTTTTGAACCTTTTAAACATCTAAATTTCTTTGATTGTGGAAACATGTGCTAGCATGGGATGACGTTGAAATGTGAGCGTGAGAATGTGTTGATACTTCAACATGAGCTAATGTTGATGTCTTATCATACACTATCTTTGATGACTTAGGATGATCACCACAAGTGTTAGATACAGTCATATCATGATGATTAGTGATGATATCCAAGACACAATGTTTTTCTCCATTTAAGATTGGAAACTTAACAAATTTTATAACATCCATTTTGATGTTATCTTAAAAGGGACTTTTAACAGATGGATCGGTAAAGAATATATGTCCTTTTAAGTTTATTAAGTTTATTTACAACAATCACATTTTTCACTGTACTTATCGACAATGTCATGATCTCTTGTTTCATGATATTTGACAAACTTATTTTTAAAATTTTGAAAAAGTTCTTGAGAATCAGGAAAAGATGGCTCTTATGTAATTTGTTCATATATGCCAACAATTTCTTGATGACCATCACCAATAATTTTGACAACTTGAAAAAAAAATTATTATTATTTATCTTTGTAACTCCGGTGTGAAGTAGTCCAACTTTTTATGTTTTTCTTGATGTTTTCTGAATCAGTGACAACCATATTTCTTTCTTTAACATGATTCCAATTCACTAATCTTTGATGTTCTAAATCATTTTTTATTTTAGAAAGTTCAAGAACTTCAGACATAAGATCATAACACATATTGTCATGTTTTAATTTAATTTAAACCTTTTATTGGTGAGATTTTTAAAGAACGAAACCTAAATAATTAAACATTAGAGTTTTCTCATAATCAAAATAATTCAAAAAATTTAAAACCTGATAAACGAAGGATGGATTTCAATCAAGAGTGGAGTTATTCTTTGTAGTAGCTATTATGTTTTGAGATCTACCAATCTAACATATCACTATATCATAACAACATCCTACATATAAGGATACATCCTACAGTATAAAATATAATGAGAAAACTCACATCACATATGAGCAAACAAAACCAAGGCTCATGCAGAAGTACAGATTAGTACTATGAACCACCTATATATTAATTAGAGTTGAATCCTCAAATCTTTTTTTTTTTGAACCGGCAAATATAATATATAATCTACTCCTAAACTAGCACCTAAATCCACTTATGTTGGCCAAAGGTCTACCTGGACAAAAAGTCAACAATCAACGGTCAAAATCAACCTTAGTTGATCGCCATGTCGTGGCAGCTTCACGACAAAACAGTTACGAGAAATCCCTCCACCGCTTTGTGGTGGGCATATCACCATGTCTCGGACTCTGCTCTAGGCAACTTAATGAATTAATCCCTTAATCCATCAAGTTATTCACTCATACTTTCAAGAAGGCTTTCTTACACTCATAAGCATCATAAAAATCCTTGCTTTACGAACATGCATGTCATACACTTTAGTTAGGTCAAAGTGAGAAGAATGGGATCAAAATCCCATGCATGAACCCAAAACTCCATATGACATCAGATCTGGAATATATTACCACTATAAGGCCACAAGGATCCATAAAGTTGCCAACTTTATGGAATCAATCCACTCAAACAATCAAACACATGAGAAATAAGCTTCTAAACCTAGATGTAGAAGGATTACACACAAAATTATGAAGTTGTTGACTTACAAAGATTCAATTTATGCACAAGAAGGTGCTGGAGAGATTTACTTGTTAGATCCTTGCACTAAAAGTACCTTTCTTCCTTCTTCAAAACATAAAACACCCTAAATGAGCTTCAAAATGAACATAATGAGGCTAGGTTTTGTCTAAGGGCTTAAGGGAGTGATGGAGGATGAGGGTGAGCAAGCCCTAGCCATCAAACCATTAAATAGGGCTCTAGGAACGAAAATTAAGGTTTTGCACTCCAGCGCTTACCACGTCATGGCCATGCCTTTGCTACATCGTGGTACATTAAAGATGTGCGTTTTCTCATCACATGTGACCACATCGTGGTGCTCCTCCCTACCACGTCGTGGTCTCAAAAAATCCCATATTTTAAATGTCTAAAATGATCAAGTCTCAAAAGAAGTATTCTTGGAATGGTTGTTACACATGTACACAGCTCTATAATTTATTTTCAAAAAAAACATACAGTTTACTCAGGTCCCACACAAACATATTCTGGAACAATTATTGTCAAAAAAACATATGCACATGAACAAGGAAAAAGAAAAGGATAAACCACAATGTTTTGATTTATTAATAACAAACAGAAAGTTAATTAAAGAAGTAGAAGAATGAAAAGGCTACATTGGTGTTGAAATAAGAATAAAGAAGAAATAGGATATGGTTCTAGAATTCTATCAAGAATTTTGTCCACATCATCAAGTTTTCTCACATTTTAACAACATATCATTATCTTTTATTTCTCTTTCATATCATCATTTATTTTCTCCAAATATCAACATTACATTCAAAGCTCCAATTCTCTAGTATACATCAAGATACATGTATATTGGCTTTAAGCCAGTCAACTGAATCAATAGGCTCAAAAGTCAACAAAACTATGTTAAAAAAAAGATGTAGGTACAACCATGTTGGAAGCCATATCACTACGGACCAAGGTTCGCCTCCTATAATGAAACTTGTCAATTTATTTTATAAAAAAGATATCTCTTCTAGATTTTCAATTAAAATAACACAATAAGAAATTTGAGGAAACTGTTAAAGAATTTGATTAGTGTACTTACTTCGATTATGTGCAGTTTTAAAGAAAATTGGTAGCTCTAATTTAAAAGAATAAACTCGTCCAAACCCTACACCATCTAAGCTTGGCTCAAGACCTTATTTTCACTAGCTTCTATCTGCAACTGTGGTAAAAAAAAGTGCAACAACCTTAAAACATTGATAATGAAATTTAAATTGAGAAAAACAATTAAAAACATACCTTGTAAGTTGTAACTACTGATTCTTAATCGAGAGAGAGAGAGAGAGAGAGATAGGGAGAGAGAGAGAGAGAGAGAGAGACCTTAACGGTGCTAAAGATGACATTTTAGGTTTTAACATAGAAATTAGACTTTGGCGGTGTTGTGGTGCGTCCGATGAGGTTGGGTTCAAGCTATCTGCCCTATGTAACATCCCCCTCTGGCACGTATCACAATATTTGTCCGATTTAGGCTCCCGACACAAAACTTCCCAGGGGGTCACCCATCCGTAAATTGCTCTCACTCGGGTACTATTAGCTATAGAGTTATTATGGGATCTACTAACCTCATGAATTTAAAACATGTTCTGATAGCTAATGTATCCACACCCCTTATAAGGAATGCTTAGTTTTCATTCCCAACCGATGTGGGATCTGATAGGTTTTATAGGTTATAATTCAAAGCATGAGGCGAAATAACTTAACCCTTAAGTTCACATGCAACCTATTTGGATCTAAGTTTTAGCTATTGATAGCAACAATCTATGAACATCAAGAACCCTAAGTAAGCCCTATAATAATTGAAAATTAAAAGGGATTAGGGTTTACATACCTTCTGATTATTATAGAAAATAATCAAGTCAATTCCTTTCTTCAAATGTCTTGGAAAACAAGCACCCAAAATCCAATGCCTCTAATATGACATCCCCAAATTTACGGTCATTTTAAAATGTTTATTTATGCTTATTTTAAAATAGAATATTTTTATGTTGCAGAATTGGTCCCAAAAATATTATTTCAATGTGAGATAATTTTAACATTTAACATTTCCAAAGAAACATTCGATATTGATATTCTTTCAAAACTTGGGTTGTCATACCTGATACAAAACATAAGCATAAACAAACCTTACATTAATTTACACTAATGATCTACATCTCCTTTAATCTCTCAGTGTAATGTATCTTCGCATCGATACCTGTGATACAAATTAACTGAGTGGGTCAGTTTGGGAAACCTGGTGAGAAACATAGGATTTTCAACCCACAATATTATAATATTTAATTATATATTCTTCGGCATTCAAATAACCCCATTACCTCATTCCTGTTATCCTCACTTTCTAATCCTAGTATGGTGATCTCGAGAGATCTTTCCTAAAGGATCTTCGTCGGCAGTATGATAACATTTTGGGTAAGCAGAGCAGTAAAAAAGTACTTATATAGGCACGACAATATATGTAATGCCTTGTCCCAAATCGTTACCCATTTGGGTGTGGGTGATGTAATGTAGATGATTCGGGCGTTCGGATTTGGTTTTGGAACCAAGGGGTATTTTGGTAAAATGGCAGCGGGCTTTTATGGAAATTGGGTTTTGTTCGGGAAATTTTATGGAAAGTATGATTTGATAAAAGTGTAGAGCTTCTCGTTACCTTTTCATGGATATGAGGATCGTCGAAATCGGATTTATAACGAAGAAGTTATGGCCTTCAGAGTATTTTTAGGGTTTTAGAGGAAACCCTAGTACGCGGGGCGTATATAGGGTGTACGCAGGGCATACTAGCGAAAAGGGCATTACGTTGGGCGTACATTGGTGTACGCTTAGCGTACCCAGAAGGAATGATCTCGAACCTCGGCCTCGTACGTTGGGCGTACAAGGAGTACGTTGGGCATACGAGGGGTGCTAAAACCCTAATCTTTTAGTAAGTGTACCCTATTTAAGCATCTTAAGTCTTTAGGGTTGGCCTCTTTACCAGCCCCCAAATCTCCTAAAACCCTAAATCGACACCATAGCCTCTTGGTGGTGTTCTTGAGCTATTAAGAAGACTTTGGTGCCCATTTTTGCTTTTGTGAAGGAAGTAGAGAAGTTTGAAGTTGCATTGCATGGTGAAAAGGTTTTGGAACCAGAGTTATCATCTTGTGGGAAAGCTTTCTGAGGTATCAAGTTTTCATCTTGGCTTGTATATTTTTAGATCTCTTCATAATTAGTTTGTTATGCTTTTGGTCCCTTTTTGGGTTAATGGAAGAGTTAAGTCGTTTAAGGGCTTGTTCTTTTATATCTAATTTTGTTTTGGTCTCCTTGAGCATAAAGGTGCAATATTTATGAGATTTTGGTGTCATGCATGCATTAAGTCACTCATTAAGTCCCTTTTAAGCTTAAGAGCTTCATTTAGTCGTGCATGAACGTAAAGTTAGCAACTTTACGTGATAATCCAGCTCAAGGAAGCCAGATCTTTGTTTTGGAGCTCTATCTTAAGGGATTAAGTGTTGAATCAAGTTTTGGGCTGAAGGGGGTGAGTACGTTGGGCGTACAAGCAGGTACACTTAGTGTACAAGCCTCCAATCGATTACGCTGCACGTACGTGCTGAGTACGCCCCGCGTACTCGGTCTGTTGGGCCTCACATGTTTGGGCTATCTTTTGGACTTGGTTGCTTGGGGCATTGTTAGGCCATCTGCGAACAAGTGTTTTTTATTAGGGAAAAGTTAATGGGCTTTAGGGTAAGGCCCATGTAAGGGTTTAGGCCCAATTTGGAAAACTAAAACATAAGTGGGCTTTGGATGATTATTTGGTTTGTGGGCCTTTTTGATTGTGAGTTTGGGCCTTGGACTTGGACCAAACTAGGTGAGGGGTAAAATGGTCTTTTTACCCCATATATGGATTGTTGGTTTTGGATTGGAACCCAAATGTTAATTGGGTGTTATTTGATAGTGATAGCTCAAGGAATTGTCGGACCAGCAGCCAGGGATTATCAATGTGATTTAGAGTGCGAGGTGAGTCTCCTCACTATACTATGGGTCAAAGGCACTAATGTCGGCCCTTTTAGTTTATGTATTTTAGGAAGACCAGTGGTTGGCCCTTGGCATTTGTATGAAAGACCAGGAGATGGCTCTTGGCAGATCTGTATGCAAGACCAGAGTTTAGACTTTGGCAGTTAAGTAGATAAGTAGTTGTAGATTATATGATAGTTGTCTTTGTGATGCTTGCATGGAAGACCAGGAGGTGGCTCCTGGCACTTGTCTGTAAGACCCAGGGTTTTGTTCCCCGGCTTGGCAAGGAAAGACCATGATACGACTCGTGGCATAATGGCAAGACTATGGTTGGCACATAGCACCTCCTATTGCATGTTTGGTATGTATGACTCGTATGTTATGTATGGTATGTGTTATTCAGGGAACTCACTAAGATTTGTGCTTACAGTTTTTGTTTATGGTTTCAGGTACTTTCGGTTCGAAAGGGAAGGGCATCGTAGTGCATACACCTATATTTTCCGCAACTTTGAGATTTTGGGATTGTACTCTGATAATTTTTTTTATTATAAAATATCTTTAAGGATTTGTTTAAATGATAAATGGGTGTTTTGATTGTTTTAAAAATGAAATTTTTACCCTCGTGTTTTGGGATGTTACTGTATAATAGTACTTGGATAAGCACGACAGTACAAAAATACTTGGATAGGCATGACAGTACAGTAGTACTTGGATAGGCACGACAGTACAATAGTACTTGGCTATGCACAACAGTACAATAGTACTTGGCTAGACGCGACAATATGATAATACTTTGGATAGGCAGGACATGTCACAGCGTACTAATTTTCACAACTCTCACTTAAACCTATCACAACCACTAACTTACACGGCCCTAGCACAACCTCTCATTTATTATTACGCACAACCCTTTACTACCCAATTATATTATTAAGTATATGATTAGATCAAGTAGAAATCATATCATGTTGTACAAATACATTAAACACAACAAAAAATAGCGCACATAACGTTTAAACAATTAGAATACTTGTATCTATGAGTAAGTTTGAAAGTAACTATACACTCACTTGATAAAAGTGGATGTCTCAGAATTTGGGCAGAACATCGTCTTAGTACTTTCAATGACCTAAATGTATAAAACTAAGATTTAGTCTTGTTTCATAATCCCAAGGAATATAATAGTTATGGTCTAGATTACTCACTAATCCTAATGTCTACATCAAGATATATCAAGTAAGGATCAGCCAGGCAGGACAGTTAGGAGGCAGGACCATTTCGGCATAATAGCTTTTCTGAAATATAACAACCAAGCCAACGTGACCATTCTAGACACCTCTCCCATAAGTAGATTGATCAGTATAATGACATGGAGTTACTGATAAATCCTACTTATAGGTTCATAATAACGACTTATGACTATAAATATAAGTTACACTGAAAAGACTAGAGTGTAGCTTAACTTAAAGAGGTTCTTGATGACAAAAGTTAGGAAATTGCACTAATAGAGCTTCTACTTGCTAGCTACTACTACTTCAGGGGTCGCAGGGCTTTGCCGAAGACTAAAACTAAGGGAAAACTGAAACATCCTAAAATTCATGACCAAAAATTTTGTTTTTAACATAACTAAAACACATTTGTAACTTTGTTCACACATTGAAAAGCATTTAAAATAAAACATTTATCAGAGTTCATTCCCATAAATCACATATTGCGGAAACATAGGTGTATGCGTTGCGATCGTCCCGAGCTCCTTTATTTGAAAACTGGAGGTACCTGAAACCAAAACTGAAAACCGTAAGCATGAAGCTTAGTGAGTTCCCCAAATACCACATACCATACAATAACATACTGCCTAGCATATTTGGGTGTTGGCCTACCCCTTCGGTCTCTTTCAGCCGGAGACTACCATACATAACCATGAGTCATAGATATCATACATATATCATAATAATAAAGACGTTATGTGCCGATATATAGTCTTGCCATTATGCCACGGGCCACCACGTGGTCTTTCTTGCCAAGCCGGGGGCCACCCCCTGGGTCTTACAGACAAGTGTCAAGAGCCACCTCCTGGTCTTCCATGCAAGCATCACAAAAACAACTAGCATACATACTACTTTACTTAGCTAACTAGCATACAGTGTGCCAGGATCCACCTCCTGGTCTTTCGTACATAATGCCTAGGGCTAACCCCCGGGTCTTCCTACATTACATAATAGCATACAGTGTGCCAGGAGCCGCCTCTTGGTCTTTCATACATAATGCCTAGGGCTAACCCCCGAGTCTTCCTACAATACATAAACGAAATGGGTCGGAATTGGTGCCTTCGACCCATACAAACAATGAGGAGACTCACCTCGATTGCAGAAGCTTCCTGGAAGAATCCCTAGCTTCTCCCCCGCCGACTTCCCGAGCTATCAATACCAGAACCAGATAAAATCTTAGTTAATAGGCCAAAACCCTCAAGTTTGGCCCAAATTCAAACTTGGTAAAAAGTCAACGGTCAACCAAAGTCAAAGTCAACAAGCCAAACTTCAGGTTGAGTACGCCAAGTGTACTCAGCTCGTACGCATGGCGTACTTACCAACCAGAATCGGGACCCCATACGAGTACACGCAACGTACTCAAAGGTACGCCCGGCGTACCCGGCCAAATGGCACTTTTCGATTAAGTACTTAATCTCTTAAGTCCTTTCATCCAACACTCAGATCTAGTCCCACAACACCATTCTAAGTCATAAAGTTTCCACCTTTATGACTTTCCATGTCTATAAAGGGTCCAAAAGCTAAAACCTTAACTTATCAATCCATTAAGACATCATGGCACTCTCGTGGAAGGTATAGAAGGATCAAGATTACATTTTTATGGATCCTAAAAGCTCCATAATGGATAAAGTTTCCAACTTTATCCATTAGAATGGTCCAAACCACCAAGATCTAGTCTTTAAGCATCAAATGGGACCAAAAGTGCATCTTTTTCAACTTAATCCATTAAGTCCAAGTCTCTAACCTTAAGATCTGAATCACAATTATGTTTAGATGGATAAAGTTTCCAACTTTATCCATAACAAAGTCACAAACTTTCAAGATCTAAACTTTATGCACTAAAATGACCAAAAGCTCATAACATCCAAAACTAGCTAGATCTAACAAATGCATCACCAAGATTCAAACTTTATACCTCCAGAAGATAGATCAAGGTGAACAAAGTCCATATCTACAAGCTCCAATGCAACCAACACTTCTACAAGAAGTTCCTTCTTCTCCAAGGTGCACCATGCATACTCCAAAGCACTCAAAATCACCTTCTTTTAGCTCAAAAAGGCTCATCTAAAGTTAGGGTTTCATGAAAGGGGTGTTGGAGGGGTGGAGGTTGAGAATGGAGTGGGTTTGGGGGAGTTAAGGAGCTTAAATAGGGCTTAAACCACAAAAATAGGTTTTGGGCACTGATTGTGTACGCCCAACATACTCCTGGTACGCCCAGCGTACTCAGGATTCCATTAGTACGCCCAACGTACTCAGCTTGGCCCAAAACTACCCAAACTTCAAACGGTCATAATTTCTTCGTTCTAACTTCGTTTTCGGCGTTCTTTATATCCACAGAAATGTGACGAGAAGCTCTACGCTTCTAACAACTCTTCATTACCTAAAAAGTTTCCGAACAAGAACCCAAAATCCCTAGAAGACCGAGATATCAAATTACGATTATACCCTTGGCCTCCGAAGACACAATCAAACACTTGGATCACGTATACCCTAACACCCACATCCGAAATAGGCCAAATCCTTCATTTCCCAAGGCCCTAACCCTTATGACAACTGATGATTGGGCCGCAGCCCTTAGCAACGAAGCACTTTCAAAACTGGGTGTTACAAAAACGGGTTAAAATCGAAATCAACTCGAGAGAGAAGATCTTGGGAGGTGTGGGAAGGGAATGAGGCTTGGCCTCCTATTTATAGTTGTTTTGGGGTGTAAGACGTGCAAAAAGGGTGCACGTCGTGCATTTTAAGGCTACGTCTCCATAGCCACTTTGTGCAACGTGTCGGCCTCTTTGTGGTCCACATTTTCACCTTCTAGAAGCATGCGTTGTGCACCCGACGCGCACTGCGCGGGGCGCAAATTGTAGATTTTTTAAATTCCATAACTTCTTCAAATAGACTCCATTTTCGACGTTCTTTATATCCCCGGAAAGCGCTCGACGAGATCTACAACTTCCTTTAGACTCAATCAGCTAATTCATACTTTATTTTCCGTCCTTATTTTTTATAAGATTAAACGATTTTGCTAAAATCATAACTCTCTCGTACGGACTCCGTTTTTTCATTCTTTTTCAAAAAATTGTTATCTCAAAGAGAACTACGATTTTCCTTTTGGTGACTTTAGCTAAAAGTCAATCATTCTTTTCGTAGCTTTTAACGTCACACATTCCTTGTGCGCGGCTGACTTTTATATCTTATAAAAATCATATCTAATTCATACGGAGTCGGATTTCTACGAAAATTATATTTTCGGGATCGGGATGACGTGTACTTTCTCTTTGTCTCTCTCTCTTTCTCTCTCTCTCTCTCTCTCTCTATATATATATATATATATATATATATATATATTGTAACATCCCAAAATTCAAGACCAAAAATTTCGTTTTAATTAAGTTATTATATAAAACCATCAATATAAAAACATTCATATTAATATATCATGTCAAAACCAAAGTGTCAATAATCAAAACATATTATCATAAAACCATATCAGAGTGTAATCCCAAAGATCTCATGTGCGGAAAACATAGTATGATGCACTGCGATCAAGTCGGCTCCTTTCCTTTAAAAACGGGTACCTGAAACCAAAACTGTAAACCGTAAGCACGAAGCTTAGTGAGTTCTCCCATCATACTACATACCATACAATCACATAGCATACATACTGTCGGGCAATTCTGGGGTACCCGACCTACCCAGTCCGACCATTCTGGGGTGCCGACGTACCATGTCAAGCAGTTCTGGGGTGCTGACCAACCCATGTCAAGCCATTCTGGGGTGCTGACCTACCCACGTCAAGCCATTCTGGGGTGCTGACCTACCCATGTCAAGCCATTCTGGGGTGCTGACCTACCCTTCGGTCCTAACAACCGAACCCTGGGGACTATTTCAGCCCATACTACTACTATCACACATATCATAACATAATCGTACTATCAGGCATATCTGGGGTGCCCGAACTAACCTTCGGTCCTAACAACTGAACTTGGGGACTATTCCCCTCATACTACCACTATCACATATAACATATCATGCTAGCACATAAACACATCAGGTAGTAGCATACCTAGATGAATATCACAAAGACAATCATCTAACATACAATTCCTACTGGTGGGCCGGCATTGTGGCCGTAGACCCACCGCTACTGGAAGGTAACTCACCTCATACTGCTGAAGTCCCGTAGACTCAACCCCACACTACTGAAGTCCCGCAGACTCAACCCCAGCTGCTGGATGACAGATTCCCGAACTGTCAACACCAAAATAACACCCAATTAATAATTGGGTCCCAACACAAAAATCATAAGTCCATGCTTGGGGTAAAAGACTACTTTACCCCCATCTTAGTGTGATTCAAAATCATGGCCCTATCCAAAGGCCCAAAAGTCAATCTGTGAATCAAGGCCCAACATATGGCCCAATTTTCCAAATTGGGCCCAAGCCTTTACATGTCTTATTCAAAGGCCCAACCAAAAAGTCCAGTCCAACATTTGGTATTCTAATGGCCCAATATCTCATAATCATAAAGGCCCAAACTATGGCCCATCTATGGCCCAATTTTCCAAATTGGGCCCAAACCCCTTACATGGGCCTTACCCTAGGCCCATTAAATTATTCTAGCTTATTTGCTTGTTCTTGGTTAGCCCATTATTATCCAATCACCATAGCCCAAAAGAAAGGCCCAACACAAAGCCCAAGTGAAATTAGGGTTTCACATAAAATGACAATTAGGGTTAAGTGTTCCTCACTTAACCCATTAAGGACTTAATCCATTAAGTCCCTCACTTTACTAAATAAGTCATATGGTGTGATTGGGCTTAATGCACAATTCCATTCCAATGGCCCAAATGTGGGTCCCGATAAGTCCAAGCCCATAAATCCAATATTAGGGTTTTCTAAACCCTAATTAGGGTTTCCAATCCCATCTTAGCCCAATAGGCCCAAAACCAAGTCCTTAAGCCCATTAGGGTTTTCCTTAGGTCAATTAAGGTTTATTACACCCATTAGTCACATGTTTGGGCTTTTGGGTCCATTAGGGCTTCATTGGGCCCATTAGGGTTTAATAGGCCCATTAGGGTTTTAGTCATTTGTCCAAACATCCAACAAGCAATCCCTACGGTGCTGGTTTGATATTTTTATTATTCCATTTTTGTTACAATTTACAATGCCAATCCGATTAACACATGCACACACACTAATCTAATTAAAAACACACACACACACACAGCTACCTAATGGTGGCCGGCGGTGGCACATGGCGGCAGCCACCACCTCACGGGGGTGGTGGATTTCCGGCCAACAAATGAGCATTCCACATAACTCTATCAATCCCACACTCAAACACATAGTAAATCGAACACACAACTATATCACGCACACAGAGCCACCTCTCACGGTGGCTGGCGGCGGCAGAAGAAGCATTTCAGCGGCAGCAGCGGTTATTGCGACAATAGCCACCACCTCACGGTGGTGGCGAGTTTCTTGAGTCTTCGTTCAGCAACACACATCCTCACGAACGCGTACTCGTAAAGCTCACTCCGAAGTGTATCTCGATCTCAGCCACTTCTCGTGGTGGCATAAGGCAGCCGGGAAGGAGCACCAGCTGCAACAGCCGCCCAGGATGATCAACAGCGACTGAGCAGTGACAGAAGAATGCGGAGAGGCGCGATGCAACCCCACCGATCGTTGAGAGCGGTGACAACAGGAGGAAGAAGGAGATGATGTTCGTTCTTGGTTCTCGTCGGCAACTGAACGGCAACGTGCTGGAGGGTGGCTCGGGCCGACGGCATGGACGTTGGTGGCCGTTCAGAACTTCGTCTGGCCGGAAAAACGTGAAGGAGTCGGGTGGCGGCTGGAGGAGAGCACGAGGGTAGTGAAGTGTTGACGGCTATGAATAATATCCCTAGGGTTAGGGTTTTGGGGCAATGCAACAGTTATATACTCGTTGCCATAACAATCTTCATCCCATATTGGCAGGAATGGTCCCTCCCTATAAAATATTTTCAAACCAAGGCCCCTAATTTACCTTTTCTACCCCAGCTTCGGAAATTCCTTTCAAATTCGATACCTGATTCACCAAACAGCCCCTTAGCCTCCAAAATCTCTTCAAATGAAGTCCCAGAAATTACCATTTAGTCCTTGCCTTCACAAATCTTTACAAAGTCAATCTGAAACTCACACTTTTGACCCCCAACTTCTAAACTTGTGACAATTAGCTCATCGAGACCATCCTTTGATATATAATTATTTATTTTAGGGCTACTATTTGTTCATTAATTAATTTATTTATCTAATAATTAAACAGGGTGTTACATATAGATATATATATATATATATATATATATATATATATATATATATATATATATGTTTTGGCGCATTTATTTTTACGATTTACGGACTATTCGGTTGATTTTTCCTATTTTTTCTTAATACGAAACTTATATTATATCTTAAATGTCTAGCCCGATTTTGCGGGGGTTACATCTAATGGTTTGTACCCAAACCCTAGCAATTAGAAGACTTGAGGAGAGAGGGGAGGATAGTATAATCGCAGCTATTCGTTTGGCTGCAAGAGTGGACGGAAATGTGGACTCCCAAGGGTCCTATTTATAGCTAATAGGAAAATCACGGAAACCTTAATTTGAAATAAATAATATTATTTCAAATCCAGAATTATCTAGTTTCCTAATTATTCACATTATTCACATGGAGCATTCTAGAAACCCTAAAGGCTTAGCCAAAATTCGTCCAACCCTAAGAAGGATCTAGAATTCTTCTCTTGTTCAACTATTAAACATTTACAGCTTAAGTCCTTGCACTTTTAATTAATCCAATTAATCTCAAAATTAATTCTAATTAATTTATGATTAATTATTAATTAAATAATATTATTTCTAATTAATATATTAATCTCATAATATATTAACAAATTATTTATTGCTATTTAGTAATCATATCATAAATCAATAAATTAGTCTCTCTCTCCAAAAGTCATTCTAGTTAATTACTAGTTTTGATGGCAACCCAAAAAGGACTTTACTTTTAATTTAAGTATATATCAATTTAGTTATTGGCTTAGAAACCTTAATCCAACAATCTCCCACTTGGACAAGTCTGTAACTACAATTGCAAGTATAACTTCTAAATTAAATAGCAAAGTGTGCTTTCTGAAGCAACTGTCGAACTCTGATCCAATCAGACATTAGCCCTAAGATAAGTTATCAAATATTCATTTGTTCTTCAAGATATCATATGGACATGAGACATGGATTACAATCAATCTCATTGTCCAAAATTATGTTTCACGATTTCCTGATTAGTGATGACGTCATTAGACTACTAATTGAACACATCAATTCAGTCCTGGATGGGCCCAACATTATAATGTCAGCATTAAATCATCGAGAGGTCTAAAGATATTTCTTTTACTGCTAGGGCAAAAGGAACGAATAAACTTCAACATATGTACTGATATCCTTTACTTACTAAATCATACATGACAGTACGTTTTATAGCATCATGTTACTGATGCGTTTTCGTAATACCAATGCACAACTGGCTTGTAAATTATAACTTATATATATATATATATATATATATATATATATATATATATATATATATAGATAGATATATATATATATATATATATATATATATATATATATATGTTTGAAGAATAAAATATATTATCATCTCAAAATTACTTGTGACATAATCTATGAAGTAATTCTCTGAATGTGGGTTTATCTAATACTCAAAATCCCCATTTTTTCTAAGTACTCATAAATATTGTAGCAAACCCATTACAATGTCTAATCCCCATAGACAATCTACAATCTATTCATGAAAGTCTTAATTCCCTACTTACTTCCAAAAGAATGAGAAAATTTGTGGAATTTGAATAATCAAATCATTCAGGAAGTAAAAACATACAAAATGAAACACAAGAATAAACAATTAAAAAAGGCAGTAACCATACTCATAAATAATTCTCCATTATTCAAACACCGAAATCAATTACATTTATTTTGTTACAAAGTTTCAACCTATAAACTAACCACTAAAGCTAACATCATCTCTCAAAGCCAATGCTCCTAGCATGTTGGTTGTGTTTAACCCTACTCAGAGTCTTCATGAAAGGATCTGTAGGATCGTCTCTCCAGGAGATGACCTTATTCAACCATATGTCTGATATAATGGTACTTTCTGTCTATATGCTTAGATCTACCATGATCCTTTGGTTCTTTTGTCAAACAACCGCCCCTTTGTTATCACGGAAAAGTTTCAATGGCTATTGAATGGTCAGGACTACTCCGAGATAACTGATGAAGTTCTTCAACCAAGTCGCTTCCTTTGACGCTTCACTTGTTGCGATGTACTCTGATTCATAAGTAGAATAGTCCACTGTATCCTGCTTTGAACTTCCAAGTCACTGTTCCACCACTTAACATAAACACCTATACCGACTAAGAACATTAGTTGTCTCGATCTATCTGAAAACTGGCGTCACTATATCCACTCACTCTTAACGTATCACTACCACCAAGGACTAGAACCATGTCCTTCGTCCTTCGCAAATACTTAAGAATATTCATGACTACAGTCCAATGAGCTCTACCATGATTGCCTTGAAATCGACTAACCATGCTCAAAGAATAAGACACATCAGGGCGAGTACATGTTATATCATACATGATTGAACCTACAGTCAAAGCATACGGGACCCGACTCATGTCAACTATTTCCTCATCGGTATTGGGTCTCTGAGTCTCACTCAATTTAATAGTACGATGATGGGTAAATCCATTTTCTTGGAATTCTCCATACTAAAATGTTTTAGTATTTTATCCAAGTATATACTCTGACTAAGGCCAATCAGTCTTTTCTTTTTATCCCTCAAAATTTGTATTCCAAGAATAAAGGCTACTACCCCTAGGTCCTTCATGGAAAAACACTTTCCAAGCCAAGATTTTAATTATTGCAAGGTCGGAATGTTGTTTCCCATAAGGAGTATGTCATCAACATACAATACTAGGATAGTCACTATACTCCCACTAGCTTTAACATATACAGAAGACTCGTCTTCACTCCTAGAGAAACCAAAGTCTTTGACTTTCTCATGGAAGTAAAGATTCCAGCTGCGAGATGCTTGTTTCAATCCATAAATGGATTTCTCAAGCTTACATACTCTCTCATGAAACTTGGCTTGTACAAAACCGTATAGCTAGCTCATGCACACATCCTCAACCAACTTCCCATTTAGGAAAGCAGTTTTAACATCCATTTTCCATATTTCATTATCACGAAATGAACTATTGCTAGCATTATCCTGATAGACTTTATCTTAGTCGTTGGTGAGAAGGTCTTATCATAGTCAATCCCTTGGGTTTGAGTAAAGCCCTTCACAACTAGTCGTGCCTTGAATGTGTGCACCTTTCCATCCATGTCGGTCTTTTTCTTGAAGATCCATTTGCACCCAAATGTCTTTCGACCTGGTACATGATGAATCAAATTCCAAACTTGGTTATCATACATAGACTGGATATCGCTATCCATTGCCTCTTTCCACTTGGCAGCCTCAAGGCTTACCATCGCTTCCTTTTCGTTAGCTGGCTCATCCAAAGTTACCAGTTTACCATCACCGATAAACGTGTCACCATCCGACGTTTTATGGAAACCATAGAACGAAGGTGGCATGCTAACCCTACTGGATCGACGAAGAGGTAATTAATTGTCAATGGCCTTAACATGAGTATCATCCTCTGGTTGAGAGCTAGCGTCTTCCAAGGTTCCTTCATTGGTTAAATCCTAAATTTCTTCAAGGTCAATTTCACTCCTACTATCCACTTTGAATATGAGCTCTCTCTCTCTCTCTCTCTCTCTCTCTCACTCTCACTCTCTCGCGCGCGAAAGACTCCCATTCGAGCTACAAAGACCACAAACAAGTATCTAAAAGACTTATGTGGGTAGCTAATGAAAATACACCTCTCGGCTCTGTGTTCTAGTTTGTCATGAGTCTCTTGTCTCACGAGAGCCTCACAACCCCAACCCTTGACATGTGCCAACGAGGGAACTTTCTCTGTCCACATCTCATGAGGAGTTTTGGAAACCTTCTTAGTATGAAAAAGATTTAGGATATGGGTGAATGTCTCTAAGACATACCCCTAGAAATAAATAGGAAGATAATCTCGACTCATAATGGAACGAACTATGTATGATAAGGTTCGATACTTATCAGTCTGAGTTCTAATGTCACGACGATAGGCAGCATCATGATGTTGATGATGCATGAGTTCCCACATGATGTAGGTGGCGATTCAGTTACCATTATCAATGATGTTGATTCGATTCACAAGGCGCCCTAATTCCCGCTTTGGATCTACACTCGTTCTTACCCTTCTGAGACGCCCGTTCATCTACTCCATCCATCAGGCCAATTTCTTTATTTTCTTGGGCATTAGGATTTGGGCAATTGAGCCCCTAAGAAATATGTATATAATTGTTTATATGTATTAATTGTTTATATGTATATAATATATAGCCTAAAATTTTTAGGCCCCTTAAAGACATAGGCCCTAGACGATCACCCAGGTTGCCCACCGTCTGGGCCCGCCCTGATGCAACAATGTTATTTTTGGTATTTATTACCCTATAAGTCCCTTAATTTAAATAAAAGTTTTCCAATGACTGGAAAACTATCTCAATACAATATTTCAGGTAGTACCATGTTTTTTTTACAAGGTTACCGTTAACTTTTACTTGTACAGCCGGCCTAAAGTTTTAAATACAACCATAACGAAAATAAAATCCCGACTAAATTTGAATGTAAGGTTACTATAGATGTTGACAACATATGAACCTTAAATTCAAAAAATTGCGTCGAAATTAAATATAGCTCAAACCGAACTGAGATTTGTTAAAACTCATATATTTTTTTTTCAAAAATTATTTCATCATTATGCAACTAAGGTATTGAGCAGCGGTGTAGGATCAGATCCCAAAGATAGTAAGTCTTTCAAATAGTTGATCATCGAAGGATGACACCATAATCATCTAGAACTAGAAGTGACCAAAATGTGAATTACCAAATTTATAATACTTTAACGGAGGATACTAGTAAACGTCAATGAACTACAACCCCGAGTAGTGAATTGGGAAATTATATGGAAAAAATCTTAACATGCTTCAGTTTCTTGGAATTTGAAAACCCGAATATTATTGGTTTGGTTGAAAAAGAAAGTAATTGTAATTTCTAATTCTAGTCTTCATGACCTGTGAACTACTTATCGTCCAAGTTTTTACGGTAGCTTCGAAATCTGATTCTTCTCTTAGCGGCATAGTAATACCTAAATGAAGGTTGTGTTGGGGTATGAAGTCTTGTCTAACACATGGGGCACTTGGAGTTGCAAGTGAGCATTATGAATCACATGGAGCACTTGGAGTTGCAATGGAGCATCAAAAATCAACATGGAGCACTTGGAGTTCATGGAGCATCTGACGAAGGAACGAATCACCTGAGAAGGAAATTGATCATCAGACAAAGGAACAGATCAAGTGACAAAGGAAAGGATCTTCTAAAAGGGGGTATGGAGAACTTAGGAAGGGAATGGAGCATCTTGTGATGCTTCATGATGAAGGTGCACCACATGTGTTCCTTTGTTGAGCCATGATATCCTTTGATGATCCACTCGTGGAAGATGCTCATGGATGATGTTTGTGGAAGATGCTCATGCGATGATGCTCATGGAAGATACGCATGCGATGATTGTCACAGATGATGCTCATGGAAGATGCTTACAGATGATGCTCATGGAAGATGTTCACGGATGATGCTCATGAGGTTGAAGATTCCAAAAGCGCCCACATGGCATTCTGTGATTGGATAAAAATTAGGGCATCCCCTTTATGGGATAATTATGGATGAGACTGGCCCATCGTAATTAGGGGTTCCCATGCTTGGCTATAAATAGGTTCATATTCCCATTCATTATTCTTTGCGCAAGTGTGTGTGAGTGCTTGTACATAGTAATTTCAAGAAAGCAATCATTGTGAAGTTGAGTGCACATCCTTTGGAGCAGTTATTAAGCAACATATTATATTTTGTTTTGAGAGCTCAAATGAGGTGTAAACTTTATATGTGGTTGTAATTGTTCTTATCCTCTATCTCGTTCGCTTGTGGATGTAGGTCACTTTGACCGAACCATGTTAAATATTGAGTTCAATTTTGATCTAAGTTTTTAGAGGTTTTATTCCGCAAGTTTCAACGAAGTTTGTTTGACATTTTTTCTGAAGTGTTTAACTTGTTTTGTTGTATCCCATCAAGTTGCACAAATCGATGAAAAATATGTTCTTATTTAAAGGATTAATTGGACGGTGTTGAAGCAATACAAATTTGTGTTTCGCTTGAAGAATCATTTTTACCACCGCGATGAGTACATCCATAAAGGAAAGGTTGCACAAAGGGTACCGACTCGAATGACCGCAGTAAATGATGATGACATTGAGAAAGACAACATTCAACAGATTTCGAATTAGGTAACTTCGGTTTCATGAAAGTGAACCAATTTAGAAATTAAAAATAATTATATTTTCAACTTCTTGGTTTATTTTGATACACTTTTAACCTTTTTTTTTATTTTGTAAATTGGAGTTAAATTACAATTTTCATAACAGTAATTATAGTAATAATTGATCGGATAAGTAAAGGATTAATTCGAAATCGGATATTTGAAAGTCTGGACGATCCAAATCCGTATCCGGTTACTAAGCACATAAATTTTCAAACCAAAGTCCGATATATTCATATCCGAATTTGTCCGATACCAATATATCCGATTTTAATAGGATTTTAAAAAAGTCATTAACTAAAAAACTTAAGATTAATCATTGACTAATATAATAAAAGCCCTAAATTTTTAACGCGTAATTGGAAAAAGCCCTAATATATTTTTTTTATTGCTATGACCACAACTTTCTCGTAGAATTATCACTCTAGCTCACTTAATGACTTTCATGGTTAACCGGTTAATTTTTTTGCAAAATCAGTCCTAAAATGTTCAAATTTGGTCCCTGAGGTTTGCAAAAAATTACACCACATGGTTTTTAACTTTATTTTTTGTTTTTTTGTACTTTATTTATTTTCGGTTTTTTTATAAATATATATACATTTTTTATTTTCTTCGTTTATATACTTTATTTATTTTCATTTTTTAACTTTGTTTTTCAACAATTTGATTTTTTTACCTTTTTACCTTTTGTTTTCTAGTTTTTTTTTTCTATTTTAGTTATTTATGGTTTTTCTAATTATTTATTTGTTTATTTTGATTCAAGTAAACGAACTTGAATTCAATATAAATTACTATAATAAGTTTTTTTTTATAGAGATCGACTATTATTATTTTTTTGTTCTTTCTTTTAGTCTAGTATCAAATTGAAAAATATTATCTTGAATTTAAAATATTGATATCACATATATAAATATGGTTTAATTTGCAAGTTATATAACACACTGAAACACTTATTCTCAATAAACAAGTTATTTTTTTTTAATTTCATTTTTTTCGTAACATAAATATAATAGCACTAAAGAAAAAAAATAAAAAGAAAATAAGTTGGACCGAAATTACAAAAATAAATATAACTATTTTATTTACTTGAATAAAAATAAAAAATATTGCAAAAATTATAAATTATCAAAATTGTAATATACTCTAATATATTAATACATTTTATATTTTTTTGAAAAAGATCAATAAAAAAGTTAAAAATACAAAATAAATAAATAAATAAATAGCTGAAAAAATTAAAATATAATACGAAAAGAAGTATGAAATAAACTAAAAAAAAAAGAAAGAAAAAAAATTCTAATATACTCTATATATTCACTAAAAAATAGAAACAAAAGGTAAAAAGGTAAAAAATAAAATAAAATCAAAATAAAATCAAATCAAATTGTTGAAAAATAAAGTTAAAAATGAAAATAAATAAAGTATATATAAAAAAAGAAAATAAGAAATGTATATATATTTATAAAAAAAACTAAAATAAATAAAGTATACAAAAAACGAAAAATAAAGTTAAAAAACCATGTGGTGTAATTTTTTGCAAATCTCAGAGACCAAATTTGAACTTTTTATGACTAATTTTGCAAAAAAAAAAAAAAAAAAGTTAACCATGAAACTCCTTAAGTGGGTTAAAGTGATAATTTTGCGAGAAAGTTATGACCATAGCAATAATAAAAAATATATTAGGGTTTTTTTTCCAATTACACGTTAAAATTAACTTTTTAACGCTTTTATAATATTAATCCGATTAATCATTTGAGTTTTTCTACAAAACCCAAAAAACATGAAGCGTTGGCCTAAACTACAAAGCCCAGAATACACGAAGAAAGGGCCCAAACTATACAACCCAGAATGTATGAAGCGACTTTGGTGGAGTCTAGAGAGATCGTTGCCGGATTGGGGATAAACCAAAATTACTTGCAGCGATTGTTAGTATTATGAAAGCAACTATAATTCTAGAGGGTGTTTGGGATTACTTTTCAAAATGACTTTTTGAACTTTTAGCTTTTCCAAAAAGTTAAAAGTTTGAAAAGGTGTTTGGCAATTCTAAAAGTTCTTTTAGAATGACTTTTTGGTAAGAAGAAAAAGGATTGATTTTAAAAGACAGAAATTGTGACTTTTTTTACTTTTGGCTTTTTAGCCTTTGCTCCCTCAAAAGATAATCCAAACACATTTTAAAACCTTCTTTTGCAAAAAGCTATAAGACAAAAAGTCTTTGTAACATCCGGTTTTCCAGGTATATTAATTTAAGCATTTATTTTAAGAATATTGGGCGGACTCGGCGAGTTAGTGCCTCAACTCGTCGAGTGGGATCGCGACTTGGTGACATGTTTAATGAATAGACTCGACGAGTCGGGTCAGAGTTGGAGTTGACTTCTGTTGACTTTAGGGTTTGGTCAAGATGAGTGAAAGAGGTCAGGAAGGGTAGAATAGTCTTATAACCATCCGAGAGAGCATAGGAAGGGAGCAGTCTAGCCTTTGAGAGCCATTGTTAATTAGAGGTAATTTTTATATGTGATTAGGCGGAGGCTAGATCAGTGTTTTGAGATCGAGATCATCCAAGTTTACCCGAGGTGAGTCTTCTCACTATACTTTACCTAGAGTGGTATTTATGTGTGACCAGAGGGTCTTATGTGCTTGCTTGAGTTATGCATGATTGTGTGATATGTATTGTATGCTATATGTTGCTTAGACCGGACCGGAGGGTCCAACGAACTATGAAGCCAGAGGGTTCTCAATCAGACCGGACCGGATGGTCCAACGAGCTAGACCGGACCAGAGGGTCCAACGAGCTACGGGACTGGAGGGTCCCGCTGAGACACATAGAACGGAGGGTCTTACAGAGTATAGCCTCGAGTGGCGAATTGTTGTATGTGGTATTTTGGGGAACTCGCTAAGCATTCGTGCTTACCGTGTTATGTGTTATGTGTTTCAGGTACCTCAGAGGATCGTGGGAAGGCACCGGCGTGATTGTACACACACTCTTGTTATGGAGCTATGTTTGTGGATCCTGGATTTGAATAACCGTTTTGAAAACTTGTTGGTTGATTTTGAGAACTTATGATGAGACATATGTTTTTTTTATGAGTATTAAAAATGAAAATTTTGGTTTGAAAAATCATGTTGTTACAAGTTGGTATCAGAGCCTTGGTTTGAGGGATTCGGATACACCTTCGGGTATGTCTGGACTCAAACTGAGGATTTGAGAAAAGTTTTCAAAAGAATCGATTTTCTAAAAACGAGTAAGAGATTTAAAAAGAAAGTGGAGAAATAACAGTGTGTACAATCAGCCAGCGCCCGAACGGTGATTTCTCAAAATACCCTTACTTTATGTGTTACGAGCTATTATGACATATGTTATGCATGTTAGAGAGTAGGCTAGGTATTTCATGATTTAGGACTAGAGTGGTCTGATTTGTGATGTCTTAGCCTAGGGGTTTGCTATCTATGATTTGCTTGAGTGCAAATAGGAAAAGGAATAAGTATATGAAAGACCTTCTATGATAGTAGTTGATGTATGACGAGATATAGGGTACTTGTGAGCTAGGATCCTAGGAGGAGGACTTGGGATGAACACAAATACGGTGTGGAAGGTAGTATTGGGCCCGTACTATTGGAAACACCGAATCAGTGAGCAACCCAAGTAAGAATCCTCATGGTGCTAGAGGTCGAGTAGAAATGAGTGATCAAGTGTGAGTAATCTCGATCGAGTCTCTGATTACTTTGTGTTGTGTTTCAGAGACATCATGGTGGGTACGCGCCACAGTGCTGGAGGTAGTGGTATCAGTGGTACTAGTGACAAAGAGATTCGCAGGTTGATCCACGAGGAGGTGGCTGCAGCCATTCGAGCTGAGATACCAGAGATGTTTGGGTCTATCAAGACCACGTTGATTGAGACATTTGACGAGCGATATGCTGCCTTTACTGAGGCTGCTGTTGCTGCAGCCACTGCAGCCGTTGCTGCTGCCAGGCCACAGGGAGGTGACTCGTTGTTGTACCCGGAGCTCAGCAACACGAAGCTACCAGAGTTTGATGGGACTCAGGATCCGATTGCGGCTATGAGATGGATCTCTGACATTGAGGGATGCTTCTACACATGTTCTTGTCCGGACCATCTGAGGGTACGGTTCGCGCTGAACCAGCTTTGCTTGGGAGCGAAGGACTGGTGGAAGTTTGTTACGGCTGATTTTACTACTGCAGAGCTGACCGCGGTGACTTGGGAGAGGTTCACCGCTATGTTTCAAGATGAGTACGTTCCCCCGGTGGAGAGGGAACGGTTAGCCCAGGAGTTCTTGTCCCTCAAGCAGGGGACCGAGTCTGTGACGGTGATCACGAGGATGTTCCATGAGAGGGCGTTGTTTTTCCCTAAGCACGTGTCTTCTGAGTAGGCACGCATGAGCCGTTATCTGAGCATACTGAGGAGAGACATTCGTGAGTTCATGGCGAACTCGACATACCAGACATTTGCCGAGCTCCAGGCAAATGCTCGGAAGAGGAAGATTGAGTTGGAGACTCAGGCCAGGGAGGAGGCGGAGTCTCAGAGAAGGGATAGACGGCCGGCAAAGTCTCAGCCGGCAGCCAAGCGGGCAAGGCCCGCTGATTCGAGATCGGGAGGTCGGAAGGGTCGCACTTGTGGGAAGTGCGGTAAGAGTCATGATGGGGTGTGCAGAGCAGGTGTATGATACAAGTGCGGGAAGGAGGGGCATATCGCGAGGGATTGCCCCAAGGGATTTTCGGTTTGCTTCCATTGCAACCAGACTGGCCATAGGAAGGCCGAGTGCCCGCAGTTACTTCAGGGTCCAGCGCAGGGATCTGCGCCTTCTTCTACTCGAGCTACAGAGAGTCGGCCCGTGAAGGCCAAGGCACCGAAGGCTCGCAGTAGAGCCTTCCAGTTGACAGCGGAGGAGGTCCGCGCAGCACTTGATGTTGTGGCTGGTATGTGATCTTTTGCTTATTATTTTGTTTATATATGCTGCTTATTTGTGATATGTTTAGGTACTTTTCTTGTGAGTTATGTACCTGCTTTGGTGTTGTTTGACTCGGGTGCGAGTCGATCCTTCGTATCGCTAGCATTTAGTCGTCATATCAGTATCCAACGTGAGACGTTGAGTCGACCTTTGAGAGTCTCCATAGCTGATGAGCATGCTGTTTTTGCGACTGATGTGATCCGGGGATGTGTGCTTGAGATTTTTGGAGTTGAGTTTCCTATAGATTTGGTACCTATCGCGATGGGGTATGTCTGTGTCATCGTGGGCATGGACTGGCTGAGCCGATTCGGGGCTATGATCGACTGTGAGCGTCAATTGGTGACCATCCGGAACCCTAGTGGAGGAGTACTTACGGTATTCGGCGAGGGTACCCGATCTGGGTCAGTATTTTGTTCGGCTGCTCGAGCAAGGCAGAGCTTACAGTAGGGTTGCATGGGTTTTTTGGCGTATGTTTCGGATATGCGGGATGTTACGGAGAGACCGAGTACTGTCGTTGAGGTTCCGATGGTTAGTGAGTTTCCATACGTTTTCCCCGAGGAGTTACCAGGTGTGCCTCCCGAGAGGCAGGTAGAGTTTCGTATTGATTTACTTCCGGGGGCGGCACCTATCGCCAAGGCGCCCTATCGCCTTGCGCCGCCAGAGATGCAGGAGTTATTCTCGCAGCTCAAGGAGCTGTTGGGAAAGGGATTTATCCGGCCGAGTAGCTCGCCGTGGGGAGCACCGATCCTTTTTATCAAGAAAAAGGATGGTTCGCACCGGATGTGCATTGATTACCGGGATTTGAACAAGCTGACGGTCAAGAACCGTTATCCACTCCCGAGGATCGATGATCTGTTCGATCAGTTGCAGGGTGAATCTTGGTTTTCCAAGATCGATTTGAGGTCTGGTTACCACCAGATGAGGGTTCGTGAGGAGGATATTCAGAAAACAACATTTAGAACTCGTTATGGGCATTACGAGTTCGTGGTGATGCCTTTCGGGCTCACCAATGCACCAGCAGCGTTCATGGATCTCATGAACCGGGTGTGCAGACCTATGTTGGATCGTTCGGTGATCGTGTTCATCGACGATATTTTGGTGTATTCGAGGTCTAGAGAGCAGCACGAGGAGCATTTGAGGGAGGTCCTCGGAGTATTGAGATCGGAGAGGCTTTATGCCAAATTCTCCAAGTGTGATTTCTGGTTACGAGAGGTCCAGTTCTTGGGACACCTCGTTAATCAGAATGAGATTTTAGTCGACCCGGCCAAGATTGAGGCGGTTATGAGTTGGGAGGTGCTGAGATCCCCCACCGAGATCAGGAGTTTTCTGGGGTTGGCCGACTACTATCGGAGGTTTATCAGGGATTTCTCCAAGTTTGATGTTCCTCTCACCAAGTTGACCCGGAAGGGCGTTGCTTTTGTTTGGGGTCCCGGGCAGCAGACCTCGTTTGAGACTCTTCGCCAGAGATTGTGCGAAGCTCCAGTATTAGCCCTTCCTGAGGGAGTGGAGGACTTTGTGGTTTATTGCGATGCATCTATATCGGGGTTAGGAGCGGTGCTCATGCAGAGAGGACACGTGATAGCAAATGCATCGAGGCAGCTGAAGCCTCATGAGACGAGGTATCCTACCCACGATTTAGAGTTGGGGGCAGTGGTGTTTGCCCTCAAGATCTGGCGCCATTACTTGTACGGGGTTCGGTGTACCATTTACACGAACCACAAGATCTTGAAGTATCTGATGGATCAGCCTAACCTGAACATGCGCCAGATGAGGTGGTTGGACGTGGTAAAGGATTACGACTGTGAGATTCTGTATCACCCGGGCAAGGCTAACGTGGTAGCAGATGCCCTGAGCCGCAAGGCGGAGAGTGCCCCGATTCGGGATATATGCATGAGGATGACAGTGGTGACTCCGGTATTGGATACCATACGAGAGGCCCAGGCGGAGGCCGTGAGACCGGAGAACCGCAAGAGGGAGCAGGTGATTGGACAGGTGTCCGAGTTCGTGACGGATAGCCGAGGACTTATGACCTTCCGAGGTCGGATTTGGGTGCCCTATACGGGCGGGGCTCGGCGTGTACTAATGGAGGAGGCGCACAGATCGAGATTCTCGATCCATCCCGGGGCCACTAAGATGTATTTGGACCTGAAGAGAGATTATTGGTGGCCTTGTATGAAGAGAGATGTTGCATGGATAGTTGAGAGGTGCTTGACTTGCCGTCGGGTCAAGGCAGAGCACCAGCGTCCGCATGGTCCATTACAGCCCCTAGAGATTCCCCAGTGGAAGTGGGAACAAATTTCGATGGACTTTATCACCAAATTACCGATAACGGCACTTGGAGTTGACGCGATCTGGGTGATTGTGGATCGGTTGACGAAGAGTGCTCACTTCCTTGCTATTAGTGAGAGCTCTTCTGCTGAGAGGCTGGCAGAGATTTATGTGCGAGAGGTGGTAGCTCGGCATGGAGTGCCGACGTCCATAGTGTCGGACCGGGATGTGCATTTGACTTCCAGATTCTGGAAGAAGTTCCATGAGGAGTTGGGAACGCGATTGCATTTTAGTACCGCCTACCGCCCACAGACAGACGGACAGAGCGAGCGAACGATTCAGACGCTCGAGGACATGCTTCGAGCATGTGTTATGTTACTTCGGTGGGAGTTGGGACACGTACCTACCCTTGGCTGAGTTTTCTTACAACAACAGCCATCACTCGAGCATTGGTATGCCTCCCTTCAAGCTCCTGTATGGGAGGAGGTATCGCACTCCCATCTGTTGGGGAGAGGTGGGGCAGAGAGTTATGGGCAGCACTGAGATAGTGTTGAAGACGATGAGCAGATTCAGCAGTCAGACAGAGGTTACTGACAGCCCAGAGTCGCCAGAAGAGTTATGCGGATAGGCGACGATCCGAGCTCGAGTTCCAGGTCGGAGATTTTGTACTCCTGAAAGTTTCCCCATGGAAAGGGGGTGATTCGGTTCAGAAAACAGGGAAAGCTGGGACCCCGATACATCGGTCCTTTCCGAGTGACCGCCAGAGTGGGGAAGGTAGCTTACCGTTTGGAGCTGCCTGAAGAGTTGAGTCAGATTCATAACACCTTCTACGTGTCCCAGTTGCGGAAGTGTGTGGCCGACGAGACGGCAGTGGTACCACTAGAGGACATTCAGCTGGATGCGAGCCTGAATTACATCGAGAGGCCGATCGCGATCATAGATCAGAAGGTGAAGGTTTTGAGGAACAAGGAAGTGCCCCTGGTTCAGGTCCAGTGGCAACATCGGAAGGGGTCCGATCTGACTTGGGAGCCGGAGTCAGAGATGCGAGAGCAGTATCCCGAGCTATTTGCAGAGCAAGACTTCGAGGGCGAAGTCTAATTCTAGTGGGGGAGAATTGTAACATCCGGTTTTCCAGGTATATTAATTTAAGCATTTATTTTAAGAATCTTGGACGGACTCGACGAGTTAGTGCCTCAACTCGTCGAGTGGGATCGCGACTTGGTGACATGTTTAATGAATGGATTCGACGAGTCGGGTCAGAGTTGGAGTTGACTTCTGTTGACTTTAGGGTTTGGTGAAGATGAGTGAAAGAGGTCAGGAAGGGTAGAATAGTCTTTTACCCATCCGAGAGAGCATAGGAAGGGAACAGTCTAGCCTTTGAGAGCCATTGTTAATTAGAGGTAAATTTTGTATGTGATTAGGCGGAGGCTAGATCAGTGTTTCGAGTTCGAGATCATCCGAGTTTACCCGAGGTGAGTCTTCTCACTATACTTTACCTAGAGTGGTAGTTATGTGTGACCAGAGGGTCTTATGTGCTTGCTTGAGTTATGCATGATTGTGTGATATGTATTGTATGCTATATGTTGCTTAGACCGGACCGGAGGGTCCAACGAACTATGAGGCCAGAGGGTTCTCAATCAGACTGGACCGGAGGGTCCAACGAACTAGACCGGACCAGAGGGTCCAACGAGCTACGGGACTGGAAGGTCCCGCTGAGACACATAGACCGGAGGGTCTTACAGAGTATAACCTCGAGTGGTGAATTGTTGTATGTGGTATTTTGGGGAACTCGCTAAGCATTCGTGCTTACCGTGTTATGTGTTATGTGTTTCAGGTACCTCAGAGGATCGCGAGAAGGCACCAGCGTGATTGTACACACACTCTTGTTATGGAGCTATGTTTGTGGATCCTGGATTTGAATAACCGTTTTGAAAACTTGTTGGTTGATTTTGAGAACTTATGATGAGACATGTTTTTTTTATAAGTATTAAAAATGAAAATTTTGGTTTGAAAAATCATGTCGTTACAGTCTTTTTGTTGAAAATGACTTTTTAGGCTAAAAAGCAATCACAAACACCCCCTACTTCCACATATGAGTTCTTAAGCCTATAAATCAAGCTGATTCTTCTACCGATTAGTTCTTAAACCGCCCTCAATCTGGTAACTTTTTTGTTAAATATTTTCACTTTGTATTTTATTATTTGAATTTCGCTTCGCTTGGTTGATTACTTGATTGTCTAGGGTTTAATGGTTTCTATCTGTGTTCTGGCTGTGAGGTTAATTAGAACTTACATGTTCTTTCTGCTTTTTCTAATTCAGTAAATTAGAACTTAAATGTTCTGGTTGTAAGGTTAATTGATCCTTTAATTGTTTCTCATATGATTCGACACAGCTTTATGTAGAGTAAATAATGGTGCAACTAGTGTTTACCTTATTCTATTTTTACACCAAAAAAAGTATATTCCTAATTTCCTACCAATTTTTAACAATTATATATTATATTTTTTATTAGAATAATTTTATAAATTATATTATCATAAAATTTTAACAAAATATTTTACCTTGTATTAGATTTTTTTTTAAATTATTTAAATTTTGATATAAATTCAATACATAAAAACTAAACTTAATTTTTATGATTAATTAATATAATTTACTATGAACATGATATGAAAAATATTAGTTAATGTTTTAAATTATAATTAGTAAATTAAATTGGACTAGAAATATATAAATCTAATCTGAGTGGGACTAAAACTGACAACCAAAGTTTCATTCCTTTAGACTATCCTCGTTAGCAATCCAATCCAACCGAATTTTTCTATTAAAAACTTATTTATCTCTCTTCCACCTACACAACCCAACCCAATCCAATCTAAATTTTTTCACACATTAGCAACCCAACCGAATCCAATATTTATTTACAAAAAATTAAAAACTAATATCAATATTGGTCTTAAGGAATATCTATATATATATATATATATATATATATATATATATATATATATATATATATATATATATATATATATATATATATATGAACAAAATATCTAATTTTTATTAATAAAACAAAGTTTATTAAAAATGTAAAAGAAAAAGAAAGACAAAATTGCAAAAATGGTCCCTGTGGTTGTCAAAATTATGCGGTTTTTGTCCAAAAAGGTTTCCAGTGGTCCAATTTTGGATACATTGTGCGGATTCAGTCCCTATGTCGTAACTTTAACAGTTTGCCTGTTAACTTTTTTAAAATGACTATTTTACCCTCAGGGACCATTTCTGCAATTAAGTCTTTTTACCAAACCATAGGGACCATTTCTGCATATCTTCTTTTAACTTTATTGAAAAATTATATACTAGTTTTTTTAATTGATTTTTATTGGATTATTATATATTAATAAATATTATTTTTAATATATAATATTTAATATATTAATAATATTATTTTATTGGAGTATTGATTTCTTTTAATTAATTCTTTTTAATCTCTTTTATTGGATTAATTTTTTTTATTGGATTATCATATATTAAAAAATATTATTTTTAATATATATATATATATATATATATATATATGTATGTATATGAATTAATATTACTTTATGGGATTATTAACTTCTTTTAGTTATTTTTTTTAATTTCTATTCTATTAATTCTTTTTTGTCGGATCGATTTTGAGACATATTTTGGACAAAACCACAATTTTCGGACCGAGTGATAGTGGTGGTGTTGTCCAAAATATGCTATCGCATGGAATGCCCATTCCAGACGAAATGATTATTTTTGCTAAAAAAAATTGGTTATTTTCTTCAAAATACACATTAAAATGTTGTTAGATTACTTAATTTTCCGTTTATTAGTGTACAATAATTCAAATAAATATTAAAAAAAATATATAAATATCAGTAGTCCAATAAAATAATATTCATTAATATATTAATATTATATATTTAAAATAATATTTATTCATATATAACAATTAGAAAAAAGAATTAATATAATAAAAAAAGTTTTAAAAAAGAAACTAACTAAAAGAAATTAATCCAACAAAATTTCAAGAACAAGGCCCAAAAACCCACATCTTCTAATTTATTTTAAATATATGAGATATCATATTTTGGACAACACCATTACTATCACTCGGTCCGAAAATGGTGATTTTGTCCAAAATATGTCGCAAAACTCGGTCCGACAAAAAAGAATTAATAGAATAGAAATTAAAAAAAAATAACTAAAAGAAGTTAATAATCCCATAAAGTAATATTAATACATATATATATATATATATATATATATATATATTAGATATTAAAAATAATATTTATTAATATATAATAATCCAATTAAAAAGAATTAATTAAAAGAAATCAATACTCCAATAAAATAATATTATTAATATATTAAATATTATATATTAAAAATAATATTTATTAATATATAATAATCCAATAAAAAGAATTAATCCGATAAAAGAGATTAAAAAAATTAATTAAAAAAACACTAATATATAATACTTCAATAAAGTTAAAAATAAGATATGCAGAAATGATCCCAGTGGTTTGGTAAAAAGACTCAATTGCAAAAATGGTCCCTGAGGGTAAAATAGTCATTTTAAAAAAGTTAACAGCCAACCTGTTAAAGTTAACGATATAGGGACCGAATCCGCATAAGGTATCCAAAATTGGACCATTAGTGCACCACCAAACCTTTTTGGAACAAACCGCATAATTTTGACAACCAACCATTTTTGCAATTTTGTCAAAAAGAAATACAAAAGAGGGGAGTGAACTAGGCCGCCTGCACGAGCCGCTCACCTCAACTCTTTTACTTTTTGATACTTTTTAATTTTGTTTTTAATTTTTGCTGGTGATCTACTCACCAATGCGGATAGTCATAGACTTAAGGTGCAAATGAACAGTATTATCCCAAATTTGTTGGATTGTCTAGGGTTTGTTTGAGTTTGGTATTTTGGTTTCATGTAAGGTTTTGATTACAAAAGCACGGTCATAGACAAAAGCCTTAGGGTATGGAGAGATATTGTGGTACGCGTTTCAATTTTAGTTTATAAAGAACAATTTTACAGTTACATCTCTTCTAGAACTGCTAATTTCCACTCAATGTCATTTATGACTTGTTTAATATTTTTTAGGCACATTTACTAATTAGAATGTATATCATGTAGACATTTTGTATTTCTTTTTATTTGAGGATCCTTTTCATATTTGTGCTTGTTTTCTCTTATTCTTCTAACTTACAGTAAATTATATGCTTGTCCTTTGATTACAACTCTTGTAACTTATGTAGAATTTGGATTTACTAAGATCTTGAGCATTTAATTTTCTATTGCCAAGTGTAGGAATGGTATGACTAGAGAGCAGAATCATGATGATGATGATGCATCATCTTCTAGCAACAGTGGTGTGTCACCTTGGTCAGACCTTAACCAAGCTGTACTGTTTTTAATCATGATGCAATTGGGAGTCATTGATATCTCCTTTTACAATTCAAATATCATGATTACCGAAAAAAAAAACTAATTCATGCCCTTTTAAAATCTGAACTTAAAAAATATATTACTAACTTCTAACCACTAACCAGTAACCAGTTGTTCAAGAAAAATATATGACTTGTTTTTGCAAAAATATCTATAGCAAACAATCAAAAGTAAACTTGTTTAAATTCATTTTTACCCTATTGTGAGCTTATGTTGTTGTGTACTTCGTGTATGTGATCACACTAAATCTATGGAAATACAACTAAATCATAATTTCATTATAAGATGTATTCTCCTAAGGAAGGATTTTGATTTTATTTAGCAAATAAAGTGTACAATCTTAAAACTCTAGTTGTGCAACTACTTTTCTTTTTGCTGCAAATAGCACTCATGTAGTATTTTAACAATATGCAAAACAACGTTGTTTTGATGAAACTTCAAAATAAGGTTAAAACAAACAACACATTTGAGACCTTATGGTATGGCTGTAGGGTTATGTTTTCCTTGTCACATGAGGTTATGTTAAATGGAATTTATGATGAATTAGGGGTTGTTTGTTTCACCTCTTAACCATTCAACTAAGACGCAACCTATTAACCTTTCAACATTCAAGGGGTTTGGTAAGTTTAAAATGAGTTTCTGAATGGTTAAGTAGCCTCTAAGCGATGTAGCATTTAACCTTGAACCATTCATTTCAACAAACACATACACAAACACATTTGCCCTCTTTTCTCCTCATTGCTCCTCTGTGTTCTTGAATGTTTATGTGTTAATTCAAAGTCATGGATTTGATTTTGACTTTCTATTGATGCTTATTTTGACTTAGCGTTCTTTCCCTTTTGGGCTTCCAAGAACTAATTCAAGAATGTATTTTTGGATTCAAGAATGCTTGTTTTGACTTGGCATTCTTTCCCTTTCAATTCAAGAACTAATTTTGACTTTCTAATGATGCTTATTTTGACTTTTTTGGATTTTTGAAGGGGGACAGTAGGTCTACCCTTTGAGACCATGTATGCATACCACATGTTTGATCATTTGGCAGTATGAGTCAAATTCATTCTTGATCGCATTATTTGTAAATGTTATAGTGTCAAATTTCAGGAAACTGCGTAAAGGTATAGTGCCAAATTCATTCTTGATTATTTTAGGTTTATATTTATCATTCTTTGAAGATTTGTATGATAAGAGTTATGAGAATGAATTGTTGGAATTATTAAAATAACTATTCTATTCTTTGTGGTTCAAATTATTAATTGATTTGTGTTATTGTTTTAGATATTTTTTAAGAGATTGTTAATGGTGAAGTTTTTGTTAAAAGGTTAAAATGGTAATTTTTCTTTTTCAACATATTCATTCAACAACAAAGTCATTCATCATTCATGCCTCTTAATCATTACCAAATCATTCATGTTCTACCAAACAATCCCTTAATCATGGAGAACTTGATTTCAATGAAGCATATATTTTATATACTTTTAAGAATATAATGATATTGCTTTTTCAATGATTTATAAGTTCATTTTTTTTTGTAAAACGATTAACATAATGTTATGCTTCATGACAAATGTTATGTTATGTCTACTTCAAAAAATCAAATGACAGTTATGTGTCTTTTGAATAAACTATAACACCCTCCAAAAGCAGGGGATATACATCATATAACTATCTCATTATCTCAACAATAAGAAAGTAAATGTCCAAAAAATGCACAAAAAACGTCTCCAAGTTCTGAATTTTAATAACAAACTGGACAAAATTTCTATGGAATATAGCATTGTTTTCACATTTTCATGATAAAGACATTAGCCTTTTTCACTTTGACAGCCAATATATAATGAGAAACAATGTACAAGCCGCAATGACAGCAGATAGAATGAGAGTATCCCTTGATTTCTTCCTTCTAATAGACCCTGTAAACAATTTAAACAAACTTTATTGGAACGATTTTGAATCTCTTTATTGAAAAACAGGAAAAGTAAAAGAAAGATACCGATTAGTCCCCGAACTATAGGGAACTTGTCGCTTAGTTGTTTAACTTTCCCTTGAACATCACCAAACATGGCCCTTTGAGACCCCAAAGCTGCCCTTGTTGTTTGAGCCTGAATTATCACATCATCCATCTAAAACAAACCCTAAAAGTTAATAGCTTTTTCTTCCAAAATTTTATATTTACCAATTCATTGAAATATATATAGGTATTATATTATATGTATATTAGAAATTAAAACTTACATGTGATATGCTTCCATGGATAGCAGCTCTTTCCCTTAGTATCTGCATTCTTGGTGACATGCTCCCAGATGCCTGTATATAAATGTTCTAAGGTCATACTTTTCAAGAATAATATTTTGTCAAAAATATTTATCTGATCTGAATGTTCATTTTCTGACCTTGTATTCACTGATATCGTCTCTTACAGAACTTAGAAGCTCAGCATGCTCTGTCATTGCACTTATGTTTCCTTTGATTCGTCTGAATTCCTACAGAATGTTCTTTATGTGGTGAATATGATGGTGGTTATCATAAGGGCAAAATATTAAGCAAATTCAAGTAAGAACCTGGCTAAACTCATGAAGTATATCCCTGTGTCTTGCAAGCTTCTGTGTAACTGAAGTGGTAGGTGCTGCAGATGCAGCACATCTACTCATGGAATCATTCACATCCAACAACTTCTCAAGTAATGACTGTATTTCCATCTCCATTGACTTCCATGAACGGTTGGACGCCATTGTTGGTGTTTCAGCATCTGCAAAACCTGTTTCCCAAAGCATAATCATCAGCAACTATGCATCCAAGTAACTTTGTGGCTTGTTCTAAATCTAATGTTTAGGTTGCTAATCATCATAACATGTTTCACCCTCCATTCTGTGAAGATATAAAGATGAAGGTAAATTGGTGCATTAGGTCAGCTTGCATTGCTCGAGTCTGTTCTTGTGACACAAAATCCTTTAGAAGTGGACTCTAATCTCAGTGCAGATGGAGTATCAGGTAGGTTTATATAAAATCTGATCTAATCAAACACAGAATAGATTAAGGATCGTAAATATTAGGAGTACGGAAGCGACCAATTACTGCAATAGCAAAACTGAACCATTCTAGTAACTTTTAACTTAATTGATCCATCATTAAAGTACATCGCGTAGTAATTTCATGAAATTGATACTTCTTCTACATAGGATTCAGAAATGTGATACGCAAGTACATAACCAAAAATAAAATCAGCATCCGAAATGATCCTAAATTCGTCCAATACCAGTTCTAGGGTTTTGAATTTGAAAATGTGAATCGTGACGAGTAAGATCTGAAATTTGAAGTGATAATCATATATACGGACTGACAGAGAAAGAGAGGGGAAAGTTACGAACCTCCTTGAGTGACACGAGCGCCGAGCTTAGCATAAGAAGAGAGCTTAACATCAAGATCGCCTTCGATCTTACGAGCTTCTTTCCTCAGTTCTTCCCAACCCGATTCCTGGTCCATCATACACTCTCTTTCCAACCCGATTCTACTTGGATCCGATCCGCTCAACCCTTATCTCGTCGGTTTTGTAGACGAATTTTCAGTTGAAATGGAAGCAAATCTGTGTTGCTTTGCTGCTCTTCTACTGCTCTATTTTCTTTCACACTTCTATTGCTAGTGGTAGTTTCCGGTTGGTTTTCCAATTGTTTATTTGTGTATTTTCTTATCTGTTAAAAACATGAAACTTTTTATTTCCAATGTTAATTTATTGTAATTTTTTTACTGTTTTAATATTGTTATAGGGAAAGTGACTCACAAGATAATTAATTTTTGATTTTGTTTAAGTTTATTTATTTTTTTATACATCATATATCATCCAATTTGTTGAAGTTGTTTATGTTTATCATTACAAGTGACTGTTGCTGTTGCATTTAATTTTTTATACATCATATATCATCCAATTTGTTGAAGTTGTTTACGTTTATCATTACAACTGACTACTGTTGTTGTAGGTTATAATGATAATATTTGAACAATTTCAACAAGTTAGATGATATATAATATATAAAAACATGACTAAATGTGAACAAAATCAAAAATTAATTTGAGAACCAATATTTGCATAAGAATTTAAGAATTTTTTTTTTAGGAAAAATATTTCAAAACCAACACCACCACACCACCCCTTGGCTATCGTCTAAATCAGTAGCACCATAATAACGAAAAAACAACATTGTTTGTTGTAATTTATATATATGTATATTTATAGTTTTCATCGTTTTTATATTATTTTATAGTTTATAATTAAATGGTTCGTCTAACACATAAAACATAAAACAACACGAACTTTTTAAATTCCCGTTCTCATTTATTTTATCATATGGAAATAAACAAAAGACTAGGTTTTAATTGTATGTAGCCTAGGTAACAAGTTACATATAAGGAGGTTATTTTTTTTACTGTTAGACTAGGTTATCAATGTACGTAGGGATTTTATTCTTCGGTTCATTTGGTTATCAATTCATTCAATTTGATTTAACCGAGCTTTTTTACTTTTAAAGTATTAACCGAAACTGAACCAAATAAGGTTTGGGTAAATCAGTTTTCAGGTTATTTTGTCTGGTTCTCGATTAAATTTGAATAACAAAAATCAAAATTTCAAGTGTATTAGGAAATATTGATTATCCAAAATAACTTAATAAAGATCGTGTAAGCTATTTGTAGGTTAAAAATACAAAAAAAAAAAGGAAAAAAAAGACGAAAACTATAATTGTGCATATACAAACATTTGTACATATATGGACCAGGGGTGAGCATTTGGCCGAAACAGACCGATTTGGCAGAAATTTGTGGACCATGGACCGAACTTGTTGAGACTTACTGGTCCTCGGTTTTCCAGTTCATGGATCTGTAGTTCATGTATTCGTTAGACCAATACAACTTTAGATGCATATGGTATAACTCGTTGATGCACTACCGAAGTTAATTTATCTGTTACTTTAAAACGAATTCCTGTTAAACTGGAATGATTTTGCATGATTCAAAGAACCAAGAACCGGTCCAAGTCCGGTTCCCGGTCCGATCCGGTCTAAAGGTCCAAATACTCACCCCTAATATGCACATTACAAAAAAAACATCATTTTTTATTATGGTGTGACTGGCTTAGACGATGCCCAAGGGCAGGGTGTTGGTTTGGAGAAATTTTAGTCGAAAAAAAAAGTTCCTAAGTTCTGACAAAAGTATTGGTTCTTTTGATTATGTTCACATTTAGTCTCTCTTTTTTTTGTACATTATATAACATCTAACTTGTTGAAACAGTTCACATATTACCTTTGTAACCTATAACTATTGGCCACAAGGGTAATATATGATCAACTTCAACAAGTTAGATAGTATATGTTGCTACATAGCCTTTTGGATACATGATAGCTGGTTGATAATGTTACTTTCTAATGCAAAAATAGGAAGCCATGCTACAAAAGGTAGACAAATGTTAGGTTAGAAAGTGATAGTAAGCGATGGACCATAGTATTGCTCTCTGATTCCTAAGTTAGATGTCGATTAGGAGTGTTGTGAATTTGCTTAAGGTGAGAAAGTTCTACATCTATCGATGTTCTTATATATAGATGGGATGGTCTGGGTTACTGATTATTTAACCAAGTTATGCAGTTGTCCATAGGTTACAAGGGTAGTACCCTTCAATATAATAGTATTACCTTTTTCATGTTTCTTGGGATGTTGTATGAGAATTCGTACGGGTGATTTCTTGCCATAATATATTGCTTCCCATTTTTCCAGTTAGTTTGCATTTGATAAAGAGAGTCGACCTAGTAAGCTGTGGGCTTACCCTGTTGGGCTGAACTGCTTTTGGTGATGTCGTAGTTCCTTTATGTATAGTCTAACCCCCATACACCATTAAACCCCAGCCTAATTGTTAAAGATTGTTGTTAAGCCGTGTTTAATAATTGGGCTTAAATGTGCTTTAAATGTCTTAGGTATCGAAGCATCATGCGTTGGTTGCATGCGCTTGTGTGCTTGCGTAACCGCTTAGTCTCTTGGATTGTCAACATTTGGTATTCCCCCGTTATTTATCCTTATAAATTCTCATCACATCAGTTGTTCCTCCACTACTTGTCAGTTATTCTTTTTTCCATTGCTGCTTTGCCCTTCTCAAAGTATCACTTGCAACATAGCACAACTAAGCATATATAAAAACTATGAGTTATTAGCAATATTGAGTTATCAGAAACTCTAATACATCATATGTGGGTTATCAGCAACTCAATTACAGCATATGTGGGTTATCAACAACTTTGAGTTATCAGTAACTCAAATACAACATATGTGGGTTACCAGCAACCCCGAGCCATCAACGACCGCATACAACACATGATATAAGTAATACAATGAGAATACCCACCTCACAAACAAGGTAGAAAATCCCTACAAGTCGCAAAACATGAAGGCAGGTACAACAACCACCTAAACATGTAATAAAAGGTCAAGCCTCAGTCTATGACCTAAAAGTCTAAAGTTTGACCAAAATTCAACTTTGGTAAAAGAGTCAACGATCAACCTCCCCATACCACCATGCTGCAGCTAGACCCTTGCAAAGTCGTGGTTGCTAAACGATAAAAAAGACGTGAGACCATTCGTTTACCATGTCGTGGTCAGCCCTTGACCACATTGCAGTTCGTCTGGAAAACCAACTTCTTCATTAAGTTCTTAATATGCTAAGACCAATCCTCAAACTTTCCATAAGGTTTTAATACATGTAAACAAGTCATAAAAATTGTAACTTTATGGTCATTCATACCCCATGCATGTCTTACACCATTTTAGGTAAAAATGGTAAAAATGTGACCTTTATTCCTTACATAGCCCCAAAACAAACTTAAGTTCTAGATCTACAAGATGAAACACTCTAGGGACATTTAAGACTAATAAAGTTGCAAACTTTATCTGGAGTTCTTCCATAAACTCCAACCAAAACCATCAAAGGGACATAAAAATCCATAAAATGCTAGATCTAGGAAGTTAAAGCCACAAAGCTAGGAACTTGAACACTTACAGAGGTCCAAATGATGTACAAGATGTAGGTTCTCTTTTGGAAACACACTCAAGCTATGGCATCCCCCAAATTTACGGCCAATTTAAAACTTATTCTTTATGCTTATTTTAAATCAAAGTGATTTTTATAAATGCGGAATTTGTCATATTTAAAGTATTTTCCGAAGAAAATGTTTTTCATTGATTATTAAAAACTGGGAATGTCATAACTAATGCAAAAACATAAGCATAAATAGGACTTATATCGATATTCTAGCAACCTACGAACTCCTTAAATCTCTCAGCAGATAAGTACATTGTCTATTAGTACCTTCATATCGCTATCTATGATACAAAGAAACTAAGTGGGTTAGGTTGGGAAACATGTTAAGCAAACATGATTTTCAACCCACAATATTATAATCTTTAAGTATATAATCTTCAACATTTAAGTAGCGCAGTTACGCTATTCCTGTTATTCTCGCTTCCAAATCCTAGAAGGATGATCTTAGGAGATCTATTCTAAAGGATCTTTGACAGTAGTCATCTATATTTCCATAAATGATTAGGCACGACAGTATGATAATACTTTGAACATAACACGATAGTATAATAGTACTTTGGGTAGGCATGATAATACAATAGTACTTTGGATAAGAATGACAATACAATAGTTCTTTGGGTAGGCACGACAGTACAATAGTACTTTGGATAGGCACGACAAGTCACAACTTATTATTTTGTACAACTCTCACTTAACCTATCACAACCACTATCTCACACAGCCCTATCATAACCTCTCATTTGTTATTTCATACAATCCTTTACTACCCAATCATATTATTTAGCAACGACCATATCATATTGTACAAATATATTAAACACATCAAAATAGAGCACATAGCATTTAAGTATTTAGAGTACATGTATCTATGTGTAAGTTGAAAGTAAATATGTACTCACTTGATAAAAGTGGATGCCTCAGAATTTGTGCAGAACCTCACCTTATCACTTTAACTTTTCCTTTGACGCGACCTAGTAAAATAAATACTAAGTCTTAGTCTAATACTCTTGGTGATTAATGATAGTCTAGATTCCTCACTAATCCTAATGTCTACATCAAGATCTATCAAGTACGGAATAACCAGGCAGGATCATATTAGAGGTAGGGTCCGTTTTGTATACATAATATATTGTTTGGAAATTCCACTTTAAACACCCCACTAAATCCAGCCTAGACATCACTCCCGTAAGTAGATCAATCAATATAATGACTTGGAATCATTGATAAATCCTATTTATTGATTCATAATAACAACTATGAGTATAAATGTAAATTACACTAAAATAAAATTGAGTGTAATTTAACTAGAGAAAAGTCTGGAAATTGCATTGGCAGAACTATGACCTGCTAGCTACAAATTACCTGGCTCTTAGGGGCCTCACGGCTTCGCCAAAGACTAAAAACTAAAGGAAATTGGGGCTAAAATCGAGAGAAACTCGAGAGAGGATGTGTGGGTTGGTGTGGAAATCAAATGAGCAACTACAAGTTTTTATAGGACAAGTGTGTGCCACGCCCGACCTTGGTCGACACTCCTTCCTCTCAGAGCGTGACACATGGCGACTTTTGGCTGGTGCTGCATGACAACTTATAGAAGATGTGTGTCACGCTTATATTGCACAAGGTGCACTCGAGAAACTACAAAAATTTGTAACTTCTTCAGACGAACTCCGTTTTTGACGTTCTTTATATCCATGCGTAGCTATCGACGAGATCCACAACTTTCATTTAGACTTCGTCGGCTTTCTCAATCTATTTTTAAAATTATATTTTTAACATTCTTAGAATGTTAAAGTCTGTTAAAAATTCATAACTCTCTCATACGATATCCATTCTCAACTATCTTTATATCGACGAATAGATATTGACGAGATCTTCAACTCTCGTTTAGATTGTTTTCCTAACAATGAATCAGTCTTAATTTAAGTTTTTGTGACGCATACTGTTGCGCTGAAACTTTGAAAAATCATAACTTCCTCCTTCGATGTCAGATTTCAGAGTTCTTTCTATGTATGGAATCCTTCTCACATATACCATAACTTTGGTCAAGATTATTTGTCCTAAATAATATCCTATTAAACCGACGTTTTATTGCTTAATACATCTTAATTGTCTAACCCCGAAGTTGTGAGTGTTACAATTATCTCCCCCTTCGGATGATTCGGTCTCGAAATCATCAACAAAATAGGGCTTGTATAATGATTATGCACGTTACCTTTCCATCCTAGGTAATAACCGTAACTCCTATGTCCTTCTAACCTTTTGTAATACCCACAACTTCGGGCTAGTCAATTAAGGCATAACAAGCGTTAAAAATGACTTTTTGATTGAATATTATTTAAGATAAATAATCTTAGCCAAAGTTATAGTATATGTGACAAGGATTTCGTGTATATAAAGAACGTTGAAATCCAAATTCGTATGAAGAAGTTATGCTTCTTTGAAGTTTCGCAATTAAACCGACACATATCTGCATATTGTAAAAAGTAAAATTTTGATAAATTACTTTTTAACCTAAGAGATATAAACAAAAGTCGTAGTAGTCGTTAACCGAGAGTGTGCATATTGTAACATCCGGATTTTCAGGAATATTATTGTATATGTTAACCTTGAGGTTGAAGAAGAGACTCGACGAGTTAAACTCGCCGAGTCGAGTCGAGATTGCCGCGTGGATTTAATAAGGGGACTCGACGAGTCAAATAAGGGACTCGCCGAGTAGGCGCTGGGCATAGAAACCCTAATTTTCCGGACTTGTGCCCTATTTAAATGGCCTTAAGCCCTTATTTTCGCCTCCCTTATCTCCAGAGAGCCCTGTGGGAAACCCTAGATCAGTTCCATCCATTGTGAGAGAGAGTGGCTAAATTAGGTGTTCTTGTGTAATTTTGAGTGGGGATTTGGAGAGCATCTTGGCTTGGATCAAGAGAAGGCTTTGGTTGAAGGTAAAAAGATGTTATCTTGATCATTTCCTTATAAGATCTTATTCTAAGGGAACTTTTAGGGCCTTTCTTCCATTTATCTTGTGTCATGGAGTGATTTGTGTATGGTTTGAGGTTGGGACCTCAGATCTGGACTATGAGTGGCCTTGGGAGTCCAAAAACCCGAGCTTTATTGAGTTGGAAGCAAGCTCTTGTACCTCTAGCCCTTATTGGAGCATGTTTTGGCATTATGAGCCTTACATGCCATGCATGACCGTAAAGCTTGCAGCTTTACGTGCTAATCGAGCCTTAGAATAGTAGATCTAGTGATTGGAGTGATAGATCTGCATTAAATCGTCTGAAGAGTATTAATTAGAGATATCCATCCTTGTGTTAGGAGGAGGCTAGTTCGAGATCCGAGCGCAAGGTTATTTGCTCACCTGCTAGCCGAGGTGAGTCTTCTCACTATACCTTACCTAAGGTGGTAATTATGTGTGACCGGAAGGTCTTATGTGCTATGGCGAGTATGTGATATATGTTGTTATATGATATGTATATGTTATGTATGTTTGAGCAACAGGGTATGGACCGGAAGGTCAGCTATGCATGGACCGGAAGGTCAACATGGTATGGACCGGAAGGTCAACAGAGTAGGACCGGAAGGTCTACTCGGATTGTGGGACTGGAAGGCCCCTGAGACACATTGACCGGAAGGTCTCGTAGAGCTACAGCCTTGAGTGGCTTATGTGATGTATGTAGTATTTTTGGGGAACTCACTAAGCTTCGTGCTTACCGTGTTATGTGTTATGTGTTTCAGGTATCTCAGAGGATCACGGGAAGACACCGGCATGATTGTACACACTAGAAAAAGAGTTATGTTTTGAGGATCCTGGATTATTAATGGAGTTGTGTTTTGTAATTTGAATAAACGAGATTTCTATACAATATGTTATGAAAAGTATGCGATTTTAAAATGAAAAATTTGTTTGAAAAATTACGGTGTTACAAGTTGGTATCAGAGCCTTGGTTTGAGGGATTCAGATGCACCTTCGGGTAGATCTGGACTCAAACTGAGGATTTGAGAAAAATTTTCAAGGAAATGATTTTTCTAAAACGAGCAAGAGTTTCTAAAAGAATACGAGTTGGAGCAGTGTGTACAATCAGCCAGAGCTCGAACGGTGATTTCCCAAAATACCCTTACGTTTGTATTATGAGATATTTATGAGATATTTATGAGATATGCTATGAGATATTATGCATGCTAGATATAGGCTAGGTATTTCATATGTTAGGACTAGAGTGGCCTGATTTGTGATGCCTTAGCCTAGGAGTTACTGTTATCTGTGATGTGCTTTCGAGCATGTGCTGAGTAAGAGTATCCAGTAGGAATCCTTTTAGAGAGGGATTTGAGTAGAGGAGTAATCTAGGAGAGATACCTAGATGAGCATTTGCGGAGCCTATTAAGAGAGTAGTTAGATACCCGCGAGGGGTAGAGTTGCTGAGTTCGGTGATATCTTTTGAGTATGAGTAGAACAAGTGGAGTTATCACCTAGAGTGGGTTTTACGTGCTTATTTGATGCCCGAATGTTGCTTGCTTCGTGCTTTGTGGAACTCCCGATGATGGGAGTCAACTACCAAGTGAATATGATGATATTCAGGAGGTAGATGACTGGCATCATAAGGAGTTTCTCAGCAGCTGATGGCGGAGAAGTGTGAGAACCTAAGAAGAGCCTAGGAAGTGACTTTAGTTAGATGAGTACGCTGATAGAGTAGAGCATTTCGCTGGGAAGCGAGCACGTGTGTCGGGATTAGTGATTGAGAAGGTTGAGCAGCTACTTAGGGACTCTGGGATGGTTCGTGCACAAAGTATGGGTAGATGTGGCAGGTAGTATGGGCCCGTACTACTGAAAGCAGAGGATCCATACTCGATGCAGGGAGTATTCCGGAGAATCTAAGTAGCAGATCGAGAAGTGATGTCATGGTTCGAGTACCATGATTAGTAGAAGATCAAGAAGTGATGTCATGGTTCGAGTACCATGATTTGTAGCAGATCGAGAAGTGATGTCATGGTTCGAGTAGCATGATTAGTAGCAAATCGAGAAGTGATGTCATGGTTCGAGTACCATGATTAGTAGCAGATCGAGAAGTGATGTCATGGTTCGAGTACCATGATTTGTAGCAGATGGAGAAGTGATGTCATGGTTCGAGTACCATTATTTGTAGCAGATCGAGAAGTGATGTCATGGTTCGAGTACCATGATTAGTAGCAGATCGAGAAGTGATGTCATGGTTCGAGTACCATGATTTGTAGCAGATTGAGAAGTGATGTCATGGTTCGAGTACCATGATTTGTAGCAGATCGAGAAAGTGATGTCATGGTTCAAGTACCTTGATTTGTAGTAGATCGAGAGGTGATGTCATGGTTCGAGTACCATGCTAAGTGACAGATTGATTGGTGATGTCATGGTTCGAGTACCATGCTAAGTGACAGATTGATTGGTGATGTCGTAGTTCGAGTACCATGATCCGTAGCAGATTAAGAGGAGATAACATGGATCAAGTACCATGGTTTATAGCAGATCGAGAGGTGGCCACATGGTTCGAGTACCATGACCCGTGGCGGTTAGTGTTATTGGTTCTGCCAGTTATTCCATGGTGATTGGTTAGACCGAGATCGGATGCGATATAGTATGAGGTCAGAGGGTCATGTGGAACAAATTCTAGCGAAGCATCCCTTGTGAGGGAAGTCGAGATGATTCCAAGGTATTTTTGGTGAGATGTCTGATGAAGTCGCAAGGCTCAAGGATGAGTAGAGATGGCGTTTATGGAGGATTGCGACATGAGTTGAGAAATCAGCCGATAGTGGAGATGTCACCTTCTGTGACCTGGGTGGTATTATTTTCGTTTCCTGTGGGAAACATAAGAAGTGTTGAGATTTCGGTTTCTGAGCTTGGAGGTAAAACCATGCGGGTTAGCATTGATGGCGACCTTCCATCAGAGTATTTGGGCAGTATGTCTGCCGAGAGGTAATGTTAGAGCATGAGCAGGTTGTCAGTGGGGACTGAGATGGTTAAGGACAAGGATACACCCTATTTGAGCATAGTAGGGAATGTATTAGCTGCAGTGGCAGACGATCAAGAAGAGGATATTGGGGCGGTGGCTCTTATTGTCTATGATGAGTATCGAGTGTGGTAATGAGGACTCCGCTCTTATTACAACCCACGTAATGGAACGTTGGTTGAAGAGTCGAGGATGAGGAGTATGATAGTTCATTATTTCAGATTAAGAGTCAGAGTTACTACTGGACAGTTGAGATGTCCGGTAATGGGATGGTATGAGATTTTGTATGATTAGAGGCAATCATGATGAGAAGTTTCTGAGGATTTCATCTGAGATTCAGGGCATTTGGAGTTGTGGGGTCTCTATCAGGGAGACCACCGAGCATTGCGTAGTACCTTCCACGAGTAAGTGTGATGTTCATGGTGGAAACAGTCTGTGGAATAGATTATTGGTGCGCCAATTGGTGATGGTTCAAACCCTGAGTGGGGGAGAACCGGGTATTCTATCGAGAGGATCAGAGAATTGTTCAAGAGCGGTTAGGGAACTGGATAGAGACATGCACTATGGACTCATGAGACCAGGGTTATTAGTGGTTGAGGTGAGTTGCAGAGGGAGTTAATGCATGTGGTACGCGTTCAAGAAAGGATGAGTGTCTGCACGGCAGGTGGCCGTTGGTCAGAGGCCTTGTGGTAGATAAGAACTTTTCGAGGTGGTTGGTTCGTAGGGATACTTCTGCAATTGGGAAATTTTGGTTCAATGAATGGATTATTCTATGCTCTTTGGAAAGGGTAAGAGATGATCGGGCATACAATTTTCGGGTCGGCATGCGTAATCTCGCTTGTTTTTTAGCAATAGAGGGAAGAGTTTCGGAGGGCCATCTTCGTGTTCTGAGTCGTTGGCAATTTCTCCGTGTTTTAATTTGGGAGATGGAGTATTCCGGGGTTACAAGTGGCACGAGAGAAAGATCGGTTGCGAGATTCCGAGGAAGCAATGCGGTATCTGAGTATGATGCCATGAGTATGAGATCAGTGGTAGAGTCATGACACTGCGAGACGCTGTGATGGTATACCGGGGTATCCGAGTTTAATGTCCTAAATCTCGGATTATTTTGATTTTTGAGTTTGAGATGGCAAGTGGTGTATCAAGTATCTTCGGTTCTAGTGGGAGCCTTCCAGCAAATTGACATCAAGCGGGTTATCAGAGAATGGGAATTGCAGCAAGAAAAAGTGGTTGTCCCGACGGTGGTTGTCAGGAGTAGTGATGCTAGTCGGGTAGGTGTGTGTACCTATCTACGTTGGGCCGCGAAGCGTGAGTTAGTCAACGCAGTGAAGTAATGACCTGAGGATGAGATTGTGAGGTGATGAGAGAGGGTGTTATGATACTGCGGGGAGCCGTAGTACTCACTAGTCAGCGAGAGGATGTTGTGATACTACAGGGAGTCGTAGTACTCACTAGTCAGCGAAAGGGATGTTGTGATACTGCGGGGAGCCGTAGTACTCACTAGTCAGCGAGAGGGATGTTGTGATACTGTGGGGAGTCGTAGTACTCACTAGTCAGTGAGAGGATGTTGTGATACTGCGGGGAGCCGTAGTACTCACTAGTCAGCGAGAGGGTGTTGTGATGCTACGGGGAGCTGTAGTATTCACTAGTCAGCGAGAGGGATGTTGTGATACTGCGGGAAGCTGTAGTAATCACTAGTCAGCAAGAGGGTGTTGTGTTGAAGTACTCTCTGATCAGAGCATGACGCAGAAGAGTGTTAGGCTTGGGTAGCCTTAATATTTGAGTTTTTGGGAGCTTGGTGGTCGAACCAAGGGCGAGACTAGGGTCTCCATAATTGTCGGGAATCGTTATATTCTGAATTGAGTTGTGGTTATTGCAACCAAGGGAAATTGGAGAAGTGGTATACGCGCGGGTTGCAGGTTATGAGTCAGGAGTTGAGTGATTCATTGGGATGAGTGGTTCCAATTCTGGGTCGGACCAGACTCTCGAGTTTGAGTTTGACATTAATGGTACATCGATTTGGCGGAATGAGACTCTGGATTCTGAGAGGGGTCCCATTTTGAGGAGTATTGTTTGTCATCCAAAGTTTTAGACCTGAGTGGGGTCAGTTCGTTGGCGCGGGAGGTACCGCGAGGTGCATAGATCTAATGAGTAGTAGGCGACAAATGTCGAGGGTGAGACGATTTCAGTTAGGAGTGTAGCTTTCGCTTGGGGTAAGGCGAACTTCGTGACTTGTGCGTCACAATGGGTCGAGAAAGATGTTGTGAGAGGGAAGTCAGTGAGACGTTTTGGGGCAGTGAGTTATTGGGTTTGTTATTCGAGGAGCGAATAACGTGACGATATCTTGAGAGGGCGGTCTGGCTGCGTGTCAGGCCACTAGAGTTCCCAGATTCTGGAGAGTCAGAAGGGGTAGCGTAGCGGCGGATGGGTATGTCCTCTTCCGGGTTTGGGAGTTCCTGTTGGTTTCAGGTGTCTATGGAAGAATTTAGTTGTGTGGCATGAGATACTTCGGTAGCACTTTCCGGGTTGTTGGGTTCAACCTATGTGGCGTTGGGAAGCGATTTCGAGGGCGAAATCCAATTCAAGTGGGGGAGAATTGTAACATCCGGATTTTCAGGAATATTATTGTATATGTTAACCTTGAGGTTGAAGAAGAGACTCGACGAGTTAAGGGTCCAACTCGCCGAGTCGAGTCGAGATTGTCGCGTGGATTTAATGAGGGGACTCGACGAGTCAAAGAAGGGACTCGCCGAGTAGGTGCTGGGCAGAGAAACCCTAATTTTCCGGACTTGTGCCCTATTTAAATGGCCTTAAGCCCTTATTTCCGCCTCCCTTATCTCCAGAGAGCCCTGTGGGAAACCCTAGATCAGTTCCATCCATTGTGAGAGAGAGAGTGGCTAAATTAGGTGTTCTTGTGTAATTTTGAGAGGGGATTTGGAGAGCATCTTGGCTTGGATCAAGAGAAGGCTTTGGTTGAAGGTAAAAAGATGCTATCTTGATCATTTCCTTATAAGATCTTGTTCTAAGGGAACTTTTAGGGCTTTCTTCCATTTATCTTGTGTCATGGAGTGATTTGTGTATGGTTTGAGGTTGGGACCTCAGATCTGGACTATGAGTGGCCTTGTGAGTCCAGAAACCCGAGCTTTATTGAGTTGGAAGCAAGCTCTTGTACATCTAGCCCTTATTGGAGCATGTTTTGGCATTATGAGCCTTACATGCCATGCATGACCGTAAAGCTTGCAGCTTTACGTGCTAATCGAGCCTTAGAATAGTAGATCTAGTGATTGGAGTGATAGATATGCATTAAATCGTCTGAATGAGAAATTAGATCAAAGGTACTCGCCGAGTCCATGAACTGACTCGACGAGTCGGCGAGGGTTTGTCCCGATGGATTGATTGTGCGATAACTCGACGAGTTGGGGGTCAACTCGACGAGTTGAGCTGGACTTTTGAGACTTATGAGGATACGAGGGGACTCGACGAGTCACAGGAGTGCACTCGACGAGTCGGGTCAAACTTGGACTGTTGACTCGAGTTTGACTTCTGTTGACTTTGGGGTTTTGGTCAACATAAGTGATAGAGACCTTGGAGGGGTAAAATGGTCTTTTACCCACTTCAAAGAGTTAGAAAGAGAAGGAATCGCCTCTGGTTATCTGAGTAGTGAGAAGAGTATTAATTAGAGATATTCATCCTTGTGTTAGGAGGAGGCTAGTTCGAGATCCGAGCGCGAGGTTATTTGCTCACCTGCTAGCCGAGGTGAGTCTTCTCACTATACCTTACCTAGGGTGGTAATTATGTGTGACCGGAAGGTCTTATGTGCTATGGCGAGTATGTGATATATGTTGTTATGTGATATGTATATGTTATGTATGTTTTGAGCAACAGGGTATGGACCGGAAGGTCAGCTGTGCATGGACCGGAAGGTCAACATGGTATGTACCGGAAGGTCAACAGAGTAGGACCGGAAGGTCTACTCGGATTGTGGGACCGGAAGGCCCATGAGACACATTGACCGGAAGGTCTCGTAGAGCTACAGCCTCGAGTGGCTTATGTGCTGTATGTAGTATTTTGGGGAACTCACTAAGCTTCGTGCTTACCGTGTTATGTGTTATGTGTTTCAGGTATCTCAGAGGATCGCGGGAAGGCACCGGCTTGATTGTACACACCAAGAAAGAGTTATGTTTTGAGGATCCTGGATTATTAATGGAGTTGTGTTTTGTAATTTGAATAAACGAGATTTCTATACAATATGTTATGAAAAGTATGCGATTTTAAAATGAAAAATTTGTTTGAAAAATTACGGTGTTACACATATAGAGAATGTCCAAATCTGACTTCATGAGAGGAAATTATGATTTTTCGAATTTTCTACGTAGTAGTGTGGGCACTGATATTGAAATTCAAATTGGTGGATTGTTAGCTGAAATAATCTAAACAAGAATTGAGGATCTCGTAAATATTCACCCGTCGATTAAAAGACAGTTGAGAACAAAGTTCGTATGAAGAAGATATGAATTTCACACAGACTTTAACAATCTAAATCGTTCTAAATAGGAATTTTTGTTAGAGTAAAAATTAGATGTTAAGGCCTTAAGGAAAGTTGTAGAGCTCATCAGAGGATTTCGATGATATAAAGAACGTCGAAAACGGAGCTCGTGTGTGAAAGTTATGGCCATTCGAAGATTTCCGGAAAATACCTGTAGTGACATGACAACACCGAAGTGCGGCACGTGGCAAGCGGACCTCTCACTCCTCCTTAATACAAGCGACGTGGCCCATTGAAATGATGACATGTGGCATGTTCTAAAAGGAAAGGGTGTGGCCAAACCAACAAGTGACATGTGTGTAACATCCCGATGATGTGGTAATCTCAATTTTAACCCTAAGTATGAAGAATATTGCATTTTGACCCTTGGGCTTGAAAATGATTGCAAGAATGGTCTATAGTGGCATTTTGGTAATTTTGGACAAAGGGGAGTACGTTGGGCGTACGTTGTGTACGCTGAGCAAACTGAGGTGGACCCTAGTATGCTGGGCGTACACTGCATACGTAGGGCGTACGGGAGAAAACTTCAAACCCTAATTTTAGGGTTTGGTCCATATATAAGCATCATTATCTCTCATTTCTCATTCCCTCACCAGCCTCCACCAGAGAAAAAGGACCCCAAGCTAACCCTAAGTGAGAAGATTGCATATTAAGCTTATCTTTGTGTTCTTGTGGTATGCTAGAAACCTTCGGGAGGTAAAAAGTTCATAACTTGATCACCCTATCTTGTAGATCTAGCCACTTCTTTATTTAGAACACTTTTCGTCCTAAATATGGTGATTCTTGAGCATTGCACGCTCTTAACTAAAAAAGTCGTCCTTTCAGACCTTTTGGGGGGTCTTGAGTCATAAAAATGTGATCTTGATGCTTAGTTTTTCTCCATGCATGTTCTAGAAGGTCTTAAGGCAGCACTTAATGGACATACAAAGTCATAAAGTTGGAAACTTTATGACTCTTAGTGGTATTTTAACCTTGGGTCTGCATTTAGACGTATTAATTCGAAGTATTAAGCTCTTAATCAGTTAAGAAGAGAATTGTTGCGTACGTTGGGCGTACCAAATGGTACGTTGTGCATACGTGGATTTGGCCCCGACGTCTCGGACTACTAGTATTCCCTGCATACATCTGAAGTACGCCCCGCATACGAGCCCTGAGTTGTCTCGGCTGGGTTGACTCAGTTGACTTGTTGATTTTGACTAGTTTTGACAAAGGGTATTTTGGCAAAATGTTATTAATTTAGAATGGAAAATGTTTTGACATTTAGGATTTGGGTTGAGTCGGTTGTCGGAGCTGGGAGTTATTCAGACGATATTCAGACTATGAGGTGAGTTTTCCTCAATATACCCGTGGGTCGAAGGCACCAAGGCCGACCCACTAGATTATTTATTCTGTTCAGGATAGTGATATGCTAGTTGTATCTGTTCATTAGATCCGTATGATTATCTGTGTTATTGGCTCTGTGTTTATGTTTGTTTGTTGCATATGTCAACACGTTGTGTTGGGTTGAGGCGATCCTACTTTGTGTTGTAGGCCAAGACACCCGGGGATGACTGGATAGGCTGTAGGCCCTACGAAGCGGTCCAGTCAGGCCGATGGCCCGTAGAGTGGACCAGATAGGTTGTAGACCTTGCAAGGCGGTCCAGTCAGGTCGGCTGCTCGTGGAGCGGTCCAGATAGGCTGTAGGCCCTGCGAGGCAGTCCAGTCAGGCTGGCTGCTCATGTTTGCATGCTTGCTTGTTATGTGGTATGTTGGTACTTTGGGGGAACGCACTAAGCGTTGGCTAACATTTTTAGTTAGTGGTTTTAGGTCCTTCCGAGGATCGTGGAAAAGGCGAAGGCGTGATCGTACACAGCTTCCAGTTTTTATGTCTTTGAGTCTTGGGAGAAACTTTGATTTGAAATAATGCTTTTGAACAATGATTTGTTTGTAAACAATTTTGAAGCATGGTTGGTTTTAAAATTTTTAAATTTATCATGATTTTTGGGAGTGTTACAAGTTGGTATCAGAGCCTTGGTTTGAGAGAATTGGATGATTATTCGTGTGAATCCAGACTCAAACTAGGGATGATCACAAAGTGTGCAAGTTGAAGAAATTATTATATGGTTTGAAACAAGTACCAAAACAATAACATCAAAAGTTTGATGATGTTGTCTTGTCTAATGGTTTGGTGTTAAACCAATATGGCAAGTGTGTGTGTAGAAAATTTCATACTTATGGTAAAGGAGTTATGATTTGTTTATATGTGGATGATATGTTGATTTCCGGTACTGATTTTGAAGAAGTTGATAAAACCAAGAAATTCTTATCATCTAGTTTTGAAATGAAAGACAAGGGGGGCAGAGGTGGTTCTTGGTATAAGAATTAAACTAGGAAACAATGAGATTTCAATTTCTCAACCTCATTACATCGAGAAGATATTGAAAAAGTTTAATTTTGAGAATTGTTCTCCTGTTAGCACTCCTATAAATCCTAGTCTTAAGCTTCTACCAAATAAAGGACCTCCAGTGTCTCAACTTGAATACTCAATGGCTATTGGTTGTTTGATGTATGACATGATTAGCACCAGGCCAGATATATCATATGTTATGGGAAGACTTAGTAGATATACTAGTAATACTAGTTCACATCATTGGCAAGCTATGAGTAGAGTATTTAAGTATTTGAAAAGGACCATGAATTATGGTTTAACTTATAGTGGATATCCTTCTATTTTAGAAGGTTATTCAAATGCCAGCTAGATTAACAACTTAGAGGATCACTCCTCTACATGTGTTAGGCATCTAAGAAACAGACTTGTATTACTAACTCAACCAAGGAGTCTGTGTAACATCCGGATTCCCAGGTATCCTATTTTAAGTATTTTATATTGAGTTTTAGAGGGGGGCTCGACGAGTAGGCGCCCAGACTCACCGAGTTGGATCGCGATGTGTTGGCCTGATTTAATGAAGGACTCGGCGAGTCCATTCATGGACTCGGCGAGTCCACGCTGTTTAATGAAACCCTAATTCCTCTGGTTTGGGACCTATTTAAGGACCCTTATAGCCACCATTTGCGGCTACCAGACCCTTGAGAGAAACCCTAATAGTGCTTGAGCGTTTGAGAGAGAGAAGAAGCCATTATTGGACCTTTGTGGGTTGGTTTTGCTAGAAGAAGTTGATTCCAGCTTAGAGGAGGCCAAGGAGGTTGCACATCTGTGGTTTTCAAGCAAAGGGCATCATCTTTGAGGTAGCATATTGATCCTCTTTCTGTTTTGATAAAGAATCCATGGATCTAGGGTTTTCTATACCCTTTATTTGGGATGATTTGTTGGAGATATGGTTTGAGAGATTCGGGTGCATCTTCGGATGAATCTGAACTCAAACTGAGGAATTAAGGAAGTTTTTCATAAAATAAACAATTTTTCTAAAAGAGTAAAAGATTTTGAGAAAGGCAGAAGGAAGCATTGTGTACGATCAGCCAGCGACCGAACGGTGATTTCCCAAAATACCCTTACATTATGTGTTATGAGACATGTTATGATATGATATGCATGCCAGAGTTGGCTAGGTATTCATATTAGGACTAGAGTGGCCTGATTTTGTGATGCCTTAGCCTAGGAAGGATTTTGCTGCTATGTGATGCTTGAGAGCGAGTAGGTAGCAGTGAGGAGCTGATGAGAGGTCTACCGAAGGGTAGCCTATGCCAGTGAGATATAGAGTACTTGTGATTTGGGATCCAAGGAGGAGGACTTAGGGTGAATACTGATGCGGTGTGGACGGTAGTATAGGGCCCGTACTACTGAAGACACGGGAGCAGTGCGCACTCTAAGTAAGAATCCTTTGGGTACCAAGGAACAAGTAGGGTTGAGTTATCGAGTGCGAGTATGCTCGAGCGAGTCTCTGATATTCTTATGTTGTATTTCAGAGACATCATGGTTGGGACACGCCACAGACCTGAGTCGAGCGGCGTGAGTGACGAGGAGCTTCGTCAGATGATCCACGATGAGGTGGCGGCGGCGATCAGGGCCGAGATTCCGGAGATGTTTGGGTCTATCAAGACCATACTGCTTGAGACTTTCGATGAGCGGTACGCCGCGGTGACTGAGGCTGCTGCTGCTGCAGCTACTGCAGTTGTGGCTGCTGCCAGACCTCAGGGAGGTGACTCGTTGTTGCTTCGAGAGTTCAGCAACACGAAGCCACCAGAGTTTGATGGGACGCAGGATCCGATCGCTACGATGAGATGGATTGCTGATATCGAGGGATGCTTCTACACGTGTTCATGTCCGGAGCATCTGAGGGTACGGTTCGCATTGAACCAGCTTCGCTTGGGAGCGAAGGACTGGTGGAAGTTCGTGACGGCGAGCTTCACTCTTGTAGAGATTTCAGCGATGACCTGGGAGAGGTTCACCACCATGTTCAGAGACGAGTATGTTCCCCCGGTGGAGAGGGAACGGTTGGTATAGGAGTTCTTGACCCTCAAGCAGGGTACTGATTCGGTTACTGTGGTTACGAGGAAGTTTCATGAGAGGGTGGTGTTCTGCCCTGAGCAGGTGTCTACTGAACAGGCATGTATGAGCCAGTATTTGGGCGTTTTGAGGAGGGATATACGGGAGTTCGTGTCGAACTCGACTTACCGGACATTTGCTGAGCTTCAGGCAAATGCCCGGAAGAGGGAGATTGAGTTGGAGACTCAGGCCAGGGAGGAGGCCGAGTCTCAGAGGATAGATCGGCGGCCGGCACAGTCTCAGCCGGCAGCCAAGCGGGCCAAGTCCGCTGATACGAGATCTGGAGGCCAGAAGGGCCGCACTTGCGGAAAGTGCGGCAAGGGACATGATGGGGTCTGTCGATCGGGTGCTTGCTACAAATGTGGCAAGGAGGGGAATATCGCCAAGGATTTCCCCAAGGGATTTATCGTTTGCTTTCATTGCAACCAGACTGGCCATCGGAAGGCCGAGTGCCCGCAGTTACATCAGGGATCAGCACAGGGATCTACCCCTGCTGCTAGGGTTACCGAGGTTCGGCTAGTGAAGGCCGAGGCACCGAAGGCTCGTGGGAGAGCTTTCCAGTTGACAGAGGAGGAGGTCCGCGCAGCGCCCGATGTTGTGGCTGGTATGTATTCCTTATTTATTTATGTTACGTTGAGATATCGTGCTTATATGATGATATGTGTTGGTACTTTTCTTGTGAGTTCTGTACCTGCCTTAGTGTTATTTGACTCGGGTGCGAGTCGATCGTTTGTGTCGATAGCATTTAGTCGGCACATCAGTAGCAGGCGAGAGGCGTTGAGTCGACCTTTGCGAGTTTCCATAGCTGATGAGCGAGCGGTGTATGCTACGGAGGTGATACGAGGATGTGTACTCGAGATCTTCGGTGTTGAGTTCCCGATAGATCTGGTCCCGATAGCGATGGGGGACGTGTGTGTCATAGTGGGCATGGATTGGTTGAGCCGATTTGGGGCTGTGATAGACTGCGAGCGTCAGTTGGTGACGATACGAGACCCTAGTGGGGGAGTACTTACGGTGTACGGCGAGGGTACCCGATGTGGGTCAGCGTTCTGTTTGGCTGCCAGAGCGAGACAGAGTTTACAGCAGGGCTGCAACGGGTTTGTAGCCTATGTGATGGACACACAAGAGGCCGCTGGGAGGCCGAGTTCGGTGGATGACGTTCCGATAGTGCGCGAATTCCCGGATGTTTTTCCCGAGGAGTTGCCGGGGGTGCCTCCCGAGAGGCAGGTAGAGTTCCGCATTGATTTGGTTCCGGTGGCAGCACCTATCGCCAAGGCGCCTTATCGCCTTGCGCCGCCAGAGATGCAGGAGTTATCCTCGCAGCTTCAGGAGCTGCTGGGGAAGGGGTTTATTCGACCGAGTAGCTCGCCATAGGGAGCGCCGATCCTTTTTGTCAAGAAAAAGGATGGTTCACACCGGATGTGTATTGATTACCGGGAGTTGAACAAGCTGACGGTCAAGAACCGTTATCCATTACCGAGGATCGGCGATTTGTTCGATCAGTTGCTGGGAGCGTCTTCGTTCTCCAAGATTGATTTGAGGTCTGGATATCATCAGATGAGAGTGCGTGATGAGGATATTCAGAAGACGGCGTTCAGGACTCGTTATGGGCATTACGAGTTTGTGGTGATGCCTTTCGGGCTCACCAATGCACCAGCAGCGTTCATGGATCTCATGAACAGGATGTGTAGACCGATGTTGGATCGTTCGGTGATCGTGTTCATCGACAATATACTGGTGTATTCGAGATCTAGAGAGCAGCACGAGGAGCATCTGAGAGAGATTCTCGGGGTATTGAGGACGGAGAGGCTTTATGCCAAATTCTCCAAGTGCGAGTTCTGGTTACGGGAGGTCCAGTTCTTGGGACATCTCGTCAACCAGGATGGGATTTTGGTCGATCCGGCCAAGATTGAGGCGGTTATGAGTTGGGAAGTGCCGAGATCTCCCACCGAGATCATGAGTTTTCTAGGACTGGTCGGCTACTATCGGAGATTTATCCGAGATTTCTCCAAGATTGCCGTGCCTCTCACCAGGTTGACCCGGAAGGGTGTTGCTTTTTCATGGGGTCCGGAGCAGCAGACCTCGTTTGAGACACTTCGCCAGAAGTTATGCGAAGCCCCTGTGTTAGCCCTCCCAGAAGGGATGGAGGATTTCGCGGTGTATTGTGACGCATCGATATCGGGGTTGGGTGATGTGCTTATGCAGAGAGGGCATGTGATAGCGTATGCATCGAGGTAGCTGAAGCCTCATGAGACGAGGTATCCCACCCACGATCTGGAGTTGGGGGCCGTGGTGTTCGCCCTCAAGATCTGGCATCACTATTTGTATGGGGTTCGGTGTACCATATACACGGATCACAAGAGCTTGAAGTATTTGATGGATCAGCCCAATCTGAACATGCGCCAGAGAAGATGGTTGGATGTGGTAAAGGATTATGATTGTGAGATCATGTACCACCCGGGCAAAGCTAATGTGGTAGCTGATGGGTTTTAGGTAAAACAAATAAACTAGAAAACAATTCCTAAGTTCACATGCAACCTACTTTGGATCTATGTTTTAACTATTGAACATATAACTTTGAATTGCAAAACAAGAACCCTAGAGGAGAGAGGCTAATTTCGAAATTAACAAACTAGGGTTTAGGAGTTACATACCTTTCAATTGTTATAGCAAACAATTGATAATCCTCTTGATCTTGATCTTGATCTTTTTGGAAGCTTAGCACCACAAATGTAATGCCTCTAATGGAATCACACCCAAGAACTAGCAAGAAGGAAACTTGGAGGAGAGAGGATGGAGAGAGTATGCAATTTCGGCCTTACGGTTTCTTCCAAAGAAATCAGTGACCTCAAATGTGAGCCAGGAGGCTCCTTAAATAGCTGAGGGATCTAGGGTTTAGGGAAAACCCTAGTTATCCTTTGCTTAGGGCCTAAGCAAGATCCAAAGGCCTTATTTGGACCCCTTGGACGAAATCTCTAGGGTTTCCCCTAAGAATTTCGTCCACCTCCTTCCAAGGGGGTTCTGGAACCTTCCACTCAACTATTAGTTAATTGCAAACTAGTCCCTGCACTTTATAATTAATTCTTTTAACCCCAAAATTAATTCTGATTAATTTCCGACTAACTATTAATTAAACATAATGATTTCTAATTAATATATTAATCTTTTAACATATTAATAAATCATTTATATAAATTCATTAATCTTATAAATTAATATCTCTCCTTTCATAATTTCCTTGTCCAGTTGCTAGGTTGAGGGCAACCCAAAAGGACTGTGCTGCTATCAATTCAAGTACATACCAATTATAGTTATGGGCTTAGACACCTAATCCAACAGTCTCCCACTTGGATAAGTCTGTAACTATAATTGCTAGTATGCCTTCTAAATTTGACCAGCAAATTGTAGCTTCCAAAAGCTGCTGCCGAACTCTGACCCAGTCAGTTACGTGTCTTAAGATAAGTGATCATATAATCCTTCGTTCTGCTAGATATCCCTAGACATAAGACATGGAATGTAATCAATCTCTTTGTCCAGAATCTATGTTTCCCGATTCCTGATTTGTGATGATGTAGGACTTCTAATTGAACACATCAATCTAGTCCTGGCTAGGCCCAGTACATAAGTCAACACCAAATCATCGAGGGGCCCACAGATATCACTTTTCCTGTTAGGGCAAAAGGAACGAATAAACGTTGACTCATATGCTTGTATCTTTTACTCATCAAATTATACATGACAATACGTTTTATAACACCAAGTTACTGATGCGTTTTCGTATCACCAATGCATGACCGACTTGTAAATTGCAACTCATATATCTTCGTTTCAAGATTATAAGATATTATCGTCTCAGTATTACTCGTGATGAATTCCATGAAGTTGATACTTTGAGCGAGGGTTTATCCAGTACTCAAATCTCAATTTCTGAGTACTCATGAACGTTGCAGCAATTCTATTGCCATGTCTATCCTTAGACAATCTACAATCCAGTTCATGACAGTCTTAATTCACTACTTACTTCCAAAAGTATGAGTGACTGTGGAGTTTGAATAATCTTATTATTCGGGAAGTAAAACATGCAAAAATGAAACACAATAATAAACAATTGACAAAAGGCAGAAACCAAACTTATAAATAATACTTTATTATTTAATCACCAAAAGTCAATTACATTTACTTTGTTACAAGTTTCAGAATAAAACTAATCTAACTACTAAAACTAATATCATCTTTCAGTCCTATGCTCCGAGCATGCTGAATATGCTTAGCCCTACTCAGACCCTTTGTGAGGGGATCTGCTGGGTTATCTTCAGATGACACCCTCTTTACTATAAGATGGCCTTCTTCAACTCTATGTCTGATGAAATGGTACTTTCTGTCGATATGTCTGGGCTTACCATGATCTCTCGGTTCCTTTGTCAAGGCAACCGCTCCTTCATTATCGCAGAACAGTTCCATAGGCTCCTGGATGGTTGGAACAACTCCGAGATCCCCGATGAAGTTCCTCAACCAAGCTGCTTCTTTCGACGCTTCACTTGCTGCTATGTACTCTGATTCACAAGTAGAATCAGCCACCGTATTTTGCTTGGAACTCTTCCAAGTAACTGCTCCTCCATTCAGTAAAAACACCCAGCCCGACTGAGAACATAAGTTATCTCTATCCGTCTAAAAGCTGGCATCACTGTAACCATCTACTCTCAAAGTATCACTGCCACCAAGCACACGGACCCAGTCCTTTGTCCTTCGCAAATACTTGAGTATATTCTTAACTGCTATCCAATGAGCTCTACCTGGGTTTCCCTGATAGCGACTGACCATGCTCAAAGCAAATGCCACATCAGGGCGAGTACATGTCATAGCGTACATGATCGATCCGACAGCGGAAGCATAAGGTACACGACTCATGTCATCTATTTCAACATCTGTACTTGGGCATTGAGTCTTACTCAATTTGGTATTGCTCTGGATAGGTAGCTCTCCCTTCTTGGAATTTTCCATACTAAACCTCTTTAGTACCTTATCCAAGTATGTGCTCTGACTAAGTCCAATTAGTCTCTTCTTTCTATCTCTCAATATTCTAATCCCAAGAATATAGGCAGCTTCTCCAAGGTCTTTCATGGCAAAACACTTTCCAAGCCAAGACTTAACTTCTTTCAAGGTTGGAACGTCGTTACCAATGAGTAATATGTCATCGACATACAACACCAAAAAAGTTACTATACTCCCACTAGTCTTGATATACATACAGAACTCATCTTCACTTCTAGAGAAACCAAACTCTTTGACTTTCTCATGGAAGCAAAGATTCCGACTGCGAGATGCTTGTTTCAATCCATAAATGGATTTCTCAAGCTTGCACACTCTATTGGGGAACTTTGCATCAACAAAACCCTCTGGCTGACTCATGTAAACATCTTCAGCCAACTTCCCATTAAGGAAAGCAGTTTTGACATCCATCTGCCAGATTTCATAATCATGAAAGGCAGCTATGGCGAGCAATATCCTAATAGATTTAATCTTAGCCACTGGCGAGAAGGTCTCATCATAGTCAACCCCTGGGGTTTGAGTGAAACCTTTTGCAACCAGTCGAGCCTTGAATGTGTGCACATTTCCATCCATGTCTGTCTTCTTCTTGAAGATCCATTTGCACCTAACTGTCTTACGACCTTGTGCACTATCAACCAAATTCCAAACTTGGTTGTCATACATGGACTTAATCTCGCTGTCCATTGCCTCTTTCCACTTGGAAGCCTCTGGGCCTGCCATTGCTTCCTTATAAGTGACTGGTTCATCTAAGTTTACCAGTGTTCTGTCACTTATGAATGTGTCACCATCTGAAGTAATATGAAAACCATACAACTCAGGTGGCACACTCACCCTAGTGGATCTTCTAAGAGGTAATGAGTTATCGATTGGTTCAACAGGAACTGTTTCCTCTGGTTGAGTGCTAGTGTCATCTAAGATTCCTTCATTGGCTGACTCTTGAATTTCTTCAAGGTCAATAGTGCTCCCACTGTCCTCTTTGAATATGAGCTCTCTTTCAAGAAAGACTCCTCTTCGTGCTACAAAGACCACGTTCTCACTAGGCCTGTAGAACAAATATCCAAAAGACTGCTTTGGGTAACCAATGAAAACACATTTCTCACTTCTAGCTGCTAGCTTGTCGTGAGTCTCTGGTCTTACGAAAGCTTCACAACCCCATACTTTAATATGTGCTAACGAGGGAACTTTCCCTGTCCACATTTCGTGAGGTGTTTTGGCAACCTTCTTTGTAGGGACAAGATTGAGGATGTGGGCGGCTGTCTCTAAGGCATACCCCCAGAAGTGAATGGGAAGCGAAGCCCGACTCATCATAGAACGAACCATGTCTAACAAGGTTCGATTACGCCTCTCAGCTACACCATTTAACTGTGGTGTCCTACGAGGAGTCAATTGTGAGACTATCCCACATTCTTTCAGATAGTCGTTAAACTCGATACTAAGATACTCCCCGCCTCTATCGGATCTAAGTATCTTTATCTTTCTGCCCAATTGATTTTCGACTTCATGCTTAAACTCTTTGAACCTTTCAAAAGTTTCTGACTTATGCTTGATCAAGTAGATATATCCATATCTGCTATAATCGTCAGTGAAAGTGACATAGAATCGATTAGCATCTCTTGTAGTTGATCTGAAGGGCCCACACACATCTGTGTGTATGAGATCCAACAGACCTTCACCTCTTTCACAAGACCCTGTGAATGGTGATTTTGTCATCTTTCCCAAAAGACAAGATTCACACATATCATCTGATTTTAGGTCAAATGATTCCAACACTCCATCCTTTTGGAGTTGGGCTATGCGTTTCTTGTTAATGTGTCCAAGACGACAATGCCACAAGCATGCCTTGTCTACACTATTAGACAAGTCAATATTAAGTACACTATTTCCTAAGCTATCAACACAAGTCACTGTTTCATACACACCATCACAAGGTAAAGCTTCAAACATAAAAACACCATTCTTATAAACAGAAATTGAACCATTCAAATCATTAAAAGAATATTTGAAACCTTGTCTGAACAATGCATGAAATGAAATAATGTTTCTCGTCATCTCAGACGAATAGCAACAATTTGTTAAATCTAATCTAACATCATTGCTAAGCAGAAGCTGATAAACTCCGATCTTGGTCACTGGTGAAGACTTTCTGTTTCCCATGATCAAGTTTATCCTTCCTCGCTCTATCTCCTCACTTTCTTTTTGTCCCTGCAAATCAGAACAGATATGAAAACCACATCCTGTATCAAGGACCCATGAACGAGAAGATAATGAGTTATTAGCAGAAATAGTGTAAATACCTGCCGAAGATGGCTTCACTTTGCCATCCTTGATATCTTGCAGATATTGTGGGCAAGATCTCTTCCAATGCCCCTTTTGATTGCAGTAAAAGCAAACGGCCTCTTTTAGATCAGAAACATGGGGAGTGGAACCATTGGGCTTAGCCTTTGGGCCATTACTAGACGACCCAGCTTGAGCCTTGCTCTTCCAGTTTTGCTTGGGAGGACCTTTCCTCTTTTTCCCCTTTCTCTGTCCAATAGCCAACACAGGGGCACTTGTAGGCGTGGAGGGTATACTTTTACCCTTCATTCTTGCCTCAGCTGTCTGCAACAAGTTGTGCAATTGGGCCAAGGTCTGCTCAGTATTGTTCAAATGGTAAGTTAGAATAAACTGACCATAACAATCAGGTAGTGAGTTCAAGACCATGTCAATGGCCAATTCCTCATCAAAGTGAATGTTGAGCTTGACCAAACGCTCTATGTAGCGTTGCATTCTTTGCACATGTGACACAACCAATTCCCCTTCTTTCATCTTGCAAGCCATGAGTGACTTGAATACTTCAAACTTTTCTTGACGAGCTCGCTTATGGTACTTTTCCATAAGGTCCTTGTTCATCTCAAAAGGCCAGTAGTCCTCATAGTACCTCTGCAGTTCTGGGGACATGGTTGCCACCATGATGCACGCCACTTTCATAGCATCATCGTAATGTTTCTTGTAGGCAGCAAGATCTTCAGGAGTAGCTTCAGACTCATCAAGCTCTTTGAGCTCCTTTTCAAGAACATATTCTTTGTTCTCAAAACGAAGAGCCATCTTGATGTTGCGCATCCAATCGTTATAGTTTGAGCCATCCATAACGACTTTGGAGCAGATATTGAGCAAAGAGAAGTTCTGGTTGGAGGAGGATGAAGCAGAAGTGTTTCCAGGAGTAGACATCTGAAAAGAAAGAAAGTTTTAGTTAGATTTCAAGATACCTCAATATAATAACCCAAAGATAAAATATCAAGGTTAGGATCCAACTATGAAGATTCACAACTTAGAAATGGGATGCCGAGATCCAAGTGTAAATTTCATAAAGGTAGGTGAATAACGATTCACCAATTCCACCATTAGACGAAACAAACGAAGTGAAATTTCTAATTCTTTTGAGATACATTGAAACTATTCAATGGCATGTTTTAATCTCAGATTATGCTATTCTATTTGTGACTGGGATGCCGAGGATCACAAACAAGATGTGAATAACCATGCAAATGTGCTTGGTAACCTCATTGTCTTTATCATTAACTATTGATGTGCTGGTAAACCACACACACTCCATCAAAATGACAATTATGAGATACCCATTACTACTCTTTATTAGTGCCCTTTAGTGTGCTGGTTAACCACATACGCTCCACTAACGACCAATAAAGCATAATGTGCAATTTCATGGATTAACATACTTTTCACATTTTTCCTAAAGTAACTAGAGTTGGGATTTTAAAAATAATGTTCTAGTACTTTCTTTAACGTCATTATACATTTAATGAGAAGTAGTTGTCCTATCAAATCCGTTCTGCTAACGACCATCCACTAATCAAGGAAGCGGTGGGTGAGAGTGGACACCCATTCAACTACCATTTTATAGGCAGTTTCCTTATACCCCCCTTATATATTAGCTTCGTGAATGAGGCATACTAGCGATTTGACTGACCATATTCTTATACATATATAATATTAAACTTTTAATCATAATACATATATAGGGTGTGTTTTAAAACATTTTAAAACTTCAAGGGTTTATATAAATTTCGAAATTCAAACTATTAAATTTAAATTTAAATAAACCAATTAACTAGATTTAATATTTATCTTTTAATTAACTATTAATCAAATTATTAAATCTTGTAAGGATTATCTAATTAAATTAATCAATTAATTTAATCCTAATCCTTATCCCTCTAAATTTCGAAAAATAGGGTAAGGATAATTATCCAATTAATCTAATTAACAATTATCCAAAACAAGAAACCCTAAAACTTCTAGCAATTTCGAAATTTACAAGGGAGGAGGCTAGGGTTTTCAAAACCCTAATCCTAATTTCGATTAGGGTTATTTGGAGGCTAGGGTTTTTGAAAAAACCCTTTTATCCAAAACCCTAGAAATCGAAAATTTGGCCTTTAGGGTTTAATAGCTATAAACCCTAATTTGCAATTTAACAATTATAGCAATTCAATTTAAAACAAACAATGGCTCTGATACCACTGATGGGTTTTAGGTAAAACAAATAAACTAGAAAACAATTCCTAAGTTCACATGCAACCTACTTTGGATCTATGTTTTAACTATTGAACATATAACTTTGAATTGCAAAACAAGAACCCTAGAGGAGAGAGGCTAATTTCGAAATTAACAAACTAGGGTTTAGGAGTTATATACCTTTCAATTGTTATAGCAAACAATTGATAATCCTCTTGATCTTGATCTTCTTGGAAGCTTAGCACCACAAATGTAATGCCTCTAATGGAATCACACCCAAGAACTAGCAAGAAGGAAACTTGGAGGAGAGAGGATGGAGAGAGTATGCAATTTCGGCCTTAGGGTTTCTTCCACAGAAATCAGTGACCTCAAATGTGAGCCAGGAGGCTCCTTAAATAGCTGAGGGATCTAGGGTTTAGGGAAAACCCTAGTTATCCTTTGCTTAGGGCCTAAGCAAGATCCAAAGGCCTTATTTGGACCCCTTGGATGAAATCTCTAGGGTTTCCCCTAAGAATTTCGTCCACCTCCTTCCAAGGGGGTTCTGGAACCTTCCACTCAACTATTAGTTAATTGCAAACTAGTCCCTGCACTTTATAATTAATTCTTTTAACCCCAAAATTAAATCTGATTAATTTATGGCTAACTATTAATTAAACATAATGATTTCTAATTAATATATTAATCTTTTAACATATTAATAAATCATTTATATTAATTCATTAATCTTATAAATTAATATCTCTCCTTTCATAATTTCCTTGTCCAGTTGCTAGGTTGAGGGCAACCCAAAAGGACTGTGCTGCTATCAATTCAAGTACATACCAATTATAGTTATGGGCTTAGACACCTAATCCAACAGTCTCCCACTTGGATAAGTCTGTAACTATAATTGCTAGTATGCCTTCTAAATTTGACCAACAAATTGTAGCTTCCAAAAGCTGCTGCCGAACTCTGACCCAGTCAGTTACGTGTCCTAAGATAAGTGATCATATAATCCTTCGTTCTGCTAGATATCCCTAGACATAAGACATGGAATGTAATCAATCTCTTTGTCCAGAATCTATGTTTCCCGATTCCTGATTTGTGATGATGTAGGACTTCTAATTGAACACATCAATCTAGTCCTAGCTGGGCCCAACACATAAGTCAACACCAAATCATCGAGGGGCCCACAGATATCGCTTTTCCTGTTAGGGCAAAAGGAACGAATAAACGTTGACTCATATGCTTGTATCTTTTACTCATCAAATTATACATGACAATACGTTTTATAACACCAAGTTACTGATGCGTTTTCGTATCACCAATGCATGACCGACTTGTAAATTGCAACTCATATATCTTCGTTTCAAGATTATAAGATATTATCGTCTCAGTATTACTCGTGATGAATTCCATGAAGTTGATACTTTGAGCGAGGGTTTATCCAGTACTCAAATCTCAATTTCTGAGTACTCATGAACGTTGCAGCAATTCTATTGCCATGTCTATCCTTAGACAATCTACAATCCAGTTCATGACAGTCTTAATTCACTACTTACTTCCAAAAGTATGAGTGACTGTGGAGTTTGAATAATCTTATTATTCGGGAAGTAAAACATGCAAAAATGAAACACAATAATAAACAATTGACAAAAGGCAGAAACCAAACTTATAAATAATACTTTATTATTTAATCACCAAAAGTCAATTACATTTACTTTGTTACAAGTTTCAGAATAAAACTAATCTAACTACTAAAACTAATATCATCTTTCAGTCCTATGCTCCGAGCATGCTGAATATGCTTAGCCCTACTCAGACCCTTTGTGAGGGGATCTGCTGGGTTATCTTCAGATGACACCCTCTTTACTATAAGATGGCCTTCTTCAACTCTATGTCTGATGAAATGGTACTTTCTGTCGATATGTCTGGTCTTACCATGATCTCTCGGTTCCTTTGTCAAGGCAACCGCTCCTTCATTATCGCAGAACAGTTCCATAGGCTCCTGGATGGTTGGAACAACTCCGAGATCCCCAATGAAGTTCCTCAACTAAGCTGCTTCTTTCGACGCTTCACTTGCTGCTATGTAATCTGATTCACAAGTAGAATCAGCCACCGTATTTTGCTTGGAACTCTTCCAAGTAACTGCTCCTCCATTCAGTAAAAACACCCAGCCCGACTGAGAACATAAGTTATCTCTATCCGTCTGAAAGCTGGCATCACTATAACCATCTACTCTCAAAGTATCACTGCCACCAAGCACACGGACCCAGTCCTTTGTCCTTCGCAAATACTTGAGTATATTCTTAACTGCTATCCAATGAGCTCTACCTGGGTTTCCCTGATAGCGACTGACCATGCTCAAAGCAAATGCCACATCAGGGCGAGTACATGTCATAGCGTACATGATCGATCCGACAGCGGAAGCATAAGGTACACGACTCATGTCATCTATTTCAACATCTGTACTTGGGCATTGAGTCTTACTCAATTTGGTATTGCTCTGGATAGGTAGCTCTCCCTTCTTGGAATTTTCCATACTAAACCTCTTTAGTACCTTATCCAAGTATGTGCTCTGACTAAGTCCAATTAGTCTCTTCTTTCTATCTCTCAATATTCTAATCCCAAGAATATAGGCAGCTTCTCCAAGGTCTTTCATGGCAAAACACTTTCCAAGCCAAGACTTAACTTCTTTCAAGGTTGGAACGTCGTTACCAATGAGTAATATGTCATCGACATACAACACCAAAAAAGTTACTATACTCCCACTAGTCTTGATATACACACAGAACTCATCTTCACTTCTAGAGAAACCAAACTCTTTGACTTTCTCATGGAAGCAAAGATTTCAACTGCGAGATGCTTGTTTCAATCCATAAATGGATTTCTCAAGCTTGCACACTCTATTGGGGAACTTTGCATCAACAAAACCCTCTGGCTGACTCATGTAAACATCTTCAGCCAACTTCCCATTAAGGAAAGCAGTTTTGACATCCATCTGCCAGATTTCATAATCATGAAAGGCAGCTATGGCGAGCAATATCCTAATAGATTTAATCTTAGCCACTGGCGAGAAGGTCTCATCATAGTCAACCCCTGGGGTTTGAGTGAAACCTTTTGCAACCAGTCGAGCCTTGAATGTGTGCACATTTCCATCCATGTCTGTCTTCTTCTTGAAGATCCATTTGCACCCAACTGTCTTACGACCTTGTGCACTATCAACCAAATTCCAAACTTGGTTGTCATACATGGACTTAATCTCGCTGTCCATTGCCTCTTTCCACTTGGAAGCCTCTGGGCCTGTCATTGCTTCCTTATAAGTGACTGGTTCATCTAAGTTTACCAGTGTTCTGTCACTTATGAATGTGTCACCATCTGAAGTAATATGAAAACCATACAACTCAGGTGGCACACTCACCCTAGTGGATCTTCTAAGAGGTAATGAGTTATCGATTGGTTCAACAGGAACTGTTTCCTCTGGTTGAGTGCTAGTGTCATCTAAGATTCCTTCATTGGCTGACTCTTGAATTTCTTCAAGGTCAATAGTGCTCCCACTGTCCTCTTTGAATATGAGCTCTCTTTCAAGAAAGACTCCTCTTCATTCTACAAAGACCACGTTCTCACTAGGCCTGTAGAACAAATATCCAAAATACTGCTTTGGGTAACCAATGAAAACACATTTCTCACTTCTAGCTGCTAGCTTGTCGTGAGTCTCTCGTCTTACGAAAGCTTCACAACCCCATACTTTAATATGTGCTAACGAGGGAACTTTCCCTGTCCACATTTCATGAGGTGTTTTGGCAACCTTCTTTGTAGGGACAAGATTGAGGATGTGGGCGGCTGTCTCTAAGGCATACCCCCAGAAGTGAATGGGAAGCGAAGCCGGACTCATCATAGAACGAACCATGTCTAACAAGGTTCGATTACGCCTCTCAGCTACACCATTTAACTGTGGTGTCCTACGAGGAGTCAATTGTGAGACTATCCCACATTCTTTCAGATAGTCGTTAAACTCGATACTAAGATACTCCCCGCCTCTATCGGATCTAAGAATCTTTATCTTTCTGCCCAATTGATTTTCGACTTCATGCTTAAACTCTTTGAACCTTTCAAAAGTTTCTGACTTATGCTTGATCAAGTAGATATATCCATATCTGCTATAATCGTCAGTGAAAGTGACATAGAATCGATTAGCATCTCTTGTAGTTGATCTGAAGGGCCCACACACATCTGTGTGTATGAGATCCAACAGACCTTCACCTCTTTCACAAGACCCTGTGAATGGTGATTTTGTCATCTTTCCCAAAAGACAAGATTCACACATATCATCTGATTTTAGGTCAAATGATTCCAACACTCCATCCTTTTGGAGTTGGGCTATGCGTTTCTTGTTAATGTGTCCAAGACGACAATGCCACAAGCATGCCTTGTCTACACTATTAGACAAGTCAATATTAAGTACACTATTTCCTAAGCTATCAACACAAGTCACTGTTTCATACACACCATCACAAGGTAAAGCTTCAAACATAAAAACACCATTCTTATAAACAGAAATTGAACCATTCAAATCATTAAAAGAATATTTGAAACCTTGTCTGAACAATGCATGAAATGAAATAATGTTTCTCGTCATCTCAGACGAATAGCAACAATTTATTAAATCTAATCTAACATCATTGCTAAGCAGAAGCTGATAAACTCCGATCTTGGTCACTGGTGAAGACTTTCTCTTTCCCATGATCAAGTTTATCCTTCCTCGCTCTATCTCCTCACTTTCCTTTAGTCCCTGCAAATCAGAACAGATATGAAAACCACATCCTGTATCAAGGACCCATGAACGAGAAGATAATGAGTTATTAGCAGAAATAGTGTAAATACCTGCCGAAGATGGCTTCACTTTGCCATCCTTGATATCTTGCAGATATTGTGGGCAAGATCTCTTCCAATGCCCCTTTTGATTGCAGTAAAAGCAAACGGCCTCTTTTGGATCAGAAACATGGGGTGTGGAACCATTGGGCTTAGCCTTTGGGCCATTACTAGACGACCCAGCTTGAGCCTTGCTCTTCCAGTTTTGCTTGGGAGGACCTTTCCTCTTTTTCCCCTTTCCCTGTCCAATAGCCAACACAGGGGCACTTGTAGGCATGGAGGGTATACTTTTACCCTTCATTCCTGCCTCAGCTGTCTGCAACAAGTTGTGCAATTGGGCCAAGGTCTGCTCAGTATTGTTCAAATGGTAAGTTAGAATAAACTGACCATAACAATCAGGTAGTGAGTTCAAGACCATGTCAATGGCCAATTCCTCATCAAAGTGAATGTTGAGCTTGACCAAACGCTCTATGTAGCGTTGCATTCTTTGCACATGTGACACAACCGATTCCCCTTCTTTCATCTTGCAAGCCATGAGTGACTTGACTACTTCAAACTTTACTTGACGAGCTCGCTTATGGTACTTTTCCATAAGGTCCTTGTTCATCTCAAAAGGCCAGTAGTCCTCATAGTACCTCTGCAGTTCTGGGGACATGGTTGCCACCATGATGCACGCCACTTTGGTAGCATCATCGTAATGTTTCTTGTAGGCAGCAAGATCTTCAGGAGTAGCTTCAGACTCATCAAGCTCTTTGAGCTCCTTTACAAGAACATATTCTTTGTTCTCAAAACGAAGAGCCATCTTGATGTTGCGCATTCAATCGTTATAGTTTGAGCCATCCATAACGACTTTGGAGCAGATATTGAGCAAAGAGAAGTTCTGGTTGGAGGAGGATGAAGCAGAAGTGTTTCCAGGAGTAGACATCTGAAAAGAAAGAAAGTTTTAGTTAGATTTCAAGATACCTCAATATAATAACCCAAAGATAAAATATCAAGGTTAGGATCCAACTATGAAGATTCACAACTTAGAAATGGGATGCCGAGATCCAAGTGTAAATTTCATAAAGGTAGGTGAATAACGATTCACCAATTCCACCATTAGACGAAACAAACGAAGTGAAATTCCTAATTCTTTTGAGATACATTGAAACTATTCAATGGCATGTTTTAATCTCAGATTATGCTCTTCTATTTGTGACTGGGATGCCGAGGATCACAAACAAGATGTGAATAACCATGCAAATGTGCTTGGTAACCTCATTGTCTTTATCATTAACTATTGATGTGCTGGTAAACCACACACGCTCCATCAAAATGACAATTATGAGATACCCATTACTACTCTTTATTAGTGCCCTTTAGTGTGCTGGTTAACCACATACGCTCCACTAACGACCAATAAAGCATAATGTGCAATTTCATGGATTAGCATACTTTACACATTTTTCCTGAAGTAACTAGAGTTGGGATTTTAAAAATAATGTTCTAGTACTTTCTTTAACGTCATTATACTTTTAATGAGAAGTAGTTGTCCTATCAAATCCGTTCTGCTAACGACCCTCCACTAATCAAGGAAGCGGTGGGTGAGAGTGGACACCCATTCAACTACCATTTTATAGGCAGTTTCCTTATACCCCCCTTATATATTAGCTTCGTGAATGAGGCATACTAGCGATTTGGCTGACCATATTCTTATACATATACTATTAAACTTTTAATCATAATACATATATAGGGTGTGTTTTAAAACATTTTAAAACTTCAAGGGTTTATATAAATTTCGAAATTCAAACTATTAAATTTAAATTTAAATAAACCAATTAACTAGATTTAATATTTATCTTTTAATTAACTATTAATCAAATTATTAAATCTTGTAAGGATTATCTAATTAAATTAATCAATTAATTTAATCCTAATCCTTATCCCTCTAAATTTCGAAAAATAGGGTAAGGATAATTATCCAATTAATCTAATTAAGTAACAATTATCCAAAACAAGAAACCCTAAAACTTCTAGCAATTTCGAAATTTACAAGGGAGGAGGCTAGGGTTTTCAAAACCCTAACCCTAATTTCGATTAGGGTTCTTTGGAGGCTCGGGTTTTTGAAAAAACCCTTTTATCCAAAACCCTAGAAATCGAAAATTTGGCCTTTAGGGTTTAATAGCTATAAACCCTAATTTGCAATTTAACAATTATAGCAATTCAATTTAAAACAAACAATGGCTCTGATACCACTGATGGGTTTTAGGTAAAACAAATAAACTAGAAAACAATTCCTAAGTTCACATGCAACCTACTTTGGATCTATGTTTTAACTATTGAACATATAACTTTGAATTGCAAAACAAGAACCCTAGAGGAGAGAGGCTAATTTCGAAATTAACAAACTAGGGTTTAGGAGTTACATACCTTTCAATTGTTATAGCAAACAATTGATAATCCTCTTGATATTGATCTTGATCTTCTTGGAAGCTTAGCACCACAAATGTAATGTCTCTAATGGAATCACACCCAAGAACTAGCAAGAAGGAAACTTGGAGGAGAGAGGATGGAGAGAGTATGTAATTTCGGCCTTAGGGTTTCTTCCAAAGAAATCAGTGACCTCAAATGTGAGCCAGGAGGCTCCTTAAATAGCTGAGGGATCTAGGGTTTAGGGAAAACCATAGTTATCCTTTGCTTAGGGCCTAAGCAAGATCCAAAGGCCTTATTTGGACCCCTTGGACGAAATCTCTAGGGTTTCCCCTAAGAATTTCGTCCACCTCCTTCCAAGGGGGTTATGGAACCTTCCACTCAACTATTAGTTAATTGCAAACTAGTCCCTGCACTTTATAATTAATTCTTTTAACCCCAAAATTAATTATGATTAATTTCTGGCTAACTATTAATTAAACATAATGATTTCTAATTAATATATTAATCTTTTAACATATTAATAAATCATTTATATTAATTCATTAATCTTATAAATTAATATCTCTCCTTTCATAATTTCCTTGTCCAGTTGCTAGGTTGAGGGCAACCCAAAAGGACTGTGCTGCTATCAATTCAATTACATACCAATTATAGTTATGGGCTTAGACACCTAATCCAACAGTAGCCGATGCGCTGAGCCGTAAGGCGGAGAGTGCCCTGATTCGAGGCACTTGTATGAGGTTGACAGTGATGACCCCGGTGTTGGACACCATTCGGGAGGCCCAGGCAGAGGCCGTGATACCAGAGAACCGCAAGAGGGAGCGGGTGATCGGGCAGGTGTCCGAGTTCGTGACGGATAGTCGAGGGCTGATGACCTTTCAGGGCCGGATTTGGGTGCCGTATGCAGGCGGGGCACGTACCATTCTAATGGAGGAGGCGCATAGATCGAGGTTCTCGATCCATCCCGGGGCCACGAAGATGTATTTGGACCTGAAGAAAGATTATTCGTGGCCCTGTATGAAGAGGGATGCCGCATGGTTTGTTGAGAGGTGCTTGACCTGTCGCAGGGTTAAGGCCGAGCACTAGCGTCCGCATGGCAAGTTGCAGCCGCTTGAGGTTCCCCAGTGGAAGTGGGAACAGATTTCCATGGATTTCATCACCAAATTGCCAAGGAACGCAAGGGGTGTCGATGCAATTTGGGTGATCGTCGACCGGCTGACGAAGAGCGCACATTTTCTTGCTATCAATGAGAGCTCTTCTGCTGAGAGGTTGGCAGAGTTGTATGTGAGAGAGGTGGTATCGCGTCATGGAGTACCGATCTTGATTGTGTCTGATCGAGATGTACGTTTCACTTCCAGGTTCTGGAAGAAGTTCCACGAGGAGTTGGGTACGAGATTGCATTTCAGTACCGCCTACCACCCACAGACGGACGGGCAGAGTGAGCGGACGATTCAGACGCTCGAGGACATGCTTCGAGCATGTGTGTTGGACTTCGGGGGAAGTTGGGACACGTACTTGCCGTTGACTGAGTTCTCCTACAACAACAGCCACCATTCTAGTATTGGCATGCCTCCCTTCGAATTGTTGTATGGGAGGAGGTGTCGGACTCCCATTTGCTGGGGAGAGGTAGGGCAGCGCGTGATGGGTAGCACTGAAATAGTGCTTCAGACGACAGAGCAGATACATCAGGTTAGACAGAGGTTACTGACGGCTCAGAGTTGTCAGAAGAGTTATGCGGATCGGCGACGATCCGAGCTGGAGTTCCAGGTGGGAGACTTCGTACTCCTGAAAGTATCTCCTTGGAAAGGAGTGATCCGATTCAGGAAGAGGGGCAAGCTGGGGCCCCGGTACATCGGTCCATTCAGGATGACCGTGAGGGTGGGCAAGGTAGCATATCGGTTAGAGCTACCTGCGGAGTTGAGCCAGATTCATGATACCTTCCACGTGTCCCAGTTGAGGAAGTGTATAGCCGACGAGTCGGCGATGGTACCACTGGAGGATATTCAGGTGGATGCGAGCCTGAATTATGCGGAGAAGCCAATCGCGATCCGGGATCGGAAGATCAAGGTTCTGAGGAACAAGGAGGTGTCACTGGTGCAGGTCCAGTGGCAACATCGGAGAGGGTCCGAGCTGACCTGGGAGCCGGAGTTGGAGATGCGGGAGCAGCATCCGGAGTTGTTTGTCGAGCAGGACTTCGAGGGCGAAGTATGATCCTAGTGGGGGAGAATTGTAACATCCGGATTCCCAGGTATCCTATTTTAAGTATTTTATATTGAGTTTTAGAGGGGGGGCTTGACGAGTAGGCGCCCAGACTCGCCGAGTTGGATCGCGATGTGTTGGCCTGATTTAATGAAGGACTCGGCGAGTCCATTCGTGGACTCGGCGAGTCCACGCTGTTTAATGAAACCCTAATTCCTCGGGTTTGGGACCTATTTAAGGACCCTTATAGCCACCATTTGCGGCTACCAGACCCTTGAGAGAAACCCTAATAGTGCTTGAGCGTTTGAGAGAGAGAAGAAGCCATTATTGGACCTTTGTGGGTTGGTTTTGCTAGAAGAAGTTGATTCCAGCTTAGAGGAGGCCAATGAGGTTGCACATCTGTGGTTTTCAAGCAAAGGGCATCATCTTTGAGGTAGCATATCGATCCTCTTTCTGTTTTGATAAAGAATCATGGATCTAGGGTTTTCTATACCCTTTATTTGGGATGATTTGTTGGAGATATGGTCCCTTATCATGTTTAGGCTTCAGATCTGGACCCATAGTGGTCCAGAGGACCTTATCCATCTTGCTTTATGGTGAGATATGAAAGAAATGGACTTAGGATGTTGTATTTGGGGCTAAATCATCAAGTAGAGTCATTTGGGCGTTGCATGAGTATCAAGTTCGAACCTTTACGTGTTTATTGAGCTTGGGAAGGTTAGATCTATGGATTAGAGGAATAGATCTGACCTCAGAAGGTCATTTGAGTGTGAGCATGGAATGAACTCGCCGAGTCCACGAGCAGACTCGACGAGTCGAGTCGGGTTGCCCCGCGACTTGCGACCTGTGACGACCCGTGGAGTATAAGGTTGACTCAGCGAGTCAAGGGAGGACCAGGGGCGTAGAGGGCAGGCGTGTACTCGCCGAGTCACCCTAGTGCACTCGGCGAGTCGGGTCAAAGTTGACCGTTGACTTTCGTTGACCTTAGGGTTCTGGTCAAGGCTGATTCAGGAGAGTTCAGGGAAGGGTAGAATGGCCTTCTACCCAGTCTGTAGAGATGAGATCATGAGAGAGTATTGATCGGGAATGCTATTTGAATAATAGGAGGAGGCTAAGTCGGGACGTTGAGCGAGAGGTTATCCGACTTCATTGAGGTGAGTCTTCTCACTATACTGTACCTGGAAGGGTACCTATGTGTGACCGGAAGGTCTTGTATGCTATGATGTATGTGCTATATGCGGTTATGTGATATGTATGTGTTATGTATGCTATGAATGATAAGGACCGGAAGGTCAAGATGATATGTATGTATGTGCTATGTATGTTACGTATGGTAAGGACCGGAAGGTCGAGATGATATGGGCCGGAAGGTCAAGAGGGTACGGACCGGAAGGTCTACCAGGATTTGGGACGGAAGTCCCCTGAGACACATGGATTGGAAGATCCTACAGATTTGTGGCCTGGAATGGCGTATGTGGGCTATGTGGTATTTTGGGGAACTCACTAAGCGTTTATGCTTACAGTTGTTGTGTGATGTGTTTCAGGTACTAGCGAGGATTGCGGGAAGGCGCCGGCATGATCCGTACACACTTATGGAATTTATGATATCGAGATCTTGGGACATGTTTTGTTATGTTACAGTGGATACATTATGTTTTTATGATTATCGTGTAAATAAATGTATGTTTTTAAAAGAAAAATTGTTTTGAAAAATTACGTTGTTACAGTCTGAGTTTGTAGCTTCATATGCTATTGGTAAAGAAGCTGAGTGGCTAAGGAATTTGATTTATGAAATTCCTTTATGGCCCAAACCGATATTTACAATTTTTATCAAATGTGATAGTGTTACAACCTTGGCTAAGGCTTATAGTCAAATGTATAATGGGAAGCATAGACATTTTGGTGTTAGACATAGCATGATTCATGATCTCATCATGACTGGTGTGATATTTTGGAGTTTGTTTGAACTCAATTGAATTTTGCTGATCATCTAACCAAAGGGGTAACAAGAGATCTTGTACACATGGCGGTTGTATGGATAGATTTAAAGTCCACCTAAAATCTTTTATATTGAGATACCCAATTCCCATCTAATGTAATATTAGATGTTGAATTCAATGTGGAAAGCTTGATATTTAAAGATTGGAATGCATTATTATTATCATCCCAAGGTATGTGTTAAGTACTGCAAGTTAAGGAGGTTAAAATTTTATTTCTTAATAGTTCTTTGAAAAAATTTATATGCAGGTGCAAGAACAAAAAAATACCTATATAAGCATGAAGTTTAGCTGCTTCAAGAAGTTGGGACTTGAATTTGATAAGGTTATTGAAGGATGGGACACAAAGTAGTAAAATATATCGTCAAGTTAGAACTTATGAGAATGTAAACTATTGTGTATATTATCTTCATGTATTCACATTGCATAGAAAGGGTTCAATCCTTAGTGACTGCAGTAACCCAATTATGATGACTAATATGGAATAGTAAAGATCAAGTTAATCAATCAATCATGAAGAACACAAAGAGTAAATAAATCATTTTAGGTCCATTAGAATAGTAAGAGTACAAGTGGGTAATGTAAATTCTCTCACTAAACTAATCTCTCTAATGGGTTCCATTATGGTTCATACATAAACGGGAGTCACTCACTTCCTATTTATAGGAAAGACTCAACCAATTACACATCACATGAGAGTAAGCCACATCCAAGGAGAACTTTGCACCCTAACATTCTCCCCCTCAAAGTTAGGATTGGATGTCCTGGCTTCAATTTCCAAACAAGCTCCAAGAGATTAAGACCGACTCCCAATCGAAGTAACAACGGTCTTCAAATCTGCTTTGAAAAGAAATATCTAAGAAGCTTCGAATACCCATTTCTGCATTCTCCCTCTTTTTCTATAATCAATAAATGATTATACAACCCATAGAGTATGAGAAGCGCTCGAGGAATAAACGTGATAAAACTCCCCCTCAATGTGTGACAAAATGTAACCATGAAAATCGTGCATGAAAAACAATCACGAAAAGCCGAGAAAAATTTCGAATTTTAGGTGAAAGTTGCAAGAATTTTGAAAAGTAGGTAAAAACTGTCAATTTCTCAAATTCTACAGGGGCCGTTGCGACAAATCAACTTCAAATGCGAAACTGGGCATAAAGTGACAATTCGCATCAACTGCAGGGAGCACATTCAAAATATTTTCCCACTTCACAGAATTTTACCCCCAAGTCGAAACTGGGCAAAATCTGTTAAATTGTTGAAAGTTTAAGGACTTGATTCGAAATAGTGTTCTTCCCCAAAATTTTTGAGTACACGAACAACCATCAATCTAATATGAGTTCAACTCTAAGCAAGAGCATTCTACTTTTGCTTTCAATGCTTCATCGAATTGAACAACTCAAAATAGGTATAACAACATCAATCGAAGTTGATTTCGACTCGAACAACCAACATCAGTCGAACTCAATTTCGATCATCACTAGTTCGACTCGAACTCAAAAATCAACACCTAGTCGAAATCACGAGGCTCGAATCGAATGAATCATACCAGGTATACCAACATCAGTTGATTCGAACGACTTTAAACGAACAAATCATTCCCAGATGCTCTATTCGAAATCACGATTACTCACATATCAATTTCGACTTCATATGTGTTCGACCATCAAACCTATGATCAACTCTAATTAACACCAATATAAGTTGAAATTGATTTCGGCTCCAATCTAATGACAATAGTCGAAATCGCATTTACCATATAATCAAAACTTCAAGACTCGATTCGATTCCAATCAATACGTAGTCGAAATCAGATTCTTAAAATTGAATCGAATTCAACACCAACCGAACTTGATTTCGATTCCAACCATTACCGGGTATAAGTAGTCAAAACCGACTTCAAATTCTTTCGACTCATAAACACAAATCCATTTGACTCATTCGATTCCTAACCCATCCAAATCAAAATCTTGACCAATCATATTTCGATTCCAAACAATGACTTTTCGACCATGAATCCGAAACCCGTTCAAATATATAACAATATCGTCGAAATCTATCCTCTTGACTTGAACACAACTGAAATTCGATTTCGACTTCAAGCTATTCATAACTGTCAAATTCTCGGTAACAATCACAACTTTCAACAATAGAGATGAGCATCGAAAACCTACTTTCGACTACAAATAATCATCTTTTGATTTCACAATCGATTTAGTCACAAACTCACAATCAAAATTCGATTTTGACTTTTAGTTGGCTTTTCATATACAATCGATTTGAGTAAGCCAACAAACTCCGATCTTCTCTTAAACTGTGATTCTCAATCAATTTTCAAACATATAAAAAGTTTCTCATTTCGATTTTATGATATGAAAATTGAACCTTGATGATATTGAATGAGAAAATAGTGTCAACTGAAGAAAGATATGAATAAGATCGAGAACAGTACATGATACAAGTAGTTGGGCTACAAAGAAATAGCAACATGTTCGAATTGGGATCAAGGATGGGTTTCGAATTGATGAGCAGTAACGAGATTTGATATTAGGCTTGATCTAAAAAAAATTATTGGATCTTCAATGAGGTTGAAACAAATTAGATCCGACGAATCAAAACGATCAAAAATAAAAATGAAAAGCACGAATTGAAAATAAGATTGAATTTGGATGTCGAGAAAACCTGAATCGTTCATCATCGGATCTTCAAGAACAAGGTATCGATCTCAACATGAATTTTTCAGAATCCATTTGAGAATTTGAGAAACCATATTGATAATTCTCTTTCCATTTGCAATACTCGAATCGATAATGGAATATCTCGGTTCTTTGGCTAGAACAAGAAAATCTCCAAATTTCACATTATACCACCCACGATGCATGTTGTACAATCCATGGAATTTCTTCTCATTTTTCCAATATCTAACTTCATCTTCATAACAATTTTGAGAATCTTCAACAATTTTGGGTTTGGAATGCGAATTCATTGCAACATTTCATAATTGTTGCTTTGGAACCCAAATTTGTTTCATTGATTTCGGCTTCAAGACAACATTTGAGGAATTTTGTTTAGAAATCCAAATTTTCTTATTTTTGATCTTCTTCTTTTTCTTCTTCTTCATCTTTTTGGATCTTGAAGATTTGAATTCAAGAACAACTTCATTTTTCACAACTTGAACTTGGCAACTTTGAATCAAATCTTTGGGAGTTTGATACATTTGAACTTCTTGGATTGAAGGCTTTCTATATGACACCATTCCTTCAAATGAATCACGAGAACTCAAGAAATCATCGGTTTGAACTCCAATTGAACGAAAAACTTTCACATCTTCATGAAAAATCACATTGAATTCCCTTATCTTGAACATCAAGAACATCATGAACATGATGAACTTCTTTAAGAACATCTTCAACAAACTCAAGATCATGAAGATCATTTGGGTATTCAATAAGAGAAACATATTCCTTTTTGAATAATTTTCTTTCTTTTCCTTCCTTTTTGTTACCATGACAACATAACATATTCATGGAAATTTGAACCAAACTTTCAATCTTACAAAGAGGTTGAAATATCAATTTTCCATGATTATCTTTCACGCCTCCATAAGAAATCAAAGTTTCCCATGTAATAAACCCGCCTTTCAACAATAACCCATAAAATTACTTCTCATTGACTTTGTATTTGACATCTTCAATTATCACGATCCAAAAATCATAATGCAAACTCACCATCTTTGATCAATTAGCAACAGAGATAACAATAACTTGGACGTTTCTAGAGAGAGAAAGTGATTATGAATGAAATCTCTAGAGAGAGAAAGTAAATATGAACCAAGTTCTAGAGAGAGAAAGCAAAATTAACAAGTATTCTAGAGAGGGAAAATCGAATTTTGAATCAAATCAAGGAATAAATTGGATTTCTATAACAAAAACTCTCTCTCAAACAAAAAGAACTTACAACAATGAAGATTCACCAAATAAAAAGTGTCATCATGGATCAATTCTCGAGAACTTCAAGCACACCTACTCTGATAACAATTGTAGTGACCCAATTTGATGAAATGTGAAGAATAGTGAAGATCAAGTAAATCAATCAATCATGAAGAACACAAAGAGTAAATAAAATCGTTTAAGCTCCATTAAAATAACAATATTACAAGTGGGTAATGTAAATTCTCTCACTAAACTAATCTCTCAAATGGGTTCCATTATGGTTCTTATCTAAATGGGAGTCACTCACTTCCTATTTATAGGAAAGACTCAACCCATTACACATCATAATAGGGTAAGCCACATCTCAGGAGAACTTTGCACCTTAACAGTGACAACTTGATATTCGAATATTTGGAATGAATAATATACTAATGTGAAATTCAATCGTCACGATATTTCATTTATGCATCAGGTTTTTGATGTTATATTTTGTTTCAAGTTAATCAAGATTACACTTAAATGGGGGAGGTTTGTTGGTGAATTGTTTCATTAATTGTATAGTGTAATGGATTGACTTGTTGACCAAAATCGATCTTGATGAATATTAAAAATGTAAGGAAGGTGTGCAGTACAAACTTGTTTAAGTTTATACAAGATTTAAAGTAAGGGAAAAATGATTTCAGAACTGAAAATGATTTCGAAACTGGAAGTGATATCGAAACTAAAATGATTTCGGAACTACATTAGATTTCGGAATGGAAATTTCTTTCAATAAGCTCCGATGATTCGAAACTCGTTGGAATGTTACTATTCGTTTTTGATGGACCAGAACTAGTTGGAACGATACTCTCCACTTCCTTATAATCGGAACACATTGAAACGATATTGTTCACTTCCGATGGATCGGAACGTCTCAAATCGGAACGCGTTGGAACAGTTTACATTGGTTTTATAGTTTGGTGTTTTACTCGTCGGATTATTCTATTATCCAGTGGTTAAAACGACTGTTTTGTGTCAGGTCTGACTGTTGGTGGCAGTGTTGGGACACTCGTCAGTTATGCTACTTTCCAATGGTTAATACCTGCTTTTTTGTGTCAGTAATGAAACTGTCTCATGATAGTTTTAGACGTAAGACATATTTAAGCAAATTTTGGTCAAAAATTTTGGTACAACGAACGAAAAACATACTTCTCATTCTCTTTTCTTTCTCTCAAACTTCCAAGTATTATCCAATTGAGGATTTGGGAGTACCACCCAAATACTTCAATTTAAAAGTGTTTAACACGATTCTCAGAATTTCCATGTTCATACCTCCACTCATAAAACATCATAAACCAGAAAACAACATTTCAACATAAAACATCATTTCATCATAAAACACAAAACATCATATCAATAAAAAAACATAAAGTTTCTTTAAAGACAACCTTTTCAAAACAAATCATCAATATTTCACCATAACTCCTTTTTATCATCAATTCAACCTGTTAGGGAAACTCTTTTATTTTCTATTTCACTTACATAAAATACTCAACTATTTCCCTTTTTATAGAAAACATAAAGTGTAACATCCGAATTTTTAGGTTTATTAATTATATGTTTATTTTGAGATTTATATGAGTGACTCGACGAGTTGGGAGTCTAACTCGTCGAGTAGGGTCGAGTTGATCACGTGGGATTAGTGGTCTACTCGACGAGTCCGAGAGTCGACTCGCCGAGTAGACGTTGAATGGTGAAACCCTAAGTTCCCGGGTATGGGACCTATTTAAGGACACTTATAGCCTCATTTTCGGCTCACCAACCATTCTTCCACCTTGAGAGAAACCATAAATGGCCATAGAGCTTAAGGAGAGAGTTTAAGCTTGCATTTGAGTTTTTTGTGCATTACTTTTGAAGTGAAGGGGAGGATTCAAGCAAGGAACGTGAAGGAGGCTAGTAGATCTGAGGTTATCTTGTCCAGAAGCTTCTGAGAGAGGTAAAAAGTTCTCACCTTTCTCCTTGTGGTGATTGGATCTCATGTTTTTGATGATTAGGGCTTTCTACCACCTTTTTGTTGAGATATGAGTACATGGAGTCCCTTTCTAGGTCTAGACTTCAGATCTGGACCTTGTGAGGTCTAGAGGATCCAAAGGCTCAAGCTTTATTCAGTCACTTAAAGAGTTATTGTGTTTGGTGCCCTTGTTGGAGTTGTGATGGCATTTAGAGCAATATATGCCATGCATGGTCATAAAGATCAAAACTTTACGTGACTTTTGGACCTTAGGAGGATAGATCTAGGGTTTGGAGTAATGGATCTAAAATTGGACGTCTGAATGGGAAATTAGATTGAGTAAACTTGCCGCGTCCATGAGCTGACTCGACGAGTCGGTTCGGGTCCGTCCCGGTGTTCAAGGCCACACGATAACTCGTCGAGTTGGGGGTCAACTCGACGAGCTGAGTGGAACCTTCACGAGACTTCTGAGGATACGAGTGGACTCAACGAGTTGCATAAGTGCACTCGACGAGTCGGGTCAAACAAGGACTGTTGACTCGAGTTCAACTTCTGTTGACTTTAGGGTTGGGTCAATCGTGAGTAACGGAGACCAGGGAGGGGTAAAATGGTCTTTTACCCACTTCCCAAGTAGAGAGAGAAAGAGTAACCTTTGGTTTAATTAGAGTTGAGAATTCGAGTATTGATTAGAGATATTTAACCTATGTGTTAGGCGGTGGCTAGTTCGAGATTCAAGTATGAAGATGACTGCTTGCTTGCTTCGAGGTAGTCTTCTCACTATACTATGAGTAGTGATCTATGTGTGACCAGAGTATCTTATGTGCTTATATTGAGTGTTGTGATATCCTGCATTATGTCTTTGTGATTTATGTTGTATGTTATGTTGAGCTTACAGAGTTAGGACCAGAGGGTACACCCGACTTATGGGAGCGGAGGGTCCCACTGAGACACATTGACCGGAGGGTCTTACATTGACATAGCCTCGAGTGGCTAATGAGCTGGGTGTGTGGTATTTTGGGGAACTCACTAAGCTTCGTGCTTACCGTGTTGTGTGTTATGTGTTTCAGGTTTTCTCAGGATCACGGGAAGGCACCAGATTGATTGTACACACCGTTGATAGAGTTTTGTTTCGAGGATTCAGGGTTTTAATCAAACAATTATGGAGTCGCGATTTATAAATTAAATACACAAGATTTTGTGAAATGTGTTATGAGAATTATATGATTTTAAATGAAAATTTTATTCGAAAATTTACGGTGTTACATAAAGCATGTAGAAGCCTATATGGATCTTCAAGACAATTCATAGAATATTATCCAATAATATCATGTGAAAGCTTTTAGAGAAAAGTTTATAGTTTTTAGGACATATGCTCATGGTAAACTCAACTTGGTCCAAAGCTTGCAATACTGCACTCTAGCCTACAGTTCACCAAGCTTGCACTTCCAACTCTAATCTCAGTGCAAATGTCTCAAAATTTATTGGATCAACCTTAATATTTTCATAGATAATTGCATGACCCAATAATTGCACTTATTGAATAAAAAGGCCACATTTAAAGAACTTTGCAAAATCCTCTTTTTTTAGAACTTCCAACAATTCCCACAAATTTTTTTTGCTCCTTCTTACTTTTAGAATAAATAATGGTATAATCTATGAGCACAAATGAAGAGCATGTCATGAAATAGTTTGAAAAAATGAGATATAAAATCTATAAAAGTTGATCCAACGTTAAGTATGACGAACCAGACCGAAACTGAAAGAACCCAAAACCAATTAAGGAGTAAACGGGAAATTGAGAACGGATCGAACACCACTAATCGATTCCAACTAGTTCTGATTCAGTTCTACTAGAAAGTGTGCTATCTAAGGTGTTCGAAATCGGAACCGGACCGAAACCAAAAGAACCAAAAATGATAGATTAGGGAACCGAAAAACAGACCAAATAGCATTAATTGGTTTTAACCGGTTCCGATTTGTGTTTTTGGTTAAAAATTTCATCCCTAGGCCTATCTCGTATTCTACAGATATCTACAGATGTGGTCCATAGACTACAAACATTTTACCTCTTAAAAAAATAAACAACACCGAAGTATAAATTAAGTCAAAACTTGGAGAGGAGGATTCAAACCTACAAGTATGAAAAATATGGTATGTGACTTGACTTATTTTGTCTTAACTAAGTTTGTACTTAAAATACCGAAGGGCTTGAAGCCCACCAATATTAGTATCATGTGTTGTAGAAAGGTGTCCATTCCCAAATGGTTGAGGGTTTAAGTCCGGTTGTGAGCAAATGAGTAGATTTTAGGAATAGGTTTAGTGGATGTGTCTTAGCCATTCCAAAAAAAAAAAGTAAACTAGATTGATGGGAATCTGTCAGTAATACGTTTCTTTGGCAGTGGCGGACCGTAAGAGGGGCTGGGGGAGGCCATGCCCCCCCCCCCCAGCTATGCATAATATATTTATAAAGTCACCCAACAGTCAACAAATTAACTAATTTGGCCCCTGATTTTTCGGTCAAAGAAAAAACTTAAGTATTAACAAAAAGTCTAAGCAAAATAACCATGAACTATCCAAAAAAAAAAATCCGAAAATCGTTGCTAAAAATAAGAGAGATCTTGTTTCATTAGGAAAATGAAAATTTAAGAAACCAAAACCCTATAAAAACTAATCAAAATTCTAATCATATTTACACAATTCTTAACTCAAACTTTGAGTTTAAGAAAACCTAAAAATTTACAGCTCCCCGCCGATTACCTTATTCGCATGATTTCTTTCAATTATTGCTCTCTGTCGGAGTTTAAGAAAACCTGAGGTTAAAAACATTTGACTCCATCTGCCTGCCTTCCGTGTCCTTCTCCGGTTTCTCTCCATAAGAAGTTGAAAACGGTACTCTCTTTTTCTCTTTCTCTTCTCCCACAAAAAGTATGATATTATCTATGATATGAAATATCTTTAGATATTATCTTGGAGACTTTGTAAAGTGTGATATAGGCAATAGGGTAGACTTGTAAAAGTTTTATTACTTATTTAATGTTCACAGACAAATTATACTATACTGTTTGGTATTGTAAAAATGTAAAAGGAATTAGAAACATCAAAATATGTATCTGTTTATTGGTATAAAATAAAAGTAAGTATTAAAATCAATCTGTATACATTAATTTATTTATAATGTGAGTCTTATTTTTTATAAAAAAGGTTAAGAATAAAATGTAAGGTAGACCGGTAGAGTGTTTGAATGATTTTTGGTTTTGTTATTCGAAAGACAATGTGTTAAAAAAATTAGTTTAAAAATAATTTTGCAAGACTTAAAATCAACGAAGTCCATTTTAATCGGCAATAAAGTTATAGTTTTAGAGTGCAAAATTTTGAATAAATTTTCTTCTCTATATTGTTATGTTTTGAAAATTTGATTCTTGGCCCCCTATTTATTGTGTATGTGTTGGTATTCTGTCAAAAATTGTCAAAAATAAAGTTTGTAGTAATCCGACGTTATTTTGTTACAAAAGTAACATAACTAGAATGTTGGAAATCTATAGGTATTTATCGACGAAAAATTATGTCAGTAAACTAGTAAAGTGTCTAAAATATCATCAAAATAAATCCACCCCATTTTCCCCAATGATTATTTTCTACGGTATTTCGTCGTTAAACTTTGTGTCCAACTATTATCAGGATAATGGGCCACTGGAAATTAGGCAGTTTTCTAGTAATGCTTGTAGTTTGGAGGAGTGTAGAGAAACTAAAAGTGAAAAATCATGATATTAGCTTAATTTTAATATGTATCTACATTAGGTAGTTAATATATGATTTACAAAGTAACATCTTTAATTTATAGGGTTCTTTTTAAAATTTTGTGTGGGTATTCACACATGTATGTAAAAACATTTGTGTATCCTCGGTTGTTACGATTTCCAAACGTGGATATCCAAGAATAATGCAACCCCATTCTTGTACTATTAATCTTGCAACATTTGTCGTTAAACACTTATTTTGGAGCACTAGTGGTTTTTTTTTTTTTTTTTTTTTTTTTTTTTTTTTTTTTTTTTTTTTTTTAATAAACTGTAGATGCATTAAACCACTAGCAGGACACTAGTAAAAAAGAGCACAAACTTTACAAGTTACATGCATAAAATGAAGAGTTACACTAATCAAACCAACAAATAAAATTATAAGGGGATCTATTCTTGATCAGGTTAAAGGCAGTTAAAGTTAACTGAATCTCATCTGTAGCATTTAACGAAGAACACCTCTTTTTCTTAAACATGAATGCATTCTTCGCTTTCCAAATGCACCACACCATCGACAAAGTTAACATTGAATTGAAGAATTTTCCTCTTTCCATGTATGGACTCATTCAAAACATTTAGGGAGGAGAAATCATTCCCTCCCAACCCACTGAACCGACTATCATATCAATTTTTGTCTCTTATTTTTTCTTTATCTTTCCCAACCCACAACACACAGAAATCTTATCTTTCTCAACCCACTCAATTTAAAAAAATACAAAACAACTAAGGTACAAGTTTTAAAACACATGATACAAGAAAAAATGAGAGAGAGAAAGTAGAGAGAGAGTATGAAGTGGGTTAGTGAAACCAATTAAACAACCCGCTGAAGAGGGAGTGATACCGACGGTAACTCTATTGCTAATTAAGATTTTACCTTGGTTGTTGTGTATTTTTTTAATTGAATGGGTTGAAAAAGATAGGGTTTCTGTGTGTTGTGGGTTGAGAAAGATGAAGAAAAATGAAAGAGAAAAACTGATGTGACAGTGGGTTCATTGGGCTGGGAGGGAATGACTCCCTCCTCCCTTAGAAGCTCCCCTTTGTTGCTAGGTATAAAGGAAACAGACGTGCTCCAAGCCATGAACCAAAGGCAAATGCTAGACGAGAATTCACATTTGAAGAAAAGATGGTCAACAGATTCCTCATCTATACCACAAAGTGAACATGTTAAGTTATTTAAAACTATGCCCCTCAAAACAAGATTACTAGCTATCGGTACCTTGTTCAAAAGCATACGCCAAAGAAAGCAATTTGCTTTTATCGGTGCCCACCTGATCCACTTAAAACCGACATCTTCTAAGTTTTTTTTTGACAACATCAGCCTTAAAGATCTAATAGAAAACAATCCCGACGAATCAGCTTTCCACATCCAAATATCTGCCACCGTAGAGCTTTATGATAGACACAACCTTATTTTGGCAGCCCTCCCTTGTTTCCAAGCCTCTCCTTAAACTCCTCTTCCATCGCGCTTATAAAACAACTTCATAATCACCATTTAACCTTTCTGAAACATTGCAATTTTTGTCTACCTCAAGCACGTACAACTTCGAAAAAGTCTTTTAACGTAAGATCTCCACACCATTTGTCTTTCCAAAAGTGAGTATGTTTACCATACCCCAATTTGTCTTTCCAAAAGTGAGTATGTTTACCATACCCCAATTTTCTGAAAAGAAAATCTTCAAGAGACAAATCCCAATCTCCAAGCTCTTCATTTATTTGATATATGGAAAGCCAAGTACCCAAAATTCCAAACTTAGCAAAAGGTTTCCCATCAATACAACTTGTATTGTGCAAAGCCTTAATACAAGAGGACCAAATTAAGCGAATTCACCTCACTTTTTTAAGACTACCCGCTCTAAGACCTCATTTCTCCTTAGGCAATGTCGCCATGTCCCAATCCACCCAATGAATCTTTCTCTTGTTTTCAACGCCTTCCCAAATAAACTTTCTTCTAATACCCTCCAACGTCTCAATCTCCTTCTTGGGAGCTTTAAAGAGAGCAAAATAATAAAGAGGAAGACTCCCACTTAATGAGAGTAAGCCTCTCACCAAAGAAAGATTATTAGCTTTCCAAACAGACAACTTAGATTTGAAATTTTTTCAAAATCGGGTTCCAGTTTTTTGCAAACTTCATATTTGCACCAATAGGACGGCCAAGGTAAGTAAAAGTAAAAGAAGCGGGCTCGTAATGTAAGATGCTAGCAAGGCGAGGAACCTCAAGATCATCCACACCAATATCATATACCTTGCTTTTAAGAAGGTTCACTTGAGGCAAGATAAAAACATCTAATAATACTTGAGAAAACATATGCAAGTCTTGTGCAAGCCCTTTAAATACATTATATAAGATATAAGAGAACTACGATAAAATCATATACATAAAGTTATTTTGATTATTTCCATGAAGTCGTAGCATTTGCCAAGAAACAAAACATTGTGTTATTCATTAAGTATTTAGAAAAGGTGACGAATACTTGAGAAAACATTATCGTGACATTCTTAAAGGTTTAAGATCTTTCATATTATGCATGGTTCGCTGTTCATGATTATTTTCTGAAATCGAGTCCTCCATAACTAATTTGATCTAAAATTTCATTTAACAATACCACAAGCTTGCAATGGTGTTGTTTCTCTTAACCTTATTTTTGGAATTTCATAAAAACGACACCATTTTACATAATGTTGAATACAATATAAGGCTATTTGCAGCCAAAAAAATTACTTGTACAACTAAAATTAATATTTCATAATTTATTTGCTAACTAAAATCAAAATATGTATCATGTTTAAAGTAAGATATATTCATGTTAATTTGTAAATAATTTGGCATGGAATCATATGGAAAAAATTATCTTTTAAAATGAAACGTTGATTTACAAGCGTCAATATAAAAAAGAGACAGACGTTTCCCTTAGAAATGCGAACAATTTTCTCACAACCAACCAATGAACTATGACCAATCCATGAAATGCACATCGATACCATAAGATCATGATAGGCTAAACCTAAACTGAGATAAGTAAATATACAAGTTATCATTGCTATATAAATCTTGTTCAATTAAATATGTTCCTTTTTCGTTTATATCAATTGCTATAGTTACGATTTAAAAGGGCAAGTTTTTAACTTTTTGTAATCATAAAATCAAAATTTTGCAGGTTTTCAATCACCAATCTTACACACATAAAAGGATGATTGATATAAGCGACAGTTGTCCCCACCAAAGCAAATATGCTAGTGCAAACCAAACTGTTTAAACAATTAAGTTGCAAGCTGCAAATCCAACAATGGTGCAAAGATAAAATAAATAAATAAATAAACACTGCTAACATGTTTAATTATCAGTCATCTATGAGATTAACATTCATACATTCATGAGGGAAGTACCACATGTTTGCATCAAAGACCCTATATTTTTGACCCGTATAAGGGAAGAAAGAATATCTTTCGTATTGTGACCGACATGGTTCTAGCTTAATAGCAACAGAATCATTCAAGTTGCCAAGAAAGAATGCATATTCTTCTATTGTCTTTTCAGGCATCACCCATTTCATTTCACCAAAATCTAGTTCCTGAACCTTGTACAAATCTTCACAACTTTGATTCATCACATAAAGGTTTTCACCTGAACTTACAAACTCCAGAAATAAGAAATGTGGCTTCCAAAAATTCTTGATTTCAAGTAATGTCAATTTGTGCTTTGGCTTGAGTCTCATTTCATACACACGACAACCCATGTTTATGGTGTATATCTTCCCCTTAAAAGCATGTAAATCAAGGATGGGGAAAGTGGAGGAAACATGATTCCATGCTCCTTTACCCGCTATAGAAAACAATATATTATGGGTGAATTTATCTAACATAATTATTACCCACTTTGATATTGAAGGTGAAAAGACAAGGATAGCCTTAATTATTGGTGGATCGTGATCTACATAAAGGGGGCAATCAGGGAAGTGAAGTTCCTGCCTTGTGATGGGATTCACAAGCCAGAAGTCTTTGGTTTCCCTCCCGAACAAGACCAAGTAACCACAAGTTAATCCAACACACGTCCTTCCAACAGAATGGGGAAGGAGAGTTTTGTACTTTCTTCCTTCAAAGTCCTTTAGGTAGCAGTAGCACTCTTTATCATATGCACGATTAGAGATTTGCATCGACATGGGTGGTTTGGATGCCATAAATATCTTCCTGTTAGAGAGTGCACATGACCTCCATGACTTACAAACTCCACTACATGCAACAAAATCAACAACTCCCAGTTGCATTATAACTAAACAAAACACATCATAGTTAAGGTCTGACCACATTGTCACACCACTGTTGTCACAAGTCTTGAACCTCTTCTTGCTAGATGCGTCATCATCACGATTCTGGTTTCTAGTCATACTCCTTGTCTTAACCATTACTACATTCACAAAAAAAGATATCCACGATTTTGGTAAATGCAAATTCCACATAAGATACAAGAGTTGTAATCAAGGGAAAAGGATGCATGTATATACAAATGCTATATTTCTCAAATAAAATTGAAGTTTACAATATTTGCATGAAACAGGGATAACAAACACAAGATGCTCTTATAATATTTATGCTTTTGCCTATGGCCATGCTTCTTGTAATCACCAAAATACCAAATTGAAACAAACCCAAGCTAATCCAACAAACTAATTATAATCACTTTATGTACTACTATCATAACGACTATCAATTTCAAAAAAAAAAAAAAAAAATGAAGACAATCGCTTTATTTCAAAAGTTGTAAATGAAAAACAGAGTTGCTTTTGACTGAAGACATACATTCTTAATATAATTGGCTAAGGTAAATACTCAATTACAAAACCAAAAAAGCTATGAAGAATCGAATAAGCAGCAATTAACCTCCGAACCAGAAAAACTATACTAAATTCTTTAATCGGCAGCAACTCAAAAAAAAAAAAAATAATAATAATAATTAAGAAAGAAGAACCCAAAAACCCCATGTCAAACGGATCAAAATATTCAAGAAATCTTAAACATTTAAGCTCTGGTTTACTCGATTACAGAAGCTATAAAATCATAAATTCAAAACCAGGAAACATAATACTAAGTGATATAAAGCATTAAGCCCTAGATATTTAAGTAATCAACCAAACTACATTGATATATTAAACGGAAAGTATAATTTTTTTTTTAAAAAATTTACCTTGCTTGACTGTGGTAGAGGAATAGTGTAGAAGAATACGCTTGAGTTTATAGGTTTTAAGAATTAAGCGGTAGAAGTAGAACTCAAACTCAAAGATAGCCGTTGCTTCCGTTATATATAGCAATGAAGCAATCCCTATAAGTAATTTTGGTAATCCAACGACGATTCATGACTCGTGCTACTTCGCTTCGCTGCCTGTTAATTCATATTCAATGGGCCCAATTTCTACTTCTAACATAAATTATTAGGGGCCCCATGCCACAGTCTTCAGGGCTTTGTGTAAAACTGAGGCTTATTAAAATTGTAAACCATGAAAATGATTGAAATTTATGGATTTTTAAAGTTGGAGCGAAAGATTCTATCTATGACTAGCCAGTTTCGTTTTGCACTTATGATAACAACCACCACATCTTATATCTTTATGTTTTATATATAGATTGTGCATGTGTTTAATTAATTTATTAAATAATTAGTTTTAGAAAGATAGAAAAATAAAGATCGAAGAAGATGAAAGATCTTCGTAATTTTTGACAAAAATCGTATAATTTAAAATTTATATTATTCATGGACTTCATTGGTAAGACATTGAAATGTAAGTGAGTGGTTAGTCGAGCTCGTTCAAACTCGAGTGGAGGTCGTGTTAAACAAGTCTAAGTTGAGTTTAAGTTTAATTTGAGCTCCTTTGTTAAACGAATCGAGCCCGAGCTTCCATCTACGTGAGCTCCTTTAGTTCGCGAGCCCCAAGCCTATATGTAATATGTTTATATAGAATTTTAATTTTTTACTTTAGACACATATTTCAGTGAAGATGATATAAAAATTGTTTTTAACTAAATAGATATAGATTCCCCTTTTTCTGTTTCGCAATGAATCCCATGCGCCCCTTTGCTTTTCAAAATCAACAAAAGACATCGAGCTTTCATAATTTAGTAAGACGGGCTTCGCTTCAGTTAGGCTCACGAGCCAAGCCCGAGGTTGTTAAATCTTTAACGAGACGAGTTTGAGCTTCACTATAAGGCTCAGATCGAGCTCAAGCTCGATCCCTATAAATTTAAATGAACCAAGCTCGAGCTATTTTAGATTAGGGAACGGACGACTCGTTTACACCCTGATAGGGAGATCAAGGTTTTGAATCTCTTTCCATGGCATTCCCTTCCATGTGTTGTCATGACATGCCATACAAGCTTCCACCTCATCAAATGAAATACAGGTTCATGAGAGTTTACTAAAAGATAGTCTGGAAAATGTTCCCTATTCTTAAGGGTTAGATTGAACAAAAAAATTATGTCTAAACCAAATAAGTGTCAAAATATTAGGTGTTTTTGTGAAAGTAACTCTTGATTATTTCAAAGACGGCATACATGTGCAAGAAACATAACATTGCGATAAGCATTTCAAATAAAGGAACCATATACTTAATTCAAGAAAACATAATCCTGATAGAGTAAATTTACACGAATGGTCTCTATGGTTTGGGATAATTTATGCGTTTGGTTCTTAACTCATTCTTTTAACTCGGACGGTCCCTAATTTCAATTTTTGTTGTTCGTTTGGTCCCTAAAATACTTAAAAAGACTATATTGCCCTTAATAATTTCTTTTTTTGATTTTATGTCATTTGTTTATGTTCTTTTTTATTTTTATTATATTATTAGAAAACATATTTAATAAATAACTATAGGTGGGTTTATGTTCTTTTTTATTTTTATTATATTATTAGAAAACATATTTAATAAATAACAATAGGTGGGTCCCACCACCCTAAACCACCCTCCTAAATCTCCGGTTATTTCTCCCTTCCCCACCAAAAGTATGGCGAACCCTCCCCCACCAAATTTCGGCGAATCCATCCATACCGATTATCCCCACCAAGTCCCTACGACTTTCCTATGTTTTCCACGCTTCCCACGACCTTCTTGAGTTTGTGTTTCATATTTAAAAATGAAAATAGAAACCTTTCTGGATGTGTTTGTGATTTAAATGTGTTTTCTTTGTTCCAAATGAAATAAAGAAAATCGAACATCACCTGCCACCCCTCTTGACCGAAATTGAAACTGAGGTGTGAGAACCGATACAAACAACCCAAATATAACCGATTTCTAAAATCCAAAACAAGCCGGAACAAACCTGCAACGAATTTTGTCTTGAGACCTCTCAAAATCCAAATTTGGGAAAGAATCAGTTTGTCGACGAACCAATCAAATGAAAAAAATGAATCCATCAGATTTCTTGTTCCATCATCACCAAATCCAACATTGATTTCTTCTTTCAAAGAAAAGAATACATCAGATGAAAAAAAATTAATACATCAAATGCAACCCCCCTCCAATTATCGTTTGATTTCTTATTCCACCATCAGGAAATCCAACTTAACAGGGAGAGAAGGATGGATTTTTGTTCTTCAAGTGCAGGAGGGTTACTTGCGACAAAAGAGAGAGAGATGCGACGACACTGACAATGTTTTTCGAGAAGCATAGGCGTGAACAAATGCAACATTGACGGGAACTAAGGTTTCCATACCTTTGTTTTTTTTTCATTGGAAAAAACTTGGCATCAATGAAGATGGTTACCAGTGGAGGTGACCTACTGGTTACCGACAGCGGTGACATATCCAATAGGTTGTAGGCGATGGTTACCGATTGAGCTCAGGGCATCCACAATCCATTGAACTCTATAAAGTTCAATGGATTGTCACATCATCCATTAAACACCTATACAACAACACCCACAACCCATTAAACTCTTATGCAATCCTAATCATTATTTTATTCTTTCTGTTGAACCATTCAATGACAATTCAACTCCTTAATTCACCTTTACTTCATGTCATCACACACATTTCATTCAACTCTTATTCAATCCTAATCATCACCACATTCAACTCTTATACTACTTGCATTTTGGATGCTCTTAGAGAAAGAGAAGAATTGAGGAAATATAGGATTAGTAAAACGTGGGGTTTGGGATACCGGTGGGGTGGGTTTTGGGTTTTTTTTTCAAATACTAATAAATAATTAGTAATTAATAAAATGTTTTTTGAAAAATTGTAAGGGCAATATAGTCACTTCGGATGTAGCAGGACCAAAGATGCAACAAAATTAAATTTTATGGACCTTCCGAATTAAAAAAAAAATTAGGGATAAGCGCGAGATTACCCAAAACCATTATGATCATTCGTGTAATTTACTCATCGTGATATTAATGAAGGTTTAAAGGTCTATAATAAATATTTCATAATTTATTTATATTAAAGCAATTTTGTCGTTGCTTTTATTTTCTATTAAAAAAAATAGCATTCTCGTCATTTCTATTTTCATCGTTAAATGTTAAAAGAGGTAAGGATCAAAAGTTTTCTTTTGTTTTTTGTGTGTGACTTCCGATGTATGTGTTATAAGACAAACAAGTGTAACTGCATATGAGTTTTGATCTCATAACATATATGATTTATTATACACATTGTAAACAAAATTGACATCTAATGGCATAGACAAAATACAACTGAAAACTAAAAAAATGGCACTATTGATCATCTTGGTAATAATCGGCATGAAACATCTATTATTTACGTATTCGATTAACCCTTGAGTTATGCTCTATTTGCAAAGTTTAGTCCCTGGTGGCAATTTCCTAATTTCGGAGTTGCTGGAGTACGCGGGATGTACACCCTCATACGCTGAGCGTACTCCGGATCACCTTAATATACAACGCATACGCTGGTACGCTGGACGTACGCAACGAGGGTGAAAACCCTAAATTTTATGTTTTAGACCCTATTTAAACACATTTATAACCTCATGCACCTTCTTATCTTCAACCTCCCTCCTCATTTCGAAACCCTAAAGAGTGTTTGTGCATTCTGAAGCTTGTTGAGCCATTTTTGGTGCCATTTGGAGCTTTTGGAGTAGAAGGAAGAGCATTGAGGTGGTGGTGTTTCACTCAAGAATTTAGATCCAACATCTAGTCCCCCTTGTGCACCTTGTGGAGGTAAAAAGTTTCAACCTTGATGTAGAAATCTTATGGATCAAGTTTTGTCTCAAAGTTGTTCCCTTTTTGGTCCTAAACTTGGTATTTGTGAGTAGAAGGTACTCCAAGGTATTTGAGTTGTCCTTTAAGAGGTTTTAAGGGGTGTTAAGTCATAAAGTTGGGTTTTTGGTCACTAGTTTCCCTCTATGCAAGTGCTAGATGGTCTTAATGGGTTAAGAGACTAAGGTTTTTGGAGTTAAGGACTTAATAGCCATGATAGACCATAAAGTTGGAAACTTTATGGTTAAGAATATCTTTTGTTGCCTAGATCTGAAGTTTGGACGTAAGTGCTTAAATGATTAAGCACTTAATAAGACGGGTGGTATGCAGCCGTGTACGCAGGGCGTACCGATAGGTATGCTGAGTGTACGAGGTCAGCTTCCAGATCCTCGATCATCTGCGAAGTACGCCTCACATACACGAGGAGTACGCCCCGCGTACTGACTAAGTTGACCCGGTTGACTTTGACCTGGATTTTGACTAGGGTTTGACCTAGGGGTATTTTAGGTATTTGAATGGTAGTTTGAGTTTTGGTTACTATTATTCGTAAAGGTGACTGTTAGTATGGGTTTCAGAGCAGCATGTCAGTTCAGCTTTTTGACTGTCTGTGAGGCGAGTCTTTCTTACCACCTTAAGTGGGTCGAAGGCACCAAGACCGAGCCATTATATTGTAGGAGGAGAAACTGCATGTTATTGTATGATTTTGTTTGATGTGTTTGTATGATTTATGTATTGTGCTATATGGGCTCGTAGTCATTATGAACTCGGGGTTGATACGGAATCGGAGATTGATTCAGACCCAACACTACTATTTGTTGTTATTTTGGGTTGATACGGACCCGAGGTTTGATACAGACTCGACACAGCCACGTGTTGTTATATTATATGTATGTTGTATGTGGTAATTTAGGAAGCTCACTAAGCTTTATGCTTACAATTTATGTTTATGGTTTCAGTTACTTCCAACTCAAAAGGGAAGGGCCCGGCGTGATGGCAGAACATCTTCCCCACATGATCTCCGCACTTGATGTATTTGTACTTTGAAGTTTTGGAATATTGTAATGAATGATGGCTTTTTATACAATCAATGAATGGAAATTAATGGATTTTAAATGAAGAATTTTAGTACTATTTTTGGGTCGTTACAAGTTTGTATCTGAGCCGTGGTTTGAGGAATTCAGGCATACTCTCAGGTGTGTCAGAACTCAAACTGAGGAAATGATAGTTTTTCATAAATAATAATGAATTTAAACTTTTAAAAAGGGATTTATTTAAGAAAAAGGGGGTGTGATACGTGCGATCGGCCGAGCTCAAGTAAGTGGTTCCCAAATTACCCAAACTTATGTCTTATGAGTAGTTTGCTTGATATGAGAACTGTATGCTAGAGTAGGGCTAAGGATATATTTAGGAATTATATGATAGAATTGCATGATTTGCGTGATGCCTTATAGCCTAGTGGAACTTGATGCGATGCATTATTTGGAATTGATATCGGCTTAGTTATTTGCTAAGTGTATGCTTTCAAAGTTGTATACGATTAGGATTGTATAGCAATAGAATGATCAATTTGGCCTCATTTCCTGTTCCTTGTTTGGTTGTGGACTTAGGGTAGAATCATCATTTGACAGTCTTTGTGATCCTATTTTGTGTTTAACTTGCATGCATATGCCAACCAATAGTGTTGATTGAGGTTCTTGTTATTGCGAGTAGTGAGAATTGTGATGGGTTTTGAGCATTCTAACACTCCTATGGTGTACATGTAACCCTAGAAACCTTGGATCTATGTTTTCTCTATTATACATGCAAATTTGATTTTCCAAGGTTCTCAACCTAACTAGCATGTTATGGGGTACTTGTAATATAAAACCTTAGTAGAATAACATACCTTTTTCTTGTGTTTGATTGCTTGGAGATTCAAGAGCCTAGCACCAATAATGTGGATGCCTCAAGTGGAATCACAAATCACCAAACCAACTTGGAAACTTGAGAGAATAGTATGCACTTAGTAGAAATTGGCCCACCTTTGTTCTCACACACACTAGTGCCATTTCATGTGCCAAAGACCTCTTTATATAACATGGTGGATTAGGGTTACATTCATGTAAACCCTAATACCCATGACCTTTCATTTCCATAGGATCCATGGCTTAAAAAATCCATGGACTATCCATGCAAGCTTAGCCCATCCTAAGTGAACTTGGCCCATTCTATATATATAAGAGTCCATATTTAATTAGTCTCTTTTGATCACTAAATTAATTCCAAATTAATTCTTGATCAATACTAATTAAATAATATGATTTAATAGTAATATATTATAACTAATAATATACTAATAAATCACAAATATACTATTCTCAAAAGATTATCCATACAAATTGTTTCGGTGAAGTGCAACCCAAATGGACCATGCCGGGTCGGGTCAAGTACATATCAAATATAGTTACGAATTTAGACACCTTATCCAATAGTCTCCCACTTGGATAAGTCTGATAACTATAGTTGCAAGTATGACTTCAGGAACCGACCACCAACCGTAGCTCTTAGGACTCTGTTGACCTATGAAGTTCCATTTTAGATAAGTGATCATATAATCCTCTGTTCAAGATATCAGCCGGACAAATACATGGAACAATGTCATACTTATTGTCTAGCAGTTTGTTTCCCGATTTCCGATTTGTTTGACATAGAACTAAACTGAACACATCAATTCGGTTCTGACCGGGCCCGACACATAGGTCAAAACAAAATCATCGAGGGGCCCAGATATCGCTTTTAATCCTCCAAGGACCAAAAGGAACAGATAAACTTCGACTCATATGCTTGTACTAACTACTTGTTGAATCATACACAATGGCACACTTTATAACATCAAGTTACTGATGCGTTTTCGTGCAATCAATGCACAACCAACTCATAGTCAACAACTCACATCTCTAGGTTTGAAGACTTATATGATATTACCGTCTCACGATCACTCGAGATAAATTCCATGAAGTGATACAAGTGAGCGTGGGTTTAATCCAATACTCAGAACTTATGAGCACTCATGAATGTTGTAGCAACTTTTGCTATGTCTAAAACCTTAGACATCTACAAGCCCAATTCATGACATTCTTGATTCATACCTACTTCCAAAGTACGACTGACTGTGGAGAGTTTGAATAAAGTGATTATTTTGGAAGTCAAAACATGCAAAGTTGAAACAATAGTAAACAATTGACACAAGATAGAAACACCTTACTTATAAATAAATAACAACTTTTATTTAATCATCAAATGTCAATTACATTTTACAAGTTTCGGAAATAGCTATCGAATCTGTAAAACTAATATCGTCCTTCATCCCGATGCGCCTCACATGCTGCGAATGCTTAACCCTAGTCAGTCCCTTCGTGAGGGGATCTGCTGGGTTCTCTTCTGACGATACCCTCTTAGCCACGATGAGTCCTTCTTCTATCTTGTGTCTTATGAAGTGATATTTTCTGTCAATGTGTTTGGATCTGCCATGATCTCTCGGTTCCTTGGCTAAGGCAACCGCACTATTGCTGTCACAGAAAATCTCCATATGCTCCTTTATAGCTGGTACAACTCCAAGGTCTCTGATGAAGTTCCTCAGCCATATCGCCTCCTTCGCCGCTTCACTCGCTGCTATGTACTCTGACTCACATGTCGAATCAGCTACTGTCTCCTGCTTGGAACTTTTCCAAGTAATTGCTCCTCCGTTCATGGTAAAGACCCAGCCCGACTGAGAGCGGAAATTATCCCTATCAGTCTGAAAGATAGCATCACTATACCCCACTACTCTCAAGTCATCACTCCCACCAAGGGTAAGGACCCAGTCCTTAGTCCTCCGCAGGTACTTGAGAATGTTATTGACCGCAGTCCAGTGAGCCTTGCCAGGGTTCCCCTGATATCTGCTGACCATGCTCAGAGCAAAGGCCACATCAGGGCGGGTACAAGTCATAGCATACATGATCGAGCCAACAGCGGAAACATATGGTAATTGACTCATCTCAGCTATCTCAACCTCTGTACTCGGACTCTGCGCCTTGCTCAGTTTGGCATTGCTTTGGATCGGTAAATCGCCTTTCTTGGAATTCTGCATGTTGAACCTTTTCAACACCTTGTCCCAATATCCTTATCCCTAGGATATAGGCAGCTTCTCCAAGGTCCTTCATAGCGAAACACTTCCCAAGCCAGGACTTAATCTCCTGCAAAGTTGGGATGTCATTTCCCAAGAGTAGTATGTCATCCACATACAGTACCAAAAAGCTAACTATACTCCCACTAGCTCTGACATATACACAAGACTCATCTTCGCTTCTCGAAAAACCAAACTCTTTGACTTTCTCATCAAAACAAAGATTCCAGCTGCGACATGCTTGTTTCAATCCATAAATGGATTTCTCAAGCTTGCACACTCTATCAGGGTACTCTGCACTAACAAAACCCTCTGGTTGACTCATGTAAACATCCTCAGCCAACTTTCCATTAAGGAAAGTGGTTTTGAGATCCATTTTCCATATTTCATAATCATGAAATGCAGCAATGGCTAGCATAACCCTAATAGACTTAATCTTTGCTACTGGTGAGAAGGTTTCATCATAATCAACTCCCTGTGTTTAAGTGAAGCCCTTCGCAACCAGTCACGCCTTATAAGTGTGCACTTTCCCATCCATGTCGGTCTTCTTCTTGAAGATCCATTTGCACCCGACCGTATTACGACCCGGTACATTGTCAACCAAGTTCCAAACTTGATTGTCATACATGGACTGTATCTCGCTGTCCATAGCCTCTTTCCACTTAGCAGACTCAGGGCCTGCCATGGCTTCCCTATAGCTGTTAGGTTCATCTAAATTTACCAGTGTACTATCACTGATAAATGTATCACCTTCCATAGTAACATGGAAACCATAGTAATACTCAGGTGGATTCCTAACTCTAATGGAACGCCTCAGAGGTACAGACTCGTCAGTTGGTTCAACAGGAGTTTCCTCCGCAGGTTGATTGCTAGGGTTTGAGGTTCCTTCTCCACTTGATTCTTGAAGCTCTTCAAGGTCAATTTTCCTCCCACTGTTTCCTCTTATAATATTTATGCTTTTGCCTATGGCCATGCTTCTTGTAATCACCAAAATACCAAATTGAAACAAACCCAAGCTAATCCAACAAACTAATTATAATCACTTTATGTACTACTATCATAACGACTATCAATTTCAAAAAAAAAAAAAAAAATGACGACAATCGCTTTATTTCAAAAGTTGTAAATGAAAAACAGAGTTGCTTTTGACTGAAGACATACATTCTTAATATAATTGGCTAAGGTAAATACTCAATTACAAAACCAAAAAAGCTATGAAGAATCGAATAAGCAGCAATTAACCTCCGAACCAGAAAAACTATACTAAATTCTTTAATCGGCAGCAACTCAAAAAAAAAAAAAATAATAATAATAATTAAGAAAGAAGAACCCAAAAACCCCATGTCAAACGGATCAAAATATTCAAGAAATCTTAAACATTTAAGCTCTGGTTTACTCGATTACAGAAGCTATAAAATCATAAATTCAAAACCAGGAAACATAATACTAAGTGATATAAAGCATTAAGCCCTAGATATTTAAGTAATCAACCAAACTACATTGATATATTAAACGGAAAGTATAATTTTTTTTTTAAAAAATTTACCTTGCTTGACTGTGGTAGAGGAATAGTGTAGAAGAATACGCTTGAGTTTATAGGTTTTAAGAATTAAGCGGTAGAAGTAGAACTCAAACTCAAAGATAGCCGTTGCTTCCGTTATATATAGCAATGAAGCAATCCCTATAAGTAATTTTGGTAATCCAACGACGATTCATGACTCGTGCTACTTCGCTTCGCTGCCTGTTAATTCATATTCAATGGGCCCAATTTCTACTTCTAACATAAATTATTAGGGGCCCCATGCCACAGTCTTCAGGGCTTTGTGTAAAACTGAGGCTTATTAAAATTGTAAACCATGAAAATGATTGAAATTTATGGATTTTTAAAGTTGGAGCGAAAGATTCTATCTATGACTAGCCAGTTTCGTTTTGCACTTATGATAACAACCACCACATCTTATATCTTTATGTTTTATATATAGATTGTGCATGTGTTTAATTAATTTATTAAATAATTAGTTTTAGAAAGATAGAAAAATAAAGATCGAAGAAGATGAAAGATCTTCGTAATTTTTGACAAAAATCGTATAATTTAAAATTTATATTATTCATGGACTTCATTGGTAAGACATTGAAATGTAAGTGAGTGGTTAGTCGAGCTCGTTCAAACTCGAGTGGAGGTCGTGTTAAACAAGTCTAAGTTGAGTTTAAGTTTAATTTGAGCTCCTTTGTTAAACGAATCGAGCCCGAGCTTCCATCTACGTGAGCTCCTTTAGTTCGCGAGCCCCAAGCCTATATGTAATATGTTTATATAGAATTTTAATTTTTTACTTTAGACACATATTTCAGTGAAGATGATATAAAAATTGTTTTTAACTAAATAGATATAGATTCCCCTTTTTCTGTTTCGCAATGAATCCCATGCGCCCCTTTGCTTTTCAAAATCAACAAAAGACATCGAGCTTTCATAATTTAGTAAGACGGGCTTCGCTTCAGTTAGGCTCACGAGCCAAGCCCGAGGTTGTTAAATCTTTAACGAGACGAGTTTGAGCTTCACTATAAGGCTCAGATCGAGCTCAAGCTCGATCCCTATAAATTTAAATGAACCAAGCTCGAGCTATTTTAGATTAGGGAACGGACGACTCGTTTACACCCTGATAGGGAGATCAAGGTTTTGAATCTCTTTCCATGGCATTCCCTTCCATGTGTTGTCATGACATGCCATACAAGCTTCCACCTCATCAAATGAAATACAGGTTCATGAGAGTTTACTAAAAGATAGTCTGGAAAATGTTCCCTATTCTTAAGGGTTAGATTGAACAAAAAAATTATGTCTAAACCAAATAAGTGTCAAAATATTAGGTGTTTTTGTGAAAGTAACTCTTGATTATTTCAAAGACGGCATACATGTGCAAGAAACATAACATTGCGATAAGCATTTCAAATAAAGGAACCATATACTTAATTCAAGAAAACATAATCCTGATAGAGTAAATTTACACGAATGGTCTCTATGGTTTGGGATAATTTATGCGTTTGGTTCTTAACTCATTCTTTTAACTCGGACGGTCCCTAATTTCAATTTTTGTTGTTCGTTTGGTCCCTAAAATACTTAAAAAGACTATATTGCCCTTAATAATTTCTTTTTTTGATTTTATGTCATTTGTTTATGTTCTTTTTTATTTTTATTATATTATTAGAAAACATATTTAATAAATAACTATAGGTGGGTTTATGTTCTTTTTTATTTTTATTATATTATTAGAAAACATATTTAATAAATAACAATAGGTGGGTCCCACCACCCTAAACCACCCTCCTAAATCTCCGGTTATTTCTCCCTTCCCCACCAAAAGTATGGCGAACCCTCCCCCACCAAATTTCGGCGAATCCATCCATACCGATTATCCCCACCAAGTCCCTACGACTTTCCTATGTTTTCCACGCTTCCCACGACCTTCTTGAGTTTGTGTTTCATATTTAAAAATGAAAATAGAAACCTTTCTGGATGTGTTTGTGATTTAAATGTGTTTTCTTTGTTCCAAATGAAATAAAGAAAATCGAACATCACCTGCCACCCCTCTTGACCGAAATTGAAACTGAGGTGTGAGAACCGATACAAACAACCCAAATATAACCGATTTCTAAAATCCAAAACAAGCCGGAACAAACCTGCAACGAATTTTGTCTTGAGACCTCTCAAAATCCAAATTTGGGAAAGAATCAGTTTGTCGACGAACCAATCAAATGAAAAAAATGAATCCATCAGATTTCTTGTTCCATCATCACCAAATCCAACATTGATTTCTTCTTTCAAAGAAAAGAATACATCAGATGAAAAAAAATTAATACATCAAATGCAACCCCCCTCCAATTATCGTTTGATTTCTTATTCCACCATCAGGAAATCCAACTTAACAGGGAGAGAAGGATGGATTTTTGTTCTTCAAGTGCAGGAGGGTTACTGGCGACAAAAGAGAGAGAGATGCGACGACACTGACAATGTTTTTCGAGAAGCATAGGCGTGAACAAATGCAACATTGACGGGAACTAAGGTTTCCATACCTTTGTTTTTTTTTCATTGGAAAAAACTTGGCATCAATGAAGATGGTTACCAGTGGAGGTGACCTACTGGTTACCGACAGCGATGACATATCCAATAGGTTGTAGGCGATGGTTACCGATTGAGCTCAGGGCATCCACAATCCATTGAACTCTATAAAGTTCAATGGATTGTCACATCATCCATTAAACACCTATACAACAACACCCACAACCCATTAAACTCTTATGCAATCCTAATCATTATTTTATTCTTTCTGTTGAACCATTCAATGACAATTCAACTCCTTAATTCACCTTTACTTCATGTCATCACACACATTTCATTCAACTCTTATTCAATCCTAATCATCACCACATTCAACTCTTATACTACTTGCATTTTGGATGCTCTTAGAGAAAGAGAAGAATTGAGGAAATATAGGATTAGTAAAACGTGGGGTTTGGGATACCGGTGGGGTGGGTTTTGGGTTTTTTTTTCAAATACTAATAAATAATTAGTAATTAATAAAATGTTTTTTGAAAAATTGTAAGGGCAATATAGTCACTTCGGATGTAGCAGGACCAAAGATGCAACAAAATTAAATTTTATGGACCTTCCGAATTAAAAAAAAAAATTAGGGATAAGCGCGAGATTACCCAAAACCATTATGATCATTCGTGTAATTTACTCATCGTGATATTAATGAAGGTTTAAAGGTCTATAATAAATATTTCATAATTTATTTATATTAAAGCAATTTTGTCGTTGCTTTTATTTTCTATTAAAAAAAATAGCATTCTCGTCATTTCTATTTTCATCGTTAAATGTTAAAAGAGGTAAGGATCAAAAGTTTTCTTTTGTTTTTTGTGTGTGACTTCCGATGTATGTGTTATAAGACAAACAAGTGTAACTGCATATGAGTTTTGATCTCATAACATATATGATTTATTATACACATTGTAAACAAAATTGACATCTAATGGCATAGACAAAATACAACTGAAAACTAAAAAAATGGCACTATTGATCATCTTGGTAATAATCGGCATGAAACATCTATTATTTACGTATTCGATTAACCCTTGAGTTATGCTCTATTTGCAAAGTTTAGTCCCTGGTGGCAATTTCCTAATTTCGGAGTTGCTGGAGTACGCGGGATGTACACCCTCATACGCTGAGCGTACTCCGGATCACCTTAATATACAACGCATACGCTGGTACGCTGGACGTACGCAACGAGGGTGAAAACCCTAAATTTTATGTTTTAGACCCTATTTAAACACATTTATAACCTCATGCACCTTCTTATCTTCAACCTCCCTCCTCATTTCGAAACCCTAAAGAGTGTTTGTGCATTCTGAAGCTTGTTGAGCCATTTTTGGTGCCATTTGGAGCTTTTGGAGTAGAAGGAAGAGCATTGAGGTGGTGGTGTTTCACTCAAGAATTTAGATCCAACATCTAGTCCCCCTTGTGCACCTTGTGGAGGTAAAAAGTTTCAACCTTGATGTAGAAATCTTATGGATCAAGTTTTGTCTCAAAGTTGTTCCCTTTTTGGTCCTAAACTTGGTATTTGTGAGTAGAAGGTACTCCAAGGTATTTGAGTTGTCCTTTAAGAGGTTTTAAGGGGTGTTAAGTCATAAAGTTGGGTTTTTGGTCACTAGTTTCCCTCTATGCAAGTGCTAGATGGTCTTAATGGGTTAAGAGACTAAGGTTTTTGGAGTTAAGGACTTAATAGCCATGATAGACCATAAAGTTGGAAACTTTATGGTTAAGAATATCTTTTGTTGCCTAGATCTGAAGTTTGGACGTAAGTGCTTAAATGATTAAGCACTTAATAAGACGGGTGGTATGCAGCCGTGTACGCAGGGCGTACCGATAGGTATGCTGAGTGTACGAGGTCAGCTTCCAGATCCTCGATCATCTGCGAAGTACGCCTCACATACACGAGGAGTACGCCCCGCGTACTGACTAAGTTGACCCGGTTGACTTTGACCTGGATTTTGACTAGGGTTTGACCTAGGGGTATTTTAGGTATTTGAATGGTAGTTTGAGTTTTGGTTACTATTATTCGTAAAGGTGACTGTTAGTATGGGTTTCAGAGCAGCATGTCAGTTCAGCTTTTTGACTGTCTGTGAGGCGAGTCTTTCTTACCACCTTAAGTGGGTCGAAGGCACCAAGACCGAGCCATTATATTGTAGGAGGAGAAACTGCATGTTATTGTATGATTTTGTTTGATGTGTTTGTATGATTTATGTATTGTGCTATATGGGCTCGTAGTCATTATGAACTCGGGGTTGATACGGAATCGGAGATTGATTCAGACCCAACACTACTATTTGTTGTTATTTTGGGTTGATACGGACCCGAGGTTTGATACAGACTCGACACAGCCACGTGTTGTTATATTATATGTATGTTGTATGTGGTAATTTAGGAAGCTCACTAAGCTTTATGCTTACAATTTATGTTTATGGTTTCAGTTACTTCCAACTCAAAAGGGAAGGGCCCGGCGTGATGGCAGAACATCTTCCCCACATGATCTCCGCACTTGATGTATTTGTACTTTGAAGTTTTGGAATATTGTAATGAATGATGGCTTTTTATACAATCAATGAATGGAAATTAATGGATTTTAAATGAAGAATTTTAGTACTATTTTTGGGTCGTTACAAGTTTGTATCTGAGCCGTGGTTTGAGGAATTCAGGCATACTCTCAGGTGTGTCAGAACTCAAACTGAGGAAATGATAGTTTTTCATAAATAATAATGAATTTAAACTTTTAAAAAGGGATTTATTTAAGAAAAAGGGGGTGTGATACGTGCGATCGGCCGAGCTCAAGTAAGTGGTTCCCAAATTACCCAAACTTATGTCTTATGAGTAGTTTGCTTGATATGAGAACTGTATGCTAGAGTAGGGCTAAGGATATATTTAGGAATTATATGATAGAATTGCATGATTTGCGTGATGCCTTATAGCCTAGTGGAACTTGATGCGATGCATTATTTGGAATTGATATCGGCTTAGTTATTTGCTAAGTGTATGCTTTCAAAGTTGTATACGATTAGGATTGTATAGCAATAGAATGATCAATTTGGCCTCATTTCCTGTTCCTTGTTTGGTTGTGGACTTAGGGTAGAATCATCATTTGACAGTCTTTGTGATCCTATTTTGTGTTTAACTTGCATGCATATGCCAACCAATAGTGTTGATTGAGGTTCTTGTTATTGCGAGTAGTGAGAATTGTGATGGGTTTTGAGCATTCTAACACTCCTATGGTGTACATGTAACCCTAGAAACCTTGGATCTATGTTTTCTCTATTATACATGCAAATTTGATTTTCCAAGGTTCTCAACCTAACTAGCATGTTATGGGGTACTTGTAATATAAAACCTTAGTAGAATAACATACCTTTTTCTTGTGTTTGATTGCTTGGAGATTCAAGAGCCTAGCACCAATAATGTGGATGCCTCAAGTGGAATCACAAATCACCAAACCAACTTGGAAACTTGAGAGAATAGTATGCACTTAGTAGAAATTGGCCCACCTTTGTTCTCACACACACTAGTGCCATTTCATGTGCCAAAGACCTCTTTATATAACATGGTGGATTAGGGTTACATTCATGTAAACCCTAATACCCATGACCTTTCATTTCCATAGGATCCATGGCTTAAAAAATCCATGGACTATCCATGCAAGCTTAGCCCATCCTAAGTGAACTTGGCCCATTCTATATATATAAGAGTCCATATTTAATTAGTCTCTTTTGATCACTAAATTAATTCCAAATTAATTTTTGATCAATACTAATTAAATAATATGATTTAATAGTAATATATTATAACTAATAATATATTAATAAATCACAAATATACTATTCTCAAAAGATTATCCATACAAATTGTTTCGGTGAAGTGCAACCCAAATGGACCATGCCGGGTCGGGTCAAGTACATATCAAATATAGTTACGAATTTAGACACCTTATCCAATAGTCTCCCACTTGGATAAGTCTGATAACTATAGTTGCAAGTATGACTTCAGGAACCGACCACCAACCGTAGCTCTTAGGACTCTGTTGACCTATGAAGTTCCATTTTAGATAAGTGATCATATAATCCTCTGTTCAAGATATCAGCCGGACAAATACATGGAACAATGTCATACTTATTGTCTAGCAGTTTGTTTCCCGATTTCCGATTTGTTTGACATAGAACTAAACTGAACACATCAATTCGGTTCTGACCGGGCCCGACACATAGGTCAAAACAAAATCATCGAGGGGCCCAGATATCGCTTTTAATCCTCCAAGGACCAAAAGGAACAGATAAACTTCGACTCATATGCTTGTACTAACTACTTGTTGAATCATACACAATGGCACACTTTATAACATCAAGTTACTGATGCGTTTTCGTGCAATCAATGCACAACCAACTCATAGTCAACAACTCACATCTCTAGGTTTGAAGACTTATATGATATTACCGTCTCACGATCACTCGAGATAAATTCCATGAAGTGATACAAGTGAGCGTGGGTTTAATCCAATACTCAGAACTTATGAGCACTCATGAATGTTGTAGCAACTTTTGCTATGTCTAAAACCTTAGACATCTACAAGCCCAATTCATGACATTCTTGATTCATACCTACTTCCAAAGTACGACTGACTGTGGAGAGTTTGAATAAAGTGATTATTTTGGAAGTCAAAACATGCAAAGTTGAAACAATAGTAAACAATTGACACAAGATAGAAACACCTTACTTATAAATAAATAACAACTTTTATTTAATCATCAAATGTCAATTACATTTTACAAGTTTCGGAAATAGCTATCGAATCTGTAAAACTAATATCGTCCTTCATCCCGATGCGCCTCACATGCTGCGAATGCTTAACCCTAGTCAGTCCCTTCGTGAGGGGATCTGCTGGGTTCTCTTCTGACGATACCCTCTTAGCCACGAGGAGTCCTTCTTCTATCTTGTGTCTTATGAAGTGATATTTTCTGTCAATGTGTTTGGATCTGCCATGATCTCTCGGTTCCTTGGCTAAGGCAACCGCACTATTGCTGTCACAGAAAATCTCCATATGCTCCTTTATAGCTGGTACAACTCCAAGGTCTCTGATGAAGTTCCTCAGCCATATCGCCTCATTCGCCGCTTCACTCGCTGCTATGTACTCTGACTCACATGTCGAATCAGCTACTGTCTCCTGCTTGGAACTTTTCCAAGTAATTGCTCCTCCGTTCATGGTAAAGACCCAGCCCGACTGAGAGCGGAAATTATCCCTATCAGTCTGAAAGATAGCATCACTATACCCCACTACTCTCAAGTCATCACTCCCACCAAGGGTAAGGACCCAGTCCTTAGTCCTCCGCAGGTACTTGAGAATGTTATTGACCGCAGTCCAGTGAGCCTTGCCAGGGTTCCCCTGATATCTGCTGACCATGCTCAGAGCAAAGGCCACATCAGGGCGGGTACAAGTCATAGCATACATGATCGAGCCAACAGCGGAAGCATATGGTAATTGACTCATCTCAGCTATCTCAACCTCTGTACTCGGACTCTGCGCCTTGCTCAGTTTGGCATTGCTTTGGATCGGTAAATCGCCTTTCTTGGAATTCTGCATGTTGAACCTTTTCAACACCTTGTCCCAATATCCTTATCCCTAGGATATAGGCAGCTTCTCCAAGGTCCTTCATAGCGAAACACTTCCCAAGCCAGGACTTAATCTCCTGCAAAGTTGGGATGTCATTTCCCAAGAGTAGTATGTCATCCACATACAGTACCAAAAAGCTAACTATACTCCCACTAGCTCTGACATATACACAAGACTCATCTTCGCTTCTCGAAAAACCAAACTCTTTGACTTTCTCATCAAAACAAAGATTCCAGCTGCGACATGCTTGTTTCAATCCATAAATGGATTTCTCAAGCTTGCACACTCTATCAGGGTACTCTGCACTAACAAAACCCTCTGGTTGACTCATGTAAACATCCTCAGCCAACTTTCCATTAAGGAAAGTGGTTTTGAGATCCATTTTCCATATTTCATAATCATGAAATGCAGCAATGGCTAGCATAACCCTAATAGACTTAATCTTTGCTACTGGTGAGAAGGTTTCATCATAATCAACTCCCTGTGTTTAAGTGAAGCCCTTCGCAACCAGTCACGCCTTATAAGTGTGCACTTTCCCATCCATGTCGGTCTTCTTCTTGAAGATCCATTTGCACCCGACCGTATTACGACCCGGTACATTGTCAACCAAGTTCCAAACTTGATTGTCATACATGGACTGTATCTCGCTGTCCATAGCCTCTTTCCACTTAGCAGACTCAGGGCCTGCCATGGCTTCCCTATAGCTGTTAGGTTCATCTAAATTTACCAGTGTACTATCACTGATAAATGTATCACCTTCCATAGTAACATGGAAACCATAGTAATACTCAGGTGGATTCCTAACTCTAATGGAACGCCTCAGAGGTACAGACTCGTCAGTTGGTTCAACAGGAGTTTCCTCCGCAGGTTGATTGCTAGGGTTTGAGGTTCCTTCTCCACTTGATTCTTGAAGCTCTTCAAGGTCAATTTTCCTCCCACTGTTTCCTTTGTTTATAAATTCTCTCTCTCAAAAGACCCCTCTCCTTGCCACAAAGACCACATTCTCACTGGGTCTGTAGAAGAGGTAACCAAAGGATTTATGTGGGTAGACGATGAAAATACACCGCTGACTACGAGGTTCGAGCTTGTCCTGAGTCTCACGTCTCACGAAAGCCTCGCAACCCCAAATCTTGATGTGGTCTAAATTGGTAACTTTCCCAGTCCACATCTCGTGAGGTGTTTTGGCAACCTTCTTGGTAGGGACTAGATTAAGGATATGGGCGGCAGTCTCTAAGGCATACCCCCAGAATGAGATTGGTAACGAAGCTTGACTCAGCCACACCATTAAGTTGTGGTGTTCTGGGAAGTGTCAATTGTGAAACAATTCCACATTATGTAAGATAGTCAAGGAACTTTGTACTAAGATACTCTCCTCCTCGATCGGATCGGAGCATCTTAATGTTCCTGCCCAACTAATTCTCCACTTCTTGTTTAAACTCTTTGAACTTTTCAAAGGTTTCTGACTTATGCTTGATTAAGTAGACATAACCGTATCTACTGTAATCATCAGTAAAAGTCACATAAAAGCGGTTAGCATCCCTAGTGGCGGTTCTGAAGGGTCCACACACATCTGTGTGTATGAGGTCCAACAAACCTTCACCCCTAGCACAAGTACCAGTGAAGGGTGACTTTGTCATTTTTCCAAGCAAACAAGACTCGCAACTATCATCCGACTTTAAGTCAAATGACTCCAAGACTCCAGCCTTTTGGAGTTGGCCTATGCGCTTCTTGTTGACATGTCCAAGACGACAATGCCACAGGGATGCCTTATTCAAACTAGTGGAAGAATCGATATGCAACACATTATTTCCTAAGTTGTCTACAACCGACACAGTTTCATATACACCATCACAAGGTAATGATTTAAAATAAAGAACATTATTATAAAAAGCATCATTATCAAATGAAAAAGTAAATCCTTGTTTGTACAAACCGTGAAAAGAAATAATATTTCTCACCATTTCAGACGAGTAACAACACTTATTCAAATCTAACATTAACCCACTACTTAGCAACAAAGAATAAACTCCAATCTTGGTGTCAGGTGAAGCTTTCCTATTCCACATGATCAAGTTTATCTTTCTGTGCTCCACATCCCCACTTCTTCTTAGTCCTTGCAAATCAGAACATATATGAATACCACAACCTGTATCAAGGACCCAAGAATTAGTATGTGGTGGGATATTAGACAATATAGTGTAAGTACCTGCATGGGTAGGTTTGACCTTCCCATCCTTAACATCTTGCAGGTACTTGGGGCAGTTTCGTTTCCAGTGCCCCTTATCATGACAATAGAAGCATTCAGCTTCTTTTGGGTTGGAAGAAGGAGTGACAGAACCACCTTTGACTCCACTCGAAGAGGAGCCATCAAGAGACTTTCCCTTGGTACCCTTCGAAGGGGTCTTCCTCTTTTTCCCTCTACTTTGCCCGATTGCCAGAACAGGGGCGGTGTTAGGAGTAGGAGTAGTAACAACTGATTTACCTTTGAGACCACTTCTGGCGGTCTTCAAAAGTCCTTGAAGCTTGCTGAGTGTGACCTCCTCCTTGTTCATGTGATAGGTCATTCGGAATTTATAATAACAAGTAGGTAAGGAGTGCAGTATGATGTCAATAGCCAAGTCCTCATGGAAGTCCACATTTAACTTCAGCAAACGGTCCACAAACCTTTGCATTTTCTGCATGTGGCCCGTGATCGGTTCACCATCCTTCATTCGGGTTGTTATCATGGAAGAGATTATTTCATACCTCTCTTGACGAGCACTCTGATGGTATCTTTCGATCAGGTCCTGGTGCATCTTAAAAGGGTAAAAGTCCTCATAGGACTTTTGGAGTTCGGCTGTCATTGTGGCCATCATGATACATGCCACCTTAGTGTCATTGTGGTCATCACTCTTACTAGTCCATGTTAGTGTGTCGGTTACCCACCCACGCTCCATCAACGACTTGGTAAGGTACAAAGTGTAATTTCATGGTTTAGCACCAATTTCACATTTTCCTAAAGTAACTAAGATTGGGAATTTATATAAGGTTTAGTAACTTTATATTTATCATTATACTTTTAATGAGAATTATAGTCCTTGTCCTACCCGTTCGGCTAACGACCCTCCACCAGTCAAGGAAACGGTGGGTGAGAGTGGACACCCATTAAGCTGCCATTTTATAGGCAACAACCTTATACCCCCCTTATAGACCAACTTCGTGAATGAGGCCTACTAACGGTAAGACTGACTTGATCTTATACATATATATATACATATATATATATACATATATATATACATATATATATATATATATATATATTATTAACTTATAATACTATAAAGTAAAAGGGTTGAATTTTAACTTTTAAAATTCTAGGGTTTGGAATTAAAGTGTGTGTGAGACTTTATAAATTCCAAGACTTGAGGGCAAGTTTTGAAACTATTCAAGACTTTTCATTTCTATAACTTATGAGTTTTAATGGTTTTAAAGAAAAGACTTTTGGAATTCCATAACTTGAGGACAAGTTATGGAGTCCATTAATTGGCATTTAGATCAAGAATTATACTAACTTACAATTTGCAAATAATTCCCATGATCTACTAAAACTCATAAGTATGAACACTCATATCAACAATTTCAAGAATCATATAAACATATATAAAAGTTGAAAATTTGATAATAACCATTGAAAATGGATTAGCATAATTATTACCACATCAAAAACAGGTTTTATAAGTCCAAAACAGTTTAGGGTAATGATTCTAGTCCATTTCCAGCAGCAAAACTCGAAAATCTGCACACAGGGTCTCCTACTCGCCGAGTGCAAGAACCTACTCGACGAGTAGGATGACTTTACACTTGGACTCGTCGAGTCCCCCCATGGACTCGGTGAGTCCACTGAACAGTGAACAATTTTTCGACTTTTTCAAGCATTTTGCATCAAGTATAATGAAAACAAGCCTAGGATCTGATACCACTGATGGGGTTTGAGCATTCTAAACACTCCTATGGTGTACATGCAACCCTAGAAACCTTGGATCTATGTTTTCTCTATTATACATGCAAATTTGATTTTCCAAGGTTCTCAACCTAACTAGCATGTTATGAGGTACTTGTAATATAAAACCTTAGTAGAATAACATACCTTTTTCTTGTGGTTGATTGCTTGGAGCTTCAAGAGCCTAGCACCAATAATGTGGATGCCTCAAGTGGAATCACAAATCACCAAACCAACTTGGAAACTTGAGAGAATAGTATGCACTTAGTAGAAATCGGCCCACCTTTGTTCTCACACACACTAGTGCCATTTCATGTGCCAAAGACCTCTTTATATAGTATGGTGGATTAGGGTTACATTCATGTAAACCCGAATACCTATGACCTTTCATTTCCATCGGATCCATGGGTTGAAAACTCCATGGACTATCCATGCAAAAGCTTAGCCCATCCTAAGTGAACTTGGCCCATTCTCTATATATATAAGAGTCCATATTGAATTAGTCTCTTTTGATCACTAAATTAATTCCAAATTAATTCTTGATCAATACTAATTAAATAATATGAGTTCATATTAATATATTATAACTAATAATATATTAATAAATCACAAATATACTATTCTCAATAGATTATCCATACAAATTGTTTCGGTGAAGTGCAACCCAAATGGACCATGTCGGGTCGGGTCAAGTACATACCAAATATAGTTATGGACTTAGACACCTTATCCAACAAATTGAGGATTCCTAGGGGATCTAGGATATGTTTTTCGTATGGCATGAGGTTGCGTTAGTTTATGGTTTTAGAGATGTGACGTAGAGGAATCAGGACTGACCTTGAGGAAGGTACAGGTAGGTGTGAAAGGTAGTATTAGGCCCGTACTACTAGAAGCACATGACCTGTATTTGAGATGAGCACAGATTTGGAAACTCTAAGTAGGCCTGTATAGAAAAGTCCACTCGAGTCCTTTGTTGATTGTTTTATGTTGTGTTTTAGTTTGGAGGATAGTGATGATCACTAGAGGAGGTTCTGGTTTAGGTTCTGGCTCAGGCACAGAAACAATTGATGAGCCTCTGCGCGAGTTCATTTCGGCTGAGGTTACTCTTGGTATCCTGGATGCTACCCCTGTGTTGTTTGGTAGCATCAAGGAGGGGATTTTGGAGCTGATGGATGAGAGGCTCAAGAATTTTCGAGCCGAGATTGATGCAGGTTAGATTGGAGCTCGAACTCCCTCGTTTCGGGAGTTCAAGGCTTGTGGAGCTCCTGAGTTCTTCGGGGTTAAGGACTCCATCGCTAGCCATCACTGGATCTCTGACATGGAGAATGCTCAACGGACGAGCTTTTTACCTGAGAGGGCAAAGGTGGGATTATGACCTGCCTACTGAGGGACAGAGCACGAGACTGGTGGGAGGAGGTTACCCGAGCTGTTGGGACAACGGAAGTGGCAGTGATGACCTGGGAGGATTTTGTTTAAAGATTCCAGAGGGAATTTTCACCGACTATCAAGGTGTAATAGCTGGCGAGGGAGTTCCAAGACCTTTGCCAGACTACCGAGACTGTGGTGGAGATCACCGCCAAGTTCCGAGAAAGGGCCCTGTTGGTTCTGTAGTGCGCTGCAGATGAGGAGATGAAGAAGTCGAGGTATCATGACATGTTGTGAGATGACATCAGGGATTTTGTGAACTTTTCAGGGTGCAAGACCCTGAATGATATGATTGAGAGGGCCCGTGAGCGAGAGATTGAGCTGGAGCTTCGGTCAAAGCGCAAGATAGAGCAGGTGTAGATTGTTGTGGGCCAGACCAAGAAGCCTAAGGTTTCTGATTTGCATTCTAAGGGCCAGTAGGGTCGAGGCCACTGCAACAAGTGTGGCCAACATCATAGTGGGGCGTGTCGATCAGCAAGTTTGGGTTGTTACTAGTGTGGGATGACTGGTCATATGTGTAGGGATTGCCCCCAGAGCACATTTATTTGCTTCCATTGCAGTTAGTCAGGCCATATAAACGTGGATTGCCCCCGAGATTGTCAGGGGGAGCAGTGGTGGCGCCTGCGCCTTCCACATTGCGGATTACTGATGGCTGCCAGGGCAAGGTGGGGAACCCTATGGTGAAGAGTAGGGCATTTCAGCTGACCACCAATGATGCCCATGCAACACTAGATGTGGTTACAGTTATGTATCTTATCTCTATCTTTTATTTTTTTTCTTTATTTCATGCTTATATTTATCCTTGATTATGTATATGGACCTTTTTGGTCAATGGTATGACTGCCCATGTTTTGTTTGATTCGGGGGCTACCCGATCCTTTGTGTCTCTTGCACTCAACAAGAAGTTTTGCGATGCTCCCATGACTTTGGATTCTCCTCTAGAGGTTGAGATTGCGGATGACCGTACTGTGAGTACTTAGAGGGTTTTCCGTGGGTGTGTCCTGAATCTTTTTAGCGAGAGGTTCTCTATCGATTTAGTGTCGATTCCCTTGAGAGGATCGAAGGTTATCATCGGGATAGATTGGATGGGCCCCAATGGGGCCATGATTGATTGCGAGCGGCAGTTGGTGAGATTCCAAACCCCAAGTGGGGGAGATTTGTGTCACATTTGGAAAAAATTCTTGATCAATTAAGGTCTAAAATTCCATCATATACCAGTAAATTCACAATGTAACGACCCGTTATTTCAAGTCAATGTAATAGTCTAGGTCAACCATTATAACTCGTTTTAAAGTAATAAAGACATAATAAATTAAAATAAAATTTTAGATAAACCCGATATCTATGTAGAAAGTTGTTGTGGTCGTGACAAGGATTCCAGAGATATAAAGAACGTAGAAATCTGAGTTATAACGAAGAAGTTATGGCCTATCAAAGTTTTGCGACAGAACCGACACGACGTTGTGTGTCGTAAAATGTGAGTTTACAATAAAATGCTTTTTAGCCTTAACTATCTAAATGAAAGTCATAGTATACGTTAAACCGAGAGTGTGCATAAAAACAACGTCCAAATCTAACTTCACATGAGGAAGTTAAGAATTTTCTAAGATTTAGCATAATAGTGTGCAACCCGAAATTCGAATAATAGATAGAGCGTTTTTTAGCCTACACAACCTAAACGAGAATCGAAGATCTCGTCAATAGTATTTCAACGGTAAAAAGACAGAAAAAAACGGATGCCGGATGAAAAAGTTATGAATTTTTAATGGACTTTTCCTGTCCCGGCCTGTTAAAAATATGACTTTAACAATAGAGTCAAAATTAGCCGACGGAGTCTAAACGAAAGTTGTAGAGTACCAACCAAGCCCTGAAATTATAACCCGAGTCTCCGTCAATATAGCTTTTCTCTATTCTACACGTAACCGTCAATATAGCTTTGTGAGATATACTTCAAGTACTTATCTAAGTACCAACCAAGCCCTGAAATTATAACATGAATCTCCTGGAAGGAGAGCGTGACACTTGTGTATAGATCTATACGGGATTGACAATCCCGCACCTAAACTGTTAGCTACAGTTAGGCCTGCAGGCCTGGGGTGACAAATGTCGTACCGATTCTAACGTCTGAAGAATGTCATATTCAGGTCATCCTAGGTCATCAAGCATGGTTATAATAACTCACAATTTGGTATTGAACAAATACGATTAGTGTACGAATACGTAAACAACTTCACATAGTTTTATTAAATAATAAAACTACAATATAGTATTTTACAGTACAGCTGGTGAATCCAGACACTTAAATTTACAGAGTTTTCATACAAGAACAAATACAGAGTACTATTCCAATACAGAGAAAACATACATTTTATGGTTTTATGTGAATTATAATTATACTATTTCAGAGTACAACAACACTTATACATTTTAATTTTAAGATACTAAGGCTACAATTCAATTGCAACAGAAAATATTGGATTTTCTGGAAGAAAATATGTACATTTTCAAGGAACAAATGACAGATTTCAAATACAAACATGCTAATGAACTCACCAACTTAATTGTTGACACTCTTTTCAAAACTACTTGTATTTTCAGGGAATCAGTAAACAGGTGCCCACAGGTTTTGAGAAGACATAGCTTCATTGATTTACGTCTTTTAGTTTTTGCTATACATTTTGGTGTCAAGTAAACATTGATTTGAACACAGATGTAAAACTCAGAATCCCTGACGGAACGTGTAGGGCCCGGCGCCCCTATGGGCAGTGGATCTAAAGAGATGGAGTAAAGAATAAGGACAACGCCCACCCAACGGTATGGAGTGAGGTTTCTACAACCTCACTAAAGGAGGTTCAGCAGACAGGGCTCTACCTGTCATGGTTTGTCGCATCGCCCACCAAGGCGAGCAAGCAAGAGCAACCACCGACCAAGTCATGGAAGTTGGTACCACTACAGAAGTTACTGCAGTCTGCCTTCGTCATCTAGACGAAGATCATGACCATACTAGAGATCACACCGAGGCTCTACAAAAGGAAGTTACCGCAACTCGAGCTGAGTTGAGAGAGTTTCGGGGACGTCAAGCTATAATGGAGAAACGTGTCATTGAGGATGAGCACCAAGTAAAGGAGATGCAAACCTTCATAACTCCACCCCACATTTCTCTGAATACCATGCACCACGAGTAGTTCTTATGCTACTCATGTACATTATAAATTAAGTATTACGAGTAAGCATTAGTACTAATTTTTTCTTGTATGTAAGTTCGACCTGTTGAATAAGTGATTACATTATTCATAGGTCGGAATGCTGTCAAAATTTTCCCCGTTCATTGATGTACTCTAGACCTTTATCAAGGTCAAATTTTCCGGAACCATGTACTAAAACATTTCATCAATGAAATTGGCATGCATTTTATTTCATCAATGCTGTCAAAATTTTCCCCGTTCATTGATGTACTCTAGACCTTTATCAAGGTTAAATTTTTCGGAACCATGTACTAAAACATTTCATCAATGAAATTGGCATGCATTTTATTTCATTGGATGTTACCATTGAGTTCATAAGTGTCACACCCCCAAACCGAAACGGCGGAAACGTTCGGGGGCGGATGACGTCATATGTAGTATGACAACAATTACATCATAGTAATCAAAGTAAACACAACCATTACATTGAATATATATAAAAAGTATTTACATCTGTTTGCTTCATATTATTATACATCCAAAAGTAGTAAAAGAAAGACAAGACTCTATACGCTCCGTCTGCTCAAAAGTCTGCCAAGGTACCTGTCTACTGATTTCCTGAGAATACAAGCGGTTTTGAAAGAGAGTATCAGCATAAAAGCTGGTGAGTTCATAAGCATCTTTTGTAATAAAAACCTGTTAATAAATCAGTGAAAATGTTTGTATATTTCCAAGAAAATCCAATATTTTCTAACTTGTGAGTTTGTTACAATGTTCCATAAAGTATTTGTTTGAATGTTTATTTACCACCAGATTAATTGTATAATATTGTTTTAAATGTAAAATCCCTTTTTGTAAGAAAACCTTGGTTATCACCAGTATGAATAGAATGTTCTGTTTGAAAACCCTGGTTATTACCAGTATGTATAGTAGTTTTATTTCTCATAAAGAAACCATGTATTTTCCATACTTATGCTAAATAATCATTGTTCATGTAAAGTATATTACTACGTAATTATATCGTTGTTATCTACTTGAGAGTTTTATGACCATACTAACTGATACGGCGCGAATCGGCGCCAGTATCCTTTATGACTTTGTCACCCGTAGACCTGCCGGTCCTACTGTAGCTAGCAGCAAGGTGCAGGGTTTTCAGTCCCGTATAGATCTATACACAAACTCGGGCTCTCCTTCGAGGATATTCTGGTTCATAAGGGTAGTCTTCCACTAGTACATATAATTGTACCCAAAGACGTGTCTCTCAACTAGATTAATGAATTTACAAGTAATAATACAGGAAATCCTTCTTATAAATAACGGAAAGGTTTATAAAGGATAAGTTTGTAAACCGTTTAATGAATTGCCAAACTATACTTATTATAGTTTGTGTGTTTGTATATGTATAACCATGTATTGAATTCCCAAACTATACCTATTATAGTCTGTGTGTTTGTATATGTATAACCATGTATTGAATTCCCAAACTATACCTATTATAGTTTGTGTGTTTGTATATGTATAACCATGTATTGAATTCCCAAACTATACCTATTATAGTTTGTGTGTTTGTATATGTACTTTAATTTATGTATTGGTCTGAAAAGTATGAGGTTATGCTTGTAAGTTGAAAACGTCTCTTATGCTCAGCATACTACAAAAGGGATAAAATATCTAAACATTTTATAAAACATGGAAAGTCTTTTGAAAATATTTGTATTGGGCTTGTATTCCCCCCCTCCCCCTGAAAACATGAAAAATAGTAAAAGCTTAGGGGTATGAACTCATTGTTAGTTGTGTGCAAACGTCGACTCAAAGAATTGGAATAAAGATCCTCGAGTTGTAGCGTGTGGCACTTAACGGAATCCTAATAACAATTAAATACATATATGTACCTAAATTAGCGATTTCGTTAGATAAAGTGTTAGAAAAACGCTTGTTTTCGGTTAAGGAATGTTACCGGGACTTGATTGAATCGAGGAAAGTGGGTTTTCAGTCTAATTCACTGCTTAGGAAGTGTGTACGGCTTTGAATGGGGTTTATGGTCGTGAACAAGGTGTACGGCCGTGAACAGGGTGTACGGCCGTGAACGTTGTACGGCCTTTGAAGGTGTATGGCCGTAAACTGGTGTACGGTCAATGAAGATTTGCAAATTTGAAGGGGTACGGCAGTACACTCAAGAACAAGGGTGTTGAAATCGATGAAAAACTTGTTTTAGATGCTCCGAAATGACCCCCAATGGTGATTCTCGATGTTTTCCGGAAGGATAAGGGTGTTTTTAGGGGTGTACGGTCAAGAGTTTAGAGAGAGAAGGAGTGGGTGTTCGGCCAGAAAAGTGTTAATGAGGGGGTAGGATCTCGTATTTATAGGGGTTTTCGTTGGTCTGTGGTGGGGTCCACCCGACATTGGCCGTAAACGAGTGTACGGTCGTACACGGGTGTACGGCCGTGAACTCGGTCTTGTTCGAAGGAATTCACAAAATTTCGCGTGGTTTTGGTTCTGACTCGAATATAGAAGTCAAAATATATAATTAAATGATTTTCCAAACCGAAGGAAGTTGACGGAACCCAATAAAATAAAATTTTATTAACGGAAATTAATTAACAGAAACTAGAAAAGGGTTCGGGTTGTCACATCATCCCCCCGTTAGAGGGAATTTTGTCCCGAAATTCAGACACAAAATACAAATCATGGACTCGGAAATAGATGAGGGTACTTCTGTTTCATTGAATCTTCGCGCTCCCAAGTGAATTCAGGTCCCCACTTGGCATTCCAACGAACCTTCACTATCGGGATACGACTTTGTTTTGTTTGGTTTACTTCCCTATCCATGATTTCTACGGGTTCCTCTACGAAGTGTAAGTTCTCGTCTAGTTCGATCTCATCAAGGGGAATCACAAGTGTCTCATCGGACAGACACTTCTTTAGGTTCGACACGTGGAAGACGGGATGTACGCTATGCTACGGGACCTATCCAAGCGAGGATCTCGAATGGTCCAATGTATCTCGGATTCAGCTTTCCACGCTTTCCGAAGTATATCGTGCCTTTCCAGGGTGAGACCTTCAATAGAACATGGTCACCAACCTAGAACTCCAAGGGTTTTCGTCTCTTATCGGCGTAGCTCTTTTGTCTATCTCTTGAAGCCTTTAGTCGTTCTCGGATTTGTATGATCTTTTCGGTAGTCTCTCGGATGATTTCTGGGCCTGTGAGAGTGCTGTCGGGGACTTGACCCTTGACTAGCTGCGTGTCGCCCACCTCAGCCCAGCACAGAGGGGATCTGCACTTACGGCCATAGACTGCTTCGAACGGCGCAACCTTGATGCTGGTATGGTAGCTGTTGTTGTAGGAAAATTCGACTAAGGGTAGATGGATGTCCCATGACTTACCAAAATCTATGACACATGCTCTCAACATGTCTTCTAAGGTCTGAATGGTCCTCTCACTCTGCCCGTCTGTTTGTGGATGATAAGCTGTGCTCATATTCAGCTTAGTTCCAAGAGCCTTCTGCAGTGACTGCCAAAATCTTGAGGTGAATCTGCTATCTCGATCGGAGATAATGGACACAGGCACACCATGTAGACGAACTATCTCTTGGATGTAGATTCGTGTAAGTCTCTCCATTTTGAAGTTTTCTTTGATTGGCAGGAAGTGGGCGGATTTAGTCAGTCGGTCAACAATTACCCAGATGGCGTCGTGCCCACTCGGAGACTTGGGAAAGTTAGTGATGCAATCCATTGTAATCCTTTCCCACTTCCACTCAGGTATTTCTGGTTGATGGAGAAGACCTGAGGGCTTTTGATATTCCACCTTCACCTTGGCGTAAGTCAGGCACTTGCCCATGAAGGTAGCGATCTCTGCTTTCATGTTCGGCCACCAATAGAGTTGTTTGAGATCCAGATACATCTTATCTGAACCTGGGTGAATGAAGTACTTAGTTTTGTGAGCTTCGTTCATGATAACCTCCCTGTAACCACCGTACCTCGGGGTCCAGATCCAGTTTATGAAATAGTAAACTCCGTTTCCTTTGACCTCTAAGTTCTTTTCATCCCTCTTAAGGCTTCGTCTGTCACGTTCTCTGGTTTTAAGGCTTCCAGCTGAGCCTCTCTGATTTGAGCGGATAGATGGGAATGGATGGTCATTGTTAGTGCCTTCACTATACGACCTAAATACTCTTTTCGGCTGAGGGCATCTGCTACCACATTGGCCTTTCCGGGATGATAAGTGCACTTGGTTCCGTAGAGATAATGTCTCCATATCTTTAATGCAAAGACCACTGCTCCCAACTCTAGATCGTGAGTTGTATAATTAACTTTGTGTGCTTTCAGCTGTCTCGAGGCATAGGCAATAACCTTTCCTCGTTGCATAAGCACACAACCTAGGCCCTGATTGGATGCATCACAATAGACGACGAAGTCCTCCGTCCCTTCGGGTAGAGACAGGATAGGTGCGCTCCATAGGACCTGCTTCAATGTTTGAAACTCAGTGTCTTGCTTTTCTCCCCAACTAAAGGTTACACCTTTCTATGTCAGGGTGGTTAAAGGCTTAGCAATTTTGGAGAAATTCTGGATAAATCTGCGATAATAGCCAGCGAGACCCAAGAATTGACGGATTTCTGTGGGCATCTTCGATGCTGACCAATTCTCAATCGCTTTGATCTTGGAAGGGTCCACGTGTATGCCTTCCTCGCTAACCACGTGACCAAGGAAGGTTACTTTTCTGATCCAGAATTCACACTTTGAAAACTTTGCATAGAGTTTCTCTTCCCTTAGTGTTTCTAACACTAGCCTCAAGTGCTGTCTATGATCTTTCTCGCTCTGAGAGTAGACAAGTATATCATCGATGAACATGATTACAAACTTGTCTAGGAACGGGCGGCACACCCGATTCATCAGATCCATGAATGTCGTCGGTGCGTTGGTTAGACCAAAGGGCATAACTACAAACTTGTAGTGTCCATAACGAGTTCGGAATGCTGTCTTGGGAACATCATTCCCATGAACTCGCAACTGATGGTACCCTGATCTTAGGTCTATTTTTGAGAAATAACTGGCTCCCTGAAGTTAATCTAAGAGGTCGTCGATTCTGGGTAAGGGATAACAGTTCTTGATAGTAAGCTTGTTCAGTTCTCGATAATCAATGCACATCCGAAAGGATCCATCCTTCTTTCTCACGAATAAGATCGGGGCTCCCCAAGGTGAGGAACTTGGCCTTATGAATCCTTTGCTGAGCAACTCATTGAGCTGGCTGGATAGCTCTTGCATTTCTGTCGGTGCTAGACGATATGGGGATTTAGTTACGGGAGTAGCTCCGGGGATTAAGTCGATACGAAACTCAACTTGGCGCTCGGAAGGGATTCCTGGAAGATCTTCGGGAAAAACATTAGGAAAGTTGCAGACTTCGGGGATGCTCTCGAGGTCCTTCACTTCCTGCTTTTCGTTAACGACATGAGCTAGGAATGCATGGCACTCCTTTCGCAGATATTTATGGGCTTTGATGCATGAAATGATACGGAGGTATAACCTGAGTTTATCGCCGTAAACTACGAGAGTTTCGCCAGAGGGAAGATTGAGACAGATGGCTTTTTCGTGACAAAGGATATCGGCACGATTGGGGCTCAACCAATCCATACCAATGATGACATCAAAGCTTTTTATGGAAACTGGCATGAGGTCGATGGGGAAGAAATGATCGTTTAGGGTAAGGGTATAACCTATGAATATGTCGTTAGTGCTCTCTTTCTTTCCGTTAGCCTTATCGACGGTAAATGTTTCGATTAAATGTTGGGATTTACATTTGAGTAGGTGTTTGAATGCATGACTAACAAAACTTCTCTCCGCACCATAATCGAAAAGAGTGCATGCATAAGAGTTGTCAAAGAGGAACGTACCCGTAACAACTGTGGGATCATCAACTGCCTCCTCCTGGCCCATCGCCAGCACCTTCCCTGTGTTACCACCCGTTGTTGCCTTGGGGCAATTTCTTTTGAAGTGTCCAACCTCCCCACAGCCATAACAGGCTTGTACCATGCCTTCTTCAGTAGCTTGGTTGGTCGGTTGAGCTGGTGTCTTGCAGAATCGCGCTGTATGCCTCTTTCTGCCACATTTGTTGCATTACATTTCTCTACAAACTCCCAAATGATGGAAGTTGCATTTGTTGCACAAAGGTAGGTTTCCAGCATAGCGGCTGGGAGTTGTTGGAGTAATGGGAACTGCAGCAGGTGTAGTAGCAGCTTGGACTGCCACTGTTTGTTGTTTCTTGGAGGGCTCCTGCGAAGACTGGCCCTTATGCTTGTTCCAGAATTTCTTTTTCCCACCATTCTCCTTTGGTGGTTCGGGAGCGGCTGTTACTTTATCCAGATCAATCTCATGATCTATCAGGGTCTGCGCCAGACACTTGGCGCTGTCAAAAGTGGTAGGCTTAGCAGCCAAGACATTTCCTTGAGTTGGGGGCGTCAATCCCCAAATGTATCTTTCTATTTTCTTGCTTTCCGGGGTGACCATTCTCGGGCATAGAAGAGCCAGATTGCATAATCTAGATGTGTAGCTAGCAATGTCGGAACCCTTCATCTTCAGGTTCCGGAGCTCGTGCTCCAACTTCTGCATCTCGCCCCTTGGGCAGTACTCAGCAAGCATGAGTTCTTTTAAACTCTCCTAACCCATGGCATTTGATATCGGTAGGGTTAGGGATTTGACCCGACTATTCCACCAAGTCAACGCTCTGTCAGTGAAGGTGCAGGCGGCAAACTTCACCTTGTTTTCCTCAGAATATGCGCAGATCTCGAAAATGGATTCGATCTTCTCAAACCATCGGGTTAAGGCAATGTCTCCTCCATTGCCGTCGAAGTATTTGGGTTTTGCGTTCATGAAATCCTTATAGGAACACTCCTTCTGGTGTCCCTGGCCTCCACCAATATTTTGGGGTTCTGATCCACCTCCTGATACACCCGAGCCACTCGGGTTTATCTGCGACATTGCAGTAGCCACTGCGGCCGTAACTGCTGCCTGTAACATGGCAGGATCGAACTGAGGAGGTGGTGGCGGCGGAGGGTCGTTGTTCTTCCTGTTGGGTCTCTTTATGGGAGGCATCTTGTTCTAAAAATAATCAGGAAGAAGAGGATGGTAAGTCCCCTAGATTTTGAATCAAGAGAAATGAAACAAGATATATCTCAGCCTGATAGATAAAGTGTTCTACTAAGCGATAAACAGAGAAAAGTTACCAATACAAGTAAACTATCGCTAGGGAGAAATGAGTAGCAACACTTGGAATGAATCTCTATATAGAATTCAGCTCTAGTTAAAATACTCCTATAGCATTTTAAGTTGTATGTTTTGTTCTATCAATATCTTGTTGTATATAGCTTGGTACGATTTAGGCTTGCTGCAACACCACGATCACTCCCAGACACATGTTGGTCATGTCTCAAATAAATATAGTTGATCAGGCTATATTGATCCCATACATGATTACATAACTATCCAAGTTTAGCCGCAGTGTTCAACATCCAAATACTTTTGTTTTGTTCTACTTATGATAATGTTTCTGGTACGTATGTATACTTGTATACTTCTTATAAAATACTTATATTTGAAAAAATATACTTTTAGTTCAGAGCACTTCGGCCCTTAGTGTTTATAGTTGTATACCATGTAAGGTTTGGTATACTTAGTTCACTATAAACAAGAGCTCTGATACCAATCTATCACACCCCCAAACCGAAACGGCGGAAACGTTCGGGGGCGGATGACGTCATATGTAGTATCACAACAATTGCATTATAGTAATCAAAGTAAACACAACCATTAAATTGAATATATATAAAAAGTATTTACATATGTTTGCTTCATATTATTATACATCCAAAAGTAGTAAAAGAAAGACAAGACTCTATACGCTCCGTCTGCTCAAAAGTCTGCCAAGGTACCTGTCTACTGATTTCCTGAGAATACAAGCGGTTTTGAAAGAGAGTATCAGCATAAAAGCTGGTGAGTTCATAAGCATCTTTTGTAATAAAAACCTGTTAATGAATCAGTAAAAATGTTTGTATATTTCCAAGAAAATCCAATATTTTCTAACTTGTGAGTTTGTTACAATGTTCCATAAAGTATTTGTTTGAATGTTTATTTACCACCAGATTAACTGTATAATACTGTTTCGAATGTAAAATCCCTTTTTGTAAGAAAACCTTGGTTATCACCAATATGAATAGAATGTTCTGTTTGAAAACCCTGGTTATTACCAGTATGTATAATAGTTTTATTTCTCATAAAGAAACCATGTATTTTCCATACTTATGCTAAATAATCATTGTTCATGTAAAGTATACTACTACGTAATTATATAGTTGTTATCTACTTGCGAGTTTTATGACCATACTAATTGATATGGCGCGAATCGGGCGCCGGTATCCTTTATGACTTTGTCACCCGTAGACCTGTCGGTCCTACTGTAGCTACCAACAAGGTGCGGGGTTGTCAGTCCCGTATAAATCTATACACAAACTCACGCTCTCCTTCGAGGAGATTCTGATTCATAAGGGTAGTCTTCTACTACTACATGTAATTGTACCCAAAGACGTGTCTCCCAACTAGATTAACGACTTTACAAGTAATAATACGGGAAATCCTTCTTATAAATAACGGAAAGGTTTATAAAGGATAAGTTTGTAAACCGTTTAATGAATTCCTAAACATACTTATTATAGTTTGTGTGTTTGTATATGTATAACCATGTATTGAATTCCTAAACTATACCTATTATAGTTTGTGTGTTTGTATATGTATAACCATGTATTGAATTCCCAAACTATACCTGTTATAGTTTGTGTGTTTGTATATGTATAACCATGTATTGAATTCCCAAACTATACCTATTATAGTTTGTGTGTTTGTATATGTACTTTAATTTATGTATTGGTCTGAGAACTATGCAGTTATGCTTGTAAGTTGAAAACGTCCCTTATGCTCAGCATATTACAAAAGCGATAAAATATCTAAACATTTTATAAAACATGGAAAGTCTTTTGAAAATATTTGTATTGGGCTTGTATCCCCCCCCCCCCTGAAAACATGAAAAATAGTAAAAGCTTAGGGGTATGAACTCACTGTTAGTTGTGTGCAAACGTCGAATCAAGAATTGGAATGAAGATCCTCGAGTTGTAGCGTGTGGCATTTAACGAAATCCTAATAACAATTAAATACATATATGTACCTAAATTAGCGATTTCGTTAGATAAAGTGTTAGAAAAACGCTTGTTTTCGGTTAAGGAATGTTACCGGGACTTGATTGAATCGAGGAAAGTGGGTTTTCAGTCTAATTCACTGCTTAGGAAGTGTGTACGGCCGTGAACAAGGTGTACGGCCGTGAACAGGGTGTACGACCGTGAACGTTGTACGACCTTTGAAGGTGTATGGTCGTAAACTGGTGTACGGTCAATGAATATTTGCATATTTGAAGGGGTACGACCGTACACTCAAGAACAAGAGTGTTGAAATCGATGAAAAACGTGTTCTAGATGCTCCGAAATGACCCCCAATGGTGATTCTCGATGTTTTCCGGAAGGATAAGGGTGTTTTTAGGGGTGTATGGTCAAGAGTTTAGAGAGAGAAGGAGTGGGTGTTCGGCTAGAAAAGTGTAAATGAGGGGGTAGGGTCTCGTATTTATAGGGGTTTTCGTTGGTCGGTGGTGGGGTCCACCCGACATTGGTCGTAAACGAGTGTACGGCCGTACACGGGTGTACAACCGTATAATCAAGTCAGGCCGTGAACTCGGTCTTGTTCGAAGGAATTCCCAAAATTTCGCGTGGTTTTGGTTCCGACTCGAATATAGAACTCAAAATATATAATTAAATGATTTTCCAAACCGAAGGAAGTTGACGAAACCCAATAAAATAAAATTTTATTAATGGAAATTAATTAACGGAAAATAGAAAAGGGTTCGGGTTGTCACAATAAGTTGTTAAGGAAATCATACACTTATTAGTAGATTTTCTATTTTCTTAATTACTTACAAATACAATAAAGTTGGAACACAGAACATATGTCACTAAGAATTCCCATAGCCACTATTGAAAACTTATCATCATTTTATCTTTGAATTTATGGCACAGTTATGCCACCTCGAAGAAATCCCAGGTGTTTCAAAAACACAGAAACACCACCTCCTCCACCTCCACCAATGGATACTGCGGTCTTTCAGGCTGCTGTAACAGTTGTCGTAGCAGCCGCGATGACTCAAATTAACGCAAGTGGTGCTAGTGGGGTGGGTAGTGGTGCCCACAATTCTAATCACGGGGAAAGTCTCAGACACCCAAGGGAGTGTTCTTATAAAGACTTCTCGAATGCCAAACGCAAATCTTTTGATGGCACCAGAGGCTTCATTGCTTTAACATGCTGGTTCAAGAAAACATAATCGGTGTTTGAAATCTATGCGTGTCCTGAAGCTAGCAAAGTGAAATTTGCAGCATGCTCTTTCTTAGACAGAGCCCTCTCTTGGTGGAACGGCTATGTCAAGTCGTTGTCTCTCCCAGTAGCCAATGCTATGAGCTTGGAAGATTTAAAAATCCTAATGCTAGCAGAATACTGCCCGAGGGGCGAGGTGCAGATACTAGAGCAAGAACTTTGGGGTTTGACGATGAAAAAATCCGACATTGCTGCTTACACGACCATATTTAGTGACTTGGCTATTCTATGTCCCGGGATGGTCACCCCGGAAAGTAAGAAAGTGGAGAGGTATATCTGGGGATTAACTCCCCTAATCCAAGGAAACGTTATAGCTGCAAATCCCCTTACTTTTGACAGTGCCAAACATCTGGCACAAACACTCATGGAACATGGAGTTCGCTAAGGCTCCATGACAGCCATTCCCGAGCAACCCAAGGAAGGAGGCAACAAAGGAAGTTTTGGAACAAACGAAAGGGCAATCGTTACAAGAGCCTTCAAAGAAGCGTGAAACTGTTGCAGTACGTGATGTTACTGTTCTAGCTACTATTCCTGCTACAACTCCTATTACTCCAGCACCTTCCAACTGATATGCTGGAAATCTTCCCAAGTGTGATAAATGCAACTTCCATCATACGGGATTTTGTAGGAAAATGCATTGTAAAAACTGCAACAGGAAGGGGCACACCGCCCGTTTCTGTAGAGCACGGGCACAACCTATCACCCAAGTCCCCGACGTTGGAGTAAGCCAGGCTTGTTATGGGTGTGGTGAAACAGGACACTTCAAGAGAGACTGCCCAAAGACAAGGAATGCTGGTGGCGTGGGAAGAGTATTGGAAATTGGTCACGAAGAAGCGATAGCAGATCCTACTGTGGTCACCGGTACGTTTCTTTTCAACAATTCTTACGCATGCATTCTATTTGATAGTGGTGCGGAGAAAAGCTTCGTGATCCATAAATTCAAATACCTACTAAAACAAAATCCCTAATCACTAAAAGACACATTTACCGTAGAGATGGCAAACGGAACGACCGAGAACACAAACGACATATACATAGGATGTACACTTACTCTAAACAACTATTCCTTCCAAATTGACCTTATGTCGGTCTCAATAAAAAGCTTCGACGTTTTGGTTAAGCCCACACCGTGCTGATATCCTATGTTATGAAAAATCCATTCGTCTTAATCTGCTAAGTAGCAAAACCCTCGTTATTTATGGCGAAAAACCCGGTACGAACCTCCAAATCATTTCTTGCGTCAAGGCCCAGAAGTATCTTCGCAAAGAATATTGTGCCTTCTTAGCTCACGTGGTAGATAAGAAACAAGAAGTGAAAAGTATCAAAGATATCCCCGAAGTTTGTAACTTCCCTGATATATTCCCAGAGGATCTCCCAGGTGTTCCTCCTGAGCGCCAAGTCGAGGTCTGAATCGACTTGATTTTCGGAGCTACCCCCGTAGCCAAATCCTCTCACCGTTTAGCACCATCAGAGATGCAGGAACTATCCAGTCAATTAAAAGAACTTCTAAGCAAAGGATTTATAAGACCAAGTTTCTCACCCTGGGTAGCACCGGTCTTGTTTGTGAAGAAAAAGGATGGATCGTTCCGCATGTGCATAGACTACCGAGAATTAAATAAGCTCACTGTCAAGAACCGATACCCTTTACCTCAAATCGATGACCTCTTTGACAAAAAACAAGGAGTAAGTTTCTTCTCAAAGATTGACCTAAGATCAGGATACCACCAACTACGAGTCCAGGAAGAAGATATTCCTAATACCGCATTCCGAACTCGCTACGGCCACTAAAAATTTGTAGTAACGCCCTTCGGTTTAACAAACGCACCTGTAGTGTTCATGGATCCGATGAACCGTGTGTGTCGATCTTACTTAGACAAGTTCGTAATATTTTTCATAGACGATATACTAGTCTACTCCCGAAGTAAGGAAGAACACATCAAACACTTACGATACGTTTTGGAAGCATTAAGGGTAGAAAAGTTGTATGCGAAGTTTTCGAAATGCGAATTATGGATTCAAAAGGTGGACTTCCTAGGTCACGTAGTCAACGAAGAAGGAATACACGTGGACCCTTCCAAAATCAAGGCAATCAAGAACTGGTCAGCACCAAGAATGCCAATAGAAATCCGTCAATTCCTAGGCCTTGCTGGCTACTACCGAAGGTTCACCCAAAACTTCTCCAAGATTGAAAAACAACTCACCACCCTGACTCAGAAGGGTGTAACCTTCAACTGGGAGAAGAAACAAGAAACTGCTTTCCAGAAACTAAAGCGATCCCTCTATAGCGCCCCGATCTTATCCCTCCCAGAAGGGAAGGAAGATTTTGTAGTTTACTACGATGCGTCCAGGCAAGGGCTAGGCTGCGTTCTTATGCAACGAGGAAAGGTTATATCCTATGCCCCGAGGCAGCTTAAGAACCATGAGGTCAACTATACCACACACGACCTTGAACTGGGAGCAGTGATTTTTGCTCTAAAAATCTGGAGGCATTACCTTTATGGTACGAAATGCAGTCTTTACGAAGCACAAAAGCCTCCAACACATATTCGATCAGAAAGAACTCAACATGAGACAGCGACGATGGGTGGAACTACTCGATGATTATAAATGCGGGATTCGCTATCATCCCGTCAAAGCCAATGTAGTAGCAGATGCCCTTAGTCGAAAAGAATACTCGGGCCGCCGAGTAAAGTCTCTAACTATGACTATCCATTCACACTTGTCCACACATATCAAAGAGGCTCAGCTGGAAGCCTTGAAACCAGAGAATGTGACAGGTGAAGCCTTAAGAGGAATGGATAAAAACCTATAAGTCAAGGGTGACAGAGTTCATTATCTCATGAATCGGATCTGGACACCGAAGTTTGGTGGATACTGAGATGTTCTCATGAATGAAGCCCACAAAACTCGATACTCTGTTCATCCTGGTTCTGACAAGATGTACCTGAACCTTAAGAAACTCTATTGGTGGCTGAACATAAAAGCTAAAATTGCTACCTATGTGGGCAAGTGCCTAACTTGCGCTAAAGTCAAGGTAGAATACCAGAAGCCTTCGGGTTTACTAAAACAACCAGAAATACCCGAATGGAAGTGGGAGCGGATAACTATGGATTTCATAACCAAGTTGCCCAAGACAACTGGTGGTCATGACACCATTTAGGTAATCGTCGACAGATTAACCAAGTCCGCGCACTTCCTGCCAATAAAGGAAACTGAAAAAATGGAGAACTTAACAAGGACTTACATTAAAGAGATGGTACGTTTTCATGGTGTGCCAATATCCATTATCTCTGACCGAGATAGTAGATTTACCTCGCGGTTTTGACAATCACTACAAAATTCCTTGGGAACTAAACTCGACATGAGTACAGCGTACCATCCCCAGACTGATGGGCAAAGCGAGAGAACCATACAAACGCTGGAAGACATGTTGAGAGCTTGTGTGATAGATTTTGGTAAAGCTTGGGATACCCATTTACCACTCGTCGAATTCTCATACAACAATAACTATCACACTAGCATCAAAGTTGCTCCATTTAAAGCCCTCTATGGTCGTAAGTGTAGATCTCCTCTGTGTTGGGCTGAGGTGGGTGATACACGTCTGGAAAAGAAACAAGTACCCAACATCACTCTAACCGGTCCCGAGATCATTCGAGAAACAACATAGAAGATTGTCCAAATCCGGGAACGACTGAAAGCTTCTAGATACAGACAAAAGAGTTATGCGGACAAACGACGAAAACCCTTGGAATTTTAGGTTGGTGACCGCGTCTTGTTAAAGGTCTCACCCTGGAAAGGAATGATACATTTTGGCAAACATGGAAAATTAAATCCAAGCTACATCGGACCATTCGAGATTCTTGCTAGAATCGGCCCGGTGGCTTACAAACTCAAACTACCGCATGAACTAAGTAACATACATCCCACTTTTCACGTATCTAATCTAAAGAAGTGTCTGTCTGACGAGACTCTTGTAATTTCACTCGACGAAATCGAGTTAAACGAGAGTCTACACTTCGTAGAAGAACCAGTGGAGATCATGGACTGGGAAATCAAAAGAACAAAACAAAGTCGTATACCAATAGTGAAAGTTCGTTGGAATGCCAAGCGAGGACCAGAATTCACTTGGGAACGGGAAGATCAGATGAAACAAAAGTACCCACACCTTTTCCCTAGTTCATGAGTACCACTTTAGAACTAATTTCGGGACGAAATTCCCTATAACGGGGGGGATGATGTCACAACTGGAAAATTTTAGACCAATTAAGGTCTAAACTTCCATCATGTACCAGTAAATTCACAATGTAATGACCCGTAATTTCAAGTCAATGTAATAGTCTAGGTCAACCATTGTAACTCGTTTTAAAGTAATAAAGACATAATAAATTAAAATAAAATGTTAGATAAACTCGATATCTATGTAGAAAGTTGTAGTGGTCGTGACAAGAATTCCAGAGATATAAAGAACACAGAAATCTGAGTTATAACAAAGAAGTTATGACCTATCAAAGTTTTGCGACAGAACCGACACGACACTGTATGTCGTAAAAGTGATTTTACAATAAAATGCTTTTTAGCCTTAACGATCTAAATGAAATTCGTAGTATACGTTAAACCGAGAGCGTGCATAAAAACAACGTCCAAATCTAATTTCACATGAGGAAGTTATGAATTTTCTAAGATTAAGCATAACAGTGTGCAGCTCGGAATTCGAATTATAGATAGAGTGATTTTTAGCCGACACAACCTAAAAGAGAATCGAAGATCTCATCAATAGTAGTTCAACGGTAAAAAGACATAAAAAAAAACGGATGTCGGATGAAAAAGTTATGAATTTTTAATGGACTTTTCCTGTCCCGGCCTGTTAAAAATATAACTTTAAAAATAGATTCAAAATTAGTTGACGAAGTCTAAACGAAAGTTGTAGAGTACGGTCTTACCTACGCGTGGATATAAAAAACGTCAAAAACAGGGCTAGTATGTGAAAGATATGAACTTTTGAAGTTAAGGGTGCAATTTTCGAGGAGATTCCGAAGGGGAACGCCCTGCGTTCGCAGAAACTTGGTCCGGAGTCGGCCACCTAACTCCTTCGCATGTGTGACACATACGAAGCTCAGAACATGGAGACGTGCCCCACTCCTCCGTCCCGCATACTAGGGTACGCCCTGCGTTCCGGAACGCGCAGCGTACCTCGCAGGAACGCCCAGCGTACCGAAGGTCAGGACCCCCTATAAATAGCATGCGAGGCTGTCCGAATTTTTTTGGAAACTTACTACTTCTTTCACACTCAACACCTTCTCAAGCCACTCTAAAACTCCCCGAAGGTTAGGGAACCTCCCTAGCACTAGAAGAGAGCCCCGGAACACCCGAAGTCTCCGAGAAAATAGTTTTTCGGTTTGAAACTCTGCCCACGCAGAACCCGGTTTTCAGCAGAAACTCGCGGTTTCGTCAAAAGAGATTATTTTAAGAAGCGAAGTGCTGTCCAAATCACCATTTTATCAAGTGAGTTCATACCCCCTACGTTTTCACCATCTTTTCATATTTTTAGGGGGAAATACAAGTAAAACACAAGGAATCTTGTGTTAATATCAAAACTATTCAAATAGTTTTCAATTGTCGTTTTTACTAAAATAAACATACTACTTTACAAGTTCGGGATTTAATACAAAAACGAATATATAAAGTATAATAGGTATAGTTTATGAGTCATACATACGATTTTGTCAATACAAAATGGCTTTTCTTTATTCTACACGTAACCGTCAATATAGCTTTGTGAGATATACTTCAAGTACTTATCTAAGTAACAACCAAGCCCTGAAATTATAAACTAAGTCTCCTGGAAGGAGAGCGTGACACTTGTGTATAGATCTATACGGGATTGACAATCCTGCACCTAAACTGTTAGCTGCAGTTAGGCCGGCAGGCCTGGGGTGACAAATGTCGTACCGATTCTGATGTCTGAAGAACGTCGTATTCAGGCCATCCTAGGTCATCAAACATGGTTATAATAACTCACAATTTAGTATTGAACAAATACGATTAGTGTACGAATACGTAAACAACTTCACATAGTTTTATTAAATAATAAAACTACAATACAGTATTTTATGGTACAGCTGGTGAATCCAGGCACTTAAATTTACAGAGTTTTCGTACAAGTACAAATACAGAATACTATTCCAATGCAGAGGAAACATACATTTTATGGTTTTTTGTGAATTAAAACTACATTATACTATTTCAGAGTACAAAAACACTTATACATTTCAATTTTAAGATACTAAGGCTACAATTCAATTGCAACAGAAAATATTGGATTTTGTGGAAGAAAATATGTAGATTTTCAAGGAACAAATGACAAATTTCAAATACAAACATGCTTATGAACTCACCAACTTAATTGTTGACACTCTTTTTAAAACTACTTATTCTTAGGGAATCAGTAAACAGGTACTCACAGGTTTTGAGAAGTCAGAGCTTCATTGATTTACGTCTTTTAGTTTTTGCTATACATTTTGGTGTCAAGTAAACATTGATTACAGATGTAAAACTATACTTTATCAATATCATGGTTGTTGTACTTTGATTACTATTATGCAATTGTTGTGATACTGTATATGAAGTCATCCGCCCTCGAACTTTTCCACCGTTTTACCGTTTTGGGGGTGTGGCAATCTAGTTATTCCTAGTGAGAGAGCTTCATATGGTCCAACTCTTTGTTCAACTGTGAGGGCCAAGAGATATTTGCAGCAGGGTTGTTCTGGGTTTATAGCTTATGTCGTGGACACTCGAGTTGAGGAGACAACGGATTTGAGTGGGGTGCCCATTTTCGGGAATTCCCCGATGTGTTTCCTGAGGATTTACCAGGAGTGCCTCCCGAGAGGCAGGTTGAGTTTCGGATTGATCTGGTACCTGGTGCGGCTCCGATAGCTAATACACCATATCGTCTGGTGCCACATGAGATGCAGGAGTTGTCTACGCAGCTTCAGGAGCTGGTAGACAAGAGTTTTATTCGTCCAAGCAGCTCTCTGTAGGGAGCACCAATTCTTTTTGTGAAGAAGAAAGATGGTTCACGTAGAATGTGCATCGATTACCGAGAGTTGAATAAGCTAATGGTGAAGATCCGTTACCCACTTCCGAGGATTGATGACTTGTTTGATTAGCTTCAGGGCGCATCTTGGTTTTCCAAGATTGATTTGCGATCAGGGTACCATCAAATGAGGGTCAGGGATAATGATGTACAAAAGACGGCCTTCAGAACTTGCAATGGTCATTATAAGTTCGTGGTGTTGTCATTTGGGCTCACTAACACACCAACAACGTTCATGGACCTCATGGGCCGAATTTGCATATCGATGCTGGATCGGTCTGTGATTGTATTCATCGATGATATTCTGTTCTTTTCCAAGACCAAGGAGCAGCATGACGATCTTCTGCGAGAGGTACTAGAGACCCTGAGCAGGGAGAGGCTTTATGCCAAGTTCTCCAAGTGGGAGTTTTGGTTGCGCGAGGTGCAATTTTTGGGGCACATCTTCAACCAGAAGGGTATATTGGTCGACTCGGTCAAGATTGAGGTTGTGATGCAGTGGGAAGTTCTGAGGACCACATCTGAGTCTCGGAGTTTCTTAGGTCTCGTAGGGTATTAACGGAGATTTATCCAAGATTTCTCCAAGATTGCAGTGCCATTGACCCGTTTGACGAAGAAGAATGTGACCTTTTGGTGGGGGCCTGATCAACAGTTGGCTTTTGAGACCCTAAGGCAGAGATTGTGTGAGGCCCCGATACTCGCACTTCCCGAGGGATTGGATGACTTCGTGGTTTATTAGGATGCCTCTATTTTGGGTTTAGGAGCGGTTCTTATGCAGAGGGCCCGTGTGATTGCTTACACTTTGAGGCAGCTGAAGCCTCATAAGGCGAATTACCCTACGCATGATTTGGAGTTGGGGGCCGTGGTTTTTGCCCTCAAGATTTGGAGACACTATTTGTATGGGGTTCGGTGTACTATCTACACTTACCACAAAATTTTGAGGTATTTGATGGACTAGCCGAATCTGAATATGCGGCAGCGGATATGGTTGGACGTGGTAAAGGATTATGACTGCGAGATCCTATACCATCGTGGGAAGGCCAATGTGGTGGACCATGCTTTGAGCCGCAAGAATGTGATTGCATCCATGCAGGATACCTGCTTGAGGATGACTGTCACTTTGCCTTTGATGGATTTAATCAAGAAGGCTCGGGTAGAGGGGTTGAAAAAGGAAAACTGGAAGACCGAGCGGATCAGAGGACAGGTTCCCTTATTTGTCAGAGACAGCCAAGGGTTGATGACTCAATGTGGTAGAGTTTGTGTTCTAGAATTGGTTGGGGTGAGGCAGACGGTTTTAGAGGAGGCACATAAGTCAAAGTTTTCTATCCACCCAAGGCCACGAATATGTATAGAGACCTGAGGTTGAGTTATTGGTGGCCCTACATGAAGAGGGAAATAGCTTGGTTTGTAGAGCGGTGCATGACTTGCAGGAAATTCAAGGCCGAGCATCAGAGGCCCCACGGCAAGATGCAAACCTTACCCATTCCCATCTAGAAGTGGGAAGAGATTACCATGGATTTGATCACAAAATTGTCGAGGATGGCACGGGGTTTTAACTCCGTCTGGGTCATTTTTGATAGATTAACTAAGAGTGCGCATTTCATACCAATTGCCAAGAGTATATCTGCAGAGAAGTTAGCAGATATCTATGTCCGGGAGGTAGTAGTTCGGCACGGGGTGCCAGTATCGATATTTTGGACCGGGGTGTTCGATTCACCTCCCGATTTTGGAGGAAGTTTCATGAGGAGTTGGGTACTGAGTTGCACTTTAGTACAACATACCACCCTCAGACCGATGGACAGAGCAAACAGACGATTCAGACACTCGAGGATATGCTGCAGGCTTATGTGTTGGATTTTGGAGGGAGTTGGGATACTTACCTCCCATTGGCCGAGTTCTCCTAGAATAATAGTTACCATGCTAGTATTGACCGACCACCATTTGAAATGTTGTATGGAAGAAGGTACAGGACTCTGATTTGTTGGGGGGGGGGGAGTTCGGGCATCGAGTCATGGGTAGTACAGAGGTTGTACTCAAGACTACTGAGTTGATTCAGCAGGTGCACGACAGGTTGCGGGTCATGCAGAACCAACAGAAGAGTTATGCTGATCGGCGATGTTTGGATCTTGAGTTTTAGGTGGGAGACTTGGTGCTTCTGAAGGTGTTACCTTGGAAAGGTGTCATCCGATTCCGGAAGCGGGGAAAGCTGGGCCCCAGATTCATTGGACCTTTTAGGATTTCAGCTCGGGTGGATAAGGTTGCATATCGGATGGATTTGTCCAATGAGCTCAGCCAGATTCATAACACCTTCCATGTGTCTCATCTTCGGAAGTGTGTGGCCGATGAGTCCGTAGTTATTCCTCTAGATGACATTCAGGTTGATGATCGCCAGAATTATGTGGAGAGACCGGTGGCAACAACGGAAAGGTTCCGAATGGATGTGGGAACCAGAGGCAGAGATGCGAGAGCACTACCCATATCTATTCACATCAGCAGACTTTGAGGACGAAGTCTAGTTCAAGTGGGGAAGAATTGTAACATCTATTATTTAGGTATTCATTTTAACCCTTGAGTTATGTTCTATTTCCAAATATGTACTTTGGCTAAGTCCAATTAGTCTTTTACTTATGTTTCTCAAAATCCTTATTGCTAGTAGGCAGCCTCTCTTAGATCCTTCATAGCGAAACACTTTCCAAGCCAAGACTTAACTTCTTGCAAAGTTGGAATGTCATTTCCTATGAGAAGTATGTCATCAACATACAATACTAGGAAGGTTACTATACTCCCACTAGCTTTGACATATACACAAGATTCATCATCACTTATAGAGAAGACAAACTCTTTAACTTTCTCGTCAGAGCAAAGATTCCATCTGCAAGAAGCTTGTTTCAATCCATAGATTGATTTCTCAAGCTTACACACTCTATTGGGGTACTTAGCATCCACAAAACCCTCTGGCTGATTCATGTAAACATCCTAATCCAACTTCCCATTAAAGAAAGCGGTTTTTACATCCATTTGCCAAATTTCATAGTCACGAAACGCAGCTATGGCTAGCATCACCCTAATACATTTAATCTTAGCCATTGGTGAGAAGGTCTCATCATAGTCAACCCCTAGGGTTTGAGTAAAGCCCTTTGCAAACCATTCGAGCCTTGAAAGTGTGCACCTTTCCATCTGTTAGAACAATGTTCTAGTAGGATCGATAGATTCTAAGCAGAAAAACAATTAAAGACGTAATGATGAACATAGGAATGGTTTAACTGATGTCGAATGATTAAACTTTAACACCTCAGAAGAGCTCGATTAAGAACTTCGACTGTAGAGGTGTTTAGGGTTACAAAGCAATAATAACTATAATCACGTTAGTCTCTAAGGCATACATGCATGCACTATTTATAGCTAAACCCTATAATAATCACGGATGGACAGGCCCAATCCGAATATACAATACTAAGCCCATGACGCAACATAACATACCCAACAATCTCCCCCTTTGCGTTAATGGAGCCGAAAGCTCAATTCGGTTGAGCTATAGAAGACTTCTTGATAGTCTTGAACACCTTCGGTATGATGGCCAAAAGAGTATGACGAAACGTGATATACCACCGAAGCATGTCCATGAAGTTTTTCTTGTCTGCCTCAGAGTTCTGCTTGCACCGATGGATGATACTAATTATGTGCTCTAAGCAGTCCGTTGAGAACAGATGTTTGTCAACAAGAGCGAAAAGAAATCTATTGGCTTCACCTCTTGTGAACATCACCGTGAGATGTGTCGAATCAATTTGGCCCATCTTCGTTTTATTCACATCTCCAGGTTTTGCTGTTGGATTTACAGTGGGTTTCTTATTCATAACTTTATCTATCTCCTGATCCATTGCTGCTACTTCATGGATATAGGAGGCCAACATCCTCTTTAGATGATCCAGGATTGGCTCATATTCTTTCGGATTGGTGAGCAGTATGTTAAACAACAAGATCCAATCATGAGGATTTAAATTTGGAAGATCTTCCAGGGATATAACCGAAACTGAGTTTGCTGAACCTCGGGTTATTTTGAAACTAACATTGATAAACTTCCCTGTAGATGAAGGTTTCAGCACCTTGACAGTATAATCTTCTGTGCACTCCTTGTCAGGTACTGAGGCTGACTGAATTTCAGATAAAAATCGATAAGTTCACGATCAACTTTAGGATGAGGGAAGGGAACTTGAACAGTCGAATCAAAGCAATGAAATGTAAATGCCTTTCGTGTTATAGGCATGTCGAACTGCGAGTCCCTTGAATTTTCACAATCAAAAGAAGCGTCAGGTTCCAGCCAGTATACGCTTGGAAACTCTATTGCCTCTTTGATGAGCGTTTCTCTTGTCCAAAGAAGAAACAAGGCCTTTTTGCAGTTTAAGGCATCTTGTTCTTCCTTTTTCTTTCGTTCCCTTTCTTCAGCTTCCTTCGCAACCCGAAGGGTTTCATCCAATTCTTTATCCCTTTTCTTTCGCTTCAGGGCCTCAGCAATTGTTTCTTCTTCTTCATCACTATCATCATCCAATCCTTTTTTCTTATCTTGATTACCAGAACCCGAAGCTTCATTACCCTTCAGTTCGGTTTTGACTGTGACCTTCGGTTGAGTAGCATGAGCACCTTCTCCCCCTTGTTTTGGAGGTACGAATCTCTCCGAAACACCCTTCATTTCATGTAAGAGAGCAAGGGAAGGAAGAAGCTTGGAAGTCAAATGATTCCTGATGGTCAGAGTAAGTATTGGATCATGAGCACTAAGAAGATTGGTAAGCATATTCTTGACATCCCCAGCACAACTCCGGAATACAGCTCGCTCAGTCTTCAACAGAGAAATTTCCTTTTCAGCTTGAGCCAATTGAACTTTCTGAACTTCTATAGTAGAGTCTTGGCGTGCAAGATCTTCCTTCAATGCACTCTCCTTTACTAAATCAGCTTGGAGTGTTGTAAGATGAGAAGTCACTGACCTCAGTAGAGAAGTGTTCTCAGCTTGAATGGAAGAACGAACAGTCTCAAATTTAGTTTGCTCCTCTTAAAGTGACTTGGATAAGGAATCAACTGAAGCGTTCACTTCGGCTGCATTTGAATCAGCATGTCCTTTGAGTGATTCGAGAAAAATCTGAGAACTGTGAACAAGTTCTGCAACTTCAGTAATGGCCTTCTTGCAAGAAGAAGTGGATGCGTCAACTGCCTGTGTGGATGCCTCAATAGCTCCCGTATACTACTCAAGAGCGGTGTCAAGAAAGGCCTTGAGCACAACATCGTTGTATGACTTGGAAGCGGCAAGCAATTGATCAAGCTTCTCATCAATATTCTGCAGTTGTTGCCGTGAGACAGGAGCCTCTTCATCATCGTCTGTTGGAAGCCGATAGGGACTGTAATAAGTCGAGTCAAACTCAACATTATCACCACCGAGAGTGGCACCAGAATCGGTTGAAGGTGAGGGTGAAAGAGGTTTGGATGTAATAGGAGGTTCGGTTTCAGTATTCGCCCCCGTATCAGATACGTTGACGTTAACTGTCGGTTCGGTTGTAATGGTGGTAGTTGCTTGGGAAATGATAGGAGGTGGTAAAGGAGTGCTAGAGAGTGGTATGGTACTAACTGGTGGTGGTGGTGGTACAAAAGTTGTTGTTTGAGATGTGGGAGGTGGTGGAATAGGAGCAACCGAAATTGGAACAGTGGTTTTTGGTGGAGATGGAGGAGGTGTTGGAATGTGGTCATTAAGAAGTTCGGTTGGAGTTGGAGAACGAGGAGGTGTGTTACCTCTCGGTGATTCATGATGCTGAATTTCCTCTTCCTCATCCTCCTCATCATTGTCTGAGCTGGGAGGAGAAGGACTCTTTGATTTCTTCGCCATCTTCTTAATCTTCTTTGGAGCCGAAGAATCACCTTTATCAGCCTTTGGCTTTTTAGACTTGGCAGCTTTAGACAAAGGACCTTCGGTTGTCACTTTCTTGGTATTCGCCATTTTGCCTCGGTTGGTTGGCTTCTCCACAGCTTCTAAAGCAGCTTGCTGCTCAGGAGTCAGTACTCTCGGTCCTTTGGGAGGAAGCTTTCGGTAATCAGCCATCACCTTACTGTCGGCTGATACACACCTATACATCGTCTCAGGTATGGAACCATTGTGAGAGAACTTTGTGGCATCAGAGAAGATGATTTTCTTCGTGTGAAATGTAGGCACAGACGAGACCAGGGCATCCTTCATTACTGGAATCTGCAAAGAATCAATAGCCTTGCGCGTGATGATGGTCCAGAAGCGACCACAAGAAATTTCAGAGTGTCTCGTTGAAGTGTTGAGACTTTGCACCACTTGTGACCAAATAATCGACCCATAGTCGAGATTAATCCCATTGTAGAGACCATAGAGAATGGTCAGAAAACCCTTACTGGTACCATCTGACCCAACAACCCTCTCTGCCAAACTCTTGTTGAGAAGAGTAAGCAAGCCATTCCATTGCGGCGGCAAACATGATTTCTTAACCTTCGTCACGGTGGTAAGAACATCAGTGTAGCCCATCTCGTAGAGCATTGTAAATAGTTGGGTTGTGGTTATAAAATCCGGAGAGATAACAGAGGCATCGACAGCAAGCTTTAGCAGGGAACAGAATCGCCCTTTTGAAATTGATGTCTTGTCAGGGAAAATTTGAAAGTAGATCCTCTCCTTGTTCTTGTCATAGGTTGCGGTAGAGTAGACTTGCGATAATAGAGACATCAGGACAGATTCCACCTGTGTGAGTGCGATAACCAGAGGAGAGTATTTGAGGCATTCAACAACATGGAGCATGTACGAATCATACAGAAACGGGTTCAGATGAATGATCATGTTCTGATTGGGTTTGATCACGAGCAATGAGGACGATGAAGTTTGATCTTGAACAGATGAGGAATCCGCCATTGTTGAGATAAGGAAGAAGATGAACAATTGCAGTTCGCCTGGTGTATTGAGAGAATTTGAAGAAGGTAAGAAGGTACAATATGTGTGAGAAACCCTTTATATACCGTTGGCAGGAGAGAGAAAGAATCTTCGTGATGATGATACGATCACTGAAACGTCGCCTGAAAAAGCGCGATGTGACAGCTTGGTTTCCCCAGATAGACATTAGCATGCGTGGGTTTAGGAACCGTTCAAATTCACGCGCCTAAAATCTTATCCACATAGCGTCTTTTCAAATTCATCTTCGCTTCAGATATGACAATAACCACTTTCGCACCTAAAAAAAACTTCAAACAGGCCATAAGAAACAACAACCAGAATTTCGGAAAATCACAAAGTATTTTCGTGCAAGAGTGTGCCAAAAATTAAGAAATAAAGCGCAATGTGTATAGGATGTGAGTGATGTCGGTTAGAAGACATAAAGCAGATGATTTCCGGCAAGAATCTCTTCCTTCAAAGTCAAGAGAGACTTGAAGTGTTTGCGTGGTTTCCGGAAAAAATACGATCGAGTGCTTGTAAAGAAACACCGAAAGGCTTCTTTTAAATAATAGGATAAGGGTGGCTTATCTTCAACCGAACGTCGATTCTTAACATAAGACCGAACGTTGGATGAAGTACTTGTGAGACCGATGTGGTCTGTTGAACAAGTAGGAGGGATATAATTTGCTATGACTAAAGAGGTTAAATAAATCTCAAAAACAAAAACAAGCTGGATCTTTTTGGGAAGAAATGCCTTGGTGTTAGACAATTTCATAAAAGACCACTCAAAAATAAAATGAGATTTCGGTAGGTAACAAGTAAGATCTTGAATATAAAGATTCACCGTCAATTCATTGTTGGTATTGGATTGTGGGTTTCACTTAGCACGTGGTGTACGTATCTAAGATCATAAACACAAATTTTATGCAACCATAAACCTCAGTGGTAAAAGCTGAGAGTCTCAAGGGTTACAGTGGTGAAACGAAAGTTGATGGAGAATATAAGGAGGGTGGTTAAGGAACCGAAAGTACCTCTGCTATATAAACGTGACAAAGCAGAAAACTCTTAACTCATTTGAGAAGAGTAAGGTAGCTCTGGACTTGAGTGTATTTTAACAGCCTGATTGGGAAGAAACGATAGGTATAGATCGAATCATTAAGGCCTAGGTCTTAGTCTTAGAGGCTTCGGTCGACATGCAGCAGCATGCTTCTAGGGACACTTAACTAGTTCATATGAAAAGAATCACACATGCCTTAGCTCCAAATTATGTTGCACTGAAATACTTGGGACCTAATTAAAAAGAACAAGAAAACAAACAAACCACACAAACAAAACAAACAAAACAAAACAAAAACTTTGAGAAAAATATTTTTGGAGTTTGAAATTTTCTGAAAAATAATAAAAACAGAAAAATAAAAGAAAAAATATTTTTGAATTTTTGAAGTTTTCTGAAAAATAATAAAAACAAAAAAATAAAATAAAAAATATTTTTGAATTTTTGAAGTTTTCTGAAAAATAATAAAAACACAAAAATAAAAGAAAAAATATTTTTGGATTTTTGAAGTTTTCTGAAAAATAATAAAAACAGAAAAAAAAAAATAAAAAAAAAATTAGCACAAAACACTCTAAAAAATAATAATAAAAGAAAGGGTAAGAAATAGACTTAAAAAAAATAAACAAAATTTACAACCGAAACCAAACCTTAAAAGAATGAAGCGAAATAAGCCGAGTGTTCGGTTCATTTCGGTTCCTTAAGATTCCGGAGCCGAAATAGACCGAGCGTTCGGTTCATTTCGGTTCCCGAAAATTATGGAGCCGAAATAGACCGAGCGTTCGCTCTATTTCGCTTGTCTAATTTTTAGAGAGAGATTTGAGGGTTCGGTATCGACTCTGCTTCCATCATTCCCAAACCTTGTAAAATTTTATTGAAGCTTGCTTCTGGTAAGGCTTTAGTGAATATGTCAGCCAGTTGATCAGAGGACCGAACGAAATGTACTTCCACGTTCCCATCTTCTACATGGTCCTTGATGAAATGGTATCTAAGTGCAATATGCTTAGTCTTTGAGTGTTGCACTGGATTATGACATATTCTTATCGCACTTTCTGAGTCACAATAGAGAGGTATTTTCTTCATGCTTAGTCTGTAGTCCCTTAGTTGGCTTTATATCCATATCACTTGAGAGGTACAGGATGCTGCAGCTATATACTCAGCTTCGGCTGTTGAAAGAGACACACAGGTTTGCTTCTTGGACTGCCAGCTAACAAGTTTACCGTCAAGGAATTGGCATCCACCAGTTGTGCTCTTTCGGTCCAGACCACATCCTCCAAGATCGGCGTCAGAAAAGGCTTGAACAAAAAATCCAGATCTAGCAGGGTACCAAAGACCGAGAGAAGAGGTTCGCTTCAGATAACGGAAAATATTTTTCACTGCCACCATGTGAGGCTCTCTTGGATTTGCTTGAAACCTGGCACAATAACAAACAGAAAACATAATGTCTGGTCTACTAGCCGTTAGATACATAAGAGACCCTATCATTTGACGATAGAGTGTTACGTCAACAGCCGGTTTTTCCAAAGACGGTGTTAACTTTGTGCCAAACGCCATAGGAACCTTCACTTTCAAATCTCCCGTCATATCGAACTTTGCCAGCAAGTTCTTCGTGTAGGCCTCCTGGTTGATAAAAATACCTTCTGGTCCCTGTCTTATATTCAAACCAAGGAAAAAATTAATCTGACCCATTACGCTCATTTCAAATTTAGTCTCCATCAACTTCCTGAATTCAGCCGTTAAGCTAGGATTCGTAGAGCCGAAGATGATGTCATCGACATAAATCTGAACTATCATTAGATGTTCGCCTTCTTTCTTTCGGAAGAAGGTTGGGTCAACCGAACTTTGCTTGAATTTTTACATTTTAAGAAAGCAATTAAAGTTTCATACCAGGTCCTCGGTGCTTACTTCAGACCATATACAGCTTTATCTAACACATAGCAATGATCAGGGTATTTCTCGTTCACGAACCCATGTGGTTGCTCAACATACACCGTTTCTTCTAGTTCTCCATTCAAGAAAGCACATTTCACATCCATTTGGAAAACTTCGAAGTTTTTATGGGCATCATATGCCAGAAAGATTATAACTGATTCCAACCTTGCTACAGGAGCGAAGGTCTCCTCATAGTCTATCCCTTCTTCTTGGCAATATCCCTTCACCACCAAACGAGCCTTATTTCGTATAACGTTCCCCTCTTTGTCCAACTTATTCCTGAAGACCCATTTTAAGCCGACCACCGAAGCATCCTTTGGAGTGGGAATCAACCTCCAAACTCGATTACATTCAAACTCATGGAGTTCATCTTGCATAGCTTGTACCCAATCAGCGTGATCAAGTGCAGCATTGACCGTCTTCGGTTCGACTTTGGATACAAACGAATTAAACATACAGAATTCAACATTAGAGAATAATGCAGTTTGTTTCGATTTTAATTGAGAACGTGTCAGAACTCGCTCAGATGATTCACCAATTATTTGTGCTTTGGGATGATCCTTAGTCCATTTCATTAGAGGAGGGTAATTAGGGTCATAAGCTGGATCCAACTCTGCATTTACCTCTTCTTCAAGTTCTGATTGATCACCTTCGTCATTTGGTTTCTCATTCTCCCCCTCAAATGGCGAAGTGTATCCCTTGTCAGGTTCAGGGTTCTCCTCCTCTGTTGGAGTTCGATTCTCCCCCTCGATTGGACTATCATTGGGTGGGGATGGAGTTGGATTCTCCCCCTCGAAAGACAGATCGGTTGTCTTTGGTGCAGATGAACCCTCCCCCTTTGATGTTGAGCTGTTGTTTTGAGGGTCAGTTGAGGATTGACCACCAGTCGGTTTGGGAGGTTCATTTTCCATTTCTTTTGCAGCTTCATCAATGATCTTTTTCAGATTGTCGATTTTGTTGTCTGCTGCTTTCGCCTCTGAGTGTACAGCCTTTTCTGGTTCATCAAATAGCCTTATGTACTCTTCAAACAGGTTGGAAATTGGAACCGAGACTTGTCCTGACTCAGGAAATATTTCCCCCAATGCACTTTCGCTTCGTTGGACTTTCTTCATGTAGTTGTCATCAAAGGTTACATAGTATGTCTCTTCAATTCGTTTAGAGCGTTTGTTCAAAACTCTGTATGCCTTTGAAGTGAGTGAATAACCAAGAAAAATTCCCTCATCAGCTTTGACGTCAAACTTGTTTCGGTTCTCTTTGGAATTGAAAATGAAGCATCTTGAACCGAACACGTGGAAAAATTTAACGTTGGGCTTTTGATTGTTCAGAACCTCATATGGAGTGATTGAGAATCGTTTGTTGAGCAAGGATCGGTTCTGAGTATAGCACGCGGTTGCAACTGCATCAGCCCAGAAGTATAGCGGAAGAGAAGCGAAGCTTAGCATGGTTCGGGCTGCCTCACATAAAGAACGGTTTCGTCTTTCAACAATCCCATTCTGTTGTGGTGTATAGGGGGCGAGAAGTTGTGAGATATCCCCTTTTCAGCCAGAAAATCCTGAAAATCCTTATTCTTGAATTCAAGCCCATTGTCGCTTCTGATATTCCTCACCAGCTTTCGTAGCTGCACTTCCACTTGCTTGATGAACGTCTTCAATTTGGGAGTTGCGTCTGATTTCTGTTTAAGAAAGAAAACCCAGGTGAAGCGTGAAAAATCATCTACTATGACAAGAATGAACTTACTACCACCGAAGATTTCGATAGCCGAAGGTCCACATAAGTCAATGTGCAGAAGTTCAAGAGCTTCAACAATCTTTGTATTGATACGTGTAGGATGGCTCTTTCTGCTTTGCTTTCCCATCTCACACGCTGCACATAGGTGTTCCTTATCAAACTTGAGAAGAGGAAGGCCTCGAACATGATCACCAAGCACCAACTTATTAATGTCTTTGAAGTTCAGGTGTGATAGGCGTTGATGCCACAACCAGCTTTCATCAGTGTTCACCTTTGACAGCAGGCATATTGCTGGTTTTCCTCGAATTGGGTTGAGATTTAAAGGATACATCTCTCCCTAGCGTTCAGATTTCAACAGAACTCTTTTGGATTGCTTCTCAATTATTTCTGATCCCTCATCATCGAATGAGACCTTCAAACCAGTTCCCACAACCAATTATGATACACTGATGAGGTTATGCTGCAATCCTTCCACATAAGCTACTTTTCGAATCGAGAAGTCTCCGTTGGTTATCATTCCATATCCTTTGATTGTGCCATAAGAGTTATTTCCATACTTCACACATCCACCATCCTTAAGGGACCGAAACTCCCTCAGCTCTTCCCTCCTTCCTGTCATGTGACGCGAGCAGCCACTGTCTATGTACCATTCGTCATCGAACTGCTCGTCACTTATAACCTGCAAATTCAAGCAGATTTAGGAACCCAAAGTTTCTTGGGCCCTGGTGAGTCTTTTACAGAAAATGGAATAGCAGTAGAAATATCAACCAAATAAGTTCATTTAATTAGAGTTGTTTGGTCTTTTCTTTTGATGGTATACACCTTGATTTTGTTTTTATCTTGTTTAAATTTTGGTGAATTAGATGGTGTGTTGTTAGATGGTTTTGGAATATTCTTTTTAATCCTAGGGTTAGCTGACTTTTTCTTATTATTGATATCAGAATCTAAATCAAGCTTTCCCTTTCCTTTGATGTACTTCACTGAATTCGATTTTCTTTGGGAGTAGGAAGGACCGAAACTCGACTTTCGGTTGTTAGCCTTGGCGTTGTGACCGAAACTTGACGTTCGGTTCTGAGCGCTGGTGTTGGAACCGAAACTAGACGTTCGGTTCTGAGCTTTGGAATAGTCAAAACATGGACTAAAATTTTCTTTTCCTTTTAGCTTTTCCTTTTCTTGGCAATGGACTCTTTCTTGGAAGGAACGTAGTTGGGGTTTTGAGATTGCCAATAACGTTTTCGCTCATTCAGATTTTTCATGTATCTTTGATTTCTTTGGCGTTTCTGTTCAGCTAAATCCTTCTGAGATTTGTGAATATTGAAGCTTGATCTTGGCTTCTCCTTTTGAGTTTCGGCAGTTTTGGAAGGAACATTCGGTGTTTTCTTTGGTTCTTCAGGTATCTCTTTTGTTCCACTTGTGCTTGGTTTGTCAAAACTTGAGGGTTTGTTGATGGGTTTTGCAACGTATCTACCTTTTACCCTCCATGAGGTTTGCTCCGATAAGCCGATGGTTTCGTCTGCGTTATCAATAGGGGCAGACCAGAAATAATCGTCGCACCCTTCAACATTGTCTTTGTCGACCAAGATTTTCAATTCTGCTGTTTGTTTTGCAGTGACCCCTGTAACATCATATACTTGATTTGGCACAGTTTGAACCTTTTGATAAACCATTGCTTTCTCTTTGAGTTTTTGTGGCTTGTCCTTTGACAGGCGGGCGTATTCAACCGAGTTTTCAGATATGAGGGGTTTCTCATTCTCGGTTTTGCTTTTCATAAACTCAGAACAATCAACCACATCTTCTACCGAGATTTCGCTCATCTCACTTTCCTCATCAAATTCAGACGTATTTTCTATATTCATTTTATGTTCTGAAATTAATTTGGCGTTAGACGAGTCAAATGATTGAATGGTCTCGGACTTAATTTTTAACCTATCATTTTCATCTAAAAGATTTTTGAGCATACACTTATGTTCCTTAGAGTCAATAAAGGTCTCTATCTTGTCCAGTCCGATTTTATAAGCGATGGATGTCTCTTCTGAGGACATTATGGATTCACATTCAGCGATGACCTCATCCTCCTTAAATTCAAGGAAGGGTAAGATCATCTTATGAATTTTTTTCCTATTTCACAACTTAAGTGCAACTGAGCAATATTTGTATATAAGCGTTTAGCAATTAAACAAAAAACATTCATTTGTTTCAAAAACTTTAAATTGTCTCGTTGCAAATAAATAATTTCATCCCTAGCCCTATTTAACTTCGTCTCCTTCAGCTTAATCCACATCCTTCTCTCCTCACTCTTTGAAGACACCCTGCTGAGTTGGTCAGTTAGGTTAGAGTTCGCTAAGCGAGTTTGCATAAGACTACCACTTAAGTTAGAAAATTTAAATTTTAATTCATTTAATTCTTCTTCATAATTTGTTACTGGAACTTTAAGTGATTCAAGGATGGATTGTACCTTTTTGATCAACCGATCACAGTCGTTGATCTTCTCACTCACGGGCTTGGCTGCAAAGCACTTGTCCTCAGTTAGGTTCGGCTCCTTACTCGCACTTTCGGTTGGTCTACCTGCTGTAACCATCAAACATTTTCCAGTCGAACATGTATCCTTCGCCACATAAGCTCTTCCATGTGTGGGCTTTCTTACTTCTTCATCCCCATAATCGGTTGACCAGACTTCAACGCCACCGAACTCATCTTCATCCGCATTTTCCTGCACAATCAAGGCATTCATTGAACTGTTAGTTGCCTTCTTTTTCTTGATCTCTTCCAACTTTCGCATGTAATACGCCTCATCATCTTCTCCATCTCTTTTCTCAGCCATCTTCCTCAGCATGCAATCTTTGGCAAAGTGGTTCTTGCCATGACAGTAATTACAGTCGAATCCAGAGTCTCCTGCAAGCTTGCTCTCCTTCTTGTCGTCATCCTTTTGAGAAGTATTCTTCGCTTCATCTTTCACCTTCTCAGACCTGTAACTTCCCTGCCAGTTTCGGTTCTTATTGACAGGGAACTTCTTTCGTGCAAACCTTTTTGGATTGGTGACCATCATATCATATTCTTCGCTTGTAAGGTCACACTCTGACATGTCTGACTCCTCCTCTTCTTCTGCAACACTTTTTCCTTTTGAAACAAGGGCCAACGATCCAACACCCGAAACTACCTTCGCCTCCTTGGTTACCACACTCTCATGGGATTTAAGTATGCCCACAAGTTTCGCTAGGGAGTAAGATTTAAATTGTTCGTGAGCTTTCACTGTTGAAACCACTGCCATCCATTCTGGTCTCAAACCATTCATGAAGGTTACCTTTTGCTCGATCAACTTTCTTTCTATACCATGCTTGATCATCTTGCTTAGGAGATGATTGAAGCGATCGAAGGTTTGTATCAGTTTCTCTTCAGGTTTCTGTTCGAAAACTCCAAATTCTGAGAGCAGCAAGGTTTGAATAGAGTGTTCTAGATCTTCATCGGTTGCGTAAAGTTCCTTCAACCTATCCCAGATTTCTTTAGCCGTCGTGCATGAACCAACTAACCGAAAAGTGTCAGATTGCAGAGCGAATCTGATCATTCTCATGGCCTTCACATTACATAGCAACTTGTCCTTTTCATCCTATGGCATCTTATCTACGTCCGCCACGAGCTTATTATATTCCTTTTGAGTCTTTACTGTCGTGTTCGTTCCAGAGTGAACAAACGACCCAAGTGTTATTGCTTCCTAGATTAGATAACCATTATCTTTAGATCCAACCACGTAATCTTCAAAGTGATTCGCCCATACTTCATAGTCTTGAGTGTAAAGAATGGGTACCCTTGTAGTGGATCCAATGTTGTTAGAGATGTTGATGGGATTAGTTTGAGAATCTTCGTGAGACATGGTGAGCCTTTCCTTAGAACCGCTAGAATCTGACCTGTAAACTTGAGATTAGGGTTTTATCAAACACAAGAGTTACCGTCGACAGGAAGAAGACGACTTCTTTATATTCGATAAAAGCGGAAACCCTAAATAATTCTTAATACAGAAGATACCAATTGTTAGAACAATGTTCTAGTAGGATCGATAGATTCTAAGCAGAAAAACAATTAAAGACGTAATGATGAACACATGAATGGTTTAACTGATGTGGAATGATTAAACTTTAACACCTCAGAAGAGCTCGATTAAGAACTTCGACTGTAGAGGTGTTTAGGGTTACAAAGCAATAATAACTATAATCACGTTAGTCTCTAAGGCATACATGCATGCACTATTTATAGCTAAACCCTATAATAATCACGGATGGACAAGCCTAATCCGGTTATACAATACTAAGCCCATGACGCAACATAACATACCCAACACCATCCATGTCGGTCTTCTTCTTGAAGATCCATTTGCACCCAACCATCTTACGACCTGGTACAGTGTCAACCAAATTCCAAACTTGGTTGTCATACATGGACTTGATCTCATTGTCCATTGCCTCTTTCCACTTGGCAGACTCAGGGCCTGCCATTGCTTCCTTGTAGTTAGAAGGCTCATCCAAATTTACCAGTGTACTATCACTAATAAACGTATCATCATCTATAGTAATATGGAAACCATAAAACTCAGGTGGCATTCTAACTCTACGGGAATGTCTAAGAGGTAACAACTCGTCAATTGGTTCAACTGGAATTTCTTCCTCAGGTTGATCCATAGCATTTCCAGAGGTTCCTTCATCGTTTGACTCTTGAATTTCTTCAAGATCAGTTGTACTCCCACTGTCCTCTTTGGATATGATCTCTCTCTCACGAAAGACTCCCCTTCGCGCTACAAAAACTACATTGTCACTGGGTCTGTAGAAAAAATATCCAAAGGACTTTTGTGGGTAGCCGATGAAAACACATCTCTCACTTCGAGGTTCAAGTTTGTCGTGAGTCTCTCGTCTAACGAAAGCTTCACAACCCCAATCCTTGATATGTGCCAACGAGGGAACCTTCCCTGTCCACATCTCGTAAGGTGTTTTGGCAACCTTCCTTGTTTGGACAAGATTAAGAATGTGGGCGACAGTCTTTAAGGCATACCCCCAAAATGAGATTGGAAGTGAAACCTTCAATTACGCCTCTCAGCCACACCATTAAGTTACGGTGTCGTAGGAGGTGTCAATTGTGAAACTATTCCACATTCCTTGAGGTAGTCATGGAATTCGATACTAAAATACTCACCACCTCTATCAGATCTGAGCATCTTGATCTTACTGCCCAATTGATTCTCGACTTCTTGTTTGAACTCTTTGAACTTTTCAAAGGTTACTAATCATAATTATTTCTAATTAAAAATAACGATCATAAAATTCCAAAAAATATCAAATGTTGTATATAAACAACTATTAACATATTTTATTATTAATGATTAGTTTTTTTTCTATTGTATGTAGATTATTTTAACTTTCTTCGTCGTGCAATGGTAAGTTATTTTAGCTTTAGGTACAATTGATGAATTGATTCATGCGGTTCAAACATCTTTTGAAAGAATGCAATCTCAACAACGTAACAACATATTTCTAACTCTACAAACATGTATTAGAGAAATCATAAAGGTTCAAGGTGGCAACAGCTATCAAATACTGCATATTGGTAAGAATAGGTTGGGACGAGAATGCAACTTACCACTCCAAATCGAATGTGATCAAAATTTGATAGACGAAGCTCTATTGCATTTGGGTGCTTAGTTAATTTAGAAACAAGTGTAGTGATCGAAATTTGACTGATGGTTTTTTGAATGGAATTAACTACTTGTATTTTTGTTTTGAAAAGATAATGAAATTAAGTACTTGTATTTTTGTTATGAAAAGATAATGAAATTAAGTACTTGTATTTTTGTTATGATGTCTTTCTAAGTGTTGTACTTTTGTGATATGAAAAGTAAAAAAACACACACACACAAACATTCAATTGTGCAGAGAATCACAGGGAAGGAACAAAAGATACAATTTAAAAAAAAAAAAAAAAAGTCAATGCCATCGTGTGTATTTTGTGATATGCAAAGTACTAAAAAAGGAAAAAAAACATTTAAGTTTATAGAGATACGCACAGAAGTAAACAAAAAAAAAGGGAAAAAGTATGATTTTTCTTGCATTTAAATTCATCATTAAATGTTTTGGTTGGTCTAAGTAATAGTGAGAGACATTTTGGTAAAAAAAGATATTTATTTTAAAAAATAGACTATTATTTTGAGACAACTCAAAAAAGAAAACATGAATTATAAATATGGAGGAAGGGAGTATAATTCTCAAAGTATCGAAGGGTATAATGAAACAATGAGTAAATGATGTTAACATGAGACATACATGTGATTACAATTATCCATATTAAAAAAGGAGACAAGCCTTTATGCGTATAACCTCCAAACAATTTTCTCACCACCAACGAACATTAAAAAGGAACAGAAGTTGAACTATATATGAAGTTATGAACAATTTATCAGTAGGCATCACTACCGTAGGCTAGAACTAACTTGGGATAATTTACTATGCAAGTTATCTTTGCTATAGAGGTTTTGTTCAATAAAATATGTTCCTTTTCGTCTTTGTCAATTGGTATGGTTACAATTTAAAACGGAATTTTTCAATATCTTATAATTGCGAAATCTTAATTTTGAAGGTTTTGATGCCTCCATTTCGCACTCATAAAAGGAAGATATATATGATGACCACCAAAGAAAACATGAAGCCAAAACCTTTTTTTTCTTCTGGCTATAGGCCCAAAATATGTCTGGACCGGCCATTCGCTATAGGCCCAAAATATGTCTGTCTGGATTCCATGGACTTCTTTGTTACAAAGCACGAATAACCTCTAAGACTTTGCATTTTGCAAAGGTGATTTAATTAACATTATGCTATGACCTGCAACCTTTTCTAAAGGTAATATGATATTTTTTTAGATGGTCGCCCTAAATTAATGAAAATCAATGGCTCTCAATTGCATTATGATTAAAAATAGCACATCATGGTTAAGGTCTAACAACGGTGTTGCCGAGAGTGAGTATTAGCAATTTCAGCAATATGCCAATTCCATAAACATGTACACAATTGTAATTTTTCCTTTTTTTTGGTTTAACTATTGAATGGTTTATTTTATTTATTATTATTATTATTATTATTATTATTATTATTATTATTATTATTATTATTATTAATTTAACCTTTGAGAATTTGTTTTTTTAATAGAAACACAGTATATGTATGAATTGAAAAAAAAAGCATGTAAGGATTGTGTCGGAATTTCCTTTGTGTAGGTATTTTGTCAGAATTGTGACTATTTTTTTCCTCAGAGATTTTCGAAAGAAAAAAAGAGTTTTTTATTATCGTGTTTGTAATAGTTCAATTTCATGTATTATCAAAGGAAGTCAAAAACATATGAAAGTTATTTAGTTATAAATATATTTAATTTCCCTCATAATATGATGCATTAATTGGGATGATCTGTTAAGTGTATGTAGGATTGCACATGTACATGCACCATGCTTGATGCTATGTGCTATCATTTCCTTTTTTGTGATCTTCTGTACGTATCTCATAGAAATTTCACTTTCTTTGTGTTTGTTGATGTTGGTATAATAAATTTTCTGCAGTGCTTTCCCATACTTTGGATTTAAATTTTCTGTATGTTTTGTTTGGCTCAGTCATAATGAAGCATTAATTGTACCTAGCTAGCTTTTAAATGGACGGATGATCATGGCGGAATGGTGCACAGCATGGTTGATAATAAATCACATTAAATGAAATAAGCCCGGTTTCATCACATTATAAACATCAAGATTGATGTTACCAGAATTACTTAGATTTAGTGTTGATGATTTTCAAATCAACTCCAATGCTTTTGTTTTACTCTATACGCTCATTGTGTGACAATTGTCTTCTCTGAAACATCGATCTCATCTGGCATTCAAACACAAGCTGGAACACTTGTTCAAGATGAAGGTAGTTCTTTTGTTCTTTAATTGTTTCCTTGCTTTTCTTTTTCGAAATTGTGATTTATTAGATTGGTATTCATATTACTTCTTTTTTATGTCCACTCAACTTTCGCATGAAGTTAAATAATTTGGTAAGTGTTTGATATCATCCTGCAGTTCAGGAAACAGAAAACATAAATGGGGAAATGAGACTGGAGCTTTAGTCTCAACCGGTGCAATTGAAATCCCAATCGCGCAACACCATCCCAGAGTGAAATACGTAACTACAGTTTCCATTTACTAAGCAATGACCATATATAGCAATTGATAGACTGTGTAAAGTTAAGAGTCATTGATATTGAGTATAAATACATTAGTTGAGATATAGTCGGCTATAGTATGATCACGTCCACATACATTTCCAGTGCTACTTGTTCCCCAATAATCACTTGGAGGAACAAATTTTGCGAATTCACCTGAACCTAGATCCGCTTTGCAAATTGCTTTTTCTAGTGGTAGTGATCTTGGCCCACCATAATTGATATGAACCCAATAGCATTCTAGAAACAAAGAAAACAAAACCATAAAATTGATCAAGTCTTTTTGTTATGTCTTAGTTTTAAGAGAACTGGTTGGTTCATATCAATTGCAGTGGGCCTAGAACTAGATTCAGGAGGAGCCTCGAAATTTGTTTTCAAAAGATTGTCGGAGAACTAGTAGCACAGGAAATATATGAGGATATAATCATTATATATAGCCGACTATATATATCGCGTAATTAATGTATTAATACTCACTATATATGACTCTCAACTTTACCCTAAGCCATGTCATATTTTTCTTTGACTTCGCCTTCAACACCTACAATGGTCGTTGTTTAGTATGTGTTAACTATACAATGACTCTACAATTTTCCAACATAATCGATATTTTCAAAGTCATCGACGTGCATTTGATGTTTAGGACACTGTTCTCACTATTAGATTTCCACATTTCTAACAATAGGGGTACTACTTTTCAAATCAAGATTGATATAACTTCAAATATTCAAGAATTGTATTCTTTGATGTTTTTATATATGATTTGGTGTCTTAGACTTTGCTATAAAAATATATGTGGCATTGGTCTTTTGATGTGAATTGGAAAGGTTGTGAATACACACACAGTCACATGTGTAGAATATTTAAGAATGGTTGTGGCAATAGGAGATCGTGACGAGTGAAGGTTGTATTTTTGCCAGTTTGAATCAACGTGATTTGTATTTGTTTGTAGTTTTATTTGATGACTCATTTAATATATACTTGATGCTTTTAACATATTACAATCATTTGTTAATATTTTCAATAGATGAAAAAATGGGATTGATTATTTTTGTTTACATTATGTGCTGAAATAATGATTGAATATCAATATCACTGTTATTGTCTCCCACATTGACCTTATTCTGACTTCTCTCAAGCCATATATTCAATTCTCATGGTTCTCCGTAATTTTGTTCCATACTTGAGTCAGCCCTTTCGAAAGTAGTGGGGCTTTTATAACATCATTTGTATGATATATATATATATATATATATATATATATATATATATATATATATATATATATATATATATATATATATATATAATGTAACATTATAAAATGGACATTCTATACTATATTAATAAAAAAAGAACAAAAATAGACATTACAAATATCTAAAGGTCGTAAACTCATGTACGCAAAATATGGATAGAACTAGTATCTATAATAAGATTACTCAACTCCATCAATTATATGAGATCACAGTGGCAAGAACCAAACTGATTAAATTATAAGTCGCAAGATGAATGTCTTGAAAATACTCAACGTATGCAGAGATAAATAGTCCTCTAACATGTCTATCACTTATTTATGAGATCAACATTCAAACAATCATGGGGAAAGTACCACATGCTTGATGAAAAGAACTTGCCTTTTTCACATTTCTCAGTAGTGTGAAGGAAGCAATCATATTTGTTGTATTGTGGATGAGGGCCATCCCATGACTCTGGTTTTATAGCAGTCCAACACATCAAGTAGCTACGAAAGAAAGCGTGTTCTCTTATTGCCTTTTCTTTTGGTGACACCCATATCATTTCACCAAAATCAAGTTCTTGAATCGAATCTTCTAAATCGTGATCAATCACATAAAGGTTTTCATCCGAACTTACAAGCAGCAAAATGAAGGAACACCGCTTTGGAAAATTCCTGATTTCAAGTAATGTTAACTTGGGCTCTGGACTGAGACTCATTTCACACAAACCATATCGCTCATTTAGGATATATATCTTCCCCTGGAAAGCATGTAAATCAAGGGTGAAGAAAGTCGAGGAGACATGATTCCATGCACCTGTACCCACTATTGAAAACCATATTAAACGGGAGAATCTTTGAATAAGAACAAACAACCACCTAGATAGGGAAGGTGAAAAGACCAGGATAGCCCTGAATGGAATAAAATTTGATATATAGGGGACAGCAGGGAAATGAAGTTCATGCTTCGTGATAGGATTCACAAGCCAGTAATCGTTGGTTTTCAAACATAACATCACCAAGTAACCACAAGTTAATCTGATATATTTAGTGTAAGTGGAATGGGGAAGGAGGGTTTTGAACTTCTTTCCTTTAAAGTCCTCTAGAAAACAGTAGCACTCTTTCTCGTTAGCATCATTAGAAATCCACATGGACATGGGTGGTCTGGAAGCCATAAACCTGCTTTTGTTCAAGAGTGCAAGTGACCTCCATGACTTGCAAACTCCACTGAATGAAAGAAAATCAACAACTCCCAGTTGCATCATAACTAAAAAAAGCAAATCATGGTTAGGTTCTAACCAAGGTGCCACACCACCATGGTCATAAGTCTTGAACCTCTTCTTCCTGCTAGATGATGATGCATCATCATCATGATTATGGTTTCTAGTCATACTCCTTGTCTTAACCATTCCTACACTAAGAAAAAAGGTTTCCATGATCTTGTTAAATCCAAATTCCACATAAGATACAAAAGTTGAAATCAAGGGAAAAGCATCCATGTACATACAAAAGCTATATTGATCAACTAATCAAATTTTACAATACGTCTGCAAGAAAAAGAGAATAGAAACACAAAATGTATATTTGATAAACAGTCTAAATTACACAGAGTGGAAATTAGCGATTGTAAGGTATATGAATGCGCTTAAAAAGTAGTACTTGAAAAATGTAAAAATTTCATTATAAACTAAAAAGGGTTACACCTTCTCTACAAGATTACAACTACCACAATATCTATCCTTACCTTTACACTTTTGCCTACTCCCATGCTTCTTGTAATCAAAACCTTACATGAAACCAAGATACCAAACTCGAACAAAATTTCTGGATAATCCAACAAACCAACTATAATCACTTTTTCTATTGCTATTATGAACATAATCAATTTCATATCGTTATACAAGTTATGAGTTACAAACCTATCATATTAAACATAAGAAAGAAACTAATCTAGGATGCTATTTCACAATTTCATCAGTAATCGTATATGTATTTGTATATCAGTACATATCCAATAAAAATTATTAAAACCTTTAGATGAGATCGATAAAAACATCAGAAGAAACTAATTAAGCTGAATTAATGGAAACATAATACTACAAAGATCAACATAACATGTCCTTCCTCACAAATAATATGGCCAAACCATTCAACATTTCTTGTGACATTGATGAAAATATTACATCGGATGAAAGCGATGCTACTTCTTTTATTTGACAGTATTAGAAAAGAGAACACGAAGACAATTACTCTGTTACAAAAGATGTAAATAAAAAACATAGTTGCTTTTGACTTGAAGAAGTTTCCATTCTCAATATACAAGTGGCTAAGTCAATTACTCAAAAGCAGAAAAGCCGTGAAAAATTAAATAATCAGCAATTAAAGGAGCAGTTCCTCGATTACAGAAGCTATTAGGATCATTACTTCAAAAACAGCTATGAACGAGTACTGAATGGCGTAGTATAGACCATTAAACCCTAAATATTTAAGCTATCAAACAAAAGAAATTGAAATAATAAAATAGAAAGTAGAAAACTTTGAGAAAAAACATTACCTTGTTTGACTGCGGTAGACGAATTAATCAGTAGAATTAGAACTTCAAGATAGCCGTTGCTTCCATTCTATAACAATCCATATCTCCTGCCTGTTCTGAGTTTCAATTGCCAATTGTATCCTATCATATAGACGATACTATCGATTATCAAAGTATCAAAGTATCAATATATAGTCGGCTCAATTTCTACCGAGTAAAAAACATTAGGGCCCATCTTCGGGGCCGGGTTATAGTATTTCGGGCTTTGTATTAAAGTGACGCTTAAAAATTAAAATGGTTAGAATATGAAAATAAATTTAAGGAAATTGAGTAACCTTTATAAACGAGTATCACAATAAAAGTAACCAACATGACTTTCTTTTTAGAAAATTAATCATTTTCTTCATAATACCATATTCCGGAGTAGGTACGGTCATTCCAGAGTTGATCGTATGTTCACAAGTATCGAGTCCGAAATCTGACAATCATACGTTCCGGACTAATGAAATGTATTCCGAGCTATGGATGCCAGAATACGATATCCCAGTGTAATTATGTTCATTATGGAGTTGGTTTTGGTAGGTAGGATTTGGGTCCGGAATCTGACACACCTTACGCTCCGAACTGAAAAGTGTATTCCGTAATGTACTCTGAAATATATGGGCATTCTGAAGAGGTATAATTAGGGTATTTGTGTGTTCTTTGTTACCTATATGCATTATATTTGTATGCATCTCAATTAGTGTTCTGTGATAGCTTTCATAATTTAGAAGAATGAGTATGTATACGTATTTTTTTTATTGTTAGTTTCTAGTGGAGGGTAATGGCAGCATATCGAATGATTTATGCAATTTATTGCTCCAGACTCCACATGCTTTGGTGTGGATATAAGCCATGATATAAACTTCAGTGGGTTAATTATGTTGGTTGCTTACAAGTCTAGGTTACACACTAATCAAAACGTCTATCTTTTCAATGTCCTTGATCAAATATAGTTATGTAGATTCTTGACAATAGTGATGTCAGATATTTTCTTAGTTTTGTTAGTAGTATGCCTCATAACACAGTATAATTGTGTGTTGTTAATATTGTTATGGAAAGTGCTATTCATCGATTTGTTAGGGAACTCGTTCTGGTGGAAATAGGTCTTCCGATGCCGGAAGTAACCACATTTGTAATTTATTACCTATGACAACCAACCATGTTCCTTATTACAATGACCCTATAGATGGGGTGATTATAGGTATTAAGGTACAATTGCTGATGATGTTTTTCCAATAGTTGATGTTGATGAATCTACAAATGATCAGCAAAAATTAATGTTGTGAGTTGATGATGGTAATATAATTCCACATGGAGAGCCAGTTGAACATTTTCAGAGTTACACTGAATTTACTGGGGATGATATCGAATATCAAGATGAAGAAACTAAATCCTTAAAACCCCAAAAACCACAAGAGGAAAAGTTTCCTTATTATTTTTCTGATTCTTAAGAAATACAAACACCCATTGAGGTATGCCTAAACCTTTACCATTGCCCAAATTAGCTCAACAAAAACGTAAAGTTGCCACAACTCGCAATTATACTTCTTATGTGAAGTTATTCCAACTCTTCAAAAGCAAAGAAGAACTTAAGCTTAAATTAGGATTCAAATGTGTTACTACAATCTTCCAATATAAAATGAGAAATCTACAAAATATAGGTTTGAAGTTGCTTTCTTTGTGGAAAATTATGACTGGCAGATACGTGCAACAAAAGATAAAATACCGATACATTTTAAGTTGCTAAACTATCGGAGAGCCACACTTGCTCAAACACATAACTACGTCCCCATCCCCGACAAGCCAACAAAAAAGGTATTGGGTCACTTCTTGAAGGGCATATTAGCTGATAGTACATGTAATATATTGCGGGGAAACAGACTTTAAATGACCGTCTTAGTATCCATATTTCATACTGGCAGGCATGGAGTGCTAAAATGTATACTCTGAATCTGTTAAGGGAAACCCTTGAAGAAAGCTTTCAAATACTTCCTTTATATGGTTACAATTTGGAGAAGAATAATCCAGAGACGGTTACATATATAAAGACAAGTATTGACAACAAATTTGAATAGTTTTTCATGGCTATCAGTTACACGGTAATATATCTTATATAATAAGTTCTTTAAATTTATTTTGTTACACATGTGTTTGCTTTAATGAATAATTATTTTGTAGGTTCGAGTGTTTCAAACATGTTTCCGTCCTATTATTATCACTGACGGAACACACCCTAAAAGGAAATACTTGGGCATGATGTTCCTATCAGTAGGCATGGATGATAATAACTAAATTCTACCAGCATTTGGTTTTAGGAAAACTGAAAGTGGGGAGTCATGGATATGGTTTTTATCAAGAGTTAAAGAATGTATTGGGGATATGCCTTATTTGGCTATCATATCAGATATAGCCAACTCAATTGAAATGGCCATTCAAGCTGTGTTTCCGAACACAGATCACAGATTATGTTGTCGCACATTTGCTGATGAATATGAAAACAAAGATCGGCAAACAAGAGAGAGTCGAGATTTTGTTTTGGAGGCTGCAAAATCTTACCAAGAGTTTTATTTCAAAGAAAGATTGGGTAGACTACGTCGTGCCCTAAACGAAGACTTTCGCACATGGATAGACAGAATCAGTTACAAGAAATGGTTAAGTTCGTATTTCCCTGTGGTTCGGTATAATATTATGACATCAAACAACATCGAGTCCAACAATACATTATAAAAAGACGCACGAAAACAACCAATAACAATGTTGATTGATTTCTTTTGAGCAACTATGCAACAATGGTGGTATCAATGATGTAATGTTGGAGATACTTATTTATATTATAATAATTCCATCATAATTGTACTATAATTTACTATGCATGACGATATAGGTAAATGTGTTTTATAGTTGAAAGAAAAAAATATATTACTGAATATGATAAGAAGGTTATCAATATTACTGGGTATAACAGATGATCAAAGCAGAAAAAAATATATTACTGAGTATGATAAGAAGGTTATCGATATTACTGGGTATAACAGATGATCAAAGCAGATATGAGGTGACTGACCAAATGAAAAATGGTATAGTCACCTTGGAATCTCGTTGCTACACGTGTGGGGAATGGCAATTGTCACACATACCTTGTTCTCATGCTATGATGATATTCAAGGAATTGAGATATCAACACTGCAGTACATTTGTGTCATCGTACTTCACAATGGAAACATGTCGATCAACATATATAGATGTTTTGTTTCCTGTGCCAGTTCCATCTGAATACGAAGAACCGGATGAAGTCATGGTTGTATTACCATCATTGATGGAAAAACGACAAGTCGGAAGACCACGTAACCATAACTATATCCCTTCCCAAGGTGAAGGCCCGATTAAGAAGAAATGAAACCATTGCCAAAGCATCAGTCACACAAGCAAACACTATGCCGCTCAGTTTCCCACAGATTCAACATAAACTGAATCTTCAAGTAGGACCAAGTCAAGTTTTAAAAGTAATGTTAAGCCTAAGAGTAGATCTAATGTCAAAAGTAGTAAAAAAAATTAGTCAATGGTATGATATTGTTGATCTAAAAAGCGCGTAGTGATGTTTGTATGAAATTAGAATATTATACAAATTGTTGTTCGGTGTAATAAACTACTATTTGATGCATCATTATAAGGAAATTGTTTAAAACTGTGACATCCCCAATTTCACGGCCAGAAAAGACCGGTTTAATTTATGCTTTTAAAATAATTTCAGAGTAATCATTTGATTAAAAGTGTTGTGGAATTTGTTCCCAGAAAAACATGATAAATATGTTATCAAATCATTTCCGAAGAAATGTATTTTATTCACTTAAACCATTGGGATGTCATTGTCAATACAAAAACATAAGCATAAACAAAACTTACATTCATTTACACTAGTGATCTACTTCTCTTTTAATCTCTCAATGTAAAGCAACTTCGTATCGATACATGTGATACAATTAAACTGAGTGGGTCAGGCTTGGGAGCCTGGTGAGCATATAGGGTTTTCAACCCACAATAAATAATAAACTTATTAAGTTCTCAATCAACAATAAATTTATTAATTTCATCAACCAAAATAACCCTAATTACCCATTCCCATTATCCTCACTTTACGTCCCTAAAACAACTATCACAAGGGACCTAGCCTAAGGATTTTCACTAGGGGTGACAACATTTCTTTCCTCAGCAATTTATGTCAAACAAGACATCCTAACATAAAACAACCAACAAGATGACAACATTGCTTTCCTCTGCAATATATGTCAAATAAGACAAACATCGGGGTGACAACATTGCTTTCCCTCAGCAATTTATGTCAAATAGGCACGAAGTCACATCGTCGCCATGTGCTAAGTCCATGGCTCTTATTTCTCGACAGTATTTCCCACGGGAATCCCCCCCCCCCCCCGGGGGAATACATGTCAATAGGTTTTCCATGTGCTAAGTCCATAGCTCTTATTTATCGACAGGATTTCCCACGGAAGTCCCCCCCCCCCTGCGATACATGTCAATAGGTTTTCCATGTGCTAAGTCCATAGCTCTTATTTATCGATAATATTTCCCACGGGAGTTCCCCCCCCCCCCCCCCCCCCCCCCCCCGCAATACATGTCAATGAGTTTTTAGAGTACAGCTGATGAACATATAGTTCACACACTTACAGGTTGCAAGCCTGCTAGTGATCCATAGACCGTCTAGAATAGTCCATGGTTGTTATCCATACTCTGCTGAATGACGGGGGCCAACGTTTGGGTAAGGGCTAAGGGCTTTTCTCATATTGCACCACTCACGCCAACGTTTGGGTAAGGCTTTTCTTATATTTCACCACTCACTCTCAACTCATGATCTATATCACTGATCATCTCATCTATCCAACTCACCTTTCATCACACACCCACTATTTAACTCATGATCTATGTCACTGATCATCTCATCTATCCAACTCACCTTTCATCACACACCCACTATTTCATCTACCCATGTTTTACCTGACATTTTTGTAGATAAAATACATATACAGTTTAAAATTATTTAAAAACATGTATAAATCATTCCTTCAATATCCATCTCAAATAAACAAACAATATATATTCACACAGCATGTATTTTATATAAAATACTTCATATCTATGTGTAAGGTGAAAGTAACTACACACTCACTTGATTTAACGATAACCGGGCAGTACTTCGTTGCCTAAAATGTTCGTTTCTAATAAAACCGGGAGTTTTATTGAGAAACCGGGCTCTGCAAGGGTCGGGCTTCGAAACCGAAAAGATAAATTTTTCGGGATTCTCGGGCACTTCGTGGCGTATTCCGGGGGTTATAATTGATACCGGGGCTTTGGGGGATGTTAAAATGAAAGAAATATGAAGAAAGGGGCTAAAAGTGACAATTTTCCAAAATATACCCGGGAGGTCTCGCACCCTCCTATTTATAGGGGCCGAGGCTGGTGATCGGACGGCTAGGAGGAAGTCACGCGACAGCAGATCCGAAGGGTGTTCACGTGGCTCGCACATGCGAGGGTCCGGTGTCGCCTCCTGATTGGACCGAGGTCTAGTCCGAGGCTTCGGACGTGGCGCTATGGGCGAAGCTCGGATGCATCATCAGAAGGGTACGAGGCAGCTCCTGATTGGCCGAGCCTTCGGTCCGAGGAGAATGTGACACGCGTCGACAGGTGGTCTCGGATGACTCAGCAGTTCTGACACGTGGCACGATTTGGGCGAGGGTGACGTGGCCGAAGTCCACGTATGCGAAATTTCCCGGTTTTGACAATATTTCTCGATTTTCGTGCCAAAACTTCTAAAATCCATAACTTTCGCATACGAACTCCGTTTTTGACGTTCTTTATATGAACGCGTAGGTAAAATTACGCTCTACAACTTTCGTTTAGACTTCGTCGGATAATTTTGACTTTAATTTTTATATTATTATTTTTAACAGACCGGGACAGGAAATCCGTTAAAAATTCATAACTTCTTCATCCGACGTCCGTTTTCAACTGTCTTTTTACAGTTGTGCTACTATTGACGAGACCTTCAATTCTCGTTTAGGTCGTGTCGGCTAAAAATCACTCGATCTAAAATTCGAGTTTTTAGCTGTCTACTGCTAAGCTGAAACTTCGAAAAATCATAACTTCCTCATACGAAGTCAGATTTGGGCGTTCTTTTTATACATACTCTCGATTTAACGAACACTACGACTTTCGTTTAGATCACCAAGGCTAAAAAGTAGTTTATCAAAAACTCACTTTTTACGACATTCAGCACCGTGCCGGTTTTGTCGCGAAACTTCGACAGGTCATAATTTCTTCGTTATAACTCGGATTTCGGAATTCTTTATATATTCGTAATCCTTGTCACGACCACTACAACTTTCTTAATAGATATCGGCTTTATATAATATTTATTTTTGACGCTCATTTTTTATTCTTAATTAATTAAACCCTAATAATTAAGCATAAAACACATAATATTCACATAATTCATTTTCATTTCTTCTAAATGAGTTACAAGGGTTAACCTAGACTATTATGTCAATATTAATGCCTAGCCTAGAAACACGGGCGTTACAATTCTCTCCCCCTTAGAATGATTCCGTCCCCGGAATCACACATCAGCAAACAAATACGGGTAACGACTCATCATGTCACTCTCCGTTTTTTCCCAGGTGAGATTTGGCCCATTCGTATGTTTCCAATGCACAAGCACTAAATCGACCATTTTGCGTCACAACTTCTTAGTCTTACGGTCAAGGATTGCCTCAGGTTCTTCAATCAACCTCTTGTTTTCATCCAACCTTAATTTAGAAATGGGAATTATGTCGGGCACATCTCCCGTGAACTTTCTCAAATAACACATATGAAAGGCATTATGAATACCCTCTAGTTCTTCCGGTAATTCCAGCTTGTAAGCTTGATTCCCGATCCTCTGAAGAACTTTAAATGGTCCAATAAACCTTGGACTCAACTTTCCCCTTCTACCAAATCTTATAAGTCCCTTCCACGGCGAGACTTTAAGTAAAACCGAATCTCCAACTTCGAATGATATCGGTTGTCTTTTCTTGTCAGCATAGCTCTTTTGATGATCTTGAGCTGCTAACATCATTTCCCTAATCACTTTCAACTTTTCAGCAGTCTGATGGACTATTTCAGGTCCCGCAAACTGCTTTTCCCCAGCTTCCAGACAACATGACGGCGTTCGCCACTTTTCTCCATACAAAGCGTGATAAGGTGCCATCTTGATGTTCGAGTGGAAACTATCATTATACGAAAAATTCTACTACAGGTAAGTGTTTACCCCAGTTACCTTGGAATTCTAAGGTACATGCTCTCAGCATATCCTCCAATGTTTGAATTGTTCGTTCGCTTTGACCATCGGTTTGCGGATGGTAAGCTGTATTCAAACACAACTTGGTACCCAATTCCTCTTATAGACTCCTCCAAAACCTTGAGGTAAAACGGCTGTCACGATCTAATACAATCGTTAACGGAACACCGTGAAGCCTCACAATTTCCTTCACATAAGAATTCGCAAGTTTATCCATAGACCATTTCTCGTTGGCTGCTATGAAATGCGCATTCTTAGTGAAGCGATCAACGACCACCCAAATCATGTCGTGACCGTTCCTTGTTCTGGGCAGTTTAGTCACAAAATCCATGGTAATGTCTTCCCATTTACCCATGGGTACAGGTAAAGGTTCTAAACTCCCATACGGTTTCTGATGTTGTGCCTTAACCCTAGCACATGTTACACACTCGGCCACATACTTAGCAACATCGAGCTTCATCGTCGGCCACCAGTAATAGGGTTTTAGATCCCTATACATTTTTGTACTGCCGGGATGAATCGAGTACATGGTCTTGTGAGCTTCTTCCATCAGAAGATCTCTTACTCCTCTCGTCTTAGATACCCAAATCCTATCTTTGAATACCTTCAGTTCTTGACCGTTTGTATCAAACACCAACGTTTTGCCCAAACGTTCTTCATTTCGGTCATTTTTCTCTAAAGCTTCCTCTTGAGCTTTCTTTATACTTTTCACCATGGTCGAGACAACTTCAATCCTCAACGCTCTTGGCCGTTTCTTTTCAAGTTTTACCTTCCGACTGAGAGCATTAGCAACAACATTTGCTTTACCATGGTGGTAAAGCATCTCACAGTCGTAGTCCTTGAGTAACTCTAGCCATCGTCGTTGCCTCATGTTCAATTCCTTCTGATTAAAGAGATATTGAAGACTCTTATGATCAGTGAAAAGTTTGCATTTAGTACCATAAGGATAGTGCCTCCCTATCTTTAAGGCGAATACTACCACTGCCAACTCCAGATCATGAGTGGGGTAGTTCTTTTCATGCCCTTTCAATTGCCTCAATGCATACGCTATCACTTTATCCCTTTGGGTTAGAACACAACCTAACCCAACTTCTTTAACAACGAACGCGATACTTCTATTGATCGCTTTGATCATCCTTTACTTCAATTCGACTTAAGTCAACCGCTACATCGAACTTGGTTCTCTGAACCACATAACAAACTCATCGTAGTTGGACTCAATTTGATATGACCACTAGGGTCGGAATAACAATCATCTTCTTAGTCATTACCGAAACGATGGTAACGACAGACTAGAATAAGACGGAATCAATTACTAGTTCCTTGGTAACCTTGTGACTTTCCCTGATCCAAGTGTGAGTCATGTGCTTCCAGTAGTATAGATCTCTACTACTATTCACACCTACTCATACTCGTCCCAAGTACTGTCTCGCAGTCCCCAAGTCCTAAAATCACAAAACAATTTAACACATACGAATGTGTCCAATTAATCATAAAATTTTCCTAGACTCTACTAGGACTTCTTCCATGCGTATCTTCAATCATCAATTCTACTTCAACTTGGTTGGTGATGGAAATTCCATACGATGAGACAACTTCAAGAATTAGACCAACCATTCCATCATCCTGCCAATCGAAGGTGTACTTCAGACGTACCGTACCCCTCTAAACGTTCCATTATTTTATCAAACATATTCTAAAGGCAAGATACTACTCTTACGATATCTTCTGATAGGAATCATTCACTATCATAAGCTTTTCATTTCTTCCATCTACTCAATTCTCTACGAGTCTTCACCATAATGTTTTGTACACCCAAGCAGACGTTCGGTGTACTGGGCGAGAATTTTAAGATAGGAAGCTTTATTTATGATAGACGTATAAATCTCCTTATCACTTCGAAACGTTTACATGTTAGTTCTAATCTCGTAATCATACGCTTAGAATCCTACACACATAAGGTTTCCAGATCCGATCGGCAACAGACCATAGATCCGAACAAATAATAGCATATAAGGCATCCTTATAGCTATAACATAAAATATTTAACACATAAAACATTTTAGGCATTTTTCCTAAAATAAACTTGTGCTAGTGTCTAAAATATAGCAGACACTCATCTCACAATCATCGCTTAGCATTCTAAGTTTAAGTCAAGAAATCCTACAAATTCCTAGTTCGCTTAAACTAATGCTCTGATACCAACTGTGACATCCCCAATTTCACGGCCAAAAAAGGCCGGTTTAATTTATGCTTTTAAAATAATTTCAGAGTAATCATTTGATTAAAAGTGTTGCGGAATTTGTTCCCAGAAAAACATGATAAATATGTTATCAAATCATTTCCGAAGAAATGTATTTTATTCACTTAAACCATTGGGATGTCATTGTCAATACAAAAACATAAGCATAAACAAAACTTACATTCATTTACACTAGTGATCTACTTCTCTTTTAAACTCTCAGTGTAAAGCAACTTTGTATCGATATATGTGATACAATTAAACTGAGTGGGTCAGGCTTGGGAGCCTGGTGAGCATATAGGTTTTTCAACCCACAATAAATAATAAACTTATTAAGTTCTCAATCAACAATAAATTTATTAATTTCATCAACCAAAATAACCCTAATTACCTATTCCCATTATCCTCACTTTACGTCCCTAAAACAACTATCACAAGGGACCTAGCCTAAGGATTTTCATTAGGGGTGACAACATTGCTTTCCTCAGCAATTTATGTCAAACAAGACATCCTAACATAAAACAACCGACAAGGTGACAACATTGCTTTCCTCTGCAATTTATGTCAAATAAGACAAACATCGGGGTGACAACATTGTTTTCCCTCAGCAATTTTTGTCAAATAGGCACGAAGTCACATCGTCGCCATGTGCTAAGTCCATAGCTCTTATTTATCGACAGTAAGTCCCACAGGAATCCCCCCCCCCCCTCCGCAATACATGTCAATAGGTTTTCCATGTGCTAAGTTCATAGCTCTTATTTATCGACAGTATTTCCCACGGGAGTCCCCCCCCCCCGCAATACATGTCAATAGGTTTTCCATGTGCTAAGTCCATAAGTCTTATTTATCGACAGTATTTCCCACGGGAGTCCCCCCCCCCCCCCCGCAATACATGTCAATGGGTTTTTAGAGTACAACTGATGAACATATAGTTCACACACTTACAGGTTGCAAGCCTGCTAGTGTTCCACATACCGTCTAGAATAGTCCATGGTTGTCATCCATACTCTGCTGAATGACGGGGGCCAACGTTTGGGTAAGGGCTTTTCTCATATTGCACCACTCACGCCAACGTTTGGGTAAGGCTTTTCTTATATTTCACCACTCACTCTCAACTCATGATCTATATCACTGATCATCTCATCTATCCAACTCACCTTTCATCACACACCCACTATTTAACTCATGATCTATATCACTGATCATCTCATCTATCCAACTCACCTTTCATCACACACCCACTATTTCATCTACCCATGTTTCATATACAATTTAAAATTATTTAAAAACATGTATAAATCATTCCTTCAATATCCATCTCAATTAAACAAACAATATATATTCACACAGCACGTATTTTATATAAAATACTTCATATCTATGTGTAAGGTGAAAGTAACTACACACTCACTTGATTTAATGATAACCGGACAGCACTTTGTTGCCTAAAACGTTCGTTTCTAATAAAACCTGGAGTTTTATTGAGAAACCGGGCTCTGCAAGGGTCAGGCTTCGAAACCGAAAAGATAAATTTTCCGGGCTTCTCGGGCACTTCGTGGCGTATTTCGGGGGTTATAATTGATACCGGGGCTTTGGGGGATGTTAAAATGAAAGAAATATGAAGAAAGGGGCTAAAAGTGACAATTTTCCAAAATATACCCGGGAGGTCTCGCACCCTCCTATTTATAGGGGCCGAGGCTGGTGATCGGACGGCTAGGAGGAAGCCACGCGACAGCAGATCCGAAGGGTGTTCACGTGGCTCGCACATGCGAGGGTCCGGTGTCGCCTCCTCATTGGACCGAGGTCTAGTCCGAGGCTTCGGACGTAGCGCTATGGGCGAAGCTCAGATGCATCATCAGAAGGGTACGAGGCAGCTCCTGATTGGCCGAGCCTTCGGTCCGAGGAGAATGTGACACGCGTCGACAGGTGGTCTCGGATGACTCAGCAGTTCGGACACGTGGCACGATTTGGGCGAGGGTGACGTGGCCGAAGTCCACGTATGCGAAATTTCCCGGTTTTGACAATATTTCTCGATTTTCGCGCCAAAACTTCTAAAACCCATAACTTTCGCATACGAGCTCCGCTTTTGACGTTCTTTATATGCACGCGTAGGTAAAATTATGCTCTACAACTTTCGTTTAGACTTCGTCGGCTAATTTTGACTTTAATTTTTATATTATTATTTTTAACAGACCGGGATAGGAAATCCGTTAAAAATTCATAACTTCTTCATCCGACGTCCGTTTTCGTATGTCTTTTTACCGTTGTGCTACTATTGACAAGACCTTCGATTCTCGTTTAGGTCGTGTCGGCTAAAAATCACTCGATCTAAAATTCGAGTTTTTAGTTGTCTACTGCTAAGCTGAAACTTCGAAAAATCAAAAATCCTCATACGAAGTCAGATTTGGGCGTTCTTTTCATACATACTCTCGATTTAATGAACAATACGAATTTCATTTAGATCACCAAGGCTAAAAAGTAGTTTATCAAAAACTCACTTTTTACGACATTCGGCACCGTGCCGGTTTTGTCGCGAAACTTCGACAGGTCATAACTTCTTCGTTATAACTCGGATTTCGACATTCTTTATATATCCGTAATCCTTGTCACGACCACTACAACTTTCTTAATAGATATCGTCTTTATCTAATATTTATTTTTGACGCTCATTTTTTTATTCTTAATTAATTAAACTCTAATAATGAAGCATAAAACACATAATATTCTCATAATTCCTTTTCATTTCTTCTAAATGAGTTACAAGGGTTAACCTAGACTATTATGTCAATATTAATGCCTAGCCTAGAAACACGGGCGTTACAAAAACACACATAAGAAAAAACCATAAGTCAATTTTCAAGGTAATCTGCAGCATCTATCCATGGGTCACTCTCAATCCGCCACAAAGCAGCATGCTGCTACAAATCATTGGGGTATGTTGCATAAAACAATATATAACGGTTAATGTTATGTTATTTTCTCATAGCAACTTATAGATTATAAAGTGAACTAAGCTACATACATTTGTAACATCAATATTACGTTCGCAATCAGTGGTGTGTAAACGCCTCATCACAAGGTATGCAACTACCCGAAGGATAACACCTAGTACAGGAGAACCATCTATACTACTGTTGGGAAATGTCTCAATGATCAAAATCTACAAAATTAACATGTCAAACAACCCTGACATCCCCTATTTTTCAGAACTGTAAAAAAAACTTTTCTTTATGCTTTAAAAATCATAATATCTTTATTTTGCAGAAAATCCCAATATAATAAAACATTTTGTGGATACTGTCTTGTTTTATTAAAATATCTTGAGTAAAGATGTTTTTAAAATACAAAATCTTAAGGATATCATAATCAATACACAATATATGATATAGCGTAAACACATAATGGTCCTGAACACTATTGCATGTTGTCTCTTAATCACCTGACATCCTAATCAAGTTACAATAGCTTTAACCCTATTACCTATGATGCATATAATTTGAGTGGGTCAGGTTCGGAAACCTAGTGAGACACATATGTTTTCAATCCCAAAAATATCATTATGATAATAATTTATAATTACCAAACATGCAAAAATCAATTGTTACCAAACAATATATATATATATATATATATATATATATATATATCTCATAACTTAGATATCTATAAAACATTACACCCATACATACCCATCCCAACTGATTCTCACAAATCCTATTCCATGATCATTTGGAAGAAACAGCTTACCCGATGAGTCGTTTAGAACAATGGTTGACTACACGGCTAGAGGAGTCCTTGGCCAGTGTAAGTCATAAAGGCATCCGAGCCTTCAGAGTATTTGATGAATATGGAATCCCATCTCATCTACGTCTGTAGATTATAAGTCCACACTAGCAATTGTAATATCCCAAAATCCAAGACCAAAAATTTCATTTTTAATTTAATAATTCATAAAAAGATTATTGAAAACATCATTAAGTTATCTCATATCATAAAATCCCATAAGTCATATGTCTCAAAACAAGTCATAAGATAATAATGTCAGAGTACAAATCCCAAGAACATCATAGTGCGAAAAATCGTGGTGTGATACGCTGCAGTCATGTCGGCTCCTTTCCCTTCGAAGAAGAAGTACCTGAAACCAAAACTGTAAACCGTAAGCACGAAGCTTAGTGAGTTCCCCCATCATACCACATACCATATAATAACATAATGTCTAGCATATCTGGGTGATGGCCTCCCATTCGGTCTCTTTCAACCGGTAACTGCCTAGCATATCTGGGTGTTGGCCTACCCCTTCCGTCTCTTTCAACCGGTAACTGCTTAGCATATCTGGGTGTTGCCCTACCCCTTCGGTCTATTTCAACCGGTAATCGGGGACTATTTTACCCCTACCACTACCACATAATACCCTAGCATATACATATAAATCACATACTGCCTAGCATATATGGGTGCTGGCCTCCCCTTCAGTCTCTTTCAACCGGTAACCAGGGACTATTTCACCCCTACCACTATCACATAATAACATAACATACTAGCACATAAAGCATAGTAGATAGTGGCATACCAGACAATTATCACAAAGACAATCATCTCACCTATAATCAATACTATAACGGGCCAACATTGGTACCTTTGACCCACTCCTACTGGAAGGTAACTCACCTCGATAACTGGAAATAGCTGCAAAAACTTCTGCTCTGAAATCAACCCCTATTAGACTCCTACACATAAACATTTCCTTTAATTATCCTTCCGTACTCATGACCCCCTTTTAAGGGTCAACTTTGGTCAAAGTCAAAGCAAAGTCAACATCCTGGTCAAAGTCAACATCCTGGTTGACTCAACTCGCCGAGTTGTTCCATCAACTCGTCGAGTTCCATGAATTATAAAACCTTGAAATCGTGATCCAACTCGTCAAGTTATTTCATGAACTCGTCGAGTTCCTCCCTATAATAGAGTCGGGACTTTTCAACACAACTCGTCGAGTTCCTCCTTGAAGTCATCGAGTTCTTCAGTCTTCAAAACCCAAAAACCATGGCTAACTCGCTGAGTCATTTCTTAGACTCGCCGAGTTTGCTCAATAACAGAAAAGGTCGGGGACAACAATACAACTCGCCGAGTTGGATGAACAACGCGTCGAGTACTCTTAGTCTAAATCCATTCGGTCACTTCCAATCGAGTTCAATGCTTCCAAGCCATAGATCTGGTCCCCTAGGGCTAATATATCACGTAAAGTTCCTATCTTTACTTGCATGCATGGACTATGTCGCTCAAAAATCCAAAAGGATGGTTCATAAGTTTCATAAGACCTTCATGGCCATAAAGTTGGCACCTTTATGCCATGAAGTCCCCTAAAGACCTTAGATCTGAAGGGTTTTCCCCACATTGGACGTCCAAGTCCCAAAGACTAACATTCTTAGACCAAAACATGGAGAAATCACTCTAAAACTAGATCTAAACATTGAATAGACAAGATAGGAGCTTTATACCTCCAATGAACCAGAAATAGAGCTCAACTTCTGGATCTACTCTTCTCCTTCGTGTCCTTGCTACTTCTTCAAGAATCCTCTTCTTCAATTTCACAAAGAATGCTCAAAAATGGCTCAAAACACTCAAAAATGGATTAGGGTTTCATGGCTAGGGTTTGGGATGATGAAGGTTGTAAATGAGGCCAGCCTTTGGAGGTTAAGGTGTTTAAATAGGATGCTAAACCCTGAAAATTAGGGTTTCATTCTGGCAGCCCTGCTCCTCGAGTTGAGTCCCTCAACTCGTCGAGCAGACTTTAAGTTCTGCATCCAAAATCCATTCCTACTCGATGAGTTTGGGGCCTCCAACTCGTTGAGTTCCTGTACAAAAATGAATAAATTGGTTTAAAATACATACCAGGAACTGAGCGTTACAAATCTCCCCCACTTATTTTAGACTTTGTCCTCGCAGTCTGCTGCATCTGGAAATAGCTCTGGGTAGTGCTCCCCCATCTCATCCTCCAGCTCCCAAGTCCATTCTAAGCCCTTGCGGTGCTGCCATTGCGCCTTCACTAACTCTAACCTCTTGTTCCTCAGATCCTTCGTCTTCCGGTCGAGGATAGCTACCGGTCGCTCGATGTAGTTCAGGAGGTCATCTACCTGAATATCCTCTAAAGGCACCACTGCGGAGTCATCTACCAAGCACTTCCGCAGCTGGGAGACATGAAAGGTGTTGTGGATCTGACTAAGCTCGACTGGAAGATCTAGTCGGTACGCAACCCGGCCTACCCAGGCCAATACCCTAAACGGTCCAATGTATATGGGCCCAACTTGCTCGCTTCCAGAACCGGATGACACCTTTCCAAGGTGACACCTTCAGGAGGACCATATCTCCTACCTGAAACTACAGGTTTGATCGTCGTCTATCAGCATAGCTCTTTTGCCAACTCTGGGCCGTCTGAAGTCTACTTCGGACCTGTTGGATCTTCTTGTCGCCTTGAGTACCACTTCGGTACTCCCCATGACCCTCTGTCCAACCTCACCCCAGCATATCGTGGTTCTGGACTTCCTCCCATAAAGTATCTCAAAGGGAGGACGGTCGATGCTGGCGTGGGAAAACTTTGCCAAGGGAAGGTAGGTATCCCAGCTACCACTGAAGTCTAATACGCACGCCCACAACATGTCCTCATAGGTCTAAATGGTCCGCTCACTCTGACCATCCTTCTCTGCGTGAAAAGTCATGCTAAAGTGCAAACGAGTACCCAACTCGTCATGAAATTTCTTCCAGAATCTGGAAGTAAACCGTACATCTCGGTCAGAAATCACGGAAACTGGCACTCCGTGTCAAGCTACTACCTCTCTGATGTAAATGTCAGCCAGTTTCTCGGCCGAAATGCTCTCCTGGATCGGGATGAAATGGGCACTCTTGGTCAACCGATCCTCGATAACCTAAATCGAATCCACTCCTCGTGCGGTCCTGGGAAGCTTCATGATGAAATCCATAGTAATATCCTCCCATTTTCACACGGGGATATCCAACGGCTGCGTCTTTCCGTGAGGTCTCTAGTGCTCGGCCTTGACCTTCCTGCAGGTCAAACACCTCTCAACATACCAAGCTACATCCCGCTTCATGCAGGGCCACTAGTAATCAGGGCGAATATCTATATACATCTTCGTCGCCCTGGGATGGATGGAAAATCTGGACTTGTGCGCCTCCTCCGTCAGGATCTGGCGCACACCGCATGCGTATGGAACCCATACTCTGCGGTGAAGTATCAACAGCCCGCGACAATCATAGTTGAAGGAGGAAATCTGGCCCACGATACGCTAATTCTTCCGGTGTTCCTCCTTCATAGCCTCCTATTGGGCCTCCCGGTTCTGCTCCAGAAGTGGAGTCACTACTGTCATCCTCTGACAGGTGTCTCTAATCAGGGCTGCGAATGTCTTTCGGCTAAGTGCGTCGGCCACAACGTTGGCCTTCCCCAGGTGGTAGAGGATCTCACAGTCATTGTGATAACCCGAAACTTTTCCCGTTTCCGTTTCATGATTTCCGTTAATAAAATTTCAAATTCGTTAACTTTTCCGTCAAACTTTTTGGTTTAGAAAATAATCTAGTTATATTCAATTAAATTAAATTATTTGCGAGTCGGAACCAAAAATCGCACGGAAACCCGATTATCTCGAAAAATCAAACATTTCTGGTCTAAGTGAGATTACGACCGTAAACGTGTTTACGGCGGTAAACTCGTTTACGACCGTAAACTCGTTTACGACCGTAAACCTGTTTACGGTCAGTGAAGAGTGGACCCCCACAACACCCTATAAATACGATGCCTCCACCTTCATTAGAATATTTCTGGCCAAAAACTCTCTCTTTCTCTCTCTAAGAACCTTAACCGTAAACACTCAAAACGCCTTCAAACTTCGAAAATCATCGAGAAACTACGTTTGGAGTCACTTTGGAACGTCTGGAAACGCTCACCTCTTCGAAATCAGCAATCAACAACATTGTTTTTGAGTTTACGGTCCGAGCCTTCAAGAACCGTAAACTCTGTTCTTGAATTTACGGTCCGAGCCTTCAAGAACCGTAAACTCTGTTCTTGAGTTTACGGTCCGAGCCTTCAAGAACCGTAAACTCTGTTCTTGAGTTTACGGCCGTAAACTCACCGAGCCTTCAGGAACCGTAAACTCCTCTTCGACCGTAAACACCTTTTAAGTGGTGCTTTTGACTGAAAACTCACTTTCATCGATTCGACCAAGTCCCGGTAACATTCCTCAACCAAATTCAAGTGTTCCTCTAACACGTTATCTAACGAAATCACTAATTTAGATACATATATGTATTTATTTGATAATAGGATTTCGTTAAGTGTCACGTGCAACAACTCGAGGATCTTCATTTCAGTCAACGCTTTCACACAACAACTGTGAGCTCATACCCGTACATTTTCCGTATTTTTAATGTTTTCAGGGGGGAATACAAGCTAAACATAAATGTTTTCAAAACTTATGCAAATCTCATACTTTAACCCTTTTGTACTGTGTTGAGCATAAGGGACGTTTTCACAAAAATTTGCATAGTTTTCCTGACACGCTATTCACTATACATGCAAACTATAATTGGTATAGTTTGGGATTTTCTAAACATAACGAGTACAGAAACTTTCACTACTAAACATATGCACTAAGACAGAAATAGTTTACAGTTACATCACCACTTTATCATGGTTTTTCATAACTGTAATTATCATTATATACGGTATACATACGGATTTTCACTACGATAGAACGCTACTACACTACATGTAAACTAGATTGTACGATACTGTGAGGCGCTACTTCACTACTGTACCCTTAGGTGTACATGGATAAATCCTACCATAGTATAACCAGAGTCTCCTGGAGGGAGAGCGTGAGATTTGTGAATAGATCTATTCGGGACTGACAATCCCACATCTGGACTGCTAGCTACAGTTAGGCGGGCACGCCTGAGATGTACAAATGTCAATTAACTCGACGCCTGAAGAACGTTGGAAAGGTCTCTAGTCATATCAAGCATGGTTATACGACTCACATTATGTATAAATCACCTTTAGTTTACAATCTGACACTCTTCAACGGTTTTATTTATATTAAATAGAACTAACACACACTACGTATACTGGCTGAAGTCAGGGTTTTCAAACAGAACCGATTATGCATTGGTTTCACACACAAATACCTATACTTCATGATTAGCTCTAGCTAGTCACATGAGGTAGTATTTTCGCATATCACTACTGTTTTCAGTAATGAACAATCATGGTTTTATACTAAATCGATAACGCTACTTACTCACTAAAGAAAATATCGGATTTTCTTGGAAACATACAAGACATTCATGGTTCATTACAAGACTTATAACACTACGTTTTCACTAAGGAAAATATCAGATTTTCTTGAAACTATACAAATATTTTCCGAACCCATCAACGATTTTCACTACAAACCACCGCTTATGAACTCACTAGCTTTATGCTGATACTCTTTCAAACTGTTTGTATTCTCAGGAAATCAGTAGACAGGTACTTGCTGGATTTTCGAGGAACTGGAGCAATAAGAGTTTTATGTTTATACTATACAAAGCTATTGGATGTAATTCAAACAAAGTTTCAGTCAAGTTTCGACTGATGTAAACATTTTTATTTAAGTATTCACTGTAATGATTGTGTTGCTATGATTGTTGTTATTCATTGGTTGTGATGCTACACATGACGTCCTCCGCCCCGGAACGTTTCCGCCATCGGTTTCGGGGTGTGACAGATTGGTATCAGAGCCCTTGTTTATAGCGAACTAGTATACCGAACCTTACGTGGTATACAACTATAAACACTAAGGGGCCTAAGTGCTCTACGCTAAAAGTATACTTTCAAAATATAAAGTATTTTTATAAAAAGTATACGAGCATGCATACATAACAAAATTCGTGTCGCTAGTAGAAAAGAACAAAAGTATTTGGATGCTGGAACGTTGCGGTTAAACCTGGGCAGTTATGTAATCATGTCTAGGGTGAATATAGCCTGATCAACTATATTCAGTCGAGACATGACCAACATGTGCTTGGGAGTGACTGTGGTGTTACAGCAGGCCTAAAACTTACCAAACATCATCTCACATAAAATACTATAGGAGTATTTTCGCTAGAGCCAAACTCAGTATACAGATTCACTCTAAGTGTTGCTACCTCTTCTTCCTTAAGCGATAACTTACTCGTGTTAGTAACCTTTCTGTGCTTATCGCTCGTTAGTATACTTTTATTATCAGGATGAGATATATCTTGTTTTATATATCTCGAGGACTTACCATCCTCTTCTTCCTGACTGTTTTCTAGAACGAGATGCCTCCTCGACCAAGACCCATCAAAAGGAACGACGACACTCCGCCACCACCACCACCTCCTCAATTCGACCCTGTCATGTTTCAGGCTGTAGTTACCGCCGCGGTGACTGCAGCAATGGCACAAGTGAATGCTGGTGGGGCTGGAGGTGGAACCGACCCGCAGAGACAAGGTGGAAGTCAGGGACATCAAAAAGAGTGTTCCTACAAGGACTTCATGACTGCGAAACCCAAGTCCTTCGACGGAAATGGAGGTGTCATCGCCCTAACTCGATGGTTCGAGAAGATCGAATCCATTTTCGAAATTTGCTTTTGTTCTGAAGCAAACAAGGTGAAGTTCGCCGCCTGCACCTTCACCGACAGAGCCTTGACCTGGTGGAATAGTCGAGTCAAAACCCTAACCCTGCCAGTGGCTAATGCCATGGGTTGGGAAAGACTGAAGGAGCTCATGCTCGCGGAGTACTGCCCGAGGGGCGAAGTGCAAAAGTTGGAGCACAAACTCTGGAACTTGAAGATGAAGGGTTCCGACATCGCTGCCTACACCGCTAGATTCTGTGATCTGGCTCTCCTCTGTCCGAGAATGGTCACCCCGGAAAGCAAGAAAATCGAAAGGTACATCTGGGGACTGACACAACCAAAAAAAGGGAATGTCTTGGCTGCTAGACCGATTACTTTTGAAAGCGCCAAGGATCTGGCACAGACCCTGATCGATCATGGAATCGATCTGGATGAGGTGGCAGCTGTCTCCGAGCCACAAAAGGAAAGCGGTGGGAAGAAGAAGAAGTTTGGTAACAAACGAAAGGGTCAGTCTTCGCAGGAGCCCTCCAAGAAACAACAAACAGTGGCAGTTTATGTTGTTACTGCGCCTGCTGCTGCTCCCACTGCTGTTCCAACCACCCAATCTCCTACCGGTGGTTATGCTGGAAGACTACCCCTGTGCAACAAGTGTAACTTCCATCACCACGGACCCTGCTGTGAGTTGAGTTGCAACAACTGTGGAAAGAAAGGACACATAGCTCGATACTGCAAGGTGCCAACCCAACCAACCAACCAGGCTCCGGGAGAGGGCGCGGGTCAAACTTGTTATGGATGTGGAGAGGCTGGGCACTTCAGGAGAAACTGCCCCAAGGCAACAACTGGTGGCAATACAGGGAAAGTTCTGGTGATGGCACAGGAGGAAGCAGTTGCTGATCCTACCATTGTTACGGGTACGTTCCTCCTTGACAACTCTTATTCATGCATTCTCTTCGATTCTGGTGCGGAGAGGAGTTTTGTTAGTCATAAATTCAAACATTTAATCAAGTGTGAAACCCAACCTCTAACCGAAACATTTACCGTCGAGATGGCTAACGGAAACTAACGACATATTCATAGGCTATACTCTTACTCTAGACAATTATTTGTTTCCCATCGACCTTATGCCTGTGTCCATCAAGAGCTTCGATGTCATTATCGGCATGGATTGGTTGAGTCTCAATCATGCTGATATTCTTTGCTTCGAGAAGGCTATCCGTCTCAATCTTCCCTCTGGCGAAGCTCTCATGATTTACGGAGATAAGCCTAGCTCGAACCTCCGTATCATTTCATGCATCAAAGCTCAGAAGTATCGGCGAAAAGAGTGTCATGCATTTCTAGCTCACGTTATAGACGTGACGCAAGGAGTTAGAGACCTCGAGAGCATCCCCGAATTCTGTAACTTTCCTGATGTTTTTCCCGAAGATCTCCCAGGAATCCCTCCCGAGCGCCAAGTCGAGTTTCGTATCGACTTAATCCCCGGAGCTACTCCTGTAGCTAAATCTCCTTACCGCTTAACGCCAGCGGAAATGCAAGAATTATCCAGTCAACTCAATGAGCTGATCAGCAAAGGATTCATAAGGCCGAGTTCCTCACCCTGGGGAGCTCCGATCTTATTTGTGAAAAAGAAAGATGGATCCTTTCGGATGTGCATTGACTACCGAGAGCTGAATAAGCTTACCATCAAGAACCGATATCCCTTACCAAGAATCGACGATCTCTTTGACCAACTTCAGGGAGCCAGTTATTTCTCAAAGATAGATCTAAGATCAGGGTACCATCAGTTGCGAGTTCATGAAGACGATGTGCCCAAAACAGCATTCTGAATTTGCTATGGACACTACGAGTTTGTAGTAATGACCTTTGGTCTAACCAACGCACCGGCAGTATTCATGGACCTGATGAATCGGGTGTGCCGCCCTTTCTTAGACAAGTTTGTGATTGTGTTCATCGACGATATACTTGTCTATTCGCGGAGTGAGAATTATCATAAACAGCACTTAAGGCAGGTGTTGGAAGCATTAAGGGCAGAAAAACTACACGCGAAATTCTCGAAGTGCGAATTCTGGATCAGGAAGGTAAATTTCCTAGGACACGTGATTAGCAAGGAAGGAATACACGTGGACCCTTCCAAGATCAAAGCGATTGAGAATTGGTCTGCACCAAAGACACCCACAGAAATCCGACAATTCTTGGGTCTCGCAGGCTATTATCGCAGGTTCATCCAGAACTTCTCCAGAATCACTAAGCCATTAACTACCCTGACACAGAAGGGTGTAACCTTCAGTTGAAAAGCCAAGCAAGACACTACATTTCAAACATTGAAGCGGGCCCTGTGCAGCGCAGTTATCTTGTCCCTGCCCGAAGGTACAGAAGACTTTGTGGTCTATTGTGATGCATCCAATCAGGGCCTAGGGTGTGTGCTCATGCAGAGAGGAAAAGTCATCGCCTATGCCTCGAGGCAGTTGAAAACACACAAAGTCAATTACACAACTCACGATTTAGAGTTGGGAGTAGTGGTCTTTGCGTTAAAGATCTGGAGACACTATCTCTATGGAACCAAGTGCACTATCTTCACCGACCATAAGAGCTTGCAACATATTTTCGATCAAAAGGAGTTAAACATGAGACAACGGCGATGGGTAAAGTTACTCAGTGACTACGAGTGCGAAATTCGCTATCATCCCGGAAAGGCCAATGTGGTAGCAGATGCCCTCAGTCGAAAGGAGTATTCAGGACGTAAGGTGAAGGCACTAACAATGACCATCCATTCCCATTTAAAAGCGCAAATCAAGGAGGCTCAGCTGGAAGCCTTAAAACCAGAGAACATGTCGGGTGAAGCCTTGAGAGGAATGGAAAATAACTTAGAGGTCAAGGGAGACGGAGTGTACTATTTTATGAATCGGATCTGGACCCCAAAGTTCGGTGGTTACATAGAGGTTGTAATGAACGAAGCTCATAGGACAAAATACTTCGTTCACCCAGGGTCGAATAGGATGTACTTGGATCTCAAATAGCTCTATTGGTGGCCAACATGAAAGCAGAGATCGCTACCTTCGTGGGCAAGTGCCTGACTTGCGCCAAGGTGAAGGTCGAATATCAGAAGCCCTCAGGTCTACTTCAACAGCCGGAAATACCTGAGTGGAAGTGGGAAAGGATAACCATGGATTTTATCACCAAGTTACCCAGATCTCCGAGTGGGCACGATGCCATCTGGGTAATTGTCGATCGGTTGACGAAGTCCGCCCACTTCCTGCCAATCAAAGAAAGCTTCAAAATGGAGAGACTCACACAGATCTACCTTCAAGAGATAGTTCGCCTTCATGGTGTACCTGCATCCATTATCTCCGATCGAGATAGCAGGTTTACATCGAGGTTCTAGCAGTCACTACAGAAAGCTCTTGGAACTAAATTGGACATGAGCACAGCTTATCATCCGCAGATTGACGGACAGAGTGAGAGAACAATTCAGACCTTGGAAGATATGTTGAGAGCCTGCGTCATCGACTTCGGCGTGTCATGGGACACTCATCTTCCTTTGGTTGAATTTTCCTACAACAACAGCTACCATACCAGCATCAAGGCTGCGCCGTTTGAAGCCCTCTATGGCCGTAAGTGCAGATCTCCTCTGTGCTGGGCTGAGGTGGGTGACACGCAGCTAGCCAGGGGTCAAGTCCCTGACAGTACTCTCACTGGTCCTGAAATTATCCGAGAGACAACTGAAAAGATTGTGCAAATCCGAGAACGACTGAAAGCCTCACGAGATAGACAAAAGAGCTACGCCGATAAGAGACGAAAACCCTTGGAGTTCCAGGTTGGTGACCGCGTCCTTCTGAAGGTCTCACCCTGGAAATGCATGATACGTTTTAGGAAGCGTGGAAAGCTAAACCCAAGGTACATTGGACCGTTCGAAATCCTTGCTAGGATCGGTCCCATAGCATACAAACTCCAATTACCGCGAGAGCTCAGCAACATCCATCCTGTCTTCCACGTATCGAACCTAAAGAAGTGTCTGTCTGATGAGACACTTGTGATGCCTCTCGACGAGATTGAAATCAACGAGAACCTCAACTTCGTGGAAGAACCGGTCGAAATCATGGACAGAGAGATCAAACGAACGAAACAAAGTCGCATCCCGATAGTGAAGGTTCGCTGGAATGCCAAACGGGGACCTGAATTCACTTGGGAGCGCGAAGATCAGATGAAACAGAAGTATCCGCAGCTCTTTCCTAATCCATGATTTGTATTCTAGGTTCGAATTTCGGGACGAAATTCCCTCTAACGGAGGGATGATGTGACAACCCGAAACTTTTCCCGTTTCCGTTTCGTGATTTCTGTTAATAAAATTTCAAATTCGTTAACTTTTCCGTCAAACTTTTTGGTTTAGAAAATAATCTAGTTATATTCAATTAAATTAAATTATTTGCGAGTCAGAACCGAAAATCGCACGGAAACCCGATTATCTCGACAAATCAAACATTTCTGGTCTAAGTGAGATTACGACCGTAAACGTGTTTACGGTCGTAAACTCGTTTACGACCGTAAACCTGTTTACGGTCAGTGAAGAGTGGACCCCCCACAACACCCCTATAAATACGATGCCTCCACCTTCATTAGAATATTTCTGGCCAAAAACTCTCTCTTTCTCTCTCTAAGAACCTTAACCGTAAACACTCAAAACGCCTTCAAACTTCGAAAATCATCGAGAAACTACGTTTGGAGTCACTTTGGAACGTTTGGAAACGCTCACCTCTTCGAAATCAGCAATCAACAACATTGTTTTTGAGTTTACGGTCCGAGCCTTCAAGAACCGTAAACTCTGTTCTTGAATTTACGGTCCGAGCCTTCAAGAACCGTAAACTCTGTTCTTGAGTTTACGGTCCGAGCCTTCAAGAACCGTAAACTCTGTTCTTGAGTTTACGGCCGTAAACTCACCGAGCCTTCAGGAACCGTAAACTCCTCTTCGACCGTAAACACCTTTTAAGTGGTGCTTTTGACTGAAAACTCACTTTCATCGATTCGACCAAGTCCCGGTAACATTCCTCAACCAAATTCAAGTGTTCCTCTAACACGTTATCTAACGAAATCACTAATTTAGATACATATATGTATTTATTTGATAATAGGATTTCGTTAAGTGTCACGTGCAACAACTCGAGGATCTTCATTTCAGTCAACGCTTTCACACAACAACTGTGAGCTCATACCCGTACATTTTCCATATTTTTAATGTTTTCAGGGGGGAATACAAGCTAAACATAAATGTTTTCAAAACTTATGCAAATCTCATACTTTAACCCTTTTGTACTGTGTTGAGCATAAGGGACGTTTTCACAAAAAATTGCATAGTTTTCCGGACACGCTATTCACTATACATGCAAACTATAATCGGTATAGTTTGGGATTTTCTAAACATAACGAGTACAAAAACTTTCACTACTAAACATATGCACTAAGACAGAAATAGTTTACAGTTACATCACCACTTTATCATGGTTTTTCATAACTGTAATTATCATTATATACGGTATACATACGGATTTTCACTACGATAGAACGCTACTACACTACATGTAAACTAGATTGTACGATACTGTGAGGCGCTACTTCACTACTGTACCCTTAGGTGTACATGGATAAATCCTACCATAGTATAACCAGAGTCTCCTGGAGGGAGAGCGTGAGATTTGTGAATAGATCTATTCGGGACTGACAATCCCACATCTGGACTGCTAGCTACAGTTAGGCGGGCACGCATGAGATGTACAAATGTCAATTAACTCGACGCCTGAAGAACGTTGGAAAGGTCTCTAGTCATATCAAGCATGGTTATACGACTCACATTATGTATAAATCACCTTTAGTTTACAATCTGACACTCTTCAACGGTTTTATTTATATTAAATAGAACTAACACACACTACGTATACTGGATGAAGTCAGGGTTTTCAAACAGAACCGATTATGCATTGGTTTCACACACAAATACCTATACTTCATGATTAGCTCTAGCTAGTCACATGAGGTAGTATTTTAGCATATCACTACTGTTTTCAGTAACGAACATTCATGGTTTTATACAAAATCAATAATGCTACTTACTCACTAAAGAAAATATCGGATTTTCTTGGAAACATACAAGACATTCATGGTTCATTACAAGACTTATAACACTACGTTTTCACTAAGGAAAATATCGGATTTTCTTGAAACTATACAAATATTTTCCGAACCCATCAACGATTTTCACTACAAACCACCGCTTATGAACTCACCAGCTTTATGCTGATACTCTTTCAAACTGTTTGTATTCTCAGGAAATCAGTAGACAGGTACTTGCTGGATTTTCGAGGAACTGGAGCAATAAGAGTTTTATGTTTATACTATACAAAGCTATTGGATGTAAGTCAAACAAAGTTTCAGTCAAGTTTCGACTGATGTAAACATTTTTATTTAAGTATTCACTGTAATGGTTGTGTTACTATGATTGTTGTTATTCATTGGTTGTGATGCTACACATGACGTCCTCCGCCCCGGAACGTTTCCGCCATCGGTTTTAGGGTGTGACAGTCATAATCCTTCACCACATCTAACCACCGATACTGCCTCATGTTCAGATTCGACTGATCCATAAGGTACCTCAAGCTCTTGTAGTCTGTGTAAATGGTACAACGGACCCCTTAGAGGTAGTGTCGCTACATCTTGAGGGCAAAAACAACCTCCCCCAACTCCAGGTCGTGCGTAGGGTAGTTCGCCTCGTGAGGCTTCAGCTGCATCGAGGCGTAGGCAATGACGTACCCCTCTGCATCAACACTGCGCCCAAACCCGAGATGGACGCATCGTAGTATACTACAAAATCCTCAATGCCCTCTGGCAGGGCTAAAATTGGTGCCTCGCACAACCTCTGCCTCAACGTCTCGAACATTGCTTGCTGCTCAGGCCCCAGCAAAATACAACGACCTTCTTCGTCAACCGAGTCAAGGGTACTGCTATCTTGGAGAAATCTTGTATGAATATCCGGTAATAGCCTGCTTACTCGAGGAAACTCTGAATCTCAAATGGAGACTTCAGAATCTCCCATCTCATCACGTCCTCCACCTTGGCCGGGTCGACCAAAATACCATTCTGGTTGACATGGTGCCCCAGAAACTGCACCTCGCGCAACCAGAAATCGCACTTGGAGAACTTGGTGTACAAGTTCTCCCTCCTCAGGATATCCAACACCTCTCGCAAGTGCTCCTCATGCTTCTCCTGCGTCTTGGAGTAAACCAAGATGTTATCAATAAAGACTATCACAGACCGATCCAGCATCGGTCTGCATACGCGGTTCATGAGGTCCATGAACGCGACAGGGGAATTGGTGAGCCCAAAGGGCATCACCACGAACTCATAGTGGCCATAGCGATTCCGAAAAGCAGTCTTCTGTACATCCTCATCTCTAACTCGCATCTGGTGATAACCTGAACGCAAATCTATCTTGGAAAACCAAGATGCCCCCTGAAGCTGATCGAAGAGATCATCAATCCTCGGGAGTGGGTAACGGTTCTTCACCGTCACCTTGTTCAACTCCTGGTAGTCTATACACATCTGATGCGACCCGTCCTTCTTCTTCACAAACATGATCGGGGCTCCCCAAGGCGAATTGGTCGGCCTGATAAATCCTTTGTCTAACAGCTCCTGCAGCTGTGTAGACTACTCATGCATCTCGGTAGGAGCCAACCAATATGGTGCCTTGGCTATCGTAGCCGCACCCGGAACAAGGTCGATCCTGAACACCATTTGTCTCTCCGGAGGTATCCCGGGCAACTCCTCTGGGAACACATCCGGATACTCCCTCACAACTGGCACATCACTCACGGTCGCCTTACCCACCTCCCGGGTATCCATAATGTAGGCGACATAACATGTGCAACCCTGTTGAAGGTAGCGCCTAGCCCTTGCTGTTGAACATAAAGCTGGCCCACGCTACGGCCTCTCGCCCTGAATCACCAACTCTCCCCCACTCGGGGTCCTGACACGCACTAACTGCTGCTCACAGTTAATCACCACCTCATTAGGGCGCAACCAATCCATGCCTACGATGACCTTGTTCCCACGCAAAGGAATGGGAACCAAATCCGCAATGTAACGCTCGTCATACATCCTCAAAACGCAATCTCTGTAAACCTCGGATGCTCGGATAGACCGGTCGTCGGCAATCTCGACCTCTAGAAGACAATCCAACATGCCTGAAGACTCAGGAAACCTCTTGTTAAGTGCAAGGGATGTGAATGATCAAGTAGCCCCCGAGTGAAATAACACATGTATTAGGATACCGTTCACATGGAACGGTCCTAAACAAAACACGTAAAACATAGAACATAAATATCATAACTGACATGTAATAAGAGTTATGGAGAAGAAATCATACCCGTCACCATATCCGGTGCGGCACGCACCTCCTCGGCGGTCACCTGGAAGGCTCGAATCCTCACCACTGGAGCATTTGTCTTGCCCTATCGGCCATCCGTGATCTGCAGGGTCGCTAGAGCTGGCGCCGCCACTGGTGCTCCTGATGTCAATCTCGGGCAGTTGGCCTTTTTATGGACCTTCTGATTGCAATGAAAGCAAATCAGGTCTGATGTCTGGAGGGTGGGGGTAGGGGCAGTACAATCCCTGCCAAAGTACCCAAGCTTGTCGCACTTATAGCAGCCCGATGCCCCTAATCTGCATACTCCCTCATGCACCTTGCCACATTTCCCACAGCGGCTCCGGCCCTACTGGCCCTTCGACCTAGAGTCGGATCCCTTAGGTTTCTTCCCCAAAACTCAGTAGCCTGCCCAGTCTCCGCCTTCCTCTTCCTGATGTGCTCTATATCAATCTCCCTCGCCCTCGCTATCATGTCATCCAAAGTCGGGCATGCCGAGTACCTGACATGTTTCCGAATGTCAGCTCTCAACATGTCATGGTACCGGGTTTTCTTCATCTCCTCGTCACCCGCGTACTGCGGCACCAGTAAGGCCCTTTCCCTGAACTTGGCGGTAATCTCCGCCATCGACTCGGTAGTCTGCCGCATATCCAATAACTCCCTGGCTAGCTGCAGGATCTCCACAGCTGGTGCAAACTCATCCCTAAACCTGGTCACAAAGTCCGACCAGGTCATAGACTCAATGGCTGAGGCTCCCAACGTTTCACTGACTGCCCCACCAGTCTCTAGCTCTGTCTCTTAAACATCCCGCAACATACCCGACCTTCGACCCCTCAGGGAAGAAGCTCGTCAATTGTGCAGACTCGATGTATGCAATCCAACTCCTGGCCATAATGGGGTCCTGCACCCCGTGAAAGTCTGGCGCACCACATCCCCTGAAATCCTTGAAGGAGAGTGTGCGTGTCCCTGACTGGCCAGATGCCATGTCACTCAGGAATGCCCTAAGGCGATCCTCCATCAGCTCAATGATCCCTTCCTTGATCGACCCGAAAATCACCGCGGTCGCCTCAAGGATGCTTCTCGTAATCTCAGATGCGCTGAACTCGCGTAATCCGTCATCAACCGGCTCGGAACCCAAACCCGAACCTGAACCTGAACTTGACCCAGACCCTGAACCTCCTGCTCCATGACGTGTCACCACCATTCTGAAACAAAACACATAATCGTCAGGGTCATACATTGTTGGATTAATGTCTAAGTCCATAACTATATTTGGTATGTACTTGACCCGACCCGGCATGGTCCATTTGGGTTGCACTTCGCCGGCACAATTTATATGGATAGTCTTTTGAGAATAGTATATTTATGATTTATATTAATATATTATAAGTTCTAATATATTAATATGGAATCATATTATTTAATTAGTATTGATCAAGAATTAATTTAGAATTAATTAAGTGATCAAAAAGAACTAATTAAATATGGACTCTTATATATATGGAATGGGCCAAGTTCATTTAGGTTGCGCTAAGCTTTCATGGATGGTCCATAGAGCTTTTAACCCATGGATCCTATGTAAATGAAAGGTCATGGGTATTAGGGTTTACATGGATGTAACCCTAATCCTCCATAATATATAAAGGGGTCCTTGGCTCACAAAATTGACACAAGTGTGTGAAAATAAGAGTGTGCCGATTTTAGTGTGCATACATATTCTCTCAAGTTCTTCCAAGGTGTTTTGGTGATTTGTGATTCCATTTGAGGCTTCCACACTATTGGGGCTAAGCTCTTAAAGCTTGAAGACATCAAGCTACATCAAAAGGTATGTCATCTAACGAGAACTTTGTAGTATAGGTGCTTCATAATATGCTAGTTAGGATGAAACCTTGGAATAGTTAATATTTGCATGTATAATAGAGAAAACATAGATCCAAGGTTTATAGGGTTGCATGTACACCATAGGAGTGTTACAATGCTCAAAACCCAACAGTGGTATCAGAGCCATGGGTTGTTTTCTGTTATATTGATGCAAATGTTTTATTTTCAAAGTTGGAAAAAAAAAGAAAAAAAAACATGATGTTTGTCAAATTTTAAGATAATTACTTGTTTTTGTGAAAAACTAATTATTTGTAAAATTTGAATCATTTGCTATATGAGTTGAATTAGGTCAAATTTAGTAAAAGATAAAATGATATGATTATTTTATTAGTTTTAAAAGTTTGATCTAAAGAGTTTTTTGAAACCTCCATAAGTTATGGATATGAAAAGGTTTTAAAAAAAATTGATTCAAAGTTTTTTATGGAGTTACAAAACTTGGTCTTAATGTTTTAAAGAATTCCATAACTTGTTCTTAAGTTATGGAACATGAAAAGTTTCATCATAAAACAAGTATTTAACTCCATAAGTTATGGAATCCAAAAGTTTTCAAGAGTTACAAAACTTTCCCTCAAGTTTTGGAATTTGGAAAAAGTTTTTTTATGATAAAAAAAAGAATTGAATTCTAAAACTCTTGGGTTCATAACTTAAACAATTAATTAAATGGTTTTAATTTTGAATTTAATAATTGGAATTATGATGTTTTATTGAATAATTCAATTAACTCTTATGGACTTTATTAATAGATAATTAAAGTGTTTAATTAAAAGAGAATTAATAATTCCATAATGACATGGTTTAAATTTAATTAAATTAAGAGTATAGTTTAATTAATAGATTAAACCACCAAGTATTTTAAATGTCTAAAATACACCCTCATACTATTATAATATTAAAAGTTTAATATATTATATGTATAAGAGCAAGTCGTCTTACCATTAGTAGGCCTCATTCACGAAGCCGGTCTATAAGGGGGGTATAAGGTTACTGCCTATAAAATGGCAGTTTAATGGGTGTCCACTCTCACCCACCGCTTCCTTGACTGGTGGAGGGTCGTTAGCCGAACAGGTAGGACAAGGACTATAATTCTCCCTTCACTAAAAGTATTAATGATAAATATTAAGTAACTAAACTTTTTATAAATTCCCAATCTTAGTTACTTAGGAAAATGTGAAAAAGGTGCTAATCCATGAAATTACACTTTACACTTTGTTTAAGCTGTTAGTGGAGCGTGTGTGGTTAACCGGCACACTAACCTGGACTTAACAAGGTAGGCAAAGGGTAACTTAATGTTTATCATAGTATCGTTGGAGCGTGTGTGGTTAACCGGCACATCGATTGAGGGGTAAATATTAAGGGTACCAAGTATATTTGCATGGTTACTTCACACCTTGTTTTGTGATCCTCGGCATCCCAGTCACAAAACCTGAAGGGCACACTCGAGATTGAAACATGCCATTGAAAAGTTCAATGAATCTCAAAAGAATCTAGGAGTTTCAAAACCAATTAAAACCTAATAATACATTTCGTTTATCTTGGTGGAAATTGGTGAATCGTCATTCACCTACCTTCAAATATTTTATAGCTTGGATTACGGCATCCCTCTTCCAAGTTATAAAATAGTTTGTTGGGTCCTAGCCTTAATATATCATATTGGGTGTTATATTAAGGACTTTAGATCAACTATCTTGAATATCTCCCAAAAAGATGTCTGGTTCAGATATCTATGATCCTCCCAAATCTCTTGGAACTTCACTTCCACCACCTCCTCAAATTATTCTCCCTAACCCACAAGTTCAAGGTCACTCAAGCCCTATTGGCAAGCAAGGTCTATGTGTGATCACATCTTGGAGATGAAGTCACATATTGACAAGCCGGGAGAGTTGGGTGTCAAACTCTTGAGAAAGTTGGTGGTTAAATCACTTTCTAAGTCACATAGTGAATTCCTTTGGGTCTACTATGAAACAGACTATGACATGACCCTTAATGATCTTATCTATTTGCTTGGTGCTGCTGAATCAGCAATAATTTGGAGCACTGGGAGAGCAAATTTGATTAGTAGATCAACTTCCTAAACTACCATGGACATTGAAAATGGTAACATTGGATATCTAGAAAAGCCTTCTCTTCCCAAGGAAAGGGATTGACCATGGTCAACTAGGTTGACCAAATGGTAAAGAGAAATGGTAAGTCTGCGATAGTCCCATGTACCATTCCCAAAGACCCCCTATGTTTCTCTTGCCAAAGGAAGGGGCATTGATTGCGAAGCAGCCTATTTACCTGAAAGATCATAAGGTTGATCAAGTCAAGAAGATTGACTCTACTTCAGGTAAAGTCCACTATCTAACTCTGTTAAGTTTCTATTCTGAGATTCTTGTTACATAATGTGACTGGGTCACGTGTTGATGTTTTAAGAATCAAAGAAAAGTGAAGAAACTTAAAGGAAGTATATGCTGATTCTGATCGCGAAGATGGATCCCGATCGCATGGTTCTGTGATCAGAATTTTGAGCTGTTGCTTAGGAGTTATGATATATTGCTTAGGAATAGACAACAACAAAGTTTTTCATGTTCTTTTTCACTGTAAGGATAGTTTTTCCGCAAAGTTTTTAAAATAAAAGAAAAAAAAAATTTGATTTTATTTATTTTAAAATATCCTTACAATGGCATTTGTGAAAAGGAAAAAAATTGTTGCTTATATGATTCCATTAATAGCAAGAGTGGAAATATGAATTTGATTCTTTCATTTGTGGTAGTGTCTACATTTTCCAAATAAGGAAAGATTCTCATCACCCAAGTTTCAGTTGGATAGAAACTTGGAATCATGCAAGTTGTATAGTATGATGAATGAAAACTTTCAAGCATTGGAAAATTAAGATTAATTACTTGTTCACATGGATGTGTGAGTCAAGTAAAGGACTAAGGGATCGAGTACACATTCTTGTGCACTGATCAAGCCACCACAAATGTAACTTGAGTGACACATCTTAAAGAAGGTTTATTAACACTAGTGAAATGTAAGAGTAAAAGGTTTTCTACTCTTGTACATTTGAATTTGGTAAGTTGTGATGTTTTGGATAAAACAGAGACCAACTTAGGCCAATTGTGTTAAGTGTTTGTCTTGATTAGAATCCACACTATGTCTTGAATATTTGGCAAGAAAGTCTTGTAGGTCAAGGAGACAGTGGGAGTCTAAAAGATCCTGAAATAGTTTCAAGAACTAATCAAGAATAAAACCTGTATTTCATCACTAGCACACGACTAGAGGTTTATAACCTATCGTGTTGACATTTTTGTGCCCATTCCAGTAAAGTTGGCTATACATTTGAGTTCTACATGTTCTTAATTGTTTGCATAACGACTTGGAAGCAATGGCAGGCCCTGCAGTTAAGATTGCACAAGTTCAATCCATATGAGTTTGAATTTGTCACTAACCTTGTCTTTTGTCTATGGTTTTGACAAATTCACATGGATAAGAACACATATACCATAAAATCTAAGTGTCACAAGGTTTCTCTCCGACTCGTGAAAATGATGGTGAGGAAACACTTTCACTAAGTAGATTTTAAGAAGATAGCAACAGTGATATTTGCAGTTCTCAAAGTCGTTAGTGGAGCGTGCATGGTTAACCGGCACACTAACATGGACTTATGAGAAATGGCAAAGGTCTAAACAATTGAGACTATGATTACGACATCCCTTTTCATAGTTCTGAAATTGTTTAGACACACATGTGAGCTATCTAAGAAAAGGTGTATGATTTTGATAAAGTCTTATCAAAGCAATCTCGTATCAGAAATCTGAACTTTGGTAAGAAAGTCAATAAATTATTGACTTCTAGAAGTCCAGCTGTTTTCTGGATACATGTCAAAGCTAGTGGGAGCATAAGTGTTATGCTAATAATCATCATGTTAGTGGGAGCATGATAATTATGATAAGTATTGCAAGTTAGCAATGTTAATTATAGAAAACAAAAGTTTCAATTCGTGAAGTTGCAGGGGTTGAAAAAGTTGTTTTGCTATAATTAAGGGAGAGGATATACTTCATTTCAGTTCTAAAGGCTTAGATTGAGACCTTAATAATCTTTAGTCAAGAATATAGATACGAATTTCATGTTGGATTGGTTCAACTTAAGGAAATTCTATATATTGCGTTCTCAAAATTCGATTATGATTACGGCATCCCTCTTCATAATCAAATTTTGAAAACATGGCAAATAAAAATATTGTAGCAAAAGACTGGTCTAGAATCATGTCTTTATGTGAGACATCATGAATCGTGTCCCATTTGCTTTGGGTACAGGATCGATTGCATGTGCTATAATATTTGTCCTTTCTAAATTTTCCAAATGCCCAGAGGCATTAAGAAGGGAAAAGGTCTAGAATTGGATATGACTAAAATGATTAAGCAATTGTCGAGGACAATCTAAGGTTTACCAAAGATTGGTTGCTCAGGGACAGTTGGAAGTATAGTGTTAATTCTGGAAAGACCATATTGACAAATTCTGAAAAGAGGCATCTCTTGTTCAGAAGTGATAGTCAAAATGAGAATATAGATTCGTCTCCATAGGTGGAAGTTATCTGTGTAAGATTAGAAAACTTAATGCAAGAAGCATGTTCAAAGCAATGTACTTTGAATATGAGACTTAGTTTCCATGGAGTGGATCTCCATTGGAATACCTTATAATGACTGTTGACAAGTCTTTGTGACTTTGTACATATTCATTACAAGAGGGTCAGTGCATATAAGTTTAAAATCTAAACAGATTTCGATAAATGATAGGAATTTGAAATTCTCACATTTTTCGATAAGGATTTGGGAGTGTGAAATTAGAATCATTGAAATTATGTTCAATTGGTTTATTTCACAAACTAAGGATCATAGAAAAACATAGAGTGCATACTTGGTGTATGGCAAAGCTATTGTTTTGAAAAACATAGTGTACTTGCTTGGAGCATGGGATAACTAGTGTTTTAATTCAAGTATAAAGTTGATAAAACCGAAACAATGAATAATGAGTAATCAGTATGGTGATAAATAAAAAGTATTTTATTTATATTCATAGGTTTTGATACCGTATTAGATTCATTTATTCTTGTGTTTCACTTTGCATGTTTTGACTTCCATAATAACTAGGTTATTCTTCCGGAATGACTAAGTTATTCAAACCATCCACAGTCGGTCATATGTTGGAAGTAGATATGAATCAAGACTGTCATGGGTTGGCTTGTAGAGGTCCAAGTTGGCGGACAAAGTTGTGCTACAACACTCATGAGTGCTCATAAGTTCTGAGTACTGGATTCAACCCGCACTCATTTGAATCACTTCATGGATTTTATCACGAGTGATCATGAGACGATAATATCTTATATTCTTCAAACCTAGAGATATGAGTTGTTACTATGAGTTAGTTGTACATTAATTGCACGAAAACGCATTCGGTAACTCGATGTTATAAAACGTGCCTTTGTGTATGATTCAACAAGTAGTAGAACAAGCCATATGAGTCGAAGTTTATCCATTCCTTTTACCTTCGGGATAAAAGCGATATCTGTGGGCCCCTCGATGATTTAGCGATGACACATGTGAGTGCTTGGCCAAGCCAGGACTGATTTGATTTGTTCAATCAGTCAGTCATCATAAATCGAAAATCGGGAAACAATAAATGGACAGAGAGAATGATTATAATCCATGTCTCAGTCCATATGATATCTAGAATGGAGGAATATATGATCCCTTATCTAATGGACAAGTCATTGACAAGGTCAGAGTTCGACAGCGGCTTTAAGAGCTACGATTGCCAGTTAGGTTTTGAAGTCATACTCAATAATAGTTTTAGACTTATCCAAGTGGGAGACTGTTGGATTAATGTCTAAGTCCATAACTATATTTGGTATGTACTTGACCCGACCCGACATGGTCCATTTGGGTTGCACTTCACCGGCACAATTTATATGGATAGTCTTTTGAGAATAGTATATTTATGATTTATATTAATATATTATAAGTTCTAATATATTAATATGGAATCATATTATTTAATTAGTATTGATCAAGAATTAATTTAGAATTAATTAAGTGATCAAAAAGAACTAATTAAATATGGACTCTTATATATATGGAATGGGCCAAGTTCATTTAGGTTGGGCTAAGCTTTCATGGATGGTCCATGGAGCTTTTAACCCATGGATCCTATGTAAATGAAAGGTCATGGGTATTAGGGTTTACATGGATGTAACCCTAATCCTCCATAATATATAAAGGGGTCCTTGGCTCACAAAATTGACAAAAGTGTGTGAAAATAAGAGTGGGCCGATTTTAGTGTGCATACATATTCTCTCAAGTTCTTCCAAGGTGTTTTGGTGATTTGTAATTCCATTTGAGGCTTCCACACTATTGGGGCTAAGCTCTTAAAGCTTGAAGACATCAAGCTACATCAAAAGGTATGTCATCTAACTAGAACTTTGTAGTATAGGTGCTTCATAATATGCTAGTTAGGATGAAACCTTGGAATAGTTAATATTTGCATGTATAATAGAGAAAACATAGATCCAAGGTTTATAGGGTTGCATGTACACCATAGGAGTGTTAGAATGCTCAAAACCCAACATACATAACCTCGAGAGGTCTCAGACACTCTACAAGTTCCCTGGTTCTATCTCAACCCTCCTTGACTTGAGTACGGATCCTCTGCTTTCAGTAGTACGGGCCTATACTACCTTCCATATCTATTCGTACTTTCCTCAAGGATTTCCTTGACTTCACCAAGTCCCTTTCACTACTACTGCTCGCTGTACTAATCTCATCGTAGGCTTACCCTAGGGTAATCTCCAACCTACTCTCCGCCATCAGCTGCATAAGAAGTCTCTGCTACCTCTTCCTAACTAGCTCGCGAATACCATTACATATTACTAAAACCAGATAATTCTTCGAATGAGAGGTCCTACCCTACAATGGTTGGACTCAGACAAGAGCTGCGAAATAGGGCTAGACCTAGCCTTCTGAAATTATTTAGTCCTTGTAATATGTAACTTAACGTATTCGTTTACTAGTTAGTTAAAGATAACTAGGTCTCCTAAAAGCACAAAGCAAGCATCATTCGGGCATTAAGTAACCAAAACTAAGCATATCCTAATTAGGCTATCATATCGCTGACTAGTCAGTACTATCATGCAGATCAATAAGCACATACAGCAGGCAAATAAGGCATCTTCCTAGATCCTTAGCCCTAATCTAGCATGCAGTTCTCATCCACATACAATAGGCATATAGGGCATCCTTCCTAGATCCTTAGCCCTAATCTAGCATGCAATCCTCATAATTACATCATATATCATAACAAACATATATGGGTATCTTGGGGATAACTTACTTGAGCTCGGCCGATTGCACGCATCACACTCCTTCTTCTTTCTCAAAAACCTTAATTTTAAATTTTAGAAAATTTATTTTTCTTGTAAAAATCTTTCAAATCCTCGATTTGAGTCCAGACAACCCCGGAGGTGTGTCCGAATCCCTCAAACCAAAGCTCCGATACCAACTTGTAACATTCCAAAATCCAAGACCAAAAATTTCATTTTTTATTTAATAATTCATAAAAAGATTATAGAAAACATCATTAAGTTATCTCATATCATAAAATCCCATAAGTTATATGTCTCAAAACAAGTCATAAGATAATAATGTCAGAGTACAAATCCTAAGAATATCATTGTGCAGAAAATCATGGTGTGATGCGCTGCAGTCATGCCGGCTCCTTTCCCTTCGAAGAAGAAGTACCTGAAACCAAAATTGTAAACCGTAAGCACGAAGCTTAATGAGTTCCCCCATCATACCACACACCATATAATAACATAATGCCCAACATATCTGGGTGTTGGCCTCCCCTTCGGTCTCTTTCAATCGGTAACTGCCTAGCATATCTGGGTGCTGGCCTACCTATTCGGTCTCTTTCAACCAGTAACTGCCTAGCATATCTGGGTGCTAGCCTACCCCTTCGGTCTCTTTCAACCGGTAATCGGGAACTATTTCACCCCTACCATTACCACATAATACCTAGCATATACATATAAATCACATACTTCCTAGCATATATGGGTGCTAGCCTCCCCTTCAGTCTTTTTCAACCGGTAACCGGGGACTATTTCACCCCTACCACTATCACATAATAACATAACATACTAGCACATAAAGCATAGAAGATAGTGGCATACCAGACAATTATCACAAAGACAATCATCTCAACTATAATCAATACTATAGTGGGCCAGCATTGGTGCCTTCGACCCACTCCTACTGGAAGGTAACTCACCTCGATAACTGGAAATAGCTACAAAAACTCATGCTCTGAAATCAACCCCTCTCAGACTCCTATACATAAACATTTCCTTTAATTATCCTTTCGTACTCATTACCTCCTTTTAAGGGTCAACTTTGGTCAAATTCAACATCCTGGTTGACTCAACTCGCCGAGTTGGTCCATCAACTCTTCAAGTTCCATGAATCATAAAACCTTGAAATCGCGATCCAACTCAACGAGTTCTTTCATGAACTCGTCGAGTTCCTACCTATAATAGAGTCGAGACTTTTCAACACAACTCGTCGAGTTCCTCCTTGAACTCGTCGAGTTCTTCAGTCTTCAAAACCCAAAAGGTCAGGGACCACGAGTTTGCTCAATAACAGAAAAGGTCGGGGACCGATCCTACTCGCCGAGTTGGATGAACAACTCGTCGAGTTCTCTTAGTCTAAATCCATTCAGTCACTTCCAATCGAGTTCAATGCTTCCAAACCATAGATCTAGTCCCCTAGGGCTAATATTGATGGGTTATGAGCACTACAACATTCCTATGGTGTACATGCAAACCCTAAAGCTTTGGATCTAGTTTGTCGAATGAACATGCAATAATAATCCAAAGCCATAAACCCTAGATCTAGCATGTGATAATCGATATTAACATAAGAATAGGGTTTAGATCTTACCTTGATTGTTATGTAGCAATAACAATCTATTCCTTCCAATAATTGGCTTCTAAAAGCTTAGAGTCACAAATGTCACTCCTCTAATGGCTCACAAACACCAAGGGCAAGAGGATGAAGAAGGAGAAGAGGAGAGGCACTCAAAAACGTCTAGAAACCCTAAGGAAACTCTTCACCACGTTTTTGGTGCCCTAGGGGTGCTTAAATAGTGAGGCTATTAGTGTTATCTAACAAGGAAACCCTAATTTGACTTCTTAGGCCCTAAGCAACCCATGGACTCCTCCTTTAGAGGCCTTGGACGATTTCTAATGGGTTTCCCCATAGAATTCGTCCACCCCTCTAATAAGAAGTCCATTAGCCCAATATTCAACTATCACACAATTGATAGTTCTAGTCCCCTAAGTTTAATTAATTTCTTTTAGCCACAGAATTAATTCTTAATTAATTATTGACTAATATTAATTAAACAATATGATTTCTCCTTTAATATATTATTCTCATAATATATTAATAAATCATAATTAATCCTCTCTCTCCATAATTCATCCTATCAAGTTGCTTTGGTGAAGGCAACCCAAAAGGACCATGCACCATCGGGTCAAGTACATACCAAAATAGTTATGGGCTTAGACACTAATCCAACAGTCTCCCACTTGGATAAGTCTAATAACTATTCTGCGTATGACTTCAGATCCTGATCAGCAATCGTAGCTTTCAAAAACCGCTGTCAACTCTGATCTTATCAGAAACGCGTCCTTTAGACAAGGGATCATATATTCCTCCATTCTAGATATCGTATAGACGTGAGACATGGATTGAAATCATTCTCTCAGTCTATGTGTCGTTTCCCGATTTCCGATTTATGACAACTGACTAATTGAACAAATCAAATCAGTCCTGGCCCGGCCGAGCACTTTCCTTTGTCATGACCAAATTATCGAGGGGCCCACAGATATCGCTTTTATCCCAGTTTGGGTAAAAGGAATGGATAAACTTTGACTCAATGCTCGCTTGTACTCACTCACCGAATCACACACAACAATACGTTTTATAACACCAAGTTACTGGTGCGTTTACATATTATCGATGTATAACCGACTCGCAAGATACAACTCACACATCTCGGTTTTAAGAATATAAGATATTATCGTCTCACCAATCACTCGTGATAAAATCCATGAAGCGATCCAAGTGAGCGTGGGTTTAATCCAATGCTCAAATCATATTCGTAAGCACTCATGAACGTTGTAGCAAACTTTTGCTATGTCTAATACATTTTATACAATATACAAACCAATTCATGACAATCTTCTTTCATACCTACTTCCAAAGTATGAGCGACTGTGGAACGTTCAAATAATTCGATTATTCTCAAATAACTTAATTATTTAGGAAGTCAAAACATGCAAATTGAAACACAAGAATAATACTAATCTTATATGGCCCCAAACTTTTGAGTATAAATAAAACACTTTTATTTAATCACCATATTGATTACTCATTATTTGTTGTTTCGGGTAATCAACTTCTTACTTGAATTATAACGACAATTGTCCCATGCTCTTAGCATGCATAATATGTTTACTTATGGTCCTTACTCTGTGAAATAGTATAATTGAATAACATTTTCAATCACACTCATTTTACAATTCTCAATCCTTACCACAAGTGTAAGAATACCCAATTCTTGCCACTTATAGAATATGTTAGATTCTAACACTTTATGCAACAGTCCTTTCGTAATGTCATGGCACAAAAATCACCAAGACTCGGCCAATGAAATTACAAAATGCTCTATTGGAGATTGTTACAAGACAATTCCATAGACATGAAGTCTCACATTCAAAGTACATTCCTTTGAACATCCTTCTTGCATAAAAGTTTTTCTAATCTACACATAAACTCTTAACGTCCAACTCCCAATAAGGAAACATTTCCATATTTGCCATATGACAACTTATTATTAATAGAATCATATCTAATAATAATAATGTCAATATGGTCCTTCTATTACTATACTTCCAACTGTTCACAAGCGACCAATCCTTGGCGAACTTTAGATTATCCTTGACAGTTTTTTAACTAATTCAGTCAAATCCAATTCTAGTCCTCTTTCCCTCTCAATGCGCTAGGCATTCGGAAAATTTTAGAACGGTCGAATATTACAATGACATGATACTTTACCAGTCTTTTGCTATAATATTTCTATTTGCCATGTTCTCACGATTCGAACTATGAAAAGGGATGCGGTAATCATAATCGAGTGTGAGAACGCAACAAATATTTCCATATATATAGAATTCTCTTACGTTGAATCCTTTCAACATAACATTCATATATCTTTTTGACTAAATTTGATTAAAATTTCTCGATCTAAACCTTTAGATTTGAAACGAAGTATACTATTCTCTCCCTTAATTATAGCAAAACAACTTTTCAATCTATGCAACTTTGCAAAGTGAAACTTTTGTTTTCTATAATTAACATTGCTAACTTGCAATAATAATCATGCTCCCACTAACATGATGATTATATCCATACGAGCATAACATTTATGCTCCCACTAGCTTTGACACGTATTCAGGAAATAGTTGGACTTCTAAAAGACAATACTTATTGACTTTCCAAAGTTCATATTTCCAAATATGATGTGCTTTGACAAGCTTTTATCTAAGCATATCAAACTCATACACCATACTTTAGACAGCTCACATGTGTGTCTAAACAGTTCCAGAACTTATAGCAATAAGTCTCGATTGTTCAAACTAATTGCCAAATCTCACAACTTGAACTATGAAAAGGGATGCCGTAATCATAATCGAATTTGAGAATGCAATTTACATAATCGCTATCTCCTTAAAATCTCTCTTAGTGAAAGCGTTTCCTCACAATCATTTTCATGAAGGAGAGAAACCTTATGACACTTAGATTTTATGGTGCATGTGTTCCTATCCATGAAAATTTGTCATAAGCATAATCGTAAGATAATGTTTGTGACAAATTCAAACTCTTATGGACAGAACTTGTTCATTCTTAATTTCTTGCCATCAAGGGTCCCACCATTGCTTCCAAGTTATTTAGCAGCTCACCTATGCCATTCAACGTACTTTCATTGATCAAGGTGTTTGCCCTTATGCATTCAATTGAGAACTCATAGAACTCATATGCATAATCACTCAACTGGATTGGCACATAAATAAAATTTTTGTCAACACGATAGGTTATAATCCTCAAGTCGTGTGTTAGTGTTTAATAGGTTTACTTCTTGATTTGTTCTTGAAACTTTTCAAGATCTTTAGACTCCCACTGACCTCTTGACATATAAGATTCTCTTGTCAAGAAACATTTCTTGACAAACAAATACTCAAGAGTTAGTGTGTGTCTTTATCAAGACAAACTTACACACAATTTGGTACTAGTTGGTCTTTGTCTTATCCAAGACATCACAACTTACCAAAATGTGCTTGTGTAAGAACATTCTTACTTAAGGTTATGTCACTCAATTCACAATCTTGGAGTATGACTCTAAGAATTGATTTTGGTACGAAGTACGATTCATCTTATTGACTTAACCATTTTAACAATTCCCGACTCCTCTTCTTAGCCATACTAGTGCACTAAGATGTCCTTAGAGGATGAATTGTAATATGGTTCTTAAGACGATCATAAAACATGATACAAAAGTACTCTCCCTTCTTCTTATATTGGAGAAACTTTTATCTTTGATTCTTCTTATTCGTTCTGTCATTCATTGAAACTTTTCAATGCTTCAGAATTACACTTAATCTTGTAAGCATAATCATATTTACTAGACTTTTAGTAAATCATGACGAATAATCTTATTTGTTATTTATGGTGGACTTAACCAGTGCACAACATTGTGAACTCGATCTCCTAGTCCTTCACTTGACTCTTTGTCAAGGAATTAACCTTTAAAATTACTAAGTACCAAGATTTCCATACATCATACGATTCAAATCATATGATTCCAAGCTTCTGTCCAATTGAAACTTGGGTGATGGGAATCTTTCCTTACTTAGAAAATCACGATGCTACCATAAATAACATAACTAAGAATCACATCCACTTAATATTGCTTATAATAGAAACACACAAACATCAATTATCATAATTGCCATTGCAAGGAAATATAAATAAGATAAAATCAAAATTTATTTTACTGCGGAAAAAATATATCCTTACAATGAAAACGAAAACTATGATATTACGTATTCTTAAGCAATCTATCATAACTCTAAGCAGCAGCTCAAAAATCCAATCATTGAATCCATGCGATCGTAATCCATTTCTTCATGATCAGACTCTGCTCGCTCCTTCCTTTAAGCTTCCTTCCTTTTCTTCGATCCTTCAAAACATCAAAATGTAATCTTATCACATCATGTATTAAGAATCTCCAAATAGGAACTTAATGGAGTTAGATAGTGGATTTTACCTGAAGCAGAGTCATATATCTTGACTCTCCCATCTCTTAGATCTCTCAGGTAGTCAAGGTAGCTTCGTAACCAATGCCCCTTCTTTTGGCAGTAGAAACTTATGGACTCTCTGGAATGGTACACGGGACTATCTCAGACTCAGCCTTTCTCTTGCGTAGAGAAAACTTTTCTGGACTTCCAATGTTACCATTGCCCATAGAGGGTTGGGATGTTGATTTACCAGACAAATTTGCTGACCAGTACGCCAAATCATTTCTGATTCAGCAGCAATAAGCAAATAAGTCAAATCAATAAGGGTCATGTCGTGGTCCATCATATAGTACTCTCTAAATAACTTACCATATGATTCGGGAAGTGACTGAAGAACCAAGTCAACAGCCAACTTTCTTTAAACATCAACACCTAATAATCCCAATCTGACAATATGTAACCTTTTATCTAAGACATGAGCACATATAGACTTTCCATTTTCATGTCTTTTGCCAATAGGGCTTGAGTGACCTTGAACTTATCAAGTCTTCGAACACGTGGGTCAGGGAGAATTATTGGAGGAGGTGGAGGAAATGAAGCATGATTTCCATTTCCACAATACAATCGTGGAACATCATCTTCATGTGGAAAACTTTTTCCAACGGATTTAGGAAGACCATAGTTGTCATACTTTGACATCTATGAAACGGGAGAAAATTCAAGTTTAGTTGATTGAGTCCTTAATAAACACCCAAATGAGATATTAAGGCTAGGACCCAACACAATATCCTACAAATTGGAAGAGGGATGCCGTAATCCAACTCGCAGAACATTTGAAGGTGCGTAAATGACGATTTACTTATTTCCACCATGAAAAACGAAAATTAAAGGTTTAAGTTTTTAAATGAATTGAAACTCCTAGATATTTTGAGATTCATTGAACTTTTCAATGTCATGTTTAATCTCGATTATGCCCTTCATTTGTGACTGGGATGCCGAGGATCACAAATAAGGTGTGAATAACCATGCAAATGTATGCGGTGCCCTCAATGTTACAGTCACCTAATCGACGTGCCGGTTAACCACACACGCTCCATCGATCTATGACAAACATCGAGTCACCCTTCGCTACCAATGCCAAACCCAACTTAGTGTGCCGGTTAACCACACACGCTCCACTAATTGTCTCGACAAGGGTACAAAGTGTAATTCCATGGAATTGCATCGATTTCACTTTTTCCTAAAGTAACTAAGATTTGGGATTTTAGTAAAGCATTTAGTTACTTTATTCATTATACTTTTAATGAGGAGAGGGGTTTTCCCTATCCTACCCGTTCGGCTAACGACTCTCCACTAGTCAAGAGTGTGGTGGATAAGAGTGGATACCCATTCAATCACCATTTTATAGGCAATTTCCTTAAACACCCCTTATAGACCAGCTTTGTGAATGAGGTCTACTAACGGTAAGACTGACAGTTTAAGTTATACATATATAATATTAGACTTTTAATGTTATATAGTATAGGGTGTATTTTACACTTTTAAAATACTAGGTGGTTTAATTTTATAAATTACACTTTTAGTTTAATTAAATATAAACCATATCATTATGGATTTATTAACTCTCTTTTAATTATACTATTAATTAACTTAATCAAACCATAAAGGTGTAATTTGAACTTTTTCAAAACTAGGGTTTTGGAATTTAAAATTTCAAAAATTAAACTTTTAATCAAAATTTTAAATTCCAAAACTTGAGGGAAAGTTTTGAAACCTTTCAAAATATTAAGGTTCAACTATTTAAATTTCAACACAAAAACTTTTAAAGTTCAAATTTAAACTATAAAACCTAAAGGGTGAAAAATGAAACTTTTCCAAACTTTATCAAGAACATTCTAGATCAGCAATTCAAATAAGGCAATTAACAATTAATTATGGTTATCTAATTTTGACCTAGTCCAATTACTTGCAAGATAATTCACCAAATAACTAAAATAATTAAACATTATCTTATAAGGCAATAAATATTTGATTAATTGGTAATTATCTACTATTTTGGAAAGGATATTCACTCAAAATAAATAAAAATCAGATTTTACTAATTAAAAACGTTTATGGTAAGTATCCCAAGCCAAAACAACAAGCAAATCACGAAATTGTGCTGTCAGAGCCTTTGACTCGTTGAGTCTAGCCTGGACTTGTCGAGTTCAGTCGACTTGGCGAGTTCACCAAGTGACTCGGCGAGTCATGCAGTCAGAAACAAATTTTTTTTTGATTTTTTAAGCAATAAACGATCAAAATAGTATCAATTCATCAACAAACAACCCTAGGCTCTGATACCACTGATGGGTTATGAGCACTACAATATTCATATGGTGTACATGCAAACCCTAAAGCTTTGGATCTAGTTTGTCTAATGAACATGCAATAATCATCCAAAGCCATAAACCGTAGATCTAGCATGTGATAATCGATATTAACATAAGAATAAGGTTTAGATCTTACCTTGATTGTTATGTAGCAATAACAATCTATTCCTTCCAATAATTGGCTTCTAAAAGCTTAGAGTCACAAATGTCACTCCTCTAATGGCTCACAAACACCAAGGGCAAGAGGATGAAGAAGGAGAAGAGGAGAGGCACTAAAAAACGTCTAGAAACCCTAAGGAAACTCTTCACCACGTTTTTGGCGCCCTAGGGGTGATTAAATAGTGAGGCTATTAGGGTTATCTAACAAGAAAACCCTAATTTGACTGCTTAGGCCCTAAGCAACCCATGAACTCCTTTAGAGGCCTTGGACGATTTCTAATGGGTTTCCCCATAGTTCTAGTCCCTTAAGTTTAATTAATCTCTTTTAGCCACAGAATTAATTCTTAATTAATTATTGACTAATATTAATTAAACAATATGATTTCTCCTTTAATATATTATTCTCATAATATATTAATAAATCATAATTAATCCTCTCTCTCCATAATTCATCCTATCAAGTTGCTTTGGTGAAGGCAACCCAAAAGGACCATGCACCATCGGGTCAAGTACATACCAAAATAGTTATGGGCTTAGACACTAATCCAACAAATATATCACGTAAAATTCCTATCTTTACTTGCATGCATGTGCTACTTGGCTCAAAAAGCTAAAAATATGGTTCATAAGTTGCATGGGACCTTCATGGCCATAAATTTGGCACCTTTATGCCATGAAGTCCCCTAAAGACCCTAGATCAGAAGGGTTTTCCCCACATTGTGTTGGGTTTTGAGCATTCTAACACTTCCTAAGTGTACATGCAACCCTAATAAACCTTGGATCTATGTTTGTCTAAAATACATGCAAAATTTGTTTTCCAAGGTTTATAACTTATCTAGCATGGCATGGGGAACTTTTAAACATAAAAGAACTAGATGAATTACATACCTTTATTTGTGAATTGATTCCTTAGGAGTTTGAGAGCCAAGCACCAATAATGTGAATGCCTCAAATGGAAATCACAAATCACCACAAACTTGGAAAACTTATGAGAGAGTATATCTATGCTCTAGAAATCGGCCACCTTTCTTCACACACACTAGGGTGTCATTTCATGCATCATAGGCTTGTTTATATAGTGCACATGATTAGGGTAAACCCTAATAACCCATGTCTTTTCCTTTCCAAGGATCCATGGGTTAAGAGCTCCATGGATCATCCATGGACTCCCATATAAGCTTAGCCCATTACCATAATGAGTGTTAGCCCAAACTATATAAATATAATAGCCCATGTTTAATTAGTCACCATTTGATCACTAAATTAATTCATAATTAATTTAAGACGAATACTAATTAAATAATACAATTTCATATTAATATATTATAACTTATAATATATTAATAAGCCGCAAATATACTCTTCTCATAATGTTATCCATATAAATAGTTCGGGTGAAGTGCAACCCAAATGGACCATGCCGGGTCGGGTCAAGTATATACCAAATAAGTTATGGACTTAGACACCTTATCCAACAGTCTCCCACTTGGATAAGTCTAATAACTATATTTGCCTATATAACTTCAGGAACCAACCGACAATCGTAGCTCTCGAAAACTCTGTTGAACTATGAAGCGCCATTTTAGATAAGTGATCATATAATCCTCTGCTCTCATGATATCAGCCGGACAAATACATGGAACAACGTCGTACTTATTGTCCAGCAGTTTGTTTCCCGATTTCCTATTTGTTTGACAAAGAACTTAATCGAACACATCAATTTAGTTCTGACCGGGCCCGGTACATAGGACAAAACAAAATCATCGAGGGGCCCAGATATCGCTTCTATTTCTAGAAGGAACAGATAAACTTCGACTCATATGCTTGTTCTACTACTTATTGAATTGTACACAAAGGCACGTTTTATAACATCAAGTTACTGATGCGTTTTCGTGCAATCAATGTACAACCAACTCATAGGTAACAACTCATATCTCTAGGTTTGAAGACTTATATGATATTACCGTCTCACGATCACTCGAGATAAATTCCATGAAGTGATGCAAGTGAGCGTGGGTTGAATCCAATACTCATAACTTATGAGCACTCATGAGTGTTGTAGCCATGTCCAACATCTTAGACCTCTACAACCAACTCATGACAGTCTTGATTCATATCTACTTCCAACATATGACCGACTGTGGATGGTTTGAATAACTTAATCATTCGGAAAGAATAACCTAGTTATTATGGAAGTCAAAACATGCAAAGTGAAACACAAGAATAATTGAATCCAATATGGTCTCAGCTCTTATGAATATAAATAAAACACCTTTTATTCATCACCATATTGATTCCACATTATTCTGTTTCGATTTATCAACTTAACACTTGAATTAAAACAATAGTTGTCCCATGCTCCAAGCATGTACACTATGTTTTCTAAACAATAGTCATGCCATACTCCAAGTATGCACACTATGTTTGTCTATGATCTTTACTTTGTGAAATAGATCAATTGAACATGATTCCAATGATGCTCATTTCACAATCCCAAATCCTTATTGTAAATGTGAGAATTCCTAATTCCTACCATTTACCAAAAATCTGTTAGATTTTAAACTTATATGCATTGATCCTCTTGCAATGACTATGCACAAAAGTCACAAAAATTGTTAACAGTCATTACAGAGTATTCCAAAGGAGATCACTTCTATGGAAATGAAGTCTCATATTCAAAGTACATTGCTTTGAACATCCTTCTTGCATAAAAGTTTCTAACTTTCTCATAGATTCTTAATATACAACTCCCAATATGAAAATTTCCATATTCCCATTTTGATTATCATATCTGAACAAGAGCTACCTCTTTTCAGAATATATCCATATGGTCCTTCCAAAATTTAACACTATACTTCCAACTGTCCCTTAGCAACTAATCTTTGGTGAACCTTAGATTGTCCTCGACAATTGCTTCATTTTAGTCATATCCGGTTCTATTCCTTTTTCCCTCTTAATGCTCTAAGCATTTTGAAAAATTTAGAACGGATAAATATTATAGCACATGTGACCGATCCTATACCCGAAGCATATGGGACACGATTCACGATGTCTCACATAAAGACCTGATACTAGATCAGTCTTTTGCTACAATATTTTTTATTTGCCATGTTTTCAAAAATCGACTATGAAGAGGGATGCCGTAATCATAATCGAATTTGAGAACGCAATATATATAGAATTTCCTTATGTTGAAGCATTCCAACATAAAACTCATATATATGTCCTTGACTAATGATGATTAAAATCTCAATCTAAACTTTTTAGGATTGAAATGAAGTATAATCTCCTCTCCCTTAATTATAGCAAAACAACCTTTTCCAAGTGAAAATCTTGTTTTCTATAATTAACAATACTCATCATAATTGATTATGCTCCCACTAGCATGATAATCATTTAGCACAACAATTATGCTCCCACTAGCTTTGACATGTACTCAGAAATCTACTTCTAGAAATCAATACTTAATTGACTTTTATCACCAAAGTTCAGACTTCTAATACGAGATGCTTCGACCAAACTTTATCTAAGCTTCTCAGACTCATACATCTTTCCTTAGATAGCTCACATGTGTGTCTAAATAATTATGAAGAGGGATGCCGTAATCATAATGTTTAGACCTGTTTGCCATTTCTCACAAGTCCATGTTAGTGTGTCGGTTAACCACACAAGCTCCACTAACGACTTTGAGAATGCAAACAACACAATTGCTATCTACTTAAAATCTACTTAGTGAAAGCATTTCCTCACCATCATTTTCATGAATCAGAAAGAAACCTTATGACACTTAGATTTTATGATGTATGTGTTCCTATCCATATGAATTTGTCAAAACCTTAATCACAAGACAAGGTTAGTGACAAACTCAAAATCATATGGATTGAACTTGTTCAATCTTGATTTCTTGCCTCTTGGTAGCCCAAGGGCCCACCATTGCTTCCAAGTTGTTATGCACACAATTGAGAACTCACAAAACTCACATACATAGTCAACTTTACCGGAATAGGCACAGGAACAAGAATTATGTCAACACGATAGGTTACAAACCTCAAGTCGTGTGCTAGCGATAAACTATAGGTTTTATCCTTGATTAGCTCTTGAAACTCTGAAGACCTTTAAGACTCCCACTGTCCTCTTGACATATAAGTTTCTCTTTGTCAAGAACCATTCCTTGACAACCAAACAAATATTCAAGAGTCAGTGCGGATCCTTATCAAGATAAACACTTCACACAATTGGTGTCAATTGGTCTTTGTTTTATCCAAAACATCACAACTTACCAATTTCAAATGTGCAAGAGTAGAACACATTTTACTCTTACATTTGACAAGTGTTATAAACCTTATTCAAGATGTGTCACTCAAGTTACAATCTTGGAGTATGACTCTAAGACTTGTTTTTGGAACGAAGTATGATTCATCTTCTTGATTTTAAACATTCCAACAATTCATGAATCCTCTTCTTAGCCATAAAATTCACTAAGATGTCCTTAGAGGATGAATTGTGACATGGTTTCTTAATCATTAAGATGATCATAAAACAAGATACTAAAGTACTCTCCCATCTTTTTCAGATTTGAGAAACTTTTATCTTTCTGCCCAATTTGATTCTTCCCATTCGTCATGCCATACATTGAAACTTTTCCAATGTTTCAGAATTGTACTTCAACTTGTAGGTACAACCATATTTACTAAACTTTAGTAAATCATGACGAATAGTCTTATCGATCTTTGTGGTGGACTTTGACCTGCACACACCCAGTTTACCCGATCCTTTAGTCTTTCACCTGTCTCACATATACATGTGGTCAGGGAATTAGTCTTAACTTTCCAAAAATGAAAATTCTCATTCATCATGCAATACAACCTGCATGATTCCAAGTTTCAGTCCAATTGAAACCTTGGGTGATGAGAATCTTTCCTTATTTGATAAATTTAGACACTACCACTAATGAAAGAATCAAATGCACATTTCCATTATTGCTAGAACCATACAAACATCAATTTTTCATAAAATGCCATTGCAAGGAGATATAATAAAATAAAACAAAATTTTATTTATTTATAAATGCGGAAAAACCTTTTCCTTACAATGCAACTTTAAATGAAAACTATGCTATTACATATCTTCTAGCAATCTATCATAACTCTTATGTAGCAGCTCAAGAATCCGATCTTCGAACCATCCATATTCGCTATCAGATTCAGCATACTCCTTTTATTAAGTGTCCTTCCCTTTGCTTGATCATGCCAGACACCAAAATGTAACCGAGTCACATTTTGTATTAAGAATCATCAATAAGGAACTTAACAGAGTTAGATAGTGGACTTACCTGAAGCAGAGTCAAACCTTTTGTTTCTACTTGCTTTCAGATCTTTTAGTAATTCAGGGCAGCTTCGCTTCCAATGACCCTTCTCATGACAATAAAAACATATAGACTCTTTGGGAATGGTACACGAGATTATCACAGACTTAGCCTTTCCCTTTGCCTTTTGGTCAACAGGGTCGACCAAGGCCGATCCCTTTCCATTGGGAAGAAAAGGCTTTTCTGGACTTCCAATGTTACCATTGTCCATGTCCATGGAAGTTTGAGAAATAGACCTTCCACCCATATTTGCTTGACCATTGCGCCACATCATTTCTGACTCAGCAGCAACAAGCAAATAAGATAGATCTATTAGGGTCATGTCGTGATTTATCACATAGTAGTTCTGAATGAACTCACTATATGACTCTGGAAGTGACTGAAGAACCCAGTCAATAGCCAACTTCCTTGGGACAACGACACCCAACATTCTCAACCTGTCAAAGTGTGACTTCATTCCTAAGACATGAGTGCACACAGTCCTTCCATCTTTATGTTTCATTGCTAGTAGGGCTTGAGTGACCTTGAATTTTTCAAGTCTTCGAGCTTGTGGGTCAGGGAGAATAAATGGAGGAGGTGGAGGTAGAGAAGTATGATTTCCATGAGATTTGGGAAGATCACAATTGTCTAAACCAGACATCTACAATGGGAGATATTCAAGTTAGTTGATTTTAAGTCCTTAATATAACACCCAATATGAAATATTAAGGCTAGGACCCAACACAATATTTTATAACTTGGAAGAGGGATGCCGTAATCCAAGCTATAAAATATTTGAAGGTAGGTGAATGACGATTCACCAATTTCCACCATGAAAAACAAAATAAATTATTAAGTTTTAATTGGATTTGAAACTCCTAGATCTTTTGAGATTCATTGAACTTTCAATGGCATGTTTCAATCTCGATTGTGCCCTTCAGGTTTTGTGACTGGGATGCCGAGGATCACAAAACAAGGTGTGAATAACCATGCAAACTCACTTGGTACCCTTAATATTATCACCTAATCGATGTGTCGGTTAACCACACACGCTCCACCGATCTATGATAAACATTAAGTCACCCTTCGTGATCCTTACTAGTCCAAGTTAGTGTGTCGGTTAACCACACACGCTCCACCAACGACTTGGTAAGGTACAAAGTGTGAATTTCATGGGTTAGCACCAAATTCACATTTTCCTAAAGTAACTAAGATTGGGAATTATAAAAAAAGATTTAGTTACTTTATAATCATTATACTTTTAATGAGAATTAAAGTCATTGTCCTACCCGTTCGGCTAACGACCCTCCACCGATCAAGGAAGCGGTGGGTAAGAGTGGACACCCATTAAGTTGCCATTTTATAGGCAACAACCTTATACCCCTCTTATAGACCGGCTTCGTGAATGAGGCCTACTAACGGTAAAACGACTTGATCTTATACATATATATAATAATTAACCATTAATGTTATAAATAGTATAAGGGTTGAATTTTAACTTTTAAAACTCTAAGGGTTGGAATTAAAGTATATTAAAGTGTGTGTAACTTTACAAATTCTAAAACTTGAGGGCAAGTTTTGAAACTTTTCAAAACTTTTCATTTCATAACTTATGAGTTAATGGTTCATAAAAATGAAGACTCTTCATTTTTATGTAACTTATGTGTTTAAATGTGTGTTTAAAAGAAAGTGACCTTTGGATATCTATAACTTGAGGACAAATTATGGACTCCATTAAAACACATAAATGATCAAGAATTAATGATAAACAATTCAGCAAATAATTCCTATCATTTTTCTAAACTGATAAGAACATGAACATGATCATCAAGATTTCAAGAATTATATGAGCACATAAAATCATGGAATTTTGATATAAGCCATTGTAAATGGATTAGCATAAACATTACACCATCTAAAACAGGTTTTAAAACACCAAAACAGTTTAGGGTAATGTTTCTAGTCCATTTCCAGCAACAAAAGTCGAAAATCTGATGTCAGTTCATTCTACTCGTCGAGTGCACGAACCTACTCGACGAGTAGGATGAATTTTCACTTGGACTCGTCGAGTCCCCCCATGGACTCGGCGAGTCCACTGTTCAGACAGCAAACAATTTCGATTTTTAACACAATTTTGCATCAAGTATCAACAAACAAGCCTAGTCTCTGATACCACTGTTGGGTTTTGAGCATTCTAACACTTCCTAAGTGTACATGCAACCCTAATAAACCTTGGATCTATGTTTGTCTAAAATACATGCAAAATTTGTTTTCCAAGGTTTATAACTTATCTAGCATGGCATGGGGAACTTTTAAACATAAAAGAACTAGATGAATTACATACCTTTATTTGTGAATTGATTCCTTAGGAGTTTGAGAGCCAAGCACCAATAATGTGAATGCCTCAAATGGAAATCACAAATCACCACAAACTTGGAAAACTTATGAGAGAGTATATCTATGCTCTAGAAATCGGCCACCTTTCTTCACACACACTAGGGTGTCATTTCATGCATCATAGGCTTGTTTATATAGTGCACATGATTAGGGTAAACCCTAATAACCCATGTCTTTTCCTTTCCAAGGATCCATGGGTTAAGAGCTCCATGGATCATCCATGGACTCCCATATAAGCTTAGCCCATTACCATAATGAGTGTTAGCCCAAACTATATAAATATAATAGCCCATGTTTAATTAGTCACCATTTGATCACTAAATTAATTCATAATTAATTTAAGACGAATACTAATTAAATAATACAATTTCATATTAATATATTATAACTTATAATATATTAATAAGCCGCAAATATACTCTTCTCATAATGTTATCCATATAAATAGTTCGGGTGAAGTGCAACCCAAATGGACCATGCCGGGTCGGGTCAAGTATATACCAAATAAGTTATGGACTTAGACACCTTATCCAACACATTGGACGTCCAAGTCCCAAAGACTAGCATTCTTAGACCAAAACATGAAGAAATCACTCTAAAACTAGATCTAAACATTGAATAGACAAGATAGGAGCTTTATACCTCCAATGAACCGGAAATGGAGCTCAACTTCTGGATCTACTCTTCTCCTTCGCGTCCTTGCTCCTTCTTCAAGAATCCTCTTCTTCAATTTCACAAAGAATGCACAAAATGGCTCAAAACACTCAAAAATGGATTAGGGTTTCGTGGCTAGGGTTTGGGATGATGGAGGTTGTAAATGACGCCAACCTTTGGAGGTTAAAGTGTTTAAATAGGGTGCTAAACCCTGAAAATTAGGGTTTTATTCTGGCAGCCCTACTCGTCGAGTTGAGTCCCTCAACTCGTCGAGTAGACTTTAAGTTCCATGTCCAAAATCCATTCCCACTCGACGAGTTTGGGGCCTCCAACTCGACGAGTTTGGGGCCTCCAACTCGTCGAGTTCATGTACAAAAATGAATAAATTGGTTTAAAATACATACCAGGAACCGGGGCGTTACATCAACGTAATTCAAAAGATTGTCTAGAATGATCAAATATTGTCATCTTACTCTGGTAGATGACCAAACATACCCCTGGTGGTCTTTTATAGACCCACCATTTCTGGTTGTCTAGAAGGAAGAGGACTACTACACTCCTCTATAATCTCATACCTTACCCCAGAATGAGACTACTCCACATCCAACTTAATTTTGCTAAACATCCCTTATAATTCTTAGTTTATGACTAGAAAGATTACAATACTCGTACTCAACTTCCAATTCACATTTCCTGTTTATGTAATATCTTTACAATACAGGGTATAACTAAGCACTCTTTTAACTTAACTCGAACTAAGCATCTTTTATTAGTCCTATTTTTTTACTAGGCAAGACTATAATGCTTGTAATCAAAATCATTTTCCTGTCTACATCATATTATCGAAATACAGTATACGAATACACTTTTATCCAACTTAACTTAAACTAAACATCCTTTATATGTCTTGGTTTAAAATTGGACAAGAGTACGATTCATGTAATCAACTTTCAGTACTAACCCTTTTTAGACAACACTATCGTATTTTAGTGTATATATTTAACACAAAGTATCATGTATTTAATATACTTTAATCTTTTAAGTAATAAGGTTATCATGTAATAATACTATATATATATATATATATATATATATATATACATATATATATATACATTTTAACACATATAAAACCGTATCTGGTTCGCACAGTGTATGTTATCAAATATACATTTAATACATATTCCAGATAATAAACATTTATTTCACGTATAAGCATGGACGAAGCTTTTAGGGCACAGCCCCCCCCCCCCCCCCTGAATTTTTTGTTAGAAATAGCCCTTCCACTTTAGTTTATATACATATTTAGCCTAATAATATAAAATTTATGCTGTGGCCCCCCTGCTCTCTGATTTTCATGTATATTATACTTTCGCCCCCCCCCCCCCCCCCCCCAAATAAATGTCCAAGCTCTGTCACTGCGTATCAGCTTTTCAACAGATATTTAATACTTTTTTTAATAAATACTTGTATTAAATTCATGTTCATGAAAGTAACTATCCACTCACCTTTTGAAGGTGAAAGACTTGCAGGAAAGTCAGATCCTTGACTGACGCTTTAGTTTTTCCTTTTGAACAACCTAAATACGAATATTACTAAGCCTTAGTATTCGTCCGTGTTTATTAAGTTTAATTGTTATAATGTTTCTCTCAGACTTATCAATAATCCTAAAAGAATATTGACTTATAGCTGATAAGAAACAATCGGATAAGATCGTATCGGAGGTAGGATCCGTTTAGTTTATAGATATACAATGTTTGGAAAATACACTTGAAACACCTCACAAATCTTAGCCTAGACATCACTCCCGTAAGTAGATTGATCAGTATAACGAATCATATTATTGATGAATCATATTTATAAGTTCATAATAACGTTTACAAACATAAATATAAGTTACAATTAAAGCACGGTAAGTATAACTCAACTTACAGATTGTTTAGCAAAAAACGTGGAAAGTAGCGAATAGAACTTCATCATCAAACACTTCTCTCTGTCGGCTTTCCATCGCTGCATCATTTTGTTACAAATACTTCGGGGCTCAAAAAGCTAAAATTCTAGAGAGACAAACTAGAGGATGGAATGAGCACGAAATGGATTTAATGCTATCTTCAGCAAAAAAAAAAACAAAAACAAAAACAAAACAAAAAAACAAAACAAAACAAAACAAGACAAAAAAAAAGTTTGATGAACAACTAACATTTATTTGATAACTTAAATTGAAACCTTTCCCATGTTTAAAGTAAGATATAAAAGTTAACCTATAGATAATTTAGCATGAAGTGATAAGGATAGATGTGTTTTTATAATGAAACCATGCTTAAGTAATGTTAAGATTGAGATGTTCATGTGAATACAATTGTTGATATACAAAAAGGAGACAAATGTTTACACATATAACCTCAAACAAATTTTGACCCCACGATAGAGTCTAATGATTGAGGTGTTCAAACATTGACATGTCCTAAATATTGTTCTTGTTCCACGATTGACCTCCCATTTGATGAGCTATAGAGTGGGTTCCACGGGCCGCTTAAATGGTTTGGTTTATCATTTTTTTAACCTCAAACAATTTTCTCACAACTAGCGAACATTGAAAAAGAACAGAACTACACGCCAATACTTATAAGATCATGATAAGCAAAACTAAATTGGTATAATTAAATATGCAAGTTATCTTTGTTGTCAAAATTTTGTTCAGTGACAAATATGTTCCTTTTCATCTGTCACTTGGTATAGTTACAATTTAAAAGGGTATAATTTCAATTTCATGTAATCGTGAGGTTTTAATTTTACAAGTTTTTATGGTCCCTTCTCACACCCTTAAAAAGGAAGATATAAATGATAGTAGTCCCCACCAAAAGCAAACATGGAACAAAATGGAATGATACGGAGGGAAAGTGAGGGGTGTCGAAGGAAAACCGTGTTCCCGAGTTTCATTAATGGAAAGAAAGTGAGGGGAGGGGAAGGATTTTGGAGCCATATTTTCCTTCCAAATTTTCCTCCCAAATTGGGCGGATTTGGGAAGAAAGTGAGGGGAAGAAAAATTTCAAGTTATATTTTCTTTTTCCTCCTAACTCGAGAACACAAAACTTAAAATTTTCCTTTCATTTCCTTCGAACTCGGGAACACGGAATAATGAATATTTTCCTTCACCTCCCCTTCTTTCTGTCAAAATTTTCCTTCCCTTTCCTTTAATGAATTTGCAAAAAAACTCGGGAACAAGGCGTAAGTTGAAAGCTGCGAATCCACCAATGATATTTAATTTCCCAATGTCAAAAATAATATTCAACATACGCAAAGATTAAAAAAAAAAAAAAGAAGAAGAAGAAAAAAAAAGAAAGATAAGAATGCTAAAATGTCTATCACTAGTCTATGAGATCAACATCCAAACAACGATGGGGGAAATACCACATGATGTCAGTAAAGAGCTTGTATTTTCGATCTTTATCAATACTGTCGACATGGCAGAAAGAATATGTTTTGTATTGTGACGGATGGTCTGCCCACGACTCTGGGTTAATAGCAGCAGAATAACAATTCAAGTTGCTAATAAAGAATGTAAGTGTCTTTTCTAGTGTTACCCACATCATTTTGCCAAAATCTAGTTCTTCAAACTTGTATGGATTGAATACGTTGTGATCCATCACATAAAGGTTTTCACCTGAATTCACAACAAACTCAGGATATAAGAAACTTGGCTTCCAAAAATTCTCGATGTCAAGTAATGTCAATTCGGGCTCTGGATTGAGTCTCATTTCAAATAAACGACAACCGTTGGTTAAGGTGTATACCTTCCCCTTGAAAGCATGTAAATCATGGACGGGGTAAGTGGAGTGGACATGATTCCATGCTCCTTTACCCGATATAGAAAACCATATTATATTGGTGAATTTATGTACTACCACAAACACGAATTCAGATATGGAACGTGAAAAGACAAGGATAGCCTTGATTATTGGTACATCACGATGTAGATAGTCAGGGACATCAGGGAAATGAAGTTCTTGCCTTGTGATAGGATTCACAAGCCAGAAGTCACGGGTTTCCCTCCCGAACAAGACCAAGTAACCACAAGTTAATCCAACACAAATTCTTCCAACGGAATGGGGAAGGAGGGTTTTGAACTTTCTTTCTTCAAAGTCCTCTAGGATGCAGTAGCACTCTTTTTCATATGCACGATTAGAGATCGACATCGACATGGGTGGTCTGGATGCCATAAACCTGCTTTTGTTATCAAGTGCAAGTGACCTCCATGACTTGCAAACTCCACTAAATGAAATAAAATCAATGACTCCGAATTTCATCATGATTAAAAACAACACAACATGGTTAAGGTCTGACCAAGGTACTGCAACTCTATTGTCCCAAGTATTGAACCTGTACTTGCTAGATGCATCATCATCATGATTCAGGTTTCTAGTCATACTTTTTTCCTTAGGCATTCCTACACTTGCAAAAAATATATTATATACAAGATATTAGTAAATGCATGTTCCACATAAGATATAAGAGTTATCTACACAAGACAAACATACGTGTACATATAGTCATATACAAACCTACACATCTCAAATAATTGCCTATAAAATATAAATATTATGGAAGTCCTACATGACGCAGAGTGAATAGTAGCAATTTTAGAAGATAAGAATGATTGTAATAGATAACTATTTCATGATTTCATATAGATTTGTATATGGTGTCCAATCTAAAGCATTAAAACCTAACATGAAAGAAAAAAATTCAAAAGAACCAAGCTTACCCAACACTAAACAATCTAATTAAAAAATTTGTAATCAAATACATAGAAGAAATCAGAAACATAAAACCATCAAAGGTTTGGATTTTTATATTAACATATTCAAGAAATCTAAAAAACAGTAAAAGCTCTGGTTAATTTACTAGATTGCAAAAGCTAGTTAAATCATTATTTCAAGAAAAGCTATGAACAAGTACTGGAATTGCGTAGATATGGGTCATTAAACCCTAACTATTAAAAGTAATCAACCAAGCGAAATTGAAATATAGAACGAAAAGTAAAATTATTCGACAAAAAAAATTACCTTGATTGAAGGCGGCAGACGAATTCTGTAGAAGATTCGGCTATAATTTATACGTTTTTGAATTAATCGGTAGAAATAAACTCCAAGATAGCTGCTTCCATTATTATTACAATCTGGTAATTAGTATCTCAAATCCGATGACCATAGTTCGCTGCCATTATAATTGCAAATTTTGGTAATTCGTATCTCTAGTCCGACGAGATAGTTTGTTTTCTTTTTTTTCTTTTTTTTTTTTTTTTTTTTTGGAACGGGCAACACAAATCTTCCTTTCTATGTGTCAAAACCTTACGACTCTTTATACTAATCTTTATATTAAGTTAAAACACGTGGAAACTTTCCACGGTAAAAAATAAAAACACTATTTATAACTTAAAATGATAATAAAAAATAAAAAAATTATAAAAAATTATTAAAGATATAAGTTTTGTCTATAAGTTTATAATGATTAGTTAAAATAATATATACATTGTTGTGAATACCGATCTACGTTTTGTATGTATAGACAGATTTTATACAATACAATATAAATTTAAATAGAGTAAAAAAAACACAATAAATAATGATAATGATATTGTTATATGGTAATTTTCTTATTATCTAAATATAATTTTCTTAATTTTCTTATTTCTCTATTTTATTTTGAGCGTAATAGGTGTTCTTATTTGTAAAACAATATTGACACTTTAAAAAACATAATATTAATTATAGATGATTTGCAAGCACTTATTTTTAAAGATATGTAGATGTTTTGTTTGTAGCTATATAATTATTAATTTAAATTAATATTCAAAATAGTTTTAAGATATAAACAATGTTTTTTATGTCTAAATTAATAATAAAATTGTCATATTGTACAATGAAATAACAAATCTAAAAACTAAAAAAATATACAATTAAATAATATTTTCAAATAAGATATAACTTAAATTATAAATACGTAAGCAACAATATTCAAAATGAAAAGAGCTAATTATAAATCATAAATTTTCAAATACTTATTTTTTAAAACATTTGATGCTCTTTTAATAATAGTATACAAATAGTTTAAAAGAAATATTAAATAGAAATGAATGAAGATTAAAGATTTATAAACAATATTTTCCTATATCTTTGTAATAAATAAAAAATCAATGACAAAGATTAAACTAATATGAAATATAGATATGTATAAAAGGTTGTATTCTTTATTGGGAGAATTTCATATATACCCCTCGTAAACTTCAAAATATCATATTTGTCCAGTTTAATTGTTCAATATCATATTTACCCTTCATAAACCTTCAAAATATCATATTTACCCAAATCATTTTTTATAATGTTTTTAATATTTTATAATCATTTTTTATACCGTAGAATTATTATAATAATTAAAAAATTTAATCATATTATCCTTACGTCTATGATAATGGAATGTGAACTTCTAAATTGTTGGAATGTCGCCCTCTTGACAAACAAATAGATTCATCTTCAACCCTCTCTATGAAATGTATATTTTGATTGTTTAGTTTCTGTTGTTGTTGATTATTATCATGTTGATATTTTGATGTTTAAAAAATACATATACGATATTTTGATATTTAAGGACATATATGATATTTTGATGTTTAAAAAGGACATATATGATATTTTGAAATTTTATGAAGGGTAAATATGATATTTAGAAATTTTATGAAGGGTAAATATGATATTTAGAAATTAAGTTGGGTAAATATTATATTTTGATGTTTAAGAAGGGCATATATGAAATTCTCCCTTTTTTATTATATTAGTTTCATGCATAAAGTTCTTGTCAAAAACAATAATACTCTACTTAAATAAACAAATAAAATAGAAAAATAAGCTTTAGTTTGGCTATTATATTTGTCTTTCAGAGACATATCCATTTAAAAATAAATTTTATTGGAATTGTTAGGTCTTAAATAAAACCTTTTTTTGAAAACATTATAGTATAAACTACACACAAAGCATGCATCAATGAATAGTTTGTTTTAGTGTTTAAGATTTACAAGTTAGAATTTTGAGTTTTTAGTTTTTAGTTTTAAGCTTGAATGTTTACGACCCTTATAACATAATATTATTCATTTCTTAGATAAAGTTTATAAAAACCATAAAAGCAACAATATAATATTAGTGTTTATCTAAATAAAAAAAAAGATATAACGTAACTTACAACTACTTAATAAAAAGTTAACCCTTAGTATTTTAGAACGAAAAGTAAAAGCCAAAAAATTTTCTATACTTAATAAAAAAAAGTCAACTAATAACAAACATGAACAAATTGACCGCTCATTATAGCAATGTATATTTCATTATACAGTATTCACAATAAATCTTCATGGTAATACAAGTGCACCTTTGTTTTCCTCCTCCAAAGAAGTAAAAACCACAAATTTGTATCAAAAGCCAAAGGAGGTCAAAATTTCATATGGTCCCTAAACAAAAAAAACCAAATTACAATTTCTTTTTAAAGAAAATTACTTTACACCATAAATCTTCTAAATTCAAACCATACATCACAATGATTAAACAGTAAACTATCATAAAGACCATTTTGAAGAAATCATTTAAAAAAAAAAAACTTATTTCTGTGATCATTATATCCAAGTAAAATAACTAAATGGCTTCTAAATGTAATCATTGTACAGAAAATGTATCAATATAGCCAAATACATGTCATGAATATTGAAAAAAAGATTAGTTTGAAAAATTGACATCCATGATTATCGATTGAGACAAAAAGGGGGATGGAATCTCATGAAGGTTAGTGAGAAATAACAATGTAGTTTCAACTTTTTCTTATTTGAACATTATACTTTGAAAATTTTACGTAACTACCTTTTGCTATAATTTGTAGATTGTTTAAGGTATAATGTTATAATAGAAAAATAAATGAAAGTATCATACTATCATAAACAAATTTACATGGTTTAGTTGTTCATCTACAGCTGGATCTTTAGTATGATCTGCATTTTTAATAGAGAATCTTGTAATCATATCATCAAAAATCCATCTATTTATATATATTTTTAAATATATGGTCACAAGGATTTTTCCTGCACCTTAATTAGCCATGGTATCACGGGGTTAGAAAAATATACCTTTGTCATTCAGTAACATGGAGGGTAAGACTGGCATATATGCACAACTTATTTTATGACATTAACTCTTGGTATTATAGTTAAAATGTAGTTATTAGTAAGGATACTCACAGTCCAGCCAAGTTCCCCTAAACTGTCAACATTGAAGTGATGGTCAATTAGGAACCAAAAGAAGAATGCAGATAGTTATACCAACAATTTGGTGCTAGGAATCATGGCCCCGCAACTGATGGAAATCCGGACCAAAATACACCCGTCAAAGGATCTGTGGTACCATCGCATCTGTTTACTGTTTGCTTCATTGAGGGTGTGGTAGAGTGTGTGGATGCTCTATATTTGGATATTCCTATCTATAGGGCTTCTCCCCCTGGATTGACGAATCTGCCCCTGCTCAAAGCCTCCCCTGATATGGACTTTTCATCATAGATTTTCACCGTAGATGTTAAAAATCATTGTTGTTGTTGTGCTTTGGAAAAATATATTGTCATTACCGTATTTAGATCTTACTGTATGATGGTTAAAGATATTTACAACATATTTATATAAAACAAAATTATACATACTTGGCATGTGGAAAGATTATATTTACAGGAGCCTACACAAGTCATAACACAAAGAAAGATATGCAAGGGTTAACTTCTATATGATTTAAATATAATATTACAATTTACAAACAGTTGCATTACCTTTCACGCAGAGATAAAATCATCCCATTTGCTACACCTGATGCAGTTTCTTCTGTTTTCGAGTTAGCCTGAGATGCAAACAAAGTGGCAATAAATAAGACATTAATCATGAAGACATGAGAACACACTATTTATAGTATGTTTTTAATATACTTTTCTTTGATTTGTTTTGTCTAAAATCGGTGTTGTTGTTGATCACCTGGCGAATTCCTGCCTAGTTAACTCCTCTATCATTAAGTATTGTTGATTTTCCCACCCTGCGATAGGATGCCCCTCTGTTTCACGTTTATCCACATGTTTCTTTTTAGTTAGTTGTACTGTAACTCTGGTTTTATTTTTCTTTCTTATATAAACCGGATGTTCCATTTTTCACATTGTTTATCATCTCCTCTTGCTAACTTTAATTCATATATCTGACACTTTAACTCTGGAACTCTATCACTCAGACTTATGTTAAAAAAAATCATAATCTATACTTCTCATTATTCCTAAAAATATTGTTATTAATTGAGACCACCTTTTGATGTTTCACAATTCGATAATCAACAATGGAAAAGCCTCCACTCCAAAAACTTACTTTACATAGTTGTTTATAATTTATTAGGTAATTGAGTATTGGAATAAATTTGGCATTACCTTTTACCTAATCAGAAACTCCAAACGAAGTGGGGAAAGCAAAGTATAAGCCATTAAAACAGGTTCCTCATGTTTGTCTTGAAAATCCTTCAAAAATGAAAATAAACCCATGATAAACAAATAATGAAGTATTCTTGGCATTTCATCGAACAGTTGGGGTATAGAAATATGAAAGAAAATCCATGATAAACTTACAGTCACAAATCCCTAATTCCTCAATTGATATACCCATAAATACATAATTCTTTAGCATGTATATCACAAAGCCACACACACAATCGATCTAATAATTGACCGCTGACCACCTAGTTCCAGATGTTGTTCAACATTGATTACTTCTTCCTTTCACAAATCCCTAATTTTTCAAAACTGTGAAAAAATTAAGGTGATTTGATGTTCTTCAGAAGAAATCACGAAGATGGAAACGGAGGTGGAGGAGAAGATAGTCCAACGTTAAACTGATTTTTAGAGAAATCAGGCTTACCAGGTTGTGACGAAGACGACAACCATTCGAGGAATGTGAAGCGAAAGTAATCGGAGGGGCAGAAGTTCCTTTCAAAAAGTCAATCGCGACTCCAAAACCAATTACAAAAAAGAAATTTTACCCAAACGATTATAGCTTAGTCCAAATCCGAAATCAAAGGCTAATGTTTCTTGCAATGAACTATTGATGGAGAGGGAATAGGATTAGGGTTTAAGAGAGAATCGACCTTCAAGAATTGGTTCAAGAATTGGTGATTAAGTTTGGATATGACTGATTTCTTGCTATGGAATTCCTGATTTCTTGCTATCAAATTCAAAAATGATTACGGATAACTCGTTATATCAATTCAAACGTCAATGAGTAACTATTAAAGCTAAATCATAAGGCATTTGGGGAAATTCACTTTGGTATTTTGAGCGGGATAAATGGATTGGAAGGGGCTAATTGAATGCGGCGTGGCAAAATTGCTCTTATTTATTAGATTAGGGGATATCCACCTGTAACCTTTTTGCTATTCCCTTTTACATTGCATTTTCCCACGTCTAAGTTTTGTCATCCATTTTGAAATCCCTGAAAATTAGCCAACATTTTTGTTAACATAAACCCAATTTTGAAATCCTTGATAAGAGTTTCCAATTTGAAGCCGATAAATCAGCTACTCATCACCGAGAATCATGACCACCAACCTATTCTCTCCACAATCTTTAAAAAAACTCATAAAACCCTAGAAGCGAGTTCTTGATTCACCATCTCAGAACCTGGTTCTGAAGTTTCACACATTCATTTATCTTGAAGGAAATCCCAATTGATTTTCATTCATATACCGTCTCTCCTTCTCTCGAATCCTAACGGTCGTCGGCTACATCTCACACAGCAGAAGGTATATGCTTCTTTGTCATCGCTTTCATCATCCTCAGATATTTTATTGGTCATCTGCATTCTATTTTCCCATTGATGTTTATTTTATGTTTTTATGTGGCATGTTCTTCAACCCTCTCTCTTCCTGTTGAATGCTTCACGTAACAGCTAGAGGTTTATTGGAAAAACTTTGCTAAGGATTTTGTACATGAAGGTTTATGGTAATTTGGTTTCAAAGAATGTTAAAATTAGGAAAATTGCATCTTTACAGAATGTTATTCCTTCACTGGGTCCATAACACTAACAATCCAGGTTATTTTTCTGTCATGTATTGTATTTAATCGCACTTCACCTTATCCACACTAAGCGACCATTGACAAGCGCTTGATTCTGCAAACCTTAAAATATACGACGAAGCCATTAAAAGTGATATTACTTAAATGATAATGTTTTGTTTTTGTATCTAAAGGAGTAGTACTGATATTATTCCCTCTGTTTCTGTCATCAACCAGACTCGATTTTTTCTTACATTGGTGCGGTTTTGGAAGCAAAAAAGAACGTAGTTAATTGCATCAATAGGTAAGTAAATTGAAGCAACAAATCCATTTCAAGCTATAATTACAGGGGATCTTGCGGTTCAAACCGGATGGTTAAATTTTGGTCTCTTTTTTCTGTTGATTTCTATACATTTTGGGAATTTGGCTTCTTTTTATGTGAAGTAAATTGTATAATGAATCAATGATATTTTTTTTGACAAAAATGTGGTTCATGGAAGTGATAGCCATGAAAATGGGAAGTGGGAAATATGTATCATCTTATATTTTGGTCTCTTTTTCATGGTCCAGGTTGAGGAATGAAGGCAAAATAGTAATTTTGTTATATAAAATGGAATAAGATAAGATTCAATAGAGCATATAGAAACCGAACAATCTTGGAAATGATTTATGTTGTAACATGACCAATGTATATTTTCACGACAACTTTATGTTTCAAAGAAGGTGAATGAACAAAATGGACGCAAATTTAAGCTCCATGGCTGATAGAATAATGAGAAGCATCATTATTTATTCACAAGGAATCCATTTATGAGAGATAGAAAACTCAAAATCGAATCAGTGTAATAACAATGGAGCTTGATGCTTTCATTATTGGCGATATTAGGAGAAATTACAAATTAACTCTCTTTATAAACATTTAAAAATATAATATTGTTTTGCCCTTTATCGTATGTGGTAGCACCTATCTGTGCAGATGAAGGTTGTTGTGCCATTGGAAATCCAGAAATATTTAAGGTTTTATGTAGCTTTAGATACTCCTTTATTTTTTTATATACTTTGTATACGTTTTGTTTTAGCATGAGACTTTTATCAAGTAATTTTTTGAACAACATAGAATATGGCGAGTCACTTCAAAATTTAACCATTTTCATGGCTTTTGCACCAGAAGAAGAAGAGGCTGAAATCTTGGAATGGATAACTGATAGAGAAAAAGAAGCGGAGGCAGATTAGGCTTCAAGGAACCATGATACTTGAGTCTGCAAGTTCTTCAAGAAAAATGCTTGTGAAATAGTGGTTTTGATATCAATGTACTTTCAAAATATGTTTTTTATTTTTTATTTTTTTATGTGTGTTATTTCCAGGTCTGAGTTTATTTTTTTACTATGAAATTGAGGTTTTAATAGAAATGTACATTTTTTGAAAAAGAGTTTTTTTTTTACACTTTTTATTACCAGGTTAAGGTCCAACCTTTATACATTTTTCTTTATAAATGTTTCTGAAACGACAGTTTAAAAGCATTGTATTTTGGAAAAAAGAAGTTTTTTTGTTTTACTTTTTGATGTCTTTTATTACCAATATATCCAGTCATGTTAAGCCAAGTCTGATGCGAGTTTTTGATTTATTTTTATTTTTATTTTTATTTTTTATTTTTTTTAAGATTTTGAATAAACATTTGATTAAGGTACATAAATAAACACCATTATATTGACATGTTATTTCAAAACTTCCTCCATATCTATAATTTAATTGTGGATCTCCATAAATTGCTATTTTATATACTGTTTACAAGTGTTCTTAATGAAACCCATGAAACATGCAATGAAACTTTCAATGTAGGTGGTTATGGACAATGGAATATGAGAAGGGATTATAATTGTTGAATCTTCATTTACAAAGCTACATCCTGGTACAAGTTCTACCTTTTTAGAATATAATAAATTCAGGAGTGTGTTTGAAACTATAGAGTATTTGTACAATAAAATTTTTAAGGGGTGTTTTGGTCCTTTTATGAAGATGGTTTTAAGACCAGCCAAAATAGTAATTCTAGAGGGCATTATGGTTTTTTTGTAGATAAGAATAAATGGCAATATGGTCCTTTTATGATTACCGACAAATATAACAGGTGGTTCAAAGTATGTTTTTAAAATTTTAAGTTCTTTGGTTCACAGGAGAGAAAGAAGAGTATGGTGTGATGCTTAGAAATTTTGGTGTGATTACTCAAACAAAGGGCATTATGGTTTTTTTTTGTTTATTGCTATTTGTGCTAGAATTTTTCAAACCAAAATGAACATTCTTGATTATGGAAGGTAGGGGAAAAGAAGTTAGTTAGATGATTTGAAAGTTCTGGTGCAATAAAAACTTTAACGGACATTTTGGACTTTTTTTAATTTTTTTCTAGGAAATTGTTTTTTTTTTCAAGAAAACTTTTTAAGTTTAATTGTACTATATGTTACTCCTTTTTTTTAACAAGGTGTGTCTTCTATGTTTGTAAATTAATAAAATTTTGACAAATATTTGATTAGTCATCACGATTTCAAATTATGAATAATGTTTTTTTTCAACCGTGGTTTCCACGGGTTTAAACCTAATATATACTAAACTACTCCTAAATTATTCCACATATGTCCACAGTGAGTCTTGAACCCTTGACCTCAATGAGGGAGGCAACACCACATACCGTTGGGCTAGAAACCATTTGGTCCGACGAGATAGTTCGCTGCCTGTTAATTGGTAGTACAGTAATAGGCCGAAATTGGCAAACCGAATACCGTGTATTGTTCCAATTGGTTCAGGTTCTTATTCGGATTCAACGTTTGGGTTAATTTGTACATCCCTAATAGGCCCAAATTCTACTTGAGCTAAAACATTTGCGCCCCAGCTTCTAGACCCCACATCTGGGCTTTGTGTAAAACTTAAATGGACCTGTTTTAATTAGCCGTATAGATACCTATAACATCTTTGCAATATCAAAAGTTTTAAAGCTTTAATATAAACTAGATGGGAATCATGCACGCCCGTTGGCGCTGACTCAAATTTTTTTTTGTTCTTTCTTCGATAAATAATTAAGTACCTGAAATACATAAATAAATTATTGTCCGGAAATAATTATATAAGATTGCAGTGTCGAAACTTAAAAACACTCACTCGCATTGCATTTTTCTTCTTGCTGCAAGACATCCCACCAACCTCGTATCTATAACAAAAAGAAGTTAAAAATCATTTCTAATATATAATTATAGGAATGTACAATGCTATTTTTGGTATTTGATGATAAGAAAATCAAGATCATCGTGTCATTATCATGAGTTCCAGTATATACAACTTGATTTTGCTCATGATTGTGAGGCAGATGAGGGTTTGCTGAATCACTTCCGAAACCTATTTGTAAAAAAAATATATTAATGAATATTTTATAAATATAAATTATGGAAATAAGTGAATAAGTAAAAATAGAACTTTTGATCCTAAAAACAATGAAAAGAAAAGATAAAACTTCCAGGGCAGATTAGTAATCAGGTTTATGTTGGATTAAATGCAAGAAATAACAATATGCTTTTTACTTGAAGCATATTACATCAATGTCGGGCACTTTCTCTTCTAATCCAGGAGCAACCCAACCTGAAAATGAACTGTCAAATCCCATTGAATCCGTCACTAAAAATTAGAATGATAAGATTATAATTAATGTCAAAAAATACATATTTCAATAGTGGTATAGACCTTAACTTTCTTGTGGTTATGGAGTTGAATATCCACCACCTGTTTAAGGTAAAAAATGATAATAGGCAGGCTCTTCCCAACTTAATATTTGTAACACATATAAGAAATAAATACTGCCCCATGTTGGAAGTAAAACTCTTCCATTTAAAATTTTCATTCATAATCCAAATTCAAAATAATTAAAATAAAGTAGTAGGGTTTAATTTGCTTACACGAAAACAGGTGAATATGAGATTGGATCTTGTTGATGTTGTCATCTGCCAAAGACGTTTACTTGAAAGCATTTTAACAGTAAAAAAAATTGAATTTTAAATCAATGAAAGGCAATAAACATCCAATGGAAAATCAGTAAGAATTTCATATACCTCAACTGTTCAACATTTCTCCATGTAAAGACTCGTGTCTCCCTCCGGTATCTCTAAGACATTTCAAATTTCTTATAATTAATAAGAAATACAACAAACCTTACATTCTTATTGATGAGAGGGTTTTTTTTTTCATCAGAACCCCTGTCAAACAATCAAAAATATTAGATAAGGAAAATGGTGAAATTATAGGGGGACAAAAAATGCTTTATAAAACCAAACTTAGTAATTAGTGTGACTGACTAGATCTTTAATTGGCACCTATGTTCCTGCAAGACCCGATTAGTCCATGCCAGCTTTCATGCACAATCTTCCCTATCTGAATCAAACTTACCTTGTATAAACCCCTCACCTTCATACTCCCCAACAATATCAACACCAACGTGCATAAAGTATTTCTTGCAAGGAACAATGTTCTACGCCTTTCTCATCTTCCAGACTGTGTACAGACATATAAGATTGTAAATTGACTTTATAGACTAATAATAGGCATACAAAAATCTATTATTTTTTTTTAATATTCGTTGCGCAACAAAAGGTTTGTAAAATTGGGGATTTCGACATACTTGAAGAGAGACAAAATTGGAGGGAGGTAGGATATTTGTATTTGGCGCGCAAAGAAGGAGACGGATCTGATTGGGTTGATTTTATGCAGAGATCGGATGCTGGAGAAGAGAGATTGTTTTGAATTTGTGATTGGAGAGAGAGAGTAACATTCTGTGCAGGCCGGTGTTGAAGAAGCAACTCATTTTGTTTGCACGCAGAAAACATCAGTTTTGATTTCCACTAAAACCATGTCAATGACATGTAATTAGGGTTCGACGAAGCAGGTTGCAATCGACGTTCGAAATAATAGCAACAAACAATACCCCAGCTTCATCAAGAATGAGACGATACTGATTTAGGATTTTGTGTATCTTTTTCTTTTCAAGCTCTCGCCAAGCCTTAACCACATGTTCTTTTAGTTTGCTGCTGCTATAGAACTTGTCATCCACTGTCAACATATAACAGAAATATACGTTATGAACATTAGAAACAATCCAAATTGTGAAATCGTAACATAAACATAGCCTAATTCGCAAACTTCAAATTAAAATTAACTGACAAATTTATATCGCATCAGCGACAGCAGTACGAGAAGTGATTTGACTTACCAGGTGTGATTAAAGGAGCAGGCTGACAAAGACGAACAAAGGAACACCAGAAATTTCAAAATCGGAAATCATAACAGTGATTTTCAATGAGACGAGGCTCAGAAAAAGGGAATGAAAGACGGTATGGCTGCAAACACCGGTTGCATATTCCAATCGGATATGCCTTCCGAGTTGCCTCGCCAAAACACGGCCTTCAAGTTCACCCATGGTTGCTGGTGCAAATTGTTTTCACAAACAAATTTCATCATCGCCTCCATCTTTGTAAAGAACAATCAAAATCGGAACCCATCAAAGCAATTATCTACCGTTGGTCTAAGCGGAGGTGAAGCAGCAGAGCCAAGAAGAAAGGAGAGCCGGGTAGGCGGTGGAGAAGATAAACCTAACCCAATTTTGAAGGCGGTCTGAATAAAAAAATATAACCTTTTAAAACAAATCCGTCCGTGGCCAAAGTAGGAAAGGAAAGAAAAAATGTGGCGGAAATGAGAAACGCGAAACTTTCCTGTTCCTCACCATTTTAACAATTAATAGTATATATAATCTTTAAGAAAATAACGCATATCTAAAATACACAATGTTAAACATAACAATTTTGTTCATTTTTTTTTAAAGGGAACTTCCCTAATGATTCCGGGCCAAATTTTGCTTTGACTAATCCTTTGTTACAAACATGAGGCATAGCTTGGAGTCACTACAGACGAACCTTCATGGCCACATGGGCTGAGTAGTGTCAGGATTTGAACATAAGTCAATATGTTATCCGCCATATTTTTCATATGTCTTACCAAGTCAAATTGTTATACTTTGTAATTGATATAGTTATGTCGAGCTAAATTCATATCCAACTATAACTAAATTTGCTAACCTGTTTTTATTGAATAAGCACTCCCATTGGCGGAACGGGTTAGTTGGTAGCTCAATTAATTCATAGAAATGGTAATTTGTTTATATACATAATGCAACCAACGTCAATAAATATATGATACAGCTCCTAATTTAAAATCCAACATCAAATATCCGATTACATTCAAATTAAGAGTCCAATAACGAGCCCATTAATGAGTGAATCAGTTGGCCCATTAATTATGTAAAGAGGGCATGTGCTATGTAATTGTAGTAATTGATATTACTTCCACGCGAGGGAAAAAAGAAATGGGCATTTTCTTTTGGTTCGTGATACTCTATAGTCGTTACCTGTTGTTGTCCCCTGCTTCATTTCATCACTCACGGAATCATGAATCAAGTAATAATTTTTCATCCTTAATGTTTTATGACTTAGTTTAATTTATTTGTTCAAATTGAAAACCTAATTAGCCAATTAATGGTTCACTTGTATTAGGTTTAAATCTTCAGTTGTGAATTTAAATCTTTAATTATGTTTGTAGGGTTTAATCGGAATTATGTAAGACTATTGCGCTAGTTGCTAGTTTTTTATTTCTAATGGAATCGTAATTAATTTTTTTTTTATCTTTCAATCCTTTATTGTGAAGTTTTTTTTTTGTGCTACCTCTTGTAAAAATTTCTGGTTATTTTTACAGGTTCCGCCACTGAGCACTCCTTCTATAATAGTTCATTTTGGTGTATCATCAAAGAAAAATGAAAAACAAAGTAATATTATTTATTAATAATAAATTATTGAGAAATTAAATATCCTCCCATATTTTTTTCATACATATCTTTCTATCCATCCTAATTGATGACATTTGTCATATTTAATGAAAATAATAATATTTTAATACAATTGTGTGCCACATGTCACCATTTAAGATGAATAGAAAGATATGTAGAAATAAATGCAGGAGAATAATTTCTCTAAATTATTTCTTCCACGATATGATACAATATTTGGACTTCTCATATCACCCAACAACCTATTATTACGAAGATATTACAAAATGACCATAATTTTTGCTCAAAATCTCACAAATACATGACATTACTATTTCAATGATCCATGTTCTTAATTTTTTATTTTTTAAATAATTTAGATTGCAAAATTGTTTTCAATGATTTTTAAGTTTTTTATTGTGAAGAATAATATTTTTGATTGTTTGTCCAATATATATGTTTTCTACAAATATAAACATAGTTACATTTACCTAAAGTGGTTGGGGGTGTTGACGTTAAGGTGTTTGACTCTCATCAGGAACCATTTGTGCTACACTTACACCCTCTTCTTGAGTTTTAAAATTAGGGAAAGGGAAGGGAAGCAAGGGAAGGGAAAGAAAGAGAAGGAAAGGATATGACATATAATTAAAAGTGAATTTCTTCTCCTTTCTCTTGTAATCAGACCAAAACTCAGCGGATGATTTTGAAAGGGAATAGGGTGTTAGTTTGGTTTACATGCCGATAACACATTTTTCCCTTTTAAAAACTTGAGAAGAGGATGTTTGTTTGGCTTAAATTTTAAAGAAAATACATATCTTAAACCGGCTTCTCGATTTTATATTCCACAAAACAAAATTATTTTTCACGAGCTGAAATCAAGTTCGCATAAATAATGTTATGATTGCAAAATAAATAAAATTTGTGGTGTATGATGTTAGAAAAAGTAACTTCACAAATTTGCAAGTTAAGTGAATTTTGTGATATGTTTTTTTTTTCCAAACGTTGATTGCTTGAATCCTTGGTGATATTTGGGGCCCAAATATAACCGTTCTATTGAATAACTCTTACATTGATTGGGATGATAAGAAAAAAAGTGCATTTAAGATCGATAGATTAGGTCCTATCATTTTCATTTTGTGATCTCTGGTACCTATCTTCACAGAAGCTATATCTTTCCTAAGGTTTGAGATCTCGATAGATTAGGCAATCCTTTTCCATACTCTGGATTTGAATTTTCTGCCACCTTGTACGTCTTCTTTTGCTCAGTCATAACGATGCATTAATTGGACGGAAGATAGTACACAGCATGGTTGGTCATAAGTCGCATTTATTGAGATAACCCACTTAAATCACATTATAAACATCAACATTGATGTATTCAGAGTTACTTAGATTCAATGTAGATGAGTTTCAATCGAAGCTCATTGCTTTTGTTTACTCCATGCTCATCTTGTCTAGCTACACCTGTTTCTTGAAGCATATGGCAATCGAACTCAAGCTGGAACACTTGTTCAAGATGTGGGCAATTTCTTTTGTTCTTTGTTTCTTTGCTTTTCTTTTTCGAAATTCTGAGTTGTTTGATCTGTGTTTGCAAAGTCAAGGATTTGTTTCTCATGTCTTATATTACTTCTTTTTGATGTCCACACAACTTTTAGGAAATAGCTGAAAAGTTAGGAAAAGGGATTGGGGTTGCCATTTGCTCGGATGATAGACAGTGGAGAATGGCGAGCCTTTGTGTAAATTCACTACATCAAAAGTCTTTATTAGTGACCAATTATTTAGTGACCACCAAAAATCTCACTAACAATATCATTTAGTCACCATATAATAATTCGTCACTAAACTTTGGTAATGCTATAAATTTAGTGATCAATTCGATGATAGTTGTCACTCACCGGTCACTAAATTATAAAATAAAAATAAAATATTTTTTTTAATAAAAATAATAGTCACTAGCCAAATGACAAAAAATAATGGTCACTGCTGTTAAAAGGCTTAGAGACCAAAAAATAGTGGTCACTGGATTGCCTTGCCTGGACACGTATGCAATGAAGAACTAAAAGTACAAATTATAATAGTGAAGGGGCCAATTATGCCATTTCAGTATGATGAAGGCCCATAAAAATAATCTCATCAAAAACCATCATTTTTAAACTCTTCATTTCCCCCTGTCTCTCGCTCATACACACACGAACGCAGACAATCACAGTTTTCCCTCAAAAATGGCAACAACAATCGTCATTTTGATTCTATGCATCTATGCGGTCACTGCAAGAATACTAAGCTATGCCGACGACATCTATCCCGACGACAAGAGTCGTCGCTACAGGTCATCCTATCCCGACGACATGTCGTCGCCATATCTTTTGGAACCTTTGACCAATTTCCTTTGACCGCGATATCTGTGCCGACGACAAGTCGTCACCACAAGTTTGGCGGGAACGACTAAAATGTTCGCGGTAATCTGAAAATCTATACCGACGACATGTCGTCGGTATAGGTATCAAAAAATCTATTTTCCATTTATTTTTATTCCATGTGCCAGAAAAACAGAACGACGTAGTTTTGGGGAAGGCTATCATGACGACCAGTCGTCGGCACAGGTTTTTTAATTTATATATATATTTTTATTTCAGCTAAAAACGCAACGTCGTCGTTTATGTGGACCCTATACCGACGACATGTCGTCGGCATAGGGGTTTACCCTTACAAAGATACGCAGGCGTCCTTCATTTGCACACCGCGACTGTTCTTTCTTCCTCCTGTGACGAAAATTGCATCCCAACTCAAATCACCGGCGATTAACCCTATCCAAGGTTGTGTCTACACCTATTTCGTTTTTTATTGTTGTTTGGTAATGATTTTTACCACAAATTTGAGGTTTTTTGGTGTGTAGGGTAGTTAACCGGTGGTGAAGCACCACCGCCCGTTTTCCTGTCTCAACCTTCCCACCGGCGAGTTGTTCGCCGGCGACCTCGTTCCAGCCACCAAGGGAGTTGTTCACTGGTCTGTTTTCTACCCCTATTTCGTTCATATTGTTTTTTTTTTTTTTCTGATTTTATATTGCCGCCTGTGGCCACCACCAGCCACCACCGGAGGATTACCAGCTTCTTTGACTAGCTAGAATTCGTTCATCACACAAGAACAAAACACAGGTTAGTTTTTTTTTTTCTAATTTTTATTGAAATTGAAATTATATGTATATATAGAATTGTGTTGAAATTGAAATTCATCCTCTTTTGATTATATAATTGTGTTGTTTGTTTGGTATATATATGTGATTGTGTTGTTGTTTGTCTAGGTTTATATTTTAAACAAACTAATAAAAGTACATTGCTATAGAATTGTTTTGCTTGGTTGGTATATGTGTGATTATGTTGTTTGTTTGTTATATGTGTGATTGTTGTTTTTTGTTTGGAATATGTATATTGTTTGTTTAGGTTGGTATGAAATTTTGTATGATTGTTTAGGTTGGTATGAAATTGATGTTGTTTAGGTTGGTATATGAAATTGAAATTGTTTAGGTTGATATGAAATTTTATGTGATCTTTGTTTAGGTTGGTATGAAATTTTGTATGATTGTGATCTTTGTTTAGGTTGGTATGAAATTTTATATATAAAATGTAAAATATGTATGGTTGTTTTTAATTTGTTTAGTTATTAATAGCAACATACTTTTTTTTATCTTGATAATTGAGATTTTTGGAATATGTTTATTGAGATTAAAGTTTATTAAGTCAAAAATATTTAAACTATAAAAGTTATTAATAGCAACATACTTTTTTTTATCTTGTTAATTAAAGTATTTTATTTTCATTTCTATTTGAAAGTTATAACATAAAACAAAATAATAAAATTACGTTGTTATTAAAAGTAATATTAAAAGTATTTTTTATCTTGTTTATGGTGCTATAAAAAAAACAAAAAAAAAACAAAATAATATTAAAAGTACAATGCTGTAGGAGACCAAACGCCAACTTCGGTTTAATTCCAAATGAACGACCTTCCACTTCAAAATCGTCCCAATCTCAACCCCAATCTCAATCCCAATTTGATGCACAACAAATGCAAGAATACTTGCAACAATATAATGCATCATTGGCGGCATGTATTCCGGGCTTCCAACCACCACCATTTCCTAACTTTCTATTCAACTCTAACACACAAGCAACTACCTCTCAACAAGTTGCCGAAAGGATGGAAGAAAAGGAGAAGAAGAAGGAGAAGGAGAAGAAGGAGAAGAATATGATTATGATAATGATGTTTGATGTTTTTTTAGTGTTTTGAACAATGTTAGTTAACTATTTGAATTTGATGTTTTGAATTTGAATAATGGTACTTAGTTAATGTATTTCAATTGATATATGTTAGGAATGTGTTTTGGATTTGTTAAAAATGCAGGAATGGCAATGTACTAAATCTGTAAAATTGAGAAAAAAACAAACAGTGCCTATCCCGACGACAAGTCGTCGCTATAGGTATGTCATTGGCTCATGTTAAAACCCTATAGCGACGACTTGTCATCGTAATAGACAAATCCTGTGGCGACCACATGTCATCGCTATAGGTAATTAATAAAACTTTATCTTTTATCCCGAAAATATGATTGACAAAAACCTATCCCGACGCCTTGTTGTCACGATAGGTGAAGCTATCGCGACGACATCTATACCGACGACACTATTGACTTATGCCGACACGCCTATGCCGACGACTCTATCCCGACGACATGTCGTTGGCATACCCTATGCCGACAACATGTCGTCGGGATAGAGTCCGAATTCGTCGTCGCCATAGGGTGTTAATGTTGTAGTGGGTGGAGATGTACCCATGATTCATCGAGTCAGTGATATTGAACATGGAAGATTGCCTACGACAGGAAGCTCGGTGAAAAAAAAGCCAGAAGGAACTTGTTTCTTGGGGCTTAAATCAGTGTTGAGAACAAATGCACAATGTTTGTGTGAAGTGTTCAAAAACAGTGCACAATTGGGCACTAATAACAGTCATATTATCACTCTCACATACATATTCAAACACATGTGTAGAAATAGCTACAGTCAATATGTATACCTGGTGTTACGCTTACGCATGTAATTAGGATTCAGTTGTAGTTTCTTTTATATATACCTTCCTATGTAATTGCAAATACACCAGTGAAATACAAAAGTTCTTCTGAGTATATCTTTGTCTTTATGGTATCCAGAGCAACCTAACTTTTTTCCCCTTTCACTCTCGCTGCATCAATGGCTAACAATTAGTTAATTCTAGGTCTCGTCACCGGTTCTTCGTTCCAAATCCCCTCCATCAACATCAAACTTGACCATGAAAACTACTGTATCTGGCGCACCACCACAATTTTTGCACTTGAAACCTTTGACCTGGAATCATTTGTTCTATCCCCAAATCCCCCTGATGCTACTCGACCCGTTGCTCCACCCCCTGATCCACCCACCACGGAACCCAATCCCGATTATGTCCTATGGAAGAAAAGAGATCGGTTTGACTTGCTTTGGCTGAAATCCTAACCGAACGTTCTTTGGCTATTGTTGCCCGTGCAACCTCATCTCACATGGCTTGGACGGCCATCGATAAAACCTTCCAAGCTGAGACTCGTGCTCGCCGGAAGTCTCTGAAGACTCGGCTACAAACTCTCACCAAATGGTCTCTTACAATGCTTGAGTACGTTGAACACAAAAGAGCTATTGCCAACTCTCTTGCTGATGACCCAAATCCAACCTCCACTGAAGACCTAATTGCCTATAATCTAAATGGGTTTGATGCTTCATATGGTCCATTTACATCAGCCTTTATGGTCAAAGACGAGGCCTCCACCGTTAATGATCTCATTGGGCTTCTTCTTCACAAAGAGGCTCGACTGGAGCAAGAACACCTTCGTCAACAGGTCGTTCTCCCACCGCCACCCAACATTATTGTGCCTTTAGCGCTCAATGTCAATCGTGCCTCCGACCGCTACAACTCCTCTCGCACCTCGGGGTCCCAGTGGCACTTCTGCTACCTATCGTTCAACGGATAATAGTCGTCGACACCCTTAATGTCAATTGTGTTACAAGCCTGTACACGAGCATGAGGCGGTGGATTGCTGGCAATGGTCAAATCAAATTGACTACCCTTCATGCCGGCCAAATCCTCGACAGCCTCCATCACGTCAAGCTCACTTCGCTCAATATTGCCCCTCGAAAGCTGTCGACCCCAACTGGTATTTTGATATAAGGGAAACCGATCACATCACCCCGGACCTACAAGAACTTCCCCTTGCCGATGAGTATCATGGTTCTGATAAACTCCAAGTTGGAAATGGTACCAATCTTTCCTATCTCTCACATCGGATCTTCCTCCTTACAGTCTCTCAAATTACCATCTGTTCTTGTGGTTCCTCACATCACTAAACATCTTTTAAGTGTCTCTAAAATCAGTTCTGATAATGATATGTATTTAGAACTTTGGCGTAATCATTGCTATGTTAAGTCTTTGCAGGGAAAAACCCTCCTCCAAGGGCAAGTTAGAAACGGTCTCTACCGTGTTCCATCTTCACCAAGTAAATCCTTGCATAAGCCTTCTCCACCCATGGCTCTCACTGGTCTTAGAACCACCCTCCATTGTTGGTTAAAGCGTTTGAGGCATCCTCATGACTCCCTTCTCAAAAGACTTCTGCATTCTTTCAAGCTTCTAGCTTCCTCAAATAATCTTCATACTGTTTGTGATTCTTGTCGGCTAGGAAAAAGTCATAGGCTTCCATTTACCAAATCACATGTTGATTCTACTAAACCCTTTGATATTGTATACTCGGATGTATGGGGTCCTTCCCCTTATTTCTCTATCAATGGAAACCGTTACTTTCTTTTGTTTATTCATGATCGTACCAAGTTTGTATGGATTTACTTTTTGTCACACAAATCGCAGGTTCTTTCCTCATTTATACAATTTCATCAAATGGTCTAAACACAATTCAATACAACCATCAAGAGTTTGTAATCAGACTCGGGAGGAGAATATCAAATTCTTTCCTCCAATCTCACCAAGCATGTGATCTCTCATCGAATTACCTGTCCCCACACCCATAAGCAAAACAAGGTCATTGTGGAGAAAGGACTCACACTCCTTTCTCACTCTTCTCTCCCACACTTTCTAGGAACATGCCTTTAAAAAAGCCACATACCTATATAATCGAACCATAACCCCAACTCTCGCCTATAATTTGCCCTATCAGAAACTCTATTCCAAAATCCCATATTATGAGCTTCTCAAGACATTTGGATGTCTTTGCTACCCGTTCCTTTGGCCCTATAACCACCATAAAATGGAATTTCGCTCCTTTCCATGCATATTCATTGGTTATAGTGCCTCTCACAAAGGCTATTTGTGTTATCATCACCCATCATCCCATATTTATATAGCCCGTCATGTTGTATTCAATGAGGACGTCTTCCCTTCCATTCCTGACTCTTCCATATCACCTTCCAACCAGCCTGCTTCATTTGCTACATCTACCTTTCTTCAATACGTGGCTAACTTATAATCTTCCTCTCCACCTCACGCCCCCACTACCCATGTGACTAATAATACAACCTCCTCTCCTCCTTCCTCCTCTCATACTCCTCCCCAACAATACTCTACCATTAGTTCAAGAGCTAAACAAACGCGACCAACTCCATCTTATTATCGACTGGTACCCAACAACACTCACTCCATGCAAACCAGAGCATGCACAAACTCTCTCAAACCTAAATCAAGCCCTTGTGAAAAATAATACTTGGTCCCTTGTGCCTTGTCCCACTAATGTTAACCTTGTTGGAAGCAAATGGATTTACAGGATCAAACGTAACTCTAACCATATCATTGAGAGACATAAAGCACGTCTTCTGGCTGAGGGGTATAGTCAAGGAGGGAATCGACTACTTCGACAGTTTTAGTCCAGTTATCAAGCCTACAACAATTTGCCTCGTTCTGTCTCTAGCTATTTCCAAAGGATGATGTATTCACCAACTTGATATAAACAACACTTTTCTTAATGGAGATTTACAAGAGGCTGTTTACATGAAGCAACGACATGGTTTATCGATCCCACCAAACTCTCCCATGTGTGTCGTCTAAATAAAGCATTGTATGGTCTTAAGCGGGAAAGCGGGCACCAAGGTTTGGTTCACCAAACTTAAAACATATCTCATCACTCAAGGGTTCAAAGCTTTCCAGTCAGACACGTCGTTATTTGCTCACCATTCCTCCTTGGTCACAATTTATGTTCTAGTCTATGTAGATGATGATCTCATTGTCACATGTACAAATGCAAGTCTCCTTCGGCGCTTCATTACACAACTACATCATAACTTTGCAATGAAAGATTTGGGTGACCTACACTTCTTCTTTGGCATTTAGATCACACGAAATGCTACACCCTCACCATTACTCAAGTTGGGTACATTAATAATATTTTGACACACATGTTGATCCGTTTTCTGACCCCAAGCTATATAGACAGGTTGTTGGTTCACCCCATAAACTGAGGTTCCATGGCTTGTCTTAGAAGTAATTTTTGAATTACTGTTTAAGTGAATTCATAAATCTAGCTCCATTTATGAAACTAGGGCTTTTAGCTACTTCTGCAGTAGCAAACATGCTACATCCTGCTTACCAATGTCTTTTGTCATCAATGCAATTGACGAAGCTCTATTTTTGTAGCAAGTCGATCGAAAATTATTGTCTGTGTTCTAGAGTGAAATTGAGTAGTTGATATTTGTAAAAATAATGTTTTCTCTTGATCATAATATAAAAGTATAACAAGAAGAGATTTATGAGTTTGGTTTTCAAACCACACCCATTAAGTACATAACATATATAATTAACTGAAAGGAAACAACACCATTCAATCACCATGAAGTGGTGGTGACATGGTGGAGTCATGGTGGTCCTTGGGTTGTCAAAACCTTCACACCAAGAGCAAACCCAAAGAAAGAAGAAAGGGTGTTTGCAATGAACTCTAGCCAATGATATGACAACATCATTAAGCACTTAATGGCATAAAACATGACCGGAAATAGAGGTTCACATCAGCCCCCATTGGTTGGTGGTGATATGGTGGTCATTAGGTGTACACACACCTTTACACCAATCAATCTTCAACAAGTAAAAGAACTAGAAACTTGAATGAAATACTTGTAATATATAACATTTTAGCCAAGGAAATCAGCACATAAGTGACCTTGCTACCAGCCAATTGATATCATGGTGATGGTGGAGTGTTTCCCGGCGACTGCCACCACCACAGTCGGCGGTGGTGGTTGGTGGTTGTGTGGTGTTTGAAGAGAAATAAGAAAGAAAGCAAGCAAGAAGGAAACTAATTTATCACTGTAAAGCAATAGCAAGGAAACAAATACACCACTCTTTCCTTCCTTCTCTCTGTGGCGTCAACCGGCGGAGTTAGGGAAACTCCGGCGACGGCAGTCAAAGCTCCTTTTCCCTTTCGTTTTCCGGTGTCAACAGCCCTCTCTTGATCTCACGCTCCTTCTTTCTCTCTCTAGCCGCACAAAACACTCCTAAAAGATGCTTAGGGTTTGCTATTGAAGGGAATACGATTGCAAGAAAATAAAAACGAAGGAGGTCCCCCCTGCGCATCTCTGATGTTGCGATAGAGGAAACCAGGAGACAAAGTCTCTGAATTTGGCAGAAACAACCCCCGAAGTTTAGTCTTTTGACGAAATCTTCCTTAACTTAATCTCTTTCTACAAAAAAGATTTCCATAAATAACAAAATACCTCCCTGGACTTATATTTCCTCTTATTAACGTTATAATCATTATTATTATTATTATTATTTTAGTCCTTTTTATTTAATTTAGTTTTAATTCATTTTAAAATATTTTATTATCTCTTTTAAGCCATTGGACTAATCAAGAAAACTAATTGTGCCATTTTATTTTTATTATTAACTCATCTTTTAAAATCAATATAATGTTTTTTATTCATTTAATTTGTTTATCCCAATTTAGAAATATAATTCTATTTATATAACTATTTAATTTATTTCTTTGAAAAAAAAAATAATAATTACGCAACAAGGCGTTACATGATCGGATCGAGGGTTTCGGCCGAAGGATGAGCGATTAGCAGATGGATTGGGATATTACTATCTATGGAAAGGGTTATGTACATCCAGTTTTCTGAGTTCGGAGGAAGGAGTGAGCAGGCATGTGACTTTCAGAGTTGGGAAGTAAACCATCAGGAGACTAGTTAGCTGCAATTTTAGCGGAAATACAACAGTGTGGGAATGCATAGGAGTACTATTATAATTTGGATGCCATGCGATGAGGCCAGGGGTCTACTTCTTTGAATATAGTTAGGTTAGGTAGCGGATGAACGATTGGGATTTCAGGCGATGAGTGTATATTTTTGGATAGTAAGTTGGTGTTTTGCTTATGCTTTTATATGAAATCCTTAATGTTAAAGGTGGTTATGATTGGGAACTCCTGAGGTATTCATCTAAGATTCAGAATCTCTTTGCGTTTGTTTGGTCCTTATCTGGAAGATCATCTTGTGTGTCATACATTCCAAAGGTTAGGTATGGTTTGTATCTGGTTAATTCGGTTTGAAATATGGTTTGGTTGCAACACCAGTGAGTGGTAGTTCGAACCCTAAGTAGGGGAGAATTAGGTTGTCTTCCCGAAAGACCATTGATGTGTTCAAGTTTATGGTATCGGAAGAATGGTTCATAGGGATCTACGAAACGGGTATGTGGGATTTTGTTCCAAGATTTGGTTAAGTCAAGGGTGTGGAGCAAGTAGTTATCAGATGTATGTGTTCAGGAAATACACGAGTCGCCTCGCAACAGGAAGTAGTTGGTCAAGGAGCCCGTTGTAGCCATTGGTTCCTTTGGGATGCCAATAAATAGACGAGGAGGTGCTAGGATCGCTCAGGTTGAGTATCAGTTGTCGAGGGATTTGTCAACTTGTTGTATGGATTGCTATTTATAGTCTAGTTTGGGCAGTTTTCGATCGGTAAATCAGTTTCAGAGCTTGGTATATTCAGCTCCATGCGGTTTTTGGTTCATTGGATTAGTGTTCAATGCATCCTCGATCATTGTTCATTTCGTTCATCATCAATAGCGGAGATTCTTTGGAAGTTTTGGGATATATTAGTTGAAGTGCAATGGATGCGTCAACCTATCGTCAAGTTCGGCTCGAGTTTGGGAAGATGTCCTTGGTTATTGGGAGTCTAGAATTTGGGACGGTGTTGTTCAGTTTTTTCAGACGGGACATTAGATATGCATAAAATCTAATTTTTGGAATGTCGTACTGGCAGGGTTGGTGTTTGGATGGATCCGGCCAGAGTTTTAGCAGCATTTCTGGAAAACTTTAAAAGTCTTATTGAGATATTTACATATTGATGGGGTTTGTTCAGTCTCAATCGAGGTATGGAATCTTGTTTTGATCGTCCATGATAAAGTTTTTCGTTAATGACTGAGGTTCGTCATCTCGTTAGATCTTTTGGTACTTCAACTTTAAGTAAGGTTGTGGGTTCCCTTAATGGTGTGTATTTTGGTAAGTTCGTTGGATATTGTCGTTAGGGGTGTGTGGGCTGGACATGATAGCAATGGAGTACTTGGTTAGAATTATATGCATCATGCTTATTTGGGTTATAGCCTTTGAATCGGAGGAAGAGTGCGACCATCTATCCTATTCTCGAGTCATGTGCGACTATGTTTTCGTCGTATTTTGCATTTGGGGCAGCCTGTACTGTGAAAGGAATTGAGCATGGTAAAAGAGTATGGCAGTGTTACGATCGGTTAATGTTAAGAGGGATGTTGATTAGGTTCCTTCAATATGGTGTATTGAGGTTGAGTATCCTTAGGCCCGTGGTGCTGGTCGTGAGTTTTTCAGGCAAGTAATGGAAAGACGGCAAGATCTGTGTGGCACCATAAGCTTATCGTTTTAGTGGTTAAAAGCTGGCATGATGTATTGTGAACTAGTGGTTGTATGTTCCATGTGAGCAGAACCCGGTAGTCAATTAGATGAGACTCATAGGTCTCAAGATCATTGGTCACATTGGCCTGTTTGGGATCGATAGTCACTTGGAATGCCAAGATATTGGGAGTGGCTGAGGGCCGATAAGGACATTCCAGACTCATGATCTGGGCTTAGAGGGAATCCAGACTTATGATGAGGACTTTTCAGGGGTATTCCATACATAGGCTGTGGGCCTAGTGATAATGTTGTTTAAATTTTGCATGAAATTCTTTGGATGTTAGTGCATTGTTGGGATTCGGTAGACTCGGGGACCAGCTAGTTTGGATCATGTGGTCAGTAAAATTTGTTTGGTTGATGTATTGGTTGGGCATCAGAAGTCGCTTGATGAATGTTTGCATTGGTGGATCCCGTTTCCTTATAGGTTGTTTATTAGAAGCTTGGTTTCCAGTGTTAGCTATTGGTTTTGAAATCTCGAGTTACGAAGTATGTTGCAGATGTATCGAGTGATCTGTCAGGTGGAGGTACACCTAGGCTGATAAGGTTTTTGGATGCAACGTGAAATTCTTGGATGTACCATCGTTATGCTCGTGGGAACAACAGGTTGGTGATGACTTGTCAGGAGGTCAAGTGTATATTTAAGGTTTTTGTAACATTCGAGATTTGGTATGTTTCCTTTTTAACCCTTAATGCAAAAATTTATATCATTTAAGTCCTTAGCTAGTACGTGGGGCGTACTCTATAAGTACGCTTAGCGTACTAGCTCATCGATGGATCGCGGGTTCACCCACGTATGTGAGGCGTACGTGGGAGTACGCATGGCGTACGTAATGTTGGGGGCAAACCCTAATTTTTAAGGTTTTCGCCCTATTTAAACAACTTAATTTAAGTCCCTAGCTAGTACGTGGGGCGTACTCTATAAGTACGCTTAGCGTACTAGCTCATCGATAGATTGTGGGTTCACCCACGTATGCGAGGCGTACGTGGGAGTACGCATGGCGTACGTAATATAGGGGCAAACCCTAATTTTTAGGGGTTTCGCCCTATTTAAACAACTTAAGACACCCTTAGACCTTCTATTGAACAACCTGTATCTCTCCTTACCCTAATATCGAAACCCTAAGTGTTATTTGTGAGATTTGAGCTTGAAAGTGAGTTTTGGTGGTGTTTTTGGTGAAGTAGAAGAAGAAGAATACTCATAGGTTGCTTGGGAGTGGCTTGAGCTTGTAAATCGATAGTCATCTTCATCTTCGCAAGCCATTTAAGGTAAAAAAAACTCTCATCTTGCTGGTTCTTTATGCTAGATCCAACTTAGGGTGTTATTTGGGCATTTTTGGGTCTTTTAGGCCATGTTTGAGATTATGGGCTACTCCATAAGCCATGGATGTTAGATCTTAACACATTTGAGGTCCTTTGTCTATAAAAATGCAACCTTTATGTGTTATTTTGGTACATGCATGTGTTAGGTTCCTTGTTATGGTTCTCTTTGAGTTTTGGGTCTTATTAAGACATGCATGAGAGTAAATTTGCTAACTTTACGTGTTAAGTCGCTATTTAGGATCAGATCTGAGAGTTTGGCATGATGGCTTAACCGATTAAGTGGTTAATAAGTTGGTTTGGTTGTCTGTGGAGTACGCCGGACGTACCTAGCTCATATGTGCGCGTACTAGTCTCGGAAGGGTACGCTAAGCGCAAGTCTGAGTACGCCCTTCGTACTCAGTAGTTTGACCATCAGTTGACTTTGACAGGTTTAGGCTATATTTTGGGCTTTTAGGGTTTGGGCCTTGGTTGGCCATTGGACTTATGACTTTGGGCCATGGATAGACTATGAGATTTCTTTGAATTAGGTACGTGATAATTTTTGGGCCCAATTAGGAATTTGGGCCATATTGGGCCTTGGGATGCCATTTAGGAATTGTGCCTTTTGAGCAAATGGATTGGGCCTTGGTTTTGGGCCAAGTAAGAAAATGATAAAATGGTCTTTTACCCTGCATGATGAACAAGTAATTTAGATTCTTGATTATGGATCGAGGTCCAATTATTAATCGGATATTATTCGATGGTGCTAGCGCGGGGATTTTCCGGATCAGCAGTCCGAGATTTTACTTAAGTGATTTAGAAGCTTAAAATGAGTTTCCTCACTGTGTTTAGTGGTTCGTAGGCACGAATGCCGGCCCACGGTTATTTATGATTAGGATGCTAGTTGTCTGTGTGACTCTGCATGTATGTTTTCTGATATGTTTACCGGGCGGGGCCTGATGATTATATCGTATGTTATTTATCTTTGTGATTTTGCATATGTTTATGTGTTTGTATGTATATCGGGCGGGGCCCGATGCCTGGTGGGGCCCATTATGTGTTTGATATGTATGGTATGTGGTATTTTGGGGAACTCACTAAGCTATGTGCTTACGGTTTTCGGTTTATATTTCAGGTACTTCTGGTTCGAAGGGGAAAAGCTCAGGAGGATTGCAGTGCACACACCATGTTGTTCCATATTTTATATGACTCTGACTGTACTTGGATGTTATTTGATATACTTTGATTTAACTATGTTTTTATGATATTGTTATGGATAATGGTTTTATTAATATAAAAATAAAAACTTTTTGGTCTTAATTTTTGGGACGTTATAGTTTTCGAGCACAACTGTTAGGTTTGGGGTTAGTTTAAATTTATGCTCGGTGTCTTTTACGTATTCTTTTGCATGGGTTCGTGATGTTCCTAGTTAGGGACTAAGGGTGGGTACGACATATATATGATCATCAGTTTTAGGGTATGGTTTCTGAAGTTTAGACCGATGGGTACCCGGTTTGGGAAGTATGTTGATGGGGTTGATTCATGGTTGTAATTTTGGAGAGTTCTTAGTTTTAATGGTGCTCTCTGGATGTTGGTTCTTACAGTTCTGGTTGCGGTTGGGCATTTTCAAGTTATGGAGTTGTTGGTCGGAAGTTGCGGGCTTCCGAGTGGTTCCTCGAATTTTCTTTATATATGCAGCCTTAACTTTGAGGTGGTTAAGGGAGTTTTGGAATATGTCGATGTTGTTTCCCTACATCGGCTTTCTAGTAGAGACTCGTGTTGGGAGGAGGTTTTAACGGTAGTGGATACCGAGTTAAGGCTTTGGATTTCCGGAGTTCGGGCAGAGTAGTAATGATTGCTCTTCAAGGGTTAAGGATAGAGGATCAAGGATTTATTATTATCTAGGGTATGTAGTGTTGGATTAGTGTCTAAGTCCATAAATATAATTGGTATGTACTTGACCCGAGAGTAGCATGGTCCATTTGGGTTGCATGGCACCAGAACAATCAGAAGGATGGATAATTGAGAAGAGGTTATTTATGGTTTATTAATATATTATAAGTTCTAATATATTAATATGAAATCATATTATTTAATTAGTATTGATCAAGAATTAATTTGGAATTAATTTTGTGATCAAAAGAGACTAATTAAATATATGGGGATTGATTGTGTAAATCATTCATTCTTATAATGCGGGCTTATGATCCATAGTTCTTTGTGTTGGGCTAAACCCATGTGGTGACCCATGGAGGTTTAAACCCATGGAGCATGTGGAATATGGAAGGTCATGCACATTAGGGTTTGCATGGTGTAACCCAAATTAAGCCACACTATATAAGAACCCCTCTAGCTCATGAAATCGGAACTAAGGAAGCTTACAAGAGGGCAAGTCGATTTTATGAGTGCGAGTAACCTCCTCTCAAGTTCCTCCATTGTTGGTGGTGTTGTGTGATTCCATTGAGGTGCAACACTTGGGGCACTAAGTTCTTAAAGGTCCAAGGTTTCCAACTACAACAAAAGGTATGTCATCTAACTAGAATTTTATAGTAAAGATACTCCATTGTATGCTAGTTAGGATGATGCTTTGGAAAAATAAAAGTTTGCATGTATATTAGAGAAAACATAGATCCAAAGCATCTAGGGTTGCATGTACACCATAGGAGTGTTAGAATGCTCAAAACCATTCAGTGGTATCATAGCCTAGGGTTGTTTTCTTATATACTTGATGCTACTTGTTTTCAAATGCTTTAAAAATCGATTTTTTGCTGTCTGGACAGTGGACTCGCCGAGTCCACTGGGGGACTAGCCGAGTCACCTCCCGAATGTAACCAACTCGCTGATTCAGTTCATGCACTCGACGAGTTGGTGCTCCTGGATGCAGAATTTCGAGTTTTAAGGCTGAAATTGGACTAGGATCATTACCCTAAACCTTTTTTGAACTTACAAGCCTGTTTTTTGATGTGGTAATGATCATGTTTATCTAATTTAAAAGATAATTGTCAAAGTTTCATGTTTTGTTTTAGTTTATATGGTTAGCCTAATTACATGAAATTTGTTTGAATGAAATTGTCTTGTTCTTATGAGTTTAATTTAGATCATAGATAAAATTGTTTGATTTTTGTAAGTTACAATAGTTGATCTAAATGTTTTGATCAATTCCATAACTTGTCCTCAAGTTATGGAAAATGAAAAGTTTTTCTTTTAAAGAGATCATTAAACTTATAGGTTAAGAACTTGAAGAGTCTTTTTCCATAAATGTCTTTATGAACTCCATAACTTGTCCTCAAGTTATGGATTTTCAAAAGTCTTTTCATTAAAACCTATATTAAACTCATAATTTATGGATTCCAAAAGTTTTTGAATAGTTCAAAACTTGCTCTCAAGTTTTGGAATTTGTAAATGTAAAAGTCTAACTTTTGAAACATTTAATTCCAAACCCTAGAATTTTAAAGTTTAAAATTCTACCCTTATACTATTATAATATTATAATATTATAGATTTAATATTTATATATATATATATATATATATATATATATATATATATATATATATATATATATATATATATATATATAAGAACAAAGTCAGTCTTACCATTAGTAGGTCTCATTCACGAAGCCGGTCTATAAGAGGGGTATAAGGTTACTGCCTATAAAATGACAGTTTAATGGGTGTCCACTCTCACCCACCGCTTCCTTGACTGGTGGAGAGTCGTTAGCCGAACGGGTAGGATAGGACTCTAATTCTCTCTTCATTAAAAGTATAATGATAATTATAAAGTAACTAAACAATTATAAATTCCCAAATCTTAGTTACTTAGGAAAATGTGAATATAGTGCTAACTCATGAAATTGCATTTTGCACCTTGTTAAGTCGTTAGTGGAGCGTGTGTGGTTAACCGGCACACTAATCTGGACTGACAGTGCGTGGCAAAGGGTAGCTTGATTTTAATCATAGATCAATGGAGCGTGTGTGGTTAACCGGCACATTGATTAGGTGGTTGTAACATTGGGTGTACCAAGCTAATTTGCATGGTTATTCACACCTTGTTTGTGATCCTCGGCATCCCAGCCACAAAATTGAAGGGCACAATTGAGATTTAAACATGCCATTGAAAGTTTTAATGAATCTCAAAGGATCTAGGAATTTCAATTCACTTAAAACATAAAATTCATTTTTCGTTTTTCGTGATGGAAATTGGTAAATCGTCCTTTACCTACCTTCAAATATTTTGCAATTGGATTACGACATCCCTCTTCCAAATTGTAAAATATTGTATTGGGTCCTAGCCTTAATATTTCATTTGGGTGTTATATTAAGGACTTAAATCAACTAACTTGAATTCCTCCCATTGTAGATGTCTAGTTCAAACAACTATGGTCTTCCCAAATCTTTTGGAACAAGCTTTCCTCTTGAAGATGATGTCCCGCAGTTGGATCGTGGAAGTCATACTTCACTTCCTCCACCTTCTCTAATAATTCTCCCTAACCCAAAAGTTCAAAGACTTGAAAATTTTAAGGTCACTCAAGCCCTACTTGCAATGAAACATCAAGATGAAAGGACTGTGTGTACTCACGTCTTGGAGATGAAGTCACATATTGACAGGCTGAGAGTATTGGGTGTCGTTGTCTCGAGGAAGTTGGCGGTTGACTAGGTTCTTCAATCACTTCCCGAGTCATATAGTGAGTTCATTAAGGACTACTATGTGATAGACCACGACATGACCCTTATTGATCTTACCTATTTGCTTGTTGCTGCTGAATCAGCAATGATTTGGCGCACTAGAAAAGCAAATTTGATTGGAAGATCTACTCCCCAAACTTCCATGGACATTGACAATGGAAACATTGGAAGTACAGAAAAGATTTCTCTTTTCAAGGGAAAGAGAAAGGCTAAGTCTGAGATTGTCCCGTGTGCCATTCCCAAAGAATCTATATGTTTCTATTGCCGAGAGAAGGGGCATTGGTTGCGAAGCTGCCCTGACTACCTAAAAGATTTGAGACAATGTAGAATCGAAAAGTTTTAGTCTGCTTCAGGTAAGTCTACTATCTAACTCTATTAAGTTCCTAATTGTTGATTCTTGATACATGATGTGACAAGGTTGCATTTCGATGTTTTGTAGGATCATGCAAAGGGAAGGAAGCTTAAAGGAAGAGTATGTTGAATCTGATCGCAAAGATGGATTTCAATCGCATGGTTCGAAGATTGGATTTTTGAGCTGCTGCTTAGGAGTTACGATAGATTGTTGGGAAATGTGTAATAACATAGTTTTCATTTGTAATTGCATTGTAAAGAAAAGTTTTTTCCGCATTTTATAAATAAATAAAATTTTGTTTTTATTTTTATTATATCTCCTTGCAATGGAATTTTTGAAAATTGATGTTTGTATGTTTCTATGTTAGCAATATGAATTTGATTCTTTCGATTGTGGTAGTGTCGAGTATTTTCCAAATAAGGAAAGATTCTCATCACCCAAGTTTCAATTGGACAGAAACTTACTATCATGGAAGTTGTATTGTATGATGAATGAGAATTTTCATCTTTGGTAAATTAAGACTAATTCCTTGTTCACATGTATATGTGAGTCAACTGAAGGACTAGGGGATCGGGTACACTGGGTGTGCGCTGGTTAAGATCCACCACAAAGATCGATAAGACTATTTGTCATGATTTACTAAAGTTTAGTAAACATGGTTCTTCTTACAAGTTTAAGTATAATTCTGAAACATTGGAAAAGGTTCAATGTATGGCAGAACGAATGAGAAGAATCAAATTAGGCAGAAAGATAAAAGTTTCTCCAATCTGAAAAGATAGGAGAGTACTTTAGTATCATGTTTTATGATCATCTTAATGTTTATGGAAAAACCATATCACAAGTGATCCTCTAAGGATATCTTAGTGCATTCGTATGGCTAAGAAGAGGGACCGTGAATTATTGAAATGGTTAAATCAAGAAGATGAGTCATACTTCGTTCAGAAATCGAATCTTAGAGTAATACTCCAAGATTGTAACCTTGAGTGACATGATCTTAAGAAAGGTTTAAAACACTTATCAAATATAGAGTAAAAGTTTTCTACTCTTGTACATTTGAAATTGGTAAGTTGTGATGTTTTGGATAAAACAAAGACCAACTTAGGCCAATTATGTGAAGTGTTTGTCTTGATAAGAATCCGCACTAACTCTTGAATATTTGTTTTGTCAAGGAATGATTCATGACAAGAGAATCTTATATGTGAAGAGGGCAGTGGGAGTCTTAAAGATCTTGGAAAAGCTTCAAGAACTAATCAAGAATAAAATCGATTGTTTATCACTAGCACACGACTTGAGGTTTATAACCTATCGTGTTGACATATTCTTATTTATGTGCCCATTCCAGTTAAAGTTGACTATGCATGTGAGTTCTATGAGTTCTCGGTTGTTTGCATAACTACTTGGAAGCAATGGTAGGCCCTTGTGCTGCCAGGTGGCAAGAAATTAAGATTGAACAAGTTCAGTCCATATGAGTTTGGTTTTGTCACTAACCATGTCTTGTGATTATGGCCATGACAAATTCACATGGATAGGAACACATACGCCATAAAATCTAAGTGTCATAAGGTTTCTCTCCGCCTCATGAAAATTATAGTGAGGAAACGCTTTCACTAAGTAGATTTTAAGGAGATAGAATCGTGATATTTGCATTCTCAAATTCAATTATGATTATGGCATCCCTCTTCATAATTCGAATTTTGAGAAATGGCAAAGGTCTAAACATTTCAGACTTATGGCTGTAAGTTCTAAAATTGTTAAGAAACACATGTGAGTTATCTAAGGAAAGGTGTATGAGTTTGAGAATCCTAGATAAAGCCTTATCGAAGCATCTCATATCAGAAATCTGAACTTTGGTAATGAGAGTCAATAAGTATTGATTTCTAGAAGTCCAGCTGATTTCTGAATACATGTCAAAGCTAGTGGGAGCATAAGTGTTATGCTAATAATAATTATTATGCTAGTGGGAGCATAATTATTATGGAAAGTGTTGCAAGTTGGCAATGTTAATTATAGAAAACAAATATATATGAATGTTATGTTGGAATGGTTCAACATAAGGAAATTCTATATATGGAAATGTTAATTGCGTTCTCAAATTTGATTATGATTACGGCATCCCACTTCATAATCAAAATTATGAGAACATGGCAAATAGAAATATTATAGCAAAAGACTGATTAAGTATCATGTATTTATGTTAGACATTATGAATCGTGTCACATATGCTTCGGGTATAGGATCGATTCATATGCTATAATATTCTCGTGTTCTAATTTTCTGAATGCCTAGGGCATTTAGAGGGAAAAAGGAATATAATCGTATATGACTAAAGTGGTTAAACAACTGTTAAGGACAATCTAAGGCTCGCCAAAGGTTGGTCGCTTAAGGACAGTTGGAAGTATAGTAATGGATGAACCATATTGACATTATTATGCATAGACATGAGTCTATTAATAATGAGTTGTCGTATAGCATATATGGAATGTTTCCATATTGGGAGTTGAAGAATAGATGGAAAAGTTAGAAACTTTTATGCAAGAAGGATGTTAAAAGGAATGTACTTTGAATTTGAGACTTCATTTCCATGGAATTGTATTGTAACAATCTCCAAAGGAATATTTTGTAATATCACTGGTCAAGTATCTGTGACTTTTGGCACCTAGACATTACAAAAGTAAGGACAAGAATTTGGAATTCTTACACTTGCAATGAGTATTTGGAATTTTGAAATGAGCATCATGGAAATGTTTTTCAATTGATCTATTTCACAAAGTAAGGACCATAGACAAACATATTGTGCATGCTTGGTGCATGACATAACTATTGTTTAGACAATCATAGTGTGAATGCTTGGAGCATGGCATAGCTATTGTTTTAATTCAAGTATTAAGTTTATTATTCGAAACATTATACAATGAATGATGAGTAATCAATATGGCTCAAAAGTTTTTAGGCCATATAGGATTAGTATTATTCTTTTGTTTCACTTTGCATGTTTTGACTTCCCGAATAACTAGGTTATTCAAACCATCCACAGTCGATCATACTTTGGAATTAGGTATTGAGGCAAGACTGTCATGAATGGGTCTGTAGTTTGTCTAGGACAAGGTGGCTGCAGTGTTCATGAGTAATCCTGGAATAAGATTCAAGTATTGGATTTAACCTACGCTCATTTGAATCACTTCAGGGATTTTATCACGAGTGATCATGAGGCGATAATATCTTATATTCTTGAAACTAAGACGTGTGAGTTGTAGTTGCAAGTCAGTTGCACATTGACATATGTAAACGCACCAGTAACTTGGTGTTATAAAACATATCGTTATGTGTAATTCGATGAGTAAGTACAAGCGAGCATTTGGGTCGAAGTTTATCCGTTACTTTTACCCCATGTGAATAAAAGCGATATATGTGGGCCCCTCGATGATTTAGTGATGACACCAGGCCTGGACTAATTTGATTTGTTCAATTAGTCAGTCATCATAAATCGGAAATCGGGAAACAACAGATGGACAGAGAGAATGATTATTATCCATGTCTCAGTCTATATGATATCTAGAATGGAGGAATATATGATCCCTTATCTAATTAACGCATCATTGACTAGGTCAGAGTTCGACAGCCGCTTTTAAGAGCTACGATTGCTAGTCGGGTTGTGGAGTCATACTTGCAATAATAGTTATTAGACTTATCCAAGTGGGAGACTGTTGGATTAGTGTATAAGTCCATAACTATAATTGGTATGTACTTGACCCGAGAGTAGCATGGTCCATTTGGGTTGCATGGCACCGGAACAATCTGAAGGATGGATAATTGAGAAGAGGTTATTTATGGTTTATTAATATATTATAAGTTCTAATATATTAATATGAAATCATATTATTTAATTAGTATTGATTAAGAATTAATTTGGAATTAATTTTGTGATCAAAAGAGACTAATTAAATATATGGGGATTGATTGTGTAAATCATTCATTCTTATAATGTGGGCTTATGATCCATAGTTATTTGTGTTGGTCTAAACCCATGTGGTGACCCATGGATGATCCATGGAGGTTTAAACCCATGGAGCATGAGGAATATGGAAGGTCATGCACATTAGGGTTTGCATGGTGTAACCCAAATTAAGCCACACTATATAAGAACCCCTCTAGCTCATGAAATCGGAACTAAGGAAGCTTACAAGAGGGCAAGCCGATTTTATGAGTGCAAGTAACCTCCTCTCAAGTTCCTCCATTGTTGGTGGTGTTGTGTGATTCCATTTGAGGTGCAACACTTGGGGCACTAAGTTCTTAAAGGTCCAAGGTTTCCAACTACAACAAAAGGTATGTCATCTAACTAGACTTTTGTAGTAAAGATACTCCATTGTATGCTAGTTAGGATGACGCTTTGGAAAAATAAAAGTTTGCGTGTATATTAGAGAAAACATAGATCCAAAGCATCTAGGGTTGCATGTACACCATAGGAGTGTTAGAATGATCAAACCCCTTCATGTAGTTCTTCTTAGACTGGGTTGCGTTTGTTGTATGGGAAGACAGGCGCTTGTAGGAGTCGAATTCTCAGTTTAGATTGGGGTCGTGGAGGAATTGTCTAAATTGTCGAGTATATCTGGAGAGTGGCAAGGAGTGACTTCAGGACGAATTCTGATCTAAGTGGGGGAGAATTGTAACACCCGGTTTCCAGTTTGGATCGATTTAAGGTTTCAAGGATTCAAGGCATGGTTTTTGGGTAAAGTTAGGACTCACGACGTGACCATAGGGGGTCACGACGTGTGGAGTGATTAAAGGAATATTTTAAATTTTGTTGAGCTCACGACGTGAGCACTAAGGGCTTACGACATGAGATGTTCTGCAACCCAATCCCATGATCTTTTAGGGTTTCCTTTGTATTTAAACCCCATAAACTTCATTTTAGGGTTCCAAAACAGCCTCCTTTGTCCCTAAGCTGAGTAAAAACCTAACCCTAGCCTCTCATTATGATTCTTGAACTTTTGGTGGAGTTTTGGTGCCTTAGAGGAGAAGAGATCACCATTAATGGATAGTACCAACTTAGAAGTTCCATTTGCGACCTCAAGCTACACTTCTGGACCAATGTGAGTAATCAAGATCCAAGATTTATGTTTCCTCTTTGCTAAATCTAAGGTTTTATTCATATTTATCCAAGATATTAAGAATTAGAGTGTTGGGACTCCATAAAGTTGGCAACTTTATGGTTCCTTAGGGTCACTTGATGCTTATATGTCATGGATTTGAAGTTTGGAGGATGTTTGAGTTCGTGCTTGAGAAATTACTTCCTTTTCTTCATGAATAACGTAGTTTGAGCTCAAGTCTAGTATTGGACATGAAAGACCTTAAAGCATCGATTTTTATGATTCTAGGAGTGTTAGGGAGCCTCCTGGGACAGATGGATTAGTGGCTTAATGTATTAAGAAGTTTTTGGATAAATATGACATTCAGACGTATCTCACGATGTGAGGAGATGCATGTCATGTCGTGAGGGTGGTGAGACTCGATTATTTTGTCATGTAGTGTCTCACGACGTGAGCCATAGATGGTTACGTCATGAGGGTCTGCTGACTGTTGAATTTCGTTGACCGTTGACTTTTTGACAAAGTTTAAATTTGGGTCAAACTTGAGGATATTGGGTTATTGATTGAGATTCTATATGGTTCTGGTGTTAGCGGATTCGCAGGCGCAAGCAGTACAAGGGGATCGTATCGCAGTGTTTCAGAATTCTTCGATTCAGGTGAGTTTTCCTCGATATACCATGGGTCGAAGGCAGCAATGCCGACCCACTAGGTTATGTATCCTGGTTATAGGATAGTGATATGGTAGTATATGACTGATTGGTAGATTGTATGATTATCTTTATTTGTTATGTTTATCTGTTACATATGTCGACATATTGTGTTGGGTTGAGGTTGTACTTTTTTGTGCGGTAGCTGTCACACCCCAAAACCGGAACGGCGGAAACGTTCTGGGGTGGAGGACGTCATGTTTAGTATCACAAGACATGCATTATAGTAAGAAAAGTAATGAACAACCATTTCATTAGAAAGAAGGTGTTTACAAAATGTGTTCACAATACATAGAATACATAAGCAAATAACAATCAATACGGGAAGCTATAATGCTCCATCTTCTGAGTTCCCTGCACGAGTACCTGTCTGCTAGGTTCCTGAGAATACAAGTTATTTGAAAGAGTTTATCAGCAATTAAGCTGGTGAGTTCATAAGATTTTAGTGATATAAATAAATCGTAATTTCTGTTTAGAAAAGTTTGCCTGTTCCTCCAGAAAATCATATATTTCCTGCTTTGATGAAAAATAAGTAAAATATGACTCCACAGTCCTTTCTATGAGTATTAAATAGATATAAGTTATATAAAACCCAAAGTAAACAAACAATGGGTTGTGTGTATCTGCCTTAAGCCCACAACCAAACAAGGAACAGGGAATGAGGCGGAAGGCACACAGTCCATTGGTTGTTTGATCATCGTTGTATATAACCCTGGCGTATTCACTTGGTACTCACGGAGTTAACTGTAATAGTTCCTTTATATTTAATGAAAAGATTCTTTAAGGAAAACTCTTATTTCTTATAATAAAATGGTGACCACAGTGATTACTCCTATAATCACTTAGTTTATACAGGCTCTATATGATCTAATATCGAATAGAGAGTTAATTGGGTGAATCTGCCCTAAGCCCACAACCAAACAAGGAACAGGAAGTAAGGCGGAAAGCACACATCCAACTACCTATCGGGTATTAATAATATATATTTTCGTGATGTATAAACTAAAGTATTATAGAGTTAATCACTTAAGATCCTTTAAGTTTAGACTGGTTTAATAAAATGAATTAAACCCTCAGCTGGTAAGTTTCTAGTTTCGCATACCCAAAGTTTTGATTTGGAAGGTATGTTCCGAACTAGAAAACTGTGCATTGACTCTGTGTCCTATGACTTGAACCATACCTGGTACCCTCATGATGACTCAATGTATACTGGACATATATATCTAGAATCGGATAGATAGTAGACTGGGTGAATCTGCTCCAAGCCCACAACCAAACAAGGAACAGGAAATGAAGCGGAAAGCACACATCCTATTACCTGTCGGATCCTATTGATATATATGTATCCTCTGATGTATACATTAGGGAATCATAAGGTTAGCATTATGGTCCTTTCTACTAAACGTAGCCTTCTACCAAGGCTTCAAGTGTTATGAGTGTTCACTCCTTGTATTAGTAGGTATTTTCCCAAATGGGACTATCTTTAACTAAATATAGTTTATACATTAATGAATATGTGAGAAGATCACAAGTAATGTAATAGGGAAAAATAATGTTTCACCTCAGCAATGGCTCTCCTGGTTATAAAGTAATAAAATACTGACTCCAGGTAGTATTAAATGAACGATACACCTCGGGGAGTCTAAAGTAGCCTTTAGTCCTAAGTCGGTTACTTAAAGGTTTATCACCTCGTGCCTGCTAGTCCTAGTACGTGAAATCGTACCAGTGTCAATGCAAACCCGACAAGATATATTATTAGGTTTATCACCTCGTGCCTGCTAGTCCTGGTACGTGAAATCGTACCAGTGTCAATGCAAACCCGGCAAGATATATTATTATGTTTATCATCTCGCGTCTGCTAGTCCTGGTACGTGAAATCGTACCAGTGTCAATGCAAACCCGACAAGATGTATTAACGTGATTTTTCCCGGTACTTAGTATGGTGTATTCCTCCTTGTTTCTCTTTATAATGGGTTCTCTTTATATTATCGTGTATTGTATCTAGCATGAACTGGATTTCTAAACTATACCTATTATAGTTTACTTTTAATGTACTTGAACTGACTCCTTGCATGCTTTATTGTATTAGAAGGAAATGAATAGTGTTTTTCCTAAACTATACATATTATAGTTTACTAATGTTTTCCTTGAACTGATATTGAAAAGACTCTTTTATCTACCAAGTGATGCCAGTACTTTAAAAACGGAGTTTTGTGAAACTATAAAGTAACATAACTTTAAAAGAGTTTTTGAAATGTTTTGATCACTTATAAAAGGCATAAACAATATTTTGAAAGATGTTTGAAACAAACAATTACACAATTATCATTGTGTTCAACTTGTATCCCCCCTTAAAACATTGAAAACAGTTAAAAGATTCATTACGGGGTATGAACTCACCTGATGTAGGTGATTCAACGAATATGCGTGTAAGGATGAGAAGTTCCACGAATGAAGTCCCGAGACACAACAAGTCCTAAATGATATACATTGTCATATATTGACATAAATATAGTGCTTAGAAGCAACCAAATGCAAGGAAACACCTTACGGGACTAGGAAAGACTTTGTCCAAGTGTTGGAATCACATGTGATTCACTAAATGGGAGTGTACGACCATATTGATGGGTGTGCGGCCAGCATGTGTGTGCGGTTGCACACAGGAGTGTGCGGCCGTACAGAGGGTGTGTGTGGTCGTACACAGGGGTGTGCGGCCATACAGAGGGCGTGTGCGGTCGTACACAGGGGTGTGCGGCCGTACACTCTTCATTCATGCCCAAAATGCCGATTTTCGGGTGTTTCAAGGCCAATACCAAAAAGAGTGAATGAGGGGTATCCTCCTATATATGGAGGTGGGTGTACGGCCAGGAGAGGGGTGTGCGGCCGCACACCCAGTGTGCGGCCGTACACTCATGATGTTGGAGTGTAAGGCCCGGATTTGATGCTAAAAGTGTACGCGATCCATTTCTATGCTCAATGCTTGAATGTACTGACCTTTGGACCTTTAAACGGACTCCAAACGAGGCTAAATGATAGCAGAAATGAGTTTGACATCCAGTCGACGTGACTGGCTGAGCTTTGCAAGGCAAAAATTTAAAAATTTTCGGGTTGTCATATCATGCCCCCGTTAGATGGAATTTCGTCCCGAAATTAGCTTTCTTAGCCGTACTACTAGGGTTGCGCTTCTCTGTTTGGCAGAATACTCACTCGTAGACCTGGGAACTTTGCCCTACTATTCATGATAGGATTCATACTCAGTCCATCTATCGTTATCTTATGTATACGAGTCGTATATAATTAAAATTAGTTAGACGATCGGATGTGTGACTCTGCCCCAGGTCCACAACCAGACAAGGAACAGGAGATAGGGCGGAAACACACATACTAGATCTGCGTGATCATAATCATATACCACCCTCGCGTATACATTGAATAGTGATAGGTGGGTTGTATTCGTCCTTAGCCTCTGTGCTTGAACTTGGTCTGCTGGACGAGTGGTATTTCGAAAAGGTCTGTGGAACATACGGCGGCAAGGTTTCGGAAGACAAAGTACTCTTCGCACGACTACTTCAAGGTTTAAAATACGAAAGACAAAACTGAGGTTTCGGTCGGACTGTTGATACGAATGACGGGAGTTTCGAGGGCTTGACGATCGAGGCGATTAGAAACATATAAACTTAGTATGGTGAGGACCATGCCAACTCATGACGAAAGATAGTAGCGGACTCTTTACCGAACAAAGTCTTGCCGATTGGAAAGAAATGTATGTTATACGATGATGTATCCCGAGCATGCTCGAAAATGTACTCTTAGTGCGCTTGCAATGTACTTCTAGGGTGTTCAAAAAATGTAGTCTTTGTAAATGTTCTAGTGCTTTCTGTTTTCCCTTTGATGTTAATACTCCTACGTATCGTACCGCGATGAGCGAGTACATACAAATGAAAGTGTTTTCTTATATAGAATCGATACTTAAACTACGATCCTCCTTGGTACCATTACGATCGCCTGGAATATACAAGTTATGAATAATTAAGATGAATTGGACGGTCGACTGATTAACTCTACCTCAAATCCACAACCAGACAAGGAACAGGAATTAAGACGGAATCACTCACTCTTGGTCCGCAAAATCTTAGCTATGCACAACCCTTAATGTACATAGTTTCTCGAAACAGACCTCTTAGTTCTTTTGAATGCTGTGACTTATTTCAAAAAGTGAGTTAGTATAATTACTTTTAGGTGTTATCTCCAAGTTTTAATCTTATATATAAATATAAATTAATTTTCAAAGCAATTACTTGGTCGAAAACGTACCGCTGCTCGTCGACGATTCCGGGGTTGATTCTCCTGCGGTGATCATTAGAATTCTTCCATCCGCGCCTGAGTTCTAGGTTATCGGGCAGTCCTCCTGGTAGTGTCCAGTCTCACCACATCCATAGCAGGCTTGGATTTCTTCAACTCCGGGGACTTGGGAGATCGGTTGAGTCGGTGCCCTGTAGAAACGGATTATGTGTCCCATTTTGTGGCAGTTCAGACACTGCATTTTCCGGCATACTCCGGTGTGGTGATAGTTGCACTTCCCACACCTCGGAAGAGTTCCAGCATATCGACTGGCAGGTGCTGGAGTAGCAGGTTTTGTAGCGGTGTACATAGTACTTGTTCGTTCCTCCCGCGGGGTGTTCTGTGTTGTTCTCTTCTTCTTCCCCTTGTTCCCCGACTTCTGTCCATAGTCCTCTTCCCTCGATGGCTCGGGAATCGGGACTTCTACGCCTTGCTGGACTTCATAGTCGATGAGTTGCTGAGCCAGGAGTTTTGCACTATCGAATGTGGCTGGGTTAGAGGACAACACGTTTCCTCGGGTCGGGGCAGTCAGACCCCAGATGTATCTTTCTATCTTCTTGCTCTCTGGGGTAACCATCCTGGGGCACAGTGCTGCCAGGTCGCTAAACCTGTTAGTGTAGGCCACTATGTTTGAGCCGACCATTTTGAGCTCCCATAGCTCTTGTTCCAGCTTTTGTACTTCGCCCCTTGGGCAGTACTCTCTCATCATCATCTCCTTCAAGTTTTCCCAGCCCATAGAGTTTGCTACTGTTAGAGTCAGTGACTTAACATGGCCATTCCACCATGTTAGAGTTCTTTCGAAGAAGGTGCAGGCAGCAAACTTCACTTTGCTCCCTTTGGGGCACGAACAGATCTCGAAAATCGACTCCGTTCTCTCGAACCATTGCATCAGAGCGATGATTCCACCATTTCCATCAAAGGAATTGGGTTTGCATTTCATGAAGTCTTTATATGAACACTCCCTTGGGTGTTCGTGGGTATCTTCGTGGTCGGTTAGGTGAGTACCGCTACCAGATCCACTAAAACCACTTGCGCGAATTTGGGTTAGGGCGGCTGTCGTGGCTGCTGTTATCGCTGCCTGAAAAGCAGCTAGGTCGAACTGTGGCGGGGGTAGTGGCGGTTGAGTTGGAGTTATCAGAACAATGCGTTTGTTCGATTTGCGAGGAGGCATATTTGCTAAAAGAATACAAAGATGAGATGGAATAAGTCTATAGCAGTGGACACCAACCAAAAGCTGAAAAGACAAGGTTATCCCAGTTCTGAGTGTATCGGGTCCTGACTTCCACAGGGTTCTAGAAACAATTCATAAAAGAGTCTATGCCTAATAAACTCTATGAATTTGAAATGACTACCCTCGAAAAATATATGTTACCTGAATAACTGATACCAGTTGCATGTAAGAAAATAATCCTAACACATAGTGTGAGCAGTGTTTCCACTCGCTCATTAAGTTAACAAGATTATTATTTATTAGTGTGACGCATAAGACGTTTCAGTTACTTCGGTTGATCCCTCTTTGAAAACTTCTCCTGAACTTGCTCTTGTTCCTCCTGGATTCTTCTGTTGTCTACTATGAGAAAGTGGTTACATTCATCTAGGCTCGTCGTGAGAGAATGGAAGTGACTAAAGAATCTATGAGATTTAAGGTAATTTTACGGGGTGATCCTCACAGAGTCCTCCTATAATTGCACAATGTATACAAGTTGTATATAACTTAAGATTAAATAGACCTTCGAATAAGTGGTCCTACTCCAAAGCCACAACCAAACAAGGAACAGGTAGTGGAGCGTAGATCACAAATTCTAAGTCTATAAATTCTCAATTATATATAACCTTGGAAGTATACATTGCAAGTTTATAGACCTATCCGTAAGGGTCTTTTAAGTTATCACAAAAGTTATTTGTATAGTGCCTAAAATACTCCTATAGTATTTTAATGTAATCTTCCTGATATGTTTCAAACTTGTTATCGCGTTATAGTATCATAGAATACTCCCATAGTATTCTAACTCTAATGTACTTGATCTAGTATTCTCTCGACTGGTGTCTAGGTAAGTTTTAAGACCGTTGCAACACCACATCACTCCCAAACACATGTCGGTCACATCTCGAATGAATATAGTTGATCAAGCTATATTGATCTTAGCTATGATTACATAACTGTTCAGGTTTGACGACAGTGTTCAACCTTTAAATACTTTAGTTTCGTTTCTTCTTATGATACTCGGTCTAGTATGTACATGTATAAGCAAGTAGGTATATTTTTATAACTTATCGTTATACTTTTAAACTATAACATTATCCAGAGCACTTAAGCCCCATTGTATTTATAGTTGTATATTTTTTATCGGTTGATATACTTAGTTCACTATAAACAATGCTCTGATACCAATCTGTCACACCCCAAAACCGGAACGGCGGAAACATTTTGGGTTGGAGGATGTCATGTTTAGTATCACAAGACATGCATTATAGTAAGCAAAGTAATGAACAACCATTTCATTAGAAAGAAGGTGTTTACAAAGTGTGTTCACAATACATAGAATACATAAGCAAATAAAAATCAATACGTGAAGGTATAATGCTCCATCTTCTGAGTTCCCAGCACGAGTACCTGTCTGCTAGGCTCCTGAGAATACAAGTTATTTGAAAGAGTTTATCAGCAATTAAGCTGGTGAGTTCATAAGATTTTAGTGATATAAATAAATCGTAATTTCTATTTAGAAAAGTTTGCATGTTCCTCCAGAAAATCCTATATTTCTTGCTTTGATGAAAGATAAGTAAAAATGACTCCACAGTCCTTTCTATGAGTATTAAATGGATATAAGTTATATAAAACCCAAAGTAAACAAACAATGGGTTGTGTGTATCTGCCTTAAGCCCACAACCAAACAAGGAACAGGGAATGAGGCGGAAGGCACACAGTCCATTGGTTGTTTGATCATCGTTGTATATAACCCTGGTGTATTCACTTGGTACTCATAGAGTTAACTGTAATAGTTCCTTTATATTTAATGAAAAGATTCTTTAAGGAAATCTCTTATTTCTTATAATAAAATGGTGACCACAGTGATTACTCCTATAATCACTTAGTTTATACTGGCTCTATATGATCTAATATCGAATAGAGAGTTAATTGGGTGAATCTGCCCTAAGCCCACAACCAAACAAGGAACAGGAAGTAAGGCGGAAAGCACACATCCAACTACCTATCGGGTATTAATAATATATATTTCCGTGATGTATAAACTAAAGTATTATAGAGTTAATCACTTAAGGTCCTTTAAGTTTAGACTGGTTTAATAAAATGGATTAAACCCTCAGCTGGTAAGTTTCTAGTTTCGCATACCCAAAGTTCTGATTTGGAAGGTATGTTCCGAACTAGAAAACTGTGCATTGACTCTGTGTCCTATGACTTGACCCATACCTGGTACCCTCATGATGACTCAATGTATACTCGACATATATATCTAGAATCGGATAAATAGTAGACTGGGTGAATCTGCTCCAAGCCCACAACCAAACAAGGAACAGGAAATGAACCGGAAATCACACATCCTATTACCTGTCGGATCCTATTGATATATATGTATCATCTGATGTATACATTAGGGAATCATAAGGTTAGCATTATGGTCCTTTCTACTAAACATAGCCTTCTACCAAGGCATCAAGTGTTATGAGTGTTCACTCCTTGTATTAGTAGGTATTTTCCCAAAATGGGACTATCTTTAACTAAATATAGTTTATACATTAATGAATATGTGAGAAGATCAAAAGTAATGTAATAGGGAAAAATAATGTTTCACCTCAGCAATGACACTGCTGGTTATAAAGTAATAAAATACTGACTCCAGGTAGTATTAAATGAACGATACACCTCAGGGAGTCTAAAGTAGCCTTTAGTCCTAAGTCGGTTACTTAAAGGTTTATCACCTTGTGCCTGCTAGTCCTAGTACGTGAAATCGTACCAGTGTCAATGCAAACCCGACAAGATATATTATTAGGTTTATCACCTCGTGCCTGCTAGTCCTGGTACGTGAAATCGTACCAGTGTCAATGCAAACCCGGCAAGATATATTATTATGTTTATCATCTCGCGTCTGCTAGTCCTGGTACGTGAAATCGTACCAGTGTCAATGCAAACCCGACAAGATGTATTAACGTGATTTTTCCCGGTACTTAGTATGGTGTATTCCTCCTTGTTTCTCTTTATAATGGGTTCTCTTTATATTATCGTGTATTGTATCTAGCATGAACTGGATTTCTAAACTATACCTATTATAGTTTACTTTTAATGTACTTGAACTGACTCCTTGCATGCTTTATTGTATTAGAAGGAAATGAATAGTGTTTTTCCTAAACTATACATATTATAGTTTACTAATGTTTTCCTTGAACTGATATTGAAAAGACTCTTTTATCTACCAAGTGATGCCAGTACTTTAAAAACGGAGTTTTGTGAAACTATAAAGTAACATAACTTTAAAAGAGTTTTTGAAATGTTTTGATCACTTATAAAAGGCATAAACAATATTTTGAAAGATGTTTGAAACAAACAATTACACAATTATCATTGTGTTCAACTTGTATCCCCCCTTAAAACATTGAAAACAGTTAAAAGATTCATTACGGGGTATGAACTCACCTGATGTAGGTGATTCAACGAATATGCGTGTAAGGATGAGAAGTTCCACGAATGAAGTCCCGAGACACAACAAGTCCTAAATGATATACATTGTCATATATTGGCATAAATATAGTGCTTAGAAGCAACCAAATGCAAGGAAACACCTTACGGGACTAGGAAACACTTTGTCCAAGTGTTGGAATCACATGTGATTCACTAAATGGGAGTGTACGACCATATTGATGGGTGTGCAGCCAGCATGTGTGTGCGGTTGCACACAAGAGTGTGCGGCCGTACAGAGGGCGTGTGCGGTCGTACACAGGGGTGTGCGGCCGTACAGAGGGCGTGTGCGGTCGTACACAGGGGTGTGCGGCCTGACACTCTTCATTCATGCCCAAAATGCCGATTTTCGGGTGTTTCAAGGCCAATACCAAGTCCAACTAGCAATTGAAGGCCAAACTCTCACCTTGGAGAGTGTTTAAGGTGTGTACGGCCACCTTATGACGGTGTGCGACCGTACACCTTCAAGTGATGAAGAACATGAAGAACATGAAGAACTTTAAGCTTAGATCAAGGTGTTTTACCAGTATAACAAGCTGAATGATGGAGTGATTCTCGTTTTTGAGGCCCTTAGAGTGTTCTTGGATGAAGTTTTTAGAGAGAGAAAGTAGTGTGTAGCCAAAAATGGAAAAAGAGTGAATGAGGGGTCTCCTCCTATATATGGAGGTGGGTGTACGGCCAGGAGAGGGGTGTGCGGCCGCACACCCAGTGTGCGGCCGTACACTCCTGATGTTGGAGTGTAAGGCCCAGATTTGATGCTAAAAGTGTACGCGATGCATTTCTATGCTCAATGCTTGAATGTACTGACCTTTGGACCTTTAAACGGACTCCAAACGAGGCTAAATGATAGCAGAAATGAGTTTGACATCCAGTCGACGTGACTGGCTGAGCTTTGCAAGGCAAAAATTTAAAAATTTTTGGGTTGTCACAGTAGCCAACAAACTCGGGAGCAATCTAGACATAAACTTTGGGCACCGAGGGCAAGCCAGACTTATGTTGTGGGCTCGGGAGCAATCCAGATATGAGCTGACACTACTACAAAAATACCCTTTAATGACACGCATTACGTGTCAAAAAAGCCACAGGTGACACGCAAATGCACGTCAAGGAAGGCCATGTTATAAAGGAAGACGACACGCTTTTGCATGTGGTAAACTTACGACGCGCATTTACAACGAGTGGTTACGACACGCATTGCGTGTCAAGGAAAGCCCTGTCATAAAGGAAGACGACACACATTTTCATGTCGTAAACTTACGACGTGCATTTACGACACGCATTGCGTATCATTAAAGCCCCTATCATAAATGAATATTACATGCATTTGCGTGTCATAAACTTCAGTAGCCATTTACGACATGCCTTTTGCAATACTCATTTACGCATAATACAAAAATATAGAAACAAACATATACCAAAACAACCAATTTCATCCAATAACATCATGTCAAACAAGTTTCAAAAAATTGTAATACTTTGATATTAAGGGAATATGACAGTACATTGTTATTAAGGGGTTTTCCCTAACTATATAACCCGAAGCTACATTGCTATTACGGGACTCCTTGTTTCACATATCATGTAAAAAAAAAATCCTTTGTGTCATTGGTTTTCCACCTGGTGTACCATGTAAAAATGTTGAACTTGGTGTCATGGGCGGCGGTCCACCGGGCGTGGATGGCAAGTAAGGGCTTGAAGGATTAGCTGAAACAAAAAAACTTTTATTAATCACACAATCAACAACCTATAGAAGTACATCAGAATATATATATATATATATATATATATATATATATATATATATATATATATATATATATATATATATACTAACAGATGTGGCTTGTCTCTTTCAAATTGTAAAACAATATGAAGTTTAGAGATAAAATTGTACTAATATTAAATAGAGAAAATTGGTAATAAAAAATAATAAAGTATGATGTCGATATTGATAAATGAAAGCATAAGTCTGAATCACCTGTACAATGAAGATAACAGGTAGTTGAGTATTTCAAGCACTACAAGATCATGAAGTACTGTTGTGGCGTTATAAATTTACGCATCTCGCGTACACGCCCACGTTGTTTCTCAATACACAAGGCCTCTGTAAGCACATCATGTTTTTCCTATGAATCATTTTTGAAATTGGGATCACAAAACAATGTATCAACGTATTTTGCTCTTTTCTACAAATATAGGCATGTACTTTATTGTCACTATGAGTAATAACCAAAAATACATTACGCGTATTGTTAACTATAATAAAGTACGTTGTTAATTTGTGTTATACTCACTTCATTAATGAATTTCAACATGAAGTAAAGAAAACAATAATTAACATTATTTCCATACCTTTAATCCCTCTATAGGTTCTCTCTTCGAAAGAAGGCCTAGTGTATGGAGTATAGCGTCATCCCATCCGTCATCTTCAAGAATGTAACTGGTACAGTTACATTCTTCCTCTTTGTTATTTTCTCCTGTGGAATCGTCATCCCTTACGTATCCGAGGCCCGTACGATAATATTTGTGAGTTTCATATGGGCCTAGTTTTTTATTCGTGTCTTGTGATTCATCAGTCCAGTCTCCTTTAGGCTTGTATGCATGGACCGGGTTGTTTATGAAAATGGGCTTTTCCTCTTCTTCAGTTATGCAGTTGATTGACAGGGAATTGTTAGGCCTTTGGGCTCTTTTTGCCTGATCTATGATTTCTTTTCCTTGGGCTTTGGTTTGGCTTTGGGCTTCAACTTTATTAGCTCGTATTGAGTATGTTCCAAAACGTGCTCCATACCATTCCCATCTTCCGCTATCGTCATGGGTTTCTGCTTCATACCATTGGGTTTTACAATTTTTCTCCTTTTTATGGGCTTCATGAAATTGGGCCAGATTCATGTTTGCCATGCTTTGTGGTTTTAAGGTTGAAGGACTTTCTTGAGTAAATCTTTGGGCTAAAGGGTAAGTAACTTCCTGCGGTTGGTCCTTGGTTTTGATTATGGGTTTTGGTAGTAACTTCAATTCTTCCAAAAGGCTTTGCATTTGCTTGAGTTCTTCCATCCTTTGGTCTTTACTAATTCTCTTATCCTGGATTGCTTCTTCGGCTACTTTCATTATCATCTTGGCCTCTGGCTGCTTCTCGTGATCCTGGAAACAAAAGGTTACCATTCGTGATAAGGAGTCTGCTAAAACATTTTGTTTCCCATCAATATGTTCGATATTGATTTGTACTCCAGTTCCTGTAACTGCATCTGTAAACTTTAACCACCGGACTCTTGAGGCTTTGTTGGAATTAGTTTTGTTGTAAAAACTAATTATTGCCTGGCAATCAGTTCTGAGGGTTATTTCCTTCTTGTCTAAGTAATGGATCTTCAATTTCTCCAGTGTGTTTATGCAGGCATTGATTTCAGCGTCAATGGTGGATTGTATAGTTTTAAACCTCCCGCTGGTATAGGCGCAAACTTGTTCTTGAGACTTTGGGTCTCCTTTCTTGTTCTTCCACTTGCAGATTCCTCCCCATCCTTCCATGCATCCATCCGTTTCTAGGATTAAATAGGCTTCTTTTGGTGGGATTTGAAGGTCTGGTAACTCTTGAACTTGCCTCTTTATCTTCTTTATCAGTTCGTAATCTGAAGGTTTGAGCCTTTTGTCTCCATGCAGGCTTGTTTTTTCATATAGGGGTCCAAGTAAGATACCAAGCTTTGGGATATATCCTCTTGCGTAAATAAGAATTCCTAAGAATGATCGTAGGCCTGCTTTTGTCTTCATATTTTCTTCATTGAAATCAGCAATTTTCTTAATTATGTGTGGTTGGAGTTTAAGCTTCTGCCTTCCAACGACTGCTCCGAGGAAATCTATTTCTGTTACTGCAATCTTCATTTTTGTTGGAGAGAGGACGAGGCCAAATTCTTTGCACTTTTGAACCAATATCCTTAAATGGTGTTTATGTTGCTCTTCGTTTTCTGAGAAGACCAAAATGTCGTCAATGTAAACTGCGATAAAATTTTCCGTTCCTCTAAAACATCGATCCATTTTTCGTTGGAAGATTGCTGGGGCATTTTTTAGCCCAAATGGCATAACTAGCCATTCATATAATCCTCCTGGTACCAGAAAAGCAGTCCATGGTATGGATGCTTCTTCCATTGCTACTTGATGGGTAGAAACGTGTTAATACCTGGCAGAGAGTATTGATCTTTGTACGTATTGTCATTCAATGTTCGATAATTGAAGACCATACGTTTCTTTCCTTTTATCTCTTCACCAGTTTTGGTGTCAATTGTTGTGCCTGAGTTGACTAACATGGCCATGGTCCTGTGTCTACTTGAACTGTGTCTTATAACTCCTAATTGTAGTAGAGCATCAATGTGCCTTTTGAAGGCGTCTTCCATGGCCGGTGTCACGTGCTTGAGAGGCTTGTCTTGTATTGTGATATCAGGGTTGATGATATCAATTTTGCACAACTCTCCATTCTTTCGCCAGTGTTTCAACGGTTCTTCACCAATATAGCCTTGTTGCTTAAGCTCTTGGATGACTGGGTTGAAATCTTTTGAGAGATTTAGACTAATCTCTGGTATAGCAGGTGAAGTTACATATGCTTCCTGTAACATTTAATGAGCTTCATCGTCGTACCAGTCCCATCCTTGAACTTCTTCGACTGCAGCAACCTCTGCCTGGGGGAAAGATCTTATTTTTGTAACCCTTTTGTACAAGGTTATTTCGTCCCCTTCAATTCGAATTCCTCCATTCATGGCTCTTGTGAAATTCGTTCCGATGAGCATTTGTATCCCATCACTTATGCTCATATCAAGAACATAGATCAGAGGCATTCTGAATTTATTACCTTCAATCACAAAGTAGCCAGGTTTTATTTTGTGATCTGCAGGTTGCCGTGAGTTAACACTATTGAAATAAACAGTTCGTTCAAGTGGTTCTAAGGCTTCTTGTGGTATGACTGCCTTGCTTACACAGCAAGCGGTTGCACCAGTATCTAAAATAGCATTTACTTTGAACATCTGGACGCCTTGGATTTCGAATTCAACGGTGACATTGTATAGTTTGTTTGTCACCTTTCTTACTTTGGGTTCTTCAACTGTATTCATTGAATGGTGGACTTCTGTTTCGATGAACACTTTGGCTGACTTCTGGGTTTCTAAGGGTGGGAATTGTTCATTCGAGTAAGGATTTTGAGAGTCTTGGTATGGGGTTTCTGGTTCGGGCGTGTTTATTTCTTGGAAGCATCTTATCTCTTCCTCTAAATCTTTTATCTTTTCTCTTGCCATTCTAAGCTGATCTTTAAGAATATGAACATCCATAATTCTATTATGCAGCTGATGTTCATAGTCTTTCTGCATGTTTGCTATTTCAACTCTTTGCTCCATTAGAGTTTCCTTTAAGCTTCGTATTTCATTTTGCAGTTTTAGAGTGTCAATGTCTCTATTTAAGAGCGCATGCCCTTCAGTCCTAAGTCTTTCTGCATATTCCTTGGCTTGATCTTGGAGGGCTTGTTTGAAATTCTTGTCTTTTTCTTGCAAAAGTTCTTTTAGCAACTGAACCTCTCGTTGGGTACTTTCAGCAATTCTTTCTTCTCTTTTGATTGTTATCCTTTTGCCAAGGTAATTGAAGGCACAAAGAGCACATGTTGTGAGCTTACAGTGTGAGCAATGTAACCTGGACCTATGTGTTGTAGCTATCCCACAATAATAGCACATCACATGGTTTGTCAGACCATTTTCTTCCCAATTATGCTGACAATTTTTGCTATTTTGAGGAAGTTGTTTGTCTGGCCTCCATGAGCCCACTTCCTGTGTTTGCTTTTGAATTTGTGAAGAACTTCCTGGATGGAACATAAAACATGTTTCTTCAAGTGGTGATTCATTGATTAATGTCCCAATGTTCTGATTTGTTTTTCCTTGCTCTCCTTCGGAAAAACTATAAACACTAGAATCATCATTGTCGGCTGAAATGACATCCCATTCATCACCAAGTTCCATATTTTGAAATACGGCGGCTCTAGCCATATTCCCTTTTTCACTTCTGCAGTCTCGTGCAAAGTGTCCTTCCTTTCCACAGATGTAGCACTTGCATTTGGAAATCCTGCTCCTATCATCTTTATATTTCCTCTTGAAGACCTTGATGTGGGTTTTGTGGGGTTTACCTTTGTATGTTGTTGATCTTCTGAGGCCGTATTTCTTTGTTGCTTTTATAATATCCGGGGATTGGGATGTTAGAACAGAAGTCAAGTGCTCTTAATTCTTTTTGTAGGGCAGCTTCTTTGCACATTTCTGCAACAAAGCTATGTGTGAACTTGATCGCTGGTAGGACTCCTGATCCAAGACCAGGATATTTGGCTCTAAATAATTCTTCAATTTTCTTTGATAATATTGGTGGAAGTTTGGTGAAGAATTTCTCTGTTGTGGATGGGAAGAACATCTTGCCTGATTTTGAAGCCAAAATCCTGAATTCATCAAGGAATTTCCATAGGTCTTTTGTGTGTTCACAGGTGAGTCGTTCAAGATCTCTGTAGGCTGCATCTTGTTCTTCAGTAGATCCTCGGTAGGGGTCTTCCAGAAGAATAATTTGGCGAACTTGTGAAGTAATGTTTTGTGGGTCGTCCGCTATAGCCTCTAGTGTGGTGTAGGCATCAGGGTACATGGTTCGCCATTGTTGCCACATTCTTTTTTCATTTTCTCCAAATAGATTTTCAACAAATGCAAGTTTTGCTTTGTTGTCAGGCCAATCTTGGTCGTTGAGTCTATTAATTGTTATAGACTCCCATCTGGAGATTACGTCTGCCCATAAGCCTGGATCTGCTGGTAGGATTAGTAAAACTCCTGTGCCGAGGTGGGCTGGTGGTAATGTCCACTGCTGATTATAGTATTCACCATATCCTCCTTTAAACACTCTATTGGTTCTTGGATAGTTGAACCCTGTGGGTTGCTGCTGTTGTTGCTGTCTAGCAGGTGGGTAGGTTGGGAGACCCATATTATGATCACTTGGAGGATCATATTGTCCGCTTTCTTCTGTATTTGGGAAGGCTAACAGCTCTAGGTCTCTTCTGAGCTTTCGGATTCTTGGATATTCCATAGCGTCTTCTTCGGTTGTGACGGCAACTGTTTTTTATGTGTTTATCGCACCAAAGGGGTCTTTCTGATCATGTTCATCTTCGTCTTGTTCATCATCCGTCTCCCAGCCGGAAGGTATGATGTCCTCTATTGCAATTGTTTCAGAAGGGGGATCATATTTGACCAGATAGTCAAATTTTCCAGATGGCTCTCCTAGAGTATCCCAATTGTTTTGTTGAATAAATGCCCCAATAAATTCTTCTTCAGGCTCATCTTGCTCAAGGACTTCTCTATCATTATTGTCAACAGAGTATCTTCTAGGTTCTGGCCTTCGTGAGTATCTTGTGAACTTTAAGCTTTGTGATCTGTCAAGCCTGTTATTGACAGCTACTCCGATTGGAACTCTGACTGTTGCTTGAGTTGATGGTTGAAGGTGCCAACTTCTTCCCTCAAGGTCTGATATGCTTAGATTCTCGCCTGGAATTGCTATGATTCCGCTTGTTTCCAGGTGGTCTACTGCATTTTGGACTTCATATTCAAAGCCTATGTAGCTGGTGTTTGATAATCTTCCGGTGAGATTAATGGTTACCAGGAGGTTGCTTTCTCCTCCTTGCCATGCTTCATAGCCATGAGTTTGGATTGCAACTTCAATGTGGTTATGGAAATCTTCTGTGCTTATCATCATATTTGGCACCATATAGATTAACTGCGTTCCTGCAGATAAGTCTATTTCCATTGTCCCTATGATGGCTGTACTGTTTTCCCATCTAGTATCACGGAGTACTGCTAGTGCCATAGTCCCTGCTCCTCTCCTATGGAGTGCATGTATGCGGATCATAATTAATCCCATGTGTACATGTTGCAACCCTGATTCTTGAAGTTGTCTGTAACTTTGATCATTACAGAGCCTTATATTTGTCTGTTGCCCTTCTGTTACCAGTATCCTTCTTTCTGAATAGTGTTGATACACTCTGTGACGAACTGTGGTTCTGTTGTTGGAGTACAGGACTTCTGCCGGAACGAGACTTGCCCTTCTGCTTCTTGAAAGTTCTAGTTGTCTTTCTGGGCTAACCATGGATTCTAAGGTTCTGTTGTAACTTGTTCCAAACGTCCTCTGAAGACTTCTTCTTGTGTTGTACTGAAGTCGTTGAATCTGTTGATATCCTCGTATCTGATCTTCTTGTGTTGGTGGTTGAGTCTGGGTTACAGATTCTCTGTTAAGAACGGCTGCCCTGTGGCTCATTTTCTCGAGTCTTTCTTGTATTCTTCTTTAAATATTATGTTGGGATCTTGGTAAAAGTATATAGGACCTTGTTTTCTTGAAGTGACTGTTTTTTCCGTAATTGAAACTTTGTCTAACCGTTTGGATAAGCTGATGATGGATTCTTCAAGGTCTGCGGGTGTTGCTTCTTTTCCACGACTGACTTCCTTTTGTAGTCTTTCAACCTTTTCTTCTATTTCTGAAAGCTTCTGGTTTTGCTTTATTACTAGATATAATAGGGTGTTGTTTTGTTTAATTATGGCTGCGTTTTGCGCTGCTACACCACTTTTGTAATCAGATGGTTTTGCAAATCCAACTGCAGGTGAATCAAAGTCTTCTGTTGCACCGACGGCTTCCTGATAGTCCGAACTAGCTCTGACACTAGCTAGGCTCATGAGGTTAAGAAGGCTCTTACTTCATGCAGAAGGCGTTCAACCTTCTGGATCTTCTGATTAAGGTCTTCCGTGAGTTTGAGTGCTTCTTTCTCAACCAATTTTGGTTGCTCGGCTATTCTTTGAACTAGATCGAGAACTTGACTTTTAGTGAGGGGTTGATATTGATGTACTTCAAACGAGATTTGCTGTAGGCTTTTTCTGGTTTCACTCTGGGTTTTTCTTATCAATTCCTCACAGGTTTCTAAACGAAGTTGTAATTCCTTTTGATTTTCAAGTATCTGATGAAAACGTTTGATGCAAACTTTTGCGTGTAAAAGTAGTTTATCATGAATACAGGAAATATTATTACTTAAAACTGGCAGCTTGACCTTTTGAGTTTCTTCAAGGTTGAGATATTCAAGGTTAGCAGTTCGGGAATGTTTATACCAATCTGCTATATCTTGTTCAAAACGATCAGTCATAGAAAATAATAACTTCTGTATTTATACTAAGGGAGTTACTATTCTTATTGGACTTGTGGATGCTAAAATTCTTTGAAAAATGTTCACGTTTCGACACATAATTCCCCCTTCTGGGTACTTGATCGCGTGTACTTTGGCTTTTACATTAGTTTTTGAAAACAGGACCCACATAAATAAGAAATCCAATAACAACCGTTTAGGATAATACAGACGATATTACTTTAAATAACCAAAGATTTTTAAACAAAACTAGAAGAAAGGTACAAATATCCTTTTCCTGCAAACCTTGAATGGGCTTTTAAGCTACCATGCTTATAAACGCTTTGTTCATAAGCTCTGATACCAAATATACGTGGAGCCAGATACTGTCGACTCTCAAAATCTTAGAGTTTCCTTTAAGCTTCAGATTCGAATTCCTCCATTCGTGTTTATAAACGCTTTGTTCATAAGCTCTGATACCAAATAAAAATATTTACCAGGAAAGTATTTTTATTCTAAGAAAGTATTTTTATTCTAAGAACAAAGACTAAATCTTAGAATATTCAAACATATTTATTAAAACTTACTTGTAAGAAAGTATTTTTATTCTAAGAACAAAGACTAAATCTTAGAATATTCAAACATATTTATTAAAACTTACTTGAAAAAAAAAGGTTTAAGAACTTCCAACTTATATTTCACACAATATGATTCTTACAAGGGAGATAGAGAGAGAAGTGTATATGCTTTTCGATGCCTCTCTATCGGAAAATAAACACACTTATTTATACAAGATTTTAAGTGGACAACTCAATTATAGAGAAAACCCACGATAAGGTAGCTGGACCACCTATTATTCAAACTTATTCACAGCTGGCTTCAATAATTCTCAGGACTGCTGTGAGGTGGGGCAGGTTTCTAGAGAAAATTTGACAAACCAGGCAAAGTAGGATAATAATTTAAACAAACAGACAAACAGCTGTAAAGTGGTCCGAACACGTTGCTTTTTAGAGTCGACAGTATCTGGCTCCACGTATATTGGTTCTCTTCGAAAGAAGGCCTAGTGTATGGAGTATAGCGTCATCCCATCCGTCATCTTCAAGAATGTAACTGGTACAGTTACATTCTTCCTCTTTGTTATTGTCTCCTGTGGAATCGTCATCCCTTACGTATCCGAGGCCCGTACGATAATATTTGTGAGTTTCATATGGGCCTAGTTTTTTATTCGTGTCTTGTGATTCATCAGTCCAGTCTCCTTTAGGCTTGTATGCATGGACCGGGTTGTTTCTGAAAATGGGCTTTTCCTCTTCTTCAGTTATGCAGTTGATTGACAGGGAATTGTTAGGCCTTTGGGCTCTTTTTGCCTGATCTATGATTTCTTTTCCTTGGGCTTTGGTTTGGCTTTGGGCTTCAACTTTATTAGCTCGTATTGAGTATGTTCCAAAACGTGCTCCATACCATTCCCATCTTCCGCTATCGTCATGGGTTTCTGCTTCATACCATTGGGTTTTACAATTTTTCTCCTTTTTATGGGCTTCATGAAATTGGGCCAGATTCATGTTTGCCATGCTTTGTGGTTTTAAGGTTGAAGGACTTTCTTGAGTAAATCTTTGGGCTAAAGGGTAAGTAACTTCCTGCGGTTGGTCCTTGGTTTTGATTATGGGTTTTGGTAGTAACTTCAATTCTTCCAAAAGGCTTTGCATTTGCTTGAGTTCTTCCATCCTTTGGTCTTTACTAATTCTCTTATCCTGGATTGCTTCTTCGGCTACTTTCATTATCATCTTGGCCTCTGGCTGCTTCTCGTGATCCTGCAAACAAAAGGTTACCATTCGTGATAAGGAGTCTGCTAAAACATTTTGTTTCCCATCAATATGTTCGATATTGATTTGTACTCCAGTTCCTGTAACTGCATCTGTAAACTTTAACCACCGGACTCTTGAGGCTTTGTTGGAATTAGTTTTGTTGTAAAAACTAATTATTGCCTGGCAATCAGTTCTGAGGGTTATTTCCTTCTTGTCTAAGTAATGGATCTTCAATTTCTCCAGTGTGTTTATGCAGGCATTGATTTCAGCGTCAATGGTGGATTGTATAGTTTTAAACCTCCCGCTGGTATAGGCGCAAACTTGTTCTTGAGACTTTGGGTCTCCTTTCTTGTTCTTCCACTTGCAAATTCCTCCCCATCCTTCCATGCATCCATCCGTTTCTAGGATTAAATAGGCTTCTTTTGGTGGGATTTGAAGGTCTGGTAACTCTTGAACTTGCCTCTTTATCTTCTTTATCAGTTCGTAATCTGAAGGTTTGAGCCTTTTGTCTCCATGCAGGCTTGTTTTTTCATATAGGGGTCCAAGTAAGATACCAAGCTTTGGGATATATCCTCTTGCGTAATTAAGAATTCCTAAGAATGATCGTAGGCCTGCTTTTGTCTTCATATTTTCTTCATTGAAATCAACAATTTTCTTAATTATGTGTGGTTGGAGTTTAAGCTTCTGCCTTCCAACGACTGCTCCGAGGAAATCTATTTCTGTTACTGCAATCTTCATTTTTGTTGGAGAGAGGACGAGGCCAAATTCTTTGCACTTTTGAACCAATATCCTTAAATGGTGTTTATGTTGCTCTTCGTTTTCTGAGAAGACCAAAATGCCGTCAATGTAAACTGCGATAAAATTTTCCGTTCCTCTAAAACATCGATCCATTTTTCGTTGGAAGATTGCTGGGGCATTTTTTAGCCCAAATGGCATAACTAGCCATTCATATAATCCTCCTGGTACCAGAAAAGCAGTCCATGGTATGGATGCTTCTTCCATTGCTACTTGATGGAATCCTGATTTTAAATCAAATTTGGAATAAATCTTGGATCTCCCGATTCTGTGTAGCAACGTGTTAATACCTGGCAGAGAGTATTGATCTTTGTACGTATTGTCATTCAATGTTCGATAATTGAAGACCATACGTTCCTTTCCTTTTATCTCTTCACCAGTTTTGGTGTCGATTGTTGTGCCTGAGTTGACTAACATGGCCATGGTCCTGTGTCTACTTGAACTGTGTCTTATAACTCCTAATTGTAGTAGAGCATCAATGTGCCTTTTGAAGGCGTCTTCCATGGCTGGTGTCACGTGCTTGAGAGGCTTGTCTTGTATTGTGATATCAGGGTTGATGATATCAATTTTGCACAACTCTCCATTCTTTCGCTAGTGTTTCAACGGTTCTTCACCAATATAGCCTTGTTGCTTAAGCTCTTGGATGACTGGGTTGAAATCTTTTGAGAGATTTAGTCTAATCTCTGGTATAGCAGGTGAAGTTACATATGCTTCCTGTAACATTTGATGAGCTTCATCGTCGTACCAGTCCCATCCTTGAACTTCTTCGACTGCAGCAACCTCTGCCTGGGGGAAAGATCTTATTTTTGTAACCCTTTTGTACAAGGTTATTTCGTCCCCTTCAATTTGAATTCCTCCATTCATGGCTTTTGTGAAATTTTCTTCCGATGAGCATTTCTATCCCATCACTTATGCTCATATCAAGAACATAGATCAGAGGCATTCTGAATTTATTACCTTCAATCACAAAGTAGCCAGGTTTAATTTTGTGATCTGCAGGCTGCCGTGAGTTAACACCATTGAAATAAACAGTTCGTTCAAGTGGTTCTAAGGCTTCTTGTGGTATGACTGCCTTGCTTACACAGCAAGCGTTTGCACCAGTATCTAAAATAACATTTACTTTGAACATCTGGATGCCTTGGATTTCGAATTCAACGGTGACATTGTATAGTTTGTTTGTCACCTTTCTTACTTTGGGTTCTTCAACTGTATTCATTGAATGGTGGACTTCTGTTTCGATGAACACTTTGGCTGACTTCTGGGTTTCTAAGGGTGGGAATTGTTCATTCGAGTAAGGATTTTGAGAGTCTTGGTATGGGGTTTCTGGTTCGGGCGTGTTTATTTCTTGGAAGCATCTTATCTCTTCCTCTAAATCTTTTATCTTTTCTCTTGCCATTCTAAGCTGATCTTTAAGAATATGAACATCCATAATTCTATTATGCAGCTGATGTTCATAGTCTTTCTGCATGTTTGCTATTTCAACTCTTTGCTCCATTAGAGTTTCCTTTAAGCTTCGTATTTCATTTTGCAGTTTTAGAGTGTCAATGTCTCTATTTAAGAGCGCATGCCCTTCAGTCCTAAGTCTTTCTGCATATTCCTTGGCTTGATCTTGGAGGGCTTGTTTGAAATTCTTGTCTTTTTCTTGCAAAAGTTCTTTTAGCAACTGAACCTCTCGTTGGGTACTTTCAGCAATTCTTTCTTCTCTTTTGATTGTTATCCTTTTGCCAAGGTAATTGAAGGCACAAAGAGCACATGTTGTGAGCTTACAGTGTGAGCAATGTAACCTGGACCTATGTGTTGTAGCTATCCCACAATAATAGCACATCACATGGTTTGTCAGACCATTTTCTTCCCAATTATGCTGACAATTTTTGCTATTTTGAGGAAGTTGTTTGTCTGGCCTCCATGAGCCCACTTCCTGTGTTTGCTTTTGAATTTGTGAAGAACTTCCTGGATGGAACATAAAACATGTTTCTTCAAGTGGTGATTCATTGATTAATGTCCCAATGTTCTGATTTGTTTTTCCTTGCTCTCCTTCAGAAAAACTATAAACACTAGAATCATCATTGTCGGCTGAAATGACATCCCATTCATCACCAAGTTCCATATTTTGAAATACGGCGGCTCTAGCCATATTCCCTTTTTCACTTCTGCAGTCTCGTGCAAAGTGTCCTTCCTTTCCACAGATGTAGCACTTGCATTTGGAAATCCTGCTCCTATCATCTTTATATTTCCTCTTGAAGACCTTGATGTGGGTTTTGTGGGGTTTACCTTTGTATGTTGTTGATCTTCTGAGGCCGTATTTCTTTGTTGCTTTATAATATCCGGGGATTGGGATGTTAGAACAGAAGTCAAGTGCTCTTAATTCTTTTTGTAGGGCAGCTTCTTTGCACATTTCTGCAACAAAGCTATGTGTGAACTTGATCGCTGGTAGGACTCCTGATCCAAGACCAGGATATTTGGCTCTAAATAATTCTTCAATTTTCTTTGATAATATTGGTGGAAGTTTGGTGAAGAATTTCTCTGTTGTGGATGGGAAGAACATCCTGCCTGATTTTGAAGCCAAAATCCTGAATTCATCAAGGAATTTCCGTAGGTCTTTTGTGTGTTCACAGGTGAGTCGTTCAAGATCTCTGTAGGCTGCATCTTGTTCTTCAGTAGATCTTTTACCAAGATCCCAACATAATATTTAAAGAAGAATACAAGAAAGACTCGAGAAAATGAGCCACATGGCAGCCGTTCTTAACAGAGAATCTGTAACCCAGACTCAACCACCAACACAAGAAGATCAGATACGAGGATATCAACAGATTCAACGACTTCAGTACAACACAAGAAGAAGTCTTCAGAGGACGTTTGGAACAAGGTACAACAGAACCTTAGAATCCATGGTTAGCCCAGAAAGACAACTAGAACTTTCAAGAAGTAGAAGGGCAAGTCTCGTTCCGGCAGAAGTCCTGTACTCTAACAACAGAACCACAGTTCGTCACATAGTGTATCAACACTATTTAGAAAGAAGGATACTGGTAACAGAAGGGCAACAGACAAATATAAGGCTCTGTAATGATCAAAGTTACAGACAACTTCAAGAATCAGGGTTGCAACATGTACACATGGGATTAATTATGATCCGCATACATGCACTCCATAGGAGAGGAGCAGGGACTATGGCACTAGCAGTACTCCGTGATACTAGATGGGAAAACAATACAGCCATCATAGGGACAATGGAAATAGACTTATCTGCAGGAACGCAGTTAATCTATATGGTGCCAAATATGATGATAAGCACAGAAGATTTCCATAACCACATTGAAGTTGCAATCCAAACTCATGGCTATGAAGCATGGCAAGGAGGAGAAAGCAACCTCCTGGTAACGATTAATCTCACCGGAAGATTATCAAACACCAGCTACATGGGCTTTGAATATGAAGTCCAAAATGCAGTAGACCACCTGGAAACAAGCGGAATCATAGCAATTCCAGGCGAGAATCTAAGCATATCAGACCTTGAGGGAAGAAGTTTCCTTTAAGCATCTTATCTCTTCCTCTAAATGTTTTTAGAGGAACTTGCCTCTTTATCTTCTTTATCAGTTCGTAATCTGAAGGTTTGAGCCTTTTGTCTCCATGCAGGCTTGTTTTTTCATATAGAGGTCCAAGTAAGATACCAAGCTTTGGGATATATCCTCTTGCGTAATTAAGAATTCCTAAGAATGATCGTAGGCCTGCTTTTGTCTTCATATTTTCTTCATTGAAATCAACAATTTTCTTAATTATGTGTGGTTGGAGTTTAAGCTTCTGCCTTCCAACGACTGCTCCGAGGAAATCTATTTATGTTACTGCAATCTTCATTTTTGTTGGAGAGAGGACGAGGCCAAATTCTTTGCACTTTTGAACCAATATCCTTAAATGGTGTTTATGTTGCTCTTCGTTTTCTGAGAAGACCAAAATGTCGTATATGTAAACTGCGATAAAATTTTCCGTTCCTCTAAAACATCGATCCATTTTTCGTTGGAAGATTGCTGGGGCATTTTTTAGCCCAAATGGCATAACTAGCCATTCATATAATCCTCCTGGTACCAGAAAAGCAGTCCATGGTATGGATGCTTCTTCCATTGCTACTTGATGGAATACTGACTTTAAATCAAATTTGGAATAAATCTTGGATCTCCCGATTCTGTGTAGCAACGTGTTAATACCTGGCAGAGAGTATTGATCTTTGTACGTATTGTCATTCAATGTTCGATAATTGAAGACCATACGTTCCTTTCCTTTTATCTCTTCACCAGTTTTGGTGTCGATTGTTGTGCCTGAGTTGACTAACATGGCCATGGTCCTGTGTCTACTTGAACTGTGTCTTATAACTCCTAATTGTAGTAGAGCATCAATGTGCCTTTTGAAGGCGTCTTCCATGGCCGGTGTCACGTGCTTGAGAGGCTTGTCTTGTATTGTGATATCAGGGTTGATTATATCAAAATATTTACCAGGAAAGTATTTTTATTCTAAGAAAGTATTTTTATTCTAAGAACAAAGACTAAATCTTAGAATATTCAAACATATTTATTAAAACTTACTTGTAAGAAAGTATTTTTATTCTAAGAACAAAGACTAAATCTTAGAATATTCAAACATATTTATTAAAACTTACTTGAAAAAAAGGTTTAAGAACTTCCAACTTATATTTCACACAATATGATTCTTACAAGGGAGATAGAGAGAGAAGTGTATATGCTTTTCGATGCCTCTCTATCGGAAAATAAACACACTTATTTATACAAGATTTTAAGTGGACAACTCAATTATAGAGAAAACCCACGATAAGGTAGCTGGACCACCTATTATTCAAACTTATTCACAGCTGGCTTCAATAATTCTCAGGACTGCTGTGAGGTGGGGCAGGTTTCTAGAGAAAATTTGACAAACCAGGCAAAGTAGGATAATAATTTAAACAAACAGACAAACAGCTGTAAAGTGGTCCGAACACGTTGCTTTTTAGAGTCGACAGTATCTGGCTCCACGTATATTGGTTCTCTTCAAAAGAAGGCCTAGTGTATGGAGTATAGCGTCATTCCATCCGTCATCTTCAAGAATATAACTGGTACAGTTACATTCTTCCTCTTTGTTATTGTCTCCTGTGGAATCGTCATCCCTTACGTATCCGAGGCCCGTACGATAATATTTGTGAGTTTCATATGGGCCTAGTTTTTTATTCGTGTCTTGTGATTCATCAGTCCAGTCTCCTTTAGGCTTGTATGCATGGACCGGGTTGTTTCTGAAAATGGGCTTTTCCTCTTCTTCAGTTATGCAGTTGATTGACAGGGAATTGTTAGGCCTTTGGGCTCTTTTTGCCTGATCTATGATTTCTTTTCCTTGGGCTTTGGTTTGGCTTTGGGCTTCAACTTTATTAGCTCGTATTGAGTATGTTCCAAAACGTGCTCCATACCATTCCCATCTTCCGCTATCGTCATGGGTTTCTGCTTCATACCATTGGGTTTTACAATTTTTCTCCTTTTTATGGGCTTCATGAAATTGGGCCAGATTCATGTTTGCCATGCTTTGTGGTTTTAAGGTTGAAGGACTTTCTTGAGTAAATCTTTGGGCTAAAGGGTAAGTAACTTCCTGCGGTTGGTCCTTGGTTTTGATTATGGGTTTTGGTAGTAACTTCAATTCTTCCAAAAGGCTTTGCATTTGCTTGAGTTCTTCCATCCTTTGGTCTTTACTAATTCTCTTATCCTGGATTGCTTCTTCGGCTACTTTCATTATCATCTTGGCCTCTGGCTGCTTCTCGTGATCCTGCAAACAAAAGGTTACCATTCGTGATAAGGAGTCTGCTAAAACATTTTGTTTCCCATCAATATGTTCGATATTGATTTGTACTCCAGTTCCTGTAACTGCATCTGTAAACTTTAACCACCGGACTCTTGAGGCTTTGTTGGAATTAGTTTTGTTGTAAAAACTAATTATTGCCTGGCAATCAGTTCTGAGGGTTATTTCCTTCTTGTCTAAGTAATGGATCTTCAATTTCTCCAGTGTGTTTATGCAGGCATTGATTTCAGCGTCAATGGTGGATTGTATAGTTTTAAACCTCCCGCTGGTATAGGCGCAAACTTGTTCTTGAGACTTTGGGTCTCCTTTCTTGTTCTTCCACTTGCAAATTCCTCCCCATCCTTCCATGCATCCATCCGTTTCTAGGATTAAATAGGCTTCTTTTGGTGGGATTTGAAGGTCTGGTAACTCTTGAACTTGCCTCTTTATCTTCTTTATCAGTTCGTAATCTGAAGGTTTGAGCCTTTTGTCTCCATGCAGGCTTGTTTTTTCATATAGGGGTCCAAGTAAGATACCAAGCTTTGGGATATATCCTCTTGCGTAATTAAGAATTCCTAAGAATGATCGTAGGCCTGCTTTTGTCTTCATATTTTCTTCATTGAAATCAGCAATTTTCTTAATTATGTGTGGTTGGAGTTTAAGCTTCTGCCTTCCAACGACTGCTCCGAGGAAATCTATTTCTGTTACTGCAATCTTCATTTTTGTTGGAGAGAGGACGAGGCCAAATTCTTTGCACTTTTGAACCAATATCCTTAAATGGTGTTTATGTTGCTCTTCGTTTTCTGAGAAGACCAAAATGTCGTCAATGTAAACTGCGATAAAATTTTCCGTTCCTCTAAAACATCGATCCATTTTTCGTTGGAAGATTGCTGGGGCATTTTTTAGCCCAAATGGCATAACTAGCCATTCATATAATCCTCCTGGTACCAGAAAAGCAGTCCATGGTATGGATGCTTCTTCCATTGCTACTTGATGGAATCCTGATTTTAAATCAAATTTGGAATAAATCTTGGATCTCCCGATTCTGTGTAGCAACGTGTTAATACCTGGCAGAGAGTATTGATCTTTGTACGTATTGTCATTCAATGTTCGATAATTGAAGACCATACGTTCCTTTCCTTTTATCTCTTCACCAGTTTTGGTGTCGATTGTTGTGCCTGAGTTGACTAACATGGCCATGGTCCTGTGTCTACTTGAACTGTGTCTTATAACTCCTAATTGTAGTAGAGCATCAATGTGCCTTTTGAAGGCGTCTTCCATGGCCGGTGTCACGTGCTTGAGAGGCTTGTCTTGTATTGTGATATCAGGGTTGATGATATCAATTTTGCACAACTCTTCATTCTTTCGCCAGTGTTTCAACGGTTCTTCACCAATATAGCCTTGTTGCTTAAGCTCTTGGATGACTGGGTTGAAATCTTTTAAGAGATTTAGACTAATCTCTGGTATAGCAGGTGAAGTTACATATGCTTCCTGTAACATTTGATGAGCTTCATCGTCGTACCAGTCCCATCCTTGAACTTCTTCGACTGCAGCAACCTCTGCCTGGGGGAAAGATCTTATTTTTGTAACCCTTTTGTACAAGGTTATTTCGTCCCCTTCAATTCGAATTCCTCCATTCATGGCTCTTGTGAAATTCGTTCCGATGAGCATTTGTATCCCATCACTTATGCTCATATCAAGAACATAGATCAGAGGCATTCTGAATTTATTACCTTCAATCACAAAGTAGCCAGGTTTAATTTTGTGATCTGCAGGTTGCCGTGAGTTAACACCATTGAAATAAACAGTTCGTTCAAGTGGTTCTAAGGCTTCTTGTGGTATGACTGCCTTGCTTACACAGCAAGCGGTTGCACCAGTATCTAAAATAGCATTTACTTTGAACATCTGGACGCCTTGGATTTCGAATTCAACGGTGACATTGTATAGTTTGTTTGTCACCTTTCTTACTTTGGGTTCTTCATTTGTATTCATTGAATGGTGGAATTCTGTTTCGATGAACACTTTGGCTGACTTCTGTGTTTCTAAGGGTGGGAATTGTTCATTCGAGTAAGGATTTTGAGAGTCTTGGTATGGGGTTTCTGGTTCGGGCGTGTTTATTTCTTGGAAGCATCTTATCTCTTCCTCTAAATCTTTTATCTTTTCTCTTGCCATTCTAAGCTGATCTTTAAGAATATGAACATCCATAATTCTATTATGCAGCTGATGTTCATAGTCTTTCTGCATGTTTGCTATTTCAACTCTTTGCTCCATTAGAGTTTCCTTTAAGCTTCGTATTTCATTTTGCAGTTTTAGAGTGTCAATGTCTCTATTTAAGAGCGCATGCCCTTCAGTCCTGAGTCTTTCTGCATATTCCTTGGCTTGATCTTGGAGGGCTTGTTTGAAATTCTTGTCTTTTTCTTGCAAAAGTTCTTTTAGCAACTGAACCTCTCGTTGGGTACTTTCAGCAATTCTTTCTTCTCTTTTGATTGTTATCCTTTTGCCAAGGTAATTGAAGGCACAAAGAGCACATGTTGTGAGCTTACAGTGTGAGCAATGTAACCTGGACCTATGTGTTGTAGCTATTCCACAATAATAGCACATCACATGGTTTGTCAGACCATTTTCTTCCCAATTATGCTGACAATTTTTGCTATTTTGAGGAAGTTGTTTGTCTGGCCTCCATGAGCCCACTTCCTGTGTTTGCTTTTGAATTTGTGAAGAACTTCCTGGATGGAACATAAAACATGTTTCTTCAAGTGGTGATTCATTGATTAATGTCCCAATGTTCTGATTTGTTTTTCCTTGCTCTCCTTCGGAAAAACTATAAACACTAGAATCATCATTGTCGGCTGAAATGACATCCCATTCATCACCAAGTTCCATATTTTGAAATACGACGGCTCTAGCCATATTCCCTTTTTCACTTCTGCCGTCTCGTGCAAAGTGTCCTTCCTTTCCACAGATGTAGCACTTGCATTTGGAAATCCTGCTCCTATCATCTTTATATTTCCTCTTGAAGACCTTGATGTGGGTTTTGTGGGGTTTACCTTTGTATGTTGTTGATCTTCTGAGGCCGTATTTCTTTGTTGCTTTATAATATCCGGGGATTGGGATGTTAGAACAGAAGTCAAGTGCTCTTAATTCTTTTTGTAGGGCAGCTTCTTTGCACATTTCTGCAACAAAGCTATGTGTGAACTTGATCGCTGGTAGGACTCCTGATCCAAGACCAGGATATTTGGCTCTAAATAATTCTTCAATTTTCTTTGATAATATTGGTGGAAGTTTGGTGAATAATTTCTCTGTTGTGGATGGGAAGAACATCCTGCCTGATTTTGAAGCCAAAATCCTGAATTCATCAAGGAATTTCCATAGGTCTTTTGTGTGTTCACAGGTGAGTCGTTCAAGATCTCTGTAGGCTGCATCTTGTTCTTCAGTAGATCCTCGGTAGGGGTCTTCCAGAAGAATAATTTGGCGAACTTGTGAAGTAATGTTTTGTGGGTCGTCCGCTATAGCCTCTAGTGTGGTGTAGGCATCAGGGTACATGGTTCGCCATTGTTGCCACATTCTTTTTTCATTTTCTCCAAATAGATTTTCAACAAATGCAAGTTTTGCTTTGTTGTCAGGCCAATCTTGGTCGTTGAGGCTATTAATTGTTATAGACTCCCATCTGGAGATTACGTCTGCCCATAAGCCTGGATCTGCTGGTAGGATTAGTAAAACTCCTGTGCCGAGGTGGGCTGGTGGTAATGTCCACTGCTGATTATAGTATTCACCATATCCTCCTTTAAACACTCTATTGGTTCTTGGATAGTTGAACCCTGTGGGTTGCTGCTGTTGTTGCTGTCTAGCAGGTGGGTAGGTTGGGAGACCCATATTATGATCACTTGGAGGATCATATTGTCCGCTTTCTTCTGTATTTGGGAAGGCTAACTGCTCTAGGTCTCTTCTGAGCTTTCGGATTCTTGGATATTCCATAGCGTCTTCTTCGGTTGTGACGGCAACTGTTTTTTCTGTGTTTATCGCACCAAAGGGGTCTTTCTGATCATGTTCATCTTCGTCTTGTTCATCATCCGTCTCCCAGCCGGAAGGTATGATGTCCTCTATTGCAATTGTTTCAGAAGGGGATCATATTTGACCAGATAGTCAAATTTTCCAGATGGCTCTCCTAGAGTATCCCAATTGTTTTGTTGAATAAATGCCCCAATAAATTCTTCTTCAGGCTCATCTTGCTCAAGGACTTCTCTATCATTATTGTCAACAGAGTATCTTCTAGGTTCTGGCCTTCGTGAGTATCTTGTGAACTTTAAGCTTTGTGATCTGTCAAGCCTGTTATTGACAGCTACTCCGATTGGAACTCTGACTGTTGCTTGAGTTGATGGTTGAAGGTGCCAACTTCTTCCCTCAAGGTCTGATATGCTTAGATTCTCGCCTGGAATTGCTATGATTCCGCATGTTTCCAGGTGGTCTACTGCATTTTGGACTTCATATTCAAAGCCCATGTAGCTGGTGTTTGATAATCTTCCGGTGAGATTAATGGTTACCAGGAGGTTGCTTTCTCCTCCTTGCCATGCTTCATAGCCATGAGTTTGGATTGCAACTTCAATGTGGTTATGGAAATCTTATGTGCTTATCATCATATTTGGCACCATATAGATTAACTGCGTTCCTGCAGATAAGTCTATTTCCATTGTCCCTATGATGGCTGTACTGTTTTCCCATCTAGTATCACGGAGTACTGCTAGTGCCATAGTCCCTGCTCCTCTCCTATGGAGTGCATGTATGCGGATCATAATTAATCCCATGTGTACATGTTGCAACCCTGATTCTTGAAGTTGTCTGTAACTTTGATCATTACAGAGCCTTATATTTGTCTGTTGCCCTTCTGTTACCAGTATCCTTCTTTCTGAATAGTGTTGATACACTCTGTGACGAACTGTGGTTCTGTTGTTGGAGTACAGGACTTCTGCCGGAACGAGACTTGCCCTTCTGCTTCTTGAAAGTTCTAGTTGTCTTTCTGGGCTAACCATGGATTCTAAGGTTCTGTTGTACCTTGTTCCAAACGTCCTCTGAAGACTTCTTCTTGTGTTGTACTGAAGTCGTTGAATCTGTTGATATCCTCGTATCTGATCTTCTTGTGTTGGTGGTTGAGTCTGGGTTACAGATTCTCTGTTAAGAACGGCTGCCCTGTGGCTCATTTTCTCGAGTCTTTCTTGTATTCTTCTTTAAATATTATGTTGGGATCTTGGTAAAAGTATATAGGACCTTGTTTTCTTGAAGTGACTGTTTTTTCCGTAATTGAAACTTTGTCTAACCGTTTGGATAAGCTGATGATGGATTCTTCAAGGTCTGCGGGTGTTGCTTCTTTTCCACGACTGACTTCCTTTTGTAGTCTTTCAACCTTTTCTTCTATTTCTGAAAGCTTCTGGTTTTGCTTTATTACTAGATATAATAGGGTGTTGTTTTGTTTAATTATGGCTGCGTTTTGCGCTGCTACACCACTTTTGTAATCAGATGGTTTTGCAAATCCAACTGCAGGTGAATCAAAGTCTTCTGTTGCACCGACGGCTTCCTGATAGTCCGAACTAGCTCTGACACTAGCTAGGCTCATGAGGTTAAGAAGGCTCTTACTTCATGCAGAAGGCGTTCAACCTTCTGGATCTTCTGATTAAGGTCTTCCGTGAGTTTGAGTGCTTCTTTCTCAACCAATTTTGGTTGCTCGGCTATTCTTTGAACTAGATCGAGAACTTGACTTTTAGTGAGGGGTTGATATTGATGTACTTCAAACGAGATTTGCTGTAGGCTTTTTCTGGTTTCACTCTGGGTTTTTCTTATCAATTCCTCACAGGTTTCTAAATGAAGTTGTAATTCCTTTTGATTTTCAAGTATCTGATGAAAACGTTTGATGCAAACTTTTGAGTGTAAAAGTAGTTTATCATGAATACAGGAAATATTATTACTTAAAACTGGCAGCTTGACCTTTTGAGTTTCTTTAAGGTTGAGATATTCAAGGTTAGCAGTTCGGGAATGTTTATACCAATCTGCTATATCTTGTTCAAAACGATCAGTCATAGAAAATAATAACTTCTGTATTTATACTAAGGGTGTTACTATTCTTATTGGACTTGTGGATGCTAAAATTCTTTGAAAAATGTTCACGTTTCCACACATAATTCCCCCTTCTGGGTACTTGATCGCGTGTACTTTGGCTTTTACATTAGTTTTTGAAAACAGGACCCACATAAATAAGAAATCCAATAACAACCGTTTAGGATAATACAGACGATATTACTTTAAATAACCAAAGATTTTTAAACAAAACTAGAAGAAAGGTACAAATATCCTTTTCCTGCAAACCTTGAATGGGCTTTTAAGCTACCATGCTTATAAACGCTTTGTTCATAAGCTCTGATACCAAATAAAAATATTTACCAGGAAAGTATTTTTATTCTAAGAAAGTATTTTTATTCTAAGAACAAAGACTAAATCTTAGAATATTCAAACATATTTATTAAAACTTACTTGTAAGAAAGTATTTTTATTCTAAGAACAAAGACTAAATCTTAGAATATTCAAACATATTTATTAAACCTTACTTGAAAAAAAAAGGTTTAAGAACTTCCAACTTATATTTCACACAATATGATTCTTACAAGGGAGATAGAGAGAGAAGTGTATATGTTTTTCGATGCCTCTCTATCGGAAAATAAACACACTTATTTATACAAGATTTTAAGTGGACAACTCAATTATAGAGAAAACCCACGATAAGGTAGCTGGACCACCTATTATTCAAACTTATTCACAGCTGGCTTCAATAATTCTCAGGACTGCTGTGAGGTGGGGCAGGTTTCTAGAGAAAATTTGACAAACCAGGCAAAGTAGGATAATAATTTAAACAAACAGACAAACAGCTGTAAAGTGGTCCGAACACATTGCTTTTTAGAGTCGACAGTATCTGGCTCCACGTATATTGGTTCTCTTCGAAAGAAGGCCTAGTGTATGGAATAATTTAAACAAACAGACAAACAGCTGTAAATTGGTCCGAACACGTTGCTTTTTAGAGTCGACAGTATCTGGCTCCACGTATATTGGTTCTCTTCGAAAGAAGGCCTAGTGTATGGAGTATAGCGTCATCCCATCCGTCATCTTCAAGAATGTAACTGATACAGTTACATTCTTCCTGTTTGTTATTGTCTCCTGTGGAATCGTCATCCCTTACGTATCCGAGGCACGTACGATAATATTTGTGAGTTTCATATGGGCCTAGTTTTTTATTCGTGTCTTGTGATTCATCAGTCCAGTCTCCTTTAGGCTTGTATGCATGGACCGGGTTGTTTCTGAAAATGGGCTTTTCCTCTTCTTCAGTTATGCAGTTGATTGACAGGGAATTGTTAGGCCTTTGGGCTCTTTTTGCCTGATCTATGATTTCTTTTCCTTGGGCTTTGGTTTGGCTTTGGGCTTCAACTTTATTAGCTCGTATTGAGTATGTTCCAAAACGTGCTCCATACCATTCCCATCTTCCGCTATCGTCATGGGTTTCTGCTTCATACCATTGGGTTTTACAATTTTTCTCCTTTTTATGGGCTTCATGAAATTGGGCCAGATTCATGTTTTCCATGCTTTGTGGTTTTAAGGTTGAAGGACTTTCTTGAGTAAATCTTTGGGCTAAAGGGTAAGTAACTTCCTGCGGTTGGTCCTTGGTTTTGATTATGGGTTTTGGTAGTAACATCAATTCTTCCAAAAGGCTTTGCATTTGCTTGAGTTCTTCCATCCTTTGGTCTTTACTAATTCTCTTATCCTGGATTGCTTCTTCGGCTACTTTCATTATCATCTTGGCCTCTGGCTGCTTCTCGTGATCCGCAAACAAAAGGTTACCATTCGTGATCAGGAGTCTGCTAAAACATTTTGTTTCCCATCAATATGTTCGATATTGATTGTACTCCAGTTCCTGTAACTGCATCTGTAAACTTTAACCACCGGACTCTTGAGGCTTTGTTGGAATTAGTTTTGTTGTAAAAACTAATTATTGCCTGGCAATCAGTTCTGAGGGTTATTTCCTTCTTGTCTAAGTAATGGATCTTCAATTTCTCCAGTGTGTTTATGCAGGCATTGATTTCAGCGTCAATGGTGGATTGTATAGTTTTAAACCTCCCGCTGGTATAGGCGCAAACTTGTTCTTGAGACTATGGGTCTCCTTTCTTGTTCTTCCACTTGCAAATTCCTCCCCATCCATCCATGCATCCATCCGTTTCTAGGATTAAATAGGCTTCTTTTGGTGGGATTTGAAGGTCTGGTAACTCTTGAACTTGCCTCTTTATCTTCTTTATCAGTTCGTAATCTGAAGGTTTGAGCCTTTTGTCTTCATGCAGGCTTGTTTTTTCATATAGGGGTCCAAGTAAGATACCAAGCTTTGGGATATATCCTCTTGCGTAATTAAGAATTCCTAAGAATGATCGTAGGCCTGCTTTTGTCTTCATATTTTCTTCATTGAAATAAGCAATTTTCTTAATTATGTGTGGTTGGAGTTTAAGCTTCTGCCTTCCAACGACTGCTCCGAGGAAATCTATTTCTGTTACTGCAATCTTCATTTTTGTTGGAGAGAGGACGAGGCCAAATTCTTTGCACTTTTGAACCAATATCCTTAAATGGTGTTTATGTTGCTCTTCGTTTTCTGAGAAGACCAAAATGCCGTCAATGTAAACTGCGATAAAATTTTCCGTTCCTCTAAAACATCGATCCATTTTTCGTTGGAAGATTGCTGGGGCATTTTTTAGCCCAAATGGCATAACTAGCCATTCATATAATCCTCCTGGTACCAGAAAAGCAGTCCATGGTATGGATGCTTCTTCCATTGCTACTTGATGGAATCCTGATTTTAAATCAAATTTGGAATAAATCTTGGATCTCCCGATTCTGTGTAGCAACGTGTTAATACCTGGCAGAGAGTATTGATCTTTGTACGTATTGTCATTCAATGTTCGATAATTGAAGACCATACGTTCCTTTCCTTTTATCTCTTCACCAGTTTTGGTGTCGATTGTTGTGCCTGAGTTGACTAACATGGCCATGGTCCTGTGTCTACTTGAACTGTGTCTTATAACTCCTAATTGTAGTAGAGCATCAATGTGCCTTTTGAAGGCGTCTTCCATGGCCGGTGTCACGTGCTTGAGAGGCTTGTCTTGTATTGTGATATCAGGGTTGATGATATCAATTTTGCACAACTCTCCATTCTTTCGCCAGTGTTTCAACGGTTCTTCACCAATATAGCCTTGTTGCTTAAGCTCTTGGATGACTGGGTTGAAATCTTTTGAGAGATTTAGACTAATCTCTGGTATAGCAGGTGAAGTTACATATGCTTCCTGTAACATTTGATGAGCTTCATCGTCGTACCAGTCCCATCCTTGAACTTCTTTGACTGCAGCAACCTCTGCCTGGGGGAAAGATCTTATTTTTGTAACCCTTTTGTACAAGGTTATTTCGTCCCCTTCAATTCGAATTCCTCCATTCATGGCTCTTGTGAAATTCGTTCCGATGAGCATTTGTATCCCATCACTTATGCTCATATCAAGAACATAGATCAGAGGCATTCTGAATTTATTACCTTCAATCACAAAGTAGCCAGGTTTAATTTTGTGATCTGCAGGTTGCCGTGAGTTAACACCATTGAAATAAACAGTTCGTTCAAGTGGTTCTAAGGCTTCTTGTGGTATGACTGCCTTGCTTACCCAGCAAGCGGTTGCACCAGTATCTAAAATAGCATTTACTTTGAACATCTGGACGCCTTGGATTTCGAATTCAACGGTGACATTGTATAGTTTGTTTGTCACCTTTCTTACTTTGGGTTCTTCAACTGTATTCATTGAATGGTGGACTTCTGTTTCGATGAACACTTTGGCTGACTTCTGGGTTTCTAAGGGTGGGAATTGTTCATTCGAGTAAGGATTTTGAGAGTCTTGGTATGGGGTTTCTGGTTCGGGCGTGTTTATTTCTTGGAAGCATCTTATCTCTTCCTCTAAATCTTTTATCTTTTCTCTTGCCATTCTAAGCTGATCTTTAAGAATATGAACATCCATAATTCTATTATGCAGCTGATGTTCATAGTCTTTCTGCATGTTTGCTATTTCAACTCTTTGCTCCATTAGAGTTTCCTTTAAGCTTCGTATTTCATTTTGCAGTTTTAGAGTGTCAATGTCTCTATTTAAGAGCGCATGCCCTTCAGTCCTGAGTCTTTCTGCATATTCCTTGGCTTGATCTTGGAGGGCTTGTTTGAAATTCTTGTCTTTTTCTTGCAAAAGTTCTTTTAGCAACTGAACCTCTCGTTGGGTACTTTCAGCAATTCTTTCTTCTCTTTTGATTGTTATCCTTTTGCCAAGGTAATTGAAGGCACAAAGAGCACATGTTGTGAGCTTACAGTGTGAGCAATGTAACCTGGACCTATGTGTTGTAGCTATCCCACAATAATAGCACATCACATGGTTTGTCAGACCATTTTCTTCCCAATTATGCTGACAATTTTTGCTATTTTGAGGAAGTTGTTTGTCTGGCCTCCATGAGCCCACTTCCTGTGTTTGCTTTTGAATTTGTGAAGAACTTCCTGGATGGAACATAAAACATGTTTCTTCAAGTGGTGATTCATTGATTAATGTCCCAATGTTCTGATTTGTTTTTCCTTGCTCTCCTTCGGAAAAACTATAAACACTAGAATCATCATTGTCGGCTGAAATGACATCCCATTCATCACCAAGTTCCATATTTTGAAATACGGCGGCTCTAGCCATATTCCCTTTTTCACTTCTGCAGTCTCGTGCAAAGTGTCCTTCCTTTCCACAGATGTAGCACTTGCATTTGGAAATCCTGCTCCTATCAACTTTATATTTCCTCTTGAAGACCTTGATGTGGGTTTTGTGGGGTTTACCTTTGTATGTTGTTGATCTTCTGAGGCCGTATTTCTTTGTTGCTTTATAATATCCGGGGATTGGGATGTTAGAACAGAAGTCAAGTGCTCTTAATTCTTTTTGTAGGGCAGCTTCTTTGCACATTTCTGCAACAAAGCTATGTGTGAACTTGATCGCTGGTAGGACTCCTGATCCAAGACCAGGATATTTGGCTCTAAATAATTCTTCAATTTTCTTTGATAATATTGGTGGAAGTTTGGTGAAGAATTTCTCTGTTGTGGATGGGAAGAACATCCTGCCTGATTTTGAAGCCAAAATCCTGAATTCATCAAGGAATTTCCATAGGTCTTTTGTGTGTTCATAGGTGAGTCGTTCAAGATCTCTGTAGGCTGCATCTTGTTCTTCAGTAGATCCTCGGTAGGGGTCTTCCAGAAGAATAATTTGGCGAACTTGTGAAGTAATGTTTTGTGGGTCGTCCGCTATAGCCTCTAGTGTGGTGTAGGCATCAGGTTACATGGTTCGCCATTGTTGCCACATTCTTTTTTCATTTTCTCCAAATAGATTTTCAACAAATGCAAGTTTTGCTTTGTTGTCAGGCCAATCTTGGTCGTTGAGTCTATTAATTGTTATAGACTCCCATTTGGAGATTACGTCTGCCCATAAGCCTGGATCTGCTGGTAGGATTAGTAAAACTCCTGTGCCGAGGTGGGCTGGTGGTAATGTCCACTGCTAATTATAGTATTCACCATATCCTCCTTTAAACACTCTATTGGTTCTTGGATAGTTGAACCCTATGGGTTGCTGCTGTTGTTGCTGTCTAGCAGGTGGGTAGGTTGGGTGACCCATATTATGATCACTTGGAGGATCATATTGTCCGCTTTCTTCTGTATTTGGGAAGGCTAACTGCTCTAGGTCTCTTCTGAGCTTTCGGATTCTTGGATATTCCATAGCGTCTTCTTCGGTTGTGACGGCAACTGTTTTTTCTGTGTTTATCGCACCAAAGGGGTCTTTCTGATCATGTTCATCTTTGTCTTGTTCATCATCCGTCTCCCAGCCGGAAGGTATGATGTCCTCTATTGCAATTGTTTCAGAAGGGGGATCATATTTTACCAGATAGTCAAATTTTCCAGATGGCTCTCCTAGAGTATCCCAATTGTTTTGTTGAATAAATGCCCCAATAAATTCTTCTTCAGGCTCATCTTGCTCAAGGACTTCTCTATCATTATTGTCAACAGAGTATCTTCTAGGTTCTGGCCTTCGTGAGTATCTTGTGAACTTTAAGCTTTGTGATCTGTCAAGCCTATTATTGACAGCTACTCCGATTGGAACTCTGACTGTTGCTTGAGTTGATGGTTGAAGGTGCCAACTTCTTCCCTCAAGGTCTGATATGCTTAGATTCTCGCCTGGAATTGCTATGATTCCGCTTGTTTCCAGGTGGTCTACTGCATTTTGGACTTCATATTAAAAGCCCATGTAGCTGGTGTTTGATAATCTTCCGGTGAGATTAATGGTTACCAGGAGGTTGCTTTCTCCTCCTTGCCATGCTTCATAGCCATGAGTTTGGATTGCAACTTCAATGTGGTTATGGAAATCTTCTGTGCTTATCATCATATTTGGCACCATATAGATTAACTACGTTCCTGCAGATAAGTCTATTTCCATTGTCCCTATGATGGCTGTACTGTTTTCCCATCTAGTATCACGGAGTACTGCTAGTGCCATAGTCCCTGCTCCTCTCCTATGGAGTGCATGTATGCGGATCATAATTAATCCCATGTGTACATGTTGCAACCCTGATTCTTGAAGTTGTCTGTAACTTTGATCATTACAGAGCCTTATATTTGTCTGTTGCCCTTCTGTTACCAGTATCCTTCTTTCTGAATAGTGTTGATACACTCTGTGACGAACTGTGGTTCTGTTGTTGGAGTACAGGACTTCTGCCGGAACGAGACTTGCCCTTCTGCTTCTTGAAAGTTCTAGTTGTCTTTCTGGGCTAACCATGGATTCTAAGGTTCTGTTGTACCTTGTTCCAAACGTCCTCTGAAGACTTCTTCTTGTGTTGTACTGAAGTCGTTGAATCTGTTGATATCCTCGTATCTGATCTTCTTGTGTTGGTGGTTGAGTCTGGGTTACAGATTCTCTGTTAAGAACGGCTGCCCTGTGGCTCATTTTCTCGAGTCTTTCTTGTATTCTTCTTTAAATATTATGTTGGGATCTTGGTAAAAGTATATAGGACCTTGTTTTCTTGAAGTGACTGTTTTTTCCGTAATTGAAACTTTGTCTAACCGTTTGGATAAGCTGATGATGGATTCTTCAAGGTCTGCGGGTGTTGCTTCTTTTCCACGACTGACTTCCTTTTGTAGTCTTTCAACCTTTTCTTCTATTTCTGAAAGCTTCTGGTTTTGCTTTATTACTAGATATAATAGGGTGTTGTTTTGTTTAATTATGGCTGCGTTTTGCGCTGCTACACCACTTTTGTAATCAGATGGTTTTGCAAATCCAACTGCAGGTGAATCAAAGTCTTCTGTTGCACCGACGGCTTCCTGATAGTCCGAACTAGCTCTGACACTAGCTAGGCTCATGAGGTTAAGAAGGCTCTTACTTCATGCAGAAGGCGTTCAACCTTCTGGATCTTCTGAATAAGGTCTTCCGTGAGTTTGAGTGCTTCTTTCTCAACCAATTTTGGTTGCTCGGCTATTCTTTGAACTAGATCGAGAACTTGACTTTTAGTGAGGGGTTGATATTGATGTACTTCAAACGAGATTTGCTGTAGGTTTTTCTGGTTTCACTCTGGGTTTTTCTTATCAATTCCTCACAGGTTTCTAAACGAAGTTGTAATTCCTTTTGATTTTCAAGTATCTGATGAAAACGTTTGATGCAAACTTTTGCGTGTAAAAGTAGTTTATCATGAATACAGGAAATATTATTACTTAAAACTGGCAGCTTGACCTTTTGAGTTTCTTCAAGGTTGAGATATTCAAGGTTAGCAGTTCGGGAATGTTTATACGAATCTGCTATATTTTGTTCAAAACAATCAGTCATAGAAAATAATAACTTCTGTATTTATACTAAGGGAGTTACTATTCTTATTGGACTTGTGGATGCTAAAATTCTTTGAAAAATGTTCACGTTTCCACACATAATTCCCCCTTCTGGGTACTTGATCGCGTGTACTTTGGCTTTTACATTAGTTTTTGAAAACAGGACCCACATAAATAAGAAATCCAATAACAACCGTTTAGGATAATACATACGATATTACTTTAAATAACCAAAGATTTTTAAACAAAACTAGAAGAAAGGTACAAATATCCTTTTCCTGCAAACCTTGAATGGGCTTTTAAGCTACCATGCTTATAAACGCTTTGTTCATAAGCTCTGATACCAAATAAAAATATTTACCAGGAAAGTATTTTTATTCTAAGAAAGTATTTTTATTCTAAGAACAAAGACTAAATCTTAGAATATTCAAACATATTTATTAAAACTTACTTGTAAGAAAGTATTTTTATTCTAAGAACAAAGACTAAATCTTAGAATATTCAAACATATTTATTAAAACTTACTTGAAAAAAAAAGGTTTAAGAACTTCCAACTTATATTTCATACAATATGATTCTTACAAGGGAGATAGAGAGAGAAGTGTATATGCTTTTCGATGCCTCTCTATCGGAAAATAAACACACTTATTTATACAAGATTTTAAGTGGACAACTCAATTATAGAGAAAACCCACGATAAGGTAGCTGGACCACCTATTATTCAAACTTATTCACAGCTGGCTTCAATAATTCTCAGGACTGCTGTGAGGTGGGGCAGGTTTCTAAAGAAAATTTGACAAACCAGGCAAAGTAGGATAATAATTTAAACAAACAAACAAACAGCTGTAAAGTGGTCCGAACACGTTTCTTTTTAGAGTCGACAGTATCTGGCTCCACTTATATTGGTTCTCTTCGAAAGAAGGCCTAGTGTATGGAGTATATCTGGCTCCACCTGAAGATGACGGATGGGATGACGCTATACTCCATACACTAGGCCTTCTTTCGAAGAGAACCAATATACGTGGAGCCAGATACTGTCGACTCTAAAAAGCCCATTCAAGGTTTTGCAGGAAAAGGATATTTGTACCTTTCTTCTAGTTTTGTTTAAAAATCTTTGGTTATTTAAAGTAATATCGTCTGTATTATCCTAAACGGTTGTTATTGGATTTCTTATTTATGTGGGTCCTGTTTTCAAAAACTAATGTAAAAGCCAAAGTACACGCGATCAAGTACCCAGAAGGGGGAATTATGTGTGGAAACGTGAACATTTTTCAAAGAATTTTAGCATCCACAAGTCCAATAAGAATAGTAACTCCCTTAGTATAAATACAGAAGTTATTATTTTCGATGACTGATCGTTTTGAACAAGATATAGTAGATTGGTATAAACATTCCCGAACTGCTAACCTTGAATATCTCAACCTTGAAGAAACTCAAAAGGTCAAGCTGCCAGTTTTAAGTAATAATATTTCCTGTATTCATGATAAACTACTTTTACACGCAAAAGTTTGCATCAAACTTTTTCATCAGATACTTGAAAATCAAAAGGAATTACAACTTCGTTTAGAAACCTGTGAGGAATTGATAAGAAAAACCCAGAGTGAAACCAGAAAAACCTACAGCAAATCTCGTTTGAAGTACATCAATATCAACCCCTCACTAAAAGTCAAGTTCTCGATCTAGTTCAAAGAATAGCCGAGCAACCAAAATTGGTTGAGAAAGAAGCACTCAAACTCACGGAAGACCTTATTCAGAAGATCCAGAAGGTTGAACGCCTTCTGCATGAAGTAAGAGCCTTCTTAACCTCATGAGCCTAGCTAGTGTCAGAGCTAGTTCGGACTATCAGGAAGCCGTCGGTGCAACAGAAGACTTTGATTCACCTGCAGTTGGATTTGCAAAACCATCTGATTACAAAAGTGGTGTAGCAGCGCAAAACGCAGCCATAATTAAACAAAACAACACCCTATTATATCTAGTAATAAAGCAAAACCAGAAGCTTTCAGAAATAGAAGAAAAGGTTGAAAGACTACAAAAGGAAGTCAGTCGTGGAAAAGAAGCAACACCCGCAGACCTTGAAGAATCCATCATCAGCTTATCCAAACGGTTAGACAAAGTTTCAATTACGGAAAAAACAGTCACTTCAAGAAAACAAGGTCCTATATACTTTTACCAAGATCCCAACATAATATTTAAAGAAGAATACAAGAAAGACTCGAGAAAATGAGCCACAGGGCATCCGTTCTTAACAGAGAATCTGTAACCCAGACTCAACCACCAACACAAGAAGATCAGATACGAGGATATCAACAGATTCAACGACTTCAGTACAACACAAGAAGAAGTCTTCAGAGGACGTTTGGAACAAGGTACAACAGAACCTTAGAATCCATGGTTAGCCCAGAAAGACAACTAGAACTTTCAAGAAGCAGAAGGGCAAGTCTCGTTCCGGCAGAAGTCCTGTACTCCAAAAACAGAACCACAGTTCGTCACAGAGTGTATCAACACTATTCAGAAAGAAGGATACTGGTAACAGAAGGGCAACAGACAAATATAAGGCTCTGTAATGATCAAAGTTACAGACAACTTCAAGAATCAGGGTTGCAACATGTACACATGGGATTAATTATGATCCGCATACATGCACTCCATAGGAGAGGAGCAGGGACTATGGCACTAGCAGTACTCCGTGATACTAGATGGGAAAACAGTACAGCCATCATAGGGACAATGGAAATAGACTTATCTGCAGGAACGCAGTTAATCTATATGGTGCCAAATATGATGATAAGCACAGAAGATTTCCATAACCACATTGAAGTTGCAATCCAAACTCATGGCTATGAAGCATGGCAAGGAGGAGAAAGCAACCTCCTGGTAACCATTAATCTCACCGAAAGATTATCAAACACCAGCTACATGGGCTTTTAATATGAAGTCCAAAATGCAGTAGACCACCTGGAAACAAGCGGAATCATAGCAATTCCAGGCGAGAATCTAAGCATATCAGACCTTGAGGGAAGAAGTTGGTACCTTCAACCATCAACTCAAGCAACAGTCAGAGTTCCAATCGGAGTAGCTGTCAATAACAGGCTTGACAGATCACAAAGCTTAAAGTTCACAAGATACTCACGAAGGCCAAAACCTAGAAGATACTCTGTTGACAATAATGATAGAGAAGTCCTTGAGCAAGATGAGCCTGAAGAAGAATTTATTGGGGCATTTATTCAACAAAACAATTGGGATACTCTAGGAGAGCCATCTGGAAAATTTGACTATCTGGTCAAATATGATCCCCCTTCTGAAACAATTGCAAAAGAGGACATCATACCTTCCGGCTGGGAGACGGATGATGAACAAGACGAAGATGAACATGATCAGAAAGACCCCTTTGGTGCGATAAACACAGAAAAAACAGTTGCCGTCACAACCGAAGAAGACGCTATGGAATATCCAAGAATCCGAAAGCTCAGAAGAGACCTAGAGCAGTTAGCCTTCCCAAATACAGAAGAAAGCGGACAATATGATCCTCCAAGTGATCATAATATGGGTCTCCCAACCTACCCACCTGCTAGACAGCAACAACAGCAGCAACCCACAGGGTTCAACTATCCAAGAACCAATAGAGTGTTTAAAGGAGGATATGGTGAATACTATAATCAGCAGTGGACATTACCACCAGCCCACCTCGGCACAGGAGTTTTACTAATCCTACCAGCAGATCCAGGCTTATGGGCAGACGTAATCTCCAGATGGGAGTCTATAACAATTAATAGACTCAACGACCAAGATTGGCCTGACAACAAAGCAAAACTTGCATTTGTTGAAAATCTATTTGGAGAAAATGAAAAAAGAATGTGGCAACAATGGCGAACCATGTACCCTGATGCCTACACCACACTAGAGGCTATAGCGGACGACCCACAAAACATTACTTCACAAGTTCGCCAAATTATTCTTCTGGAAGACCCCTACCGAGGATCTACTGAAGAACAAGATGCAGCCTACAGAGATCTTGAACGACTCACCTGTGAACACACAAAAGACCTATGGAAATTCCTTGATGAATTCAGGATTTTGGCTTCAAAATCAGGCAGGATGTTCTTCCCATCCACAACAGAGAAATTCTTCACCAAACTTCCACCAATATTATCAAAGAAAATTGAAGAATTATTTAGAGCCAAATATCCTGGTCTTGGATCAGGAGTCCTACCAGCGATCAAGTTCACACATAGCTTTGTTGCAGAAATATGCAAAGAAGCTGCCCTACAAAAAGAATTAAGAGCACTTGACTTCTGTTCTAACATCCCAATCCCCGGATATTATAAAGCAACAAAGAAATACGGCCTCAGAAGATCAACAACATACAAAGGTAAACCCCACAAAACCCACATCAAGGTCTTCAAGAGGAAATATAAAGATGATAGGAGCAGGATTTCCAAATGCAAGTGCTACATCTGTGGAAAGGAAGGACACTTTGCACGAGACTGCAGAAGTGAAAAAGGGAATATGGCTAGAGCCGCCGTATTTCAAAATATGGAACTTGGTGATGAATGGGATGTCATTTCAGCCGACAATGATGATTCTAGTGTTTATAGTATTTCCGAAGGAGAGCAAGGAAAAACAAATCAGAACATTGGGACATTAATCAATGAATCACCACTTGAAGAAACATGTTTTATGTTCCATCCAGGAAGTTCTTCACAAATTCAAAAGCAAACACAGGAAGTGGGCTCATGGAGGCCAGACAAACAACTTCCTCAAAATAGCAAAAATTGTCAGCATAATTGGGAAGAAAATGGTCTGACAAACCATGTGATGTGCTATTATTGTGGGATAGCTACAACACATAGGTCCAGGTTACATTGCTCACACTGTAAGCTCACAACATGTGCTCTTTGTGCCTTCAATTACCTTGGCAAAAGGATAACAATCAAAAGAGAAGAAAGAATTGCTGAAAGTACCCAACGAGAGGTTCAGTTGCTAAAAGAACTTTTGCAAGAAAAAGACAAGAATTTCAAACAAGCCCTCCAAGATCAAGCCAAGGAATATGCAGAAAGACTCAGGACTGAAGGGCATGCGCTCTTAAATAGAGACATTGACACTCTAAAACTGCAAAATGAAATACGAAGCTTAAAGGAAACTCTAATGGAGCAAAGAGTTGAAATAGCAAACATGCAGAAAGACTATGAACATCAGCTGCATAATAGAATTATGGATGTTCATATTCTTAAAGATCAGCTTAGAATGGCAAGAGAAAAGATAAAAGATTTAGAGGAAGAGATAAGATGCTTCCAAGAAATAAACACGCCCGAACCAGAAACCCCATACCAAGACTCTCAAAATCCTTACTCGAATGAACAATTCCCACCCTTAGAAACCCAGAAGTCAGCCAAAGTGTTCATCGAAACAGAAGTCCACCATTCAATGAATACAGTTGAAGAACCCAAAGTAAGAAAGGTGACAAACAAACTATACAATGTCACCGTTGAATTCGAAATCCAAGGCATCCAGATGTTCAAAGTAAATGCTATTTTAGATACTGGTGCAACCACTTGTTGTGTAAGCAAGGCAGTCATACCACAAGAAGCCTTAGAACCACTTGAACGAACTGTTTATTTCAATGGTGTTAACTCACGGCAACCTGCAGATCACAAAATTAAACCTGGCTACTTTGTGATTGAAGGTAATAAATTCAGAATGCCTCTGATCTATGTTCTTGATATGAGCATAAGTGATGGGATATAAATGCTCATCGGAACGAATTTCACAAGAGCCATGAATGGAGGAATTCGAATTGAAGGGGACGAAATAACCTTGTACAAAAGGGTTACAAAAATAAGATCTTTCCCCCAGGCAGAGGTTGCTGCAGTCGAAGAAGTTCAAGGATGGGACTGGTACGACGATGAAGCTCATCAAATGTTACAGGAAGCATATGTAACTTCACCTGCTATACCAGAGATTAGTCTAAATCTCTCAAAAGATTTCAACCCAGTCATCCAAGAGCTTAAGCAACAAGGCTATATTGGTGAAGAACCGTTGAAACACTGGCGAAAGAATGGAGAGTTGTGCAAAATTGATATCATCAACCCTGATATCACAATACAAGACAAGCCTCTCAAGCACGTGACACCGGCCATGGAAGACGCCTTCAAAAGGCACATTGATGCTCTACTACAATTAGGAGTTATAAGACACAGTTCAAGTAGACACAGGACCATGGCCATGTTAGTCAACTCAGGCACAACAATCGACACCAAAACTGGTGAAGAGATAAAAGGAAAGGAACGTATGGTCTTCAATTATCGAACATTGAATGACAATACGTACAAAGATCAATACTCTCTGCCAGGTATTAACACGTTGCTACACAGAATCGGGAGATCCAAGATTTATTCCAAATTTGATTTAAAATCAGGATTCCATCAAGTAGCAATGGAAGAAGCATCCATACCATGGACTGCTTTTCTGGTACCAGGAGGATTATATGAATGGCTAGTTATGCCATTTGTTCACAGGTTTCTAGAGAAAATTTGACAAACCAGGCAAAGTAGGATAATAATTTAAACAAACAGACAAACAGCTGTAAAGTGGTCCGAACACGTTGCTTTTTAGAGTCGACAGTATCTGGCTTCCTGATAGTCCAAACTAGCTCTGACACTAGCTAGGCTCATGAGGTTAAGAAGGCTCTTACTTCATGCAGAAGGCGTTCAACCTTCTGGATCTTCTGATTAAGGTCTTCCGTGAGTTTGAGTGCTTCTTTCTCAACCAATTTTGGTTGCTCGGCTATTCTTTGAACTAGATCGAGAACTTGACTTTTAGTGAGGGGTTGATATTGATGTACTTCAAACAAGATTTGCTGTAGGCTTTTTCTGGTTTCACTCTGGGTTTTTCTTATCAATTCCTCACAGGTTTCTAAACGAAGTTGTAATTCCTTTTGATTTTCAAGTATCTGATGAAAACGTTTGATGCAAACTTTTGCGTGTAAAAGTAGTTTATCATGAATACAGGAAATATTATTACTTAAAACTGGCAGCTTGACCTTTTGAGTTTCTTCAAGGTTGAGATATTCAAGGTTAGCAGTTCGGGAATGTTTATACCAATCTGCTATATCTTGTTCAAAACGATCAGTCATAGAAATTAATAACTTCTGTATTTATACTAAGGGAGTTACTATTCTTATTGGACTTGTGGATGCTAAAATTCTTTGAAAAATGTTCACGTTTCCACACATAATTCCCCCTTCTGGGTACTTGATCGCGTGTACTTTGGCTTTTACATTAGTTTTTCAAAACAGGACCCACATAAATAAGAAATCCAATAACAACCGTTTAGGATAATACAGACGATATTACTTTAAATAACCAAAGATTTTTAAACAAAACTAGAAGAAAGGTACAAATATCCTTTTCCTGCAAACCTTGAATGGGCTTTTATGCTACCATGCTTATAAACGCTTTGTTCATAAGCTCTGATACCAAAAGTGGTGTAGCAGCGCAAAACGCAGCCATAATTAAACAAAACAACACCCTATTATATCTAGTAATAAAGCAAAACCAGAAGCTTTCAGAAATAGAAGAAAAGGTTGAAAGACTACAAAAGGAAGTCAGTCGTGGAAAAGAAGCAACACCCGCAGACCTTGAAGAATCCATCATCAGCTTATCCAAACGGTTAGACAAAGTTTCAATTACGGAAAAAATAGTCACTTCAAGAAAACAAGGTCCTATATACTTTTACCAAGATCCCAACATAATATTTAAAGAAGAATACAAGAAAGACTCGAGAAAATGAGCCACAGGGCAGCCGTTCTTAACAGAGAATCTGTAACCCAGACTCAACCACCAACACAAGAAGATCAGATACGAGGATATCAACAGATTCAACGACTTCAGTACAACACAAGAAGAAGTCTTCAGAGGACGTTTGGAACAAGGTACAACAGAACCTTAGAATCCATGGTTAGCCCAGAAAGACAACTAGAACTTTCAAGAAGCAGAAGGGCAAGTCTCGTTCCGGCAGAAGTCCTGTACTCCAACAACAGAACCACAGTTCGTCACAGAGTGTATCAACACTATTCAGAAAGAAGGATACTGGTAACAGAAGGGCAACAGACAAATATAAGGCTCTGTAATGATCAAAGTTACAGACAACTTCAAGAATCAGGGTTGCAACATGTACACATGGGATTAATTATGATCCGCATACATGCACTCCATAGGAGAGGAGCAGAGACTATGGCACTAGCAGTACTCCGTGATACTAGATGGGAAAACAGTACAGCCATCATAGGGACAATGGAAATAGACTTATCTGCAGGAACGCAGTTAATCTATATGGTGCCAAATATGATGATAAGCACATAAGATTTCCATAACCACATTGAAGTTGCAATCCAAACTCATGGCTATGAAGCATGGCAAGGAGGAGAAAGCAACCTCCTGGTAACCATTAATCTCACCGGAAGATTATCAAACACCAGCTACATGGGCTTTGAATATGAAGTCCAAAATGCAGTAGACCACCTGGAAACAAGCGGAATCATAGCAATTCCAGGCGAGAATCTAAGCATATCAGACCTTGAGGGAAGAAGTTGGCACCTTCAACCATCAACTCAAGCAACAGTCAGAGTTCCAATCGGAGTAGCTGTCAATAACAGGCTTGACAGATCACAAAGCTTAAAGTTCACAAGATACTCACGAAGGCGAGAACCTAGAAGATACTCTGTTGACAATAATGATAGAGAAGTCCTTGAGCAAGATGAGCCTGAAGAAGAATTTATTGGGGCATTTATTCAACAAAACAATTGGGATACTCTAGGAGAGCCATCTGGAAAATTTGACTATCTGGTCAAATATGATCCCCCTTCTGAAACAATTGCAATAGAGGACATCATACCTTCCGGCTGGGAGACGGATGATGAACAAGACGAAGATGAACATGATCAGAAAGACCCCTTTGGTGCGATAAACACAGGAAAAACAGTTGCCGTCACAACCGAAGAAGACGCTATAGAATATCCAAGAATCTGAAAGCTCAGAAGAGACCTAGAGCAGTTAGCCTTCCCAAATACAGAAGAAAGCGGACAATATGATCCTCCAAGTGATCATAATATGGGTCTCCCAACCTACCCACCTGCTAGACAGCAACAACAGCAGCAACCCACAGGGTTCAACTATCCAAGAACCAATAGAGTGTTTAAAGGAGGATATGGTGAATACTATAATCAGCAGTGGACATTACCACCAGCCCACCTCGGCACAGGAGTTTTACTAATCCTACCAGCAGATCCAGGCTTATGGGCAGACGTAATCTCCAGATGGGAGTCTATAACAATTAATAGACTCAACGACCAAGATTGGACTGACAACAAAGCAAAACTTGCATTTGTTGAAAATCTATTTGGAGAAAATGAAAAAAGAATGTGGCAACAATGGCGAACCATGTACCCTGATGCCTACACCACACTAGAGGCTATAGCGGATGACCCACAAAACATTACTTCACAAGTTCGCCAAATTATTCTTCTGGAAGACCCCTACCGAGGATCTACTGAAGAACAAGATGCAGCATACAGAGATCTTGAACGACTCACCTGTGAACACACAAAAGACCTATGGAAATTCCTTGATGAATTCAGGATTTTGGCTTCAAAATCAGGCAGGATGTTCTTCCCATCCACAACAGAGAAATTCTTCACTAAACTTCCACCAATATTATCAAAGAAAATTGAAGAATTATTTAGAGCCAAATATCCTGGTCTTGGATCAGGAGTCCTACCAGCGATCAAGTTCACACATAGCTTTGTTGCAGAAATGTGCAAAGAAGCTGCCCTACAAAAAGAATTAAGAGCACTTGACTTCTGTTCTAACATCCCAATCCCCGGATATTATAAAGCAACAAAGAAATACGGCCTCAGAAGATCAACAACATACAAAGGTAAACCCCACAAAACCCACATCAAGGTCTTCAAGAGGAAATATAAAGATGATAGGAGCAAGATTTCCAAATGCAAGTGCTACATCTGTGGAAAGGAAGGACACTTTGCACGAGACTGCAGAAGTGAAAAAGGGAATATGGCTAGAGCCGCCGTATGTCAAAATATGGAACTTGGTGATGAATGGGATGTCATTTCAGCCGACAATGATGATTCTAGTGTTTATAGTTTTTCCGAAGGAGAGCAAGGAAAAACAAATCAGAACATTGGGACATTAATCAATGAATCACCACTTGAAGAAACATGTTTTATGTTCCATCCAGGAAGTTCTTCACAAATTCAAAAGCAAACACAGGAAGTGGGCTCATGGAGGCCAGACAAACAACTTCCTCAAAATAGCAAAAATTGTCAGCATAATTGGGAAGAAAATGGTCTGACAAACCATGTGATGTGCTATTATTGTGGGATAGCTACAACACATAGGTCCAGGTTACATTGCTCACACTGTAAGCTCACAACATGTGCTCTTTGTGCCTTCAATTACCTTGGCAAAAGGATAACAATCAAAAGAGAAGAAAGAATTGCTGAAAGTACCCAACGAGAGGTTCAGTTGCTAAAAGAACTTTCGCAAGAAAAAGACAAGAATTTCAAACAAGCCCTCCAAGATCAAGCCAAGGAATATGCAGAAAGACTCAGGACTGAAGGGCATGCGCTCTTAAATAGAGACATTGACACTCTAAAACTGCAAAATGAAATACGAAGCTTAAACGAAACTCTAATGGAGCAAAGAGTTGAAATAGCAAACATGCAGAAAGACTATGAACATCAGCTGGATAATAGAATTATGGATGTTCATATTCTTAAAGATCAGCTTAGAATGGCAAGAGAAAAGATAAAAGATTTAGAGGAAGAGATAAGATGCTTCCAAGAAATAAACATGCCCGAACCTGAAACCCCATACCAAGACTCTCAAAATCCTTACTCGAATGAACAATTCCCACCCTTAGAAACCCAGAAGTCAGCCAAAGTGTTCATCGAAACAGAAGTCCACCATTCAATGAATACAGTTGAAGAACCCAAAGTAAGAAAGGTGACAAACAAACTATACAATGTCACCGTTGAATTCGAAATCCAAGGCGTCCAGATGTTCAAAGTAAATGCTATTTTAGATACTGGTGCAACCGCTTGCTGTGTAAGCAAGGCAGTCATACCACAAGAAGCCTTAGAACCACTTGAACGAACTGTTTATTTCAATGGTGTTAACTCACGGCAACCTGCAGATCACAAAATTAAACCTGGCTACTTTATGATTGAAGGTAATAAATTCAGAATGCCTCTGATCTATGTTCTTGATATGAGCATAAGTGATGGGATATAAATGCTCATCGGAACGAATTTCACAAGAGCAATGAATGGAGGAATTCGAATTGAAGGGGACGAAATAACCTTGTACAAAAGGGTTACAAAAATAAGATCTTTCCCCCAGGCAGAGGTTGCTGCAGTCGAAGAAGTTCAAGGATGGGACTGGTACGACGATGAAGCTCATCAAATGTTACAGGAAGCATATGTAACTTCACCTGCTATACCAGAGATTAGTCTAAATCTCTCAAAAGATTTCAACCCAGTCATCCAAGAGCTTAAGCAACAAGGCTATATTGGTGAAGAACCGTTGAAACACTGGCGAAAGAATGGAGAGTTGTGCAAAATTGATATCATCAACCCTGATATCACAATACAAGACAAGCCTCTCAAGCACGTGACACCGGCCATGGAAGACGCCTTCAAAAGGCACATTGATGCTCTACTACAATTAGGAGTTATAAGACACAGTTCAAGTAGACACATGACCATGGCCATGTTAGTCAACTCAGGCACAACAATCGACACCAAAACTGGTGAAGAGATAAAAGGAAAGGAACGTATGGTCTTCAATTATCGAACATTGAATGACAATACGTACAAAGATCAATACTCTCTGCCAGGTATTAACACGTTGCTACACAGAATCGGGAGATCCAAGATTTATTCCAAATTTGATTTAAAATCAGGATTCCAACAAGTAGCAATGGAAGAAGCATCCATACCATGGACTGCTTTTCTAGTACCAGGAGGATTATATGAATGGCTAGTTATGCCATTTGGGCTAAAAAATGCCCCAGCAATCTTCCAACGAAAAATGGATCGATGTTTTAGAGGAACGGAAAATTTTATCGCAGTTTACATTGACGACATTTTGGTCTTCTCAGAAAACGAAGAGCAACATAAACACCATTTAAGGATATTGGTTCAAAAGTGCAAAGAATTTGGCCTCGTCCTCTCTCCAACAAAAATGAAGATTGCAGTAACAGAAATAGATTTCCTCGGAGCAGTCGTTGGAAGGCAGAAGCTTAAACTCCAACCACACATAATTAAGAAAATTGCTGATTTCAATGAAGAAAATATGAAGATAAAAGCAGGCCTACGATCATTCTTAGGAATTCTTAATTACGCAAGAGGATATATCCCAAAGCTTGGTATCTTACTTGGACCCCTATATGAAAAAACAAGCCTGCATGGAGACAAAAGGCTCAAACCTTCAGATTACGAACTGATAAAGAAGATAAAGAGGCAAGTTCAAGAGTTACCAGACCTTCAAATCCCACCAAAAGAAGCCTATTTAATCCTAGAAACGGATGGATGCATGGAAGGATGGGGAGGAATTTGCAAGTGGAAGAACAAGAAAGGAGACCCAAAGTCTCAAGAACAAGTTTGCGCCTATACCAGCGGGAGGTTTAAAACTATACAATCCACCATTGACGCTGAAATCAATGCCCGCATAAACACACTGGAGAAATTGAAGATCCATTACTTAGACAAGAAGGAAATAACCCTCAGAACTGATTGCCAGGCAATAATTAGTTTTTACAACAAAACTAATTCCAACAAAGCCTCAAGAGTCCGGTGGTTAAAGTTTACAGATGCAGTTACAGGAACTGGAGTACAAATCAATATCGAACATATTGATGGGAAACAAAATGTTTTAGCAGACTCCTTATCACGAATGGTAACCTTTTGTTTGCAGGATCACGAGAAGCAGCCAGAGGCCAAGATGATAATGAAAGTAGCCGAAGAAGCAATCCAGGATAAGAGAATTAGTAAAGACCAAAGGATGGAAGAACTCAAGCAAATGCAAAGCCTTTTGGAAGAATTGAAGTTACTACCAAAACCCATAATCAAAACCAAGGACCAACCGCAGGAAGTTACTTACCCTTTAGCCCACAGATTTACTCAAGAAAGTCCTTCAACCTTAAAACCACAAAGCATGGCAAACATGAATCTGGCCCAATTTCATGAAGCCCATAAAAAGGAGAAAAATTGTAAAACCCAATGGTATGAAGCAGAAACCCATGACGATAGCGGAAGATGGGAATGGTATGGAGCACATTTTGGAACATACTCAATACGAGCTAATAAAGTTGAAGCCCAAAGCCAAACCAAAGCCCAAGGAAAAGAAATCATAGATCAGGCAAAAAGAGCCCAAAGGCCTAACAATTCCCTGTCAATCAACTGCATAACTGAAGAAGAGGAAAAGCCCATTTTCAGAAATAACCCGGTCCATGCATACAAGCCTAAAGGAGACTGGACTGATGAATCACAAGACACGAATAAAAAACTAGGCCCATATGAAACTCACAAATATTATCGTACGGGCCTCGGATACGTAAGGGATGACGATTCCACAGGAGACAATAACAAAGAGGAAGAATGTAACTGTACCAGTTACATTCTTGAAGATGACGGATGGGATGACGCTATACTCCATACACTAGGCCTTCTTTCGAAGAGAACCAATATACGTGGAGCCAGATACTGTCGACTCTAAAAAGCAACGTGTTCGGACTACTTTACAGTTGTTTGTCTGTTTGTTTAAATTATTATCCTACTTTGCCTGGTTTGTCAAATTTTCTCTAGAAACCTGCCCCACCTCACAGCAGTCCTGAGAATTATTGAAGCCAGCTGTGAATAAGTTTGAATAATAGGTGGTCCAGCTACCTTATCGTGGGTTTTCTCTATAATTGAGTTGTCCACTTAAAATCTTGTATAAATAAGTGTGTTTATTTTCCGATAGAGAGGCATCGAAAAGCATATACACTTCTCTCTCTATCTCCCTTGTAAGAATCATATTGTGTGAAATATAAGTTGGAAGTTCTTAAACCTTTTTTTTTCAAGTAAGTTTTAATAAATACGTTTGAATATTCTAAGATTTAGTCTTTGTTCTTAGAATAAAAATACTTTCTTACAAGTAAGTTTTAATAAATATGTTTGAATATTCTAAGATTTAGGCATTCTGAATTTCCTTGAAGATGACGGATGGGATGACGCTATACTCCATACACTAGGCCTTCTTTCGACGAGAACCAATATACGTGGAGCCAGATACTATCGACTCTAAAAAGCAACGTGTTCGGACCACTTTACAGCTGTTTGTCTGTTTGTTTAAATTATTATCCTACTTTGCCTGGTTTGTCAAATTTTCTCTAGAAACCTGCCCCACCTCACAGCAGTCCTGAGAATTATTGAAGCCAGCTGTGAATAAGTTTGAATAATAGGTGGTCCAGCTACCTGATCGTGGGTTTTCTCTATAATTGAGTTGTCCACTTAAAATCTTGTATAAATAAGTGTGTTTATTTTCCGATAGAGAGGCATCGAAAAGCATATACACTTCTCTCTCTATCTCCCTTGTAAGAATCATATTGTGTGAAATATAAGTTGGAAGTTCTTAAACCTTTTTTTTCAAGTAAGTTTTAATAAATATGTTTGAATATTCTAAGATTTAGTCTTTGTTCTTAGAATAAAAATACTTTCTTACAAGTAAGTTTTAATAAATATGTTTGAATATTCTAAGATTTAGTCTTTGTTCTTAGAATAAAAATACTTTCTTAGAATAAAAATACTTTCCTGGTAAATATTTTTATTTGGTATCAGAGCTTATGAACAAAGCGTTTATAAGCATGGTAGCTTAAAAGCCCATTCAAGGTTTGCAGGAAAAGGATATTTGTACCTTTCTTCTAGTTTTGTTTAAAAATCTTTGGTTATTTAAAGTAATATCGTCTGTATTATCCTAAACGGTTGTTATTGGATTTCTTATTTATGTGGGTCCTGTTTTCAAAAACTAATGTAAAAGCCAAAGTACACGCGATCAACTACCCAGAAGGGGGAATTATGTGTGGAAACATGTACATTTTTCAAAGAATTTTAGCATCCACAAGTCCAATAAGAATAGTAACTCCCTTAGTATAAATACAGAAGTTATTATTTTCTATGACTGATCGTTTTGAACAAGATATAGCATATTGGTATAAACATTCCCGAACTGCTAACCTTGAATATCTCAACCTTGAAGAAACTCAAAAGGTCAAGCTGCCAGTTTTAAGTAATAATATTTCCTGTATTCATGATAAACTACTTTTACACGCAAAAGTTTGCATCAAACGTTTTCATCAGATACTTGAAAATCAAAAGGAATTACAACTTCGTTTAGAAAGCTGTGAGGAATTGATAAGAAAAACCCAGAGTGAAACCAGAAAAAGCCTACAGCAAATCTCGTTTGAAGTACATCAATATCAACCCCTCACTAAAAGTCAAGTTCTCGATCTAGTTCAAAGAATAGCCGAGAAACCAAAATTGGTTGAGAAAGAAGCACTCAAACTCACGGAAGACCTTAATCAGAAGATCCAGAAGGTTGAACGCCTTCTGCATGAAGTAAGAGCCTTCTTAACCTCATGAGCCTAGCTAGTGTCAGAGCTAGTTCGCACTATCAGGAAGCCGTCGGTGCAACAGAAGACTTTGATTCACCTGCAGTTGGATTTGCAAAACCATCTGATTACAAAAGTGGTGTAGCAGCGCAAAACGCAGCCATAATTAAACAAAACAACACCCTATTATATCTAGTAATAAAGCAAAACCAGAAGCTTTCAGAAATAGAAGAAAAGGTTGAAAGACTACAAAAGGAAGTCAGTCGTGGAAAAGAAGCAACACCCGCAGACCTTGAAGAATCCATCATCAGCTTATCCAAACGGTTAGACAAAGTTTCAATTACGGAAAAAACAGTCACTTCAAGAAAACAAGGTCCTATATACTTTTACCAAGATCCCAACATAATATTTAAAGAAGAATACAAGAAAGACTCGAGAAAATGAGCCACAGGGCAGCCGATCTTAACAGAGAATCTGTAACCCAGACTCAACCACCAACACAAGAAGATCAGATACGAGGATATCAACAGATTCAAAGACTTCAGTACAACACAAGAAGAAGTCTTCAGAGGACGTTTGGAACAAGGTACAACAGAACCTTAGAATCCATGGTTAGCCCAGAAAGACAACTAGAACTTTTAAGAAGCAGAAGGGCAAGTCTCGTTCCGGCAGAAGTCCTGTACTCCAACAACAGAACCACAGTTCGTCACAGAGTGTATCAACACTATTCAGAAAGAAGGATACTGGTAACAGAAGGGCAACAGACAAATATAAGGCTCTGTAATGATCAAAGTTACAGACAACTTCAAGAATCAGGGTTGCAACATGTACACATGGGATTAATTATGATCCGCATACATGCACTCCATAGGAGAGGAGCAGGGACTATGGCACTAGCAGTACTCCGTGATACTAGATGGGAAAACAGTACAGCCATCATAGGGATAATGGAAATAGACTTATCTGTAGGAACGCAGTTAATCTATATGGTGCCAAATATGATGATAAGCACAGAAGATTTCCATAACCACATTGAAGTTGCAATCCAAACTCATGGCTATGAAGCATGGCAAGGAGGAGAAAGCAACCTCCTGGTAACCATTAATCTCACCGGAAGATTATCAAACACCAGCTACATGGGCTTTGAATATGAAGTCCAAAATGCAGTAGACCACCTGGAAACAAGCGGAATCATAGCAATTCCAGGCGAGAATCTAAGCATATCAGACCTTGAGGGAAGAAGTTGGCACCTTCAACCATCAACTCAAGCAACAGTCAGAGTTCCAATCGGAGTAGCTGTCAATAACAGGCTTGACAGATCACAAAGCTTAAAGTTCACAAGATACTCACGAAGGCCAGAACCTAGAAGATACTCTGTTGACAATAATGATAGAGAAGTCCTTGAGCAAGATGAGCCTGAAGAAGAATTTATTGGGGCATTTATTCAACAAAACAATTGGGATACTCTAGGAGAGCCATCTTGAAAATTTGACTATCTGGTAAAATATGATCCCCCTTCTGAAACAATTGCAATAGAGGACATCATACCTTCCGGCTGGGAGACGGATGATGAATAAGACGAAGATGAACATGATCAGAAAGACCCCTTTGGTGCGATAAACACAGAAAAAACAGTTGCCGTCACAACCGAAGAAGACGCTATGGAATATCCAAGAATCCGAAAGCTCAGAAGAGACCTAGAGCAGTTAGCCTTCCCAAATACAGAAGAAAGCGGACAATATGATCCTCCAAGTGATCATAATATGGGTCTCCCAACCTACCCACCTGCTAGACAGCAACAACAGCAGCAACCCACAGGGTTCAACTATCCAAGAACCAATAGAGTGTTTAAAGGAGGATATGGTGAATACTATAATCAGCAGTGGACATTACCACCAGCCCACCTCGACACAGGAGTTTTACTAATCCTACCAGCAGATCCAGGCTTATGGGCAGACGTAATCTCCAGATGGGAGTCTATAACAATTAATAGACTCAACGACCAAGATTGGCCTGACAACAAAGCAAAACTTGCATTTGTTGAAAATCTATTTGGAGAAAATGAAAAAAGAATGTGGCAACAATGGCGAACCATGTACCCTGATGCCTACACCACACTAGAGGCTATAGCGGACGACCCACAAAACATTACTTCACAAGTTCGCCAAATTATTCTTCTGGAAGACCCCTACCGAGGATCTACTGAAGAACAAGATGCAGCCTACAGAGATCTTGAACGACTCACCTGTGAACACACAAAAGACCTATGGAAATTCCTTGATGAATTCAGGATTTTGGCTTCAAAATCAGGCAGGATGTTCTTCCCATCCACAACAGAGAAATTCTTCACCAAACTTCCACCAATATTATCAAAGAAAATTGAAGAATTATTTAGAGCCAAATATCCTGGTCTTGGATCAGGAGTCCTACCAGCGATCAAGTTCACACATAGCTTTGTTGCAGAAATATGCAAAGAAGCTGCCCTACAAAAAGAATTAAGAGCACTTGACTTCTGTTCTAACATCCCAATCCCCGGATATTATAAAGCAACAAAGAAATACGGCCTCAGAAGATCAACAACATACAAAGGTAAACCCCACAAAACCCACATCAAGGTCTTCAAGAGGAAATATAAAGATGATAGGAGCAGGATTTCCAAATGCAAGTGCTACATCTGTGGAAAGGAAGGACACTTTGCACGAGACTGCAAAAGTGAAAAAGGGAATATGGCTAGAGCCGCCGTATTTCAAAATATGGAACTTGGTGATGAATGGGATGTCATTTCAGCCGACAATGATGATTGTAGTGTTTATAGTTTTTCCGAAGGAGAGCAAGGAAAAACAAATCAGAACATTGGGACATTAATCAATGAATCACCACTTGAAGAAACATGTTTTATGTTCCATCCAGGAAGTTCTTCACAAATTCAAAAGCAAACACAGGAAGTGGGCTCATGGAGGCCAGACAAACAACTTCCTCAAAATAGCAAAAATTGTCAGCATAATTAGGAAGAAAATGGTCTGACAAACCATGTGATGTGCTATTATTGTGGGATAGCTACAACACATAGGTCCAGGTTACATTGCTCACACTGTAAGCTCACAACATGTGCTCTTTGTGCCTTCAATTACCTTGGCAAAAGGATAACAATCAAAAGAGAAGAAAGAATTGCTGAAAGTACCCAACGAGAGGTTCAGTTGCTAAAAGAACTTTTGCAAGAAAAAGACAAGAATTTCAAACAAGCCCTCCAAGATCAAGCCAAGGAATATGCAGAAAGACTCAGGACTGAAGGGCATGCGCTCTTAAATAGAGACATTGACACTCTAAAACTGCAAAATGAAATACGAAGCTTAAAGGAAACTCTAATGGAGCAAAGAGTTGAAATAGCAAACATGCAGAAAGACTATAAACATCAGCTGCATAATAGAATTATGGATGTTCATATTCTTAAAGATCAGCTTAGAATGGCAAGAGAAAAGATAAAAGATTTAGAGGAAGAGATAAGATGCTTCCAACAAATAAACACGCCCGAACCAGAAACCCCATACCAAGACTCTCAAAATCCTTACTCGAATGAACAATTCCCACCCTTAGAAACCCAGAAGTCAGCCAAAGTGTTCATCGAAACAGAAGTCCACCATTCAATGAATACAGTTGAAGAACCCAAAGTAAGAAAGGTGACAAACAAACTATACAATGTCACCGTTGAATTCGAAATCCAAGGCGTCCAGATGTTCAAAGTAAATGCTATTTTAGATACTGGTGCAACCGCTTGCTGTGTAAGCAAGGCAGTCATACCACAAGAAGCCTTAGAACCACTTGAACGAACTGTTTATTTCAATGGTGTTAACTCACGGCAACCTGCAGACACAAAATTAAACCTGGCTACTTTGTGATTGAAGGTAATAAATTCAGAATGCCTCTGATCTATGTTCTTGATATGAGCATAAGTGATGGGATACAAATGCTCATCGGAACGAATTTCACAAGAGCCATGAATGGAGGAATTCGAATTGAAGGGGACGAAATAACCTTGTACAAAAGGGTTACAAAAATAAGATCTTTCCCCCAGGCAGAGGTTGCTGCAGTCGAAGAAGTTCAAGGATGGGACTGGTACGACGATGAAGCTCATCAAATGTTACAGGAAGCGTATGTAACTTCACCTGCTATACCAGAGATTAGTCTAAATCTCTCAAAAGATTTCAACCCAGTCATCCAAGAGCTTAAGCAACAAGGCTATATTGGTGAAGAACCGTTGAAACACTGGCGAAAGAATGGAGAGTTGTGCAAAATTGATATCATCAACCTTGATATCACAATACAAGACAAGCCTCTCAAGCACGTGACACCGGCCATGGAAGACGCCTTCAAAAGGCACATTGATGCTCTACTACAATTAGGAGTTATAAGACACAGTTCAAGTAGACACAGGACCATGGCCATGTTAGTCAACTCAGGCACAACAATCGACACCAAAACTGGTGAAGAGATAAAAGGAAAGGAACGTATGGTCTTCAATTATCGAACATTGAATGACAATACGTACAAAGATCAATACTCTCTGCCAGGTATTAACACGTTGCTACACAGAATCGGGAGATCCAAGATTTATTCCAAATTTGATTTAAAATCAGGATTCCATCAAGTAGCAATGGAAGAAGCATCCATACCATGGACTGCTTTTCTAGTACCAGGAGGATTATATGAATGGCTAGTTATGCCATTTGGGCTAAAAAATGCCCCAGCAATCTTCCAACGAAAAATGGATCGATGTTTTAGAGGAACGGAAAATTTTATCGCAGTTTACATTGACGACATTTTGGTCTTCTCAGAAAACGAAGAGCAACATAAACACCATTTAAGGATATTGGTTCAAAAGTGCAAAGAATTTGGCCTCGTCCTCTCTCCAACAAAAATGAAGATTGCAGTAACAGAAATAGATTTCCTCGGAGCAGTCGTTGGAAGGCAGAAGCTTAAACTCCAACCACACATAATTAAGAAAATTGCTGATTTCAATGAAGAAAATATGAAGATAAAAGCAGGCCTACGATCATTCTTAGGAATTCTTAATTACGCAAGAGGATATATCCCAAAGCTTGGTATCTTACTTGGACCCCTATATGAAAAAACAAGCCTGCATGGAGACAAAAGGCTCAAACCTTCAGATTACGAACTGATAAAGAAGATAAAGAGGCAAGTTCAAGAGTTACCAGACCTTCAAATCCCACCAAAAGAAGCCTATTTAATCCTAGAAACGGATGGATGCATGGAAGGATGGGGAGGAATTTGCAAGTGGAAGAACAAGAAAGGAGACCCAAAGTCTCAAGAACAAGTTTGCGCCTATACCAGCGGGAGGTTTAAAACTATACAATCCACCATTGACGCTGAAATCAATGCCCGCATAAACACACTGGAGAAATTGAAGATCCATTACTTAGACAAGAAGGAAATAACCCTCAGAACTGATTGCCAGGCAATAATTAGTTTTTACAACAAAACTAATTCCAACAAAGCCTCAAGAGTCCGGTGGTTAAAGTTTACAGATGCAGTTACAGGAACTGGAGTACAAATCAATATCGAACATATTGATGGGAAACAAAATGTTTTAGCAGACTCCTTATCACGAATGGTAACCTTTTGTTTGCAGGATCACGAGAAGCAGCCAGAGGCCAAGATGATAATGAAAGTAGCCGAAGAAGCAATCCAGGATAAGAGAATTAGTAAAGACCAAAGGATGGAAGAACTCAAGCAAATGCAAAGCCTTTTGGAAGAATTGAAGTTACTACCAAAACCCATAATCAAAACCAAGGACCAACCGCAGGAAGTTACTTACCCTTTAGCCCACAGATTTACTCAAGAAAGTCCTTCAACCTTAAAACCACAAAGCATGGCAAACATGAATCTGGCCCAATTTCATGAAGCCCATAAAAAGGAGAAAAATTGTAAAACCCAATGGTATGAAGCAGAAACCCATGACGATAGCGGAAGATGGGAATGGTATGGAGCACATTTTGGAACATACTCAATACGAGCTAATAAAGTTGAAGCCCAAAGCCAAACCAAAGCCCAAGGAAAAGAAATCATAGATCAGGCAAAAAGAGCCCAAAGGCCTAACAATTCCCTGTCAATCAACTGCATAACTGAAGAAGAGGAAAAGCCCATTTTCAGAAATAACCCGGTCCATGCATACAAGCCTAAAGGAGACTGGACTGATGAATCACAAGACACGAATAAAAAACTAGGCCCATATGAAACTCACAAATATTATCGTACGGGCCTCGGATACGTAAGGGATGACGATTCCACAGGAGACAATAACAAAGAGGAAGAATGTAACTGTACCAGTTACATTCTTGAAGATGACGGATGGGATGACGCTATACTCCATACACTAGGCCTTCTTTCGAAGAGAACCAATATACGTGGAGCCAGATACTGTCGACTCTAAAAAGCAACGTGTTCGGACTACTTTACAGTTGTTTGTCTGTTTGTTTAAATTATTATCCTACTTTGCCTGGTTTGTCAAATTTTCTCTAGAAACCTGCCCCACCTCACAGCAGTCCTGAGAATTATTGAAGCCAGCTGTGAATAAGTTTGAATAATAGGTGGTCCAGCTACCTTATCGTGGGTTTTCTCTATAATTGAGTTGTCCACTTAAAATCTTGTATAAATAAGTGTGTTTATTTTCCGATAGAGAGGCATCGAAAAGCATATACACTTCTCTCTCTATCTCCCTTGTAAGAATCATATTGTGTGAAATATAAGTTGGAAGTTCTTAAACCTTTTTTTTTCAAGTAAGTTTTAATAAATACGTTTGAATATTCTAAGATTTAGTCTTTGTTCTTAGAATAAAAATACTTTCTTACAAGTAAGTTTTAATAAATATGTTTGAATATTCTAAGATTTAGGCATTCTGAATTTCCTTGAAGATGACGGATGGGATGACGCTATACTCCATACACTAGGCCTTCTTTCGACGAGAACCAATATACGTGGAGCCAGATACTATCGACTCTAAAAAGCAACGTGTTCGGACCACTTTACAGCTGTTTGTCTGTTTGTTTAAATTATTATCCTACTTTGCCTGGTTTGTCAAATTTTCTCTAGAAACCTGCCCCACCTCACAGCAGTCCTGAGAATTATTGAAGCCAGCTGTGAATAAGTTTGAATAATAGGTGGTCCAGCTACCTGATCGTGGGTTTTCTCTATAATTGAGTTGTCCACTTAAAATCTTGTATAAATAAGTGTGTTTATTTTCCGATAGAGAGGCATCGAAAAGCATATACACTTCTCTCTCTATCTCCCTTGTAAGAATCATATTGTGTGAAATATAAGTTGGAAGTTCTTAAACCTTTTTTTTCAAGTAAGTTTTAATAAATATGTTTGAATATTCTAAGATTTAGTCTTTGTTCTTAGAATAAAAATACTTTCTTACAAGTAAGTTTTAATAAATATGTTTGAATATTCTAAGATTTAGTCTTTGTTCTTAGAATAAAAATACTTTCTTAGAATAAAAATACTTTCCTGGTAAATATTTTTATTTGGTATCAGAGCTTATGAACAAAGCGTTTATAAGCATGGTAGCTTAAAAGCCCATTCAAGGTTTGCAGGAAAAGGATATTTGTACCTTTCTTCTAGTTTTGTTTAAAAATCTTTGGTTATTTAAAGTAATATCGTCTGTATTATCCTAAACGGTTGTTATTGGATTTCTTATTTATGTGGGTCCTGTTTTCAAAAACTAATGTAAAAGCCAAAGTACACGCGATCAACTACCCAGAAGGGGGAATTATGTGTGGAAACATGTACATTTTTCAAAGAATTTTAGCATCCACAAGTCCAATAAGAATAGTAACTCCCTTAGTATAAATACAGAAGTTATTATTTTCTATGACTGATCGTTTTGAACAAGATATAGCATATTGGTATAAACATTCCCGAACTGCTAACCTTGAATATCTCAACCTTGAAGAAACTCAAAAGGTCAAGCTGCCAGTTTTAAGTAATAATATTTCCTGTATTCATGATAAACTACTTTTACACGCAAAAGTTTGCATCAAACGTTTTCATCAGATACTTGAAAATCAAAAGGAATTACAACTTCGTTTAGAAAGCTGTGAGGAATTGATAAGAAAAACCCAGAGTGAAACCAGAAAAAGCCTACAGCAAATCTCGTTTGAAGTACATCAATATCAACCCCTCACTAAAAGTCAAGTTCTCGATCTAGTTCAAAGAATAGCCGAGAAACCAAAATTGGTTGAGAAAGAAGCACTCAAACTCACGGAAGACCTTAATCAGAAGATCCAGAAGGTTGAACGCCTTCTGCATGAAGTAAGAGCCTTCTTAACCTCATGAGCCTAGCTAGTGTCAGAGCTAGTTCGCACTATCAGGAAGCCGTCGGTGCAACAGAAGACTTTGATTCACCTGCAGTTGGATTTGCAAAACCATCTGATTACAAAAGTGGTGTAGCAGCGCAAAACGCAGCCATAATTAAACAAAACAACACCCTATTATATCTAGTAATAAAGCAAAACCAGAAGCTTTCAGAAATAGAAGAAAAGGTTGAAAGACTACAAAAGGAAGTCAGTCGTGGAAAAGAAGCAACACCCGCAGACCTTGAAGAATCCATCATCAGCTTATCCAAACGGTTAGACAAAGTTTCAATTACGGAAAAAACAGTCACTTCAAGAAAACAAGGTCCTATATACTTTTACCAAGATCCCAACATAATATTTAAAGAAGAATACAAGAAAGACTCGAGAAAATGAGCCACAGGGCAGCCGATCTTAACAGAGAATCTGTAACCCAGACTCAACCACCAACACAAGAAGATCAGATACGAGGATATCAACAGATTCAAAGACTTCAGTACAACACAAGAAGAAGTCTTCAGAGGACGTTTGGAACAAGGTACAACAGAACCTTAGAATCCATGGTTAGCCCAGAAAGACAACTAGAACTTTTAAGAAGCAGAAGGGCAAGTCTCGTTCCGGCAGAAGTCCTGTACTCCAACAACAGAACCACAGTTCGTCACAGAGTGTATCAACACTATTCAGAAAGAAGGATACTGGTAACAGAAGGGCAACAGACAAATATAAGGCTCTGTAATGATCAAAGTTACAGACAACTTCAAGAATCAGGGTTGCAACATGTACACATGGGATTAATTATGATCCGCATACATGCACTCCATAGGAGAGGAGCAGGGACTATGGCACTAGCAGTACTCCGTGATACTAGATGGGAAAACAGTACAGCCATCATAGGGATAATGGAAATAGACTTATCTGTAGGAACGCAGTTAATCTATATGGTGCCAAATATGATGATAAGCACAGAAGATTTCCATAACCACATTGAAGTTGCAATCCAAACTCATGGCTATGAAGCATGGCAAGGAGGAGAAAGCAACCTCCTGGTAACCATTAATCTCACCGGAAGATTATCAAACACCAGCTACATGGGCTTTGAATATGAAGTCCAAAATGCAGTAGACCACCTGGAAACAAGCGGAATCATAGCAATTCCAGGCGAGAATCTAAGCATATCAGACCTTGAGGGAAGAAGTTGGCACCTTCAACCATCAACTCAAGCAACAGTCAGAGTTCCAATCGGAGTAGCTGTCAATAACAGGCTTGACAGATCACAAAGCTTAAAGTTCACAAGATACTCACGAAGGCCAGAACCTAGAAGATACTCTGTTGACAATAATGATAGAGAAGTCCTTGAGCAAGATGAGCCTGAAGAAGAATTTATTGGGGCATTTATTCAACAAAACAATTGGGATACTCTAGGAGAGCCATCTTGAAAATTTGACTATCTGGTAAAATATGATCCCCCTTCTGAAACAATTGCAATAGAGGACATCATACCTTCCGGCTGGGAGACGGATGATGAATAAGACGAAGATGAACATGATCAGAAAGACCCCTTTGGTGCGATAAACACAGAAAAAACAGTTGCCGTCACAACCGAAGAAGACGCTATGGAATATCCAAGAATCCGAAAGCTCAGAAGAGACCTAGAGCAGTTAGCCTTCCCAAATACAGAAGAAAGCGGACAATATGATCCTCCAAGTGATCATAATATGGGTCTCCCAACCTACCCACCTGCTAGACAGCAACAACAGCAGCAACCCACAGGGTTCAACTATCCAAGAACCAATAGAGTGTTTAAAGGAGGATATGGTGAATACTATAATCAGCAGTGGACATTACCACCAGCCCACCTCGACACAGGAGTTTTACTAATCCTACCAGCAGATCCAGGCTTATGGGCAGACGTAATCTCCAGATGGGAGTCTATAACAATTAATAGACTCAACGACCAAGATTGGCCTGACAACAAAGCAAAACTTGCATTTGTTGAAAATCTATTTGGAGAAAATGAAAAAAGAATGTGGCAACAATGGCGAACCATGTACCCTGATGCCTACACCACACTAGAGGCTATAGCGGACGACCCACAAAACATTACTTCACAAGTTCGCCAAATTATTCTTCTGGAAGACCCCTACCGAGGATCTACTGAAGAACAAGATGCAGCCTACAGAGATCTTGAACGACTCACCTGTGAACACACAAAAGACCTATGGAAATTCCTTGATGAATTCAGGATTTTGGCTTCAAAATCAGGCAGGATGTTCTTCCCATCCACAACAGAGAAATTCTTCACCAAACTTCCACCAATATTATCAAAGAAAATTGAAGAATTATTTAGAGCCAAATATCCTGGTCTTGGATCAGGAGTCCTACCAGCGATCAAGTTCACACATAGCTTTGTTGCAGAAATATGCAAAGAAGCTGCCCTACAAAAAGAATTAAGAGCACTTGACTTCTGTTCTAACATCCCAATCCCCGGATATTATAAAGCAACAAAGAAATACGGCCTCAGAAGATCAACAACATACAAAGGTAAACCCCACAAAACCCACATCAAGGTCTTCAAGAGGAAATATAAAGATGATAGGAGCAGGATTTCCAAATGCAAGTGCTACATCTGTGGAAAGGAAGGACACTTTGCACGAGACTGCAAAAGTGAAAAAGGGAATATGGCTAGAGCCGCCGTATTTCAAAATATGGAACTTGGTGATGAATGGGATGTCATTTCAGCCGACAATGATGATTGTAGTGTTTATAGTTTTTCCGAAGGAGAGCAAGGAAAAACAAATCAGAACATTGGGACATTAATCAATGAATCACCACTTGAAGAAACATGTTTTATGTTCCATCCAGGAAGTTCTTCACAAATTCAAAAGCAAACACAGGAAGTGGGCTCATGGAGGCCAGACAAACAACTTCCTCAAAATAGCAAAAATTGTCAGCATAATTAGGAAGAAAATGGTCTGACAAACCATGTGATGTGCTATTATTGTGGGATAGCTACAACACATAGGTCCAGGTTACATTGCTCACACTGTAAGCTCACAACATGTGCTCTTTGTGCCTTCAATTACCTTGGCAAAAGGATAACAATCAAAAGAGAAGAAAGAATTGCTGAAAGTACCCAACGAGAGGTTCAGTTGCTAAAAGAACTTTTGCAAGAAAAAGACAAGAATTTCAAACAAGCCCTCCAAGATCAAGCCAAGGAATATGCAGAAAGACTCAGGACTGAAGGGCATGCGCTCTTAAATAGAGACATTGACACTCTAAAACTGCAAAATGAAATACGAAGCTTAAAGGAAACTCTAATGGAGCAAAGAGTTGAAATAGCAAACATGCAGAAAGACTATAAACATCAGCTGCATAATAGAATTATGGATGTTCATATTCTTAAAGATCAGCTTAGAATGGCAAGAGAAAAGATAAAAGATTTAGAGGAAGAGATAAGATGCTTCCAACAAATAAACACGCCCGAACCAGAAACCCCATACCAAGACTCTCAAAATCCTTACTCGAATGAACAATTCCCACCCTTAGAAACCCAGAAGTCAGCCAAAGTGTTCATCGAAACAGAAGTCCACCATTCAATGAATACAGTTGAAGAACCCAAAGTAAGAAAGGTGACAAACAAACTATACAATGTCACCGTTGAATTCGAAATCCAAGGCGTCCAGATGTTCAAAGTAAATGCTATTTTAGATACTGGTGCAACCGCTTGCTGTGTAAGCAAGGCAGTCATACCACAAGAAGCCTTAGAACCACTTGAACGAACTGTTTATTTCAATGGTGTTAACTCACGGCAACCTGCAGACACAAAATTAAACCTGGCTACTTTGTGATTGAAGGTAATAAATTCAGAATGCCTCTGATCTATGTTCTTGATATGAGCATAAGTGATGGGATACAAATGCTCATCGGAACGAATTTCACAAGAGCCATGAATGGAGGAATTCGAATTGAAGGGGACGAAATAACCTTGTACAAAAGGGTTACAAAAATAAGATCTTTCCCCCAGGCAGAGGTTGCTGCAGTCGAAGAAGTTCAAGGATGGGACTGGTACGACGATGAAGCTCATCAAATGTTACAGGAAGCGTATGTAACTTCACCTGCTATACCAGAGATTAGTCTAAATCTCTCAAAAGATTTCAACCCAGTCATCCAAGAGCTTAAGCAACAAGGCTATATTGGTGAAGAACCGTTGAAACACTGGCGAAAGAATGGAGAGTTGTGCAAAATTGATATCATCAACCTTGATATCACAATACAAGACAAGCCTCTCAAGCACGTGACACCGGCCATGGAAGACGCCTTCAAAAGGCACATTGATGCTCTACTACAATTAGGAGTTATAAGACACAGTTCAAGTAGACACAGGACCATGGCCATGTTAGTCAACTCAGGCACAACAATCGACACCAAAACTGGTGAAGAGATAAAAGGAAAGGAACGTATGGTCTTCAATTATCGAACATTGAATGACAATACGTACAAAGATCAATACTCTCTGCCAGGTATTAACACGTTGCTACACAGAATCGGGAGATCCAAGATTTATTCCAAATTTGATTTAAAATCAGGATTCCATCAAGTAGCAATGGAAGAAGCATCCATACCATGGACTGCTTTTCTAGTACCAGGAGGATTATATGAATGGCTAGTTATGCCATTTGGGCTAAAAAATGCCCCAGCAATCTTCCAACGAAAAATGGATCGATGTTTTAGAGGAACGGAAAATTTTATCGCAGTTTACATTGACGACATTTTGGTCTTCTCAGAAAACGAAGAGCAACATAAACACCATTTAAGGATATTGGTTCAAAAGTGCAAAGAATTTGGCCTCGTCCTCTCTCCAACAAAAATGAAGATTGCAGTAACAGAAATAGATTTCCTCGGAGCAGTCGTTGGAAGGCAGAAGCTTAAACTCCAACCACACATAATTAAGAAAATTGCTGATTTCAATGAAGAAAATATGAAGATAAAAGCAGGCCTACGATCATTCTTAGGAATTCTTAATTACGCAAGAGGATATATCCCAAAGCTTGGTATCTTACTTGGACCCCTATATGAAAAAACAAGCCTGCATGGAGACAAAAGGCTCAAACCTTCAGATTACGAACTGATAAAGAAGATAAAGAGGCAAGTTCAAGAGTTACCAGACCTTCAAATCCCACCAAAAGAAGCCTATTTAATCCTAGAAACGGATGGATGCATGGAAGGATGGGGAGGAATTTGCAAGTGGAAGAACAAGAAAGGAGACCCAAAGTCTCAAGAACAAGTTTGCGCCTATACCAGCGGGAGGTTTAAAACTATACAATCCACCATTGACGCTGAAATCAATGCCTGCATAAACACACTGGAGAAATTGAAGATCCATTACTTAGACAAGAAGGAAATAACCCTCAGAACTGATTGCCAGGCAATAATTAGTTTTTACAACAAAACTAATTCCAACAAAGCCTCAAGAGTCCGGTGGTTAAAGTTTACAGATGCAGTTACAGGAACTGGAGTACAAATCAATATCGAACATATTGATGGGAAACAAAATGTTTTAGCAGACTCCTTATCACGAATGGTAACCTTTTGTTTGCAGGATCACGAGAAGCAGCCAGAGGCCAAGATGATAATGAAAGTAGCCGAAGAAGCAATCCAGGATAAGAGAATTAGTAAAGACCAAAGGATGGAAGAACTCAAGCAAATGCAAAGCCTTTTGGAAGAATTGAAGTTACTACCAAAACCCATAATCAAAACCAAGGACCAACCGCAGGAAGTTACTTACCCTTTAGCCCAAAGATTTACTCAAGAAAGTCCTTCAACCTTAAAACCACAAAGCATGGCAAACATGAATCTGGCCCAATTTCATGAAGCCCATAAAAAGGAGAAAAATTGTAAAACCCAATGGTATGAAGCAGAAACCCATGACGATAGCGGAAGATGGGAATGGTATGGAGCACGTTTTGGAACATACTCAATACGAGTTAATAAAGTTGAAGCCCAAAGCCAAACCAAAGCCCAAGGAAAAGAAATCATAGATCAGGCAAAAAGAGCCCAAAGGCCTAACAATTCCCTGTCAATCAACTGCATAACTGAAGAAGAGGAAAAGCCCATTTTCAGAAACAACCCGGTCCATGCATACAAGCCTAAAGGAGACTGGACTGATGAATCACAAGACACGAATAAAAAACTAGGCCCATATGAAACTCACAAATATTATCGTACGGGCCTCGGATACGTAAGGGATGACGATTCCACAGGAGACAATAACAAAGAGGAAGAATGTAACTGTACCAGTTACATTCTTGAAGATGACGGATGGGATGACGCTATACTCCATACACTAGGCCTTCTTTCGAAGAGAACCAATATACGTGGAGCCAGATACTGTCGACTCTAAAAAGCAACGTGTTCGGACTACTTTACAGCTGTTTGTCTGTTTGTTTAAATTATTATCCTACTTTGCCTGGTTTGTCAAATTTTCTCTAGAAACCTGCCCCACCTCACAGCAGTCCTGAGAATTATTGAAGCCAGCTGTGAATAAGTTTGAATAATAGGTGGTCCAGCTACCTTATCGTGGGTTTTCTCTATAATTGAGTTGTCCACTTAAAATCTTGTATAAATAAGTGTGTTTATTTTCCGATAGAGAGGCATCGAAAAGCATATACACTTCTCTCTCTATCTCCCTTGTAAGAATCATATTGTGTGAAATATAAGTTGGAAGTTCTTAAACCTTTTTTTTTCAAGTAAGTTTTAATAAATATGTTTGAATATTCTAAGATTTAGTCTTTGTTCTTAGAATAAAAATACTTTCTTAGAATAAAAATACTTTCCTGGTAAATATTTTTATTTGGTATCAGAGCTTATGAACAAAGCGTTTATAAGCATGGTAGCTTAAAAGCCCATTCAAGGTTTGCAGGAAAAGGATATTTGTACCTTTCTTCTAGTTTTGTTTAAAAATCTTTGGTTATTTAAAGTAATATCGTCTGTATTATCCTATCGTTGGAAGATTGCTGGGGCATTTTTTAGCCCAAATGGCATAACTAGCCATTCATATAATCCTCCTGGTACCAGAAAAGCAGTCCATGGTATGGATGCTTCTTCCATTGCTACTTGATGGAATCCTGATTTTAAATCAAATTTGGAATAAATCTTGGATCTCCCGATTCTGTGTAGCAACGTGTTAATACCTGGCAGAGAGTATTGATCTTTGTACGTATTGTCATTCAATGTTCGATAATTGAAGACCATACGTTCCTTTCCTTTTATCTCTTCACCAGTTTTGGTGTCGATTGTTGTGCCTGAGTTGACTAACATGGCCATGGTCATGTGTCTACTTGAACTGTGTCTTATAACTCCTAATTGTAGTAGAGCATCAATGTGCCTTTTGAAGGCGTCTTCCATGGCCGGTGTCACGTGCTTGAGAGGCTTGTCTTGTATTGTGATATCAGGGTTGATGATATCAATTTTGCACAACTCTCCATTCTTTCGCCAGTGTTTCAACGGTTCTTCACCAATATAGCCTTGTTTATTAAGCTCTTGGATGACTGGGTTGAAATCTTTTGAGAGATTTAGACTAATCTCTGGTATAGCAGGTGAAGTTACATATGCTTCCTGTAACATTTGATGAGCTTCATCGTCGTACCAGTCCCATCCTTGAACTTCTTCGACTGCAGCAACCTCTGCCTGGGGGAAAGATCTTATTTTTGTAACCCTTTTGTACAAGGTTATTTCGTCCCCTTCAATTCGAATTCCTCCATTCATGGCTCTTGTGAAATTCGTTCCGATGAGCATTTGTATCCCATCACTTATGCTCATATCAAGAACATAGATCAGAGGCATTCTGAATTTATTACCTTCAATCACAAAGTAGCCAGGTTTAATTTTGTGATCTGCAGGTTGCCGTGAGTTAACACCATTGAAATAAACAGTTCGTTCAAGTGGTTCTAAGGCTTCTTGTGGTATGACTGCCTTGCTTACACAGCAAGCGGTTGCACCAGTATCTAAAATAGCATTTACTTTGAACATCTGGACGCCTTGGATTTCGAATTCAATGGTGACATTGTATAGTTTGTTTGTCACCTTTCTTACTTTGGGTTCTTCAATTGTATTCATTGAATGGTGGACTTCTGTTTCGATGAACACTTTGGCTGACTTCTGGGTTTCTAAGGGTGGGAATTGTTCATTCGAGTAAGGATTTTGAGAGTCTTGGTATGGGGTTTCTGGTTCGGGCGTGTTTATTTCTTGGAAGCATCTTATCTCTTCCTCTAAATCTTTTATCTTTTCTCTTGCCATTCTAAGCTGATCTTTAAGAATATGAACATCCATAATTCTATTATGCAGCTGATGTTCATAGTCTTTCTGCATGTTTGCTATTTCAACTCTTTGCTCCATTAGAGTTTCCTTTAAGCTTCGTATTTCATTTTGCAGTTTTAGAGTGTCAATGTCTCTATTTAAGAGCGCATGCCCTTCAGTCCTGAGTCTTTCTGCATATTCCTTGGCTTGATCTTGGAGGGCTTGTTTGAAATTCTTGTCTTTTTCTTGCAAAAGTTCTTTTAGCAACTGAACCTCTCGTTGGGTACTTTCAGCAATTCTTTCTTCTCTTTTGATTGTTATCCTTTTGCCAAGGTAATTGAAGGCACAAAGAGCACATGTTGTGAGCTTACAGTGTGAGCAATGTAACCTGGACCTATGTGTTGTAGCTATCCCACAATAATAGCACATCACATGGTTTGTCAGACCATTTTCTTCCCAATTATGCTGACAATTTTTGCTATTTTGAGGAAGTTGTTTGTCTGGCCTCCATGAGCCCACTTCCTGTGTTTGCTTTTGAATTTGTGAAGAACTTCCTGGATGGACATAAAACATGTTTCTTCAAGTGGTGATTCATTGATTAATGTCCCAATGTTCTGATTTGTTTCTTCAAGTGGTGATTCATTGATTAATACAGACGATATTACTTTAAATAACCAAAGATTTTTAAACAAAACTAGAAGAAAGGTACAAATATCCTTTTCCTGCAAACCTTGAATGGGCTTTTAAGCTACCATGCTTATAAACGCTTTGTTCATAAGCTCTGATACCAAATAAAAATATTTACCAGGAAAGTATTTTTATTCTAAGAAAGTATTTTTATTCTAAGAACAAAGACTAAATCTTAGAATATTCAAACATATTTATTAAAACTTACTTGTAAGAAAGTATTTTTATTCTAAGAACAAAGACTAAATCTTAGAATATTCAAACAAGGTTGAAGGACTTTCTTGAGTAAATCTTTGGGCTAAAGGGTAAGTAACTTCCTGCGGTTGGTCCTTGGTTTTGATTATGGGTTTTGGTAGTAACTTCAATTCTTCCAAAAGGCTTTGCATTTGCTTGAGTTCTTCCATCCTTTGGTCTTTACTAATTCTCTTATCCTGTATTGCTTCTTCGGCTACTTTCATTATCATCTTGGCCTCTGGCTGCTTCTCGTGATCCTGCAAACAAAAGGTTACCATTCGTGATAAGGAGTCTGCTAAAACATTTTGTTTCCCATCAATATGTTCGATATTGATTTGTACTCTAGTTCCTGTAACTGCATCTGTAAACTTTAACCACCGGACTCTTGAGGCTTTGTTGGAATTAGTTTTGTTGTAAAAACTAATTATTGCCTGGCAATCAGTTCTGAGGGTTATTTCCTTCTTGTCTAAGTAATGGATCTTCAAGGGAGAAAACCCACGAGTTCTTCCATTTGAGAGTCGCCAGTATCTGGCTCCACGAGTTCTTGTCTAACGACTCACCTGAAGATGACGGATGGGATGACGCTATACTCCATACACTAGGCCTTCTTTCGAAGAGAACCAATATACGTGGAGCCAGATACTGTCGAATCTAAAAAGAAACGTGTTCGGACCACTTTACAGCTGTTTGTCTGTTTGTTTAAATTATTATCCTACTTTGCCTGGTTTGTCAAATTTTCTCTAGAAACCTGCCCCACCTCACAGCAGTCCTGAGAATTATTGAAGCCAGCTGTGAATAAGTTTGAATAATAGGTGGTCCAACTACCTTATCGTGGGTTTTCTCTATAATTGAGTTGTCCACTTAAAATCTTGTATAAATAAGCACTTGCAAATTCCTCCCCATCCTTCCATGCATCCATCCGTTTCTAGGATTAAATAGGCTTCTTTTGGTGGGATTTGAAGGTCTGGTAACTCTTGAACTTGCCTCTTTATCTTCTTTATCAGTTCGTAATCTGAAGGTTTGAGCCTTTTGTCTCCATGCAGGCTTGTTTTTTCATATAGGGGTCCAAGTAAGATACCAAGCTTTGGGATATATCCTCTTGTGTAATTAAGAATTCCTAAGAATGATCGTAGGCCTGCTTTTGTCTTCATATTTTCTTCATTGAAATCAGCAATTTTCTTAATTATGTGTGGTTGGAGTTTAAGCTTCTGCCTTCCAACGACTGCTCCGAGGAAATCTATTTCTGTTACTGCAATATTCATTTTTGTTGGAGAGAGGACGAGGCCAAATTCTTTGCACTTTTGAACCAATATCCTTAAATGGTGTCTATGTTGCTCTTCGTTTTCTGAGAAGACCAAAATGTCGTCAATGTAAACTGCGATAAAATTTTCCGTTCCTCTAAAACATCGATCCATTTTTCGTTGGAAGATTGCCGGGGCATTTTTTAGCCCAAATGGCATAACTAGCCATTCATATAATCCTCCTGGTACCATGCTTTTAAGCTACCATGCTTATAAACGCTTTGTTCATAAGCTCTGATACCAAATAAAAATATTTACCAGGAAAGTATTTTTATTCTAAGAAAGTATTTTTATTCTAAGAACAAAGACTAAATCTTAGAATATTCAAACATATTTATTAAAACTTACTTGTAAGAAAGTATTTTTATTCTAAGAACAAAGACTAAATCTTAGAATATTCAAACATATTTATTAAAACTTACTTGAAAAAAAAAGGTTTAAGAACTTCCAACTTATATTTCACACAATATGATTCTTACAAGGGAGATAGAGAGAGAAGTGTATATGCTTTTCGATGCCTCTCTATCGGAAAATAAACACACTTATTTATACAAGATTTTAAGTGGACAACTCAATTATAGAGAAAACCCACGATAAGGTAGCTGGACCACCTATTATTCAAACTTATTCACAGCTGGCTTCAATAATTCTCAGGACTGCTGTGGGGTGGGGCAGGTTTCTAGAGAAAATTTGACAAACCAGGCAAAGTAGGATAATAATTTAAACAAACAGACAAACAGCTATAATGTGGTCCGAACACGTTGCTTTTTAGAGTCGACGGTATCTGGCTCCACGTATATTGGTTCTCTTAGAAAGAAGGCCTAGTGTATGGAGTATAGCGTCATCCCATCCGTCATCTTCAAGAATGTAACTGGTACAGTTACATTCTTCCTCTTTGTTATTGTCTCCTGTGGAATCGTCATCCCTTACGTATCCGAGGCCCGTACGATAATATTTGTGAGTTTCATATGGGCCTAGTTTTTTATTCGTGTCTTGTGATTCATCAGTCCAGTCTCCTTTAGGCTTGTATGCATGGACCGGGTTGTTTCTGAAAATGGGCTTTTCCTCTTCTTCAGTTATGCAGTTGATTGACAGGGAATTGTTAGGCCTTTGGGCTCTTTTTGCCTGATCTATGATTTCTTTTCCTTGGGCTTTGGTTTGGCTTTGGGCTTCAACTTTATTAGCTCGTATTGAGTATGTTCCAAAACGTGCTCCATACCATTCCCATCTTCCGCTATCGTCATGGGTTTCTGCTTCATACCATTGGGTTTTACAATTTTTCTCCTTTTTATGGGCTTCATGAAATTAGGCCAGATTCATGTTTCCATGCTTTGTGGTTTTAAGGTTGAAGGACTTTCTTGAGTAAATCTTTGGGCTAAAGGGTAAGTAACTTCCTGCGGTTGGTCCTTGGTTTTGATTATGGGTTTTGGTAGTAACTTCAATTCTTCCAAAAGGCTTTGTATTTGCTTGAGTTCTTCCATCCTTTGGTCTTTACTAATTCTCTTATCCTGGATTGCTTCTTCGGCTACTTTCATTATCATCTTGGCCTCTGGCTGCTTCTCGTGATCCTGCAAACAAAAGGTTACCATTCGTGATAAGGAGTCTGCTAAAACATTTTGTTTCCCATCAATATGTTCGATATTGATTTGTACTCCAGTTCCTGTAACTGCATCTGTAAACTTTAACCACCGGACTCTTGAGGCTTTGTTGGAATTAGTTTTGTTGTAAAAACTAATTATTGCCTGGCAATCAGTTCTGAGGGTTATTTCCTTCTTGTCTAAGTAATGGATCTTCAATTTCTCCAGTGTGTTTATGCAGGCATTGATTTCAGCGTTAATGGTAGATTGTATAGTTTTAAACCTCCCGCTGGTATAGGCGCAAACTTGTTCTTGAGACTTTGGGTCTCCTTTCTTGTTCTTCCACTTGCAAATTCCTCCCCATCCTTCCATGCATCCATCCGTTTCTAGGATTAAATAGGCTTCTTTTGGTGGGATTTGAAGGTCTGGTAACTCTTGAACTTGCCTCTTTATCTTCTTTATCAGTTCGTAATCTGAAGGTTTGAGCCTTTTGTCTCCATGCAGGCTTGTTTTTTCATATAGGGGTCCAAGTAAGATACCAAGCTTTGGGATATATCCTCTTGCGTAATTAAGAATTCCTAAGAATGATCGTAGGCCTGCTTTTGTCTTCATATTTTCTTCATTGAAATCAGCAATTTTCTTAATTATGTGTGGTTGGAGTTTAAGTTTCTGCCTTCCAACGACTGCTCCGAGGAAATCTATTTCTGTTACAGCAATCTTCATTTTTGTTGGAGAGAGGACGAGGCCAAATTCTTTGCACTTTTGAACCAATATCCTTAAATGGTGTTTATGTTGCTCTTCGTTTTCTGAGAAGACCAAAATGTCGTCAATATAAACTGCGATAAAATTTTCCGTTCCTCTAAAACATCGATCCATTTTTCGTTGGAAGATTGTTGGAGCATTTTTTAGCCCAAATGGCATAACTAGCCATTCATATAATCCTCCTGGTACCAGAAAAGCAGTCCATGGTATGGATGCTTCTTCCATTGCTACTTGATGGAATCCTGATTTTAAATCAAATTTGGAATAAATCTTGGATCTCCCGATTCTGTGTAGCAACGTGTTAATACCTGGCAGAGAGTATTGATCTTTGTACGTATTGTCATTCAATGTTCGATAATTGAAGACCATACGTTCCTTTCCTTTTATCTCTTCACCAGTTTTGGTGTCGATTGTTGTGCCTGAGTTGACTAACATGGCCATGGTCCTGTGTCTACTTGAACTGTGTCTTATAACTCCTAATTGTAGTAGAGCATCAATGTGCCTTTTGAAGGCGTCTTCCATGGCCGGTGTCACGTGCTTGAGAGGCTTGTCTTGTATTGTGATATCAGGGTTGATGATATCAATTTTGCACAACTCTCCATTCTTTCGCCAGTGTTTCAACGGTTCTTCACCAATATAGCCTTGTTGCTTAAGCTCTTAGATGACTGGGTTGAAATCTTTTGAGAGATTTAGACTAATCTCTGGTATAGCAGGTGAAGTTACATATGCTTCCTGTAACATTTGATGAGCTTCATCGTCGTACCAGTCCCATCCTTGAACTTCTTCGACTGCAGCAACCTCTGCCTGGGGGAAAGATCTTATTTTTGTAACCCTTTTGTACAAGGTTATTTCGTCCCCTTCAATTCGAATTCCTCCATTCATGGCTCTTGTGAAATTCGTTCCGATGAGCATTTGTATCCCATCACTTATGCTCATATCAAGAACATAGATCAGAGGCATTCTGAATTTATTACCTTCAATCACAAAGTAGCCAGGTTTAATTTTGTGATCTACAGGTTGCCGTGAGTTAACACCATTGAAATAAACAGTTCGTTCAAGTGGTTCTAAGGCTTCTTGTGGTATGACTGCCTTGCTTACACAGCAAGCGGTTGCACCAGTATCTAAAATAGCATTTACTTTGAACATCTGGACGCCTTGGATTTCGAATTCAACGGTGACATTGTATAGTTTGTTTGTCACCTTTCTTACTTTGGGTTCTTCAACTGTATTCATTGAATGGTGGACTTCTGTTTCGATGAACACTTTGGCTGACTTCTGGGTTTCTAAGGGTGGGAATTGTTCATTCGAGTAAGGATTTTGAGAGTCTTGGTATGGGGTTTCTGGTTCGGGCGTGTTTATTTCTTGGAAGCATCTTATCTCTTCCTCTAAATCTTTTATCTTTTCTCTTGCCATTCTAAGCTGATCTTTAAGAATATGAACATCCATAATTCTATTATGCAGCTGATGTTCATAGTCTTTCTGCATGTTTGCTATTTCAACTCTTTGCTCCATTAGAGTTTCCTTTAAGCTTCGTATTTCATTTTGCAGTTTTAGAGTGTCAATGTCTCTATTTAAGAGCGCATGCCCTTCAGTCCTGAGTCTTTCTGCATATTCCTTGGCTTGATCTTGGAGGGCTTGTTTGAAATTCTTGTCTTTTTCTTGCAAAAGTTCTTTTAGCAACTGAACCTCTCGTTGGGTACTTTCAGCAATTCTTTCTTCTCTTTTGATTGTTATCCTTTTGCCAAGGTAATTGAAGGCACAAAGAGCACATGTTGTGAGCTTACAGTGTGAGCAATGTAACCTGGACCTATGTGTTGTAGCTATCCCACAATAATAGCACATCACATGGTTTGTCAGACCATTTTCTTCCCAATTATGCTGACAATTTTTGCTATTTTGAGGAAGTTGTTTGTCTGGCCTCCATGAGCCCACTTCCTGTGTTTGCTTTTGAATTTGTGAAGAACTTCCTGGATGGAACATAAAACATGTTTCTTCAAGTGGTGATTCATTGATTAATGTCCCAATGTTCTGATTTGTTTTTCCTTGCTCTCCTTCGGAAAAACTATAAACACTAGAATCATCATTGTCGGCTGAAATGACATCCCATTCATCACCAAGTTCCATTTTTGAAATACGGCGGCTCTAGCCATATTCCCTTTTTCACTTCTGCAGTCTCGTGCAAAGTGTCCTTCCTTTCCACAGATGTAGCACTTGCATTTGGAAATCCTGCTCCTATCATCTTTATATTTCCTCTTGAAGACCTTGATGTGGGTTTTGTGGGGTTTACCTTTGTATGTTGTTGATCTTCTGAGGCCGTATTTCTTTATTGCTTTATAATATCCGGGGATTGGGATGTTAGAACAGAAGTCAAGTGCTCTTAATTCTTTTTGTAGGGCAGCTTCTTTGCACATTTCTGCAACAAAGCTATGTGTGAACTTGATCGCTGGTAGGACTCTTGATCCAAGACCAGGATATTTGGCTCTAAATAATTCTTCAATTTTCTTTGATAATATTGGTGGAAGTTTGGTGAAGAATTTCTCTGTTGTGGATGGGAAGAACATCCTGCCTGATTTTGAAGCCAAAATCCTGAATTCATCAAGGAATTTCCATAGGTCTTTTGTGTGTTCACAGGTGAGTCGTTCAAGATCTCTGTAGGCTGCATCTTGTTCTTCAGTAGATCCTCGGTAGGGGTCTTCCAGAAGAATAATTTGGCGAACTTGTGAAGTAATGTTTTGTGGGTCGTCCGCTATAGCCTCTAGTGTGGTGTAGGCATCAGGGTACATGGTTCGCCATTGTTGCCACATTCTTTTTTCATTTTCTCCAAATAGATTTTCAACAAATGCAAGTTTTGCTTTGTTGTCAGGCCAATCTTGGTCGTTGAGTCTATTAATTGTTATAGACTCCCATCTGGAGATTACGTCTGCCCATAAGCCTGGATCTGCTGGTAGGATTAGTAAAACTCCTGTGCCGAGGTGGGCTGGTGGTAATGTCCACTGCTGATTATAGTATTCACCATATCCTCCTTTAAACACTCTATTGGTTCTTGGATAGTTGAACCCTGTGGGTTGCTGCTGTTGTTGCTGTCTAGCAGGTGGGTAGGTTGGGAGACCCATATTATGATCACTTGGAGGATCATATTGTCCGCTTTCTTCTGTATTTGGGAATGCTAACTGCTCTAGGTCTCTTCTGAGCTTTCAGATTCTTGGATATTCCATAGCGTCTTCTTCGGTTGTGACGACAACTGTTTTTTCTGTGTTTATCGCACCAAAGGGGTCTTTCTGATCATGTTCATCTTCGTCTTGTTCATCATCCGTCTCCCAGCCGGAAGGTATGATGTCCTCTATTGCAATTGTTTCAGAAGGGGGATCATATTTGACCAGATAGTCAAATTTTCCAGATGGCTCTCCTAGAGTATCCCAATTGTTTTGTTGAATAAATGCCCCAATAAATTCTTCTTCAGGCTCATCTTGCTCAAGGACTTCTCTATCATTATTGTCAACAGAGTATCTTCTAGGTTCTGGCCTTCGTGAGTACCTTGTGAACTTTAAGCTTTGTGATCTGTCAAGCCTGTTATTGATAGCTACTCCGATTGGAACTCTGACTGTTGCTTGAGTTGATGGTTGAAGGTGCCAACTTTTTCCCTCAAGGTCTGATATGCTTAGATTCTCGCCTGGAATTGCTATGATTCCGCTTGTTTCCAGGTGGTCTACTGCATTTTGGACTTCATATTCAAAGCCCATGTAGCTGGTGTTTGATAATCTTCCGGTGAGATTAATGGTTACCAGGAGGTTGCTTTCTCCTCCTTGCCATGCTTCATAGCCATGAGTTTGGATTGCAACTTCAATGTGGTTATGGAAATCTTCTGTGCTTATCATCATATTTGGCACCATATAGATTAACTGCGTTCCTGCAGATAAGTCTATTTCCATTGTCCCTATGATGGCTGTACTGTTTTCCCATCTAGTATCACGGAGTACTGCTAGTGCCATAGTCCCTGCTCCTCTCCTATGGAGTGCATGTATGCGGATCATAATTAATCCCATGTGTACATGTTGCAACCCTGATTCTTGAAGTTGTCTGTAACTTTGATCATTACAGAGCCTTATATTTGTCTGTTGCCCTTCTGTTACCAGTATCCTTCTTTCTGAATAGTGTTGATACACTCTGTGACGAACTGTGGTTCTGTTGTTGGAGTACAGGACTTCTGCCGGAACGAGACTTGCCCTTCTGCTTCTTGAAAGTTCTAGTTGTCTTTCTGGGCTAACCATGGATTCTAAGGTTCTGTTGTACCTTGTTCCAAACGTCCTCTGAAGACTTCTTCTTGTGTTTTACTGAAGTCGTTGAATCTGTTGATATCCTCGTATCTGATCTTCTTGTGTTGGTGGTTGAGTCTGGGTTACAGATTCTCTGTTAAGAACGGCTGCCCTGTGGCTCATTTTCTCGAGTCTTTCTTGTATTCTTCTTTAAATATTATGTTGGGATCTTGGTAAAAGTATATAGGACCTTGTTTTCTTGAAGTGACTGTTTTTTCCGTAATTGAAACTTTGTCTAACCGTTTGAATAAGCTGATGATGGATTCTTCAAGGTCTGCGGGTGTTGCTTCTTTTCCACGACTGACTTCCTTTTGTAGTCTTTCAACCTTTTCTTATATTTCTGAAAGCTTCTGGTTTTGCTTTATTACTAGATATAATAGGGTGTTGTTTTGTTTAATTATGGCTGCGTTTTGCGCTGCTACACCACTTTTGTAATCAGATGGTTTTGCAAATCCAACTGCAGGTGAATCAAAGTCTTCTGTTACACCGACGGCTTCCTGATAGTCCGAACTAGCTCTGACACTAGCTAGGCTCATGAGGTTAAGAAGGCTCTTACTTCATGCAGAAGGCGTTCAACCTTCTGGATCTTCTGATTAAGGTCTTCCGTGAGTTTGAGTGCTTCTTTCTCAACCAATTTTGGTTGCTCGGCTATTCTTTGAACTAGATCGAGAACTTGACTTTTAGTGAGGGGTTGATATCGATGTACTTCAAACGAGATTTGCTGTAGGCTTTTTCTGGTTTCACTATGGGTTTTTCTTATCAATTCCTCACAGGTTTCTAAACGAAGTTGTAATTCCTTTTGATTTTCAAGTATCTGATGAAAACGTTTGATGCAAACTTTTGCGTGTAAAAGTAGTTTATCATGAATACAGGAAATATTATTACTTAAAACTGGCAGCTTGACCTTTTGAGTTTCTTCAAGGTTGAGATATTCAAGGTTAGCAGTTCGGGAATGTTTATACCAATCTGCTATATCTTGTTCAAAACGATCAGTCATAGAAAATAATAACTTCTGTATTTATACTAAGGGAGTTACTATTCTTATTGGACTTGTGGATGCTAAAATTCTTTGAAAAATGTTCACGTTTCCACACATAATTCCCCCTTCTGGGTACTTGATCGCGTGTACTTTGGCTTTTACATTAGTTTTTGAAAACAGGACCCACATAAATAAGAAATCCAATAACAACCGTTTAGGATAATACAGACGATACTACTTTAAATAACCGAAGATTTTAAAACAAAACTAGAAGAAAGGTACAAATATCCTTTTCCTGCAAACCTTGAATGGGCTTTTAAGCTACCATGCTTATAAACGCTTTGTTCATAAGCTCTGATACCAAATAAAAATATTTACCAGGAAAGTATTTTTATTCTAAGAAAGTATTTTTATTCTAAGAACAAAGACTAAATCTTAGAATATTCAAACATATTTATTAAAACTTACTTGTAAGAAAGTATTTTTATTCTAAGAACAAAGACTAAATCTTAGAATATTCAAACATATTTATTAAAACTTACTTGAAAAAAAAAGGTTTAAGAACTTCCAACTTATATTTCACACAATATGATTCTTACAAGGGAGATAGAGAGAGAAGTGTATATGCTTTTCGATGCCTCTCTATCGGAAAATAAACACACTTATTTATACAAGATTTTAAGTGGATAACTCAATTATAAAGAAAACCCACGATAAGGTAGTTGGACCACCTATTATTCAAACTTATTCACAGCTGGCTTCAATAATTCTCAGGACTGCTGTGAGGTGGGGCAGGTTTCTAGAGAAAATTTGACAAACCAGGCAAAGTAGGATAATAATTTAAACAAATAGACAAACAGCTGTAAAGTGGTCCGAACACGTTGCTTTTTAGAGTCGACAGTATCTGGCTCCACGTATATTGGTTCTCTTCGAAAGAAGGCCTAGTGTATGGAGTATAGCGTCATCCCATCCGTCATCTTCAAGAATGTAACTGGTACAGTTACATTCTTCCTCTTTGTTATTGTCTCCTGTGGAATCGTCATCCCTTACGTATCCGAGGCCCGTACGATAATATTTGTGAGTTTCATATGGGCCTAGTTTTTTATTCGTGTCTTGTGATTCATCAGTCCAGTCTCCTTTAGGCTTGTATGCATGGACCGGGTTGTTTCTGAAAATGGGCTTTTCCTCTTCTTCAGTTATGCAGTTGATTGACAGGGAATTGTTAGGCCTTTGGGCTCTTTTTGCCTGATCTATGATTTCTTTTCCTTGGGCTTTGGTTTGGCTTTGGGCTTCAACTTTATTAGCTCGTATTGAGTATGTTCCAAAACGTGCTCCATACCATTCCCATCTTCCGCTATCGTCATGGGTTTCTGCTTCATACCATTGGGTTTTACAATTTTTCTCCTTTTTATGGGCTTCATGAAATTGGGCCAGATTCATGTTTGCCATGCTTTGTGGTTTTAAGGTTGAAGGACTTTCTTGAGTAAATCTTTGGGCTAAAGGGTAAGTAACTTCCTGCGGTTGGTCCTTGGTTTTGATTATGGGTTTTGGTAGTAACTTCAATTCTTCCAAAAGGCTTTGCATTTGCTTGAGTACTTCCATCCTTTGGTCTTTACTAATTCTCTTATCCTGGATTGCTTCTTCGGCTACTTTCATTATCATCTTGGCCTCTGGCTGCTTCTCGTAATCCTGCAAACAAAAGGTTACCATTCGTGATAAGGAGTCTGCTAAAACATTTTGTTTCCCATCAATATGTTCGATATTGATTTGTACTCCAGTTCCTGTAACTGCATCTGTAAACTTTAACCACCGGACTCTTGAGGCTTTGTTGGAATTAGTTTTGTTGTAAAAACTAATTATTGCCTGGAAATCAGTTCTGAGGGTTATTTCCTTCTTGTCTAAGTAATGGATCTTCAATTTCTCCTGTGTGTTTATGCAGGCATTGATTTCAGCGTCAATGGTGGATTGTATAGTTTTAAACCTCCCGCTGGTATAGGCGCAAACTTGTTCTTGAGACTTTGGGTCTCCTTTCTTGTTCTTCCACTTGCAAATTCCTCCCCATCCTTCCATGCATCCATCCGTTTCTAGGATTAAATAGGCTTCTTTTGGTGGGATTTGAAGGTCTGGTAACTCTTGAACTTGCCTCTTTATCTTCTTTATCAGTTCGTAATCTGAAGGTTTGAGCCTTTTGTCTCCATGCAGGCTTGTTTTTTCATATAGGGGTCCAAGTAAGATACCAAGCTTTGGGATATATCCTCTTGCGTAATTAAGAATTCCTAAGAATGATCGTAGGCCTGCTTTTGTCTTCATATTTTCTTCATTGAAATCAGCAATTTTCTTAATTATGTGTGGTTGGAGTTTAAGCTTCTGCCTTCCAACGACTGCTCCGAGGAAATCTATTTCTGTTACTGCAATCTTCATTTTTGTTGGAGAGAGGACGAGGCCAAATTCTTTGCACTTTTGAACCAATATCCTTAAATGGTGTTTATGTTGCTCTTCGTTTTCTGAGAAGACCAAAATGTCGTCAATGTAAACTGCGATAAAATTTTCCGTTCCTCTAAAACATCGATCCATTTTTCGTTGGAAGATTGCTGGGGCATTTTTTAGCCCAAATGGCATAACTAGCCATTCATATAATCCTCCCAGGTGTCTTCCTCATGTCTATAACCCTTCCACTTGATCTAGTCAAACATATAAAATTATATCCAAAACGGAGATTATCAAAATGCCCTCATGTGTTTATTCAGAGTGTCATAATATTTCCACTTGAGAATTTTATCTATCCACTTAAAATATATGGACATGGATTTTTTTACCCCTAAATTTAATATTAAAGATATAAAAAAAATCTTTTGACTTTAGTTGAATAGGAAAAAAATTTGAGATATATGCTCAACCTTTTAAATTCGTATTTAGATTTTTTGTTTCCTTGTGTTCATAAACAATTCATATATTAAATCTTATTAATTTAATAGCATATATTAAAAAAAATGGTTATTTTTTCTATGTAAACACGTTAACTTAGTTATTTGAATAAATTTGTCCAACACAATATATTATAATTAACACATCAAATATTTTAGTTCTTGATTAATCTAGAATCATTGAGTTGTACAAAACCAGAGCATATTACTTCACCACTTATCATCATATTATTTTTTATGAATTTAGTTTCTTTTTGTTACTTAAACAGTAACATGATCTTCACTGCATTTTAATTTCTTTTTATTAATTCAATTATAACATAATATTAAATCACATATGATTAAAAACTTAAACAATATTCACTTGGTCACATAGAAAGGACAAAAAAGAAAAAAAAAGATGTATGTTTTCTTGGCAACCCATCTTAGTAAAATCAAAATAAAAGAATTAAAAGAATGAAATAAATAGAAAAATGTATGTAATGAAATAGTTAGTCTAACTAGCAGCCCCTCAAATAAAATGAAATAGAATTATAAAAAAGATTGTGTAATACGTTAGTCTGGAATCAACGAAACTGAATTTAAAAAATGGAAACTTGCAAGGTGTGTTTGTGTGTGAACTAACAGTCGAGGCTTTCACATGAGGTGTCATGGAAAGAAAAATCATAAACTTACCGGGAGTTTTGAAGCAACGGTGAATGTCAATGAAAAAACAATGAACAGAAACACACGGAAGACCAACACATTATATGTTTTTTAGCTGTATTGTATAGCCTGATAGTTTGTGTATATAGGCCTTTGTATTTGGGCCCTTTCTATTTGCTTGAGTAGCCCACAATTGTATGTATTTCATATATATTCGTTTAATGAGAATGAGGGGGCATGAGGATTACGCCAAATAACATGGTATTAGAGCATGTCGACTAACCCTACCTCCTCTCTCGTTTTTGCGGCTCCACTTCTCTTCTGTCTGTCGATCAAATCCTTGCCATCTGGATCAAGTAATTTCATCATCATCTCATTCTATTCCTCTGTTTCTTTCTTTCTCCGGTCTTCAATCTTCAATATGTCTGGGTCTAAATCGGACAAACCCTATGGTATTACGAACATAAAATCTTATGTTCCTCTCATCTTGGACACTGATCGCATGAATTATGACTCGTGGCGAGAATTGTTTGAAAATCACTGCAAGGATTTTGGAGTTCACAAACATCTTCAGCCTCCTGCCTCGATTGCCGAGACCTCCACTATCACCACTGAAAAGTCTACTGCTACAGACCTCAAAGCAGAATGGGAAGAGATATATGCGATTTTCAAAGGTTGGATTTATGGTACCCTTGCTCAGCCTCTTGTTCAATCTGTTATCAAGAAGAACACCACTGCTTATGATGTCTGGTCCAGTCTTGAAACCCGTTTCCATGATAACAAAGACACACGATCCATGGAACTTGACACAGAAATTCTAAACTTATCCATGGGTGATTCCTCCATGGATGATTATATCAATCGGTATCAAAACTTGCAGATTTGCTCGACAATATTGGTGCTTCTGTTCTGGATCGCAATCTTGTTATCTACACATTAAATGGTTTGCCCTCTAAATATGACAATGTCTCTATTGTCATCCATCATACCAAACCATTCCTCACCTTTGCTGAGGTCCGCTCGATGCTATCGGTTGAAGAAAAATGATGAAACTTAATGAGTCTCGTGTTGTCTCTGCTACCCACTCAGAACACTCATCTTCACCCACTGCCTTATCCGTTCAAGCATCAAATTCCAACGGTCACTCTCCTAACTATCGTGGTCGTAACAACAATCGAGGCCATGGCCGGTCAGGTGGTCGAAATAACCGCGGTGGCAGGTACTCTCGTGGGGGTGGAAGAGGGAGTAATCGGGGTCACTTCAATAACAATTATGGAGGCAATTTTTCTGGTCAACAATAACTATATGTGATGACACCTTGGTGCCCTCTTCCTTACTCGTATGGACCTGCTCATTGTAGTTCACAACAACCAACTATTGGGCCTCACTTTGCAAATCAACAAGGCCTGCTACCCTTGCCTAATAGCCCAACACCCCATCAGCGACATCTGCTAGCTCAAAGCCCATCTCGACAACAACAACCTTGGCCAACCCAGCAGGTCCAGCAGGCTCTTACGGCTCACGATCAGGCAACCACGCTACCTCAAATGTTCAATACAGTTACTCTTAATGATCCAGCTCAGGCAGACTGGTACATGGACACGGGCGCCACTGCTCACCTTCACGCAAATCAAGGTATCCTTAATTCTGTTAAAAACAATGCTTTGACCTCCTCTGTTCTTGTTGGTGACGGGTCCCGTATTACTGTAAACGATTCGGGTGACTCATACATTCCTTCTTCTTATTTTTTCCACCCCTTACATTTAAATCGTGTCCTTATCACTCCTGATATAATTAAAAATTTAGTCTATGTTCACCGTCTTGCCAAAGAAAATAAGGTTTCTATTAAATTTGACGAGTTTGGTTTTTTTGTTCATGATTTTCAGACCAAATGCACTCTTCTGCGATGTGATAGTACAGGGGATGTTTACCCTGTCATGAAGCCGTCTGCTCAAGCTCTCCTCACTGTGGTCCATCCCTCTGGCATCAAAGGCTTCGTCATCCCGGTCATCAAGTCTTTCAGTATCTTGTGTCTAGTTCTTTTATTTATTGTTCAAACAATAATAAATCTAGTTTATGCCACTCATGTCAGTTAGGAAAACATGTTCGATTACCTTTTTGTATGTCTCAGTTTGTTGCTCAATTTCCTTTTCAAATTATTCATTCTGATGTGTGGACCTCCCCTATTTTGAGTTTGATTGGAATTAAATATTATGTTATCTTCTTAGATAGTTCTTCTCATTTTCTATGGGTGTATCCCCTTCGTAAGAAATCTGATGTGAACAACAAGTTTCAACACTTTTATCAATATGTTCAAACTCAATTTCACACCAAAATTCAATCTTTCCAATGTGATAATGGTGGGGAGTACGACAACTCCAATTTTCGTTCCTTTTGTGACACCCATGGTATTCAACTTCATTTTTCATGCCCTCATACTTCTCAACAAAACGGAAAATCCGAACGAATGTTGCGAACCATTAATAATGTCGTCTGTACTCTCCTATTTCATGCTCATGTTCCTATCAAATATTGGGTGGAAGCTCTTCACATGGTGGTTCACCTTCTCAATATTCTCCCCTCCACAACTCTCAATAACCTCTCGCCATATCAAAAATTATTCAACAAAACCCCTACATACGATCATCTCCGCGTCTTTGGGTGTTTATGTTTTCCTCATATTGTGTCACCTTACAAACTATCTCCTAGAACCACTCCGTGTATCTTCTTAGGTTATCCGTCTCAACACTGAGGGTACTGTTGCCTTAATCTCTCCACCAATAAAATTATCATTTCGCGTCACGTCGTTTTTGATGAGACTTCTTTTCCCTTTGGGTCTATGACTCCCGATCTACCCCCGTCTTATCAGTTTCTTGACCATCTTTCCGATGAACCGAATCACATCTCTGCTAGGCTCCTTCGGTCTCGCCAACCTTGTCATACTACCTCCAATAACCCCACCTTAGTCACACCTCATTCCTCTCCTATTCACTCCTCCAGTGACACTCACACCGATTCACCACAAACCGGTCAACCAGACTCGTCTCTCTCGGAAGACGTTCCTCACGAACCACCTGCCTCGCATAATACTTCTCCACCTCCGCCTCGTATGGCTTCATCTCAGCATCACATGGCTACTCGATCTCGCCATGGGATTATCAAAAAGGTTGACTGCTTGAATCGTCATGTTGATTCCACCTCTCTACTTCCTAAATCATATTGTCAAGCTTTTACGAACCCCAATTGGCACCATGCTATGAACGAGGAATATCAAGCACTTATTTCAAACAAGACTTGGACCCTTGTACCGCGCCCCTCTCATGCTAATGTTATTAACTATATATGGTTGTTCAAAAAGAAACTTCAGGCAGATGGAACTCTATCTCGCTACAAGGCTCGGCTTGTGGCAAATGGTAAGGCTCAACGCCCAGGTATTGATTACGACCAAACCTTTAGCCCGGTCGTTAAGCTTGCCACCATCCGTACTGTTCTTTCTTTGGCTGTTTCCTCTCATTGGTCGGTTCGACAGTTAGATGTAAAGAATGCCTTTTTGCATGGACACCTACAAGAGTCAGTTTATATGCAGCAGCCTCCGGGTTTTAATGACTCTCGTTACCCGGACCATGTGTGTTTACTACATAAATCTCTCTATGGTCTCAAGCAGGCACCTAAGGCTTGGTTTCACAGATTTGCTCAATACATTCTTCAGTTTGGCTTTGTGCATAGCTGTTGTGACTCATCATTATTTATATATCAACAGGGATCTCACACATCATACTTACTTCTTTATGTTGACGATATTGTGCTAACCGCTTCTTCTACTGAGTTATTACAGCGCATCATCTCTATGTTAGCATGCGAATTTTTGATGACTGACCTTGGCGATCTCAATTATTTTCTCGGTATTGCTGTGTCTCGTGATAATAAAGGCATGTTCTTGTCTCAACAGAAATATGCTCTTAAGGTTCTTGAGAAAGCTCACATGCTCAACTGCAAGCCTGCTTGCACCCCTGCCAAAGCCACTGCCAAACTTGATGATACCAGCCCTCCTGTCTCTGATCCTACTTTATATCGTAGTCTCGCTGGGGCCCTTCAGTATCTTACCTTTACAGGGCCCGACATCACTTATGTTGTCCAACAAATTTGTCTTTATATGCATGATCCATGAGAACCTCACTTCAATGCTCTGAAACACATTCTAAGGTATCTTCGTGGTACAATGTCTCTTGGTCTTCAATTGTATACCTCCTCTTCTCAACTGCTGATGGCATACTCCGATGCTGATTGGGCCGGATGCCCCACCTCGTGTCGATCCACTTCTGGATTTTGTATCTTTCTGGGTCATAATCTGGTGTCTTGGTCCTCGAAACGACAAACCACAATCTCTCGCTCAAGTGTCGAAGCTGAATATCGTGGGGGTGGCGAATGCAGTTGCTGAAACTGCTTGGATCCGGAATCTTCTACGTGAGCTTCATCGTCCTCCTGATAAAGCTAGCATCGTGTATTGCAATAATGTTAGTGTTGTGTACATGACTGGGAACCCTGTCCACCACCAGCGCACCAAGCACATCGAGATTGATATCCACTTTGTTCGTGATCAGGTTGCCACTGGACAGATTCGTGTTCTTCATGTTCCCTCATCGTCTCAGTATGCCGACATTTTTACAAAGGGTCTGCCTACACCTTTGTTTCTTGATTTTCGGTCCAGCGTGAAAATTCTTTCTTCCACTACCGTTCAAACTGCAGGGGGGATGTTAGCTATATTGTATAGCCTGATAGTTTGTGTATATAGGCCTTTGTATTTGGGCCCTTTGTATTTGTTTGAGTAGCCCACAATTGTATGTATTTCATATATATTCGTTTAATGAGAATGAGGGGGCATGAGGATTACACCAAATAACATGATTTATGTAATGAACACAACTATGGTTAACTGTAAAAATAGAGTTCCTTCATTGGCCATGACTAACAACTATCGGACTTGATCAAGATTGATCAAAATATGTGTTGATAATATTACGCGACAGATCGATAGATTCTAAGAATAAAAACAATATTAATCAAGTAAATAACACAAGAATGAATCAAATGATGTTGAATGATTAATAACTCACACCTCAGAAGAGCTCGATGAATAACTTCGACTGTAGAGGTGTGCTAGGGTTACAATGCAAAGTAATTAATGAGAACGATAACCTGAACGCTATACATGCATGCATAATATATACTTTAACCCTAATAGTAATCCACGGTTGGATAGGCCCAAACCAGGTAGACAAAATGGACTATTAACTGAGCCCAAAAACGCAACACTTAGACCCAACAATCTCCCCATCTGCGTCAATTGAGGCAAGAGACTACTTCGGCTGAGTGACTTTGGTCTTCTTTACAACCTTGAACAGCCTAGGAATGATGGCAAGGAGAGTTTGACGAAACAAAATATACCATCGAAGCATATCAGTAAACAGCTTTTTATCGGCTTCACTGTTCTGATTACACCTATGAATAATCTCCAAAACACGCTCCAAACAGGCGATAGAGAATAGGTGTTTGTCAATCAGAGCGAACAGGAATTTTTGACCTTTGCCCCTCATGAACATGACAGTGTGAAACTTGGGATCAATTTTCCCTTAATCATCGCATTCACATCGCCTGCCCTTCCTATCGCCTTCACAGTGGTTCTCTTATGAATAGCAGAAGCGATCTCCTGATCCATCTTTGCGACTTCATGAATATAGCATACGAGCATTCGCTTGATGTGATCGATAATAGGCTGATACTCCTGTGGATTGGTCAGCAAAATGTTATTCAGAAGTATCCAATCATGAGGATCCAGGTTTGACAGGTCAGCAAGGGAAATCATATGAACCGAGCTATCAGAGCCTCGGGTCACTTTGAATTTGATGTTGATGAATTTCCCTGCCGAAGTGGGTTTCAACACCTTGACCATTGTGATTTTCTGATTACTCCAGGTCAGGTATTGTGGCTGAGCAAACTCCAGATAATACACAATCAAATCATGATCGACCTTCGGGTCTGGGGAAGGAATGCCAGCCGTTGACTCAAAACAGTGGAAAATGAACGCCTTTCGGGTGATGGGCATGTCAAACTGTGAGTCCTTGGAGTTCTCAAGCCCAAACGAAGAAACCGGTTCGAGCCAATGAGTGCTCGGTGCATTGATTACCTCTCTTAGAAGCGATTCCAAAGTCCATTCAGGAAACATGGACTTCTTTTGTTCTAGAAATTTGTTCGCTTTCAACTCCTTGTCATGAAGTTCCTTCTCTCTCTAGATCCTCTCCCGAATCTATTGATCAGTGGGCTTCACTTTCAGACTTTCAGTTTTTGAAGCATTCCCTTCTGTATCATCGTCATCGTCATTTTCATCCACATCATCATCTCTAATTTTCTTCTTTCTCTTGTCCTTCATACTGCCCGAAGCTTCATTATCCTTTGGCTCAGTAGTGACTTTCGGTTTGTGAGATGGATGAGGTTGGCCCTTGCCCTGAGTAACCATATCTCCCCCTTGTTTCAGAGTGAAAACAATCTCTGGAACACCTTCAATCCTACTCAAAACATCCATAGCAGGTCTCAACTTCTCAGCCAAATGGCATCGAATTGAGATGGTGAGAATGGAGTCATGGGCTTCCAGGAGGTGGAGGAGAATGCAGTGGACATCACCAACCGAACTCTTAATTATTTCTCGCTCAGTTTTTAAGTCTGCAATCTCCTAGTTGGCTGTCTTGAGCTTAAAATTATGAATTTTAAGCTGTGAAGTGCGCTTATCCAGCTCATCCATGATCTTGTTTTCAACAGCAAGCTCAACTTCAAGTTGAGTCAGCCGAGCATGAATCGAAGTATGAAGCTCTTGGTTAGCAGTCTGAATGGATTTGCGAGCTTCCACGAGATGTTTCTTTTCGGCTGCCAGTGAACACGTAAGATGATCAACCGAAGCATTCACTGTTTCAGCATTCTTCTTGGCAGCAACTTGAAGAGAACCTAGAAATATCTGTGCCTCAGAAATTAGTTTTTCGACATTTGCGGTCGCCTGCTTGCAGTCCTTGGTAGAAGCTTCAATTGCAAGTGAAGCGTTCTCACAAGCGGAGGTTGAGGCTTCAATTGCTTTAACAGCTTTGGAGATGGAAGTATCATGCTCTTTGACAACAAATTCGAACAGTGCCTTAAGTGCCGCTTCCGAGTATGCACTGGCAGAAGAGGAAGAGAGCAAGCGGTCAAGTTTGTCGTTCAATGCCTTGAGATGATTTTTGGACACAGGAGCGTCATCATCGTCATCGATCTGTACTCTATACGGACTGAAATAAGTGGAGTCAAATTCCATGTCTTCACCGCCAAGAACAGGATCAGAGTCATGTGGGGATAAAGGTGCTGATGTAATAGGAGGATCAGAACCAAAAGTAGATGCCCCCGTATCAGATACGTTGACACGAACAGTAGGTTCGGTTGGATGAGTGGTGGTGGTAGTAACGGTAGTGAATAGTGGGGTTGGAATTGGGATGGAGGTTGCAGTAGTAGATGATATAGGTGGAGGACAAGGAGCGATAGTAATAGGAACCGAATGTGGAGGAGGGGAGTTTCGGTTGCTATAATTAGTGGGTGAGGGTGGAGGCGAATTACCTCTAGGTGGACTCTCGGATTCAGTGGCTTCGTCGTCGGTTGACTCAGGGTCAGGCTGGCCATCAGAAGAAACATACTCAGGGTCACTGGTAGATGGGGAAGGAGACTTCGGTCGATGAGCTTTCTTCTTGGTCTTTCTTTTCTTTGGAGCAATAGGCGCTGCTTGCTCAGACTTGCGTTTCCTAGGAGTTGAAACTTTGGAGGATTGACCATCCTTTTCCCCCTTTTTATCAGGCTTCTTCCCTCGTTTGACTGCAACGTCAAGTGAGCTTTGAATCTCTGGAGTAAGCTGTCGTGGCCCCGAAGGAGTGAGCTTCTTGTACTCATTGATGACGTTGCTTTCTGGGGAAACACATCTGTACATTGACTCCGGAATCGAACCAATGAAGATAAACTTGGATGGATCTGAGACCAGGATCCTCGTCGTATGGAAGGTAGCAATCGATGACTTTAGTGAATCCGTCATAGTTGGAACATGAAACTTTTCCATCGCCCAATTAGTGATGATAGTCCAGAATCGAGCACACGAAATTTCAGAGTGCCTGGAAGAAGAGCTTATACTCTGAACGAGTTGAGACCAGATGATTGATCCGTAATCCATATTAACCCCATGATATAGACCATATAAAAGGGTCATGAAAGCCCTGCTCGTTCCATCTGAACCTGCAACTCTCTCCGATAAACCCTTGGAGAGGAGAGTAAAGAGACCGTTCCACTGAGGAGGAAGGCAAGATTTCTTGAACTTGGTTACAGTTGTCAGAAGCTCTATGTACCCCATATCATAGAACATGGAGAACAGCTGAGTGGCAGTGATGAAGTCTGGGTTAATCAGGGAATCATCGATAGCAAGACGTAGCAACGAGCAAAACCTAGATTTTGAAATCGACGTCTTTTGGGTGACAATATTGAAGAAGATACGCTCCTTAGCTTTATCGTAAACTGCAGTGGAGTAGACGTTAGAGAGCATCGACATTGGAACGACTTCCACCTGTGTAAGAGCAACCACCAGTGGTGAATACTTGAGACATTCAACCACATGCAACATGTACGAATCATAGACAAAAGGTTTTAGTTTGATTATCAGATTCTGATTGTGTTTGATGGTCAGAAGAGAGGATTGAGCGGATTGTTCGTAAACTGAAGAAGATTCCACCATTGTTGCAGGTTGGAAGAAGAAGATGAACTGTAGAGAATCGCCGATTTGTTCTTAAGAGAGATGAGATTTGGTAAAATAACCCAAGAGGCGTGAGAAAACCTTTTATACCGTTGCTAGGAGAGAGAAAAATCCACAGTAATGATTTAACTATCTTCTGAATCGACGCCTGAAAAAGCGTGAGTTGACAGCTGGGTTTTCCGAAGAAGACGTCATCAGGCGTGATAATTGGTGCCGTTTCAAATTCACGCGCCTTTCCATCCTTATCTCCTGTTCAAATTTTGAACCGTTTCAAATCCATGCTGACTCACCCTTAGTATATTTTTATTATTAAAATAAAGCAACACCACCAGAAACGTGACTTATCCGTTCTCTAAGGAATCTTCGCTCCATATAAAAGATTACAACCACCGTGGTTAGAGCCGAAAGCACAAAGCTGAAAAGTGCCGTTAGTACCACAAATATGAGTTTAGAAAATCATAAAGATCGTCGTGCAAGAGTGTGCCAAAGAAAAAGAAATAAAGCAAAACATTTGTGGAATTTAAGTGATGTCTGTTTAGACACGAAACTGTGGATCCCGGGCACGAATCTCTTCCTTCAAAGTCAAGAGAGACTTAGAAGTGTCTGTGTGGTTTCCCGTGAATTACGATCAAATGTTTGTAAAGAAACATTGAAAGGCATCTTTTCAATTATAGGCTTTAGTGGGCAGTTTACCTTCAACCGAACATCGATACTTAAAATAAGACCAAAAGTTGGATGAAGTACTTGTGAGACCGATGTGACCTGTTGAACAAGTAGGTATGATAAAATATTTAGTGACTGGATGTATTTTAGAAATCTCAAAACAAAAATAAACTGGATCTTAGGGGAAGAAACGTCCTGGTGTTAGACAATTTCATAAAGATCACGCAAAAAATAAAAAGAGATTTCGTGAGGTGACAAGTAATAGCTTGAACATTTTACCGTTCACCGTCAATTCATTCAAGGTATTGGATATTGGGTTTCACTTAGCACGTGGTGAACGTATCTAAGATCATTAACACGGAGATTGTGTAACCATAAACCTCAGTGGTAATTGCTGAGAGTCTCAAGGGTTACTTTTATGAAACGAAACTTAATGGAGAAATGTGAGGTGGTTAAGGAACCGAAAGTACCTCTGCTATATAAGAAGGACAAAGGAGAAAACTCGTAACTCACTATGAGTAGAGTTAGGTAGCTCGTGACTTGAGTGATTTTAACAGCCTGATTGGGAAGAAACTATTGGTTTTTATCGAATCATTAAGGCTTCACTCAGAGTCATGGAGGCTTCGGTTTACATGCACCAGCATGCTTCTAGGGACTCTTAACTAGTACATAGATAAGAATGTTATACCTGCCCCATCATCGTGTTTCGCATCTATGACCTTGAATTGATGTTTAGAATTGAGATATAAAACATAAAAACACATAGAAATATTTTTGAAGTTTTTGGATTTTCGAAGAAATAAGAAAAACAAAAAAGAAAATATTTTTGGATTTTAGGATTTTCTGAAAAATAATAAAAACAGAAAAGTAAGTATTTTTGGATTTTTGGATTTTCTGAAAAATAATAAAAACAGAAAAGAAAGTATTTTTGGATTTTTGGATTTTCTGAAAAATAATAAAAACATAAAAGAAAACAAATACTTAATATAAACACTCGAAAGAATAATAAAGCTTTACAAAATTATACAACCGAAACCATACCTTAGAAAAGATGAAGCGCAATAGACCGAGCGTTCGGTTCATTTCGGTTCCCGAAAAATTCTAGAGCCGAAATAGACTGAGCGTTCGGTTCATTTCAGTTCCCCAAAAAAATTCAAGAGCCGAAATAGACCGAGCGTTCGGTTCATTTCGGTTCCCAAAAAAAATTCAAGAGCCGAAATAGACCGAACGTTCGGTTCATTTCGGTTCCCAAAAATTCAAGAGCCGAAATAGACCGAGCGTTCGGTTCCCAAAAATTCAAGAACCGAAATAGACCGAGCGTTCGGTTCATTTCGGTTCCCGAAAATTCAGGAGCCGAAATAGACCGAGCATTCGCTCTATTTCGCTTATTCAATTTTAGTGAGAAGAAAGGGGTTTCGGTGCTGACTTAGCTTCCATCATTCCCAAGCCTTGGAGTATCTTGTTAAAGCTTGCTTCTGGTAAGGCCTTAGTGAAGATGTCAGCCAGTTGATCTGAGGACCGAACGAAGTGAATTTCAACAATTCCATCTTCAACGTGGTCCTTGATGAAGTGATTTCTCAGTGCGATATGCTTTGTCTTGGAGTGTTGCACTGGATTGTGACATATTCAAATTGCACTGGATTGTGACATATTCTTCATGCTTAAGCCATAATCTCTAAGTTGGCTTTGTATCCATATGATCTGTGATGTACAGGACGCTGCAGCGATGTACGCAGCTTCGGCTGTGGAAAGAGACACACAGGTTTGTTTCTTTGACTGCCAACTGACTAGTTTGCCGTGAAGGAACTGACATCCGCCGGTTGTGCTCTTTCGGTCCAATCCACATCCACCAAGATCAGCGTCAGAGAAAGCTTGAACAAAGAAGCCAGATTTTGCAGGATACCAAAGACTGAGAGACGAGGTTCGCTTTAAATACTGGAAGATATTTTTCACTGCAATCATATGAGGTTCTCTTGGATTTGCTTGAAACCTGGCACAATAACAGACAAAAAACATTATGTCTGGCCTACTAGCCGTTAGATACATTAGTGACCCTATCATTTGACGATAAAGAGGCATATCAACAGCCGGTTTCTCAAGAGATGGAGTCAACTTCGTGCCAAATGCCATTGGAACCTTTACTTTAGAATCTCCCGTCATGCCGAACTTCGTTAACGTCTTTGTGTACGCTTCCTGATTGATGAAGATGCCTTCTGGTCCCCGTCTTATATTCAATCCAAGGAAAAAGTTAATCAGACCCATTGCTCTCATTTCAAATTTAGTCTCCATCAACTTCCTGAATTCAACTGTTAAGCTAGGATTCGTGGAGCCGAAGATGATGTCATCGACGTAAATTTGAACGATCATTAAGTGTTCGCCTTCTTTCTTGCGAAAGAAGGTTGGGTCGACCGAACCTTGCTTGAATTTTGACATTTTGAGAAAACGAGTTAGAGTTTCATACCAGGCTCTCGGGGCTTGCTTTAATCCATAGACTGCTTTATCCAAAATGTAGCAGTGATCAAGATACTTCTCATTCACAAATCCAGGTGGTTGCTCAACGTATACCGTTTCTTGTAGTTCTCCATTCAAGAAAGCACATTTTACGTCCATTTGGAAAACTTCGAAGTTTTTATGTGTAGCATATGCCAAGAAGATTCTTACAGATTCCAACCTTGCTACTAGAGCAAAGGTCTCTTCATAGTCCATTCCTTCTTCCTGGCAATACCCTTTCACCACCAGCCACACTTTGTTGAGAATGACATTACCCTCTTTATCTAACTTATTTCTAAAAACCCACTTTAAACCGACTACAGATGCATCCTTTGGTGTGGGAATCAGTCTCCAAACACGATTTCATTCAAACTCATGGAGTTCGTCCTGCATAGCTTGCACACAATCAGAGTGATCAAGAGCAGCATTTACCGTCTTTGGTTCGCCTTTAGAGACAAACGAATTAAACATGCAGAATTCTACTTGAGAGAATAAAGCAGTTTGCTTCGCTTTCATTTGTGAGCATGTGAGAACACCCTCTGATGATTCACCAATAATTTGAGTTTTAGGATGATCCTTTGTCCATTTTATGAGAGGAGGGAAATTGGGATCATAGGCAGGATCCAGCTCAGCATTGACTTCTTCTTCCAGTTCTGACATATCGCCTTCGTTGTTTGCATTTTCATTGTCCCCCTCAAATGGCGAACCAAATCCTATGTCAGGTTCAGTGCTCTCCTCAAATGGATCTTCATGCATTGGGGTTTTTGATGGATTCTCCCCCTGGAAAGGCATGTTGCTTGCTGTTGGTGTATACGAACCCTCCCCCTGGATTATAGTGCTTCCTCTTGGAGGGTCATCAGTAGCTGGATGATCACCTGATGCAGTGGGTTCGCTTTGAGTCTGCTTCTTGGTTGGTTGATGAGGTTCGCTTTCCATTACTTTAGCAGCTTCATCGATGACTTTCTTCAAGGAATCGATTTTGTTATCTGCTGCTTTCGCTTCTGAATGGATCGCCTTCTCTGGTTCATCAAAGAGCAGCATGTACTCTTCAAACAGATTGGAAATGGGAACCGAGACTTGACCTGATTCTGAAAAGATTTCCTCCATTGGACTTTCGGTTGTTCGTAGTTTCTTCTCGTAATTGTCATCAAAAGTAACATAATAGGTTTCTTCAATCTTCTTTGAGCTCTTATTCAGAACCCTATATGCTTTTGAAGTGAGTGAATAACCAAGAAAGATCCCTTCGTCTGCCTTGACATCAAATTTGTTTCGGTTCTCTTTGGAGTTGAAAATAAAGCATCTTGAACCGAACACGTGGAAAAACTTTACGTTGGGCTTTCGATTATTCAAAATCTCGTATGGAGTGATGGAAAACCGCTTGTTGAGGAAGGATCGGTTCTGAGTGTAACATGTAGTAGAAATTGCATCAGCCCAGAAGTATAGTGGAAGAGAAGCGAAGCTCAGCATGGTTCGGGCTGCTTCACATAAACAACGGTTTCGCCTTTCAACGATCCCATTTTGTTGTGGAGTTTCGCCTTTCAGCCAGAAACTCTTTAAAGTCTTTGTTTTTTAACTCTAGCCCATTATCGCTTCTTATATTTCTTACCACCTTTCGCAGCTGCACTTCCACTTGCTTGATAAAAACCTTTAGCTTGGGAGTCGCCTCTGATTTCTGTTTAAGAAAGAAAACCCAGGTGAAGCGTGAAAAATCATCTACAATTACAAGTATAAACTTACTACCACCGAAGCTTTCGATAGCCGAAGGACCACATAAGTCGATGTGCAGTAGTTCAAATGGTTCGATGATTTTTGTGTTGATACGAGAAGGGTGACTCTTTCTGCTTTGCTTGCCCATCTCGCACGCTGCGCACATGTGTTCTTTGTCAAATTTAAGAACAGGAAGTCCACGCACGTGATCACCGAGCACCAGTTTATTAATATCTTTAAAGTTCAGGTGCGATAGTCTTCGGTGCCACAACCAGCTTTCATCTGAGTTCGCCTTCGACAGCAAGCATATTGTTGGCTTTCCTTTTATCGGGTTGAGATTCAGAGGATACATTTCCCCTTTGCGCTCAGATTTTAACAGAACTTTCTTCGTTTGCTTTTCAATTATTTCTGAGCCCTCATCGTCAAACGAGACTTTCAAACCAGTTCCCACAACTAGTTGAGAAACACTGATGAGGTTGTGTTGCAATCCTTCCACGTAAGCTACTTTTCGTATTGAGAATTCTCCGTTGGTGATCATTCCATACCCTTTGATTGTACCGTATGAGTTGTTTCCATATTTAACACATCCACCATCCTTAAGGGACCGAAACTCCCTAAGCTCTTCCCTCCTTCCAGTCATGTGACGAGAGCAGCCACTGTCAATATACCATTCTTCGTCAAACTGCTCGTCACTGAGAACCTGCAAAATTAAGCAGATTTAGGAACCCAAAGTCTCTTGGGCCATGATGAGTCTTTTACAGAATAGGGCACTGCAACCGAAAGATTAACCATATATGTTCTTTTTATTAAAGTGGTTTCATCTTTTCGTTTGATGGTGTAAACTTTGATTTTATTTTTATCTTGTTTTAACTGGTGTGTGTTATTGTTAATAGGTTTCACAGTAGAGGTTTTCTTTGAAATCCTAGGGTTAGCTGACTTTTTGGTATTTTGGACTTCAGAATCTGAGTGCAGCTTTCCCTTTCCATTCACATCCTTCATGGAGTTGAATTTTGGTTGAGAGTGAGGAGGATGGGATTTGGGACCGAAACTTGACTTTCGGTTCTGAGCACTTGTGTTGGGACCGAAACTGGACCTTCGGTTCTTGGCGTAGTAGGAGTTGGGACCAAAACTTGTCTTTTGGTTCTTGTGACCACAAGTATTAGGACCGAAATGGGTCGTTCAGTTTGCCTGACTGTACGACTGACGGTTATTGACCTCTGCTTCCTTTTTCATCTTGGGATTAGAAGCTTTTTCAGAGCGAACATAAGTGGGGTTTTGGGATTTCCAAAACTCCTTTCTCTCATTGAGATTCTTCATGTATCTTTTGTTCCTCTGTCGTTTCTGTTCAGCAAGTTGCTCTTGAGTCAAGTGAATGTTGGCCTTAGGTTTCGTTTTCTTTTCAAGAGCTTCGGTTGTTGTTGATGAATCGCTGGTAGCTTTTAGTGGTTCATATGGTATTTCTTTTGTACCACTTGTGCTGGGTTTATGAAAGCTTGAGGGCTTGTTGAGGGGTTCGGGTATGTATCGTCCCTTAACTCTCCATGAGGTTTGCTCTGACATACCAACTGTTTCGTCTGCATTATCGATGGGAGCAGACCAGAAGTAGTCATCACAACCTTTAGCATTATCTTTGTCAACCAAAGACGTCAATTCTACCGTTTGTTTCTTAGTTACTCCACTGGCTGAATACACTTGGTTTGGAGTAGTTTGCACCTTATGATAAACAACGGCCTTTTCCTTGAGTTTCTTCGATTTGTCCTTTGACATCCGAGCGTATTCAACCGAATTTTTAGATATTAGTGGCTTTGCTGCTTCGGGTTCGCTCTTAAGAAATTTTGAACAGTCGACCTCATCTTCTACAGAGATTTCACTCATCTCACTCTCCTCATCAAATTCAGAAGTGGTTTCCAAATTTATTTTATTTTCTGAACTCAATTTGGCGTTGGATGAGTCAAACTTCTGTATAGTCTCGGTCTTTATTTTTAGTTTATCGTTTTCGTGTAGTAAATTCTTAAGCATGCTTTTATGTTCTTTAGACTCAATGAAAGATTCAATTTTGTCCAGTCCATATTTGTAGGTGACTGAAATTTCATCCGAGGACATTATAGATTCACATTCAGCAATGACTTCGTCCTCCTTAAATTCAAGGAAAGGCAAAATCATTTTATGAATCTGTTTTCCTATCTCACAATATAAATGTAACTGAGTGATATTAGTATATAGGCTTTTAGCAATCAAACAGAAAACATTTCTTTGTTTAAAAAATTTCAAATTGTCTCTTTGCACATAAATAAGTTCATCCCTAGCCCTACTTAACTCTAACTCCTTTTGCTGAATCCAAATCCTTCTCTCCTCACTTTTAGAAGACTCCCTGCTGAGTTGGCCAGTTAGGTTAGAACTAGCTAGGCAAATTTGCATAAGACTGCCACTTAAATTAGAAAACTTGAATTGTAATTCGTTTAAGTCTTTTTCGTAGTTTGTTATTGGTACTTTATGAGATTCTAGGACAGTTTGTACCTTCTTGATCAACTGATCGCAATCGCTGATCTTTTCACTTATGGGCTTGGCAGCAAAACATTTGTCTTCCATGACCTTAGCTTCCTCATGTTTACTTTCGGTTGTAACCATTAAGCATCTCCCAGCCGACTCAGCAACTCCTTCTGTCGCCACATATGCTCTTCCATGCGAGGGTCTTCGTACCTCTTCATCCTCAGAATCTGTAGACCAGACTTCCACTCCACCGAACTCATCATCAATAACATTTTCCTGTACAATCAAAGCATTTATAGAAACGTTAGTAGCTTTCTTCTTCTTTATCTCCTCCAGCTTTCTCATGTAGTAAGCTTCGTCATCTTCACCATCCTTCTTTTCAGCCATCTTCCTTAGCATGCAATCCTTGGCAAAGTGGTTCTTGACATGACAGTAGTTGCAATCGTACCCAGAGTCTCCCACAAGCTTACTTTCCTTCTTTTCGTCGTCCTTTTGAGTGGTGTTCTTCGGTTCTTCTTTCACCTTTTCAGAACTATGGCTTCCCTGCCAGTTTCGGTTCTTGTTGATCGGTAACTTTCTGCGAGCAAACTTCTTTGGGTTTGTGACCATCATAGCATATTCTTCATTGGATAGATCACATTCTGACATATCAGATTCCTCCTCTTCATCTGCTACATTCTTGCTTTTAGAAACAAGGGCCAGTGAACCCACACCCGAAATTACCTTCGCTTCCTTTGTCACCACACTTTCATGAGATTTGAGAATACCCATCAGTTTCGCCAGTGAATATGATTTAAATTGCTCATGAGCCTTCACAGTCGAAACCACCGCCATCCATTCGGACCTTAATCCATTCATGAAGGTAACCTTTTGTTCTATCACCTTCCTTTCAGTTCCATGCTTCATCATCTTACTGAGCAGATGGTTGAAGCGATCGAATGTCTGAGCAAGCTTCTCTTCAGATTTTTGTTCGAAAGCACCGAACTCTAAGAGCAAAAGGGTTTGGATCGAGTGCTCTAGATCTTCATCGGTTGAATATAATTCTTTCAACCTATCCCATATTTCTTTAACTGTTGTGCATGAACTCACCAGACGAAAAGTATCGGATTGCAATGCGAATCGGATCATCCTCATGTCTTTAACGTTGCATAACACCTTGTCTTTCTCGTCTTGAGGGATCTTATCTACGTCCGCCAAGAGTTGGTTATACTCTTTTTGAGTCTTCACCGTTCAGTTTGTTCCAGAGTGAACAAACGGACCCAATGTTATTGCTTCCCAGATTAAGTAGCCATTGTCTTCAGATCCAACTACATAGTCTTCGAAGTGATGCGCCCACACTTCATAATCTTGAGTGTAGAGAATGGGAATCCTTGTAGTTGATCCTATACTATTGGAGATGTTGATCGGATTGATTTGAGAGTCATCGTGAGACATGATGAACTTGTTCTGTTAGAATCAGACTTGTAAAGATGAACTTAGGGTTTTATCAAACACAAGAGATACCGTCGACAAGAAGAGGACAACTTCTACATATTGATAAAAGCGGAAACCCTAAAGGATTCTTCAAATAGAAGAGATGCGTATGTATTACACAGTCTCCTGCTCTGATACCAATTGTTGATAATATTACGCGACAGATCGATAGATTCTAAGCAGAAAAACAATATTAATCAAGTAAAGAACACATGAATGAATCAAATGATGTCGAATGATTAATAACTCACACCTCAGAAGAGCTCGATGAAGAACTTCGACTGTAGAGGTGTGCTAGGGTTACAATGCAAAGTAATTGATGAGAACGATAACCTGAACGCTATACATGCATGCATAACATATACTCTAACCCTAATAGTAATCCACGGTTGGACAGGCCCAAACCGGGTAAACAAAATGGACTATTAACCGAGCCCAAAGACGCAACACTTGGACCCAACAATATGAAAACAAGTTGACAGAAAATAGTTCAGGAAACACTACAGAAAGCCAAAAAGAGTGAGAAGATAACACAACATTTGGCAACTGGAATGGAATAATCTTGAGGAAGAGGCATTGACAGGTATGAAAGTAGGACTAACTTGTTATCAAATAATCTGTAACCTTAGATTGTCACAAAACTTGTTAACATTCAAGGACAATGGTGTATCCCCTACAAAGGATCAAGTAGGCTTCTTACATTGATAATATGATTGATAAGCTTTCTTCTTGCATTCGAGAGGTGCGAAACTCTCCAAGCTCAGATGAACATTACAAAATTTTCTTAGCTATTCAACTCCCAGCGGGTTACATACCCCACTAAGAGACCAAACTGGAGAAATTTTCCAGTTAACTCCCAGCAAGCTTCTTCACTTCAAACTTCTCCTACATCAACACAAAAATAGGTTTGACAAAGAACTAAAAGCAAAAGGATCTGATGGCTAGTTAAATAGAGAACATTCCAATTACACGTATATATATTTCTTATAAATTAACATTATACTTTAACCAATAGTTAAATTTACATTGGTATCAGATGTAGAAAATAGAGGGAGGGGAGAAAAAATATCACCAATTTCCCAAATAAAAGTAAAAATTTATCTAAACCCCTACATATGGTTTTAGAGAGAAACAAAGAGGCAAATGCCTGTGGTTCATCGAGAGGAACAACAACCCCAAACTGGAGAGGGTAAAGAACCAGAGAAAAAGCTAGGTGTTTTCAAAACAATCTATGTAAGTAGAAGAGAGAATAAAGGTAATTTAAATCCCACATTTTCAAAGAACTCAAGAACATATACACGCCTAATGACCTGGAGAAATTCCTATTAGCAACAAAAAGAGTAGAAATCTCAACTTTTCGTCTTTCTCCACCAACTATCATTACACGCTAGAAACCCACACGAGGAGATATGTGACAATGACATATTTGGTAGAAATTTTATAAAAAGAAGCCAGATTACACCTCATAAAACATAACTCTACCAAGAACCAATCGAAGTCATATTAAAGCAAAGACGAACGGAAGGTTAAAGAAAGTCACATAACCTTCAAATGATAGAGGAAAATAAATAAACTCTAAATGAGAAAGAAGTCTTACCGGATGAATAAGCAACAAAAACACTCCAAAACATTCTGATACTGACATGGGACGAGATGAAAGGTTATCCATATCAAATTTGAAATCTGCATCGGATTTGATAGACAAATTCGCCAATTGATGAAGAATCAAAATCAAAACGCTAAATCAAATACCTTTAATTTTAATTTTGAGAAAGTCTGAAACATCCTAAAAATACGGTCCAAAAATTTCGTTTTAAAATCATTTATAATAAAACCATACGTCACCCATCATCATAAAGAAAACCATAATCATGTATCTTAAAAACATCGTGACAAAATACTATAACAAATCATATGAAAATATCAGAGTCTAAACATCCCAGGCTGAAACTGTGGTGTGTGCCATGCGATCATCCCGAGCCCTTCCCCTTGCTAGTGGAAGTACCTGAAACCAAAACTGAAACTGTAAGCACGAATCTTAGTAAGTTCCCCAAACTACCACATACCATACAAATATCAAGAAACTAGGAGATACGGGCCCCGCCCACTCTCATGGAGATTCGGGCCCCGCCCACACTCTGCTGTCTAGGAGATTCGGGCCCCGCCCACACTCCGCTGTCTAGGAGATTCGAGCCCCACCCACACTCCACTATCTAGGAGATTCGGGCCCCGCCCACACTCCGCTACTGATATGCATACAAGTATCACACAGACAACAAGTACATCTACCAATCAACCACATATCTATACTCAAATAATACTATAAGCATCGGGCCCTGCCCACTCTAACTACTATGAGATTCGGGCCCCGCCCACACTCCGTCACTAACATAAAAGCATTGGGCCCCGCCCACTCTAAGCTACTACATATCACTTATACGGGTCGGCCTTGGTGCCGTAGACCCGTTCCTACCGAAGGAAACTCACCTCGCAATACTGACTGCTAAAAACTCAAGAGAGGAATCCCTGTCTGCTGCTCCGGCAACTCTGCGGCTATCAATTCCATAATAACACTTAATCAGAAACTGCTAATCCTCACTTAGGGTAAAATGACCATTTTACCCCTGGTCAAAGTCAAAGTCAAAGCCAAGGTCAACTCCCAGTCAACCCAACTCGTCGAGTTATCTCCCAACTCGGCGAGTTCCTGAACTCTTAAACTCGTGGTCAACTGAGTCAACTCGTCGAGTCCCTTAACAGAGTCGTCGAGTTCTTGCTGTCATAAAAATCGGGACAACACGATACGACTCGTCGAGTTCCCTTATGGACTCGACGAGTCCTTCTGTCTGTTTGGCCATCTTAACAGATTAAGCCCCTATTTTCTAGATCCAAAGTTCTTAGCTTGTTTGTCCACTGGAAAGGCCTTCCTAAGGGTAAAGTTTCCAACTTTACCCATTCATAGCTCCTCTAAAAGGGTTTAGACAAAACCCTAATTCTTATAATACATTATTCTTGTCCAAAAAGCCATATAATCTCAAATCCACGCATACAAACCCAGATCTAAGGTCTTAGCATCTGTTGGACACATAAAGCTTCGAACTTTCCTTCCATGCATGGTCTTTTAGGGCTAAAAAGACCATAAACTTGCTCATATGCTTGCATGGGGCTTCCATGGTCATAAAGTTTTCACCTTTATGCCATGGAACCCTTTTTAGATCCTAGATCTGAGATATAAGTCACTTGGGACGTCCCAACCCCAAGGACCAAGGTTCTTGACCCAAAGCTTTCATAATTTGGAGTTAACTAGATCTAAGAGAAGAATGATCAAGTTGGAAGCTTGATTACCCGAAAATGCAGTAAATGAAGTGTACCTCCTGGATCTACTTCTTCCCCTTTGAGTCTTCAATATTCTACTTCTTCTACAAGCTTCACAATCCACAAAAACACTCGAAAATGGCAAGAACTAGCTCAAGATCACTTATGGCGGATTAGGGTTTCGATAATAGGGTTTGGAGGTGATGGAGGCTGGGGTGGAGGCCATAAATGATGCTTAAATAGGGTGCAAATCCTGAAAATTAGGGTTTCCTCCTGATGGACCTACTCGCCGAGTCCAGGCTCTGACTCATCAAGTAGACCATTTAAATCTCGCGACCAAGCTGGCACCTACTCGACGAGTTAGGGCTACCAACTCGTCGAGTAGCTATTACAAAATGAATATTTAAATAAATTAAATACTTAACAGGAACGGGGCATTACAATTCTCCCCCACTTGTCTCAGACTTCGTCCTCGAAGTCTGCTGCATCTGAAAATAACTCCGGGTAGTGCTCCCTCATCTCCTCCTCCGGCTCCCATGTCCACTCTGAACCCTTGCAGTGCTGCCACTGCACCTTAACTAACTCCACCCTCTTGTTCCTCATCTCTTTCTTCTTGCGATCTAAAATCGCCACTGGTCTCTCGATGTAGTTCACGCTGTCATCAACCTGAATATCCTCAAGGGGTACCACTGCTGAGTCATCCACTAAGCACTTCCACAACTGAGAAACATGGAAAGTGTTGTGGATCTGGCTGAGCTCTGCTGGAAGCTCTAACCGGTAAGCAACCCGACCCACCCGGGCCAATACCCTAAACAGACCTATGAACCTGGGGCCCATCTTGCCCCGCTTCCGGAACCTGATAACACCCTTCCAGGGTGACACCTTCAGGAGGACCATATCGCCCACCTGGAACTCCAAGTCTGAACGCCGCTTGTCGGCGTAGCTCTTTTGCCGGCTCTAAGTAGTCTGGAGCCTGCTCCGGACCGGCTGGATCCGCTCGGTGGTCTTGAGTACTACCTCCGTACTCCCCATAACTCTCTGACCGACCTCATCCCAACAGATTGGGGTCCTACACTTCCTCCCATAGAGCATCTCAAAGGGAGGTCGGTCTATGTTGGCATGGTAACTGTTGTTATACGAAAATTCCGCTAACGGAAGATACATATCCCAACTGCCATCAAAATCTAACACGCATGCGCGTAGCATGTCCTCGAGAGTCTGAATCGTCCTCTCACTCTGCCCGTCCGTCTAAGGATGGAAAGCGGTGCTGAAGTGGAGATGAGTACCCATCTCCTCGTGAAACCACTTCCAAAATCTGGAAGTAAAATGGACATCTTGGTCTGAAACCACCAAGACAGGCACTCCATGACGTGCCACTACCTCTCGAACATAAATCTCGGCTAACTTCTCGGCCGAGATACTCTCCTGGATCGGTATGAAATGGACGCTCTTGGTCAACCGATCCACGATGACCCATATCGAATCGACCCCATGTGCGGTCCTGGGAAGCTTAGTAATGAAATCCATGGTGATATCCTCCCATTTCCACACGGGAATGTCTAACGGCTGCATCTTGTCGTCCGGTCTCTGGTGCTCTGTCTTGACCATCCTGCAGGTCAGGCATCTCTCTACGTACCAAGCTATGTCCCGCTTCATGCAGGGCCACCAGTAATCGGGTCAAAGATCTCTATACATCTTCGTCGCCCCGGGATGGATGGAGAACCTCGACTTATGGGCCTCATCCATCAAAACCTGTCGTACTCCGCCCCAGTACGGAACCTAGACCCTCCCATGCAGGGTCAACAACCCTCGACTATCATAATCAAACGAGGCCACCCGACCTACAATCCTTTCACACTTCTGACGCTCCTCCTTCAGGCCCTCGACCTGCGCCTCTCTAATCTGCTCCGATAGTGGATTAATCACTGTCATCCTCAGACAGATGTCTCGGATCGGGGCCGCTACCGCCTTGCGGCTCAGGGCGTCGGCCACTACACTGGCCTTGCCTGGATGGTAAAGGATCTTACAATCATAGTCCTTCACCACATCTAACCACTGATGCTGCATCATGTTCAGATTCAGCTGATCCATGACTTACCTCAAACTCTTGTGATACGTGTATATGGTACACCGGACCCCATAGAGGTAATGCCGCCAAATCTTGAGGGCGAATACCACTGCCCCCAGCTCTAAATCGTGCGTCGGAGTGAGAATCGGTGATCCCGCTGCATCAACACTGCTCCCATGCCTGTGATCGAAGGATCACAGTAGACTACGAAGTCATCCACACCCTCTGGCAGAGTGAGAATCGGTGCCTCACACAATCGCTGCCTGAGCGTCTCAAAGGCTGCCTGCTACTCAGGTCCCCAGCGAAATACTACCGACTTCTTGGTCAGTCGGGTCAACGGAACTGCTATTGTGACAACCCGTAAATTTCTACCTTGTAAGTCAATCCAATCAACCAAAAGTCAGACTCGTTTCTATTTCCTTTTAGCCTTGTTAAGGGTCATTCTAATGAGTTCTAAGACTAGTATATTCAAGGATTGTGTGTTAGGTTGTGTTAACTAAAGTTCATCGTGTTGTATTCGAGCCGGAAACTCCATCACAAGGAGTTTACGGCCGCAAACTAGAGTTTACGGCCGTAAACTCTTGGCATCCGTAAACCCTTCCCTATATCATATACTTCCTTCATTATTTCTTCATTTATCACATCTTCAAGTCGAGAAAAACTCATTATCTCTCAAGTATCATCAAGAACACTTCCATTTCTCTTCAATATTGTAAGTGATTCTTCCATTGTTTCTTGATATTTTTCTTGATCTTGTTAAACCCTTTGATTTCATCCATGAATTCAACTCTTTTGGGTTAGATCTTCAAATCATCATCCTTTTCATCAAGAACACCAAGAACACATACTAGTTTCTTGGGCCGTAAACACCCTAAAGTGTGAGTATCTCTTCTATCATCTAGTTATCCATAAGAAACACTTGATTCCTAGCCATGAAACAAACAATAAGTGCATGATCTTCAAGAGTTTACGGCCGTAAACTCTTCCTTTGGCCGTAAACCCTTCATAAGATCATAGTTTGGCCGTAAACACATCCTTGTGTGGCCGTAAACTCTTCCTTTGGCCGTAAACTCCCTTTCACACAATCACATGTGATTGTAACACTTCATTACAAGTGTTTCCTAGTCCCTAAGGTTGTTTCCTTGCATGTTAGTTGTTTTAAACACTAATTACATGCCTATATATGCCATTATATGTCATTTAGGACTCGTTTGTGTCTTGGGAATTCATTCGTGGAACTTCTCATCCTTACGCGAATCTTCAATTGAATCACCCACATAAGGTGAGTTCATACCCCTATAATCAATCTTTTAAATATTTTTAAATGCTTTTAGGGGGGGGATACAAGTTGAACACAATGATATTGTGTAAATATTTACCTGTGATAACCATGACATTAAAGGATTTCTTATGCTTTTGTAAGAGATCAAATCTATTCAACAACTCTTTTAAAAAGATGTTAGTTTATTGTTTATAAAACTCCATTTTAAGGTACATGTTTAACTCGATAGATAATTGAGTGTTTTCTTCAAGTCAGTAACAGTTAAAACAAGCATACTAGTAAACTATAATAGGTATAGTTTAGGGATCAGAACATACAATAACAAGAACAGGAAGGAACATACGATAACAAGAACAGAGGAACAAATCATGATTCACGAACTTATAGTTTACATTTCCAGTAACCTAGGAAGGAAACGTATCATTAACTCATTGTTCTAAACAAAAGATGATAATAAACATGGTATAAGGTTATATATATATGGTGCATCCACAAAGTGCCAGGATTTATATATATGGGGTACATCTACAAAGTACCGGAGTTATATATGGGGTACATCTATATAGTACCGGATTTTATTTAAAAAGAGTACATCTACAAAGTACCGGACCATAATAAGTAAAACATGTTAATATATACAAAACTCGCAACAGTATCGACTGAGGCGTTAAGAGTGCAGGATTTCATTATTTCTAGTAGTCGTCCTAACAATAGAACAACGCCACATAACTTACTCGTAACATGAACATTCAGTTAGAAGGGGGCCTATAATTCTAACTTTATGATTCCTTAGTGGATACATTAGGGATATATATTAATAGGATCCGACAGACAGTAGGATGTGTACTTTCCGCTTCATTTCATGTTCCTTGTTTGCTTGTGGGCTTAGAGCAGATTTACCCAGTCTACTATTTATTTGATCTTAGTTATGTGTGTGTGTGTGTGTATATATATATATATATATATATATATATATATATATATATATATATATATATATCCCGTATGCACCAAGTAATCATAAGGAGTATCAGGTATGGGTCAGGTCATAGCATACAAATTCAATATACAGCTTTCTAGTACAAAAACATACTTTTCAGATAGAACACTGAGTAAACTAAACTAGAAACTTATCAATAAAAGGTTTAATTCATTTTATTAAACCAGTATAACTTAAAGGACATTTAGTGGTTAATTATATAATACCTTAGTTCATACATCAGGGTTCTATATAATTAATATCCAATAGGCAGTTGGATGTGTGTTTTCTGCCTTACTTCCTGTTCCTTGTTTGGTTGTGGGCTTAGGGCAGATTCACACAACTAACTGTCCGTTCGATATTAGATTATATATAGCTAGTATAAACTAAGTGATTATAGAAGGAACTATTGTGGTTATTATTTTTACTAAAGGAAATATATGATTTTCTTAAAGAATTTTTTCATCAAATATAAAGGAACTATTACAGTTAACTCCATAAGTACCAAATGAATACGCCAGGGTTATATACAATGAAGATCTAACAAACAATGGGATGTGTGACTTCCGCCTCGTTTCCTGTTCCTTGTTTGGTTGTGGGCTTAGGGCAGATTCACACAATCGATTGTCTATTTGACCTGGATTGTATATAACTTGTATCCATTTAGTACTCATAGAAGGAATTGTAGAGCCATTTTTACTTTCATTCATCATATCAGAAAATATATGATTTTCTGGAGGAACAGACGAACTTTTCTAAAAAGAACTTACAGTTTACTTTACATCACTAAAATACTTATGAACTCACCAGCTTAAATGTTGATCTAATCTTTCAAAATAACTTGTATTCTCAAGAAACTAGTAGACAGGTACGCGCTCTGGGATTCAGAAGATGGAGTATAGTAGCTTCATGTCTTGTTTTGTTATTTACTTGAAGTTAACCTTTTGTGAATCACATACTTTGTAAAAACTTTAATATTAATGCAATGGTTGTTTGTTACTTTGATTACTATGATGCATGTGTTGTGATACTAAACATGACGTCCTCTGCCCCCGAAGTTTCCGCTGTTCCGGTTTGGGGGTGTGACAGCTATCTTGGAGAAGTCCTTAATAAATCTCCTGTAATACCCTGCCAGAACCAGGAATCTCTGAATCTCGTTGGAGACCTCGGAATCTCCCACTGCATCACGGCCTCTATCTTGGCCGGATCGACCAGAATACCCTTCTAGTTGACAAGATGCCTAAGGAACTGCACCTCGCCCAACCAGAACTCACACTTGGAGAACTTCGCATACAGTCTCTCCCTCCTCAGTGTCTCTAGCACCTCCCTCAGGTTCTTCTCATGTTGCTCCTGAGTCTTGGAGTAAACCAAGATGTCATCAATGAAGACTATTACAGAACGATCTATCATCGGTTAAACATCCCAAAAATACTAGCCAAAAATTTCGTTTTCAAAATCATCTAACAAACATAAATATAATCGCCATAGTATAAAATCATAAAACATGTATCTCAAAACCTCATAAAATCTTTCATCATATCACAAACCCATATAAAATATCAGAGTAAACTCCTAGGCTAAGAAATCTGTGGTGTGTACCATGCCATCATCCCGAGCCCTTTCCCTTGCTAGCTGAAGTACCTGAAACCAAAACTGAAACTGTAAGCACGAAGCTTAGTGAGCTCCCCCCCAAACTACCACATACCATACAAATCACGTATAACAAATAACATAACTCTGGGACTACTCCCAACTGCATCGGGACGAATCCCGGCATCGGCTTACCCGACATCGAACTCCTGTCTGGCATCGGGCTCACCCCGGCATCCGACCGCATCGGGCATCGGGCTCACCCCGGCACATACACAGCATAACATATATCATAAACACATAATCTGCATCGGGCTTGCCCCGGCATCGGACCGAAGCCCGGAACGCATAATCATAACATATAAACTAGCATACATCGGGCTTGCCCCGGAACATATAATTCATGGCATAATAATTAACATACATCGGGCTTACCCCGAAACACATAACACATAACACATAAACATGCATGAATCACAAAGACATCAAGCATATAGAACTACTTATCGGAACCGCTCCGACATCGGACCGAAGTCCGGAAACATATAAACTGCATCGGGATAACCCCGGCATCGGGCTCACCCGGCATACTATACAACTTAAACGGGCCGACATTGCGGCCGTAGACTCGTTACTACTGGCAGGGCCGGTTCGTTGATTTTGAAGGTCCAGTACGAAACATAAAAATGGGCCCCTATATATATATATATATATATATATATATATATATATATATATATATATATATATATAGAAATTTTCAGAAAAGTCCTAAAATTTTACCATAATTTACGAAAAAGTCCCAAACTAAAATTTGTTTACGAAAAAGCATGAATTACCGGTAAAAATGGCGATTTGACCCATTTTTTCCGGTTTACCGGTTTTATTACTTACATGTTTCACTAAAGTCTCATTATTTTACCCTAATTTGCGAATAAGTCCCAAAATAAAATTTACTGATGATTTGACCATTTTCTTCATGTAACATACATTTTATCGGTTTCATTGCCGACTTAGACACCTAGTCATTAATTAGCTGATAAGATGAATACGATGGGTTGTATAATGTCACATTTACTGTAAAATTTGATACCCATCTCATCGGCTCATTTATGACTATGTATCTACATCAGCAATGAAACCAATAAAATGTCTGTTTCCAAGAAAAAATGGCAGAAAATGAGTTGATGTCTGATGAGACGAATATATTGGGTTACATAAGATTAGATAGATAAATTTGATATTTCTTATAAACATAAAAAATAACGCAGTTGTTGTTAGTTTATGTAATTATTGTAGTCTTCGTAGGATGCATTTTATATTCCAAAAAGGTATATAATATATCAGGATATCAAGTTTTATGCCAACCATAACATTATATAACTCAACATCTCCATCTCATCATCTCATTTAATGACTAGGCGTCCGGGTCAGCAATGAAACCGGTAAAATGTATGTTACATAGAGAAAATGGCCCAATCATCAGTAAATTTTATTTTGGGACTTATTCGTAAATTAGGGTAAAATAATGGGAGCTTTAGTGAAACAGGTAAGTAATAAAACCGGTAAACCGGAAAAAATGGGTCAAATCGCCATTTTTACTGGTAATTCATGCTTTTTCGTAAACAAAATTTAGTTTGGGACTTTTTTGTAAATTAGGGTAAAATTTTAGGACTTTTCTGGAGATTTCTCATATATATATATATATATATATATATATATATATATATATATATATATATATATATATATATATAACAAAATAAATTTAAGAATGATGAATGGTCGTAAGAAAAATTAAAATATAAATTAAATTAAATAAAAATGGTCAAATGCAAAATTATAAAATTTTAGAGGCTATATATATACATTTCAAAAACTAGTTCCCTAAGCAAAACTTACTACTAAAGCTGAAGGGGCAAAACTAAAACTTATGAAAACAAATAAGCTAAGTTTTAAAATGGAGGATAAGAAGAGTCGAACCCTCGTCATGAAGATTAACAAGCGCGCATACTTTATTTTTCAAGCCATCTGAACTACGTCAATTATGTTTACATTTTGTATATAATAATATATATTAATATTTCAATATATATATATATATATATATATATATATATATATATAATTTGGTTAAAACGGGCCCTATTTTTCTCGGGGGCCCTGTGCGGCTGCACACTTTGCACACCCTTAGGCCGGCCCTAACTACTGGAAGGAAACTCACCTCGTATGGCTGACTGCTGAAAAACTGAGTGAGGGATCCCTATCTGCTGCTCCGGCGACTCTCCGGCTATAATTCCATAACAACACTTAATCAAAAACTGATAATCCTTCTTAGGGTAAAATGACCATTTTACCCCTTGGTCAAAGTCAACGTCCTGACCAAAGTCAACCTTCTGGGTTGACTTACTCGTCGAGTCACCCTATGACTCGCCGAGTCCCCATGCTAACTGATATCGCGACTGGTCGAACTGACTCGTCGAGTCGTCCTTAGACTCGCCGAGTCCTAGCGTAATCAGAAAAGGGACATATCGACTCTAACTCGCCGCGTCCTTTCGTAGACTCGTCGAGTTATTCAACTTTCACGTCTAAGTCCTGTCCAACCCACTGAGTCACCACCTCAACTCACTGGTCCTAATCCTAATCAGAAAAGGAGTTAGGGATCACGGCCCGACTCGTCGAGTCCGAGAACAACTCGCCGAGTCCTCCTTGTGACATATCCATTCATTCGATTCTAATCCATTTCAATGCTTCTAATACATAGATCTGGACTCCCTAGGCTATCATTACACGTAAAGTTGCCAACTTTACGTTCATGCATGATGATATGGAGCTTAAACACTAAAACATAGCCAGAAATCGAGGTTAAATGCATAGAATGGGGACATGGTCGAATAAAGGTGGCAACTTTAAGCTTCTGGAGCTCATGAGTGACTAGATCTGAAGTCCTTACATCCCAAAATGCTCACTACTCGAAAATGAACTTGGAAATGGCTCAAAAGTGACAACAAACAAGCTTTCATGAAGATATAAGTGAAAATAAGCCAATGTATAAGCTTTATACCTTCCAAGTTTTTGAAATGCACTAGAAGCTTTGGATATACTGCCTCTTCTTGAATCACCAAGGGTTTCCTTCCTTCTTCTAACTTCAATCACACAAAAATGGCAAGAAAAGCTTAAGAATACTCAAAGGCTGCTAGGGTTTCGATAATGAGGAGTGGAGGTAATGAAGGCTGGAATGGGGGCCCTGTAGTGTTGCTTAAATAGGGTGCAAACCCTAAAGATTAGGGTTTCCCACTGGCAGTCCTACTCGTCGATGTAACACCCCGTTTCCATTACAAACCCTAAAATCTGAAGATGCGTTTCAAGTATTATTTTATTCTGGCATATGAGTATATTTAAATAGAGAATTTAGTGAAAAAGTGTGTAATTGACATTGTAATTTGTTTTGGAGGTCTAAAGAATGCTTTTGGGATTAAATTAAAAAGATTTCATGGAATCAGTAACTTTTGGGCTTATTCTGAAAAGAATTTAGGAGCCGGGGTCTAAAGTGTAAATAAAGGAGCAATATTGAAAGGAATAAGAGAAGGAGGGGATGAAATTGTATATTATGGGAAGTTTGGAAGTAACCGGGTATATAAACCCGTCACTCTTCGGGAACCCTAACCCTAGGAGCCCTTAGCAGCCGCAACCACCTTATATCCCCTCCGTCGATCGCCACCTTCCCCTCTTGACTTCCGGCGCCGCACCACCATCCTTGTGGAGATCAGAAGCCACCAACGACCATCCCATTTGCCGGCGAGAATGTTACCACTGTTACATTACTCCTCCGACCACCGAGCCGTCATCTCCGGCCGTTAAAGCTTTCGACGCTGCTGCACCGCTTCTGAGCCGCCTCCCTATATTTCCTTCTTCTTCTGTTGCAGCCACCATCCATGTCGTTGCTCCGATCAGACCAAGCTGCCTAGCAGCCACCTTACCATAAAAGTGCCGCCACCGCTACCGGCTGCTGGAGACGCTATCTGTAGTCGGAAAGCCGCCGAGATCGGAGAAAGCAAGCCTTGTTAGTTGTTGTGTGAATCGGGAAGCGATATTGCGACGCTGCTGCCGCCTCTCCGGAGGTTCTGTCGCTGCCAACGCCACATGTGGGTGGCTGTGCTTCCATTCCGGGCAAATGTTGTAGTGTGTGTTTATTGTGTTTGTATGGCTGTATTATTTTGTTAGAGTGTTTTTGCTTAGCTGGAAAAATCAAGATCAGTCGCCGCCACCACTTACCACCACCGGCCACCACAAGGGTGGCTGTGTGTGTGCATGTGTGTTATTATTAGTGTGTGTGTGTGTATTATCGAGTTGTACATTGTAATGGTGCCAAAATAATAATAGAAATCTCAAACCACCACCGTATAGTGGTGGCTACCGCCCCCTGCCGCCACTGGCCGCCGTGTCGGGTGGCGGTCTGCCTCATTTGTATTGTGATTCATTTTGGGATGCTTGAAACCCTAATGGGCCCAATGAAGCCCTATTGGGCCTAGTGAAACCCTAATGGGTCTAATAAACCCTAATTGACATAAGGAAACCCTAATGGGCTTAAGGACGTGGTTTTGGGCCTATTGGGCTATGAATGGGTTGGAAACCCTAATTAGGGTTTAGAAAACCCTAATTTTGGATATATGGGTTTAGAACAAGCAACTGGGCTAGAATAATTTAATGGGCCTAGGGTAAGGCCCATGTAAGGGGTTTGGGCCCAATTTGGAAGATTGGGCCATAGATGGGCCATAGTTTGGGTCTTTATGATTATGAGATATTCGGCCATTAAAAATACCAAATGATGGACTGGACTTTTGGTTGGACCTTAGAATGAGACCATGCAAAGGTTTGGGCTTGGGCTTGATTCCTAGTTGACTTTGGGCCTATGGATTGAGCCTTGGGCTTGAATAAAGCCAACCTTGGGGTAATACAGTAATTATCCAAGTATGTATTTATGGTTATGTGTTGGGACCTAATTATTAATTGGGTGATGTTTGATGTTGATAGTTCGGGAATCTGTCAACCAGCAGCTGGAGTTTTATCTACGGGACTTCAGCAGTGCCAGATGAGTTATCCTCACTATACTCAAGGGTCTAAGGCACCAAGGCCGGCTATTTGAATTGTTATTGGTTACGTTATGCTGGTATGATCTGTTAGATCGGTATCCTAGAGGGTAGGATGACATTATGTGACATGTGGTATGACCTGTTAGTTCGGTATCCTAGAGGGTAGGATAATATTATGTGGTATGTGGTATGATCCGTTAGATCAGTTGTTGTCTATAGACTGTTATGTGATTATCTGTTATATGTGCACATGTTTGTTTGGCGGTTGAGGCTTATCTGCTTTGTGCGAAAGCCAATAGACCTTGGCATTCCAACCTGTTGGTTGTGGGTCGTGAGTATTCCATCCCGAGGATGACTAGACTCATAGTATGTGGGCATTCCAACCTGTTGGTTGTGGGCCTGGGGTATTCCATCCCGAGGATGATTGGACCCATAGTATGTTGGCATTCCAACCGGATGGTTGAGGGATTGGGGTATTCCAACCCAATGGTTGACTGGACCCATAGTATGTTGTTTATGATTATATGTGTATTGTTGCGAGTATGGGTATTTTGGGGGAACTCACTAAGCTTTCGGGCTTACAGTTTCAATTTATTGTTTCAGGTACATCAGGGGATCGCGGCAAGGCGAAGGCATGATCGTACAGCTCCTCATGTTTCATTTATTTATGGGAAAACTCTGATATTATACATTTTGAAAACAAAGATGTAATGATTTTAATGGGTTGAAATGTTTTTAAAAGTTTTAAATTGGCTTGATTTTATGGGTGTTACAAGTTGGTATCAGACCCTTGGTTTGAGTGAATTGCAGGAACACTCGTGTGAATCCTGTCTCAAATCAAGGAAAGGATTTTAAAATGATTTTTAAATGGTTTTCAAAATAAGTAAAGGAGGATGCAGGGTGTACGATCAGCCGGAGCCAGTAAGTAGACCCCAAAATACCATACAGTTATTTTATTATCTGATATGTTAGAACAACATGCTAGTGTTAGGCTAGGGATCTTCAGGAATTGCATGATAGAATTACATGATTACATGATGCCTGCTAGCCTAGGGTTTCCTTTATATGAGATTGACATCATTACTGTAGTTGCTTGGTGTATGCATCACGGTTATACATAATTAAGATATTATAGCCTGAGAATGTTTGATTTGGCCTTATGTTCTGTTCTTGTTTGATTGGGAGCTTAGGGTAGGATTGGATATTCGAAAGTCTATAGGGTCCAGCGTTATATATGGCTAGCATACACTAGTGTTGCAGGGTTGGTGGAAGTTTCATGGATGGGTGGGTTGTGTGAGACCGGTAGGTCAGTTGTCAGACAGTTAGCCTTCCTCTAGGAGTGAGGTTGAGCGACCACCAGGTGTATGTATAGTGTTAGGGTGTTGTGGTGATACTTGAGACAAATATGGGTAGGTGTGGAAGGTAGTAGGGGCCCATACTACTGAAAGCACAGGACCCATATGCGTAGCAAGGAAGTCACAACCCCTAGGGTTGGGTTGGGAGTTGGTTCCCTGTCTCTATATAGGTTATCAGTGATCCTTCTGGTGTTTTACCAGAATGGTGGTTACGAGACGTCTTGAGATCGGATCCAGGTTAGGATCGAGAGCTGGCAGCCAGTATAGGCTAGCATTGTCAGAGGACCGTGTCAGTGAGATCATCCGAGAGGAGGTGATCGAGTTTGTCTAGGGACAGTTTCCGAGGATGTTTCGGTCTATTAAGACCGCCATGGTTAAGTATTTCGACGAGCGCTATGCAGGCATTGCCGAGACGGTTGCCGCGGCAGCTATATCAGATGTAACGGCGACAAGGGGAAGAGCTGGTCGAGCTTTTCAGTACCGGTACTTCTTATTGGTACATATTCTGATGAACAGAGGGCTACAGTTACTTGGGACCAGAAAGGTATTATGTACGCGTTACATTCCGCGGGTGGAGCGGGAGAGTCTAGCACGTGAGTTTTAGATTTGAGGCTTCGGGGGGTTTTGTTCGAGGCCGGGATTTGAGTCGCAGGGACTCCGGAAGGGAGTGATGATTATGATCAGCTGGAGTTTTGCAGCTGGAATTAGAATGGTTAGTTGATGGATTGAGATGTCGTTTCCTAGGGCAAGGATTATGCCCTTTCAGCTTTTCAAGCTCGAAGGAGTGAGCAGGAATGTGACCCCAAGATCAGGTTGTATTCCAGCTCGGGGTCAGTTAGTCGCAGGAATTGGCGACAGTATGTCAGCGTTGGTGAGCGCAGGTGGTTCGATGTGGCATGAGTATCTGTGAGGTTTTCGCGATTACCGACCCGACCCGTTGGTGCTAAGATCCGATTCTCCTTGGATCTCTTATATCGAGTGGTAAGGATTGATTGTGCGACCTATTTCTCTTTTGGAATTGTGAGTAAGTTTAGATAAGTCATACCTCGGGTCGGTTTTCTGCTAGTGTCGGGGTTATCAAGTATCATATATGTCATCCTGCATGCCGAAAAGTCCTTGATTAACCCACAGAGGGACGCATCTTATGAAGTGGGCTCCGCTTGTACCGTTATCACTCCGGATCTGTACAGGAGTGTTATTTAGAGGATACTCGGTCAGGGTTAGAGCGATAGTTCTTCAGTGAATTCAGCGTTCAGTGGTTCTATCATAGTTCAGGTATGGTCGACAATTACCTATGGAGGAACTTTGGAGTTCAAGGCACTACTATTGCTAATATAGGATTAGTAGCACGAAGATGGTGATGTCACTTGCGAGTGTTAGATGCATAAGTGGTTGGTGTCACACCCCCAAACCAAGGATGACGGAAACGTCCGGGGGTGGCGGACTTCATGTATAGTATCACAACAACGAGTATAATAGTGCTCATAGTAAATACACCAACATAAATATAATTGAAAAAGTTACACCATAGTATGATTTACATGTTTCAAAATCAATTACATCATGATGACAAAAATGTATAAGTTTGACGTCTCGCGTCCCATCCTCAAAAGCAGTTGATTACCTGTTTCACGGGTTTCCTGAGAATACAAGTAGTTTTGAAAGAGTGTCAACAATTAAGTTGGTGAGTTCATAAGCTTTTGGGTGAAATGTTGGAAAAACCATTATTGGTAAAATGAAATGTATACACAAGAAAAATCCAATATTTTCCTCATAAAAGTTTATGTAATCTTAAATCCAGAGACCGAATGCATGAATGTGTGTTCGTATTTTAAACGAGAATGTAGTTTTACATATACATAAAACCCCTTTTTGTTTTCCTTTTTAAAGTAGAATTTCCCGTAAACTTTAAGTAATGTTAACTCCCTATGTGAGTCGTTATAACCATATTACAACCGGATGACCTGTTACAATGTTTTTCAGACGTTAAAATTTAGTTATGACATTTGTCACCCGTAGACCTGCAGGTCCCGCTGTAGCTAGCAGCAAGGTGTGGGGTGTCAATCCCAATATAGATCTATACACAATTATCACACTCTCCCTACAAGAGACTCTGGTTATAACTTACAGGAATTTGAACCCGTACTCTAAGAGTACGATGAGTGAATTGTCTCACAACTTACGTTAACTAGTTTACATAGAGTTTGAGTATTAAACCCCTTCCGTGGTGGAAGTGAAATCACCTTTTATGAAAATAAATTAGTGATATGAATCCATAGACTATTACTATTATAGTTTATCAAATAGTAGTTGAAAACCCGATAGTATTGTGGTGAGACTCTTCATGTGTATGTAATAGCCTAACCAATGCATAATTATACTTATTATATTTCATCATGCATTATTTGTAATTTCAAAGGACCTTATACTGTATAGTGTATTTTCTGTTATATAAACATATCACAACAGATAAACATATGCAAAATTCAAAATCATCACAAGTTACACTTTGCTCAACATGTTACAAAGTGTTATGAATATCGTAATATGTTAACTTGTTTTTAACTTTTCTACACTGTTTTAGAAAAGTCATAGAAAAATCATAGGAAGTCAAAAGCTAAATCCGTAAACTCTGAGAGTTTAGAAAACGTGTCAAGTTTGTTCATAAATTTTATTATGATTTTTGAAAGTCTCTAACTTGTGTGAAAATGTCAATATTCCCAGACTGGTCTGAATTCGTTTCTGAAATGATAGGCAGTTTTGTAAAAATCACCATAAATTGTAGAAAAATCGTATGGAGATGTGCAAGTAGTCATTTTAAAGGTATTGGGGTTAAGAGGGTCAAAACAGTCCGTGAATAAGACTCAACTTTTCTGATGAAAGCTGTTGTTTAAATTTAGTTGAGTTCTTGGCATTTTAACTTGTATTCTCCCCCTAAAACTTTGAAGAAAACCTGAAAATGTAGGTGTATGAACTCACCTTGAGTAATCTCTTAAGATGGATGATGAAAAGAAGAAGTTTCCAAGTCAAGAACACTTGGGAGACACTTGAAGATTTGAAGGTCCTAAGCACAAATATGACGATATATGTATAAGAGATTCATGATTTGAGTGAAGGAGTGTAGAGTATTCAAATGTAGGATGAATATACTTACCAAGACTGGAGTGAAAGGCTCAAGAACAGCCTTGAAATCTCGAGTTCTAGAGAGGGAAAGTGAGAGAGAGGGGTGTTTGCTTTTTGGAGAGAGAGAGAGAGAGTGTGTGAGTAAAGTGGAAGGAGAGATATGGGTGTTTCCAGCTTTTGATGAGGCTATGTAGCTGGAGGAGGGGTGTCAAAGAACCAATAGTACACTAGGCAGGGAGGAATAGTGATTGAGGGTTGTCCTATGAAGGTATGGGGGAGGTTGCTTGTGTCATACTCTAGATAAAGTCAACACTCTACCCCAAAATCTAACTTAATAGATTTTATTCTTGGACAAGGATTTCCCCCAAAAATATGATTAAAAATGAATATTTAGGGTCTCTTATGTTAAAATACGAGTTTTGGTGAAAATCCCGCGTTAAAATCACGAAAAACGGGCTTAAAACGAAGATTGGGTCAAAAACCGGGAATAAATTGCGAACAGCCGAAGCCAGGAGGTGAGGTGAGGTCCCTTGTGCTGAACAGCCGAATGCAGGCTCGGTTCGAGATGGGTTCGGTTGCAAGGCTAGGACTGAAGGTGGGGGGATAAGAAGCGAAATAGGCCGAACCATGCAGGAGCGAAATGGACCGAGAGGCGTCTAAGGAGCCTAACCCGAAGGTGACTTCGGTTCTAATAGGGGGTTCGGTCCTTAAGCAAGTTCGGTTCCTAAGAGGAGTTCGGCTCTTAAGAGGGTTCGGTTCCTAAGAGGTTTCGGCTCTTAAGAGGGTTCGGCTCTTAATGGCTGATTTTCCGCTTTTCTTCCCGTTTCGAGCTGTTTCCGACTAAATTAAGGGTCGGGATGCCCCGAGTGATCATAAAAAGTTGAGAGAGATTTCACATACTTAGAGAGATTTGGGAGAGATTTCACATACTTGGAGAGATTTGGGAGAGATTTCACATTGTTGGAGAGATTTCACATACTTAGAGAGATTTGGGAGAGATTTCACATACTTGGAGAGATTTGGGAGAGATTTCACATTCTTGGAGAGATTTGGGAGAGATTTCACATACTTAGAGAGATTTGAAAAAACTTTTCCGTAGTTTCCCTTATGATTTCAGGTCCAGTGAGGGTGCTGTTAGTGACTTGCCCTTTTGCTAACTGTGTGTCTCCCACTTCAGCCCAACACAGTGGTGATCTGCACTTGCGGCCATAAAGAGCTTCAAAGGGCGCAACCTTGATGCTAGTGTGATAGTTGTTATTGTATGAGAATTCAATGAGTGGTAAATAGGTATCCCAAGATTTACCGAAGTCTATCACACACGCTCTTAGCATATCTTCCAGAGTTTGAATAGTTCTTTCGCTCTGCCCGTCAGTTTGTGGATGGTAGGTCGTACTCATGTCTAGCCTGGTCCCTAGTGCTTTCTGTAGGGACTGCCAGAATCGTGAAGTAAATCTACTATCTCTGTCAGAGATAATAGATATCGGCATACCGTGTAGTGGTACAACTTCTTTGATGTACGTCCTAGTCAACTTTTCCGTATTGCCGGTCTCCTTTATTGGTAGGAAGTGCGCAGATTTGGTCAATCTATCGACGATTACCCAAATGGTATCCAGACCACCCGTCGTCTTAGGCATTTTGGTTAAGAAATCCATGGTTATTCGTTCCCACTTCCATTCGGGTATCGCAGGTTGCTGTAGTAAACCCGAAGGCTTTTGGTACTCTACCTTAACCCTGGCACAAGTTAGACACTTGCTCACGTATGTAGCGATTTCGGCTTTCATGTTCGGCCACCAATAGAGTTTCTTCAGGTCCAGGTACATTTTGTCTAGAACCGGGATGTAAGGAGTATCGTGTTTTGTGTGCTTCATTCAGGACGACGTCCCTGAAGCCGCCGAATTTCGGTGTCCAAATTCGGTTCATGAGATAACGAGCTCCGTCGTCCTTGACCTCTAGATTCTTATCCATTCCTCTCAAAGCCTCACCTGTCACATTCTTAGGCTTCAAAGCTTCCAGCTGAGCCTCTTTGATTTCCAGGGACATGTGCGAGTGGATTGTTATTGTTAATAACTTTACTCGGCGACCCGAGTATTCTTTTCGACTTAAGGCGTCAGCTACTACGTTGTCCTTGCCTGGGTGATAACTAATCTCGCACTCGTAATCATTCAGTAATTCTACCCATCGTCTCTGCCTCATGTTGAGCTCTTTTTGATTGAGGATGTGCTGAAGGCTTTTGTGATCAGTAAAGATGGTACACTTCGTTCCGTAAAGGTAGTGCTTCCAGATATTTAGGGCGAATACTACTGCTCCTAGTTCGAGGTCATGCGTGGCATAGTTGACCTCGTGTGTTTTTAATTGCCTTGATGCGTAGGCAATGACCTTTCCTCGTTGCATTAATACACACCCCAAACCCTGGTTTGATGCGTCGCAGTAAACCACAAAGTCTTCAGTTCCCTCGGGTAGGGACAAAATCGGGGCGCTACACAGGGCTTGCTTTAATGTTTGGAAAGCGGTTTCTTATTTCTCACCCCAACCGAAAGCCACACTCTTTTGGGTTAGGGTGGTAAGTGGTTTGGCAATTTTGGAGAAGTTCTGGATGAACCTTCGGAAGTAGCCAGCAAGGCCTAAGAATTGGCGGATTTCTGTAGGCGTCCTTGGTGCTGACCAGTTCTCGATCGCCTTGATTTTGGAGGGATCCATGTGTATCCCTTTCTCGCTAACCACATGATCGAGGAAGTCCACTTCTCGGATCCAAAATTCACACTTCGAAAATTTTGCATACAATGTTTCCGCCCTTAGAGTCTCCAATACCTGTCGTAGATGTTGGCTATGCTCTTCCTTACTCCTGGAGTAGATCAGGATGTCGTCTATGAAGACAATCACAAACTTATCTAGGTAAGGTCGGCACACCCAGTTCATTAGATCCATGAACACTGCGGGTGCGTTCGTGAAACCGAAGGGTATGACTACAAACTCGTAGTGACCGTACCGAGTTCTAAACGTCGTTTTGGGAACATCCTCCTCCTGAACTCGTAGCTGATGGTACCCCGACCTCAGGCCGATCTTTGAAAAGTAAGATGCTCCTTGAAGTTGGTCAAATAGGTCGTCGATTCGGGGCAGAGGATATCGGTTTTTGATGGTAAGTTTATTCAACTCGCGGTAGTCGATGCACATGCGAAACGATCCATCCTTCTTTTTCACAAACAGAACTGGTGCTCCCCAAGGTGAGAAACTGGGTCTAATGAACCCTTTGCTCAGCAGTTCGTTTAGATGGCTGGATAGTTCTTGCATCTCGGCTGGCGCTAGACGGTACGGCACTCTGGTTACAGGGGTAGCCCCGGGGTTTAGGTCGATTCGGAATTCGACTTGTCGTGCGGGAGGGACTCCGGGAAGGTCTTCCGGGAATACGTCAGAGAAATTACAGACCTCCGAAATGTCCTTGATGTTTTTCACCTCTTGTTTCCTATCCACAATGTGGGCTAAGAAGGCGTGGTATTCCTTGCGGAGATACTTTTGGGCCTTGACGCAAGAGATGATTTGTAGGTTTGCACTGGGTTTGTCACCGTAGACGATAAGAGTTTCGCCACTCGGCAGATTAAGGCGTACGGCCCTTTCGTAACACAGAATGTCAGCACGATTTGAACTTAACCAATCCATGCCAATGATGACGTCAAAACTTTTTATTGAGACTAGCAATAGATCGATTTTGGATGTGTGATTGTCTAGAGTGAGGGTACACCCTGAGTATATGTAATTAGTGCTTTCTGTTTTTCCATTAGCCATCTCTACTACGTACGTATCTTTTAGTGACTGAGGATTTTGTTTTAATAATTGTTTGAATTTGTGGCTAACGAAACTCCTTTCCGCTCCACTATCGAATAATATGCATGCATATGAGTTATTGAGGAGAAACGTACCGGTAACCACCGCGGGATCCTCCCTTGCTTCTCCTTGCCCTATGGCCAAGATCCTCCCGACACCGCCGATGTTTGCATTTCCAGCCTTTGGGCAATCCCTCTTGAAATGCCCAGTCTCCCCGCAACCGTAACAGGCTCGGCTTGCTCCGATGTTGGTGGCCGGGTTGGCTTGTTGGGCGGACGCCCTGCAGAAACGGGCGGTATGCCCCTTTTTGTTACAGCGGGTGCAGTGCATTTCTCGGCACAGACCATTGTGATGGAAATTGCACTTGGGCAGGGTTCCAGCATATTGCCTCAGTGGTGCTGGAGTGGAAGGAGTAGTGGCAGCATGGATGGCAACAGTTTGCTGCTTCTTTGCGGGGCCCTGTGCCGGTTGCTTCTTCTTATTATCCCAGACTTTCCTCATGTTGTTCCCTCGTCGTGCTTGGTCGGAGATGGTTGTCACGGTGGCATGACTGGCCCGATGATCGATGAGTTGTTGTGCCAACTCCTTGGCACTCTCGAAAGTAGTTGGCCGCGAGGCCAACACACTATTTTGAATCTGGGAAGACAACCCCCAGAGATATCGTTCCACTTTCTTGCTTTCCGGAGTAACCATCGCCGGACAGAGAAGTGCCAGATCATTGAATCGGGCAGTGTAAGCTGTGAGGTCAGAGCCCGTCATCTTGAGACTCCACAGTTCTTTGTTCCAATTTTTGCACCTCCCCACGTGGGCAATACTCCTTCAGCATCATGGTTTTCAAATCCTGCCAGCTTATCGAATTAGCCACAGTGAGAGTTAGGGATTTTACGTGGCCGTTCCACCAGGTAAGGGCCCTGCCGGTGAGAGTGCGAGCTGCAAATTTGACTTTGTTGGCTTCGGGGCACGCACAGATTTCAAAGACAGATTCGGTCCTCTCGAACCACTGCATCAAATCGATGACTCCCCCGCTTCCATTGAACGAGTCGGGTTTGCCATTAGTAAAGTCCTTAAAGGAACACTCTATCGACCGCCCTTGGCTATCTCCTTGCGTTGAGTTATTAGTACCACTCCCTGTCCTTCTGGCACCATCGGTGCTGATTTGAGACATAGCAGTTGCTACTGCGGCTGTGACCGCCGCTTGGAACATTACAGGGTCATACTGAGGAGGCGGCGGCGGTGGGTTTGTTTGCGTTCCGCCAGTGCGTCTAGCAGATCTACGAGGTGGCATTTCTTTGTTATAGAATTTCAAAGATGAAATGAGTATAAGCCTTTTAGTAATAGTTGTCAGTCGGGAGACGCAAAACTAGATTATTAGTTTTCAAGTATAGTGTTTCCCGATTTTTCAAATGTTGCAAACAATTTATAGCAGAAGTCCATATAAATAAACTTATGAATTTAGTAGTAACCATTCAAATGAAATATTGAAATCTTTGTTCCATGTCTGACCCACTCATAAGACCACTCAATGTATACTAGTTGTGTGTAACTAATGTTCAACGGATCGTTGAACTTAATGAATCTGCCCTGAGCCCACAACCAAACAAGGAACAGGATCCAAGGCGGACTCACCATTTCTAAGTCGATTGCCTCTTGATTACACATAACCTCGAGGTATATATTAAATAATCTCAGAGTTACCCTAAGCAATTCGTTTGTTAATTCCATGTTATGCAATTTGTGGTGGACTCTCAATAAGATAAAGTGCACGCCAATTTTCATTGATATAATTTAGTACATGATTTTAAGCATATTTGACCTCATAAAGGTCTACATTATATCAATGCAGCAGAAAATTTTGACAGCACCTATACCCCTTGACAAGTGTAATCACTTAGACGCAGGGTTAAACCTACTTACAGGGAAGGGTAGCCCCAACACATACCCATAAACAAAGTTTATAACAAGATAGGAGTAGTGCCACACTACTCAGGGCGGGTGGTATCCGCTGGTCCACTGTGGCCTTGAGATGAGGTCGAGGCTCCATGTAGCTCCGCAATCCGGCGTTCGGCCGCGATCACCCTTTCCTCGAGAGCTGCATGTCGTATCTGGTATTCCCTTACCTCCGCCCGAGCGGTGGTAAGGTCCTCCATGAGTTGGTCCATGGGGTAGAAGTCTCTTTCCAGATCCCGGGTACGAGCATCAGATGCTTCTACAACAACGTTGAGGTCCCGAACTTGATTTGCCATTTCACGATTCCGGTCCCCAAGGTTTGTAATCTGCTGGGTCATGACTGGGAGGGCTCTTTCAGCTGGTCCCCCATGACTGCAGTCGTAGTAACCCCGTTGATCGCCAAAAGGTGATCGTTGTTGTTGTTGACGGCCCCATCTCTCAATCATGGTTGCCCAACGGGGCTCGGGCCCGTTGTAGCCAAAACGGTTTGCAGGCACCCTGGCGATGTAAGGAGGGTTGATGACTTCCTCCTTCGGTTCCTCTTCTTCCTCTTCGTCCTCTCATTCCTCTTCTTCCTCGTCTTCTTCGGGGTCTTCTTCGGGTTCCTCCTCGAATACTTCCTCGGGATCCTCTTCTGGTTCTGCTTCCAACCATCTGTCGTTCCCCTGATTCGGGAAGTAGGGGTCTCCGGGTAAATGAAATCCTGCCATGTCGTCTGTACGAGAAGGGGGGTGTAAGAGGCACATAATGAATCTAGAAATAGTGTGCTTAGTTAACATAAAATACTCCTATAGCATTTTAATGGTTGTGTTTGATTATCAACATGTTTCTTGCATGGGTGTTGGTAAGTTGATAGACTTGTTGTCCACTATGAATATCCCCCGGTATATACTAATCACTTCTTGGACAAATATAGTTGACCAGGCTATATTCTTCCCAGACTTGATTTCATATCCCAAGGCATATTCATATTGCACAACTCCTCTATTTTTTACTTCTTCATTTTTCTTAGACGTGACACTATACCGGTATGCATGTATGTACCTATACTTTTTCATAAAAATAACACTTTTATTATTTTAGAAGTATACTTGTAGGGAAAACCTTTACATCAGAGAGTCTTAGTCCCTTTGTGTTTATAGTTTGTATTTCTTATGTGGTTTGATATACTATGTTCACTATAAACAATGCTCTGATACCAATCTGTCACACCCCCAAACCAAGGATGGCGGAAATGTCTGGGGGTGGCGGACTTCATGTATAGTATCACAACAACGAGTATAATAGTGCTCATAGTAAATACACCAACATAAATATAATTGAAAAAGTTACACCATAGTATGAGTTACATGTTTCAAAATCAATTACATCATGATGACAAAAATGTATAAGTTTGACGTCTCGCGTCCCATCCTCAAAAGCAGTTGATTACCTGTTTCACGGGTTTCCTGAGAATACAAGTAGTTTTGAAAGAGTGTCAACAATTAAGTTGGTGAGTTCATAAGCTTTTGGGTTAAATGTTGGAAAAACCCTTATTGGTAAAATGAAATGTATACACAAGAAAAATCCAATATTTTCCTTATAAAAGTTTATGTAATCTTAAATCCAGAGACCGAATGCATGAATGTGTGTTCGTATTTTAAACGAGAATGTAGTTTTACATATACATAAAACCCCTTTTTGTTTTCCTTTTTAAAGTAGAAATTCCCGTAAACTTTAAGTAATGTTAACTCCCTATGTGAGTCGTTATAACCATATTACAACCGGATGACCTGTTACAATGTTTTTCAGACGTTAAAATTTAGTTATGACATTTGTCACCCGTAGACCTGCAGGTCCTGCTGTAGCTAGCAGCAAGGTGTGGGGTGTCAATCCCAATATAGATCTATACACAATTATCACACTCTCCCTACAAGAGACTCTGGTTATAACTTACAGGAATTTGAACCCGTACTCTAAGAGTACGATGAGTGAATTGTCTCACAACTTACGTGGTGACTAGTTTACATATAGTTTGAGTATTAAACCCCTTCCGTGGTGGAAGTGAAATCACCTTTTATGAAAATAAATTAGTGATATGAATCCATAAACTATTACTATTATAGTTTATCAAGTAGTAGTTGAAAACCCGATAGTATTGTGGTGAGACTCTTCATGTGTATGTAATAGCCTAACCAATGCATAACTATACTTGTTATATTTCATCATGCATTATTTGTAATTTCAAAGGACCTTATACTGTATAGTGTATTTTCTGTTATATAAACATATCACAACAGATAAACATATGCAAAATTCAAAACCATCACACGTTACACTTTGCTCAACATGTTACAAAGTGTTATGAATATCGTAATATGTTAACTTGTTTTTATCTTTTCTACACTGTTTTAGAAAAGTCATAGAAAAATCATAGGAAGTCAAAAGCTAAATCCGTAAACTCTGAAAGTTTAGAAAACGTGTCTAGTTTGTTCATAAATTTTATTATGATTTTTGGAAGTCTCTAACTTGTGTGAAAATGTCCATATTCCCAGACTGGTCTGAATTCGTTTCTGAAATGATAGGCAGTTTGGTAAAAATCACCATAAATTGTAGAAAAATCGTATGGAGATGTGCAAGTAGTCATTTTAAAAGTATTGGGGTTAAGAGGGTCAAAACAGTCCGTGAATAAGACTCAACTTTTCTGATGAAAGCTGTTGTTTAAATTTAGTTGAGTTCTTGGCATTTTAACTTGTATTCTCCCCCTAAAACTTTGAAGAAAACCTGAAAATGTAGAGGTATGAACTCACCCTGAGTGATCTCTTAAGATGGATGATGAAAAGAAGAAGTTTCCAAGTCAAGAACACTTGGGAGACACTTGAAGATTTGAAGGTCCTAAGCACAAATATGACGATATCTGTATAAGAGATTCATGATTTGAGTGAAGGAGTGTAGAGTATTCAAATGTAGGATGAATATACTTACCAAGACTGGAGTGAAAGGCTCAAGAACAGCCTTGAAATCTCGAGTTCTAGAGAGGGAAAGTGAGAGAGAGGGGTGTTTGCTTTTTGGAGAGAGAGAGAGTGTGTGAGTAAAGTGGAAGGAGAGATATAGGTGTTTCCAGCTTTTGATGAGGCTATGTAGCTGGAGGAGGGGTGTCAAAGGACCAATAGTACACTAGGTAGGGAGGAATAGTGACTGAGGGTTGTCCTATGAAGGTATTGGGGGGGGGGGGTTGCTTGTGTCATACTCTAGATAAAGTCAACACTCTACCCCAAAATCTAACTTAATAGATTTTATTCTTGGACAAGGATTTCCCCCAAAAATATGATTAAAAATGAATATTTAGGGTCTCTTATGTTAAAATACGAGTTTTGGTGAAAATCCCGCGTTAAAATCACGAAAAACGGGCTTAAAACGAAGATTGGGTCAAAAACCGGGAATAAATTGCGAGCAGCCGAAGCCAGGATGTGAGGTGAGGTCCCTTGTGCTGAACAGCCGAAGGCAGGCTCGGTTCGAGATGGGTTCGGTTGCAAGGCTAGGACCGAAGGTGGGGGGGATAAGAAGCGAAATAGGCCGAACCATGCAGGAGCGAAATGGACCGAGAGGCGTCTAAGGAGCCGAACCCGAAGGTGACTTCAGTTCTAATAGGGAGTTCGGTTCTTATAGGGGGTTCGGTCCTTAAGCAAGTTCGGTTCCTAAGAGGAGTTCGGCTCTTAAGAGGGTTCGGTTCCTAAGAGGTTTCGGCTCTTAAGAGGGTTCGGCTCTTAATGGCTGATTTTCCGCTTTTCTTCCCGTTTCGAGCTGTTTCCGACTAAATTAAGGGTCAGGATGCCCCGAGTGATCATAAAAAGTTGAGAGAGATTTTGAGAGAGATTTCACATACTTAGAGAGATTTGGGAGAGATTTCACATACTTGGAGAGATTTGGGAGAGATTTCACATTCTTGGAGAGATTTCTCATACTTAGAGAGATTTGGGAGAGATTTCACATACTTGGAGAGATTTGGGAGAGATTTCACATTCTTGGAGAGATTTGGGAGAGATTTCACATACTTAGAGAGATTTTGGAGAGATTTCACATACTTGGAGAGATTTGGCATACTTAGAGAGATTTGGGAGAGATTTCACATACTTGGAGAGATTTGGGAGAGATTTCACATTCTTGGAGAGATTTCACATACTTAGAGAGATTTGGGAGAGATTTCACATACTTGTAGAGATTTCACATACTTAGAGAGATTTGGGAGAGATTTCACATACTTGGAGAGATTTGGGAGAGATTTCACATACTTAGAGAGATTTGGGAGAGATTTCACATACTTGGAGAGATTTGGCATACTTAGAGAGATTTGGGAGAGATTTCACATAAGACCTTTTCGGTTGCTTAGCTTTGCTATGCAAGGTTTGTAAACCTCGTTAAGCCTTATTATGAACGTTATACGCTCCCGAGGGGATATAGAATAGTATTTTACCAAGTGATAACTTCTTATTAAAATAGCGAGTTGTACAATAGTATCATCATGTAAACTCTAATATACAAGGTTAATTTGAGTTGACCGGTTTGACTTGTCGACTTTATTCAACTTTGACTTGACCAGAATTTGACGGTTGTCACAGTTGGTCATCGGATGTTCAAGAGAATTGTATTTTAGCATGGGCTGTGTACGGTTAGAGTTCAATGGTGCTACGAGATTGGAAGTGGGAACGAGGACTCGTCAGCCAGAGTAAAGACTAGAGCCTCTAGTTGTCAGCATGGGAGGTGGATTGAGGTGTCAGACTGGACCAGATTTCCAGAGTACTCATCAAGATTTGCGAGGATGGGCGATCTCAAGGTTTAACCGGTGATTAATCGCTAGCGTTGGTAAGCACAAGTTGTCGTCAGCGGGATATTAGAAAGCGAGAAGGATTGAGAATCCTTCAATTCTCGTGTGCCGTGAAGACTTAGTCGAATCTAAGTGGGGGAGTGACTTTTTGTAAAGTTCTCCAAATGTGAGTTCTAGTTGCGCGAGGTGCAATCTCTTGGGCACCTTGTCAACTAGAAGGATATTCTGGTCGATCCGGCCAAGATAGAGGCTGCGATGCAGTGGGAGATTCCGAGGTCTCCATCTAAGATTCGGAGTTTCCTGGGTCTAGCGGGTTATTACCGGATATTTATGCGAGACTTCTCCGAGATTGCGGTTCTTTTGACCCGACTGACCAAGAAGTCGGTAGCCTTTTGTTGGGGGCCTGAGCAGCAGATAGTGTAAGCGGTGATGTAAGTCTGCGGGTGTAGCCGTAGCATTCACCAGGTTGCCAGATAATTTTAGAGTGTTGTAAGACTACGGGGGTAGCCGTAGCATTCACTAGCGGTCAGATAGTGATAGAGTGTTGTAAGACTGCGGGTGTAGCTGTAGCATTCACTAGGTAGTAGATAGCATGAGCACGTTGTCAGATCGCGGAAGGAACAATATTACCCCACCAGTTCGGGTGTAGCAGTGAGGATATGGAAATCCACGGATTGGATTTCGGAATTACCTAGACGGATTAGGTCTGATTGAGCCAGTGATAAGACTGTAGGAATGCCCCTACAGTTATGAGATCAGGGAAGTAATGGACGGCGTAAGGTCATTTGGTATATTAGGCTACCATTGATCGGGTAGCAATCACCTTTAGCTTTGGATTCGGTAACGTCAGAATTCGATGCATGGACCCGATCGGTTAGAACGGGGGGGGGGGGGGGTGTTAGAGCCACAGTGGCATGATAGCTAGTCACATCTAGTTCCAGAGAAGAAATTCGTTCAGAAGTCGTGTGAGACGACTAAGTGGGAGTCCTTTGGCTCCGCAACCGGGTCGAGACCCGGTATTTCAGATGATTGGTGAACAAATAGAGACCGGGGAGGTCTCGTTAGAATTTGGAAAGCAGACATGTGGCAACATACTGCTTCAGGCAGTTCAGTGTTTGGGCAGTATTAGTATCTGTGTTTTAGGTTGCAAGTACGGACGAAATAACAAATTGCTTGGGTTATGCTAATGACCTGCAAGGATGATTGGGTGTGTAATTTCAGTTTTCTAGTGGGAGCCTCAGGCTATCAGAAGTTGAGTAGTTAGTTGAGGGATAAGCGGACTACATTCAACGATAAAGATTCAGTATGAGTGGTATGTCAGGGATTTAGACCATCTCGAGACAACAGATTTCAGACAGAATGCATGTGATCTTGCTGCGAGGAATTCGTTCACCTGCGGATTTTAGGTCTCGCGAAGATTGATCATGGCTACCCTGGGAAGGCTAGGATGTGCCCGGGATGGTGACCATGTTACTAGAGTGCTTTATCGTGTAAGGAATGGTAAGAAATGATTTCGAGGACGAAATCTAATTTAAGTGGGGGGAGTTGTAACACCCCGTTTCTAATACAAACCCTAAAATCTGAAGATGCGTTTCAAGTATTATTTTATTCTGGCATATGAATATATTTAAATAAAGAATTTAGTGAAAAAGTGTGTAATTGACATTGTAATTTGTTTTGGAGGTCTAAAGAATGCTTTTGGGATTAAATTAAAAGATTTCATGGAATCAGGGGCTAAAAGTGTAAGTGTTGGATTTAAATTGAGAATAAATTGTGGAGGAGGGACTGTTTAGTAACTTTTGGGCTTATTCTGAAAAGAATTTAGGAGCCGGGGTCTAAAGTGTAAATAAAGGAGCAATATTGAAAAGAATAAGAGAAGGAGGGGTTGGAATTGTATATTATGGGGAGTTTGGAAGTAACCGGGTATATAAATCCGTCACTCTTCGGGAACCCTAACCCTAGGATCCCTTAGCAGCCGCAACCACCTTATATCCCCTTCGCCGATCGCCACCTTCCCCTCTTGACTTCCGGCGCCGCACCACCATCCTCGTGGAGATCAGAAGCCACCAACGACCATCCCATTTGCCGGCGAGAATGTTACCACTGTTACATTACTCCTCCGACCACCGAGCCGTCATCTCCGGCCGTTAAAGCTGTCGACGCTGCCGCGCCGCTGCTGAGTCGCCTCCCTGTATTTCCTTCTTCTTCTGTTGCAGCCACCATCCATGTCGTTGCTCTGATCAGACCAAGCTGCCTAGCAGCCACCTTACCATCAAAGTGCCGCCACCGCTACCGGCTGCTGGAGACGCTATGTGTAGTCGGAAAGCCACCGAGATCGGAAAAAGCAAGCCTTGTTAGTGGTTGTGCGAATCGGGAAGCGATATTGCGACGCTGCTGCCGCCTCTCCGGAGGTTCTATCGCCGCCAACGCCACAGGTGGGTGGCTGTGCTTCCATTCTGGGCAAAGGCTATAGTGTGTGTTTATTGTGTGTGTGTGTATGGCTGTATTATTTTGTTAGAGTGTTTTTGCTTAGCGGGAAAAATCAAGATCAGTCATCGCCACCACTTACCACCACCGGCCACCACAAGGGTGGTTGTGTGTGTGCGTGTGTGTTATTATTAGTGTGTGTGTGTGTGTATTATCGAGTTGTACATTGTAATGGTGTCAAAATAATAATAGAAATCTCAAACCACCATCGTAGGGTGGTGGCTGCCGCCCCCTGCCGCCACCGGTCGCCGTGTCGAGTGGCGGTGTGCCTCATTTGTATTGTGATTCATTTTGGGATGCTTGAAACCCTAATGGGTCCAATGAAGCCCTATTGGGCCTAGTGAAACCCTAATGGGTCTAATAAACCCTAATTGACCGAAGGAAACCCTAATGGGCTTAAGGACGTGGTTTTGGGCCTATTCGGCTATGAATGGGTTGGAAACCCTAATTAGGGTTTAGAAAACCCTAATTTTGGATATATGGGCTTTGGATCAATCGGGACCCGCACTAGAATCGTTTATTAAATTAAAATATTAATTAATAACCATTTGCAATTAACCTAAGGCCATGTGGGACTTAATGGATTAAGTCCTTAATGGGTTAAGTAGGGACACTTAACCCTAATCATCATTTTATGTGAAAACCCTAATTTTCACTTGGGCCTTAAGTTGGGCCTTCCTTTTGGGCCTTGATTATTAGGATAATAATGGGTCATCCAAGAACAAGCAACTGGGCTAGAATAATTTAATGGGCCTAGGGTAAGGCCCATGTAAGGGGTTTGGGACCAATTTGGAAAATTGGGCCATAGATGGGCCATAGTTTGGGCCTTTATGATGATGAGATATTGGGCCATTAAAAATACCAAATGATGGACTAGACTTTTGGTTGGACCTTAGAATGAGACCATGCAAAGGTTTGGGCCCAATTTGGAAAATTGGGCCATATGTTGGGCTTGATTCCTAGTTGACTTTGGGCCTATATTGAGCCTTGGGCTTGAACAAAGCCAACCTTGGGGTAATGCAGTAATTATACAAGTATGTATTTATGGTTATGTGTTGGGACCCAATTATTAATTGGGTGATGTTACAGTTCGGGAATCTGTCAACCAGCAGCTGGAGTTTTATCTACGGGACTTCAGCAGTGCCAGATGAGTTATCCTCACTATACTCAAGGGTCTAAGGCACCAAGGCTGACCCTTTGAATTGTTATTGGTTATGTTATGCTGGTATGTTCTGTTAGATCGGTATCCTAGAGGGTAGGATGACATTATGTGACATGTGGTATGACCTGTTAGTTCGGTATCCTAGAGGGTAGGATAATATTATGTGGTATGTGGTATGATCTGTTATCTGCTTTGTGCGAAAGCCAATAGACCTGGGCATTACTACCTGTTGGTTGTGGGTCGTGAGTATTCCATCCCGAGGATGACTGGACTCATAGTATGTGGGCATTCCAACCTGTTGGTTGTGGGCCTGGGGTATTCCATCCCGAGGATGATTGGACCCATAGTATGTTGGCATTCCAGCCGGATGGTTGAGGGCCTGGGGTATTCCAACCCGATGGTTGACTGAACCCATAGTATGCTGTTTATGATTATATGTGTATTGTTGCGGTATGGGTATTTTGGGGGAACTCACTAAGCTTTCGGGCTTACTGTTTCAGTTTATTGTTTCAGGTACATCAGGGGATTGCGGCAAGGCGAAGGCATGATCGTAGAGCTCCTCATGTTTCGTTTATGTTTATGGGAAAACTCTGATATTATACATTTTGAAAACAAAGATGTAATGATTTTAATGGGTTGAAATGTTTTTAAAAGTTTTAAATTGGCTTGATTTTATGGGTGTTACAGTCGAGCTCATGCTTGGACTCGCCGAGTAGACTCTTTAAATCTCGCGTCTTTTCTGCCATCTACTCGACGAGTTAGGGCTACCAACTCGTCGAGTAGCTAAATTATATTTTTGAATAGTTTCAATAATTGCGTACCTGGAATGGGGCGTTACAATTATCCCCCACTTGTCTTAGACTTCGTCCTCGAAGTCTGTTGTCTCTGAAAATAACTATGGGTAGTGCTCCCTCATTTCCTCCTCGGTCTCCCACGTCCACTCCGAACCCTTGCGATGCTGCCACTGCACCTTCACTAACTCTACCCTCTTATTCCTCATTTCCTTCGACTTGCGATCTAAAATCACCACGGGTCTCTCGATGTAGTTCAGGCTATCGTCAACCTGAATGTCCTCCAGGGGTACCACTGCTGAATCATCCATTAAGCACTTCCGCAACTGAGAAACATGGAACGTGCTGTTGATCTGGCTGAGCTCTGCTGGAAGATCTAACCGATAGGCAACCCGACCCACCCGGGCCAAAACCCTGAATGGACCAATGAACCTGGGTCCCAGCTTGCCCCGCTTCCGAAACCTGATAACACCCTTCCAGGGTGACACTTTCAGGAGGACCATGTCGCCCACCTGAAACTCCAAGTCCGAACGCCGCTTGCCGGCGTAACTCTTCTGCCGACTCTGAGCAGTCTGGAGCCTGCTCTGGACTTGCTGGATCTCCGCTGTGGTCTTGAGTACTACCTCCGTACTCCCCATGACTCTCTGACCGACCTCACCCCAACAGATTGGGGTCCTACACTTCCTCCCATAGAGCATCTCGAAGGGAGGTCTGTCTATACTGGAGTGATAGCTATTGTTATACGAAAATTCCGCTAACGGAAGATACGTATCCCAACTGCCACCGAAATCTAACACACATGCCCGAAGCATGTCCTCGAGAGTCTGAATCGTTCACTCGCTCTGTCCGTCCATCTGAGGGTGGAAAGTGGTGCTGAAATGGAGACGAGTACCCATCTCGTCGTGAAACCGCTTCCAAAATCTGGAAGTAAACCCGACATCTCGGTCTGACACCACTGAGACAGGCACTCCATGACGTGCCACTACCTCTCGCACATAAATCTCGGCCAACTTCTCGGCCGAGATGGTCTCCTGGATCGGTATAAAATGGGCGCTCTTGGTCAACCGATCCACGATGACCCATATCGAATCAACCCCACGTGCGGTCCTGGGAAGCTTAGTAATGAAGTCCATAGTGATATCCTCCCATTTCCACACAAGAATATCTAACGGCTGCATCTTGCCGTGGGGCCTCTGGTGCTTTGCCTTGACCTTCCTACAGGTCAGGCATCTCTCCACATACCAAGCTACATCCCGCTTCATGCAGGGCCACCAGTAATCGGGTCGAAGATCTCTATACATCTTCATCGCCCCTGGATGGATGGAGAACCGAGACTTGTGGGCCTCATCCATCAACACCTGCCGTACTCCACCCCAGTACGGTACCTAGACCCTCTCATGCAGGGTCAATAATACTCGGTTATCGTAATCAAACGAAGCTACTCGACCTACTATCCTCTCGCACTTCTGGCGCTCCTCCTCCAGGCCCTCAACCTGCGCCTCCCTAATCTGCTCCAGCAGTGGAGTGATCATTTTCATCTTCAGACAAATATCTCGGATCGGAGCCGCCACCGCCTTGCGGCTCAGGGCGTCGACCACTACGTTGGCCTTGCCCGGGTGGCAAAGGATCTCACAGTCGTAATCTTTTACCACGTCTAACCACCGACGCTGCCTCATGTTCAGATTCGGCTGATCCATGAGGTACCTCAAGCTCTTGTGGTCCGTGTAGATAGTACACCGGACCCCGTAGAGGTAATGCCGCCAAATCTTGAGGGCGAACACCACCGCCCCCAGCTCCAAATCATACGTCGGGTAGTTAGCCTCGTGAGGCTTCAACTGTCTCGAGGCATAAGCTATCACATGCCCCCGCTGCATCAATACTGCTCCCATACCTATGATCGAAGCATCACAGTAGACTACAAAGTCATCTACTCCCTCTGGCAGGGTGAGAATCGGCACCTCGCACAGTCGCTGCCTGAACGTCTTAAATGTTGTCTGCTGCTCAGGAGCCTAACGAAACACCACCGACTTCTTGGTCAGTCGGGTCAGCGGAACTGCTATCTTGGAGAAATCCTGGATGAATCTCCTATAGTACCCTGCCAAACCCAGGAAGCTCTGAATCTCGGATGGAGACCTCGGGACCTCCCACTGCATCACGGCCTCAATCATGGCCGGATCTACTAATATACCCTTCTGGTTGACAAGGTGCCCCAGAAACTGCACCTCGCGCAACCAGAACTCGCACTTAGAGAACTTTGCGAAAAGTCTCTCCCTCCTCAAGGTCTGAAGCACCTCCCCAAGGTGTTCCTCGTGCTGCTCCTCAGTCTTGGAATAAACCAAGATATCATCAATGAATACTATTATAGACCGATCCAGCATCGGTCTGCACACGCGGTTCATGAGATCCATGAACGCGGCTGGAGAATTGGTGAGCCCAAACGGCATCACCACAAACTCATAATGACCATATCGGGTCCTAAATGCGGTCTTCTGCACATCATCATCTATGACCCGCATCTGGTGATATCCGGGCCGTAGATCAATCTTGGAAAACCAAGATGCTCCCTGAAGCTGGTAGAACAAATCATCTATCATCGGGAGTGGGTAACGGTTCTTCACCGTTACCTTATTCAGCTCCCGGTAATCAATGCACATACGGTGCGACCCGTCCTTCTTCTTCACAAACAGGATCGGGGCTCCCCATGGTGAAATGCCCAGCCTGATAAAACCCTTGTCTAGCAGCTCTTGCAGCTGCGTAGACAACTCCTGCATCTCGGGAGGAGCCAACCGATATGGTGCCTTGGCTATCGGAGCCGCACCAGGGACCAGGTCAATCCGGAACTCAACCTGTCTCTCCGGAGGTATCCCAGGCAAATCCTCCGAGAATACGTCCGGATACTCTCGTACCACTGGTACATCATCGACTGTCGTCTTATCCTTATCTCGGGTATCCATAACATACGCGACATATCCTGCACAACCCTGCTGAATGTGACGTCTCACTCTCACTGCAGAACAGAAAACTGGTCCGTGCTGTGGCCCTTCGCCCTTAATCACTAACTCTCCCCCACTCGGAGTGCGAACTCTAACCAACTGCTGCTCACAATCTATCACTGCCCCATTGGGGCTCAATCAATCCATACCCACTATAACCTTATTCCCTCGCAGGGGAATAGGAACCAAATCCACTGAGAACTGCTCCTCAAATAACCGTAATGTACATCCTCTATCAACTCTCGTGACCCTGACGGTCCTGTCATCATCTATCTCGACGTCGAGTGGACAATTCAGCTCCCCTGAAACTCTGCTAAATCGCTTGCTAAGCGCGAGCGACACAAATGATCGGGTAGCCCCCGAATCAAACAATACCATAGCTGAAATGTCGTTCACTAAGAACGACCCTATACGCAAACACATAAATATGAGAAACAAACAATATAAAAAACAGAGGTAAGAGGAAAATATATACCCGTCACCACGTCAGGAGCTGCTCGTGCCTCCTCTACAGTAAGCTGAAAAGCCCTGCTCCGCGTTGTAGGCGCCTCAGCCCGGCCCTGACGGCCATCTGTAATCCTCAAGGTGGCAGGAGAAGGTGTTGCCATCTTCCCTGCTACTGCTAAGCTCGGGCACTGGGACCGCTTGTGTCCCCTCTAATTGCAATGAAAGCAAATCAGATCTGATGCTGGTGTGGTGGTGGTAGTAGCTGTATAATCTCGGCTCATGTGACCCGTTCGGCCGCACTTGTAGCAACCCGAACTCCCTGCCTTGCACGCCCCCTCGTGCATCCTGTCGCATTTGCCACAACGACTGTGGCTCTGCTGGCTCCGAAATCTGTGATCTGATACCTTGGGCTTCTTGCCCGAACCTCCTCATTGAACCCCCTCTGGCTTCCTCTTCCTCTCCATCTCTAAATCCAACTCTCTCTCTCGAGCCCTCACTATCATATCCTCCAGCGTCTTACAGCTGGATCGGCTCACAAACTGGAGGATATCACTCCACAACATCTGATGATATCGGGCCTTCTTCATCTCCTCGTCCGCCACATACTGCGGAACAAGAAGGGCCCTCTCCCTAAACTTGGTAGTAATCTCCGCCACAGTCTCCGTAGTCTGCTAGAGGTCCTGAAACTCCCTAGCAAGCTGATGCATCTCAATAACAGGTGCGAAATCGGCTCTGAACCTGATCGTGAAATCACTCCAGGTCATAGCATCCAACACAGTGTCATCTCCAATGGCTCTCCCGATCTCCTCCCACCAATCTCGTGCCCTGTCCTTCAGAAGACAGGATGCTAATCTGACCTTGTCCCCCTCGGGACATTTGCTGGTACGGAACGCGTTGGCGACATCTGCCAACCATCTGGTAGTCACAATGGGGTCTCGAGCCCGATGGTAGTCGAGAGCTCCACAAGCTCTGAACTCCCTAAAAGTCAATGTGCGCGATCCCATCATGGCCGCTATCTCAGTACGGAACGCGCTCAGCTTCTCATCCAGAAGCTCTAAGATACCCTCCTTGACCGATCCAAAAATCATAGGAGTCTGGTCTAGTATGCTACGTGTGATCTCCGAGGAGATGAACTCCCCGGTCTGCTCATCTAACTGCCCGGATCCAAAGCCTGAGCCCGATCCCTCTCCTGCACCTGAGCTACCCACTGCTAGTCTAGAGCGTAGAACCACCATTCTGAAAACACATCATAATAAGCGTCAGAATACTAGTATAACTGGAGGGATCACATATACTACAAGTTCCCTGGTCTTATCTCAGCCTTCCTTGATTCGAGTACTGATCCTCTGCTTTCAGTAGTACGGGCCCATACTACCTTCCACATCTATCCGTACTTTCCTCAAGGACTGCCTCGACTCCACCAAGTCCCTTATACTACTACTGCTCTCTGCTACTCTCTTCCTAGGCTTTCCATAGGGTAGTCACCAACTCAATCTCCGCCATCAGCTGCATAAGAAGTCCCTTCCTTCTTCCCCTAACTAGCTTGCGAATACTATTACATATTACTCAGACTGGATAATTCTTCGAATGCGAGATCCTACCCTACAACGTTTGGACTCAAACAAGAGCTGCGAAATAGAGCTAGACCTAACCTTTTTGAAATTATTTAGTCCTTGCAACACGTACTTAACATATTCGTTTACTAGTTAGTGAAAGAAAACTAGAACTCCTAAAAGCACAAAGCAGGCAGCATTCGGGCATTGAGTACACATAATCAAGCATATACTACTCTGGCTATCATACTGACTAATATGTACTAGCATGCAGTTCTCATAAAGCTGAACACATATAACAGGCACATAAGGCATCCTTCCTAGATCCTTTGTCCTAATCTAGCATGATGTTCTAATAAAGCTGATAATCATAACATAGCATAAACTTGTATGGGTCGTTTGGGAGTATTTACTTGAGCTCGGCTGATTGCATGCACCACACCCTTTTCTCTTTTCAAACTTCCTTTCTTTATACTTTTCTAAAATTGTTTTCTTTTCTCCAAATCCTTTTATAAACATGGTTTTTCTTTTGAAAACTTTATACCACTTCCTTAGTTTGAGTTCAGACACACCCGAAAGTGTGCCCGAATCCCTCAAACCAAGGCTCTGATACCAACTTGAATCATCCCAAAAATACTAGCCAAAAATTTCGTTTTCAAAATCATCTAACAAACATAAATATCATCGCCAGAGTATAAAATCATAAAACATGTATCTCAAAATCTCATAAAATCTGTCATCATATCACAAACCCATATAAAATATCAGAGTAAACTCCCAGGCTAAGAAAACTGTGGTGTGTGCCATGCCATCATCCCGAGCCCTTTCCCTTGCTAGCTGAAGTACCTGAAACCAAAACTGAAACTGTAAGCAAGAAGCTTAGTGAGCTGCCCCCCAAACTACCACATACCATACAAATCACATATAACAAATAACATAACTCTGGGACTACTCCCAACTGCATCGGGACGAATCCCGGCATCGGCTTACCCACATCGAACTCCTGTCCGGCATCGGGCTCACCCCAGCATCCGACCGTATCGGGCATCAGTCTCACCCCCGACATCGGGCTTGCCCCGACATCGGGCTTACCCCGGCACATACACAGCATAACATATATCATAAACACATAATCTGCATCGGGCTTGCCCCGACATCGGACCGAAGCCCGGAACGCATAATCATAACATATAAACTAGCATACATCGGGCTTGCCCCGGAACATATAATTCATGGCATAATAATTAACATACATCGGGCTTGCCCCGGCATCGGGCTTACCCCGGAACACATAACACATAACACATAACACATAAACATGCATGAATCAAAAAGACATCAAGCATACATATCTACTTCTCGGGACCGCCCCGACATCGAACCGAAGTCCGGAAACATATAAACTGAATCGGGCTAACCCCGACATCGGGCTCACCCCGGCATACTCTACAACTTAAACGGGCCGGAATTGTGGCCGTAGACCCGTTACTACTGGAAGGAAACTCGACTCGTATGGCTGACTGCTGAAAAACTGAGTGAGGGATCCCTATATGTTGCTCCGGTGACTCTCCGGCTATAATTACATAACAACACTTAATCAAAAACTGATAATCCTTCTTAGGGTAAAATGACCATTTTACCCCTTGGTCAAAGACAACGTCCTGACCAAAGTCAACCTTCTGGGTTGACTTACTCGCCGAGTCACCCTATGACTTGCCGAGTCCCCATGCTAACTGACATCGCGACTGGTCGAACTGACTCGTCGATTCGTCCTTAGACTCGCCGAGTCCTAGCATAATCAGAAAAGGGACATATCGACTCTAACTCGCCGAGTCCTTTCGTAGACTCGTCGAGTTCTTCAACTTTCACGTCTAAGTCATGTCCAACCCACTAGGTCACCACCTCAACTCACTGGTCCTACTCCTAATCAGAAAAGGAGTTAGGGATCAAGGCTCGACTCGTCGAATCTGAGAACAACTCGCCAAGTCCTCCTTGTGACATATCCATTCAGTCGATTCTAATCCATTTCAATGCTTCTAATACATAGAACTGGACTCCCTAGGCTAGCATTACACGTAAAGTTGCCAACTTTACGTTCATGCATGATGATATGGAGCTTAAACACCAAAACTTAGCCAGAAATGGAGGTTAAATGCATAGAATGGGGACATGGTCGAATAAAGGTGGCAAGTTTGAGCTTCTGGAGCTCATGAGTGTCTAGATCTGAAGTCCTTACATCCCCAAATGCTCACTACTCCAAAATGAACTTGTAAATGGCTCAAAAGTGACAACAAACAAGCTTTCATGAAGATCTAAGTGAAAATAAGACAAGGTCTAAGCTTTATACCTTCCAAGTTTATGAAATGCACTAGAAGCTTTGGATCTACTACCTCTTCTTGAATCACCAAGGGTTTCCTTCCTTCTTCTAACTTCAATCACACAAAAATGGCAAGAAAAGCTTAAGAATACTCAAAGGCTGCTAGGGTTTCGATAATGAGGAGAGGAGGTAAGGAAGGCTGGAATGGGGGCCTGTAATGTTGCTTAAATAGGGTGCAAACCCTAAAGATTAGGGTTTCCCACTGGCAGTCCTACTCGTCGAGTTCCTGCTTGGACTCGCCGAGTAGACTCTTTAAATCCTGCATCTTTTCTGCCATCTACTCGACGAGTTAGGTCTACCAACTCGTCGAGTAGCTCAATTATATTTTTGAGTAGTTTCAATAATTGCGTACCTGGAATGGGGCGTTACAATCGGTCTGCACACACGGTTCATGAGGTCCATGAACACGGCTGGAGCATTGGTGAGCCCAAACGACATCACCACAAACTCATAATGACCATAGCGTGTCCTAAAAGCTGTCTTGTTAACATCATCATCCCTGACTCGCATCTAGTGATATCCTGACCGTAGATCAATCTTGGAGAACCAAGATGCTCCCTGAAGCTGATCAAACAAATCATCTATCCTCGGAAGTGGGTAACGGTTCTTCACTGTTACCTTGTTCAGCTCCCGGTAATCGATACACATGCGATGTGACCCGTCCTTATTCTTCACAAATAGGATCGGGACTCTCCATGGTGAACTTCTCGACCTGATGAAACCCTTGTCTAGAAGCTCCTGCAGCTACGTAGACAACTCCTGCATCTCAGGAGGAGCCAACCGATAGGGTGGCTTAGCTATCGGAGCCGCATCAGGAACCAGGTCAATCCTAAACTCAACCTGTCTCTCCGGAGGTACTCCAGGTAAATCCTCCGGGAATACGTTCGGGTACTCTCGCACTACCAGTACATCATCAACACTCGCCTTACCCTTATCGCGGGTATCCATGACATAGGCGACGTATCTTGCTTAACCCTGCTGGAGGTGGCGCCTCGCCCTCGCTGCTGAACATAAGATTGGTCCGCGTTGTGGCCTCTCGCCCTGAATCACTAGCTCTCCCCCACTAGGAGTACGAACCCTCACTAGCTACTGCTCACAATCAATCACTGCCCCATTAGAGCTCAACCAATCTATACCCACTATGACCTTATTCCCACGTAGGGGTATAGGAACCAGATCCACTGAAAACGACTGATCGAATAACCGTAGCGTACATCCTCTATGAACCCTTGCAACCCTGAAGGTCCTATCATCGGCTATCTCTACATCAAGTGGGCAATTCAGCTCCCCCGGAGCTCTGCTAAATCGCTTGCTAAGTGCGAGCGACACAAAAGATCAGGTAGCCCCCGAGTCAAACAATATTATAGCTGATATGTCGTTCACTAAGAACGGTCCTATACAAAAACATACAAACATGAGTAATAATCAGAAATAATAAAGAGATAATGGAGAAGATACATACCCGTAACCACATCATGGGATGCACGTGCCTCCTCTGTTGTCAACTGGAAGGCTCCGCTCTTCGCCGTTGGCGCCTCTGCCCAGCCCTGACGGTCGTCTGTAATCCTCAAGGTGGTAGGAGCGGGTGCCACCACCTGTCCTACTGATGCTAGACTCGGACACTGGGACTTCTTGTGTCCCTTCTGATTGCAATGAAAGCAAATCAGATCAGATGTTGTAGTGGTGGTGGTAGTAGCAGTACAATCCCTGCTGACATGTCTAGTTCGGCCGCACTTGAAGCAGCTCGAACTACCTGCCCTACACGGCCCCTCATGCCTCCTACCGCACTTGCCACATCGGCCTCATCCCTTCCCTCGGGAATCTACCTTGGGCCTCTTGCCGAACCCTCCGTGCCAGACACTGTCTTTGGCTTCCTCTTCCTCTCCATCTCCAAATCAATCTCCCTTTCACGAGCCCTCGCTATCATATCCTCCAACGTCCTGCAGCTGGACCGACTCACAAACTGTCTGATATCACTCCTCAGCATCTCATGGTATCGGGCCTTTTTCATCTCCTCGTCCGCCACATACTGCGGAATGAGAAGGGCCCTCTCCCTGAACTTGACGATAATCTCTGCCACTGTCTCAGTCGTCTGTTGGAGATCCTGGAACTCCGTAGCAAGCTGCTGCACCACAATAACAGGTGCGAAATCGACCCTGAACCTGGTCGTGAAATCACTCCAGGTCATCGCATCCAACACTGGATCATCACCAATAGCTCTCCCAACCTCCTCCCACCAGTCACGTGCACTGTCCTTCAGAAGACAGGACACAAGCCTAACTTTGTCCCCTTCGGGACATTTGTTGGTGCGGAACGCGTTGGCAACATCAGCCAACCATCTGCTGCTAGCAACTGGGTCCCGAGCCCCATGATAGTCTGGAGCTCCAGATGCTCAGAAATCCCGGAAGTTAAGTGTGCGCGACCCCATCGTGGCCGCTATCTCAGTGCGAAAAGCGCTCAGTTTCTCATCCAGAAGCTCTAAAATACCCTCCTTGACCGATCCAAAGATCACAGGAGTCTGCTCTAGAAAACTACGTGTAACCTCAGATAAAAGAAACTCCATCGTCTGCTCATCCATCTGCTCAGATCCAGAGCATGAGCCTGATCCCTCACCTGAAGTGCCCGCCGACCTAGGACGTAGAACCACCATACTGAAAATACACCATAACAAACATCGGTATACTCATCAAATCTCGAGGGATCTAACATACTACAAGTTCCCTGGATTCACCTCAGCCTTCCTTGATTCGAGTACGAATCCTCTGCTTTCAGTAGTACGGGCCCATACTACCTTCCACATCTATTCGTACTTTCCTCAAGAACTGCCTCGACTCCACCAAGTCCCTTCTACTACTACTACTGCTGATCTCATACTAAACTCTTCCTAGGATTGCCCTAGGGTAATCACCAACCCACTCTCTGCTATCAGTTGCATAAGAAGTCCTTGCTACCTTCCCCTAACTAGCTCGTGAATACTATTACATATCACTAAGACTAGATAATTCTTCGAATGAGAGATCCTACCCTACAACGGTTGGACTCAAACAAGAGCTATGCAATAGAGCTAGACCTAATATTCTGAAATTATTTAATCCTCGCAATATGTAACGTAACATATTCATTTACTAGTTAGTAAAAGATAACTAAGACTCCTAAAAGCATAAAGCAAGCAAAATTCAAGCATCGAGTAAACATAATCTAGCATATCTCTTTCAGGCTATCCCTGACTAATCTGTACTAGCATGCATTTCATAAGCTGAGATATATATAACAGGCACATAAGGCATCCTTCCTAGATCCTTAGTCCTAATCTAGCATGCAATTCTCATAAAGTTGATACACATATAATATGCACATAAGGCATCCTTCCTAGATCCTTAGTCCTACTCTAGCATGCTGTTCTCATAAAGTTGATAATCATAACATAACATAAACTTGTATGGGTAATTTGGGAGTACTTACTTGAGCTCGGATGATTGCATGCACCACACCCTTTTCTCTTTTTCAAAGTTCTTTTCTCTTTTCGAAATTCTTTTCTTTTTCTCGAAGTTCTTTTTAAAAAAATGATTTTCTTTTGAAAATTTTCATACCAATTCCTTAGTTTGAGTTCAGACACACCCGAGAGTGTGCCCGAATCCCTCAAACCAAGGCTCTGATACCAACTTGAAACATCCTAAAAATACAGTCCAAAAATTTCGTTTAAAAAAATCATTTATAATAAAACCATATGTCACCCATCATCATAAAGAAAACCATAATCATGTATCTCAAAAACATCGTGTCAAAATACTGTAAAAATACATATGAAAATATCCGAGTCTAAACATCCCAGGCTGAAACTGTGGTGTGTGTCATGCGATCATCCCGAGCCCTTCCCCTTGCTAGTGGAAGTACCTGAAACCAAAACTGAAAATTGTAAGCACGAAGCTTAGTGAGTTCCCCAAACTACCACATACCATACAAATATCAAGCAACTAGGAGATACGAGCCCCACCCACTCTCATGGAGATTCGGGCCCCGTCCACACTCTGCTATCTAGGAGATTCGGGTGAAGGGTCCAGTTAATGGTTTGGTCTAGGCTTTCATTGTATTAGTTCAATATGAGTCTTTAATGCATTTTGTGGGTTGTTTAGCTGTTTACGGTCGGTGAGTGAGTTTACGGCCGTAAACACGTTTACGGCCGTAAACCCAGTTTGCGGCCCAGTCGAGTATATATGGTAGAGGTGTAGGTCTTTGTCTTGTTGTTGATACCAGAGATTTTACGGTGTACTGTGTCAAGTTGTACCAGACGTTTTATGCTATAAACGTGTGCAAGCTTGATTTCTTTTCTTCTTCTACTTCTATTGTGATTGTTTGTTGCTTGATCATTGGTAAAGATCCTTTTCAGGACCTTACAATTGGTATCAGAGCAAGAACCGGTGTCAAAGCTTCACTCAATCGAGTTTTCGGCTGTTTAGACTGACATTCCTTATTGTTCGAGATTGGTTTTAGTGTTTCGTGGTTAAAAGGGACCGAATCTACACCAAAAACGCGTTTTTGAAGATCTTCTTGGAGTTTACTGCCAACCGTAAACTCAGTTTACGGCTGTAAACTCAAGAACCTTAAACAACCGTAAACTGTGAATCTTCATTAACCGTAAACTAAGCTTCAATAACCGTAAGCGCTTAAACAGTAAACGTCCTAACCGTAATCATCCAAACCGTAAACACAGTTTACGGTCGTAAACTATTCAATCGTAAACCCAGTTTACGGTCGTAAACACCTCAACCGTAAACCAAGTTTACGGTCGTAAACTCATTAACCGTAAACCCAGTTTACGGTCGTAATCACATCAACCGTAAACTCTTTTGTGACTTTAATTTTCTTTAATTTCAAATGGAATCTCAAAGTCAAACTCATTTTCACGAACTTGATACTGTCATGGGCACAACTACGCGCATTCCAAGATTAATGTCTGCAGATGGTTTTCCTGAGTGGAAATACAGGATTGAAAAATACATTAAAATGAAGGACTTTAAAGTCTGGAGAAGCATTCTTAGAGGCCCTGTTAGAATCACTATGACAGTTGGAGGACAAGTGATTGACAAGGCTGTTGAAAACTACACATATGAGGAGTTTGAGAAAGTTGAAGAACAGGAAAGGGCTTTAGCCACTCTAACCATGGCATTATCTCCTGATATTGCTCAAGGTTTCTGAGAGTATACTTCAGCTAAAGATTTGTGGGAAGCCCTAATTGAGGTATATGAGGGCAATGAAGATATGAAGGAGAGTCGCCAGGACATGTTGCGACAAAAGTTCAATATGTTCAACTACATTCCCGGAGAGACTCTTGAGGCACAGCTGCAGCGGTTCACAACTCTCACCACTGACATTAATATATCTGGGATTTTCTTGACCAAGTCAGAGATTAACAAGAAGCTTCTGAATGCTCTTCCCAGGTCATGGGACATGAATGTTGCTGTGATTAAGAAGACCAAGGATCTAAATCGCCTCACTCTTGCTGAAATCATGGCGATCATCAAAGCTTGTGATATTGATGACAAACAGAGAGAAATTAACCATGTGAACTCGTACTCTACTGCAAATCTTGGAATCTCATCCAACAAAGCTCTCTCCTCAATCATGTCTTCCTCAGGTCAAGATTTTGCTGCTCAACAACCTCAGATTCAGACCTTCACTGCTGCATCATCCATTCCTTATTCTCAAAGCCAACCATTTGTCACTCCACACGCTGTTCCCCCTCCAAATGTGCCAGTTGTAGCCTCTTCCTCAAACACGAAAGACACTGATGATAATCTGGCTCTAGCCACTGGGCTTGTTAACTGCTACAATGCCTTTGTAGCTGGAGAGCTTCCACCTCAGCTGTCATTTGCTGACCTGGATCAGATTCATCCAGAAGACGTGGAAGAGATAGACATTACATGGCAGATTGCTATGGCTGTTTTCAGGGCCAAGCAGTTTGCTAAGAAGACAGGGAAGAACAACTGGGGCATGAATGCAGACAAGAAGGTGGGATTCAACAAGGGCATGCTGTGATGTTTCAACTGTCACGAGCCCGGTCACTTTGCTCGTGAGTGTCCAAAACCAGATCGTAGGACGAACAAAAACAGGACGATGGTTGCAGTGGGAAACAACCGTGCAGGTGATGCGGTTAATGGTGAGACTGCTATGGTCGCTCAGTCCTTTGACTGGGAGGACCAGATGCAGTCTTTGAATATTTCAGGGCCAGAAAACGCTCACCTAGCTCAAATTGATGATGATCCCCTGAAGAATGATGCAGCTGATCCTGAAGCAGAAATGATGGAGCTACAGTTTGCTCTGATGGTGTCTTCTACTTCCGAGCCCAGGAAGAATGAGGTAAATCTACCTTCTTGCTCTCACGCATGTAATGAGTATGTTAAACTTCTTCATGATGAAATTTATTTATTATGTAGAGAAGTAGAGGACCTTAGATATGAGGGCTATCAGCTTAGGAAAGGACAGAAACCCCTTAAGGCCCAGTTAGAGACAAAAATAAAAGATTTTAAAAGAATTCAGACAGAATACAGTGAAAAATGTGAGCTTTATGATTATGTTAAGAGACAAAATGATGAGTTAATTACCGAGCTTGATACATTAAAAAGACAATTTGAAACTGCAAATTTTGATTTTATAAAATTTGATGGATCAAGCAAGGTAGTTGCCAACATGATTGATCACTATATGCAGTTCAAACGAAATCAACAAAACGGTTTAGGATATGATAGTGTACCTCCTCCATATAATCATACATATCAGTATCAACCCCTATCCAAGGATGAGATTGCCAACGAACCATTTATGGTTTATGGCAAGCCATCTGTTTCGTTTCAGGCGGATTTATTAATGTTGAAAGTACTAACATTTCTACTTCACCTGCAGATCAACCCTTAGATCAGGCCAAGCATGAAGTTGGAGATTCTGTTTCTGTTTCTGATTCTGATATTTTTGTTTTAAATGAAAAAGTTTTTGTTTCTGATGTTAAGACTGAGAATGTTTCGTGTGATGTTTTCCACATCTGCTACTGTTGAACTTAATTTCTTTGATATGTTTGATGAATTGTTTGGTAATTTTGATGCTTGTGATTCTCATGAAAATCCATCAATTCCACAAGTCACACCATCTGAGGCACCCTCACTTATCTCACAACCTATTTCTCATGCATGTTCTTCTGAGAAGAGTAAGAGTGTCTGTCAAGAAAATAAATCTGAAAAATGCAGTACAAGTTCAAATAATAAACATATTTGTTTTAATTGTGGTGTTGGTGGTCATATAGCTAGGAATTGTCAAAATAGGATCTTTGTGAACTATATGTCACCAAGAGGAGAGAACGAATCTCGAGGAAGGTCTTTAATTAGAAAATCCTCAAGAACTCGTTCTCGAAATGATGATTGGAAAGATGATCGAAGCAGAAAAAGGGCTGTTTTTCAAAAGAATAAAAAGGTTTTTAATAACAAAGCTCCAAATAGTTTGCCAAAACCAAACAAGGCTCCGCCAAGATCGGTTTCATCAAAGAGAAATTCTGGATCTTCAACCACTTCTGGTAGAACATCCAGAGGCTCAGTGCAAACTAATAAGAAACTTATTTCAAAACCACCTGAGAATGTTATAAAACCTAAATATCATTGGATGCCCAAATCAATTTCCAATCAATCATCACCATCCTCTGAAGTGATTAGGAATGAGGATCCTAATTTGAAAACATTAAAAGATAAATCAGAGAAAGCGAAAAGGAAACCCAGGACAGTGATGACCTGGGTTCCCAAATCTAAATGATCCCGCTCATTTTGCAGGGACAGTTGCGGAGGAATGTCGTCCGTCCTTGGTACGTCGACAGCGGCTGCTCCCGGCATATGACAGGAGACATCTCCCAATTGAGCGACATTCAATCTTTTAATGGGGGGTATGTTTCCTTCGCGGGCGGAGATGGTGGCAAGATCACTCAAAGAGGAATCGTTACAAATGGAGTGCTAAGCTTTGAAAATGTCAACTTTGCTCCCGAGTTAAAGCATAGCTTGTTGAGTGTTTCCCAAATTTGCGACAAAGGCTATTCTACCCATTTTACCGATAAAGAATGCATGATTCTCAAGCCAGGCATTGTCATCCCGGAAGAGTGGATTCTCGTCAAATCTAAGCGGGATGGGAATGCTTACATTATTGACATGAACAATAACATACCAGAACAAGTCACTTGCTTATTTTCAAAAGTGTCCGAACAAAATGCAATGCTGTGGCACCGACGACTCGGTCATGCTAACGTGAAAAACTTGAATCGCCTTGCTAAGAATGAGATGGTCCGAGGATTACCTGTCAGAGACTTTATTACATTTGAGAAGTGTGTGTCCTGTGCCCAAGGAAAACATCATAGAAAACCACACCTGCCAAAGCAAGTTAACTCAATCAGTCAGGTGCTCCAATTATTGCATATGGACTTATTTGGTCCGGTCAACGTCCTGAGCATCAACAGAAGTTCGTACTGTCTAGTTGTGATCGATGATTTCTCTCGTTTTACGTAGGTCTTCTTCTTATCCAACAAAGCTGGGGTTGCTGATCTGATAAAGAAGTTCATTGTGATGATTGAGAATCAAACCAACAACCAGGTGAAGGTGCTTCGTACTGACAATGGAACTGAGTTCAAGAATGCGGTTCTTGACCATTTTTGCGCAGAAAAGGGGATCGTGCGTCAATACAGCTCTGCTCACATGCCTCAACAAAACGGTGTTGCTGAAAGGAGAAATAGAACTTTAAAAGACGCTGCAAGGACAATGCTTTGTGATTCTAAATTACCTGTTTTCTTTTGGGCCGAAGCGATTAACACTGCTTGCTACGTGCAGAATCGTGTTCTAATCAACAAAGCTCAGATGAAGACACCGTATCAGATTCTCTATGGACACAAGCCTTCAGTCAGCCATTTCCGTGTATTTGGCTGCCCTTGCACCCTTCTTCACATGGAATCCAACCCTAAATTCAATGCCAAATCCGATGATTGTTATTTCATAGGGTATGTTGTGCGCACTGCGTATAGGGTTTACAACAAGAAGACTAAGCAGATTGTCGAATCCTATGACGTGCGCTGGTTGGAGGAGAATGAAACAGACGCTCGAGTGGGTCCTGATTGGTTATTTGATTACACATCGCTTTTCAAATCCTTAAATGTGTCTTCAGATGGTTTAAATGGATCCTCTTCTGGTTCGAAGATTGCTTCTGAAGACGAAGACGAAGAAGTTGTTTACAGACCTCCAACGGTTGAGGGGGAGTCCTCTGCTCCATCTGAGGGGGAGTCCTCTACTCCACCTGAGGGGGAGTCATGTGATCGACTTGATAGTCCAGACTCTAAAGTTCAAAATGGAACTCCTGATGCTGCGCTACACCTCTTACCCCTGTTGAAAGAGAGTTCATGTGTAGAGATGCTTCCGCTGTCACTCCAACTTTTATGGAACTACTCTTTCCTAAAGAAATTGCTAATGAGTTTGTAGCAGATTCATCTAATGTGGATCAATTAGCAAATGATGGAGGTTTCAACATTCACACTCTTCCTGTTTCACTCAATGATATCAGCCAAGACATACCTTCGAGAATTCAACGCGATCATCCTATTGATAACGTCATTGGTCAGCTGGGTGATGGAGTTAAAACCAGAAGTCAGAGTGGAGATGTCAATGCATGTCTCTACTCTTGCTTTATATCTCAAATAGAGCCCAAGAACGTTGACATGGCTTTGAATGAGCCCAGCTGGGTAGATGCGATGCATGAAGAGCTAAATCAGTTTGAAAAGCTCGGGGTTTGGAAATTGGTTGAGTTACCAAAGGGAAAAAGGTCTCTTGACACACGCTGGGTCTATCGAAACAAGCAGGATGATTCTGGTGTAATAGTGCGCAATAAGGCAAGGTTGGTGGTTCGCGGGTTTCGACAAGTTGAGGGTCTTGATTATACTGAGGTGTATGCTCCCGTGGCTCGCTTGGAGGCTATTCGTATCTTCCTTGCTTATGCTTCCTACATGAAATTCACGGTCTACCAAATGGATGTCAAGACTGCCTTCTTGTATGGCAAGGTGAAGGAAGAAATCTACGTTGATCAACCCCCTGGGTTTGTTAACTCAAAGTTTCCTAATCATGTCTACAAGTTGGACAAGGCGTTGTATGGGTTACATCAAGCTCCTCGAGCATGGTATGCGACTCTAACAAAGCACTTGCTCGAGCATGGATACTCTCGTGACACTATTGATCAAACTTTATTCATCAAGCATGTGGGTAATGATCAGATTCTAGTCCAGATCTACGTTGACGACATTATCTTCGGGTCTACCAGTCCGCAACTATGCAAAGAGTTTGAAGGCGTGATGAAAAAGCGGTTTGAGATGAGTTCACTGGGTGAAATGACCATGTTTCTGGGGCTTCAGGTCAAACAAAATTCAACCGGAATCCTGCTACATCAAGCTAAGTATGTGGAGGATATTCTTGAGAAGTTCGGGTTTCAAGACGCAAAACCTGCATCGACACCAATGGCTGAAAGACCCCTGCTGAATCCAGATATTGATGGCGAATCCGTAGATCAGACACACTACAGATCAATGATCGGATCGTTGATGTATCTTACTGCAAGCCGTCCCGACATCATGTTTGCAGTTTGTCAATGCGCTCGCTATCAGGCTAATCCTAAACTTTCACATCTTATTGCTGTCAAAAGAATTTTTCGGTATATCAAAGGCAGCCCAAAATTGGTTCTTTTGGTATCCGAAGAATTCTGAATTTGATTTATATGCTTTTGCTGACAGTAATTATGGAGGCTGTGAGCTTGACAAGAAATCTACTTCAGGAGGGTGCCAATTCCTTGGAGATAGGCTGGTGTCGTGGCAGTGCAAGAAACAGCATACCGTCTCAACCTCAACAGCAGAAGCGGAATACGTTGCTGCATCTGCTTGCTATTCTCAGGTTATCTGGATCCAACATCAGCTGTTGGACTACGGTTTGAATTATCTAGAAACCCCCATTCACTGTGATAATGAGGCCGCAATTCAAATTACTAAAAATCCTGTCCAACATTCCAAAACCAAGCACATTGACATCAAAATTCACTTTATCAGAGATTGTTATGAGCGCTCGCTCATCCGGCTAGAACAGGTTCCCACTGCTAATAATGTGGCAGATCTGTTCACCAAGCCTTTTAACAAAGCTCGGTTCGATGTGCTTGTAGGATTTTTAAAAATGATTCGTTTTGAGGATTAAATTTTTGTTTTTACTTAGGTTAGTTTAAATTTTCGCATTTTAGTGTTTTCATTTTCACCCATGCACAAATTTAGGGGGAGAAATAAACAAAAACCAAACAAAAAAATTGAAAAATATTCAAAAATCCAAAAACATTAAAAAATTCAGAAAAATCAAAAAAATATTGTCGCTTTCAGTTTTGCTTGTAGATATAGTACTGGGAAGTGATATTATCAAGTGATAACAGGCAATCTGAGTCTGCGTAACGTACCCAAAATTAAATTGTCTATGCTCTGTGTTTGATGCATTGGTAGGCATGAAAGATTCTAAAAGGACTTGACTAGGTAGAGTTGAACTTAAGGAATTCATAGACTTGACAAATCTTGACCTAGTTAGATCCGTTTAGCCTGACAATACGACGCTTGGATAGGTTGAGCAGGGAGATAAATATGGGAATCTACTGGTCACATTAAAAGAACCTGTATCTGGAACCGTGGATTAACTTTTCCTCGATGTGCGGATTCTGTCCTTAATTCCGGTATTGATGGGGTGACTGGTGAATTCCGATAAATTAGGTATGTAGAAAATTGTTTTCTCTCTATCTGTCTGTTAGTCATATGTTGCTTCCTTTGCGTGATCGAGAGATCTGACCTGGACTGTAACATATGCAACTCTATTTCTCTGCATCCTCTATCTATGCAATTCTTTCTATCTGTTAGCCATATACTGTCTCCTTTGCGTGACTCACAATCCGACCTGGTACACAGTATATGCATCATTCTTTTCTCAATCCCTCTAAAACCTTCAGTTAGTCATATGTTTCACCCTCTGCGTGATTGGAAGAGATCCGACCTGGGTGTATAGCATATGCATTCCAAATCTAGCTTCTCTCTTAATAATTGTCTGCTCACCCGATGTAAGGAGTATTCTGGAAGTCCTTGATTACTGGAGCATATCAGGAAGCGGGAAACATGTTCTAGTACAATTAAAAAAAATTGAACACTTACAGATTGTCTATAGATCTCGCTGCTCAATTTAGGTGGACAACAATATCCCTGGTCGTCGTCAGCCGAATGGTCCTTAAGAAATATTTTCTAGGAACTTAGGATCACTTTGTCTTGTAACTAATAGTATGTCCTAATTCTGTCACAATTTTTCGTGTTTAAGTGGACCACAATACCGACGATCGACCAGACAAAGACGTGAAGATAAAGGTACCGACAAGTGGAGTAAGGTTGTCTAACAACTTTGATCCCAGTATCACAAGATTAACTTTCAGTGACTTTTGAGATAAATTTTTGTCTATATTTATTTTATCTCATTTTTATTTTTATTTTTATTTTTATTTTATTTTAATTTTATTTTTATAATTGTCAAAATTTAATTTTTAAATTCTTTAATTCTTAAATTTTAGAAATTTTTATTTTATTTTTAATTTAATTTTAATTTTACTTTAATTTTAAAATCCTCAAAAGGCTTTATTTTTTGAAAATTTAATTGGGATTTGGACTGTGCCTTATACAGTGTGGGAGACAGGTAAATTTCAAAGGAGGTATAAAAGGTGGAATTTACTGATGTAAACCCTTTTCACCTCCCCTTTCTTCCTTCCGGGCTGCAAACTCTCTCCACTCTCTCTCATCCTCGAAATTTTTTTGTGAGATTTTGCAAAATCGTTTAGTCCACATCAAAGGTATGCTAAAACCGACTCAGGATATGTGGTTTGTTCATCGATTCGACTGAAACTAGAGGATTAATCGAGGTTTTTGTGTTCGTCGGCGTTTACGGTTTAGAGAGGGCTTACGACCATAAACGGTCTGAGCTTATGGTCTAGGAGCTTACGACCGTAAACCCCTTTGGAGCTTACGACCGTAAACTCCGTTTACAGTCAGGAGACTACTGCAGTGGGTTTACGGCCGTAAACCCAATCTGGACCGTAAACCCCACTTTGACCATTTTGACCGTAAACCCTATTTGAACCGTAAACCCCACTTTGACCATGTTTGACCGTAAACTCCAAATTTTTTATCAAAATATTTCTTTTTAAGGCTAAAATGAAATTAATTAATTAAGAAAACTGAAAGCATTAATTGTTTAAATACTGTGTTTTCTTACTTGGCCTGGTTTAGTGCAGATCAATGGCAAGTCTTAAGTTTGCTGACATGCATAACCTGGCAATTGTACTGGATGACCCTCCTGTTCCTCATGGAGATTTCAGGTCGATGATATACAGACTGAGAGAATGCTGCCTGGCCTTTGCCATTACTGTGAATCCAGTCATCTATCAGAAGATTATCAGGGAGTTCTCGCAGACTGCTAAGATGTCAAAAGCTAATGGAGTGATTACAGTTGAAGCTGTGGTTAAAGGATGCAAGATTATGATCACTGAGCAGTACATCATAGAAACATTGATGATCAATGATCAACCCGATTTTCCTACTGAAATCGGGATTGAAGATGTGCAAAAGATTCTCAAGAAGATGGGGTATGAAGGCATCTACCCTCCCACGGTGAAAAAGCTTCTGACACCCTACTGGAGATTTTTGGCGCATGTGTTCGTGAGTTGTATCTCGGGCAGAAGATTAGGTGCTGATGAAATCTCACTCAGGAACACAGGGGCAATTGTTTCACTGGCTGCTGGTATCAAATTCAATTTCTCAAAGTTCATATTGGATGAGTTCTTGGTAAACATCAACGCTATAAGCCGGGAGACCAGAGATTCTTTCTTGCTGTATCCTAGGTTTATTCAGCTGTTCATTGACAACCAATTTCTGGAGATGGTCAAAGATGGAGATACGCTAGATATGAAGTCATTAGGCCCTCACACTATTGGTCTTATTAAGCAGAATCGCAAGGGCAAGGTCGTCTTCCAAGGATTACATCCTCTTGTGAAATTCGGAAAATTTGCTGAGATAAATGAATCCTCCGAATCTCATGGAACGTCAGACAAAATGTCATCTGAGCCCACTTCTTCTAAGAAAGTCATTTCGGAAGATGATGTTATTACAGTGTCAGATCGTGCTGAAGAAGAAGAAACTCCAGCTCCTAATGCGCAAGTAGCTGAGGAACATGAACTGTCATCTGTTCAGGTCCAAAGTGATTATAATGAGGGGTCTTCAAAAGGCGGAACGGAGACTGATTTGTATGAAGACCTCGATCTCACAGGGTTCGATAATGATGAAATTCCTTTAAATTTTGGTAGTAATGAAGACTTCATGACCGGTGAAAACCTCAACACACTTCTTGACAATGTCGATGAAGTTGCTCATCCAGCAACAGAGATAAGGAAAAATGAAGACGTTCTCGAAGCCACGCCTCCTTTTACCAATCCAATGGCGGAAATAGCAATTCCTATGGTGATAGTGTCAGGGATTCCTCCCCTTGATGTTGTTACAGTTACATCTGAGCCATTGGAAAGTGATCGCACAACTACACAAGCCTCTCAACCTCCAACAAAAAGACGAAGACTTGACCCTAGACAGGGAATTCCTGATTTGGGTGTATTTCAAAGCTTTACAACTTCACCAACAACAACTCCTGCCATAGTTTCATCTGAACCCGTCAGTGAAGGTCCTAGTACCTTCCATGAAGCTGGTGGTTCTTCCTTCCCCACAGGTTTCTCTCCTCCCAGGCCAGACCATGATGATGCTTCTGTGAGGCTAGCCAGGTTTTTGGCCGAAGAACAATTCACAACGCCTCCCTCACGTGGCAAAGGAATTTCTATTGGGGGTGGCCGCTCAGGAGAAGAGAATCCTTCAATACTTGGACTTCAGAAGGAGATTGATGCTCTGAATCAGAAAAATATTGATTTAGATCAGAAAAATATTGAGCTGGATATCAAGGTTGCAGACCTTCAGACCGAAAATGCAAAGCTCAATATTCAAGTTGCCGAACTTATCGAAGACAAAGCTTTGAAGACGAAGCAAATTACTGATCTTCAGACGTATTTCGGCTTATTGACCGCCAGCTACTACGATCTTCAGAAGAAGCTGGAAGAAGATTTTGGCGACAATTTCAAGTCATCTGTTGACGAGCCAAAGATCTATCTTCCTGATCAAGATACTCCCATAGTTCCACAACCTACAAGAACAACCACCGTTGTTGACCGTTTTGACAAGGAACCGACTCAGGCTCCAAGTGTAATGGCATTGAAACGTGCTAAATTGGCCAAGTCAGCTGAAAAGGGTCAATTTCTATTCAAAAGGGTGCTCAGATCATAATGCTCCCTGGGATCAATCAAATATCACCTTTACAGATCTGGGAGAAAATCGTTTCAGAGACGTCTATGGTGATAGGTCAGGAATCATTTCGTGGGGATTCCATGACACTATGAACATGTGGATAGTGAGAAGAAAGAGTGGCAATACTGAAATGTACAAAGATGCTCACGATTTTCACTCTTTTACTAGGGTTGATCTTACGGAGCTGTCTAATGCTCCTTTCTCAAATCCATCAAATAATCCCATGGCGACTCAGTTCAAATCATTTTTGGAAGATCAAGTAGCTAAGGGGTTCCCTTCAATGAAGACTGCAAAGTCTATCATCAAGATTTACCCTAGCGTCATTGATCCCAAAACAAATCAGCCACTTCGGTCAGTGATGTGGCCCGCTACTGCTCAAGTAAAGCAGATTCCCGTTCTTCAAAATCATCCAGATGGTTCTCTCGCATCCATGCAATACTGGGTGTTTGATGAAACTACAGCTTCTGCTGTCATCAAGCTTAAAGACGATTGTATCCGCTTGTATGACAAGAGGGATTTGCTTCAATTTGGTAAGTAGGATATACATCAGCTCTCCATTCATCAGATCAAGGTGTCTGAAGACCTTTTTGAGTCCGCTGCAAAGGAGTACACTTCAATGGTTGCTGAGATTACCGAGAAAGAGATGTGGAACGGAGCTATGGGAAAATCTGATGTGCTGGTGATCGACAAAAACTGAGTCCAAGCTAGCACCAAACCAAGGGGGAGATTGAAGGGTCCAGTTAATGGTTTGGTCTAGGCTTTCATTGTATTAGTTCAGTATGAGTCTTTAATGCATTTTGTGGGTTGTTTAGCTGTTTACGGTCGGTGAGTGAGTTTACGGCCATAAACCCGTTTACGGTCGTAAACCCAGTTTGCAGCCCAGTCGAGTATATATGGTAGAGGTGTAGGTCTTTGTCTTTTTGTTGATACCAGAGAGTTTATGGTGTACTGTGTCAAACTGTACCAGACGTTTTATGCTATAAACGTGTGCAAGCTTGATTTCTTTTCTTCTTCTACTTCTATTGTGATTGTTTGTTGCTTGATCATTGGTAAAGATCCTTTTCAGGACCTTACATCGGGCCCCGCCCACACTCCGCTGTCTAGGAGATTCAGGCCCCGCCCACACTTCGCTATCTAGGAGATTCGGGCCCCACCCATACTCCGCTATCTAGGAGATTCGGGCCCCGCCCACACTCCACTAATGACATGCATACAAGTATCACACAGACAACAAGTACATCTACCAATCAATCACATATCTATACTCAAATAATACTATAAGCATCGGGCCCCACCCACTCTAACTACTATGAGATTCGAGCCCCGCCCACACTCCGATACTAACATAAAAGCATTGGGCCCCGCCCACTCTAAGCTACTACATATCACTTATACGGGTTGGCCTTGGTGTCGTAGACCCGTTCCTACTGAAGGAAACTCACCTCGCAATACTGACTACTAAAAACTCGAGAGAGGTATCCCTGTCTACTGCTCCGGCGACTCTCCGGCTATCAATTCCATAATAACACTTAATCAGAAACGGCTAATCCTCACTTAGGGTAAAATGACCATTTTACCCCTGGTCAAAGTCAAAGGCAAAGTCAAGGTCAATTCCCAGTCAACTCAACTCGTCGAGTTATCTCCAAACTCGGCAAGTTCCTGAACTCTTAAACCCGTGGTCAATTGAGTCAACTCGTCGAGTCCCTTAACAGAGTCGTCGAGTTCTTGTTGTCATAAAAATTGGGACAACACGATACGACTCGTCGAGTTCCCTTATGGACTCGACGAGTCCTTCTGTCTGTTTGGCCATCTTAACAGATTAAGCCCCTATTTTCTAGATCCAAAGTTCTTAGCTCGTTTGTCCACTGGAAAGGCCTTCATAAGGGTAAAGTTTCCAACTTTACCCATTCATAGCTCCTCTAAAAGGGTTTAGACAAAACCCTAATTCTTATAATACATGATTCTTGTCCAAAAGGCCATATAATCTCAAATCCACGCATACAAACCCAGATCTAAGGTCTTAGCATCTGTTGGACACATAAAGCTTCGAACTTTCCTTCCATGCATGGTCTTTTAGGGCTAAAAAGACCATAAACTTGCTCATATGCTTGCATGGGGCTTCCATGGTCATAAAGTTTGCACCTTTATGCCATGGAACCCTTTTTAGATCCTAGATCTGAGATATAAGTCACTTGGGATGTCCTAACCCCAAGGACCAAGGTTCTTGATCCAAAGCTTTCATAATATGGAGTTAAATAGATCTAAGAGAAGAATGATCAAGTTGGAAGCTTGATTACCAGAAAATGCAGTAAATGAAGTGTAGCTCCTGGATCTACTTCTTCCCCTTTGAGTCTTCAATCTTCTACTTCTTCTACAAGCTTCACAATGCACAAAAACACTAAAAATTGGCAAGAACTAGCTCAAGATCACTTATGGCGGATTAGGGTTTGGATAATAGGGTTTGGAGGTGATGGAGGTTGGGGTGGAGGCCAGAAATGATGCTTAAATAGGGTGCAAATCCTAAAAATTAGGGTTTCCTCCTGTTGGACCTACTCGCCGAGTCCAGGCTCGGACTCGTCGAGTAGACCATTTAAATCCCGCGACCAAGCTGGCACCTACTTGACGAGTTAGGGCTACCAACTCGTCGAGTAGCTATTACAAAATGAATATTTAAATAAATTAAATACTTACCAAGAACGGGGCGTTACAAAGTCCAGGAGAAAAGTAGAAGGGCAGAGCTGGAAGGAGACGGCGATAGATGTAACAGAGAGAAGAGAAGGAGGCGATTAACCAGTCGCAAAACCCTCAATCTCCGATGTTGTGAGTGAGAGAAATCGTTTGAACTCACTGAACAATTTTGTGAGGTGTAGTTCAAAGCCCTAGTTATTTTGTCTGTTTTGTGAAGACAAGACCTGAGATGGAAGGAGACAACAAGAGATGGCGGCAGATGAAACGCTGAGGAGAGAAGGAGGCGATCAAGGAGTCATAGATGAAAACAAGATGAAAGATGGAAACCTAGGAGAAATTGAGAAATTGTTTGATGTTTTGAGAGAGAGAGAGAGAGAGAGACAATGGATAAATTGATCTCGAACCAGATGTGTGAAAAAAACCCCTACAATTGCGATTTTGTGCTTAGGAATACATGGAAGACGTTTTGTTAAAAGAAATATAAAATGACATGTCTACACGACACACATTTTATAATAGGCGCCCTCCGTGTTTTTTTCTTTTCTGACACTAATTTTAGGTCACGCATAAATGTGTGCCCTCTACCCTTCAAATTTTAGAAAACTGACATTATTTTTAGGACACGAAAAAAATTTGTATCGTAGATATGTGCGTGTCATTGTTTGCGTGTCATTAAAGGTATATTTTCTAGTAGTTTGAGGGCCCGATAGGCATGCCAGACTCATACTGTTGGCTCGGTAGCAATCCAGATATGAGCTGAGGGCCCGATAGGCATGTCACACTCATACTGTAGGCTCAGGGGTAATCCAGTCTTTTAGTTGTGGACCCAGTATATGTTGTTATATGTTGTGTGTGTTGGTACTTTAGGGGAACTCACGAAACTTCGTGCTTACAGTTTTAGTTATTGTTTCAGGTACTTTAGATGATTGTGGCAAGGCGAAGGCGTGAGCGTGTACATCCTCTTGGTTTTGATGATACTTATTTGGGGACACTCTGATATATGATTTCTACTTGAGAATAATGTTTTGTAAACGAATGGTTTTTATTTGGATGGTATCTGAAAACAATGATTTTTATTGATTTAAAAATGAAAATTTTTGCCTTGATTTTTGGAATGTTACATTAAGTCTCTAAGGGACCAAAAGTGCATCTTTTTCAACTTAATCCATTAAGTCCAAGTCTCCAACCTTCAGATCTAAATCAAAATGATGTTTTCATGGATAAAGTTTCCAACTTTATCCATGAAAAGGTCACAAACTTTCAAGATCTAAACTTTATGTACTTAAAGTGACCAAGAGCTCATAACACCCAAAACTAGCTAAATCTAACAAATGCCTCATCAAGATTCAAACTTTATACCTCTAGAAGAAAGATCCCGGTGAACAAGGTTTAGATCTACAAGCTCCAATGCAACCAACACTTATCCAATGAGCTCCTTCTTCTCCAAGATACACAAAGAACACTCCAAAGCACTTAAAAACACCTTTTTTTTTTTGCTTACAAGGCTCAAACTAGGGTTAGGGTTTCAAGGGAGGACGTTGAAGGGGTGGAGGCTGAGAATGGAAAGGGTTTGGGAGAGTTATGGAGATTAAATAGGGCTCAAAACCCTCAAATTAGGGTTTGGGGTCTGATCGCGTACGTCTAACGTACCGGGTTGATCCCCCACGATCCGCCTAGCGTACTCTTGTACGCCCATCGTACACGGCTTAACCCAAAGCCGTCCTAACTTCAAACGGTAATAATTTCTTCGTTCCAACTCCGTTTTCGACATTCTTTATATCCAGAAAAAGGTGTTGAAGAGCTCCACAACATTATATAAATATCTTGGACTAAAAACTTATTGAGAAAAAAATTCATATTTCATGCAAGAACCTGGCCTATGACTTTTCCCTTTTTACCCTTCGGCCCAACACAATTCAAGGGTCAAATCTCTTAACTATCGTTACCTCCTTCCATAAGGACGAAACTTTTCCTCCTTAAGGCTCAAGCCTTACACAATATATTTCCGAGCCATTACCCAGAAAATTGCAGGAAACAGGATGGCAGGAAACAGGATGTTACACAAAGGATCATCTAGCAAGTTTGTCTACATCTATTGATGCACCTTCTGGACTTGGGTAAGTCTTTAAGTTCCCATCTTTATGGTTCATCTCTTACAGATCTAGGTTTTTAGTGTTTTCCTTCATGGTTTGTGGTTATGATTGGTTGGTTTGGATAAAGTTGGAAACATTATTACTCCTTTAAGTCCCTTGATTATCATATACTCCATGTCTAAATTCTCTTGTTGTTTGGTGCAACGCATGGAGTTTTGACTTCATTTTTCACCCTTTTTGGCCTAGTTTTGGTGAAGGACATGCATTGGACATGCATATCCATTCAATTAAGGATTTTTATGGCTCTTTAGAAGGAAAGGAAGTCTTCTGGAAAGTTGGAGTAAAGAACTTAGCGGATTAAGTCCTTAATGCAAAATGAAGCTTCTGGCAGTCGTCACGACGTGACCAAGGAATGGTCACGACGTGACAAAAACCCAACATCGTGACCGTTTGTCTTTGCTTCTCTACGATGTGACCGAGGAATGGTCACGACTAGGGATGAGCATTAGAACCGCCAGAACTGGAACCGGACCGGAACCGGAACCAAAATTGGTAACAAGGTCCGGTTACCGGTTCTCCATTTTCATGAAAACCGGTCCCGGTTCTAAAAATCAGAACCGGTTTGACATTTATTTCGTTTTTTAAAATGCGCATAACTCACTCATATGAAGTCAGATTTAGTTGATTTTTTTTCCAACATGTAATTTGGAGTTTGTAATTCATTTTTGACTCTACAAACATGTATTTTGGTTAGATATTGAATCAGACACATGCCCCAGAAGAAAAAATATTGATACTGCGTTTTTTCTATTTCAACACTTTTTTTGTTTTTTTTTTTGAATTTGTTCCGTTTTTTAAATGTGCGTAACTCATTCATATGACGTCAGAATTACTTCATTTTTTTTTCCAACATGTAATTTGGTGTTTGTACTTCATTTTAGACTGTACAAACACATATTTTGGTTAGATATTAAATTCGCTATAGAGCCCGGAAGACAGCATATCAATGTTGCGTATTTTTTGTTTCAACATTTTTTTTTGGAATCTGTCCCGCTTTTAAAATGCGCATAACTCACTCATATAAGTCAGAATTACTTGATTTTTTTCATCATGTAATTTAGTGTTTGTACTTCAATTTAGAGTGTAAAAAGTCATAATTTGGTTAAATATTGAATTATTTACAAGCTCCGAAAGATAGCATATCGTCTACAACATTTCAACCGGTTCTAATTTGAAAAATAACCGGAAAACCGGGACCGGAACCGGCACTAGAACTGGCGGCCCGGTTCCCGGTTCTTATAATATAGGAAAAACGGTTCCGGTTCCGAACCGGTCCGGTTCTAAAGCTCATCCCTAGTCACGACGTGTCGTTAACTTTAACTGGATTAACCGTTGACTTTGTGGACCTTTGACCATTGATTTTTGACCAATTTGACTTTGGGTCAAACTAGGAGGATTTGGGTGTTAATTTAGGATTTATCTGTCTTGGTGTTAGTTGTTTCGAGGGATTGATCAGTGCAAGGAGTTAGAGTGTTGCTGTGTTTCTCCGGTTCTTCGATTCAGGTGAGTTTCTCACTATGCCATGTATCCAATTGTATATCCTTTGCATGTTAGGGTAGAGGTACTGTTTGAATACATGTATGTTACTGGTTAGGGTAACTCGTTTGTATGCTTGTGTAGTTAGGACACTTGGTGTCTTGGTATGCTTGATTGGTAGGGTCTTTCATGTTGATCGTATAGTACTGTTAGGAGTTATGTTTGGTTAGGGTAACTGGGGTAGGCCAGTTATCAGGATTATGTATGACTGACCCACAAATGACTTAATTGAGAAGTTCTCAAGGGTAGGGTAACTACGGAAGGATAGTTGCCAAGGGAATGTACTATGTTAGTTATGATATGAGTTTATGCTATATGGTTATGTGGTAGTGATAACTTGGGTTCTATGTAGTCCAAATTAGATAGCCTGAGAACTCTTGGTCTAATTTCAGATTGTGATGTTCTCGTATGATTGTTCGCTCTTTGGCGTATCATCTGTTCGACTGTCTATCTAATCTATAACTACGTATGACTTTGTCCGTTGCAGGAAAATGCCATGGGGGTGGCCTATGGCACTTGCTTGTAAGACCATAGGGGTAGCCTATGACACTTGCTTGTAAGACCATGGGGGTAGCCTATGACATTGCAGAGAAAGACCATAGGGGTATCCCATAACATTGCAGGAAAAGACCATGGGGGTAGCCCATGACATTGTAGGGAAAGATCATGGGGGTAGCCAATAGCATTGCATGAAAGACCATGGGGGTAGCCCGTGACATTGCAGGGAAAGACCATGAGGGTAGCTCATGACATTGCAGGGAAAGACCATGGGTGTAGCCCATGACATTGTAGGGAAAGACTATAGGGGTAGCCCATAACAGGACGTAAGACTATGGTTCGACCCATAGCATTCACCCGGGGGTTGAAGCAGAACCGTTATTTCATGTATGATTGTTACGTATGTTTATGTGGATAGGAGAATTGACTGTTCGGCGCTAGAGAGCCAAACTTTTGTATGGATGATGGAATATATTGTATACTAGGGAACTCACTAAGCTTTATGTTTACAATTGTGGATTAAACATTTTTGCTGCTCAAATGAATGTTACTTCATGGTTTCTAAAACAAATGTTTAATCTGGTTATTATATTTTAAAAATTAAAAAAATCTCTTTGCAATTTTATGGAACGTTACAGAACTAGTGAAGAAACTCTCCCAACAACCTTCTCCTTTAGTTGTTCCAAGTGTGCCTTACATTAAGATAATATTTATTAAAATTTTAGTATTATTATACATAAATTTGGCACAACAAGTTAACGGGCAGATTTGTTAATTTAGAAATCATATAAATTAGTGGATCAAATTAAATCGAACCTATAAATATTGCCACGTTAAGGATATCGTTTGAAAACTTGTAGGGAATGGAAGTTAGAAAGAGACCAAAAAAAAAAGCCATTTTAATTTTATTTTATAACTGGTAGGTAGCAAAAAGAAGTTGACATGCGGACATTCTCTCAAGTGTCAACCGAAAAATAAGCTGACGTGGAGATTTTCTTTAAAAAATTAATCCCCTCTTCTCTCACAAGTAACGACCACCATGAAAACCCCTCCTGCCGCCTTCATCCCCGAAAAAGAATTCTTGTTTCAGAGGCGCTCTAAGAACGGCTTCAGGGAGGTATGTGGAGTAAATAACCGGCTACGTGGTCCAAAACGTTTTCTGTTACTGCTTTCGTCGCTTCCTGCTGCTAGAAGCCCTAGGCGTTCCGATGTCAATATCGCCTGAGGAAAACGGAGGTACGCCTGACTCTTTGGTCTTCTGGTTTTCGTGTCTGTATTGTTCAATTGTGAAAAATTGCAAGTTCAGCACATTTAGTTTTCGCATTTGATTTCATTTTCAACTCGTTCATATGTTTGAGATTTGATGATTAATAGTTCCATGATACGGATAAATATCTATCCTGAATTGTGAAAATTTTCTGTTTCTATGGTTCGAAATGGAGCCAGGACATCGATGAGAACCTAACATTGAGGCCAATCCTACCTAATCAGGACCATCGGAATAGATTGGTCAGATCTTAACCATGATGTCCATTATTTTTTTTTATTTTGGATTCAATGGAGTTTGCAAGTAATGGAGGTCACTCTCACTCTCTAAACCATGAGTTCTACTGATGCTGAAGGTGGCTCAAGTATCAATATTTATCTCCCTTTTATGTGATTTGGTGTCTTTTGCATTCATATATGCGGCTAATGCATTATATATCTGTAGCACATTGGCATGTTGTTGTATTGCTGATGGAGGTCCTTTTATTGTTCTTTTTGTCTCAGTTAAAAATGTTATTGAGAGAATAGTGGTGTCAACCTGGTAATGATTGTGGAGGTTGTATTTTTGCCATCCTGGATCATGGTTACCTTTTCTGTATGTTCTGTTTTATGACTCGTTTAAATTATATTTATAATTTTTTATCCATTGCGATCTCTTGTTTGAAACTTTAATAGACCATGAGGGTGGGGTTTTCATTGGATGAGATTGCTTTTGACACCTTTAGAATTTGGAACAATCTGTTTCATTTTGATTTGTGCGTTGGAATAGCAGTAAAAAAATCTTTAATGTTTGTCATTCACCCTATATCGTCTCCTACATTGACCCTTAGTTCTGGAATGTTTTGTTCCATATTTGTTTCTATACTCTTTTGAAGTAATTGGTTATTAATATCATCTCTACCATATATAAAACATGGATTAGGAACCTAGATTTAGTCCGCCAAAAGATTCAACATTCAATTATAATTTGTAGTTATGCCAATTGTCATAGAAAAGGAAGATATTAATGGTCAATGCTCAAAATTTCTAAGCAAACAATATTTGCTCTCAAAACATTTGTTCAAATTTATTGCTTGTGAAAGAACCTGTATTATAAAGATTGTGATTTGGTCGTACTTTCTATTTCTGCAAGTTATGATAATTTCGTAATCTGTGGTGCCCTTTTTAGCTTATTTCGGGAATAAGAATCCATGAAACAATTCATTTGTTTTATGTTTCCCATTTCTGATTTGTCTGGCTTTTATATGATTTTGTGTGTGTGTGTTTGGATATTTTTCTTTAAATGTTTTCATCTATTTGTTACCTGCAGTGAATTGCATTAGGTACCAGGTATGTTGCGTTATCATGTGTAGTTGACTAAGTATCTCATTTCTGATTTTCCAGTTGCAATCATGTTGTCTGATGTAATTGATATGGTATTATGATTGATTGCATATTATATAATTGACTAAAAGAATAACAATTGAAATTAACCACTAGCTGACAAGTGACAAGCATACAAATACTTATCTGGTTCAGTAGATCTTATATGCACATCGGTTTTAATCAGGATCGAGAACCTTAATTATATGACACACTGTTATCTTTATGTGTATATTCACATTCGGATACACGGTAAGTACATTTTATGTATGTCCATTTGATTCAAATGGAGTTTCTTATACAAATGCATACAAGAAATTTATGCGTACAACAGTGGCGAGGAAAATGATCACGTGTAAAACACATGCATTCACAACATTTTGTTAAGGGATATTATTGTAATTTCACTTTCAGATCGAACCCTAATGTTGGCCTTCAGTTCCCATCTCATCTCTAATATATATATGCTTTGCCTCCTCACATCACAATTGTCTTGACTGAGCCCCTAAAACTCAACCTTCAACGCCGTGAATCTACCATTACACAGGTATATTTTCCTCCTGTCGAGTTGTTTTTTGTGTTCGATCTTCATATTTTTTTACTCTCTATTAGCTCTTCCTTAGATCTCATCAATAAAACCTTTTTCCCTAATCTGATTTGAAGTTCATGGTATGAAATCTAATTTAACTGTTACAAAATCTGATATAATTCATTTAGGATTTCAGTCGACAAAGCCGATCATTTTGCCCTCGTCTGTTTATTTTGTCTTGATTTTGTTTTGACCAGTTATGACCTCATTTGTGTTTTTTCCCTTGAGTGATTCAATGTCTAGTTAGTTTACTTTGGGTAATTAGCACTATTAGCACTTTATAGTTAATATAGTTGCAATGCAGTTTGCAAAACAAGCTGTTGGATCTCTATATGATGAGTTGAAGCTTTTAATACTTGGATTTTCACATAAAAAATTGAGTTTTAATGTAGGGTGATTTTGTGCTGCTAACAACCATTGAAAAGGGCTTTTAGTTTTCGTTCTTACGTTTTACGGGTGGTTAAAAGTTAGTACTCATGGTTCTTGTTACTTATTAATTATCAAGAATCAAGTCTCATCTGAAGGGAACCGGGAAACCGATCACCACCTATGAATGCTGTCGAGGGTCATGTGTGGAAGTTTCCTTCAAACTTCAACATTGGATGATTTCTAGAATACCATTCTACACATGTGGTTTTAATTTGTCAAGAATGGGTGGTAGCATGTTTGTCAAGAATGGATGGTAGCATGTTTGTCAAGCTTGGATGGTAATAGACAATTGAATTCATACATTCATTTGCCTATAAAAGGAAATGAAACCAAGCTTATTAAAAACACCACACCTCAAATTACATCTTCATCTTTCTCTCATATTCATACAAATATATGTTTGATATATTTGTTTTTCTTTCCTCTATCTCTGTAAACACTGAATATTATAGTAAATTGGTTCTCGGCTTCCTCCGCCCGTGGTTTTTCCCGATTTGGGTTTCCACGTAAATATCGCGTGTTTTTTCTTTTTATCATTCGATTTATTCTTGGTTGATTATTCAAATAGTTTTATATTCCGTTGAATCGCTATCGTGATATTTGGGTTTTATACTTCGATCTTGAAGTTATCGATTATTTTTTGTAGTCGATTTGTCTACAATTGGTATCAGAGCTATCCGGGTTTTCCGATAACGATTCGTAAAAACTATTTTCAACCATGTCATCGATGAAGTACGATATTCCTTTACTTGACAGAAACACAAGATTCCCTCTCTGGCAAGTAAAGATGAAAGATGTGTTGATCCAAATGGATCTCCACAAAGCACTATTAGGAATGGAGAAAATGCCGGCAACTTGGTCGACTGAGGAAAAGGAGATGAAAGATCTGAAGGCGTCGTCGCAGATCCGTCTGCATCTTTCTAACGACGTTCTCCAAGATGTGTTGAAAGAGACATCCGCAGCGGCTCTCTGGCTAAAACTCGAGCAACTACTTATGACGAAAAGCTTGCCCAACAAGCTACACTTGAAGCAACGACTTTTTAACCTAAAGATGGGTGAAGGTAGTTCTTTGTCTGATCACCTCTCTACCTTTAAAGAGCTTGTAGGAAATCTGGAGAATATGGACGTCAAATACGAAGATGAAGACTTGGCGTTATTTTTATTATCTTCTCTCCCAGACTCCTACGATCACTTTCGTGACACCATTATCTATTCTCGGGACACTCTTGTCCTTGACGAGGTAATGACTGCTCTTGATTCAAAGGAAAAGATGAAGCAGATAGTTGGGAACAGTAGCAGCGATTCTAAAGCCGAAGGTCTCAACATCATAGGGAGACCTAACGAGAGAGGTAGCTCTTCACAAAACCGATCTAGATCTAAGTCCAAAGCCAATCGCAAGTATTGCAATTATTGCCACAAGAAGGGACATCTGATCGATGAATGTTTCAAGTTAAAGAACAAGGAGAAAGCAAAGGCAATCGCAAAGGGAAAAACAACCAATAACACCGTTGAAGCCGATGTTGCCGAAACTGGTTCCGATGGCGAGCTTCTATCCGTTTCAGACTACGGTTTAATGACCACGAGTGAGTGGGTACTTGATTCAGCGTGTACTTTTCATATGAGCTCCAACCGAAGCGTTTTTCATTCATATGAAAAGGTTAACGAAGGTCACGTTCTAATGGGTAACGACACTTCGTGTCGTATTATTGGACGGGGTACACTCAGGTTCCGCATGTTCGATGGCGTTGTTCGAACGATTCAAGATGTGAAGCACGTATCCGGTCTTAGGCGAAATTTACTAAGTCTCGGTACTTTCGAGAAGAAAGGTTACGAGTTTGTTGGCAAAGACGGGAAACTCCATATTTTCAAGGAAGGTTCTGTGGTCATCCGAGGAGTTAGAAAATCCGCAAACCTTTACATTATGGATGGGCAAGTTATCTCCGGCGAAGTCTCGGTATGTTCTAAATCCCTCTCCAACGTTGATCGCTCTCGTCTATGGCACCTCAGGCTCGCTCACATGTCATACCATGGTATGAATGAACTAAGTCGAAGGGGGTTGCTCGGGGAGCACAAATCAATCGAACTTGAATTCTGTGAAGATTGTGTATTTGGAAAGCAGAAGCGAGTGAGTTTTATCGGTGGCAAACATACGACGAAAGGGCCACTTGACTACATACACTCTGATTTATGGGGACCAGCGAATGTTACATCGAAAGGTGGAGCCTCTTATATGCTCACGATCATTGACGATTTCTCAAGAAAGGTATGGTCGTTCTTCTTGAAGTCAAAGGGAGAAGTATTCCAAACTTTTAGAGATTGGAAAGTATTGGTTGAAAAGCAATCAGGTTTTGAAGTGAAATACCTTCGTACTGATAATGGACTGGAATTTTGTTCTGAAGAATTCAACTCCTATTGCCGTAGGGAAGGAATTACGAGGCATCGCACCGTAGTTCATACACCACAGCAGAACGGCGTAGCGGAACGTATGAACCGCACCATCATGGAGAAGGTCCGATGCATGCTATCTCATTCGAAGTTGCCGAAGTCTTTTTGGGCCGAGGCCGCATCAACCGCATGCTACATTATCAACTGTTCCCCTTCTCGTGCTATTCAAAAGAAGACCCCATTTGAGCTTTGGTCCGGCCAACCTGCTGATTACACGAAATTGATTCCATTTGGATGTCTAGCATATGCCCGAGTTGATAACGGTAAATTGGAACCGAGGGCAATTAAATGCGTCTTTCTCGGATATCCGACAGGTGTTAAAGGGTTCAAATTATGGAGCCCGGAGCTAAGCAAGGTTTTGACATCTAAAGATGTGACCTTCGATGAAAAAGCCATGCTTCATCCTGTCTCCAACATTCAGACCAGAGAAAATGAAAATTCGGAAAAAGACAAAGTTCGAGTGGAGGTGGAGTTTCCTTTAAATTCATCTTTCGAGGACCAGTCTCATGAAGGTGTCGAGGTTTCTCAACCCTCGAATAATCAACATTCCTCTTCTCATGAGCCAGCCGAAGCTCCAAGCCAACCTCACAGTCCCTCCATTGCAAGAGATAGACCTCGCAGACAGATTGTACCTCCAAAGAGATATGTTCAAGCCAATTCTGTCGCTTATGCACTTACAGTTGCCAATGAAGTTGAGTCTGTTCTGGAGCCCACAAGCTACAACGAGGCCATTCAATCTAAACATTCTAATAAGTGGATGGTTGCCATGCACGAGGAGATGGAATCTCTTCAGAAAAATGGCACATGGGATCTCGTTCCAGCTCCAAAGGGTAAGAAGACAGTTAAGTGCAAATGGGTCTACAAGTTGAAGGAGGCTATCCACCCTGGTGACAAACCAAGATATAAAGCTCGTTTGGTAGCCAAAGGCTACAGTCAAATCCCAGGTATCGATTATACCGACATTTTCTCTCCGGTTGTGAAACACACGTCAATACGTGTCTTGTTGGGATTAGTTGCCTCTCATGACTATGAATTAGAGCAACTTGATGTTACTACAGCATTCTTAAATGGTGTGCTTGAGGAAGAGATATATATGCAACAACCTGAAGGTTTTGTAGCTCATGGCAAGGAAAGCTACGTGTGCAAATTGAAGAAGTCTCTTTATGGCCTCAAGCAATCTCCTCGACAATGGTATAAAAGGTTTGACTCATTTATGACCAGTCACAAGCTGAAAAGGTGCACCTACGACAGCTGCGTTTACTACAAAAAGTGTGACGATGGTTCAATGGTCTATCTACTTTTATACGTGGATGACATGTTAATTGCAGCGAAGAATATAAAGGAGATTCAAAAGATAAAAGACCAGTTGAATGCTGAGTTCGATATGAAGGACTTGGGTGCTGCCAAGAAAATTCTAGGAATGAAAATAGTGCGAGACCGTAGTGCAAGAACTCTATACCTTTCTCAACAAAGCTACATTGAGAAGGTTCTGCACCGTTTCAATATGCATGACGCAAAAGAAGTCCGCACTCCTTTCGCAGCCCACTTCAAGCTATCATCCGCCTTAAGTCCTACCACCGAAGAAGATATAGCATACATGGCAAAGGTACCATACTCCAGCGCTGTAGGATCTCTTATGTATGCTATGATTTGTACACGTCCAGATTTGTCATATGCGGTAAGCATGGTGAGCAGATACATGGCGAATCCAGGAAAGGAGCATTGGGTTGCTGTTAAATGGATTTTTCGCTACTTGCGAGGTACTTCCTCTTTATGTCTGCGGTTTGGAAAAACCGATAATGGAGTACTTGGTTATGTGGATTCCGATTATGCAAAGGACTTGGATAAAAGACGATCGATTACAGGGTACGTGTTTACTTTGGGTGATTGCGCAGTTAGCTGGAAAGCGCAGTTACAATCTAATGTAGCGTTATCCACCACTGAAGCCGAATACATGGCTGCTACGGAAGCAGTGAAGGAAGCCCTCTGGTTGAAACGGTTGATAGGTGAGCTTTCAAACAAGTTATCTGTTAACACTGTTTTTTGTGACAATCAAAGTGCAATATTTCTGACGAAGGATCAAATGTTCCATGATCGAACGAAGCATATTGATGTTCGTTATCACTTCATCAGAGATGTTATTGCTAAAGGCGATATTACAGTAAACAAGATCAGGACCAATGATAATCCTGCTGATATGTTCACTAAAAGTCTTCCAATAGCCAAATTCAAAGCATGTTTGGATTTGGTGGGTGTTTCAGATCGCATTTGAGCCTGATAGGCTAGTGGTGGAGGAAGTATATTTACTTTTCGAAATCAATTTTTTCTCATATGGTGTTTGCAGATTCTTATAGAGATTTGGAGTATGATGAGCTGTTGATAAACTGTTTTGCATGATCATTGTGCAAGTTAAAGTTTTTTTCATCCTGTCTCATTTGAAGTCAAGGTGGAGATTGTGGAAGTTTCCTTCAAACTTCAACATTGGATGATTTCTAGAATACCATTCTACACATGTGGTTTTAATTTGTCAAGAATGGGTGGTAGCATGTTTGTCAAGAATGGATGGTAGCATGTTTGTCAAGCTTGGATGGTAATAGACAATTGAATTCATACATTCATTTGCCTATAAAAGGAAATGAAACCAAGCTTATTAAAAACACCACACCTCAAATTACATCTTCATCTTTCTCTCATATTCATACAAATATATGTTTGATATATTTGTTTTTCTTTCCTCTATCTCTGTAAACACTGAATATTATAGTAAATTGGTTCTCGGCTTCCTCCGCCCGTGGTTTTTCCCGATTTGGGTTTCCACGTAAATATCGCGTGTTTTTTCTTTTTATCATTCGATTTATTCTTGGTTGATTATTCAAATAGTTTTATATTCCGTTGAATCGCTATCGTGATATTTGGGTTTTATACTTCGATCTTGAAGTTATCGATTATTTTTTGTAGTCGATTTGTCTACATCATGTTAACCTATGATGCATGTTGCTTTTTTGTGAAAACTATAAAATTGGGAGCCAAGTTGGAGAGAGGTGTTTAGTGCTTGTTTTTTGACAACTAAATGGATTAAAAAGCCTATTTTGTCCCTGAATATTACAATTTACATCCTTTTTTAGCTAAAAAGGATGCATGGATCTAAAATCTTTTGTTGATAATTTTTTTCCCATTCAGTTGGGTTTGACCTTCTATGTGTGGGTTTGTAGATAACTTCAATTGCCAGCTTGTCAATCAATTTATCAAAGGGATTCTTTGGTTATCCTTTAGTGTGTGTATTGATAATGATCAGGGATGTATAGCTTGTATCTCCATTTCATTTCAATCTTTTCTTTGAAATGTTTATTTGCTTTAACATGCTTTTGTATTGTGTGACTGAAATTACTGCCTTGTTGTCACAATACAATGTCATTCACCAAGAGATTGAGATGTTCAATTCTTCCAATAGCATATTTCTAAGACCTTGGCAAGTGTACATTTTAAGAAATTAAATTGATTTCTGATTTCTCATAAACATGTTAGAATACTTTCGTGCACATAAACAATTAAAATGAATTTCTTTGGTTAGGGAAATGTTTGTAAAATATGGTGTGGTTTGTTTTCCAAAAACACTCAATCATTGGTCTAGGAGATTCTCTTCAAAATCAAGTAGTAGATTCATAGACCTCTGTCTCCAACTTTCCATTTACAAAAACACTTCATGAATGTAACTATATGTAATCTCCTATCAAAGTTCACAGCTATAGATGGCAAGATTTGAATGCAGTTTTACTTTTTCCACTAAGGAAAATGTCTCAAGTTAATCAATCCCCGCATATTTATATCAAACAAGTGCTACAAGTCTTGCATTATATCTCCCATTGCTACCATCGTCATTGCACTTAAAATTAGTTAGTAACCATTTACAACAACATATTTCCATGAGCCTGATCTACAATTTCCAAGTACTATTATTGTTGAGAGAATGCATCTCTTCTAGAACTTCTAATTTCTACTCCATTCATATGGGACTTACTTAATATTTGTAGGCAAAATAAGATGTATATATATTGGAGATATAAACTTTATGATTTTGGGAAAAGTGTTGGCAAGATAATAAGTTTGCAATGGATGATTACCTATTTTAATAGCTATTACAACATCAAGTCCAAAATTAATAGGTGTGCAATATTTTCTAGGAGATAGATCTGAAATGGGCTTCCCTTGAGTTTCCAAAATATGGTTGATTGAAATGAACCTTTGGTGGGGTGATTTAGAGCATTTTCTGAATCAACTAGCAATCATTTTCTAATTACACCCATATATTATATTCTCAACAAAAAACAGGTTTATTTTCTCTTGGTTTGCTTCTTGTTTAGATATACAACAAAATATCATATCTATGCATGCCTCTTGTTTTTTCATAATCTGATTGAGGTTCACATATTCTATCATCCATCTATTTGACACAGGATCTGGTATAAGTGATATCAAGTTATTGTATTTACTTTTTGTAGTTATGATTATTATTATTATTATTATTATTATTATTATTGTTATTGATACGGCGGTGACTGCATGCTATAGTAACCATTTTATGTGGTATTATAGTCATTCATTCCTTTTGGTATCCACTAATTTCCTTTTCACTTTTAGCCTAAGATCCCTCAGATTATCTATATACTGTGGTGAATTCTTCCGTGGCTCATCACCCGGAATTGTTCTTTATTACTGTAGTCCAATTGTAGTTTCTATTTATGTGCATGCTTACTCCCTGTTTACAACTTTTTGTATCTTATAAGGAATTTGAATTTACCAAGTGCCTGAATACCTGTTTTTCTAATTAAACTGTAGGAATTTGGCATGACAAGGAATATGATCACTATAAACAAGAATCGTGGTGAATCTAGCAGGACGAAGTTAAAGACTTTTGACAACTGTGGTGAAGCACGTTGGTCAAATCTTAACGATGATGTGCTTTTTTTAGTAATGATGCAACTGGGACTTATCGACTTTCTTGCATTTAGTGGAGTTTGCAAAACATGGAGGTTACTTGCACACACCAACAGAAACAAATTTATGGCGTCTAGACCACCCATGTTTTTACATATATCTCCCTCTGGTAATAGGGAAGAGTATTACTGCTGCCTATCGGACTTTAAATTCAGGAAATTTAAAACCATCCTTCCCCATTATTTTGGCAGATTCTGTGTTGGATTAACCTGTGGTTACCTGATCTTATTCGGGAAGGAAACCCACGACTTCTGGCTTGTGAATCCTATCACAAGGTATCAATTTTACTTCCCTGCTGTCCACTTTCTAGGAAGTATTAGAGATCTAACAGTTATCAGGGCTATCCTCGTCTTTTCACCTACAATATCTGGGTGGGTGTTGGTAGTGTCACATAGATTTGCCGATACAATATGGTTTTCTGTAGTGGGTACACGAGCATGGAATCATGTCTCCTCCACTTTCCCCATCATTGATTTGCATGCTTTCAAGGGGAAGATATACACCTTACACACCAATTGTTGTTTATTTCAATTGAGACTCATTCCAGAGCCCAAATGGACATTACTCAAAATCAAGGATGTTTTGAAGACATATGGTTTGCATCTGGAATTTCTAACATCAGGTGAAAACCTTTATGTGACGAATCGCTTGTCAAAATGTTTATACAAGCTTCAGGAACTAGATTTTGGCGAAATGAAATGGGTGTTACAAGAAAAGGCGGCGATGGGAGACTATGTGATCTTTCTTAGCTTCTTGAAACATGGTGCTCTTATTAAACCAGAGCCTGGGTCACAATGGTCAAAATTCAAAAGACATGCCGACTTCGTTGACACTTCTGATAAAGGTCAAAAACCCAGGTTCTTTATTGCAGCGACATGGTACTTCCCCCATGATTGTTTGACTGTTAATCACATATATGAATGATGACCTGTTAGCACTCTTATCTTGTTTTTGTAGACTATGGTAGTTGATCAAAATTGTCATATATTAGAACATTTTCAAAACGTTGGCAACCACCATTGATGGATTTGCACCCTGCAGTTTATTTTTTAAACAGTTTGGTTCTTGCTCAACTTTTTGCTTCATGCTGGTAGAACTCACTTATATCTAATTCTTATTCTATTTGATGTACTTTTCATGTGCCTAGCTAGCTAATGCATCATGTGTAACACATTGACATGTTGTTTTGTGGATGAAGGACCTTTTGTTGGTCTTTTGGTATGAATGAAAAATGGTACACACACGATATGTGTGTAAAGCATGGACAAAGTGACTGGGGTTATGACGATATTGATAATGGAGATGGTAATTTTGCCTTTCTCATGAATTATGGTTTGTTTGGGGGTGACCTGCATCGACACAAAATGTTGTGAGTATTTGGACTATAACAGTTCCTGTGAACATTCACCCACTCATGAAGTGGCTTCTTCACTTCTTTAATTCCCATATCTAAAATGAAAACAAGTTGCTTTGTGCATCTCTAGGCAAAGGCGAACATACCTATTGGCTCATGATTATTGTTTGTATGTAGTTCAGTTAACGACTCTTTAAATTTGTAGTTGCCAATTGGCAATTTCAGTTTTCAGTTTAAGATTATTGAATTGTCCATTAGTCACGAGCATTATAAGTCATGATCAACATTATGAAATAAGAAATATCTAAGGGGTGTGTTTGGTTATTGAAAACTGTTTTTATTTTGTTGAAAATGTTTTCAAAAATTGTAATTGAGTTTTCATTTTTAGTTTTCAATTAAAACTTTTGAAAACGCGTTTGGTTGAAACTAGTGGAGTTTTTTCCATTGTAGAAAATTAGAAAACATGTTTGGTTGTATATTTTCTATCATTTTTCATTTTTCATTTTTTGTTTTTCCCAAATATTACAATATAAATATATTTCAACAAAACGTAAAAAAGTTTTAATATAAGCTCATCAACATAAACTTTAATGTATAATTAAAAGTAAACATAAAAAGAAAACATTTTCAAATAAGACAATCTATATTACTATAATGCTATTAAGATTGCAAACATCTTTTACGGTGTTGTATGGATGAAGATATAAGGTAGGGTGGAAGTGGGTTGTAGGGATGAGAGTGGGGGTAGGGGTGGATGTGGATGTGGTGTGGTGTAGTGGTGGGTGGGTTACGGGAGGGTGTTGTGGATATAGGTATTGGAGTGTAGGTAGGGGGTGGAGGTGAGGTAGATATGTGGATTGAGGTAGGGTGGGTGTGGGTGTGGGAGTGGGTAGGGTAGGGTAGAGGTGGGTCTGGGATGGGTGGGATACGGTAAAGGTGGATGTGGGTGTTGGGTTGAGGGTGTAAGTGAGGGGTGAGTGTGTTGTAGGGTCTATATTTTAGAAATATTTAGAAAATAAAAACTATGGAAAATAGTAAAAATCAGTTTACTAATTTACATAGAATTTGGAAAAATAGCAATTTTTATTTTCTTAGAAAACTTTGGAAAAATGAACGTACCAAATACATTTTCAAATTTTCAGTTTTTCTTGAAAAATTTTACTGAAAAACTAAAAATTTTTCCATACTCAAACACACCCTAAAATTTCTCAACCAAATGAGAACTAATACTTCATGAGCCATAGCACGCACATTAGCACCTCTATTGCATGCGCAAGTCATTTAGCTGTAATGTTAGCTATAAGTGTAGTGTAGACTGATAGCTTTTGTGCTTCTAGAAGCCATTATAAATACAAATTATATTTTTGGGACAAAGTTGCAAAAATGTCCCTATGGTTGGCAAATTTATGTGCTTTTGGGCCAAAACGACATATTGGTGCACCACTGGTCCAAAATTGGATCTTTCTATCGTTTTTGGTCCCTGTCTACTTAAAAAGACCATTATGCCCTAATAGTTTGTTTTTCCATTTTTTATTTATATTAATGTTTTTAACTAATTGAAAATACAAAAACAACCTCTCTCTCTCTCATGTGAACTGATCAATGTTCTCGTCGGTAGAAAGGAGATTAATGGAAGGAAATTCAAACAAATAAGCTCAAGAAAAGGATGCATCTGTCAACGTCCCCAAGATCAATGCCTCACCTCCGACCACTGCTACACCCCTCACCCGCCTCACCTCCGACCACTACTACACCTCTCACCCCCGACCACTGATTAATGTTCTCTTAAGGCTTCACTTACAGAACTGGAATCACAATGTCCATTGCAAAATCCATCGTCGGATGCAGCCAAGAGTCGTCACCATGATCGTCGGCTTCATATTTGTTTAGATTTGTAGCTCGATTTTTAGATCTATTCAGATCTATGGCTCGAGGATCTATCATCTCTCTTTCTTTGTCGGTTTTTCCTTTTTCTCCGGCGTCGCTGCCCTCAGATCTTGAACGAAAGATATTGATGGTGGTGGCGGCGCTAGGAGATCAAAAAACGCTTAAAAAGGTGGTGGTGGCGATTGAAAACCCTCATCACTGAAAGATGAAGGACGAGGACTGAAAACCCAAAAGCTCCATCGAGCTCCGCCATCCTCTAACATGGCGCAGATCCCATTTTTCTGACTTTCCATTGCAAATCTCGTTTTTCCTGCGGCGACGTAGATGGTTTGGGTTAGTAATGATTTCGATGGTGGTTTAAAAGGTTGTGGTGGTTTAATCACGGTAGTGGTGTGGCAGCTGACGGTGGAGGTGGTCTGATGACGGTGGTGGCTTGGTAGATGGTCGTACGTGATGTAGGTGGTTGTTGGTAGCGGTATAAGGGTGGTTTATGAAGGTTCCTGTAAAGGTATTATATTGGGTGTCAAAGGAGAACGGTGGTGTTCTGATGAGGAGGAGGGCGGTCCGTCGGTGGTGGTGGTTCCAAATATTAAAAAGAAATTAGGAGGGGTGGGGTGGGTAATTGACATTTTTTCTTGGATTTTAATTGAAATAATAAGAAATTAATAGCAAGAAATTAAAAAAAAAAGAATTAATTAAGGGCATTTTTGTCATTTCAGGTAGGGTATGGACCAAAACCACACAATAATGCCAATCATAAGGACCAAAATCGATAGAAAGATCCAATTTTGGACCAGTGGTGCACCAACGTTTCGTTTTGGACCAAAAACACATAAATTTGTCAACCACAGATACCATTTTTGCAATTTTGTCTTTTTTTGGTCTTTAAATAAAACCAAAAATTGAAAACCAAAAACCAATCTTGTAGAACCAAATATACAAAACTTGAAAACAGTAACTACGCCATTTAATTTTTGTCTACAAAATTTCAAGTAAGTAATAATAGATATTTTCTGAATTCAACTAGGATTTAATATCCTACAAAAACATACACCAAGAAAGATGGAACGTAAAACCTAAAGTAGACAAAAGTAGTATACAAATTACAATATATGGTTTACTCACAAAAATTAAGTGTGAATAGTTTAGTGTTATAGATAATGAATAGCGGTAAATACAGACAAGCTACATATATGCTATAGAGATAGCGATGAAGTAGTGCTCACTATTTCGTATTTAGCGAGACTATTAGAAAACAAAAACTATTTATACTATTACGCTTCAACCTTAAAGAACATGAGGAGTCATGCGTCAAGTGTTTTATATTGCTTGAAGCCAATCTTGTAGTACGAAAAATACAAAACCGGAAAACCAAACAGAAAAGGTTTTTTTCCTTAGAAACCAATTTTTTCAGTTTAGTTCATGTTTTATTCAAATGGCAGGTTGAACCAAACCATTATCAGCTCTTGTTAATTTCAAATAGAATATCAAATAAGTAATAAATTATATTTTTCTCAATATCCTACAAAAATATAAATTACCTAAAACATAAGGTAAACAAAATAGCATGAAAAATGGTAAAACATATCATCTTAACGACACATGTACACACTACAAGGAAATGAGCAATTAGCGGCGACAAAAGTCGCCGGTAACGGTCGAGATGTCGCCGCAAAAGCTAATAGCGGCGACACGTCGCCGGTAAAAAGTCGCTGCTACTGCTTCGTCGCTATTGATCAGATTGTCGCCGCTAAAGACAAATGTCGCCGCTAATGCACCTGTCGCCGATAATACTTCATCTCGCCGCTAAAGAGAATGTCGCCGGTAATACTCATGTCGCCGGTAATAACGTTTTTCATTTTTTTTCTATTAGCGATTTTGGGTATAATTAATTCCAAATACTGTTATAATTAATTCTATACCAAAAATTAAATAACAACATCAAATTAAATACCAAATACTGTTATAATTAATTTAATACCAAAATAAAACAACTAAAAGTTTGACAATTCTAACAAGTAACAAAGTAAGTTTTACAATTCTAACAAGTAGCAAAGTGTGACAACAAGTATAACATACAAATAAAGCTCCTCCCTACATATCATCATCTTCGTTCTCATCATTTCTTTGATTATTCTGTGATTGAAAAAACAAATAAAGCTCTTCCCTACATGTCGGGTCGTTGGCTTTGCCTCAGACTTTCCTACGTGCACGTTGCTCAACTACAAATATAATTAAAAATTATTAGAAACAGTATTTAATTTATAATAACCGAATAAAAATAGTAAATAAAAATTCATAATAAGACTTACGGTCCTGCTCGTGATGACCAGCACCTCTACCACCTGGGAGAGGTGGGTCCTCAGCTCCATCACCTCCGTGTCCACGGCCCATAACAGCAGCCATGGTATACACAAACAAAAGCCTATAAATAGTAACATTGTACTTTTATAGCATCTTACTATTAGACTTACAATTTAAAAAAAAATTAAATTAAAATTTTTTATTTGTAACATTGTACTTTTATAGCATCTTACTTATATATATATATATATATATATATATATATATATATATATATATATATATATATATATATATATATATATATATAAGTAAGATGCAATAAAAGTACAATGTTACAAATAAAAGCATTTGCCACTTTATGAGTTTTCTTCCCACAAAAAGCATTTGCCAAAACACAACATTTGTGGACGTTTGAGATAACAAGTTGCTTATTTCAATCAACATATACTTTCACTAGTATAATGTTGCTTTATAATGTAGTAAAATAAATATACAACAATTAACAAGTTGCTTTTTTCAATCAACATATACTTTCACATATATAGATAATAACATCTTATTTATACAAAATACACAAATTTCACATTCATATACCAAATATACAACAAACATACATACATTCACATACACATATAATAACATCCTACTTATTCCAAATACACATAATTTCACATATATAGATAATAACATCATACTTCTACCAAATACTCATATACCACATATACATCAAACACACATACATTGACTTATACACACCAAATTTACATATAATCACAGACAAATATCAAATACACATACATATGACAATTTTCAAATAATTGATACAACTACATATATTTTGCAATTAAACTAATATTTCACAATAAATAGAAGTAATAGAACCTGTGGTGGCGTGTGGTGGTCCAGTGGTGGCAGGTAGTGGTCGGGAACACAATCAACAAAACTGAAATTGAACTTTTTTTGCGATTAACCACTCCAATAAGCTTAACATCAATGTTACAAGAGAAAAGGGACTAGAAATTGACCTGGAAAAGCTTGGTTTCGCCGGAAAAAGCTTGGTCCTCACCGGAAAATCCTTGCCCACCAATGGTATCTTAACCCAAAATTGATAAATGTGACAATATCCCACTCTAATCGACGAAAGTGATGAAGGAAGCGACGCAGACGAGAGAAAGAAACGGGATTTGCAGTGAAACAGAAGAAAAAATGGGAGAAGATCGACGTTTCTGGGTTAAGTGCGTCGACCTTTAGCGGCGATGTCTTTACCGGCGACACTTTATGCTTTAGCGGCAACAATTCTTAATAGCGGCGACTATCAGGAGGGAATTATTACCGCGTCATTTTTCGATCTTTAGCGGCGACTATTTTAGGTCTTCAGCGGTGACAAAAGTCGCCGCTATTTCCTTTATCCCTTCCACGAGCACCCTAGCCGTTGGATTATAACCACGGTCGGATGGTTTGTATCTACCAGAACGTCAAAGAGCGGATCGACGTTGGTCTTTAGCGGCGACTATTTCATTAGTCGCCGCTATTGGTGTCGCCGCTAAAGGCTGAATTTCTTGTAGTGTGTCAACCATCCCAGAGCGCGCATAAATGAGGTGAATCGTAGAACACTAACAATATTTTGAATGAGCTAGGGTTTGAACCTTGGACTTCCTATCTATAGTTTCACTCATCAACTACCATGTTTCTTATTAATTAGCATAACTACAAGTTATAATTGCAACATATGGTTCTCCCGTAAAAAAAAAAGTGTGAACATATGTTTTTGAAAACGGAAAAGTGACTGCTTAAAAAATGTGTAATTACAACCGATATGTTTCTTTTCTATTTTAGTTAACATAACTACAACTTATAACCGTACGATTTCATTTTCTTATTGACCATCACATTAGGCTTTTGGGAGACTATATCTAAGTTCCAATTCATCCAAATGATGACTACTTAAAAAGTGGTTAACACATATACAGAACAAAATAAGCCAAAACATGGGATTACAAATGATATTAATCAAAATATTCAAAACAAATGAACATCAAATTCCTTAAAAAGTAAGATATAATTTATCATTGTATCCCTTGAAGCGAAGGGTAAGTGACAACTAACCACCAAACAATAAATTACAACATATGTAAAGATAAGACTAGTATCATTCATGTTCGAGATTAACTTTGAAACAGTCATGGGCAAAGTACCATGTCTTTAGTAAAAAACATGACTTTTTTCTCCTGTATATCTGAAAACATATTTCTTGTAATATTGCAACAGACCACAAATCTCGTTGATAGCAGCACTATGCTTCAACTTGCTAACAAAAAAGGCATATTCCTCCATTGTCTTTTCATTTGGAGACACCCATCTCATTTCACCAAAATCTAGTTCGTGAACCACATACTTATCTTCCCAAAAGTTTTCCATAAAAAAAGTTTTCATCCAAACATACAATATCCGGTAACCTCAAGTCTGAGTCCAGAACATTCTTGGTTTTGAGTAGCATCAGTTTGGGCTCAGGACCGAGCCCCACTTCATATAGACAAGAATCGGTGTCTATAGCATCATATCCTCCCCTTGAAATCATGTAAATCAAAGATGCCTGAATAACAGGAGACATAACTCCATGCCCTTTACCCGCTATTGAAAACCATATTTTTGAGAGGAATCTACATAAGACCCAAGGACCCACGCAGATATAGAAGGTGAGAAGACTAGAATAGCCCTGACTCCGTCTCGATCAAGTTCAAGATCCCTCTCGATCAGGTTCAAGATCCCTGGGAACTTTGGGAAAACGAAATGATAGGTTTCATAAGCCAAAATTCATGTGGTTTAAGCCCAAACAAGACCAAATAACCACGAGTTAATCCAACACAGGTCTTGCCACTGGATTTGGGAATGCGAAATTTGAACTCTCTTTTATCAAAGTCAAACAGGGAGTACTCTTTCTTATTAGCCTGCTCATTGATCCATATTCTAATGGGTTGTATGGATTCCATAAGCGTGCTTTTGTTGGTGCTTTTGTTGGAGAGTGCAAGTGACCTCCATGACTTGCAAACTCCACCAAATGCAAAAAAAAAAAAAAAAAAAAATAAAAATAAAAAAATAAAAAAAATCGAAGGCTCGGTGATTGCATCATAGCTAAATAAAGCAAATGATGGTCAAGATGTGACCAAGGTGTTGGAGCACCAGTCATGAACCTCTTCCTACCTAATCCGTCACCACGATTCTGGCTTTTGGTCACATTACTTGTCTAAGTCATTCCTGCAATTGAAGAAAACATAATTAAGCAAGACCTTGAGAAATGCAAATTCAACATATGGTAGACTAGCTATAAACAGGGGACAAGCATAACGAATAGGATTCTTAATTGAGAAAAAAACACTTGTTACATGTAATCAAAACCTTACATTAAACCAAAATTCCAAATTTGATCAAACCATAGATAATCAATAAACTAACTAAAGCACTTTCTATGCACATTCCTATGAAGATAATCAGTTTCATATTATCAGATGAGTTATGAGTAATTACCTAAATTAAAAAAATTATAGTATTAAGAAGAAAATCAGGACAAAAACACAAATATTAATAACTATTTCATGATTACATTAGTAAGAATATATGCGTGTATAAATCATCACATGTCTAATCTAAAGTATTAATACCAAAATGAAAGCGAAAAAATCAAAAGAAATTAAGATAACTAATAGAAAGATTAATCTAAGAAAGAGGAGCATATAGGTTTGAAATTGATCAATCCCAAGATTCTAATTGAGAGATACACAACGATAGTCTTTTTGGCACTTAAAACAAAAGCACATAAAAATAGAAATGAATTTCATTTGCATAAAAAACGATATACGGAAAGAAAAAAAAAAGTTAGTGCTCGGTATCAACAAAAACTGAAAGTAAAATACTACAATTAGTGATTATGGCTTTGTCGATCACTTAACATGTTCTAATAAACATCCAAATCCAGTGACAGAGCTTGAAGTGTTGATTTGGGGGCGCCGAAAATAAAATATGTATAAAAATTGAAGAATAGGGGGGGCCAAAGTCAAAATTTATAGTTTTAGGCTTAATATGTAAAAATTTTAATAGTTAATGGTTAGTTATGAAAAAAAAACAGGGGGGGGGGGGGGGGGGCACAGCCCCTCCTGGCCCTACATAAGCTTCGTCCCTGTCCAAATCCTTTCAAAGACTACCAAAATTGAGATATTGTTGTGAAATAACTTGCCTGATTGAAATCGAGGAGGAAGAAACTTGAGTTGTTGAGCAGCTAAATTAAGAACTAATCAGTGAGATTCGAAATAGTTGTCACCATGCTTTTTATAACCCTTACATCTGATGGGTTATTTAGGTTACAACAACAATGCTCAAAGAGGAAAATACTTAACAATTAAGAATTTGGGCACATGCAACCTAAAGGGATCTATGTCTTTCACAAAAGACAACATACTTTTGAATTAAATAGAACTACCATAACCCTAATGAAATCGAAATTTATAAGGATAGCTACATAACTTTTGATTTATTGTAGCTAACAAATAAAACCAATCTTCAAAAACCCTTGGAAGCTAGCACCAGAAATCTCGTGACTCTGATGGTTCACACCCAAACCCTAGCAACTAAAGAACTTGAAGAGAGAGGAGAAGGGAGGTAGATTTTTCAGAATTCTTTTGAGGTAATAAGTAGCCGAAAATCTCAATATTATGACCCCTATTTATAGCTGATAAGAAAACCATAGATAACCCTTACATTATTAAAATAATAATATTTCAAATCAGGTAATTATTTGGTTTCCTAATTATCCATATTATTAATATGGAATATTACAGAAACCATATTCTTTGCTCCTTAAAAACGTCCACCATACAGGAAAGTTATGGAATGCCTTTTATGTTAGGTTTTATAGGTTACAAAATTATGTGGCGGAAAAACTTAATTCTATATTCACATGCAACCTATTAGATCTAAGTTTTCTCTATTGATTGCAACAAACAATTGAACATCAAGATAGGGATGTCAATGGGGGAAAACGAGATGGGGAGTGCATTTCCCGCCCACGCCCTTGCCCTCGAAATGTATAACCTTCCTACCCCCGCCCCCGCCCCCAAATACCCCTTATTACCCGCGCCACCGCCCCCGATTGATTTTGGGCTGCCTTTTTTGGGCTAAAAGAAATTGTTTTTTGGGCTAACAAAAGCTATTATTTAGGTAACAAATAAGCTATTATACTAACAACTTAAAAAATATATTTTTTGTTGAATTTTGGAAGCTTAAAATCATGTTATTGTTTATTATATTTATATAATTAATATATGTAAATATATGTAGAATTTATTAATAGGGGCCCCATGGGGTTTCGGGACGGGACTCCACACCCCCGCCCCCGCCCCTAAAATTAAAACGGGGGTTAATATTTCACCCCGCCCCTAATTTTTTTTTAATAAATACCCCCAAACGGGGCGGGGCCCCACGGGACTTTTTGATATCCCTACATCAAGAACCCTAGGAAAACCCTACTATAATCGAAATTCACAAAAGGATTAGGGTTTACATAACTTTTGATTATTGTTGTAAATAATCAATAAAATCCTTCTTGAACAAGCTCTAGAAATCAAGCACCAGAAATCTCGTGCCTCTGATGGCTCACACCTAAAACCCTAGAAAACCTATAATGAAGAGGAGAGAGAGTGAGAAGAAAGAAATTACGTTCTTAATACTCTTAGGAATGTCATGAACGAAAATTGATGGCCTTGGGGTCCTATTTATAGTTTAGGTAACTTGTAAGTAAAGTAGAATCTGAATTAATTAAATAATAGATTTAATCCTAATTCAAATCATTTCCTTTTATGCAACCAGGAGGCTTCCGGAAACCATCAATTCAGTCCAGGCTCGGCCAAGCACTTCAGATGTCGACAACAAATCTTCGAGGGACCCAAAGATTTTTCCGTTAGGGAAAAAGGAACGAACAAACTTCCACTTATATGCTTGTATCTTTTACTTACCAAATCATGGATGACACTATGTTTTATAACATCACGTTACTGATGCATTTTCGCAATACCAATGCAAAAACGATTTGTAAATTACAACTCATATATCTTCGTTTGAAGAATAAAAGATATTATTGTCTCACAATTAATCGTTATAGAATCCATGAAGCAATTCTCTGATCGTGGGTTTATCTAATATTCAAAATCTCCATTTTCTAAGTACTCACGAATATTGTAGCAACATTGCAATGTCTAATCTCCATAGACAAACTACCATTCAATTCATGACAGTCTTAGTTCACTACTTACTTCTAAAAGTATGAGCGATTGTGGAATTTTGAATAATTAAATCATTCAGGAAGTAAGACATTCAAAGCGAAACACAATAATAAACTAATTAACTATGGTCTCAAATCTATTGAATAGAAATATCTCTATTATTTAATCACCATAATAATTATGAATTTATTAATTGTATAATGTTTCGAGTAATCAACTAACCACTTGAATTAAACATCAGTCAGGCTATGTTATGAATATGCATACTATGCCACTCTATGGTCCTTCATTTATGAACAGATAAATTGGACATTATTTCAATGATGTTCATTTCACAATTCCAAATTCTTATCTCTATCCAAGATGTGATGGAATTCCAACTTAACATGCCTTAATATCTTGTGATATCAAGATTCCAAAGTCTCAAAGACCGAGTCTTTGATATTATAGAATATCCTATTCGAACTTTGTTACTAGAAACAATTCCATGGTAATGAAGGTTCTAATTCAAGGTACACTCCTTGAATACTTCTCTTGTATTAAAGTTTCCAACTCACATGTAGGTTTTTCAACCATCTCCCATTATGAAAACATTTTCATATTTCCATATGACCATCAATTATGATCAAGAACCATCTCAATCCAGAATCATGTCACTATGGTCCATCCAAATTGATACCATACTTCCAACTTCCACAAGCAACCAGTCTTTTGGTATAACCTTATAATGTTCTTAATAGTTGTTCAACAGCTACAATTACACAAAATTCAATTCATTTTTCTCACAATGCTATGAGTATTTGTAACACCCCGTTTATTTAATAAATAAATTAATGAATGTATAGTGGCCCTAAAATCAATAATTATATAGCAAAGTGTAAGTTTCAGATTGGTTTCGTAAAGATTTTTAGAGGACAGGGGGTGTTTGGTATCATTTGCACCTAATACGAAAGGATTTATGGAAGCAGGGGCTAAAGAGTAAATTCTGGACCTAAGTTGAAAAGGTTTTCTAGAGGGAGGGGCTGCATGATAATTATTGGGACTTAAGTTGAAGGGTTTTTGGATGACGGGGGTTGAAAAGGTAAAATATGGACTGAATTTTAAAGAAAAGGGGAAATGAGGGACTATATTTGCCATTATGGAAACTAGCTTAAGGTGACCGGGTATTTAAACCCGTCACCCTTTTGGAACCCTAACCCTAAGAGGATTCCACAACCGCCACTCTCACTCTTTCAATCTCCGGCCTGCACCACCACCTCCGTTGAGGTCGCCTACCACCAAAGCCGCCATGGTTTCACTCGTTCCGATCAGTGAAGCCTTCATGACGACCACCATTTGTGACTCTCCAACCGTCGCTTCCAGCTCTCTCGTTGCCACCTTGCACCACCAAAGCCACCACCACGAATCGGTGCATCGACTGTCGTTGTGAGTCGCTGCTGCTGCCATTCCCAGCCGACGAAAGTGTAACACCCAAAAATTCAAACCAATTTAAAACGTTTAAAACATTTCCAAAACCATTAACCATTACAAAACTTGTTTTCAAAATGTATCATATCAGAGTATCCCAAAAACAAAGTCATAAAAAGTGAGGAGTTGTACGATCACGCCTTCACCTTGCCGCGATCCCCTGATGTACCTGAAACAATAAACTGAAACTGTAAGCCCGAAAGCTTAGTGAGTTCCCCCAAAATACCGATACACATACAATACACATAACCATGTCAAAGATATCATAACATAACAAACCGAACAGCATGTAATGGTTCCACAACTCACAGACTGGATTACCCCCTGGGCCCACAGTGTGTGACTGGATTGCCTTCCAGGCCCACAGCTCACATCTGGATTGCCACCGAGCCCACAATACGAGTCTCCCTTAGCCCGTATCTGGAATGCTCCCGGTTTTGTTGGTTACCGCACGGAGCAATATCACCTCAACCCATCCCCCATAACATATCAACATATAACATAACTACTGAGAATGCAGATAATCATATAACAACACAGGTAGTCCTACAGATCTACCTAACTGGCACAACCACTAGCATGCAACACTAACTCATACTTAACATCTAACACTGCTAAGATAACATATCCAATGGGCCAGCCTTGGTGCCTTAGACCCCTTAGTATAGTGACGATAACTCACCTCGCAACTGCCGACTCGAAAGACAAGCTTAACCTCTCGGATCACCGACACGAACACCACCACCTATAGTTATCATCAAACCATATTCATAAATCTCCAATTTCCCAAAATGCCCCAGAAGTCCACTGGTCAACCCTTGGTCAAAGTCAAAGCCAACGGTCAAGGTCAACAATCCATTTGACCTCAACTCGTCGAGTACCCTTAGATACTCGTTGAGTTCCTAGCATAACTAGTCAACTCGTCGAGTCATTAGAGTGACTCGTCGAGTTCCTACGGTTTGCGGCCGTAACCTCTTTGGCCAGCTCGACGAGTTCCTCTTGCAACTCGCCAAGTCCATACGTGTCCAAAGGTTGGGAAACCCTAGCCAACTTGCTGAGTCACTCATCTGACTCGCCGAGCCCACGACAATCTTCATCGGACTCACCGAGTCTCTTCAGTCCTTTATCCATACAGAGTCTTTTTAAACCATGCAAGGGCTCCAAATTATAGATCCAGCTTCCCAAGGCATGTTTATCACGTAAAGTTGCAAACTTTACGTGCATGCAAAGCTCTAAAGTCTTAAAATGACAACACCAAGCTTTTAAAGAAGTCCCACACTTGAGGGAAGGCTCATACTTTTCAAAGCTGATAACTTTATGGATCTAGAGGCCAAAGAGAGTCCATATCTGAAGTTACAACTTCAGATCTTGGCTTAAATACAAGAAACTTTTCCTAACACCCACCCCAAAAGAGATTAAAGAAGAAATGAGCCAAGGAAACAGTCTAATACCTTCAAAAGAGTGTTAACTGAAGTAGAACTTTGCTTCCCCATGAGTTCCTTGCTTCAATTTACTTGTTTTTCCCAAGAGTTTCCTCACCAAGATCCCTCTTCCAATCTTTAACACACCAAAGAAACACACACACACACACACGATTTAGGGTTTAAGGATGTCAAGAAGCTGTAAAGGGGAGGATGGGGGAGGCCAATGATCCTTTAAATAGGGTACATAACCCCGAAATTTAGGGTTTCATCTGCCAGCTCCTACTCGTTGAGTCCCTTCTTGGACTCGGCGAGTAGGTCACTAAAATACGTGGACCAACCCGCTGCTACTCGACAAGTAGGGGAACCAACTCGTCGAGTAGACCTTGAAATCAAGAAAATCTTATATATAAATCAATACCTGAGAATCGGGGCGTTACAGAAAGTACCACCAGACTTCCTCCATTCTTCTTCTCCTTCTACAGCCGCCACCGAAGAAGGAAGCCTCCAGCGCCGCAATAGCGCTGCCGTTCCTCTGCTTCCGTCCCCCAAACTTGAAGACCAGCTGTGGTGCATGTTCCATTTCGTGTATGTGTCCGTGTTTCAGTGGTTGGCGTGTGTTTGTTGGTCGGTGATCAAGAAGAACCACCATGGCGGTCAGCCATAGTGGCTGTCGTCAGTGATGTCGCTGCTGCCGTCGCCATATGCCACCAGGTGGGTGGCTGGGGTCGTTTTGCGAACAGATAGTATGTTGGGTGTGGTTTCAATTGGCCGGGAAACTGAAAACATCCACCACCACCACCGTGAGGTGGTGGCTGCCACCATGTACCACCGCCGGCCACCGCAAGGGTGGCTCTGTGTGTGTGTTTATTTTTGGGTTAAAGCATTGTAAATTGTAATTAGCAAATAGTATAATAAAGAAAACTCATAACCACCACCGTGAGGTGGTGGCTGCCGCCACCAGCCGCCGTGTTGGGTGGCGGTGTGCTTTGATTGTGTTTAGACCTCGTTTGGGATGCTTGGAAAAAGTGGGCCTAATGAAACCTTAGTGGGCCTAATGAAACCCTAGTGGGCCTAAGGACATAGCTTTTGGGCCTAATTGGGTTGTGAGGGGTTAGAAACCCTAATTAGGGTTTAGAAAACCATACATTTAGGATATATGGATTATGGGTTGTCGGGACCTGCATTTTTAGATTACCAGATTGGGATTATGGATTAATCCGACCACACTACATGATTGACCTAGTAGATTGATGGACGTATAGGATAATGTCATTAATGGGTTAAGTAAGAAACACTTAACCCTAATCGTCATTTTATGTGAAAACCCTAATTTCACTTGGGCCTTACTATTGGGCTTTGGTGATTGGGCTACTGATGGGCCATCCAAGAACAATCATATGGACTAGAATATTTTGATTGGGCTTTACGATAAGGCCCATTGGATAGGATTGGGCTCAATTGGGAAAATTGGGCCATAGATGGGCCATAACTGGGCCTTGGTGATTATGAGATATTGGACCATGGTAATTTCAAGTGTTGGACCAAGAATAAATGGTTGGGCCTTAAGGCAAGACCATGTAGAGGTTTGGACCCAATTTGGAAAATTGGGCCATAGTTGGGCCTTGGTTAATTATTAGACTTATGGGCCTTTGGATTGGGCCTTAGGCTTGAATCAAGCTAAGATAGGGGTAAAGTAGTCTTTTACCCCAAGCATGGACTTATGGATATGTGTTGGGGACCTAATTATTAATTGGGTGTTATTTTAATGTTGGCAGATTCGGGAATCTGTCATCCAGCAGCTAGGGTTTTGCCCGCGGGACTTCAGCAATATAAGGTGAGTTTTCCTTCAGTAGGAACGGGTCAAAGGCACCATTGTCAGCCCGTTTATGTATGTTAGCATATGCCGGACTTAGGTCCGATGTCGGGGATAGCCCGATGTAGCTTAAATGTTCCGGGCTTCGGTCCGATGTTGGGGCAAGCCCGATGAATGTTTAGCTTATATGTTATGTGTTATGTGTTCTGGGCTTTGGTCCGATGTCGGGGCAAGCCCGATGAATGTTTAGCTTATATGTTATGTTGTATGTATGCCGAACTACGGTCCGATGCCGGGGCAAGACCGAGGAATGTTTATATGCTTATGATATGTGTTTATGTTATATGATATGTTGTTTGTATGCTGGACTTCGGTCGGATGCCGGGGCAGGCCCGATGCCGGGCGGGGCCCGATGCCAGATGCGGTCGGATGTCGGGCAAGCCGATGTCGGGCAGGGCCCGATGTAGTGGGCTAGGCCCAAGCTATATTTATGTTATTTGCATTATTGATGTGTTTATATGTATACCGTATTTCGGTCCGATGTCGGGCGGGGCCCGATGTAGCAGGCAAGGCCCAGTGTATGGTATGTGGTGGTATGTGGAGACTCACTAAGCTTCGTGCTTACAGTTTTCAGTTTTGGTTTTAGGTACTTCGGTTTTCAAAAGAGAAGCTCGGGATGATTGCAGTGCACACACCATTTGTTTAGCCTGGGATGTTTATACTCTGATATACTTTGACATGTGACTTTGATACATTGACAGTTGTTATGATATTTTGAGATACATGTCTTATGATTTTTATATGATGAGGATATATATGGTTTTATTAATGGTTTTAAAAAAGAAATTTTTGGACCGTATTTTTGGGATGTTTCAAGTTGGTATCAGAGCCTTGGTTTGAGGGATTCGGGCACACTCTCGGGTGTGTCTGAACTCAAACTAAGGACATGGTATGAAATTTTTCAAAAGAAAATCATTTTTACAAAAGAATTTTAAAAGAGAAAAGAACTTTGAAAAGAGAAAAAGGGTGTGGTGCATGCAATCAGCCAAGCTCAAGTAAGTACTCCCAAATTACCCATACAAGTTTATGTTATGATATGTTTATGAGAACTGCATGCTAGATTAGGACTAAGGATCTAGGAAGGATGTCTTATGTGCCTATTATATGTGTATCAGCTTTATGAGAATTGCATGCTAGTTTAGGACTAAGGATCTAGGAAGGATGCCTTATGTGCCTGTTATATGTATCTCAGCTTTACGAACCGCATGCTAGCACAGATTAGTCAGTGATGGCCTGAATGTGATATGCTTGATTATGTATACTCGATGCTCGAATGTTGCTTTCTTTGTGCTTTTAGGAGTTCTAGTTATCTCTTACTAACTAGTAAATGAATATATTAAGTTACATATTGCAAGGACTAAATAATTTCAGAAGGTTATGTCTAGCTCTATTGCGCAGCTCTTGTTTGAGTCCAACCGTTGTAGGGTAGGATCTCTCATTCGAAGAATTATCTAGTCTTAGTGATATGTAATAGTATTCACGAGCTAGTTAGGGGGAGATAGCAGGGACTTCTTATGAAGCTGATGGCGGAGAGTGGGATGGTGATTACCCTAGGGAAAGCCTAGGATGAGAGTAGCAGAGAGCAGTAGCAGTAGAAGGGACTTGGTGGAGTCAAGGCAGTTCTTGAGGAAAGTACGGATGGATGTGGAAGGTAGTATGGACCCGTACTACTGAAAGTAGAGGATTCGTACTCGAATCAAGGAAGGATGAGATGAACCCGGGAAACTTGTAGTGTGTGAGATCCCTCGAGTTATGATGAGTATTATGATGATTGTGATGGTATATTTCCGAGTACAATGACCCTACGTGGTAGACCAGATGGCAGTTCTGGTGCCAGCGAGGGATCAAGCTCGGACTCTGGAGCCGGGCAGCTCGATGATCAGATGAGAGAGTTCATTCCATCTGAGATTACACAAAGTATCATTGACTAGACTCCTGTGATTTTCAGTATGATCAAGGAGGGCATTTTAGAGATTTGTGATGAGAGGTTGAGTGCATTCTGCACTGAGATGGCAGCCATGATAGGGACGTGTACGTTGATGATTCGGGAGTTCAGAGCTTGTGAAGCTCCAGATAATCATGGGGCTAGGGACCCCATTGCTAGCAGCAGGTTATTGGCAGATGTCGCCAATATTTTCGTACCAGTCGTAGTCTCGAAAGGGGACAAGGACCGACTTGCTTCCTACCTTCTGAAGGACAGGGCACTTGATTGATGGGAAGAGGTTGGTAGTGAGTTGGGTGATGACGTGGTCGATGCTATGTCATGGGATGACTTTTCGACCAGATTCCGGGCAGAGTTTGCCCAGGCTAGTGAGGCGCGACAGTTGGCGCAAGAGTTGTTGGATCTCCTCCAGACTACAGAGACTGTGGCAGAGATCACTGCCAAGTATCGGGAGAGATCTTAGCTGGTACCGCAGTATGCATCAGATGAGGAAATGAATAAGGTAAGGTATCATGAAATAATGTAGAATGATAGCAGGGATATCGTGAGTATCTTGGGGTGCGAGACCCTGAATGATATGACTTCTAGAGCCCGAGAACGGGATGTTGACTTGGAGCACATTGGGAAGAGGGAACCAGATCAGTTGCTTATATTGAAGGGTCTCGGAAGGAGGCCCAAGATTTTAGATCAGGTTTTGAGAGGCCAACAGGGCCAGATTCAGTGTAACACGTGCGAGAAACTGCACGGTGGAGCCTTTCGTTCCAAGGGTTTGAGTAAGTGTAACTCTGGGTTTACCCTCTGTTGTGTTTGAATTATATTTTCAAGAGATGTCATATGCCAATTGCATACCGAGAATTATTAGTGGGTAGCGGAAGGTCATTTCCCTAATTGTGGATTCGGGAAGTATTCATCAGGTTCTTGGAAGTTGTGTGATCTTTTGGATTGGCTGGTATTGGAACACTAGCAATGGTAAGCGTTGGTTTCCAACAGATTGGTCATGCGATGGTAAGAAGAATTGAGAATCCTTCCAGTATTGTGTGTTGTAAGATGTTAGTTGAATCAAAGTGGGGGAGATTCGTCTAGGGATTCAGAAGCAGGAGCAGTTCTGAAAAAGGGATAAGTTTCGCATCCTTGTCAGGAAGAAAGACAGCCCAAGCAGCTGTCTGGAATGAGAGTAGTGTGAGTTGGAAGTTCGGAAAACTTGTCAATGATGAGATCGCGTTCTCAGACTGTTTGATAGCCGACTTCAGGGAATCAGGTTGGGGATTCCATTCAGGGCATGGGTTCAGTTTTGGATGTTAGGTCGTGTGTATGCTCGACGTTGGATGTGTTCGGATTAGTAATCAGCGATTGGGATAGTGTGGAAAGTATTGTAAGACTGCAGGATAGCCGTAGCATTCACTATCAGCCAGATAGTGTGGGAAGTGTTGTAAGTCTGCGGGTATAGCCGTAGCAATCACAAGGTTAGCAGATAGTGTGGGAAGTGTTGTAAGTCTGCGGGTGTAGCCGTAGCATTCACAAGGATAGCACATAGTGTGGGAAGTGTTGTAAGTCCGCGGGTGTAGCCATAGTATTCACAAGGTTAGCAGATAGTGTTAGAGTGTCGTAAGTCTGGGGGTGTAGCCGTAGCTTTCACTAGGCTAGTAGATAGCATGGGAGTGTTGTTAGGTCGCGGAAGGAACAATAGTACCCACCAGTTTGGGTGTAGCAGTGAGGGCGTTGCAAATCCACAGATTTGCTTATGGATTTCCCCACACGCATTAGACCTGGTTGAGCCAGTGATAAGACTGTAGGAACGCCACTACATTTATGAGATTAAAGAAGCAATGGACTGCTTAAGGCCGTTTGTGATATAAGGCTACCATTGGTCAGGTAGCAATCAATTTTAGCCTTGGATTTGGTAACGTCAGGACTCGACGTATGGACCCGATCGGTTGGATCAGGTTGTTGACAGAGCCATAGTGCCAAGATAACTAATGGCAACTATTGACAGACAAGGGTTTCATTCGGAAATCATATGGAGCGACCACGTGAGAGTCCTTTGGCTTCGCAACCGGGCCGGAACCCGGTATTTCAGATGACTGGTGAACGAATTGAGACTAGGGAGGTCTCGGTAGATTTTGGAAGGCAGCTAAGGCGCAGCATACTGTTTCAGACAGTTTAGTGTTTCAGGAAGTTCAGTGCTTCGGATAGTTTCAGTGTCTCAAGCAGTAATGGTATTTTGGGCTTTTATGTATGGTTAGAGTTACAGATAGCTTGGGTTATGCTAAGTCACTCACAGCGGGATTATCTGAGCCTTGGCCAAGTATAAGTGATATGCAGGGATAATTGGGTCAGTGATTTTGTTTTCTAGTGGGAACCTCGAGACTGCAGATTTCAGGATGAGTAAATGTGATAGATGCAAGGAATTCATTCACCTACGGATTTTAGGGCCTTGCGAAGGTTGGTCACGGTTACCCTAGGAAGGCTAGGGTGTGGCCATATTACTAGAGTGGTTTAGTGTATGAGGAATGGTAAGGAATGATTTCAAGGACGACATCTAATTTAAGTGGGGGAGAGTTGTAACACCCCGTTTATTTAATAAATAAATTAATGAATGTATAGTGGCCCTAAAATCAATAATTATATATCAAAGTGTAAGTTTCGAATTGGTTTCGTAAAGATTTTTAGAAGACAGGGGGTGTTTGGTATCATTAGGACCTAATACGAAAGGATTTATGGAAGCAGGGGCTAAAGAGTAAATTATGGACCTAGTTGAATAGGTTTTGTAGAGGGAGGGGAAGCATGGTAATTATTAGGACTTAAGTTTAAGGGTTTTTAGATGGCGGGGATTAAAAAGGTAAAATATGGACTGCATTTAAAAGAAAAGGGGAAAGGAGGGACTATATTTGCCATTATGGAAACTAGCTTAAGGTGACCGGGTATATAAACCCGTCACCCTTCTGGAACCCTAACCCTAAGAGGGAGCCGCAGCCGCCACTTTCACTCTATCAATATCCGGCGCCGCACCACCACCTCCGTTGAGGTCGCCCACCACCGAAGTTGTCGTGGTTTCACTCGTTCCGATCAGTCAAGCCGTCGTGGCGACAACCGTTTGTCACTCTCCAGCCGCTGCTTCCAGCTCTCTCGTTGCCACCTTGCACAACCGAAGCCACCACCACGAATCGGTGCATCGACTGTCGTTGTGAGCCGTTGCTGCTGCCATTTCCAGCCAACGAAAGTACCACCGAACTTCCTCCATTCTTCTTCTCGTTCTTCAGCCGCCACCGAAGATGGAATCCTCCAGCGCCGCAGTAGGGCTGCCGTTCCGCCGCTGCCGTCCCCCCAAGATTGAAGACCAACTGCGGTGCATGTTCCAGTTTGTGTATGTGTCCGTGTTTCAGTGGTTGGTGTGTGTTTGTTGGTCGGTGACCAAGAAGAACCACCATGGCGACCAACCATGGTGGCTGCCGTCGGTGATGCAACTGCTGCCGTCGCCATATGCCACCAGGTGGATGGCTGGGGTCGTTTTGCGAACAGATAGTAGGTTGGGTGTGGTTTCAATTGGCCAGAAAACTGAAAACAACCACCACCACCACCGTGAGGTGGTGGCTACCACCATGTGCCACCGCCGGCCACCACAAGGGTGACTATGTGTACGTGTGTATCTATTAGTGTGTGTGTTTATTTTTGGGTTAAAGCATTGTAAATTGTAATTAGCAAATAGTATAATAAAGAAAACTCATAACCACCACCGTGAGGTGGTGGATGCCGCCACCAGCCGTCGTGTTGGCTGGCGGTGTGCTTTGATTGCGTTTAGACCTCATTCTGGATGCTTGGACAAAGTGGGCCTAATGAAACCCTAGTAGGCCTAATGAAATCCTAATGGGCCTAAGGACTTAGCTTTTGGGCCTATTTGGGTTGTGAGGGGTTAGAAACCCTAATTATGGTTTAGAAAACCCTAATTTTAGGATATATGGATTATGGGTTGTCGGGACCCGCATTTTTAGATGACCGGATTGGGATTTGGATTAAGCCGACCACACTACATGATTGACCTAGTAGATTGATGGACTTAATGGATTAAGTCCTTAATTGGTTAAGTAAGAAACACTTAACCCTAATCGTCATTTTATGTGAAAACCCTAATTTCACTTGGGCCTTTCTATTGGGCTTTGGTGATTGGGCTACTGATGGTCCATCCAGGAACAAGCGTATGGACTAGAATATTTGGATTGGGCTTTAGGATAAGGCCTATTAAACAGGCTTGGGTCCAATTGGGAAAATTGGGCTATAGATGGGCCATAACTAGGCCTTGATGATTATGAGATATTGGACAATGGTAATTTCAAGTGTTGGACCAAGAATAAATGGTTGGGCCTTAAGGCAAGACCATGTAGAGGTTTGGGCCCAATTTGGAAAATTGAGCCATAGTTGGGCCTTGGTTCATTATTAGACTTATGGGCCTTTGGATTGGGCCTTGGGCTTGAATCAAGCTAAGATAGGGGTAAAGTAGTCTTTTACCCCAAGCATGGACTTAAGGATATGTGTTGGGGACCCAATTATTAATTGGGTGTTATTTTGATGTTGACAGATTCGGGAATCTGTCATCCAGCAGCTAGGGTTTTGTCCGCGGGACTTCAGCAATATGAGGTGAGTTTTCCTCCAGTAGGAACGGGTCGAAGGCACCAATGTCGGCCTGTTTATGTATGTTAGCATATTCCGGACTTAGGTCTGATGCCGGGGATAGCCCGATGTAGCTTAAATGTTCCAGACTTCGGTCCGATGCCGGGGCGGTCCCGAGAAGCATTTTTGTATGCTTGATGTCTTTGTGATTCTTGCATGTTATGTGTTATGCGTTCCGGGATTCGGTCCGATGCCGGGGCAAGCCCGATGAATGTTTAGCTTATATGTTATGTTTTATGTATGCCGCACTATGGTCTGATGCCGGGGCAAGCCTGAGGAATGTTTATATGCTTATGATATGTGTTTATGTTATATGATATGTTTTATATATGTCGGAATTCGGTCCGATGCCGGGGCAAGCCCGATACCGGGCGGAACCCGATGCCCGATGTGGTCGGATGTCGGGTGGGGCCCGATGACGGGCAAGCCGATGTCGAGGGGGGCCCGATGCAGTGGGCTAGGCCCAAGTTATGTTTATGTTATTTGTATTATTAATGTGTTTATATGTATACCGGATTTCAGTCTGATGTCGAGCGGGGCCCGATGTAGCGGGCAACGCCCGATGTATGGTATGTGGTAGTATGGGGAGACTCACTAAGCTTCGTGCTTACAGTTTTTATTTTTGGTTTTCAGGTACTGCGGTTTTCAAAAGAGGAGCTCGGGATGATTGCATTGAACACACCATTTGTTTAGCCTGGGATGTTTATACTCTGATATACTTTGACATGTGACTTTGATACATTGACAGTTGTTATGATATTTTTAGATATATGTCTTATGATTTTTATATGATGAGAATATATATGGTTTTATTAAAGGTTTTAAAAATGAAAATTTTGAAACGTATTTTTGGGATGCTTCAGTATTTGAAAAATCAGAATAAGTGAATATTATAGCATATGCAATTGATCCTATAACTAAAGCATATGAGACTCGATTCATTATGTCTGACATAAAGATTTGATATTTGTTCAGTCTCTTGATATAATATTTTCATACATCAAATCCCTATGTTGAATCATTTCAACATGATATTCATATATGTCTATGACTAAGTACTATTAAACTATACAATCTAAACCTTTAGATTTGAAAAGAAGTATGAGTGCCCTCTCCCTTAAGAGTACTATATCGAAACAATTCCAAACTTGCAATTTGCATAACAATTATGCTCCCACTACGAATAGTATTGTCAACATGTAATACTAACATAACAATTATGCTCCCACTAGCTTTGACATGTACTCAGGAATCAACTGGACTTCTAGAAATCAATACTCTTGACTTTCTTACTGAAGTACATATTTATGTTATGTGATGTTTCGATAAGTCTCCAACTAGACTTCTTAAGCTTTTACACCTTCATTGGATAGCATATATGTGTGTTTAAACCCTTTCAGAACTTATAGATATATATCCTGAAAGTTGAAACCATTCCTTGCCATTCCTCACAACTGAAAATATAAAGATGGATGACGTAATCATATTGTGAATTTGAGAATGAAATAAACACAACGAATATCCATATTGATCTTTATCAATTAGATTCTATCAACGAAAGTACTTCCTCATAATCATTCTGATGAATTAGAGCGAAAACTTTGCCACCTAGATTTTATGGTGCATACGTTCCCATCCATGTGAATTTATCATTTACAACCTACAATCATAGGACAAGGGTTAGGACAAAATTCAACTTTAGCTTTCCTTCATGGACTGAACTTCATTATTCTAAATTGCTTGCCCTCTAGTAGCACAAGGGCCTACCAGTGCTTCTATGTTGTTAGCAGCTCACCCATATTGATCAATATACTTTCACTGGCCAACAAGCTTTAGCTTTTTCAGTTAAATGAAAACATAGAACTCATAAGCATTTCCAACTCAACTTGAAGTGCACAGAAATAAGAATGTGTTAACCAAACTCGATAGGTTATAAACCTTAGGTCAGATGCTAGTGATAACTAAAAGGTTTATTGTCGATTCACTCTTGAAATTCTCAAAATCAATACGACTCTCACTGACTTCTTGACATATGAGTTTTTTCTCAATAACATTCCTTGACGAGCTAAAATAAATATTCAAAAGTTCGTGTGGATTCTCGACAAGAAAACACTTCATAGAATAGGTCTCAGTTTATCTTTTGTTTCTCGATTAACGAAAACATCACAACTCAAATTCTATATGTGATAGTGTAAGAAAACATTTTTACTCTACATTGTTCGAGGTGCTTTCAACCTTCCTAGTTTTGAAATGAGTTTTAAGATATGATTCAGAGTTACTAGTGCATGACTCTACAACTTGATTTGGAATGAAATACGACTCATCTCTTGATCGAAATATTTCCAACAATATTTGATTCCTCTTCTTGGTCATACAATTGCACGTCGATATTCCTCATATAAAAGTTCACAATGAACTGATCATATGACTACCATTATTACCATTGTCAATGTCTATGGAAACCTTGGAATTAGACCCAGTAAGTATATCTGCTTTAGATGTGCTCTTAAGCATTTTTGCTTCAGCAAGAATCAACAATTTGGTTAGATCAATTAGGGTCACGTCGATATTCCTCATATAAAAGTTCACAATGAACTGATCATATGACTTTGGAAGCGAAAGAAGAACAAAATCAATGGCTTGTTCCCTTGGGAAAACGACACTCATTTTATCCAACTTGTCAATGTGCGATTTCATTTTCAGAACATGTGCACACACAAAGTTTCAGTCTTGATGTCTACATGTCACTAAGGCTTGAGTAGATTCGCATCTTTCAACTTGAGGAAAACATGACGTTGCGAGAGTGACAAGAGGAGGTAGTGGAAGAGTTGAAGAGAGATGATGTCCAGTTCCATCTTTTCCTAAGGAAGGGAAAACAATTTCACCTTGACTTGAAATTAGAAGACCATCTCCAGAAGATTGAGAAAAACCATTTCCATAAGAATGAGGAAGATCATATCTATCTTCATAAGACGTCAAAAAAATGGGAGAAAATAGAACTCAAGTTAACTGATTTTAATCCTTAATTACTAACCCATAAATTTAAATTAAGGCTAGGATCCATATTTTCGATTCAAACTTTGAAGAGGGATGTCGTAATCAAATTCGTATCTATTTTAGATAAGTAAGGCTTTTACCAATTCCAATCTTATGAAACTCCTAGATCTTTTGAGATTCATTGAATCTTATCAATGACATGTTTAATCTCAGATTATGCTCTCACTTTTGTTACTAGGATGACGAGGATCACAAACGAGATGTGAATAACCATGTGAACCCGCTTAAAAACCTCGATGTCATTTATCATCTCACATTGATGTACCGGTTAACCACACACTCTCCAACAACAATGATAATTTTCATGATGGCAAACATAGCTCTTTATAGTCTCTATTAGTGTGTCGGTTAACCAAACACACTCCACCAACAAAATATAAAGCATAATGTGCGTTTTCATTGATTAGCATACCTTTCACATTTTTCCAAAAGTAACTAGAGTGAGATTTTAAAAGAAGGTTCTAGTACTTTTATATCATGATACTTTTAATGAGATTATGTCCTATCAAATCCGTTCGGCTAACAACCCTCCACCATACAAGGGAACAGTAGGTGAGAATGTATACCCAATGGCGGTCATTTTATAGGTCGCTTCCTTATACCATTCTTATAGTATAACTTCGTGAATGAGGCATAGTAGCGATTTGACTGACTTGTCTTCTACATATAGTAATTAACTTTTAATAATAATGAATATAAGGTATATTTTACAACCTTTTAAAATATGAGGTTCAAATATTAATTATTTAAATTAATCTTTTTAATTAATTAATATTAACCAGTTATGATTTATCTTTATGTTTTAATTAAACAATTAATTAAATTAATTAAATCATTATGGACTAAATAATTGTTTACAATTAATCAATTATAAAATAATTCATAATTAATCCTAATCCAAAACCCCCTATTTTTTTAAAATAGGGCTAGGGTTTATCACGTTTTAATTGTTCAAATTTTAAGGCTTCTAAAATAACAAATAAGGAAACAAGGTAAGCCCTAAAAGGGGCTCCTCAATTTTTGAAAAGTGTTATGGGAGGCTAGGGTTTTAAGAACCCTTAGCAAATTTCGAAAACCTATGGGTGGAGGCTAGGGTTTCAAGAACCCTAGCAGTTTTCGAAAAATGCATCCTTAGGGTTTAATTTCTATAAGCCCTAATTTTGATCTGTTCAACATTGTGCAAGATCAATTGAAAACAATGGCTCTAATCCACTGTTAGGGTTTATAGGCTACAAAATTATGTGGCAGGAATACTAAATCCTAAGTTCACATGCATCCTATTGAGGGCCTTGGGGTCCTATTTTTAATTTAGGTAATTTGCAAGTAAAGCAGAATCTGAATTGATTAAATGTAACACCCATAAAAATCACAAGAAATTTTAAACTTTTTAAAACCATCCCAAATTCACAAATTGTTTACAAACATAGTTTTCAAAACATTTTCAACATCAGAGTCTCCCAAAATCATAAGACAAAACATGAGGATGTGTACGGTCACGCCTTCGCCTTCCTGCGGACATCTGAAGTACCTAAAACATAACCCAAAACTGTAAGCCAACGCTTAATGAGATCCCCCACAGTACCAACACACAACAAAATAACATATATAATAACAACATGTCGGGTCCAATCAAGCATCGGGTTGGAATACCCCAGGCCCCTCAACCATATGGGTCCAGTCAACCATTGGGTTGGAATACCCCAGGCCCATCAACCATCGGGTTGGAATGTCAATATACAATGGGTCCTGTCATCCTCAGGATGGAATACCCGCAGGCCCATTCAATCATCAGGTTGGAATGCCCCCGGCCTGTTGGGTCACGCACAAAGCAGTAAAGCCTCAACCACCAACCAATATGTGCACATTTACAGATAAACATATAATCAGTCAGCAGACAACTAGACAGTTCTACAGATCACTAGCATAACATCATTATATCACATAACAAGATATTTAATCCAATGGGTCGGCCTTGGTGCCTTATGTTGGATTAGGTGTCTAAGCCCATAACTATATTTCGTATGTACTTGATTTGATTATGAGCATGGTCCTTTTGGGTTGCTTCACTCATGCAACTTGACAGGAAGACAAGTGGAGAGAGAGTAGGATTTATTATATGAATAATAAATTGGTACTCAAAATGATTTTATTAATATATTATAAGATTAATATATTATTTGGAAATCATATTATTAATTAGTAATTAACTAGAAATTAGTTTGATATTAATTTTTGGATTAATAGGAACTAATTAATAATGGAGGGACTGGTTTTGCAAATCATTGATAGTTACAAAACTGGGTTGTGGACTCCTTTTAGATGGGGTGGACGAAATCTATAGGAGGCCCTATAGAATTCCGTCCAAGGCCTCTAGAGTAGGAATCCATGGGCTGCTTGTGGCCTAAGCAAGGTCTTAGGGTTTCCTCCAGAAACCCTAGCAGCACACCCAACTATATAAACCCTCCAAGGCATGTGAAATTCGGCCCTATGCATTCCAAGAAGAACCCTGGTTGATTTCATCCTCTCTCCAAGTCATCCTTGTTGTATTGAGTGTTTGTAACTCCATTAGAGGTGCAACACTCGGGGCACTAAGCTTTCAAGAGTCAAGGAGTTCTTATTATTGCTACACAACAAGCAAGGTAACTTCATAACCCTAATTCCATTGTGAATTTTGATTATTGTATGCTAGATCTAGGGTTATTTCTTTGGTGTTCTTATTTACATGTTCAATAAAGAAAAACTAAGATCCAAAGAAATTAGGGTTGCATGTACACCATAGGATTGTTGTAGTGCTCAAAATCCATCACCTTAGACCCATTGGTACAGTGAGGAAAACTCACCTCAGAAACTGAACAAAAGCTGATGAGGTCCCCCATTCCGATTCTCAGCTCTCTAACCGACACATATTCCCACTAATGACCAAATTCCATCAAAATCCTAAAATACCCAAAATACCCTTAAGGTCAAACTTGGTCAAAGTCAAAGTCAACTGGTCAAACTTGGTCAATTGAGTCAACCCAAACTAGTCAACCCAACCGAGTCAACTCGACCAAGTCAACTCAGGGTGCGTACGCGGGGCGTACTCCGGAGGTACGTTGGGCGTACACGCAGCCTCGCAATTGACCACCATCCAGGTGGTTAACCTCGGACGCAGGGCGTATTCCGAGTACGCGGGGCGTACCCTCGCAAGTCGCAAACTCCATTAAGAGCTTAATGGCTTAAGCTCTTACGTCCATAGCTCAGATCCATGGCTAAAATCCTCCCAGGAGTCATAAAGTCTCCAACTTTATGTCCTAGCATGTCCAATAAGTGCTTCACACAAGGTCTTATTCCATTAAGACCTTCTAAATGTGCATGAAGCAAAAATAACCATATGGAACCCATTTTTATGACTTAAGGCCCCTACTAGGGTTTGAAAGGATGACTTGAAGGTCAAGAACATGCCATGTTCAAGATCTAACCTTTTGGGACCAAAAAGCTCCACAAATACATCCAAATATAAACCTACATACTATATGGATAAAGTTGCAAGCTTTTTACCTTAGAATGGTTGCAAATGATGTAGAAATCCCAGATCCAAGTGTTCCACTCCTTCAAGATGAGCTTGGCTTCCTTCCTTCTTCTTCTAAGGCACCAAAATACACACTCTAAGATTGAAACTTCTCCTCAAGGGTGAAACTAGGGTTGCAAAAACGTATGAGAGGGATGGAGGCAGATAAGGTGGATGTAATGAGGCCATAAGAGTGCTAATACGAGTCGTAAGCGATCACGCGACCCCTCTACATCAAAACTGCCCCCAAACTCGTGATCGACGCATCACAATAAACCACTAATTTCCCAACACCCTCCCGCAGGGTCAATATCGGAGCCATGTATAATCTCTGCCTCAGGGTCTCAAACTCTGCCTGCTGCTCAGGCCCCCAGTGAAATGTGACAGTCTTCTTCGTCAACCTAGTCAACGAAATTGCTATCTTCGAGAAATCATGGATGAATCTCCAATAGTAACCTTCTAAACCAAGGAAACTCTGAATCTCAGATGGAGACCTCGGAACCTCTCACTGCATCACGGCCTCAACCTTGGTTGGATTGACCAGAATATCATTCTGATTGACAAGGTGCCCCAGAAATTGCACCTCGCGCAATCAGAACTCAAACTTGGAGAACTTTACGAAAAGTCTCTCCTTCCTCAAAGTCTCCAGCACCTCCCTCAAGTTCCCCTTGGAATAGACCAAGATATCATCAATGAACACAATCATAGACCGTTGCAACATCGGCCTGCATACGCGGTTCATGAGATCCAGTTACGCGGCTGGAGCATTGGTGAGCCCATAAAGCATCACCACGAACTCGTAATGACCCTAGCGAATCCGGAAAGACGTTTTCTGAACATCCTCCTCTCTGACCCTCATCTGATGATAACCCGAACGCAAATCAATAATGGAAAACCAAGATGCACCCTGAAACTGGTCGAATAGATCATCAATCCTCGGGAGGCGATAACGGTTCTTCACCGTTAATTTGTTCAGTTCCCAGTAGTCAATGTACATACGATGAGACCCGTCGTTTTTCTTCACAAACAAGATCGGTGTTCCCCATGGAGAACTTCTTAGTCGAATGAATCCATTGTCTAAAAGCTCTTGCAGCTGTGTAGACAACTCCTGCATCTCCGGAGGAGCCAACCGATATGGTGCTTTGGCTATCGGAGCCGCACCCAGAACTAGATCAATCCTAAACTCCACTTGCCTCTCTGGAGGCAACCCGGGAAAATCTTCTAGAAACATATCCGGGTACTCTCGTACAATCGGCACATCATCAATGGTTGTCTTACCCTTATCCTGGGTATCCATCATATAGGAGGCGAATCTGGAACAACACTGATGAAGATAACGTCTGGCCCTCGCTGTTGAACACAAAATCGGCCCACGTTGAGCTCCCTCTCCCTGAACCAACAACTCTCCCCCACTTGGGGTCCGAATATGCACCAACTAATGCTCACAATCGATCACCGCCCTATTGGTGCTCAAGCAGTCCATACCCACGATAACCTTGTTTACGCACAAAGGAATGGGAACCATATCAATCAGATACTGCTTGCTGAACATCTGAAGAATACAACCTCGATGAACCCTTGCTACCCGTACAAATCGATCATCTACAATCTCGACGTCTAAAGGGCAATTCAACTCCCCTGGAGCTCCAGAAACCACTTGCTAAGCGAAATCGATACAAAGGATCGGGTAGCCCCGAATCAAACAATATCAATGCAGAAATACCATTCACGAGGAACGATCCTAAAATAAAACACATAAATATAAGCAAGCAATTCAATATAAATAAAGAGATAAGGAGAAGATACATACCCGTCACCACGTCAAGAGATGCACGAGCCTCCTCGGCTATCAGCTGAAAAACCCTCCTCCATACCACAGGCCCATCTGCCTTGCCCTGGCGGCCATCAGTGATCCGTAAAGTCGTAGGAGCGGGTGCTGCCACTGGTCCTGCTGTAGTCAAACTCAGACAATCTGCCTTCTTGTGGCCCCTCTGATTGCAATGGAATCAAATCAGATCTGATACTGGAGTGGTAGTGGTAGTAGTAGCAGTGTAATCCCTACTAATGTGACCCGCCCGGACGCACTTGAACCAGCCAAAACCACCCACCCTGAACGCCCCATTGTGCGTATTGTCGAACTTGCCACAGCGGCTCCAGCCCGGCGGACTTCTCAATCTAGAATCAAATACCTTGGGCCTCTTGCCCGAACTCCGTGAGACCTGAGCCTGATCCGACTTCCTCTTCCTCACCATCTCTAGATCTATCTCTCTTCTAACCCTCGCTATCATATCCTCCAACGTCCTGCAACTGGATCGGCTCATAAACTGCCGAGTATCACTCCTCAGCATCTCATGGTACCTCGCCTTCTTTATCTACTCATTTTCCACATACTACAGAACCAATAGTACCCTCTCACGAAACATCGCGGTGATCTTAGCCACCATCTTAGTAGTCTGGCGGAGATCCAAAAACTCTCTCACCAACTGTTTCACCTCGATAACTGGTGCAAACTTAATCCTAAATCTAGTCGTAAAATCATCCTATGGCATCGAATCAACAACATCATTACCAACTACGCGCCTAACCTCCTCTATAACGTCCCAAAAATATGACCCAAAATTTTTCATTTTTCAATCAATAAAAACAATATCCCAAAACATCATCATAAATCCCAAGTGGAACAACTGTATCAAAACATCATGAAATATCAGAGTTATCATGAAATGCGGAACAATATCGTGTGTGCACTGCAATCACCCCGAGCTCTTCCCTTTTGCACCAGAAGTACCTGAAACATAAACTGAAAACTATAAGCACGAAGCTTAGTTTCCCCTAAATACCACATACCACAGATATCAAACATATAATGGGCTCCACCCGATGAGTGTAACGGTCCTCGCCCTAACTCTCATAATGGACCCCTCCCACTGAGTATAATGGGCCCCATCCTAACTAGCATAACGGGCCCACCCACTGAGTATAACGGGTCTCGCCCTAACGCGCATAACGGGCCACGCCCAACATACAAAACATATAAGTGTAACCACGTAATAGCATTCAAAGTAACCATCGGGCCCCACCCAGTAAGCATACAAGCACATACACATGCAAGAGTCACACAGACATCTAACATCCTGACATAACCAATCATGGACTGACATTTATGCCTTAGACCCGCTAAACCCGGTGAGGAAACTCACCTCGAACTGCTGAATAACGCTGATAAATCTTTGGCTGCTGGTCCGACAAATCCTCGTGCTATTAATACCAATAACATCCAACTAATAATTGGATTCCAATCCATAACCATCCGATTAAACTAGGTTAAAAAGACCATTTTACCCTTTACCTAGCTTGGTCCAAGACCAAGGCCCAAACTAACTACACTAAAAGGCCCAATTCCAAAATGGTCACTCAAAGCCCAATTATGACCCAATTTTCCAAATTAGGGCCAATTCCTTTCGTGCGCCTTCATCTAATGAACCCAAAGTAAAACCATCAACCCAAAAATAAAAACTTGATGGCCCAACAAGACCCTAATCTCCTAAGGTCCAAACATGACCCAAAACCGATAAGCCCAATAAGCTGAAGCCCATTTGTTGAGTATGTGGGGCGTACTTAGGTCATACGCTTACTGTACACGCTCTGGGGCTAGTACGCGCAATGTACCAGCTTGTACGCCCAACGTACTCCCCAGTTGGTCATCTACATCAATTAAGCACTGTCACACCCCAAAACCGGAACGGCGGAAACGTTCTGGGGTGGAGGACGTCATGTACAGTATAAAAACAATGCATAATAGTAAAGACAAGCAACAACATCCATTGCATTAATATAATAATTATAATACAAGCGTGTTCTGAATAGTTTGTAAGACACCAAAATGTATAATCAAAATAAAGATGAGTCTTGTATGTGCTCCATCTTCTCAAAAGCTTCATCTGTACCTATCTACTGATGACCTGAGAATACAAGTTATTTTGAAAGAGTTTATCAGCATAAAGCTGGTGAGTTCATAAGTATTTAGTGTCATTGCTTGTATAAAAATGTTTGTAACAACTTAATGTAGTAACTGATTTCAAATGTTTGTAAATAGTATACTCCCTAGAAAATCCAATATTTTCCAGTAAAAATGTAGTCTTCTACCAAGACCCGATTGTTTGTGTATCTGTTCCTTATGTAGTATAAGATTTTTTCCTCAGTGAAACTATCATTATAAAAATATAGTTTATTTAAACGTGTATGTGACAAAATCACAGTGTAATGAAATACAGACTCCAGGTAGTACTAAATGTACAGTACACCTCGGGGAGTCTAAAGTAGTAACATGTAGACTCCAGGTGGTATTAAATGAACAATACGCCTCGAAAAGTCTATTTTTGCCTTTAATTCTTAATTGGTTAATTAAAGGTTTGAATGTGAACTCGTATGTAACCATGCTGATTGACGGATGAATAACGGATGACCCTCCAGGTCATATATAGTGAGGTAACATTTTGTCACCCCTTGGCCTTTCGGTTGGGACTGTAGCTAGCAGTCGGGATGTGGGAGTGTCTGTCCCGTATAGATCTATACACATAATGCCCGCTCTCCCTCCAGGAGACTCTGGTTACAAGGTGATAGCACAATAAAGTGTCGTATCGAGAAGTCGTATGTCACATTCTGTTTATAGTATTCAAATGTTTATATAGTATGTCATAGTGTAGTAATGTTTTCTCTGTACTAGTGTATAGTATGTTCTCTTGTATAGTGTATAGTATGTTCTCTTGTATAGTGTATAGCGTGTATTGACTCATAAATGTACTGGCTCTTGAATGTGCCGTTGTAATAGTAGTAGTGAGTAGTAAAACCTTAACTATACCTATTATAGTAAAATAGTAATGTGGTAGGTGTGCCTTTGCTACACAAAGGTAATGAACTGAAGTGAAAGCTTTTATATCCAACACATATATACATGGTATATAACTAAGATTTCAACGACATTCGGACAAATAACAGGATACCCTAAGTCCACAACCAAACAAGGAACATGAAATAAGGTGAGCTATCAGTCCTAAGTCCTTCAAGTCTTACTTATATAAATATATTAGTGTAGATATGAGTTTGAAAACAATGCAAGTTTAAAAGAGTTTTGGAAACAGTTTTAGTATTTAAAAGTTTAATAAAAGGTTTTAAAACGCTTGAAAACCATAATTTTGATAGTAACTTGAAAGTAGTAGTAAATCTTTCTGTTTGTTCTAGTCATTAATCACATGTGATTAAAGCAATAAATAGAATATTTCAACTTGTATTCCCCGCCCCCCATAAAAGCATTTAAAATCATTTCAAAGGTTGATTAAGGGGTATGAACTCACCTGTAGTGAGTGATTTTGGATGGAAGTGTCGGATAGGATGCTAAGTGTCAAGTGAGGACTTGAACACACACACGGATCCTATTTAACATGTAATGATACATATATGTATCCAGTTAGTCATTTAACAACCAATTTATCAAGTAAAGATACCCTAATACATGGATAACACTTTGATTCAAGTGCTAGGAGTACTAAAGGGTTGTATCTAAAGAGAGTATGGCCTCACATTGGAGTTTACTTCCCATTTGGTAATAATACATGAGTTTACGGTTTTTGGTCTTTTCCCCCATGAGTTTACGGCCGTAAACTCATGGTAATTTGTACCATTGTGTGTTTTAAGGTCTTATACCCCTCAAGGAAGTGATCTAGGTTTGTATCCAAGGCTTAGGAAGGGACTAGGGCTCAAAATGGCCCTTCATTGGAGTTTACGGTTCATAGACCACTCCCTTGGAGTTTACGGTAGTAAACCCATGAGTTTATGGCCATAAACTCATGGTAACTCCTACCATTTCGTGGTTTGGGGTTTTTAGCTCATGCATGCAAGGTTCTAGTCCCATATCCAAGTCCTAGAAGGTGTTGGTGGCACTTATACACCACTTGATGGTGTTTACGGTTCAAGGAGATGCCTTGACCGTAAACCCATGTGTTCTTGGGGGTTTTTGATGTTTGTCAATGGTTTAACAAGTATTCTAAGTAAGTAACTAGTTAGGAGGAGTGTACTTACTTATAGGAAGCTTGTAAGAGTGTTTAAGGCCCAAAAACACTAGTGTGTGTTCTTGGTGTTCTTGGTGTTTTGAAGAACACTTGAAGATCTATGAAAAAGACAAGATTTCATGGATGAAATCATGTATAACTACTAGATGAAGTGTTATAACAACAAAACAAGAGAAGAAACACTTACATTTTTGGAAGATTGGAAGAAATGTGTTATGATACTTGAGAGAAAAGTTGGGTGTTCTTGAGCTTGGAAGTGTAAAGTGAGGAAGTGGGGAGTAAACTCATGCCTTAAGCATGAGTTCAAGGTCAAGAGGAGTGTACGGCCCAAACTCCCCAAGTTTGACCGTAAACACCTTGTTATGGTGTTGAAGTGTTTATTTGTTACACATTTCCCCCTAGAAGATACTTCCTTTTATTTGTCCTTTTGACGAATTTTAAATAAAAACACCCAAACAGGATTTAAACCGGCCAAAAATGTACTGAAATGAATTTGACTAATATTTGCAGTGCTTGACTGTAGAGTTTATACAAATGAAAATTTCGGGTTGTCACATCATCCCCCCGTTAGAGGGAATTTCGTCCCGAAATTAGAGTTCAAGCAACTAAGTTATTACAATATATTTAAGTAAAAAGATGAGGATATTTAAGTTTCATTTGATCCTCGCGCTCCCAAGTGAACTCCGGTCCTCGCTTGGCGTTCCAGCGAACCTTCACGATTGGGATGCGGCTTTGTTTCGTTCGTTTGACGTCTTGGTCCATGACCTCTACAGGTTCTTCCACGAAGTTGAGGCTCTCGTCGATCTCGATCTCGTCGATTGGGATTACAAGGGTCTCGTCAGATAGGCACTTTTTCAAGTTTGAGACGTGGAAGGTAGGATGTACGTTACTAAGTTCGTGGGCTAGGTTGAGTTTGTATGCCACAGGGCCGATTCTAGCGAGAATCTCGAAAGGCCCTATGTATCTTGGATTTAGCGTTCCACGCTTTCCGAAGCGTATCAAGCCCTTCCAGGGTGAGACTTTCAAAAGGACTCGGTCTCCAACCTGGAATTCCAAAGGTTTCCTCCGTTTGTCTGCGTAGCTTTGCTTTCGGTCTCTAGAGGCTTTCAATCGTTCACGAATCTGAACGATCTTCTCTGTCGTTTCCCGAATGATCTCCGGACCTGTGAGAGTGCTGTCAGGAACTCGTCCTTTAGTTAACTGAGTGTCACCCACCTCAGCCCAGCACAGAGGGGATCTGCACTTCCGGCTATAGAGGGCTTCGAATGGAGCAGCCTTGATGCTCGTGTGATAACTGTTGTTGTAGGAGAATTCAACAAGGGGTAAGTGGGTATCCCACGCCTTCCCAAAGTCGATTACATAGGCTCGCAACATATTTTCCAAGGTTTGGATAGTTCTCTCACTTTGTCCGTCGGTCTGTGGATGGTAGGCTGTACTCATGTCCAACCTCGTTCCTATGGAGCTTTGTAATGACTGCCAGAATCTGGAAGTGAATCTACTATCTCTATCGGAGATAATAGACTTAGGAACAACATGCAGTCGTACGATCTCCCTAATGTAGGTTCTCGTGAGCTTCTCCATTTTGTTTGTTTCCTTGATGGGCAGGAAGTGTGCGGACTTGGTCAATTTGTCGACGATGACCCAAATGGTATCAAGCCCACCCGTTGTCTTAGGTAGCTTGGTTATGAAGTCCATAGCGATCCGCTCCCACTTCCACTCAGGTATCTCCGGTTGCTAAAGTAGACCTGATGGTTTCTGGTATTCGACCTTAACCTTTGCGCAAGTAAGGCATTTACTCACGAAGGTAGCAATCTCTGCTTTCATGTTAGGCCACCAGTATGACTTTTTAAGATCCAGATACATTTTATCTGAACCCAGGTGGACGGAATATCGAGTGTTGTGCGCTTCCTTCATGAACATGTCTCTGAAGCCACCGTCACCCTTGATTTCCAAGTTCTTATCCATTCCACGCAGGGATTCTCCCGCCACATTTTCAGGTTTTAAGGCTTCGAACTGAGCCTCCTTAATTTGTGCGGATAGATGCGAATGGATAGTCATAGTTAATGACTTGACTCTTCGACCAGAATATTCTTTCCGACTTAGGGCGTCTGCTACCACGTTGGCTTTACCCGGATGATAACGAATTTCGCATTCGTAGTCATTGAGTAGCTCGACCCACCGTCGTTGTCTCATATTGAGCTCCTTCTGGTTGAATATGTGTTGTAAGCTCTTGTGGTATGTAAAGATAGTGCTTTTTGTACCATACAGGTAGTGTCTCCAGATCTTCAGAGCAAATACAACTGATCCTAGCTCAAGATCGTGTGTGGTGTAGTTGACCTCGTGTGTCTTCAGCTGTCTTGAGGCGTAGGCGATGACCTTACCTCGTTGCATCATAACACAGGCGAGCCCCTGGTTGGATGCATCGCAGTATACCATGAAGTCTTCTATCCCTTTGGGGAGGGATAGTATCGGTGCGGTGCATAAGGCTCGCTTCAGCGTTTGGAACGCCTTCTCTTGTTTCTCTTCCCAGTCAAAGGCCACGCCTTTCTGGGTCAATGTTGTAAGGGGTTTCGCAATTCGAGAGAAGTTCTGAATGAACCTGCGGTAGTAGCCAGCGAGGCCTAGAAATTGATGAATTTCCGTAGGCGTCTTCGGTGCTGACCAGTTCTCGATGGCTTTAAATTTGGAAGGGTCCACGTGGATTCCTTCTTCGCTAACCACGTGTCCCAAGAATTCGACTCTTCGGATCAAAAATTCGCATTTAGAGAACTTCGCATAAAGCTTCTCTGATCGTAAGGTTCCTAGGACTTGTCGTAAATGATCGCTATGTTCCTCCTTACTTCGAGAGTAGATAAGTATGTCATCGATGAAAACGATGACGAACTGATCCAAGTAAGGACGGCATACCCTATTCATTAAGTCCATGAATAATGCGGGCGCATTGGTCAATCCCAAGGGCATCACTACGAACTCGTAGTGTCTGTAACGAGTTTGGAAGGCTGTCTTCGGAACATCCTCCTCAAGCACTCGTAACTGGTGATACCCGGATCTTAGATCAATCTTAGAAAAGTAGCTCGCCCCTTGCAGCTGGTCAAATAAATTGTCTATGCGAGGAAGAGGGTAACGATTCTTGACTGTAAGCTTGTTGAGCTCCCTGTAATCGATGTACATACGGAACGATCCGTCTTTCTTCTTTACGAACAAGACTGGTGCTCCCCAGGGTGAGAAGCTTGGTCTTATAAAGCGCTTGTTGAGCAGTTCGTTAAGTTGACCGAACAGTTCTTGCATCTCAGCAGGTGCTAGACGATAGGGCGATTTGGCTACGGGGGTCGCTCCTGGAATTAAGTCGATCCGGAACTCAACTTGACGTTGCGGGGGTAGCCCTGGGAGTTCTTCCGGAAAGACGTCGGGAAAATCGCGTACTACGGGGAGGTCTTTTAGGTCTTTCGTTTTCCGGTTGGTATCGACAACGTGCACCAGGAATGCATGATATTCCTTACGCAGGTACTTTTGGGCTTGAATACTCGAGATGATACGAAGGCTCGTACTGGGTTTGTCTCCGTAGATCAACAAGGTTTCGTTATTTGGTAGGTTCAGGCGGACTGCCTTTTCGAAGCACAGAATATCGGTACGATGGAGACTCAACCAGTCCATGCGCACAATGGCATCGAAACTCTTGATCGATATGGGTATGAGGTCGATTGGGAATGAATAGTTATCTAGCGTGAGGGTACAACCTATGTAAATTTCGTTAGAACTCTCTGTCTTTCCGTTAGCCATTTCTACGACGAATGTTTCTTTTAGTGTTTGCGGTGATTGTTTAAGTAAGTGTTTAAATTTTTGGTTTACGAAGCTCCTTTCTGCCCCACTATCGAATATGATACAAGCATAAGAGTTATCGAGAAGGAACGTACCTGTGACTACTGTGGGGTCTGCCACGGCTTCATTGTGGCCTATAGCAAGTAGTCTTCCTGCTCCTTCCGCATTCCCAGCTTTCGGACGGTTTCTTTTGAAGTGCCCTGTCTCGCCGCACCCGTAGCAGGCTTGACTCACTCCTATATCGGGTACCTGGGTGATGGGTTTGGGTTGTGTTCTGCAAAACCGGGCGGTATGGCCCTTACGGTCGCAGTTAGTGCAGTGCATTTCACGGCAGGGGCCGTTGTGATGGAAGGAGCACTTGGGTAGGCTCCCTGCATATGGTTTGGCTGGTACTGGGGCAGCAGGAGTAGTGGCAGCATGGACAGCCACAATCTGTTGGTTCTTGGAAGAGGGTTGATTTGATCCGCCCTTCTTCCGGTCCCAACGCTTCCTTTTGTTGTCGGTCGCGTTGGTTGGTGTTGGGGCAGTAGTTGTGGTCGTTATTGGGAAAGAAGGAACCTCATGATCGATGAGCCTTTGGGCCAATTCCTTGGCACTATCAAAGGTCACAGGGTGTGATGCTAGAACGTTCCCTCGATATGGGGGTACCAGAACCCAGATGTATCTTTCAATCTTTTTGTTTTCGGTGGGGACCATGTTAGGACATAGAGCCACCAGGTCGCAGAACCTGGCTGTATAAGCCACTATGTCGGAACCCTTCATTTTGAGGTTCCATAGTTCCTCCTCGAGCTTCTGAATTTCACCCCTCGGGCAGTACTCCCTTGTCATAAGGTCCTTTAGTGTATCCCAGCCCATGGTGTTGGCTGTTACCAGTGAGAGTGATTTGACATGGCCATTCCACCACGTCAGGGCCCTTTCAGTGAAGGTGCAAGCAGCGAACTTAATCTTGCTTCCTTCGGGGCATGAGCACATCTCGAAGATTGCTTCTGTTCTCTCGATCCATTGGGACAATGCAATGATCCCTCCGGTTCCGTTGAAGTAGGTTGGTTTGCAGCTGATGAAATCTTTATAGGTACACTCTCGTGCAGGCGGATGGATTTCACCATGGCTAGAGTTGGTGCCAGTCCCCGTTCCACTAACACCACCAGAGTTTACGTGGGCCATGGCGGAGGTCACAGCTGCCTGAAACATCACCGCATCGAACTGCGGAGGGGGTGGTGGTGGTGGAGTTTGATTTGCAGGTCTGCCCCTGGTCGGACGAGGACGAGGCGACATCTTTTACTGAAAGTGGATAGAGATGATGATAATAGTAAGAATTAATTGTAAGTATGATGAGAGTGTTTCATGGACTAAATCGCCATAGTCCAACTACCAGATAGAGTCATAACAATAGAGTAGGGAATCACAAAGGTAAAGACTTTCCCATAGATTAGATAACTGCCAATATTACTGGTATTAATGATGTAAAATGAGTTCGGGGAAAAATGACCTAACAGTAGGTCTTACATCAAACCATATAGAAAAATGTTGGCAGTTTAGAAGTCTAGTTGGAGTACTTTCAAAGTTAGGAATGTTTATAGATAGGTGGAACGGAGACACTGAAGAGTAGGGCTATTCCTTTAAGAAAAGAAAGGATGAGAAGATAATCTCCTACTGGCGACGGGCACCCCCTTGGGGGAACCCTTAAGTCACCCATGCTATCTACGCGAGAATGGGGAAAGAATAGTTAATAGACGTACTAATATAAGATAATTATAAGATGATCGTTATTAGTTAATTCAGTACTTGCATAGTGCATACTAATTACATGCAACCAAAGCAGGATAGACCTTCGAATAAGTGACCCTAACTCTAAATCTATAACCAAACAAGGAACATGAAATAAAGCAAAGATCAAGGATTCTAAGTCTATAGTGCCTTAGTCATATGTAACCTTAGAGTATCCACTTAGCAACTATTGCCCTACTAGTAACGACCTTTTTAGTTCTCACATACGTAATTTATAGTAACACAGAATACTCCTATAGTATTATGTTCTAATGTTCCCGTTGTAGTAGTGTTGGTAAGTTTTTAGACTTGTTGCAACACTACAATCATCCTTAGGCACATGCTAGTCACTCCTCAGAAAATATAGTTGACCAGGCTATATGTCCTTAGGTTTGACTATATGTCTCTAAGCCTAATTGTGATGTTCAACAATCATAATACTTTTGTTCTGTTCTAGTATGATACTGAACTTGGTATGAATAGATGTATATATACTTAGTTAAATATTTTATTATTTAAAAGTATAATTTCTTGTTCAAAGTGTTTTAATCCCGCTGTGTTTATAGTTTGTATATCTTTTATGGGTTGATATACTCAATTCACTATAAACAATGCTTTGATACCAATCTGTCACACCCCAAAACCGGAACGGCGGAAACGTTCTGGGGTGCAGGACGTCATGTACAGTATCATAACAATGCATAATAGTAAAGACAAGCAACAACATCCATTGCATTAATATAATAATTGTAATACAAGCGTGTTCTGAATAGTTTGTAAGACACCAAAATGTATAATCAAAATAAAGATGAGTCTTGTATGTGCTCCATCTTCTCAAAAGCTTCATCTGTACCTATCTACTGATGACCTGAGAATACAAGTTATTTTGAAAGAGTTTATCAGCATAAAGCTGGTGAGTTCATAAGTATTTAGTGTCATTGCTTGTATAAAAATGTTTGTAACAACTTAATGTAGTAACTAATTTCAAATGTTTGTAAATAGTATAATCCCTAGAAAATCCTATATTTTCCAGTAAAAATGTAGTCTTCTACCAAGACCCGATTGTTTGTGTATTTGTTCCTTATGTAGTGTAAGAGTTTTTCCTCAGTGAAACTATCATTATAAAAATATAGTTTATTTAAACGTGTATGTGACAAAATCACAGTGTAATGAAATACAGACTCCAGGTAGTACTAAATGTACAGTACACCTCGGGGAGTCTAAAGTAGTAACATGTAGACTCCAGGTGGTATTAAATGAACAATACGCCTCGAAAAGTCTATTTTTGCCTTTAATTCTTAATTGGTTAATTAAAGGTTTGAATGTGAACTCGTATGTAAGCATGTTGATCGATGGCTAAATAACGGATGACCCTCCAGGTCATATATAGTGAGGTAACATTTTGTCACCCCTTGGCCTTTCGGCTGGGACTGTAGCTAGCAGTCGGGATGTGGGAGTGTCTGTCCCGTATAGATCTATACACATAATGCCCGCTCTCCCTCCAGGAGACTCTGGTTACAAGGTGACAGCACAATAAAGTGTCGTATCGAGAAGTAGTATGTCACATTATGTTTATAGTATTCAAATGTTTATGTAGTATGTCATAGTGTAGTAATGTTTTCTCTGTACTAGTATATAGTATGTTCTCTTGTATAGTGTATAGTATGTTCTCTTGTATAGTGTATAACGTGTATTGACTCATAACTGTACTGGCTCTTGAATGTGTCGTTGTAATAGTAGTAGTGAGTAGTAAAACCTTAACTATACCTATTATAGTAAAATAGTAATGTGGTAGGTGTGCCTTTGCTACACAAAGGTAATGAACTGAAGTGAAAGCTTTTATATCCAACACATATATACATGGTATATAACTAAGATTTCAACGACATTCGGACAAATAACAGGATACCCTAAGTCCACAACCAAACAAGGAACATGAAATAAGGTGAGCTATCAGTCCTAAGTCCTTCAAGTCTTACTTATATAAATATATTAGTGTAGATATGAGTTTGAAAACAATGCAAGTTTAAAAGAGTTTTGGAAACAGTTTTAGTATTTAAAAGTTTAATAAAAGGTTTTAAAACGCTTGAAAACCATAATTTTGATAGTAACTTGAAAGTAGTAGTAAATCTTTCTGTTTGTTCTAGTCATTAATCACATGTGATTAAAGCAATAAATAGAATATTTCAACTTGTATTCCCCGCCCCCCATAAAAGCATTTAAAATCATTTCAAAGGTTGATTAAGGGGTATGAACTCACCTGTAGTGAGTGATTTTGGATGGAAGTGTCGGATAGGATGCTAAGTGTCAAGTGAGGACTTGAACACACACACGGATCCTATTTAACATGTAATGATACATATATGTATCCAGTTAGTCATTTAACAACCAATTTATCAAGTAAAGATACCCTAATACATGGATAACACTTTGATTCAAGTGCTAGGAGTACTAAAGGGTTGTATCTAAAGAGAGTATGGCCTCACATTGGAGTTTACTTCCCATTTGGTAATAATACATGAGTTTACGGTTTTTGGTCTTTTCCCCCATGAGTTTACGGCCGTAAACTCATGGTAATTTGTACCATTGTGTGTTTTAAGGTCTTATACCCCTCAAGGAAGTGATCTAGGTTTGTATCCAAGGCTTAGGAAGGGACTAGGGCTCAAAATGGCCCTTCATTGGAGTTTACGGTTCATGGACCACTCCCTTGGAGTTTACGGTAGTAAACCCATGAGTTTATGGCCATAAACTCATGGTAACTCCTACCATTTCGTGGTTTGGGGTTTTTAGCTCATGCATGCAAGGTTCTAGTCCCATATCCAAGTCCTAGAAGGTGTTGGTGGCACTTATACACCACTTGATGGTGTTTACGGTTCAAGGAGATGCCTTGACCGTAAACCCATGTGTTCTTGGGGGTTTTTGATGTTTGTCAATGGTTTAACAAGTATTCTAAGTAAGTAACTAGTTAGGAGGAGTGTACTTACTTATAGGAAGCTTGTAAGAGTGTTTAAGGCCCAAAAACACTAGTGTGTGTTCTTGGTGTTCTTGGTGTTTTGAAGAACACTTGAAGATCTATGAAAAAGACAAGATTTCATGGATGAAATCATGTATAACTACTAGATGAAGTGTTATAACAACAAAACAAGAGAAGAAACACTTACATTTTTGGAAGATTGGAAGAAATGTGTTATGATACTTGAGAGAAAAGTTGGGTGTTCTTAAGCTTGGAAGTGTAAAGTGAGGAAGTGGGGAGTAAACTCATGCCTTAAGCATGAGTTCAAGGTCAAGAGGAGTGTACGGCCCAAACTCCCCAAGTTTGACCGTAAACACCTTGTTATGGTGTTGAAGTGTTTATTTGTTACACATTTCCCCCTAGAAGATACTTCCTTTTATTTGTCCTTTTGACGAATTTTAAATAAAAACACCCAAACAGGATTTAAACCGGCCAAAAATGTACTGAAATGAATTTGACTAATATTTGCAGTGCTTGACTGTAGAGTTTATACAAATGAAAATTTCGGGTTGTCACATCATCCCCCCGTTAAAGGGAATTTCGTCCCGAAATTAGAGTTCAAGCAACTAAGTTATTACAATATAACTAAGTAAAAAGATGAGGATATTTAAGTTTCATTTGATCCTCGCGCTCCCAAGTGAACTCCAGTCCTCGCTTGGCGTTCCAGCGAACCTTCACGATTGGGATGCGGCTTTGTTTCGTTCGTTTGACGTCTTGGTCCATGACCTCTACAGGTTCTTCCACGAAGTTGAGGCTCTCGTCAATCTCGATCTCGTCGATTGGGATTACAAGGGTCTCGTCAGATAGGCACTTTTTCAAGTTTGAGACGTGGAAGGTAGGATGTACGTTACTAAGTTCGTGGGCTAGGTTGAGTTTGTATGCCACAGGGCCGATTCTAGCGAGAATCTCGAAAGGCCCTATGTATCTTGGATTTAGCGTTCCACGCTTTCCGAAGCGTATCAAGCCCTTCCAGGGTGAGACTTTCAAAAGGACTCGGTCTCCAACCTGGAATTCCAAAGGTTTCCTCCGTTTGTCTGCGTAGCTTTGCTTTCGGTCTCTAGAGGCTTTCAATCGTTCACGAATCTGAACGATCTTCTCTGTCGTTTCCCGAATGATCTCCGGACCTGTGAGAGTGCTGTCAGGAACTCGTCCTTTAGTTAACTGAGTGTCACCCACCTCAGCCCAGCACAGAGGGGATCTGCACTTCCGGCTATAGAGGGCTTCGAATGGAGCAGCCTTGATGCTCGTGTGATAACTGTTGTTGTAGGAGAATTCAACAAGGGGTAAGTGGGTATCCCACGCCTTCCCAAAGTCGATTACATAGGCTCGCAACATATTTTCCAAGGTTTGGATAGTTCTCTCACTTTGTCCGTCGGTCTGTGGATGGTAGGCTGTACTCATGTCCAACCTCGTTCCTATGGAGCTTTGTAATGACTGCCAGAATCTGGAAGTGAATCTACTATCTCTATCGGAGATAATAGACTTAGGAACAACATGCAGTCGTACGATCTCCCTAATGTAGGTTCTCGTGAGCTTCTCCATTTTGTTTGTTTCCTTGATGGGCAGGAAGTGTGCGGACTTGGTCAATTTGTCGACGATGACCCAAATGGTATCAAGCCCACCCGTTGTCTTAGGTAGCTTGGTTATGAAGTCCATAGCGATCCGCTCCCACTTCCACTCAGGTATCTCCGGTTGCTGAAGTAGACCTGATGGTTTCTGGTATTCGACCTTAACCTTTGCGCAAGTAAGGCATTTACTCACGACGGTAGCAATCTCTGCTTTCATGTTAGGCCACCAGTATGACTTTTTAAGATCCAGATACATTTTATCTGAACCCAGGTGGACGGAATATCGAGTGTTGTGTGCTTCCTTCATGAACATGTCTCTGAAGCCACCGTCACCCTTGATTTCCAAGTTCTTATCCATTCAACGTAGGGATTCTCCCGCCACATTTTCAGGTTTTAAGGCTTCGAACTGAGCCTCCTTAATTTGTGCGGATAGATGCGAATGGATAGTCATAGTTAATGACTTGACTCTTCGACCAGAATATTCTTTCCGACTTAGGGCGTCTGCTACCACGTTGGCTTTACCCGGATGATAACGAATTTCGCATTCGTAGTCATTGAGTAGCTCGACCCACCGTCGTTGTCTCATATTGAGCTCCTTCTGGTTGAATATGTGTTGTAAGCTCTTGTGGTATGTAAAGATAGTGCTTTTTGTACCATACAGGTAGTGTCTCCAGATCTTCAGAGCAAATACAACTGATCCTAGCTCAAGATCGTGTGTGGTGTAGTTGACCTCGTGTGTCTTCAGCTGTCTTGAGGCGTAGGCGATGACCTTACCTCGTTGCATCATAACACAGCCGAGCCCCTGGTTGGATGCATCGCAGTATACCACGAAGTCTTCTATCCCTTCGGGGAGGGATAGTATCGGTGCGGTGCATAAGGCTCGCTTCAGCGTTTGGAACGCCTTCTCTTGTTTCTCTTCCCAGTCAAAGGCCACGCCTTTCTGGGTCAATGTTGTAAGGGGTTTCGCAATTCGAGAGAAGTTCTGAATGAACCTGCGGTAGTAGCCAGCGAGGCCTAGAAATTGATGAATTTCCGTAGGCGTCTTCGGTGCTGACCAGTTCTCGATGGCTTTAAATTTGGAAGGGTCCACGTGGAATCCTTCTTCGCTAACCACGTGTCCCAAGAATTCGACTCTTCGGATCAAAAATTCGCATTTAGAGAACTTTGCATAAAGCTTCTCTGATCGTAAGGTTCCTAGGACTTGTCGTAAATGATCGCTATGTTCCTCCTTACTTCGAGAGTAGATAAGTATGTCATCGATGAAAACGATGACGAACTGATCCAAGTAAGGACGGCATACCCTATTCATTAAGTCCATGAATACTGCGGGCGCATTGGTCAATCCCAAGGGCATCACTACGAACTCGTAGTGTCTGTAACGAGTTTGGAAGGCTGTCTTCGGAACATCCTCCTCAAGCACTCGTAACTGGTGATACCCGGATCTTAGATCAATCTTAGAAAAGTAGCTCGCCCCTTGCAGCTGGTCAAATAAATCGTCTATGCGAGGAAGAGGGTAACGATTCTTGACTGTAAGCTTGTTGAGCTCCCTGTAATCGATGTACATACGGAACGATCCGTCTTTCTTCTTTACGAACAAGACTGGTGCTCCCCAGGGTGAGAAGCTTGGTCTTATAAAGCGCTTGTTGAGCAGTTCGTTAAGTTGACCGGACAGTTCTTGCATCTCAGCAGGTGCTAGACGATAGGGCGATTTGGCTACGGGGGTCGCTCCTGGAATTAAGTCGATCCGGAACTCAACTTGACGTTGCGGGGGTAGCCCTGGGAGTTCTTCCGGAAAGACGTCGGGAAAATCGCGTACTACGGGGAGGTCTTTTAGGTCTTTCGTTTTCCGGTTGGTATCGACAACGTGCACCAGGAATGCATGATATTCCTTACGCAGGTACTTTTGGGCTTGAATACTCGAGATGATACGAAGGCTCGTACTGGGTTTGTCTCCGTAGATCAACAAGGTTTCGTTATTTGGTAGGTTCAGGCGGACTGCCTTTTCGAAGCACAGAATATCGGTACGATGGAGACTCAACCAGTCCATGCGCACAATGGCATCGAAACTCTTGATCGATATGGGTATGAGGTCGATTGGGAATGAATAGTTATCTAGCGTGAGGGTACAACCTATGTAAATTTCGTTAGAACTCTCTGTCTTTCCGTTAGCCATTTCTACGACGAAGGTTTCTTTTAGTGTTTGCGGTGATTGTTTAAGTAAGTGTTTAAATTTTTGGTTTACGAAGCTCCTTTCTGCCCCACTATCGAATATGATACAAGCATAAGAGTTATCGAGAAGGAACGTACCTGTGACTACTGTGGGGTCTGCCACGGCTTCATTGTGGCCTATAGCAAGTAGTCTTCCTGCTCCTTCCGCATTCCCAGCTTTCGGACGGTTTCTTTTGAAGTGCCCTGTCTCGCCGCACCCGTAGCAGGCTTGACTCACTCCTGTATCGGGAACCTGGGTGATGGGTTTGGGTTGTGTTCTGCAAAACCGGGCGGTATGGCCCTTACGGTCGCAGTTAGTGCAGTGCATTTCACGGCAGGGGCCGTTGTGATGGAAGGAGCACTTGGGTAGGCTCCCTGCATACGGTTTGGCTGGTACTGGGGCAGCAGGAGTAGTGGCAGCATGGACAGCCACAATCTGTTGGTTCTTGGAAGAGGGTTGATTTGATCCGCCCTTCTTCCGGTCCCAACGCTTCCTTTTGTTGTCGGTCGCGTTGGTTGGTGTTGGGGCAGTAGTTGTGGTCGTTATTGGGAAAGAAGGAACCTCATGATCGATGAGCCTTTGGGCCAATTCCTTGGCACTATCAAAGGTCACAGGGTGTGATGCTAGAACGTTCCCTCGATATGGGGGTACCAGAACCCAGATGTATCTTTCAATCTTTTTGTTTTCGGTGGGGACCATGTTAGGACATAGAGCCACCAGGTCGCAGAACCTGGCTGTATAAGCCACTATGTCGGAACCCTTCATTTTGAGGTTCCACAGTTCCTCCTCGAGCTTCTGAATTTCACCCCTCGGGCAGTACTCCCTTGTCATAAGGTCCTTTAGTGTATCCCAGCCCATGGTGTTGGCTGTTACCAGTGAGAGTGATTTGACATGGCCATTCCACCACGTCAGGGCCCTTTCAGTGAAGGTGCAAGCAGCGAACTTAATCTTTCTTCCTTCGGGGCATGAGCACATCTCGAAGATTGCTTCTTTTCTCTCGATCCATTGGGACAATGCAATGATCCCTCCGGTTCCGTTGAAGTAGGTTGGTTTGCAGCTGATGAAATCTTTATAGGTACACTCTCGTGCAGGCGGATGGATTTCACCATGGCTAGAGTTGGTGCCAGTCCCCGTTCCACTAACACCACCAGAGTTTACGTGGGCCATGGCGGCGGTCACAGCTGCCTGAAACATCACCGCATCGAACTGCGGAGGGGGTGGTGGTGGTGGAGTTTGATTTGCAGGTCTGCCCCTGGTCGGACGAGGACGAGGCGACATCTTTTACTGAAAGTGGATAGAGATGATGATAATAGTAAGAATTAATTGTAAGTATGATGAGAGTGTTTCATGGACTAAATCGCCATAGTCCAACTACCAGATAGAGTCATAACAATAGAGTAGGGAATCACAAAGGTAAAGACTTTCCCATAGATTAGATAACTGCCAATATTACTGGTATTAATGATGTAAAATGAGTTCGGGGAAAAATGACCTAACAGTAGGTCTTACATCAAACCATATAGAAAAATGTTGGCAGTTTAGAAGTCTAGTTGGAGTACTTTCAAAGTTAGGAATGTTTATAGACAGGTGGAACGGAGACACTGAAGAGTAGGGCTATTCCTTTAAGAAAAGAAAGGATGAGAAGATAATCTCCTACTGGCGACGGGCACCCCCTTGGGGGAACCCTTAAGTCAGCCATGCTATCTACGCGAGAATGGGGAAAGAATAGTTAATAGACGTACTAATATAAGATAATTATAAGATGATCGTTATTAGTTAATTCAGTACTTGCATAGTGCATACTAATTACATGCAACCAAAGCAGGATAGACCTTCGAATAAGTGACCCTAACTCTAAATCTACAACCAAACAAGGAACATGAAATAAAGCAAAGATCAAGGATTCTAAGTCTATAGTGCCTTAGTCATATGTAACCTTAGAGTATCCACTTAGCAACTATTGCCCTACTAGTAACGACCTTTTTAGTTCTCACATACGTAATTTATAGTAACACAGAATACTCCTATAGTATTATGTTCTAATGTTCCCGTTGTAGTAGTGTTGGTAAGTTTTTAGACTTGTTGCAACACTACAATCATCCTTAGGCACATGCTAGTCACTCCTCAGAAAATATAGTTGACCAGGCTATATGCCCTTAGGTTTGACTATATGTCTCTAAGCCTAATTGTGATGTTCAACAATCATAATACTTTTGTTCTGTTCTAGTATGATACTGAACTTGGTATGAATAGATGTATATATACTTAGTTAAATATTTTATTATTTAAAAGTATAATTTCTTGTTCAAAGTGTTTTAATCCCGCTGTGTTTATAGTTTGTATATCTTTTATGGGTTGATATACTCAATTCACTATAAACAATGCTTTGATACCAATCTGTCACACCCCAAAACCGGAACGGCGGAAACGTTCTGGGGTGCAGGACGTCATGTACAGTATCATAACAATGCATAATAGTAAAGACAAGCAACAACATCCATTGCATTAATATAATAATTGTAATACAAGCGTGTTCTGAATAGTTTGTAAGACACCAAAATGTATAATCAAAATAAAGATGAGTCTTGTATGTGCTCCATCTTCTCAAAAGCTTCATCTGTACCTATCTACTGATGACCTGAGAATACAAGTTATTTTGAAAGAGTTTATCAGCATAAAGCTGGTGAGTTCATAAGTATTTAGTGTCATTGCTTGTATAAAAATGTTTGTAACAACTTAATGTAGTAACTAATTTCAAATGTTTGTAAATAGTATAATCCCTAGAAAATCCTATATTTTCCAGTAAAAATGTAGTCTTCTACCAAGACCCGATTGTTTGTGTATTTGTTCCTTATGTAGTGTAAGAGTTTTTCCTCAGTGCAACTATCATTATAAAAATATAGTTTATTTAAACGTGTATGTGACAAAATCACAGTGTAATGAAATACAGACTCCAGGTAGTACTAAATGTACAATACACCTCGGGGAGTCTAAAGTAGTAACATGTAGACTCCAGGTGGTATTAAATGAACAATACGCCTCGAAAAGTCTATTTTTGCCTTTAATTCTTAATTGGTTAATTAAAGGTTTGAATGTGAACTCGTATGTAAGCATGCTGATCGACGGCTAAATAACGGATGACCCTCCAGGTCATATATAGTGAGGTAACATTTTGTCACCCCTTGGCCTTTCGGCTGGGACTGTAGCTAGCAGTCGGGATGTGGGAGTGTCTGTCCCGTATAGATCTATACACATAATGCCCGCTCTCCCTCCAGGAGACTCTGGTTACAAGGTTACAGCACAATAAAGTGTCGTATCGAGAAGTAGTATGTCACATTATGTTTATAGTATTCAAATGTTTATGTAGTATGTCATAGTGTAGTAATGTTTTCTCTGTACTAGTGTATAGTATGTTCTCTTGTATAGTGTATAGTATGTTCTCTTGTATAGTGTATAACGTGTATTGACTCATAACTGTACTGGCTCTTGAATGTGTCGTTGTAATAGTAGTAGTGAGTAGTAAAACCTTAACTATACCTATTATAGTAAAACAGTAATGTGGTAGGTGTGCCTTTGCTACACAAAGGTAATGAACTGAAGTGAAAGCTTTTATATCCAACACATATATACATGGTATATAACTAAGATTTCAACGACATTCGGACAAATAACAGGATACCCTAAGTCCACAACCAAACAAGGAACATGAAATAAGGTGAGCTATCAGTCCTAAGTCCTTCAAGTCTTACTTATATAAATATATTAGTGTAGATATGAGTTTGAAAACAATGCAAGTTTAAAAGAGTTTTGGAAACAGTTTTAGTATTTAAAAGTTTAATAAAAGGTTTTAAAACGCTTGAAAACCATAATTTTGATAGTAACTTGAAAGTAGTAGTAAATCTTTCTGTTTGTTCTAGTCATTAATCACATGTGATTAAAGCAATAAATAGAATATTTCAACTTGTATTCCCCGCCCCCCATAAAAGCATTTAAAATCATTTCAAAGGTTGATTAAGGGGTATGAACTCACCTGTAGTGAGTGATTTTGGATGGAAGTGTCGGATAGGATGCTAAGTGTCAAGTGAGGACTTGAACACACACACGGATCCTATTTAACATGTAATGATACATATATGTATCCAGTTAGTCATTTAACAACCAATTTATCAAGTAAAGATACCCTAATACATGGATAACACTTTGATTCAAGTGCTAGGAGTACTAAAGGGTTGTATCTAAAGAGAGTATGGCCTCACATTGGAGTTTACTTCCCATTTGGTAATAATACATGAGTTTACGGTTTTTGGTCTTTTCCCCCATGAGTTTACGGCCGTAAACTCATGGTAATTTGTACCATTGTGTGTTTTAAGGTCTTATACCCCTCAAGGAAGTGATCTAGGTTTGTATCCAAGGCTTAGGAAGGGACTAGGGCTCAAAATAGCCCTTCATTGGAGTTTACGGTTCATGGACCACTCCCTTGGAGTTTACGGTAGTAAACCCATGAGTTTATGGCCATAAACTCATGGTAACTCCTACCATTTCGTGGTTTGGGGTTTTTAGCTCATGCATGCAAGGTTCTAGTCCCATATCCAAGTCCTAGAAGGTGTTGGTGGCACTTATACACCACTTGATGGTGTTTACGGTTCAAGGAGATGCCTTGACCGTAAACCCATGTGTTCTTGGGGGTTTTTGATGTTTGTCAATGGTTTAACAAGTATTCTAAGTAAGTAACTAGTTAGGAGGAGTGTACTTACTTATAGGAAGCTTGTAAGAGTTTTTAAGGCCCAAAAACACTAGTGTGTGTTCTTGGTGTTCTTGGTGTTTTGAAGAACACTTGAAGATCTATGAAAAAGACAAGATTTCATGGATGAAATCATGTATAACTACTAGATGAAGTGTTATAACAACAAAACAAGAGAAGAAACACTTACATTTTTGGAAGATTGGAAGAAATGTGTTATGATACTTGAGAGAAAAGTTGGGTGTTCTTGAGCTTGGAAGTGTAAAGTGAGGAAGTGGGGAGTAAACGCATGCCTTAAGCATGAGTTCAAGGTCAAGAGGAGTTTACGGCCCAAACTCCCCAAGTTTGGCCGTAAACACCTTGTTATGGTGTTGAAGTGTTTATTTGTTACACATTTCCCCCTAGAAGATACTTCCTTTTATTTGTCCTTTTGACGAATTTTAAATAAAAATACCCAAACAGACTTTAAATCGGCCAAAAATGTACTGAAATGAATTTGACTAATATTTGCAGTGCTTGACTGTAGAGTTTATACAAATGAAAATTTCGGGTTGTCACAAGCACTTAATCCATTCAGCCCCTATTCCATACTCTCATATCTTGTCCCAAAAGATGATTTATCATGTATAGTTGGCAACTTTACGTTCGTGCATGGCTTAATGGGGCTCTAGATCTCAAAAGAGCTTGACAAATTACTTAACACATGCATGAGTCCATAAACACCATAAAGTTTGCATTTTTATGCTTAAGGGACCCCTAATATGTCCAAATCTAAAAGGTTAAACTCCAAAAACGACCTTAGCTCACAAGGACCAACCAAAAGGGACCAAAATAGCCATAAACAAAGAAAAGAGTAAATCTGTATAAGGAGTTGAAAAGGTATGGACTTTATACCTCAAAAGCCACGAAATGAAGAAGCTAAATCTGGATCTTCAAGCACTTCTCCAAAGAATGAGTTTTCAATGTTCCCCCTCCACTTCAAGATTCACAAAAACACACCAAAATGCTTCGCAAGAGCTCAAGTACACCAAAACAAAGGCTAAGGGACGAAATTAGGGTTTGAAGATATGGAGGCTAGTCTAAAATAACCAATAGATGGGTTTAAGAAGCTTAAATAGGGCACAAACCCTAAAAATTAGGGTTTGTCCCAAGCCAGCGTACCAGCGTACGTGGTCGAGGCCTGCGATCAAGATCAAGCTAGTACGCGAAGCGTACTCATAGATTACGCCCTGCGTACTAGCCAAAAGGACCAATATGCAATAATTTTGTTATTCATGGGTAAAAGGGAACTTACAAGGTCCGAATGTTACATCCTCCCACTAGTCTCGGGCTCTGTCTTTCAGAAGACATGAATCAAGTCCGACCATTTTCCCCTCGGGACAACTGCTAGTGCAGAATGTGTTTGCAGTATCTGCTAACCATCTTGTGCTCGCTATCGGTTCCTTCTCCCCATGGTAGTCTGGAGCTCCACATGATCGGAATTCCCTAAAGGTCGATGAACGTGCCCCAATCAAGGCCACCATCTCAGAACGGAAGGAGCCCAAACACTCTTCCAACACCTCTATGATACCCTCCTTGATCGTACCAAAGATCACATGAGTCTGCTCAATAATACTGCAGGTAATCTCAGAAGATATGAACTCCTGCATTTGATCATCTAACCGGCCGACTCCAGAACCGGAGCCCAAGCCCTCACCAGCACCAGAATCACCAATCGGTCTACCTCGAAGAGTCACCATACTGAAAATAAACCATTCAAACCATCAGAATACGCATCAATGAATATCAGGAATTTCATACTCTACAAGCTTTTTGGTTTCATCGTAGATCTCCTTGACTCGAGTACAGATCCTCTGCTTCTAGTAGTGTGGGCCCATACTACCTTCCACATCTATCCGTACTCTCATCAACGATCTCTTTGAATCCTCCAAGTCACTTCTAATCCATACAAACAATCCTCCACAAGACAAGGCTCCCAACACTAAATCTCATCCTTGGTTTTCCTAGGGTAATCACCACGCCACTCTTCGCCATCAGCTGCAGAAAGAACTCCCACTAATTCACTCTAGCTAGCTCAGGAATACAATTACATATCACCAAAACTAGATAATTCTTCGAATGAGAGGTCTCACACTACAAAGGTTGGACTCAAACAAGAGCTGCGCAATAAAGTTAAAACCTAACCTTCTAAAATTATTTAGTCTCAATAATATTGATGTGAATTATGAACATTTGATTTGGCCTGCAGAATTAAAGAACACAAAGAACCTGGTGATTTGGGTGCTAAAAGATTCGATCATAGTAAATGAGTACAAAAAAGCTACTAGACTAGAACTTCATAAATATCTCACTTACTAGTCACTATGAATTACGTCTCTCAAGCACACCTCTAAAAGTGGTATGAAACCCACTATATATAGAGGTGTTTACATCTCTCTCTCTCTCTCTCTATCTCTCTCTCTCTCTCTATCTATCTATCTCTCATGTTACAAGGCTACACTACCACATGCAAGTGAGTCTACAAGAGTCAAACCATTACAAAGTCATACATGGATAAATTTGCACCCAAACATTCTCCTCCTCAAAGTTAGGAATGGATGACCCACTTCAATCTTCCAAAATTGAGCAACTTCATGAACCAAGCCTCAGGTGTGACACATGTAGAAATGAACTTCAAATATTCAATTCTTCAATGACCTTCCAATCCGGTTTCTAGAGTGTAAGAGCGAAACCGAGCATCGAAAGGCAATTAGGAGTATCCAAATCTCCACAAAATTACCCAACTTTGAGCATAAAAGTATACCCCAAAACTCTTCAATAAATCCAAACCCATCATGAACTGGGAAAACCCAAATCACTTCCGAATCTCCAATCAAATCATTTCATAAACTTCATTGCTCAATGTCACTTCGGTCTTCAAGTTCGCGTAATATGAAAAATTAAACTTTCGAATTCTCATATTTAATTCTCTCCCCCTTTTTTATAATCGAAAAATGATTATAAAACCAAAAAGGAATGAGAAAGCGCTGAAATTCGGAATTTTTCTATCCAAATCTCCCCCTTAACACATGCCATAAACGTTTAGCAAAAATCTGGAAAATCCAAAAAAATCTCAATTTTCGAATTCGTTTACGGACCGCCTTTGACGAATTTTCAAAAATTTGGGTAGAAATTGTCAATTTCAAAATTTTGCAGTGACCCGGTGCGCCTAAAACAGCCTAAGATACGGAACTTTACCCCAATTGCAAAATTGGGCATAAAGTGTCAATTCGCATTAACTGTAGGGACCAGTTCCGAAAATAATCCCATTTCTCAGAATTTTCAGCCCAATTTTGAAGTTGGGTAAATTCTGCCATTTCGCACAAACTCTAGGGATTCGAAACGAAAATTCAGGTTATAACATCATTTTTACCCCCATTTCAAAGTTGGATTATTTTTTCCACTTCGTTGAAATTCCAGGGGTGTAATTCGAAACTATATGTGTTCTTCCCAGTGTACCCGTCGACTATTGGACATCGAAGCTTGATATCCACCATCGACTTTGAAATTGAAATAGATCCTCGACATCGAACCATGTACAGAATAAACACTCGACATCGATACTCGACAAAGGATCCTCGACATCGAATTCGTGTAAGGACCCTCGACATCGAATCCGTCAATCCTTCGAAATCGAACCATCAATCCTTGACTCCAAAATCAAAAATCAACCCAATTTCGAACCAACAAAGTTCGATTCCTCTTTACTTGCAAATACGCCTTCGATTTCAGCCACTCAATCCTCGACCCTTGACCTTTAATCCACACATCTAAACTGTTCCAACCCAAGCAATTTCGATTACAAAACTGAGTTCGATCATCAGTTCTTCATCGAGATATCGACACAAAGTGAAGTCCAAATTGACCTACCCATAACAAAGCCTTCAAACCCAGTACCTAAAAATTCAATTCGACTCCAACACAGTACATACACATTGAAATCAAAGTTCATCTCCAATACCGTTCGATTCCAGTTCACATGTCAAAATTATCAATCACATATCGACATCCAAAACCTGATTTCAAAATCAATCAACCCAAGCAACAATCGTTCGACATCCAAGTAGTCAAGTTCGACCATGAAACTTAAGATGTGGAAATCGTGTATGATACATTCATCACTTCAGCCATGGAACATAATCGAACCAACATCGAATCAAAATAATCTTCAAATTCGTTTCCAATTTATCAAGAACATGAATTTTGACTTTTATGTTTGACTTTGCCATTAAAACAGAATCAAAAATCGCATCAGGAATCATACATCCATCACAGTCCAATTTGATATTAATGATCTCAGGTCAAAATCAACAAATCGACAAAGACTAAATCAACAATTTTCAGAACAATTTAAGATCAAAATTGATTCCATACGAGTTAAAATCGAAGAACATCTATTATACTTCACTGATTTCAAACATTAACTAAAACGATTCTAAACACATGATTAAGCAAGATAAGATCAACAGAAAAAGATGAAATAATGCCATAACACTTCATGAAAAATCTTGATTAAGATCTGAGACATAAGTCTCCGATGGTACAACTGGATATGCAAGCGTACATGTCGAACTATGAACAACGATGTTAGAGTAATCACAATTGACGACTTTTGAACTCAATAAAAGATATCGGACTAAAACAAATATAAATGGGCTTAAAGTGAACCGATGATGAACAATATTGGATTGCAATTTGGGCTCAAAATGAAGGAATTAATGTTTTAGGTTTAATATGGATCGATAAACAGTAAAATTGATTGTTTGGGCTTCGAAATATGAAGTAACAAACAAAAAAATATGATTGAACTTTAAAAAAAATTGGATCAACAGTGGGGTTTGAAACGAAATAAATCCAACGAATCAAAATGATCAAAAAAATTCAAGAACGCAAGCACGAATCAAAGAGATTTAGAGAGATCATCGAGAGACTTACCATAAACGTTCCAATTGTGTTGAATGTAGCCAAACCGATAACCGTTTCTTCAAAAAATCGCTTTGATCTTCGAAGACCAGCTCTGATACCAATTGATGTGAATTATGAGCATTTAATTTGGCATGCAGAATCAAGGAACACAGAGAACATGGTGATTTGGGTGCTAAAATATGTATTCGATCATAGTAAATGTGTACAAAAAATGTACTAGACTAGAACTTCATCAATACCTCACTCACTAGTCACTATGAACTACATCTCTCAAGCACACCTCTAAAAGTGGTATGAAACCCACGATATATAGAGGTGTTTACATCTCTCTCTCTCTCTTTCTCTCTCACTCTCTATCTATCTATCTCTCATGTCACAAGGATATACTACCACATGCAAGTGGGTCTACAGGAGTCAAACCATTACAAAGTCATACATGGATAACTTTGCACCGCAAAAAATATGTAACTTAACATATTCATTTACTAGTTAGTTGAAGCTAATGGGAACTCCTAAAAGCACAAAGCAAGCAGCATTCAAACATTGAGTAATTGGAATCAGACATAACCCTAACAGGCCATCTTATTACTGGCTTTTCGGTATTAGCATGCAAGTCTACAAGCTCATACAGTAGGCATACAAAGGCATCTCTCCTATCATTCTATCATGCAAACACTAAGCATATCCTTAGCCCTACCTAGCATGCGATTTACAGATTCACAAATAAAAGCATATTATATAACATGTATGGGTATTTTGGGAAAACTTACTTGAGCTCGGTCGATTGCATGCACCACACCTTTTTCTTGTATTAGAAACCCTTTTTATAAAACATTTCCTTTTTGAAATTTTTTACCAAAATCCTCAGTTTTAGTTCAGAAACACCCAAGAGTGTGTCCAAATCCCTCAAACCAAGGCTCTGTGATATTTGCATATTTAGCCATATATTTAGTATAGATTTTTATCAATTATTAGCTAATTATTTGCATATTATGGACAAAAGGTACTTAATAATGTTTGAATTATATTTTCAGTCCAGAAGTCGTGCTCGGAAGCAAAAGGAAGCAGGAGTCATGAACGAAAGCTCGGGAATGGAAGAAAGAAGAAAAAGGCTTAAATCTGAAGCTACTCGGCGAGTAGGGTCGTCTACTCGACGAGTAGCCCCTGTTTTGAGAAAATTATAAATAGACTTCACAAACCCGAATTGAGGACTCTCTGGCTTTTTGGAGAACTTACTTGGCGACTAAGGAACTTGCTGGAGATCAGAAGAACGTGTGAAGAACCCTAATCCTTCATTCTTAAGAGATTGAGGCACTTTAGGTTTAATTTTCCACTTACTTTTGAATTGAATTATGTTAGGATTATTTGAATTTGTTTTTAAGCTTTCATACACTGAAATCATGAACTAATTTCGTTAGTTTCTGTTTGGGGAAGACAAATTTGCTCCTATGGTTTAATTTACTCTTTTGATTAATTGTTAGTTGGTGATATTGTTAAATTAAGCTTGTTAAAGACCCTTATGCATTAACTACAACTATTTTCTGTTAATTGCTAAGTGATTAAGCTGAATGAACATCTCTTAATTGCTTATCTCATATAAATTATGTGAACACAATACTATATGCCTAGGAATAATGAACATGAAACTAGGATTAACTAGAGAATGGGTAAATTAATGTGTGAGCTTCTATGATACACCATCAACAAGAGACTAATTGAATCACCAAACTTAATTAGCTAGCTACAAGTCTTATTTAACCCGAATAATCAACGTAGGAAATCTATTAGTTTAATCAACTGGCCATTGTTTGAATTAGTATGTTTTCTAAGGATTAGTAATAGCGAATGCGAATCTAATCACTAGATTCGGTAACCAATAACAATTAATCTATTATATTATCATAAAAATTAACCATAGGAGTAAATGAGTTGAACCTAAACAGAAACCCTTTTTGATCATTGAATTTAGTTGTTTTTACGTGTTTTCAGCTTTTAATTGAGTAGTTAAGTTTTAGTTAAGTTTCTAGTCTTGTAAAACTAGAGAAACTCCTATTTTCTATTACTTGTTTTTAGTTAATTCTAGTTTTTAGTTTAAATTTTCCGTTTCCTGAGTTCGATACCCTATTTATTTAACTACACCACAATTGACAAATCCACTGCCTTTGTGTGTCAATTTTATAATTAAAAGTGGGATTAAAACCAGTTGAATTTACACACATCAAGTTTTTGGCGCCGTTGCTGGGGAACGGTTCAAAAATTAGCACTAATTTCTAGTTTTATCGATCCTTTGTGTGAGATTTATCTTGCACAAGGTTATTTTTAGGTAATTTAGTTATTAGGATTAGTTTTCATAGTTTTCTGTTTTAGAAATTTAATTAGATTTTGTTCTGTTTCTGCCTTGAACTCGCCGAGTGCAATCGACGCTACTCGGCGAGTCCAGCGCTGTTTCACAGTTTTTATTTTTATTTTCTTTTTGTTCTTTTTACGCGTTTTTCTTACTTTGGTTGCAGTTGTTACATGACCCGAGGATCCAATACATCTTTGGTTCCTCCACTTGAAGACCCGGAGTCCGCTCTAAGAAAGAACAAAGGAAAAGCCGTTGGAGAATCCGCCTCTTCAAAGAACTCACCTTTGAAGAATCTCAAATCCGTTTTTAGCAAGAAAAAGAGTAGAAAATCAGGAGCATCCAGCACCTCTTCCTTGGCAAACGAAGACCCAATCAAGGAAGACATCGTGAACGAGTCTGAAAGAGAAGAAAGCGAATTTGAAGAAGGTAGCGATCTAGAAGGTGACTTTGACAACACCATGGCAAACATCGATGAAGTTCCCATGGGCGAATGGAAGAAGAGGATACAAGATGATACCGGCCCGGGACTTGTGCAACCCGCAATTCCCGCGACTGCCACTTTTGAGCTTAAGGGTCACATACTTGCTCAACTCAAGGAGATCCCCTTCTACGGAAAACACCACGAAGATGCCTATAAACACTTGGATGAAGTCAATGATGTGGCTGATTATTTTAATGTTCCAAATGTGCCTCGGGAAACCCAGCTGCTTCGTATGCTTCCAGTGACATTCAAAGGTGCTGCAAAGGATTGGCTCAAGTCACTCCCTCCCGGATCCATCACTAAATGGGCTAAGATGAAGGAAGAATTTATTGACTAGTTTTGCCCACCTTCGAAAATAGCCAAGTTGAAGAAGGCTATTGCCAACTTTGAACAACAACCTGGAGAGTCCCTTTATGAGGCATGGGAGAGTTACAAAAGTCTACTAAGGAATTGCCCACATCATGATCTTAATAGCCAACAAGAAGTCTCCATTTTCTATGATGGAGTCAATGTAACAACTAGGCAGCTCCTTGACTCGCAAGCACCCCTCACAAAGAAGGCACCCCCGGTGATCAAAGAACTAATTGAAGAATTCTCTAAGCATTCTAGAGAATACCACAATCCAAGGAATGATATGACCAAGGGATCGGCCTATGCAGCTTCTGAAGATTTGTCGGCAGTTATGGCAATGTTGAAAACCATGGATAGGAGGATGGATAAAATGGATCAAACAATCCATGTTATTCGGGTAGGATGTGAGAATTGCAATGGGCCTCATCTAACTAGAGATTGTGATTTGGACGAGAACGGGAATAAGAAAGTGCAAGTATGCTATTCTAGTGGTGATAGATTTGATGACGATTGGCGAAAACCTAAGAAAGACTGGCTCCCTTATGATGAGTACAAAAAAGCGAGGGGGGAGAAATTTAGACAAAAGGCAAGGGGTTTTTACCAAAAGGAGGAGCCGGTACAAGAAAAGAAACCAAATCTAGAAGAAATGCTCACTAAATTTGTAGCTGCATCCGAAAAAAGACACAATGACCACGATGCTGCAATACAAGATACAAGAACAATATTAAGGAATCAGCAAGCATCCATTCACAACATTGAGAAGCAGCTGGGGCAACTTGCCCAACAAATGAATCAAAGAGCACCGGGAGAACTTCCTAGTAACACCGAAAACATTCCAAAAGGCGCACATATAAACATTGTCACAACTAGGAGTGGGAAGATTATAACCCCTCTGGCCCTTATTCAAAACGAAGACCCGAAGCTGGTACAAGAGAAGGAGGCAGAAGGTAAGAACCAAAATCAGACCCAGCTGAACCCAGACCCTACTCGCCGAGTCAACGATATGGACTTGACGAGTCCGACATCTGATCAGAAAAATACACCTCCTGTTAAGCAATATCAGCCTCCACTGCCATATCCAGCCCGAGCTAGACAAGAGAAGAATGAAGAAGACTACCAGAAGTTTCTAGAACACATAAAGGCTCTTCAAATTAATTTACCATTCATAGAAGCGGTTGCTCAAATGCCAAAATACGCCAAATTTCTCAAGGATCTTCTAACTAATAGAAGGAAGATGGAAGAAGTGAAGAAGGTGGTCCTAAACGAGAACTGCTCAGCTGCTATGTTAAACAAACTTCCTAAGAAGAAAGGAGATCCGGGAAGTTTAACATTGCCCTGCCAATTTGGAAACTTGGCCACCATTTACGCACTAGCTGATTCAGGGGCAAGTGTAAATCTCATGCCTTACTCGTTTTTCAAAAAGTTAGATCTCCCCGAGCCAAGACCCATTCGTATGGCAATCCACCTAGCAAACAAGACAGTTACATTTCCTAGAGGAATTTGTGAAGATCTTTTGGTAAAGGTGGACAAGTTCGTGTTCCCCGCGGACTTTATAGTTCTAAACATGGAAGCGGATCCCCAAGTCCCGATCATATTAGGAAGACCTTTTCTTAATACGGCAAGTGCTATCGTCGACATGCGAGATTCTAAACTTACCCTTCGGGTAGGAGATGAATCAGTCACATTTGGAGTTGATCAAGCCATGAAGCATGCAAGGAGTAGTGATGACACGGCATTTTCAATTGACATGTTGGAAGAATTGTTGGAAGATTGGAAAGAAGAAAAACCAAGCAAGTCCACCGTCTCATTTGAAGAAGAGTTTGATGCTGAAAGGGACCTGATGGAGTTAGAAAGACTGCTCGAGGAAGCTGAGTATGACGATCTGATCAGAAGTGCAGGAAGACCGACTCGCCGAGTAGCCTCGATCGACTTGGCGAGTCCAATCGAAGAAACTCGAACAGTCGCGAATATTACACCGCACTCGACGAGTCTCCTTACTGGACTCGACGTGTTCAGCATTCAGAACACAAAAACTGAGCTCAAGGCACTACCAGATCACTTGGAGTACGCATTTCTTGAAGATGGCCAGCAAAAACCTGTAATTATAGCTGCTGATTTGGCCGAACATGAGAAGAAGAGCCTTGTGGGTGTACTAAAGAAGAGGCAAGGTGCTATAGCATGGAAGATAACCGACATAAAGGGAATTAGTCCGGCCTATTGTTCCCACAAAATCAACTTAGAATATGGATCAAAAGCTGTAGTACAAAACCAAAGAAGACTCAACCCGAATATGCAAGAAGTTGTGAAAAAGGAGGTGGTGAAATTACTACATTCCGGAATCATTTATTCAATCTCCGATTGCCCATGGGTGAGTCCGGTCCAAGTGGTTCCAAAGAAAGGAGGCATGACGGTAGTGGCTAATGAAAACAACGAATTAATTCCAACAAGGACGGTAACCGGGTGGCGAGTTTGCATCGACTATAGGAAGCTAAATGGGGCCACATGCAAGGATCACTTTCCATTACCTTTTATCGATCAAATGCTTGAGAGGCTTTCCGGTCATCTTTATTATTGTTTTCTCGATGGGTTTTCGGGGTACTTTCAAATTCCAATCGACCCACAAGACCAAGAGAAGACCACTTTTACATGCCCGAGTGGAACATTTGCATATAGACGCATGCCTTTTGGGTTATGCAACGCACCAGCTACTTTCCAAAGGTGCATGATGGCTATCTTTCATGACATGGTCGAAAAGTTTATGGAGGTTTTTATGGATGACTTCTCGGTTTTTGGGTCCTCTTTTGAAGATTGCTTGTCCAACTTGGATCTAATGCTAGCAAGATGTGAGAAGACCAACCTTGTTCTCAATTGGGAGAAGTGTCATTTTATGGTGAAGGAAGGCATTGTGTTGGGTCACAAGATCTCAAAGAAGGGGATAGAGGTGGATAGAGCAAAGGTTGATACGATAGCCAATTTACCACCTCCATCAAATGTCAAGGGAGTAAGAAGCTTTCTAGGCCATGCGGGATTTTATCGCCGATTTATTAAAGATTTTTCAAAGATTGCTAGGCCCTTGACTCAATTACTCTTGAAGGACGCCCCATTTGATTTTTCCAAGGAATGTCATGAGGCATTTCATTTGCTAAAGGAAAAATTAACCACTACTCCTATCATGATAGCACCAAATTGGAATTTTCCTTTCGAGCTAATGTGTGATGCTAGTGATTATGTTGTGGGTGCTGTTTTAGGGCAAAGGGTTGATAAACATTTTCAACCAATCTACTACGCAAGCAAGACATTGAATCCCACCCAAGAGAACTACACTACTACCGAGAAGGAGCTGTTAGCGGTGGTATACGCTTTTGACAAGTTCTGGCCATACTTAGTCTTATCCAAGACAATCGTTTTTACCGATCACTCCGCGTTGAAGTATCTATTTGCCAAGCAAGATGCGAAGCCCAGATTGATACGTTGGGTCCTACTTCTACAAGAGTTTGATATCGAAGTACGCGATAAAAAGGGGATGGAAAACGTAGTTGCCGATCATTTATCAAGACTAGAGAACCCACTTTTGGAGAAGCTAGAAGAAGATAAAATTGGAGATGATTTTCCCGATGAGTATATCTTGGTAGTAGCGGGAGAAGTGCCATGGTTTGCGGATATAGCAAATTACTTAGCAACTAAATACATCCCAAAAGATTTGACTCGCCAACAAAAGAAGAAATTCTTTTCGGAAATTAAATACTACTTTTGGGACGAGCCATACCTTTTCCGAAGCTGCGCGAATGGAATGATAAGAAGATGTGTATTCGGGAAGGAAAGTCAAGAAATTTTGGCACATTGCCATAGTGGACCCACCGGAGGACATCATGGAGCACATTACACCGCGAAGAAGATTTTTGATATTGGGTTCTATTGGCCTACAATTTTCAAGGATGCTGCTCAATATGTCAAGGAATGTGACTCATGCCAAAGAGCAGGAAATATATCATCCCGAAATGAAATGCCCCAACATAGCATCCAAGTTTGTGAAATATTTGATGTGTGGGGGATTGACTTCATGGGACCCTTTCCCGTTTCTAAAGGAAATAAATACATCTTGGTGGCGGTTGATTACGTATCTAAATGGGCGGAAGCACAAGCATTACCCACTAATGATGCTCGGGTGGTGGTACGATTTTTAAAGAAATTATTCTCACGATTTGGAGTTCCTAAAGCTCTCATTAGTGACCGGGGCACTCATTTTTCCAATGATCAATTAGCTAAGGTGTTGCAAAAATATGGTGTTCACCATAGATTTTCAACATCCTATCATCCTCAAACGAGTGGCCAAACCGAAGTAACGAATAGGGCGTTGAAGAGAATACTAGAAAGATCGGTTGGAAGTAATAGAAAAGAGTGGTCGGATAAGCTTGATGATGCACTTTGGGCTTTCCAGACAGCTTTTAAGACACCTATTGGTACTACACCATATAGGCTAGTCTATGGAAAAAATTGTCATTTACCGGTTGAAATAGAGCACAAGGCTTATTGGGCATTGAAGGTGTGCAACTTTGATCTGGCTAAACTTAGAACTAACCAGTTGATGCAAATGCATGCCTTGGAAGAACTTAGGAATGAAGCTTACACTAGTTCCTTAATCTACAAAGAAAAGACCAAGAGTTGGCATGATAGAAGATTGAAAGGTAATAAAGACTTTAGAGAAGGACAAAAGGTGTTACTCTTCAATTCAAGGCTCAAACTATTTCTGGGAAAGCTTAAGACACGATGGGATGGTCCATTTATAGTAAAGAAAATCTTTCCACATGGAGCTATTGAGCTACTATCAAGAGATGGAACTCCTTTCAAGGTTAATGGTCATAGGGTGAAAAAATATGAAGAAGGAATTCCAAGGAATGAAGAACTTCAAGAAGGGCTGCTACTGGAAGGGATTACAGAAACGTAGAGCGGGAAGGAGTCCAGCTAATGACTCCTTAAAAAGAAGCGCTTCAGGGAGGCAACCCGCGTTTAGAGTTTGCTTTCTTTTCTTCTCTATTTTTTTTCGTTTTTTTTTATTTTGCTTAGGATTTGTTTTTTATCAATCTTCTTCTATGTTCAAAATGATTGATTGAGGGCTAGCAATGCTCAAGTGTGGGGTGGCATACATTTCATTTTACAAAATCAAATTTTTCACAGAATGAAAAACTCGACGAGTCTCTAAGGCTACTCGACGAGCCCATTTCAGAAATCCCGAAAAAACGCTGAATCAGGCATCTACTCGCCGAGTAGGTCTGCCTACTCGACGAGTACATATATTTACACGAAAAAAAATTATTTTTATTACATTCTGTAAAAGAGGGTTTTTTACCCTAATTTGCAAACACTCAGCCATTCAAACGAGCCGCCTCCCCATACTCGACGTGCAAACACTCTCAAGCATCCATCTTGATTTTTCTCTTCTTCTGCAAAATCAACCAACAAGGTAACAACTTTAGCTCTTAATCCTTTACAAGTTTCGATCTTTGGGGTAATAACACCTTTAATTTCTGGAAAATCCCGTTTTTGGGAAGACTTAGATTTTAGGGTTTTGATTTTTGACAAATTAGGACGTTTTAGACGTAAATTTTTACATTCATAGACTCCTGGGACATTCCGAAGCAAACCCCTGAAACAATTTATGGATTTGACCGGTTAATTTCATCAAAACGAATTTTGACTCGAGCAGTTCGTCCTACTCGCCGAGTAGTTCGTGGACTCGGCGAGTGCATGTTGCTGATGCCCAGTATTTTGCCATTTTTAATACTTTAGGTATTTTGTTTGTGGTCTTCTTGTTTCTTTGCTGTGCAGGAACCATGTCTAGGAGAGGACAAAGCTCACGAGGAGGCGGTTATGGGGACATCCCATGGTTGACTTTTCCAAGCATCACCAACAAGTCTTCACTCACACGAACAAAAAACAAGTTGGAGGCTTTGAGGCGGAAGGAAATTTATGTTCCTAATGAGTTAGACTGGTCATGGATGGGGAAAGCTGGGCTGGAAGAAGCACTAAGCCATTATTTGGTCAAGTCTTGTGAAATTAATGGGGTACAAATAATCTGTGACGGGTGGAGTCAATTGTTTAAGCTGCAAGAGCCAGTATATCAAGAGCTTTGCTGGGAATTCTTTGCTACCATCTCTTTCCGTGGTGGTGATGACTACTATAGTCCAAACATTATTTCATTCTGCCTTGGAGGAGAGTTTCGCCAGTGTAGTATGGCATAGCTGGCATGGAGGCTGGGAATTTATGATCAGAATGAGATCATGTCTGAGACTTTTGAGTCATTTTTGGAGCAATGCCACAAAGACTTGCCCGAGGGTGTTGTTGCCTCTACTTGGTGGAACATAATTGCCAACCAAGTCTACATCCCTTCATCCGCTCAAGAGGGGATGATCCGATCCCCGATTCATCACCTAATACATCGTCTGATCGCAAGCTCTATAAACATGCGAAAGGATGACGATAAAGTCCCCACTCTAGACATCTTCTACATGTGGAGTATTATTATTCCTAATGTATTTTGCAATTTGCCATATTGCATGGCAAAATACTTGGCTGAGGGGGCAGTGAAAGAGCGGGTGACTTTAAAAATCAATGGCGGCATGTTTGTGACAAGGCTTGCAAGAACCTATGGTATTTTGGACCGGCAAGAGGCACTAGCATTGACTATGATTCCTAGTCCTCCTTTCACCACAACTTTATTTAGGAGGGTTAGGATCATTGAGGATTATGGAGGGGGCCATGTTAGCATTCCAAATGATGATGAACCGTTGGTGTCGGAAGAACCGGGAAGGAGGGTAAGGCGAAGGAGAGAGCGGGTTCCACGAGACCCACCGGTTATTCCGGTGGATGAGGAGCTACCGATGAATTGGTATAATGTTGAGCAGCGAAGGTACCAAGACGATCTCGGCCGGGGCGTGAACTATGTCAATGAGTCATTTACTTATTTATTTGAGCAAATGCATTTTGCGCCAAGGCCCGGGCCCGGATTCCCGTATGTGCCCAGTTGGGATGAAAGGGTGCAAGCGAGAAGAAACCAAGCGGGTGGAAGTGGAGCCGGAGGAGATGAAGACGATGAGGAGGATTGATGTTTTTTTTCATATGTTTAAGACTATTTATTTTTCTTTGTTTTGGTTGATGAACTTGTAGGATGTTTAAGTAGGAAATTGTTTTCTTTTATCACTTTGTGGTTGTTTTCTTTTCAGATTGAAGGATTGGATGCATGCAAGAGTCTCAATTGTCAAGGTTAGAGTGAGGATCGGGTCTAGATGAGAATGTGCATAAGTTTAGGGTCGATTTCGTTATCAAGGACGGTCTTAGAGTTTTATTTGTGGAAGAAAAATGAAGAAAACACTGAGTTATCATACCCATCCATATCAGAAACGGAACCCAAAAGCAGCATGTTTTTATTTTTCACTCAGCGATGGACTCGCCGAGTGCACATTCCCTACTCGACGAGTCCGAGTCCAATTCCATGATTTTCTGTTGGATACGTTGTTGCTCGTCGTGTTTCCGTATAGACTCGACGAGTCTATCACTTTTTCATGCTCAAGGCTTATATTCTGCTCATATTCACTACGGGTTTCGCCCTTATTCCTTAGAGTTTCATTTCTGAAGATTTCCGAGTATCTTTCCTGCATTTTTGGAGCTTTTCCACACAAGCTATGACACCCACGACATGGATGAGCTGTTCCCATGTCTAAAGTCAGCTGAACATGGAGCTTTACATGAAGCAGATCGACCTCGCCACTACTACCCCAGGGGAGTTTGTTCCAATTCTCTCTCTATGTTTTTATTATTATTCTTTATCATGCATAATATGCAATGGGGACATTGCATAAATTAAGTGTGGGGTAGGGGGTTGGTTACATTAGTTTACATTAGTTAGAATTTTATTTAGATTTTGAAAATTTTGAAATTTTTGCATTAAAATTGCTAGGACTTAATTTAGAAAATTTGGTAAAAAGCAATTAGGAATCATGCTAGCGTTATGTTTGATGATTGCATGAAGACCCAAATGTTTAGTTGAGCCTATACACGTTCTAGTGCATTTGTGGCCTCCTTTATTCTAGTGAAATCATGGGACAAAAACACAACCTCGCTTAGTTTGAGGGATGCAATATGTTTAGCATCGTATACCAGAAATGTATCCAGGAAAATTTTTATCTTTAATCAATAAAGGTTGAAGTTGAGCGCCCCTGCTTAAGCATGTAGGTTTGAGTGAAAAAAAAAAAAGAAGTGAGTTACATGAGAGAATTACAAGAAAAGTTTGAATAAATTTTGGAGCAGTTAAAGTAAATATCAAAAGGTCAAAATTCCAAAAGTTCAAAAGTTGAAGATACCAAAACTTAAATCAAACAAGGTGAAGAATTCAAAGAAATTAAAGTTCAAATTATCAAGAAAGTGAAGAATTCCAAAAAGCTCCATAGTGGTATTGAAAATTGTAATTTTTAGAATATGTATGCTTGGGTTGCTCAACCAAAAACACCTTGAGACTAGGAGGTTTTCTGCGGATGGATTCGGAGGGATGCATAAAATGAGGATTGTTCAAAAAAAAATGGGCGAGTGTTTATGAGGATTGTGAGTATTTAGGATGAGGGGGGTCGTTTAGGAAAAATTTAGACACAAATGCATGCGTTGCGGTCTTGGCATAATGGCTGGGTTTGATTCGGATTGTCTTATGTGATATTAGTGTGTTAAAATTCACTTTTGCTTGGGGGCAAGCAAAAGTCAAGTGTGGGGTATTTTGATATTTGCATATTTAGCCATATATTTAGTATAGATTTTTATCAATTATTAGCTAATTATTTGCATATTAAGGACAAAAGGTACTTAATAATGTTTGAATTATATTTTCAGTCCAGAAGCCTTGCTCGGAAGCAAAAGGAAGCAGGAGTCATGAACGAAAGCTCGGGAATGGAAGAAAGAAGAAAAAGGCTTAAATTTGAAGCTACTCGGCGAGTAGGGTCGTCTACTCGACGAGTAGACACGAAGGTTAGCGAAGAAATACGAGAAGTCCTTGCCGCATACGGATTCAACAAATGGACTCGTCGAGTCAGTTATCTACTCGACGAGTAGCCCCTGTTTTGAGAAAATTATAAATAGACTTCACAAACCCGAATTGAGGACTCTCTGGCTTTTTGGAGAACTTACTTGGCGACTAAGGAACTTGCTGGAGATCAGAAGAACGTGTGAAGAACCCCAATCCTTCATTCTTAAGAGATTAAGGCACTTTAGGTTTAATTTTCCACTTACTTTTGAATTGAATTATGTTAGGATTATTTGAATTTGTTTTTAAGCTTTCATACACTGAAATCATGAACTAATTTCGTTAGTTTCTGTTTGGGGAAGACAAATTTGCTCCTATGGTTTAATTTAATCTTTTGATTAATTGTTAGTTGGTGATATTGTTAAATTAAGCTTGTTAAAGACCCTTATGCATTAACTACAACTATTTTCTGTTAATTGCTAAGTGATTAAGCTACATGAACATCTCTTAATTGCTTATCTCATATAAATTATGTGAACACAATACTATATGCCTAGGAATAATGAACATGAAACTAGGATTAACTAGAGAATGAGTAAATTAATGTGTGAGCTTGTATGATACACCATCAACAAGAGGTTAATTGAATCACCAAACTTAATTAGCTAGCTACAAGTCTTATTTAACCCGAATAATCAACCTAGGAAATCTATTAGTTTAATCAACTGGCCATTGTTTGAATTAGTATGTTTTCTAAGGATTAGTAATAGCGAATGCGAATCTAATCACTAGAGTCGGTAACCAATAACAATTAATCTATTATATTATCATAAAAATTAACCATAGGAGTAAATGAGTTGAACCTAAACAGAAACCCTTTTTGATCATTGAATTTAGTTGTTTTTACGTGTTTTCAGCTTTTAATTGAGTAGTTAAGTTTTAGTTAAGTTTCTAGTCTTGTAAAACTAGAGAAACCCCTATTTTCTATTACTTGTTTTTAGTTAATTCTAGTTTTTAGTTTTAATTTTCCGTTCCCTGAGTTCGATACCCTATTTATTTGACTACACCACAATTGACAGGTCTACTGCCTTTGTGTGTCAATTTTATAATTAAAAGTAGGATTAAAACTAGTTGGATTTACACACATCACTCTGATACTAACTTGTAACGTCCCAAAAATAAGACCAAAACTTTCATTTTTAAATTAATAAACGGTAATCCCAAAACATCACCATAAAATCCGAAGTGGAACAAAGTGTATCAATACATCATAAAATATCAGAGTAAATCACAAAATGCGGAATAAGGTGGTGTGTGCTCTACAATCATCCTGGGCCCTCCCCCTTTAAACCAGAAGTACCTGAAACACAAACTGAAAACCATAAGCACAAAGCTTAGTGAGTTCCCTAAAATACCACATACCATACATATCAAACATATATTGGGCCCCGCCCGTCATCGGGCCCCACTCGGTATACAGATCTGTCACTTATCGGGCCCCACCCGTTATACATATAAGAATATAAACATAATAACACATACACATGCAATAATCACAAAGATAAATAGCATACAAAATGGTCATCGGGCCCCGCCCGACATTGGGGCTTGCCCGGTAACATATAAACACATAACACATGCAAGAGTCACACAGACAACTAGCTTACTAAACATACAATCCATGGGTCGGCATTAGTGCCTTCGAATCTCTAAACATAGTGAGGAGACTCACCTCAAACTGCTGGATCACTTAGATAAATCTTTGCCTGCTGATCTGACAAATCCCCGCACTATCAATACCAATAACATCCAATTAATAATTGGATCCCAATCTATAACCATTCTAATCAATTGGGCCCAAAACCATCATGGGACTAAAATCCAAAGAGTCCAAGATACTATCCAAAAGCCCAAATTAGAAGTCTAATGCCCCAACAAGGCCCAAATGAGGAAAAACCAACCTATGGCCCAAACCAAGAATGTAAACCCAAAAAGCCTATCTGCTGAGTACGCGGGGCGTACTCAGCTTGTACGCTTAGCGTACACCTTCTTGGGCTAGTACGCGCAGTGTACTAGCTTGGTACGCCCAACGTACTCCCAATATAGCCACCCCACTCCATTAAGCACTTAATCCATTGAGACTTCAAGCCAAACTCTCAGATTTTATTCTATAAGACCACTTATCACGTAAAGTTCGAAACTTTACACACATGCATGGCTTAATGGGGTTTAAGAGCTCAGAAAGAGCTTAACAAAGGTCTTAACACATATATGGTTCAAGATACACCATAAAGCTTGCATTTTTATGAACTTGGGGACAGAAAGGAGATAATATCTAACATCCATAGCCTCTAGAGTATATCAAAAGCTCTCATTTAATATAAGGGACTCAAAAGATGCCTAAATGATCCAAAAACTATATGTAGCATAGAAGAGCACAAAGGTGTAAGATTTTTACCTCAAAAATCTTGCAAATGATGAGCTAACCCCGGATCTTCAAGCTCAAGACACCTCTCCAAGTGATCCTCTTCTTCTTCTCCTTCAAAAACCACCAACAAACACTCTTTAAGGCTCAAAACTCACAAAATCACACTAGGGTTTGGGTTTCAGGACAAAGGAAGGTGGATTTCGGCTAAACATGGCCAAATGAGGCTATTATAAGGTTTAAGTAGGGTGCAACCAAAAAAAATTAGGGTTTTACTCAGGCTCACGTACGCCCAACATACGTGGATGGGATTCGCGATCAAGACCTCGGGCTAGTATGCTAAGCGTACCACCTAGTAATCCCCGCGTACTAGCTAAAAAACCAAAATGCAAAGTTTTAGATAAAGAGGGTTAAAAGTGAAACTTACCAAACTTGAGTGTTACAAAAATAAGTCATCTTGTGTTGTCCATCGACTATTCTTTCTCGTTTGCACAAATTTTCTTTTACTATTGCTTGGTTTCTCTTGCACCGGATGTGGTTGAAATTTTGGTATATACGAGTAAAATGACATTTGAAAATTTGGTGGACCAAAACCGAAACTGGAGGCATTTGAAAACTAGGATTCATCATTAGATTATTGTATACTGACATACGAGGACTTGTGTCTTGAGTATTATCACTAGGGATATAAGATGAATCTTCGGGGAAATTAAAAAGTGGATTAAATTGAGGCTTTGACGGATCCGTATTATGGAATTAAACGAGTGTGTATTGTAGACATGTATGGGTATACATGTATATATATTATAGCTAAATGGTTAAAATTTGGGTATGTGTGCCATAGATAAGTTATTATAAAATTATATGAATAATAAGATACTATTTCTCTTTTATATAGTAGTGTGTGCCATGAGCAAAACAACAAATATTTAGGCACCTATCTTCCTACGTAGAACCAAGAGCTACAAAACGAAATGTCATCTTCTTTGACATTGATACTCAAGTTATGTATTACCCCCTTTAACTTTTATACACCTTTTAAAATAGACCATTTCTTTTTTTTTCGTCACAAAAACGTTTTGACATGTCTAATTCTTCTTCTTTATTTTCACCTGTAAATGTTGTTCAATGGTTTACTAATGATTCATACTCCAAGTTTATGAATTAATATATTGAATTACAAAAGCAATAACTACAGGATGACGCTTATTCATTAAACACTAAAAAAAAGCAATATATTGAAAGGAATCATGAAGATGGATCTGAACGTCTATATAAAGATTATTTTGTTGAGCGTCCGAACGAACTATAACGAAGATTTATTCAAAGTAATAGAGATTGCACAGGTAGACAAAGTCTATCATGTACTCAGAAATGCACTGTCGCGATGCATATGTTGGCGTATGGTGTAACTGCAGATGTCGTTGATGAATATCTACGTATTGTGGAAACCACCACAGTAAAATGTGTCAAGAAATTTGTAATCTATCATTAGTGTGTTTGGGTACGAATACTTGTGAAGACCAACTATTGAATACCTTTAGTGGTTACTTCATGTTGGACAACAACGAGGGTTTCTAGGTATGTTAGGTAGTATTGATTGTATACATTGGGAACGGAAATGTTGTCCAGTTGCATGTCATGGGCAATATGCTAGGGGAGATCATACAAGTCCAACAATAATGTAAGAAGTTGTTGCGCCACAAGATTTGTGGATATGACATGTTTTTTTGGTCTTCTAGGTACATTAAATGACATTAATGTGTTAGACTGTTCTATTTTTCACGATGTGTTAGAAGGGAGAGCACCAAAGGTTAACTTCCAAGTGAATGGTAACAATTACAATTTAGGTTACTACCTCATAGATGGAATTTATCCTAATTGGGCTACTATTATAAAATCAATACCATTACCTCAAGGACCGAAACATGTACTATTTGCAAAGAAACAAGCGGCAGCTAGGAAAGATGTTAAAAGAGCGTTTGGCCTATTACAAGCAAGGTTTGCTATTATTAGTGGACCATCGTGTATGTGATGCAAGGAAATAATTGGAGAAATAAGAAGAGCATGTGTCATAATGCACAATATGATTGTGGAAGATGAATGTAATTCATATATTCGTCAATTTGATTATACAAATAATGATGTTAATTTTAATATAGTTAGGCCTGAAATTTCCCGAAGTCGTCTTCCCTTGTATGAAATGTATCTTCGAAGTCGTGCAAAAATTCGTAACAGATCCATAAATCACCAACTACAAGCGGATTTGATTGAAGAGATTTGGAGACGAAGAAAATGAGGATTAATGTTGTAATATTCGTTTTGTAATTTATGTTTTTGCAACGTCTTAATATTTAAATAATTAATAAAGTAAAATAAATTTAATATTTATTATTATTTTGTTATTTTATTTTAAAAAATATTATTTTAATTATAATAATAAAATTTATGTTTATTTATTATTGAGTAAATATTAATACTTAATATTATATATATATATATATATATATATATATATATATATATATATATATATATATATATATATATAAAGTAATTGTTAACGTGACAATGAAGACCATTTTAAAAAGACGAGTGTTATTGTATTAATTGTAAAGCTAATGTGACTGATATGAGTATTAATTGTAAAGCTAATGTGACACAATTAAAAGATTAATGACATTGTAGTGATATGAATGACCTGATATAACCATTTGCAAGGCAATAAAATAATTATAAAGCCATGTCATTCAATAGTGTTTGAATTATTAGAGGACCCATATGGCCTTTCGAGGGACTCTCAAAATGCCTTTTAAATAACCAACAAAACCATGTCCTCATTTAACTTGCAAACTCTAAAGAGCTACCGTGTCACTTGAGCTTTTGATCATTATTTAATTATTGTTTCTTTCCTTATTACTTTATTCTATCAATAGGTGAATCCCGTATACTACACGGCTTGTTTAAAAAAATTATATATGAAGATATAAACTTTAAATAATTTTTTTAAAGAAAACATTAAATATCAATAAAAAACAACAAAGTATGATTATTTTTTTTATATAGACCATTTTGCCTAATGAACTTAAAAAAAAAACATGTCAATTTTGAATTATATATATTGAAGGAAACATATTAAAATTTGAAAATATAGGGAAACAAATTAATGACACATTAATTACTTTCTATAACCTAAAAATTAGATAATTAAGAAAATCAAAAATTACCACAAAATGACAAGTGAAAATTAATTTCTAAGAATTAACCACAAAATTACATGTGTCCAAATACATAAGAAATTGACAAGTGGCAAAAAGTTCTTTATTTATTAGGGAGGATTTATTCTTTATATATATATAATATTTAATTTATTCATTAAATGATATATTAGGAAGGGTAAATTGTATAATAGTCCATATGTTTTCATAAAAAAAATAAAATTTGATACGAACGTTATTGTTTGTCACAATTTAGTCACTAAATCTTCTAATTTTTGCAATGCTTGCTACTTAACCGATCAATCCAATTACCGGATGTAGCATGATAGCGTGTCAGTCTTTGATGATATGTTATGCTGACATGATATTATTTGGTTATGTGGCACTGACGTGAAAAAATGACGTGCCAATATTGAGAAAATAACACAATAGATATTAAGTTTTCCCTTTTTTAAACTTTAGACACTAAGTTTAAAAAAAAAAATCCATTTTGACATTCTATTTTTTTTATTCCAAATGGAATATCATTTTTCCTAATTTCATTCAAATGTTGGCCAATTATTTTTCCATTTTAAACCATATAAATAAATAAATAAATTATATTTGAAACCTTATAAATACATTCTTTTACATATAAAACCCACATTTGTGTATAAATACATATTTTTTAGATTTAAACTCTAATGTTACATATAAATATAATATGTATTTTTTTATGTTAAAACAATACTTTACATTAAATACACGGTTTTAATGTAAAATACGGCTTAAATGTAAATAAATACATGAAAACCAAGAAAAATACAAAATTTTGGAAAATATAACTACACCATTCTTTCACTAGAAACCATTTTTTTCTGTTTAGTTCATGTTTTAGTCAAATAACCGAATCTAAGCAAAACATCCTTAGTTCTAATTAATTTCTAACAAAAATTCAAATAAGTAAAAAATGATATTTCCTCAAATATAACTAAGATTTAATATCCTACAAAAATACACACCTAGAAAGTTGGAACGTAAAACATATAGTAGACAAAGTAGAATACAAATTACAATATATTCCCACAAAATAATAAGTGTGAACAAATGTTTGCTTTGAAAATGAGCAATACAAAATAATATGTTCTATAACAAAAAAAATTAAATAAAAGTGTGAACAAATGTTTTGACAGTGAACAGACTAAATCGAAGTTCCCAATTCATTGTTCTATATATATATATATATATATGGTAAAAATAACTTTCGAAGACCATTTCTTAAAAAGTGGTCAGCACAAATATAGATCCAAGTAATCCAAAACCATGGGTTGCAAATGACAAAACTTTGAAATATTCAAAGCAAATGGACATCGAATCACATAAAAGAAAGATATAACTGAACATTGTGCCTCTTGTAGAAAAAAGTGAGTAACAACTAACTAGTAACAACAAAACAATAAATTGCGCGCAACACATGCAATAATAAGACTAATATCATTTTTGTTTGAGATTAACTTTCAAACAATCATGAGGAAAGTACCATATGCTTGCGGTAAAAAACATGCCATTTCCACTTGTATAACTGTAAGCAAATTTCTTGTAATGCTGAAACCAAGAGTCAGACCACAACTCTCGTTTGATAGCAGCACTACGCTTGAAGTCACTAGCATAAAAGACTTATTCGTCCAGTGTCTTTTCTTCTGGAGACACCCATAACATTTCATCAAGATCTAGTTTATGAACCTGGTTGTCGAAGGACAAGCATTCCACAGCATAAATGTTTTCACCGGAACTTACCAACTGCAGAAAATCCGAGTCTGACTCCAGAATATTCTTGGTTTTAAGTAACATCAGTTTGGGCTTTGGATCGAGTCTCAGTCCATATAAACAAGAATCATCGTCTATTGCATATATCTTCCCGTTGAAATCAAGTAAATCAATGATGTCCGAAGTGGAGGAGACATAATCCCATTCTCTTTTACCCGCTATTGAAAACCATATTTTGGAGGTGTATCTGCATAAGACCACAAACACCCATGCAGCTATTGAAGGTGAGAAGACTAGAATAGTCCTGACTTCTTCTGGATCGGGATCAAAATAACTGGGGACTTTGGGGAAACGAAGTCCGTGCCTTGTGATAGGATTCATAAGCCAAAACTCAAGGGGCTTTCTCCCAAACATGACCAAATAACCACAAGTTAATCCAACACAGGTCTTGCCACCAGATTTGGGAATGTGCATTTTGACCTGTCTTCCATCAAAGTCCTCTGCAGAGTACTCTTTCTCCATAGCCTGCTCAAAGATCCATATGGGCATGGGTGGTCTGGATGCCATAAACCTGGTTTTGTTGGAGAGTGCAACTGACCTCCATGACTTGCAAACTCCACTGAATGCAAAAAAATCAAAGGCTCCGAGTTGCATCATAATTAAATAAATCAAATCATGGTCAAGATCTGACCAAGGTGCTGCGCCACTGGTACATCGGTCACCATAATTCTGGCTTTTGGTCACACTCTTTGACATAGTCATCCCTGCAGTTGAAAAAAAATAAATAAATAAATAAAAGAAATTAAGCAAGATCTTAGTAAATGCAAATTCACATAAGAGACACTAGTTATAAACAAGAGACAGGCACAACGAAAGAGGATTCTAAAGTGAGAACAAAGCACACGTTACATGTAATCAAAACCTTACATTAAACTAAAACACCAAATTTAATCAAACCCTAGAAAATCAAATAAACTAACTCAAATCACTTTATGTTCACATTGTTATAAGTTATGGGCGAATTAAAGACACTATCATTAGTCTGCTTGAGATTAGAGTCAATGAATTAAAAAAGTTAAATACAAGATCATGAAAGTGATGTACAGGCATACCGCTATTGAAAGTGATGCAGAAAAAGATACATTAAAATACAAAACAAATTTTGGAGTAAAACGAAAATATGAAACTTCAAAGTGATGAAGATTTGAACCTGACATCAATCAAAAGAAGCCGATAAGAAGAACAACTTACCGAAGTAGGGCGACTGTAGGAAATTCCGGCGATAGAAGTGGGGTTGAAGCCGTTTCCAGCGATGAGGGGGGAGGGGGGCGGGGGGGTTGCCTTTTCCGACGATAGCAGTGAGGCAGTATAGCGTTTTTTGCGATGGCAGCACGTTGAAGGAGAAGGAAGTACGAGGAAACGACAAACGATGCAACGCGTGAAGGAATCGGAGACCTATATTGTTTTTTTGAATAAAAATATATATAATTAGATAATGAAATCAAATTTATAAAACGTTAACCTGGTAAATAAGTTTTTCAAAGAACCACGATGATCTCGTAAAAAACTCCAAAACATCAGGAATTTTTTTAATTACGAACAATAGTGATAGGAAAAATTAGGGCTAACAAATATATTTTGACGGTGAACCATCCAACATGTTACCAACCGAACTAATAAAATCGGTACCCAACATGTTTGGCCGTTAATAACATACCAATTAAGTAGACTAGGTACGGTAATTGTATAAAAAATTTGAATACCACAGTTATACCGTAGAAACCATATATATCTCTCTCTCTCTCTCTCTCTCTCTCTCTCTCTCTCTCTCTCTCTCTCTCTCTCTCTCTCTCTCTCTCTCTATATATATATATATATATATAAATATATATATATATATATATATATATATATATATATATATAGGAGTAGGATCAAATGAAAACACCAAAAAGGTTGAGAACGCGAGAACAAAGTATATTCATTTGCGATTCCGTGTATTCATTTGTAGAGAAATGATAAATTTTTACGCCTTTAATTTCAATTGAAGAGAAAAAACATATTCATATTGATTGTGCGTAAAAATTTATCATTTTTCCACAAATGAATATATCTGTTCTCGCGTTCTCAACCTTTTTGGTGTTCTCATTTGATATATATATATATATATATATATATATATATATATATATATATATATATATATATATATATATATATATATATAGTTAGGTTAGTATATAAATCTTAGTTATTGTGTGAATCTTAGTATATAAATCTTAGTTATTGTGTGAACGTATGACCAGATCTTGTCCATTAATTTCAAATATCCAAATAAGGTAGGAGGGTTATTTGACTTTTCTATTTCAATTAATGTCATATAATAACCCAAAATAAAAACATATAATTTAGGAAAAATAAATATAAATAACACATATTTTGCCTACGCTTTTCATCCTCGTCGGACGCTATCTTCATCACACAACCATCACCGTCCGACCACCACAATCATTTTCTCCACAGGTGATCGACTTCATCTCTGATCATCATCTATTTTTCTTCCGCTCGATCAACAGGTACAATCCCCATTAATTGTGAAACCCCACGTGACGAATTGTCTCATTCTTTTGGTCTGGTAGATTAAAAAAGTATTTTTGAAAATCGAGTGGTGAATCAATCCACAGGAGCAATCTGATTTTATAAAATCATTTTTGCAATTGATATTTGGATGCTTTATCTGGCTAATAATGGACGTCCTTGTAAATCTCTTGCACATGATTTTGGTTTCTTCTCAACCTGTTCCTACACATGAATGACAATATGTGGATATATGTGGCTTCTTTATTAAGGTCAGCACAACTCAGTGGTAGCCTAATTAATGTTGGTTTTTGCTAATGACTTTAGGGTTTAACTATTTCTTTATGAAATTCTACCAAATTGTTGTCCTGGAGGCACAACATCTAATGTGGTAAGTGTCTTCTCGTTTTATATATATATATATATATATATATATATATATATATATATATATATATATATATATATCAAGGTTGTAGAAATCGCTCGACGTAGGCTAATCGGTAGACTGGGGTCAAGGGATTAATCGGCTAGGCGGTCATTAATCGGGGGATTAATCGAGGACCATTAATTATTAAAAAATTATTACAAATTTAATAAATATAGTATTAATCCTAATAATATAAGTAAACAAGTTAACAATTAATAAATATGTAATACATAATTTACATTAATGAATATAACATTGAGAAAACCCACTTGAGGTGTTGTGTTATCAAAATCTGATACAAAAGTTTCTCTTAGGCATTTACACAAACACTTGGCATGCTAGTTATCTTATTAAACAATTGAGTTCATTCAAGCCACCAAATCATCATTTTCATATCAAAATCGACTCCAACAATCGTATTCCATGAGTATCGATCAGTAACAATCATCAAAATTATCGACACCAATTCCATCCATGAACAAGAAATCGAAAATCAATCATTGATTTTCAGAGCAAGCTTTGAACCAATTGATAAACCATATCAATATTATCAAATATTTACTACCATCGACCAGTTATTGTGAACAGAATCTAATCCCAACTTCAATCAATTATAAGCAAATCAATCAAGATTTAAAATATAAGATCGATAGAAAGAATCATGATAATCAAACAAGTTTTGAACACGAATCAGATTACTCAATTAAAAACAACGTGATGAGAATGAACGGGTGCTTGCTTTCTTCTGATCATCAATTGGAACACTTGTCTGCTAATTAAATCGATTTTATGAGTGTTTTGCCTCCGATGTCATGTAATCATCACGTATATCTGTTTTCACCTCGAGTATCTGTTTTGGGGATGAAGGTGTGTCGAAGACTTGAGCAAGCTTGAAAGAAACGCCATGGAAGAACTAACCTCTGTTGATTATCATCTTCCAATCGGAGTTGAGATTGAGGAACTAACCTGATCGAGGTTTATACCAAGAATCTCAAACACCTCCTGAACATACGAAACAGATAATAGAAGAAGGAAGAATGAATTGTTGATTCTGTTTTGGTGTTGTCGATCAAACAAATCAAAAGAAAAGGAAACAAACAAATTTATCTTTGTGTGTTCCTGTGTTCCTTCAATTGATTATCCCACATCGTTGGTGGGATAAAATATCAAGTGCAAAATTTTTTATAAAAAGGGTAGAAGGGTTATTGAAATCCATATCCAACTACACTTTGGGCCAACTGTCTCCTTTGAGCCGGTGGGTCCTTTGAGCCCGATTTTGGGTCCGATTTTGGATCCGATTTAGTCCGATTTGGACCGGTTTTGACCGATATTGACCAAGACCGATTTTTTTACCCTCTAACCCTTATTCGTAGGCAGTTAGAGGCCGCCAAGCACCTAGGCGCCGATTAATCGGCCGCCTAGACCGATTTTTACAACCATGATATATATATATATATATATATATATATATATATATATATATATATATATATATATATATATATATATAGGGTTAGGTTATTTTGTTTCTTACATTTATTGTGTGCTAGAATGCACCAATAGAAATTTAGTAAATTAAATAATTATTTAATTAGATAAATATAGATATTAAATGATTTCCATAATTATATGTATATTAAATGATATCCATAATTATAATTCTCTTTTTATGGAAACTAATTAAATCTGTCATTAATGTCAGCAATAACATTCTTTCAGAATGAATTCACATCTAGGTTTTTATATATGAGTTCGTATTTTGTTTCAGGACTCACTCACTTAAAATACAATAAAGTTGCATGGAATATGAAGAACGAGAGTGTATTCTACTAGAATACATTCTCATTATGCTGGAATACACTCTCATTCTTCTACATATGAATTTATTCTGAAAGAATATTATTGTTGACATTAATGACGAATTTAATTGGTTTCCATAAAAATGAGTTATAAGTATGGATAGCATTTAATATACATATAATTAATACTAAAATCCTATTGGTGCATTCTAGCACACAATAGATGTGAGAAACATTTGAACCTACCTCTATATATATATATATATATATATATATATATATATATATATATATATATATATATATATATTCATTTATATTAGTGACAATGTGTAGTAGCACTTTTGGAGTAGTGATTCTTACTCCTCTTTTGATAATGGTTTTGGCTAGATCTTATGTTCATGTTAATGTTGTCAAACTTTTAATCAATAAAATGCAGTTAAACTTACAATTCTTCACATGATGTAAAAGTTCATATGTATGGAGAAATCTAAAGAAACATTTTTACTTTCACTTTCTAATACTTAAATTATCACCACATCCAAACCACCACCTGCATCACGCAACTTAGAGTTGACCAACTAACAGAAATCATAAAGGTACTTGTGGTTTTTGAAATTATCTTTTGGTTTAATTAATCAGTTACTTTGTTAAAATAGTATGTGACATCCCCAATTTCACGGCTAGAAAAGACCAATTTCGTTTATGCTTTTTAAAATAAAATCAGAGTAAACCCTTTTAAAAGATGTTGCGGAATTTGTTCCTAAAACAAAACATGATAAAAGTTTATCAAAACCTTTCTTTAAGAAATATATAATTTCCTTTTATATCAAAACCTCGGGATATCATGTTCCGATACAGATCAAAAGCATAAACAAGACATTATAAGCCTTACAACAGTTATTTACAACTACTGGCCTATAATCCATAAATCACTCATCATCATCCGACTATGCTCGGGGTCCACTACCTGTAATATAAAAAGCTGAGTGGGTCAGGCTTGGAAGCCTGGTGAGCATATAGGGTTTTCAACCCACAATAAATAATAAACTTATTAAGTTCTCAATCAACAATAAATTTATTAATTTCATCAACCAAAAATAACCCTAATTACCCATTCCCATTATCCTCACTTTACGTCCATAAAACAACTATCACAAGGGACCTAGCCTAAGGATTTTTATTAGGGGTGACAACATTGTTTTCCTCAACAATTTATGTCAAACAAGACAACCAATAAGGTGACAACATTGCTTTCCTCAGCAATTTATGTCAAACAAGACAAACATCAGGGTGACAACATTCCTTTCCTTCAGCAATTTATGTCAAACAAAACAACCTAACATAAAACAACCAATAAGGTGACAACATTGCTTTCCTCAGCAAGTTATGTCAAATAAGACAACCAATAGGGTGACAACATTGCTTTCCTCTGCAATTTATGTCAAATAAAACGAACACCGGGGTGACAACATTGCTTTCCCTCAGCAATTTATGTCAAATAGGCACGAAGTCACATCGTCGCCAGCGTTTATCTAATAGGCACGAAGTCACGTCGTCGCCAAGGTTTATACCACAGGCACTAAGTCCATAGCTGCCAACGTACTAAATACATAGCTACCAACGTACATCTATATTGTACTTTTATCCCTCATACTTTATCTACCCATGTTTTACCTAACATATTTGAAGATAAAATATATATACATTTTAAATCATTTTAAACATGTATAAAACATTCATTCAACATCCATCTCAAATAAACAAACAACATATATACACATATCACGTATTTTATATAAAATACTTCATATCTATGTGTAAGATGAAAGTGACTATACACTCACCTGATTTAATCAAAATCGGGCAGCAATTCGTTTCCTAAAACGATCGTTTCGAATAAAACCGGGAGTTTTATTGAGAAATCGGGCTCTGCGAAGGGTCGGACTTCAAAACCGAAAAGATAAATTTTCCGGGTCTTCGGGCACTTTGGGGCGTATTCTGGGGGTTATAATCGATACCGGTGCTTCGGGGGACGTCAAAATGGTGAAAATATTGAAAAAATGGTGAAAATTGTCAAATCTTAAATTCTAGCCGGGAGGGTTCGCACCCTCCTATTTATAGCAGCGAAGGTTGGATCCGAAGCGAGGAGGGAGGGGCACGTGTCTGCGAGGCTGGGACCAGGTGGCAGCAGGGCGAGGCTCGGACGGACAGCTGCGAGCTTCGGATTGGTCGGATGACGCGGCTTCTTGCTTCGGATCGGGTCAGCAGCCTTAGTCGAATCAGGAGCCAACACGTGGGTCGGATCACGAGGAAAGCATGCGAGATCACGTGATGACTTCGGACACCTGTGCGACACGCGTTGCTTCTCGGACGCGCCACACAGCAGCTTCGGACACGTGGCCAACTCAGAGCGAGGGTGACGTGGCAGCGCTATTCATGCGAAATTTCTCGAAAAATATGCCCAATCTTGTAAAATCCATAACTTTCTCATACGGGCTCCGTTTTTGACGTTATTTATATGCACGCGTAGAGAAAATTATGCTCTACAACTTTCGTTTAGACTTCGTCGGAAAATTTTGACTTTATTTTTATATTATTATTTTTAACAGACCGGGACAGGAAATCCGTTAAAAATTCATAACTTCTTCATCCGACATCCGTTTTCGTCTGTCTTTTTACCGTTGTACTACTATTTACGAGACCTTCGATTCTCATTTAGGTTGTGTCGGCTAAAAATCACTCGATCTAAAATTCGAGTTTTTAGCTGTCTACTGCTAAGCTGAAACTTCGAAAAATCATAACTTCCTCATACGAAGTCAGATTTGGGCGTTCTTTTCATACATACTCTCGGTTTAACGAACACTACGAATTTCGTTTAGATCACCAAGGCTAAAAAGTAGTTTATCAAAAACTCACTTTTTACGACATTCGGCACCGTGCCGGTTTTGTCGCGAAACTTCGACAAGTCATAACTTCTTCGTTATAACTCGGATTTTGACGTTCTTTATATGTACAGAATCCTTGTAACATATACTACAACTTAGTGAAGATTAATCCTTCTAAATAATCTTCCATCAAAAAGTCATTTTTGATGTTTATCGTCTCTTAATTGACTAGCCATGATCTACGGGCGTTACATAGTAGTATTTTTGTATGGCATTCAAAGATATATAATTTATTATTTCTTATTGTCTTTTGACATAAATTAGTATGATGTGCATATGTTAAATATCATGGAAGATTTTGCAAAAGTATATTAAAAGTTTTTCTTTAATATTCTTGCAGATTCTTTCAAGAACGAGTGTATTCTGATAGAATATTTTAGCTATTCAGTATTTCATGAACAAACAGACCGACAAAAGAAAGGGGAGGGGTTGACAAGCATATTCTAAAATAATGTAGTATATATTATAAATATTTTCTATATTATTTAGAATTGGTTATAATTTTTTGTATACAATCACGCACTAACTAAGGGTTATACATCAACAACATATTTTTGAAGAATGGACTAATGACAAATTCTTGAAGAATAGATCAAGGCATGTTTTTCATAATGTTATATTAACTATGTAATTTATATTCATTCTCATTGAATTTTCATAATTGCACTTGTAATTTACATTTTGTTTTCATTTAGTTTTTTCACTCTCAAGAGAATTTCATATTTGAACTTGTATTTTATGGTCATTCTCTTGAGAATGATGTATTAGCAATTTTAATTTATTTTCATTTTGATGAGAATGTTTTGTCTTCCATCTGTAATTTATTTATTCTTTCTCTTTCATTATATCATTCTCATAATAATAGTGGTATAGTGGTTCCAAAACATTTATTAATAGAATGATAAAGAGAATAAGAATTATAAGAATGGACACTACAAAATTATAAGAATAATAACAATGGGTATTAAAATCTCTGAAAAAACATATTTGAAAGTATTGAATAAATTCATATTCTTAAAAAATGAAAGCAAAAATATGAGAATAAATTAGAAATCAGATTTGAATATGTTGAAACGTATTCTAAAAAAATATGATTTAAGTGTTGAAAAAAGTCAAAGATTTGATTTAAATTTTGTTAATTAATTTGTATTCCCTAAAATATAGGTCTTTATTATTTCTCTTTCTTAATCAAATGTCATATTGTCGTTATACTTAATGAAATAGAATTATATAGCACATGCTATTCTATATTAACATCATGTACCCTAGGATCACAATCATTCATTTTCATTAATCTAATAGTTAATAATTGGTCATACATTCATACAATACTTGTAATTCACATTTGATCCTAACCCTATATATATATATATATATATATATATATATATATATATATATATATATATATATATATCCTCACTGAATCTGTTTATAATAAGTAAAGACAAGGATGTCCCTAATATCTCTTCCAAGAGAATAGCTACAAAAAGGAAGTTCATGCCTTGTATTAGGATTCACAAGCCAAATGTCACACCTTTTTCTCCAGAACTAGATCTAGTAACCACAAGTCGAGCCAAAATAGGTCCTTCCAACCAAACTAGGAAGGATGGTTTTGGAGCTTTCTTCCTTCAAAATCAATTAGGTAGTAGCTAGAAAGCATCCTTATGACGAAGAAGAGAGATATTTATAAACATGGGTCGCCATCATCTCATTAATAGGAAAAAGCTAAAAGACAACAAACAAACTTGAATCAATTGAAACACTTCCTATTATATATAGATGGATAACTTAATATGTTCAACCTCTATTAGCCATAGGAAAACAAGAGACATGTAGAAGGTTTTTTGTTGTATAACCAACAAAGAAGCAAACAGAGAAGTTCAAATTATTTTGTCTGACAATGTACATATATTGTTGTATTTTGTATCCATAACTAGTTCTACATTTCTTGTTTGTAGTTATGAATTGATTGCTTGAGAGTCTAGGAAATAGACTAAATCCTCCAATGTACAAACATTTGCTTCTGATACAATACAATATAATGTAGAAACCGAGTTATTTAAAAATTAACATATATAATATGATGATGTTCCCTAACATTTGCAACTCCAATGCTTTGGTATGGACTAGGGGTAGAAAAAGTCGACACGACACGACAAAAATATACAACACGAAACGAAATTAAGACGAAATCGAAATTCGAATTCGTGTTCGTGTTGTGTATAAAAAATCTGATATCGTGTCGTGTCGTGTTCGTGTTTAAAATTCAACACGATAATAAAAGGAAAATAACACAAAATTGAACCGATAACAACACGACATCAACACAAAATTAAACTGACAATAAATCGATAGTAATACGCTATTAAAACGAAAATAACACGATTAATTATTATTTATTAATTAAGTAAGTATGTATTTAAAACTAAAACATGTGCATGCCTTTTTTGATAAATGAATCGACACCTAAATAATCTAAACAAACATATTCCTAAAGACTCCATTAATCCATCCTCTGCCACAGTCCAATCGACATTCTTAATTTCTTATGTGACTTTAATACCCTCGACGCCCTAGGTTCTTGCCTATGTTCAATCGCAAATCTCTGTTCTCTGCTCAACCTTTATCCCAATCAACCCTAATTTTCCAATCCTTCTCAATTGATTGCACTTGTATTTAACCAATCATAAATCGCCATTATTGAACCTCCAATCCTCCATTGTTGATCGACACAGGTGAAGTCGTGAAGACTTTAAATTGATTCTCAATGTTTTTTTTGCATCAGTTTATATGTAGAAATCGATTCTTTGTATCTGTTGTAGCAGTTCTTATATGTAGAAATCGATTTTTTTTGTACCAGTTTATCAGTTTATTGCTTCTTATTAGTACTTTTGCTTTATCAGTTTATATGTAGAATCGATCTTTTGTAGAAATCTATATGTAGAAATCGATTGATCTTTATCAGTTTAAGAAGCAATTTTTTGTATCGTTTTATCAGTGTATTGCTTCTTATATGTTGAAATCGTTTTTTTTATCAGTTTATCAGTTTTATGTTTCTTTTTATATACTTTATATTCCAGTTTCATTGTTCTTAAAACGACACTCAATTTTATCCTTTTAATCTCACTCTATGGTGATTCCAGTTTTCTAATATCACTGATTAATTCACGTATCTAACTGTATGGTGTATTTTTTATGTTTTAATCATTCTATGCTTCTAATTTTTATCATTTATTCATATCTTCTTTTTAGAATTATTTAATCAGTAGAAGTGTAGAACTGATTTGTATTATCCATTCCCCTGTAGGTAATGCCGTAATGGTGGCCATGTTCTTGATCACTATTGAAGTTCGTTGACACAGACAATTTTGAAGCTCGAATTTGTACCAAAGATTGGTTGTTTGGGATTAAAGATAATTGTGTTTTCCTGTTGATTTCTTTTATTTAATGATTAATTTTTTTTATGTTTTTTGTTTTCCAGGTGAGGAAGAGTTGTGTACAAGAACTTACGGATGATATTATGAAATAGCAAGACTAGACATGAAACGATGGAGTCATAAGTTTGAAGGCATTTACATCATGTTTATGTTGCTTTATGTAATTTTGATCGTTTTATTTGTGGTTATTGTGTTTGAATTAATTTTCGGAATAACTTATGGATGACATTATGCAATTGGTTGTTTTTTTGTTAATTTTGTCGTGTTATCGTGTTTTTATTGTGTCGTGTTCGTGTTAATGAAAAAAAAAACACGATATCGTGTCGTGTTCGGGTTGAGAAAAAAAATTTGTGTCGTGTCGTGTTAGGCAAAAACACGGAACGACTGCCCGATTTGCCACCCCTAGTATGGACATTGTTTAACAACAGCTATACTATCAGCATATTGCAAACATTGATAACGAAAAAAGAATGAACAACGTGTTTTCAACAAAACGTTGTTGCATACACAGCAATATAACATCAAATGGTCCTTCATTACAGCATGTGCCAATGTGCTAAACATAATGCAGTAGGCACAGATTTGAAAGCAAAGGACACCAAAACGTATTAAAGGGTCATATAATTGTAGTTGTATAAGCTAAAAGCAAAGGTTGAAGGACAGCCAAAATCTTTGAACAATAAATTGAAAATCCAAATCCATCCATGGAACATCTTGAAAAAGTTCAACATATGCAAAGATAAAAACCAAGATAAGAGTGCATCCAATCCAAGTCATCATTCATCTAAGCGATTAACGTTCAAACAATCATTGGGGAAGTACCAGATGCCTGAAAGAAGGAACCTGCTTTTTCGACCTGTATCAACGGTAGCAAAGAAGCAAGCACATCTCTCATATAGCGACCAATGATCAACCCACACCTCTGATCTAAAAGCAGCAGAATACTTGAAACCGTTAATAAAGAATGCACATTCTTCTAATGTTTTTCCCGACGACACCCACTTCATTTCCTCAAAATCTAGTTCATAAACGTCGTATGAATCTTTAAACCTACAATCCGTCACATAAAGGTTTTCACTCGAACTTAGAAACTCCGGACATAAGAAGACTGGCTTTAGAAAATTCATGGTTTGGAGTAACGTCAGTTTGGGGTATGGATTGAGTCTCATTTCATATACACGACAACCCATGTGTATGGTATATATCTTCCCCTTGAAAGCATGTAAATCAATCATGGGGAAAGCAGAGGAGACACGATTCCATTCTTGTGTACCCTCTATAGAAAGCCAAACTTGATAGGCAAATGAACGCAACACCACAAACACCCACCGAGATAACGAAGGTGAAAAGACAAGGATACATCTGATTATTGTTGGATCAGTACCTACATTAAATGGGAAACAAGGGAAATGAAGTTCATGCCTTGTGATCGGATTTACAAGCCAGAAGTCCTTGTTTTTCGTTTTCCCTCTGAACAAGATCAGGTAACCACAACTTATTCCAAAACAGATCCTGCCAGCAGCATGGGGAAGGATGGTTTTGAACCTTCTTCCTTCAAAGTCCTCTAGGTAACACTCTTTCTTATAAGGACGATTAGAGATCCACATCGACATGGGTGGTCTGGATGCCATAAAAATCTTCTTATTATTGAGTGCGAGTGACCTCCATGACTTTTACACACCACCGAATGCAAGAAAATCAATTACTCCCAGTTCCATCATAACTAAAAAAAGCAAATTATGGTCAAGATCTGACCACGGTGCCACACCACCGTTGGTGACCCTCCTCTTCCTGCTAGATGATGATGAACCATCACGATTCTGGTTTCTGGTCATACTCCTTGTCCTGGCCATTCCTATACTGCAAAAGTAAAATAAATATTCGGGAGCTTGGTAAATGCAAATTCCATACTAGATACAAGAGTTGTTAGCATTCACATATATACAGACGTTACCCTTCCGATCTCGAATAACTGAATTTTTACAAAAGGTTGCAAGAAAAAGAGAAAAATAGTGTGAATGAATATTACAGTCATACAAACTAGTTCAAGTTGTTTTGCAGTATCATAACAAATTATCCACAAACAAGATACAGAAAAATATCTACAAACCACCTGAAGGATGGAGTTTTCAGAATATGGAGATATGATTCTATTTAGTTTCCTTAAATAGTTCCCAAAATTTTATTGTAAATTAGGAATTGATAGTGAACTAGTTTGAAAAATAGTCTCAACAAATGAATCCTGGAAAGAATTAAGACTCCACATAGTTAAAAGTTTCCTAAATCCATGTATGTTCTTCTGCATAAAATCATCGGGAAAACACAATATACAGATACAAAATATACAACAATTTCTCCATCACTGCAATGTTCCCATTTTTGCAGTTTTCATTGTATCCGGAACACAAAAGAAACAGTATCATAGGTTTACATGACCCTCTACTACATTGAGTAGATGATGAAGTGTAACTTGAATTTCCAGAACACATCAAAGCAACAAAAGTAAATGAATTTCCTTCAACTAGGACTTGATACCTAAAAGGTAAGAACTGATCAAAAAATAAACGCCCTTTTCAAAGGTTGTTAACAGCAAGTTACGCTATATGGAAACTCGATTTTCATGTGAGAATCCAAGTATTAGATTAGAAATGTTAAATCATCATATCGAAATCCAAAAGCTCATTATGCAAATACTATTGCAACTTTATTAACTGTAAAGTGCAAACTCAGTGCTAATTAACCAAATTGAACTGATTAGAACACATTGAATCAATCTAGGGCAAAAAACTCAAATCAGGTCAAAAACCAAATTAAGGAAAAACAATCAGATTAGAGGAAAATGATCGGATTTCTCGACTGAAATCCAATAGAAATTGTATCAGATTTTATAACAATTAAGTTAGATTTTGTAGCCTGAACTTCAAATCAATTGGTGAAAAGGTTTTGATTATGAAAACTACGGTGAAGAGTGAAACACAGAAGATAACTCGACAAGAGGAAACATTCAAATATAGAAGCCAAGGAGAAAAATATACCTGCAACGGTAAAGACACGGCTTTGAAGGTCGAGTTCTAGGGATTGTACTTGAGACAAGCGCAAATACTAAAGATAAGAAGGGACATGAGAATGAGGGATAACATCAGGGTTCGATTTGGATGAGAAATTACAATCATACCCCTTAACAAGATGCGGTGCCGGTGAATGCACGTGACTTCACATGTGATCATTGTGCTTGTGCCAGTGATTTAATGATTTATTAGAGCATATAAGTTCTGGTATGCATTTGTATACTAAGAAACTTCATCATCCATAATAAATATGTACAACACCCCCCTCACGCAATACTTTCCTATAAAAATAATGGCAAAATGGTTATGGAACCCAAGTACATGATATGCAATAGGTTGTAAAACCTCCATATGAAATATATCAGATGGCTTGATTGCAACCGGAAAATCAGGATCGAAATAATTAGTCAACTATATAATGATAAAGAAACGTACCTTGTAAATGATGGGATTCATTGCAGGAAACAAATAGCATAAGCACTCCATCGAGGTATAGTGTCATAGAATGCTTGCTTCCTACAAGTAAACCAATTGAAACATTTACAGCAACATACACAAACACACACAACTCAATCCTATAAAAAACAAACAAATCAGAAATGGCAAAAATGAAACATATAAATTATTTCATATTAGATTTTATAACTTGCAGAAACAGAAAGTACAACAAAATCCCAATCTTAATAATATTAGTAACAACAAAATCAAAGGAATCACGGAGATCTGACAGGCAGCTTTATTTTTTTTATGATAGTTCAGCAGGGTGATGAGTCGGTCCATTGCTGGCTCAATTTGGTATGTTTGAGTTTTGGCCACAAGATTGTCGTTCAAACCATCTAACAAGGATCAAATTAATGATAAGAAATACAACTTAAAGTACATAACAAATAAGAAGTTTGAATGGCTCTTTATATTCTTCAAGATCGTAATGGAATGTAATAGCCCATTCCATTACTTTGTTCATTCTAGTATTATTCCTTTTCGATTCTATTATTATTCCTTTTCAGAGAAGAGAATCATTCACCCTTCATAATTAAGCAATTGATTCTAATGTATGTAATAGTGATATCCTTACAGTAGACATGCAAATGTACTAACAATGCAAAACATACTAACAATTTAAATTGGACCACATGGTTTGTTAGGCCCAATGCCCTGCTATACACGTTCGTAATTAAATATGCTTCCGTGACCCATTTTCGTGTAAACATGTATCACAATGCCACCTACAAATCAATATTTCAGACGAAAAACATAAGCTATTTGAAGAAATAATAAAGGAAATTTTTCTCTGATTTTCTAGGGTTTTAAAGCAGAAACATAAGACGATAAAGAGAAGGAAAAATTAAAAAGCAAGCGAGGAAGGAAATAATCGATTAAAGAAGAGAATAGATTTAAAATTAACCTTGATGATGCCAGTTTAACATAAAGTGGTAAGCTGCGGAGGCGATGGACTGCAGCGACGACGAACGGCAACCGGGGGTGAGGCTGGGAGAGAGGCGTGATGTGGACGAGGGCAGGTGGGGTTACCTGATAAGCAAACCAAAGAACCAGGGTTGGGATCTCGGCAGAGAGTGCAGCGTCGTATTGGGGGGGGGGGGGGGGGGAATCGCCGGATATGAAGGGCCGTCGCCGGAGAAGTCAGGTCTTACTTTTCAAAAACTCTTTAACGATGTTTTAAACTTTTCTAAGAAATTATTGTAAAAATGATTTTTCAAATAGAATTCCAACTATCACTCGATAAGCTTGGGATGGAATCGGTACACGGGTACCATTTCTGATTTTTCGAATATCGAATTTTATCGAAAGTCAATCTCAAATACTGTACCTAATTAAAGTTATCGGTACCGGGAATGGTACGGATACCGACGGTACCGAATCCCGAATTTCATGATTTTGAAGTGTCAATCATTACCGTCTCATATTTTTAATTGGTATGGTTTGGTATCAATATGACATCAAGATTTTGTACAAAATGTTCATCCCTATTTACCAACCCAACTCATTCCAACTTTTCCATTAAAAAACTATTTTTTTTTTCTCATCTACCAATACAATCCAATCTTATCTAATTTTTACACATGTTAATAGTCTAATCCAAACCAATTTTTATTAAATAAATGTAATTTATATTTATATTGTATTCTATTAGAAACTTATAGAAATATTAAAAATAATTGTTTTATTTCATAGGATTTATGGTAGCAAATAGGGAATGAATAAATTAAAAATAAAAAGTTATAAATATTATATTCTACAAACTTTAATAGTTTTAAAAATAATTTTGATTCGGATAATGTTAGTTTTTAAAATAAAAATAATTCATCTTAAAAATATCTATTCAATCAATTTATATGTAGACATGTGACAAACAAATCAGATGAGAAAGGGTTGTGAAGACGACGAGTCGGCTCGTGGGCATGTGTGGCATCTCGAAATCTAGGTCTAAATAAGTAAACAGTCAATTCACCGCGAACCTCATTATAACCTGACATATTGAGCTTTAATGCATGTTTGCAATATAATTACAATAAGAATGAAATAATATCTTACTTCCCGGTGTGGAAAATCTCAAACAAATCACAATTACAAACTATAACCCTAGCTAATACATCTGAAAAACTAAAAATTTGTATTAAACATTTGTTTTGTAGGGGAAACAAATACTCTAGCCTCGTAGTACATGTCATATGAGTCCGAAAATATAAATAACGTCCAAAACGGAGTTTGTATGCAAAAGATCTGACTGTTATACGAAACCAAACCAGTATAACACTGATTTTACCTGAATTGTATAAATTGTTTCAATTCGTTGAGGTACTTGCACACCTTGGATGGAAATTTCGAGAGCGTTTTGGGACTCAACTATGGTCTAATATTCGATTTCATAATTGGAATATTTTTAGCAAAAATATTTGTAAAAGTCGGAAAATCAGATGTTTAAGGTCAATTAGACGTGAAACTTTAAACGCAAATTCTCTGAGTTCTACAACTCGAAAAATTTATCCGTTCAGGTTTTTGGAACCCTTGAATTTAAAACTATCGTTCACCACCTTCAGAAAAATTATTAGATGTCAGAAATTTGGACAAGTAGATCGAGGAAGCTATTTTGTAACATTTTAATGTTAAAAGGGGGACATCACATGAGTTGTACTATTGTACATGCATTAGATCAACTTTCCACCCATGTACTCTCACTCTCTCTCTCTCTCTCTCTATATATATATATATATATATATATATATATATATATATATATATATATATATACACATACTACCTTCCAAACCCATCTTCTATAAACTATTTCTCTATTTTGAGAATGGAGGACCATAAGGCTTGACATCTTGACTTAAAGTACAAAGCACAAAATGGATGAAAAAAATGCCCAGTGAAGTGTCTAACATCACCCATTCAAACTTCACCTTCCATTTATATAAAAGTGTATCTTACAAACCCTTAGAGCATAAAGGAAAAGCATTCAAACACTCTTCATTTTCCCTCACTCTCTCGATCTATCTTGCTCTCGGTATAAAACCCACAAACTGGTGGCTTGTATGCCACCTTAAACCCTCGGAAAACCACCCACCATTGCAGCTACTGCCCTCCATCATCTCTTTGACCATCTTCCCTTTCTCCCTTCGTTCTCACCGGCAGAAAAGGAAAACGAGGCAGCCGGAGCTCCGTTGTCATAACCAAACACCCACTGCCACCATCGACTTGCTACTGTCATGGTTGATTCCAATCAACCACCACCACTTCCTACTGCAGTAGGTATCGATCATCACCACCATTATAATTTTTTTTGCTTCCTGCGTCTGATATTGGCGAATAACTAAGAGACCTTATTTCTTTGTGGGTCTCGTTTCTTTTTTTTATTCTATTTTTTTTGTTACATGAGAATGCAATTAGAGGAGGAGGATGATTCTATTAGAATAATTCTGAAGTAGCCATTGAAGAGTTTAAAATAAAGTTGAACTGGTCTATTGGGGACCAAGTCTTTAGGAGAATAAAGTGGCATGATGCCATTCTAGTAAAAGCACATGCAGTAGTAGCATAAAAGTCGTTTATATGTTATTTGTTTTTAGTATTTAAACCATCCTTCGTAATCGTTTTTTTATCTTTTTAATTCCATAAGAACCAGTGGATTCCAGAAAAACCAATCTCCATCTTTACTGTGTGTATCACTTGTGGTGTGAACTTGTTGATCCAATAGGGACTGGTCGCCAACATTTGGTATCAGAGCTCCTTGTAGTTCATGCCCAAGTATCTTCGGTTTAAAAGGATGTAGCAAGAAACACAACAAGGAAAGGAGAATGGAAGTATGTCGTTCCAGTGCCCGATGTTGACAACCACGAACTATACAACGTGGGCGATAAAGATGGAGGTGATCATGGATGCCCAGGGAGTATGGGAGTCCATTGAAGAACCAGCATGTGTGGATGCAGATGAGAAGAAAAGAAAGAGGGCTCAAGCATTTATTTTTCATGCACTACCTGATGATGTTATTCTACAAGTCGCGTAGAAGAAAACGGCAAAAGAGGTAGGGGAGTTGTTGAAGATTCGATGCCTAGGTGCTGATCGGGTATAGAAAGCAAGGGTGCACACACTCAAGAGTGAGTTCAACGCTCTGAGAATGAAGGAAGGAGAATCAATAGACGAATTTGCAGGAAAACTAAGTGGTATAAGTACAAGCTACAGCAGTCTATGTGACAACCCGAAGTTTCTATTCTATTCAACCATTCACTTCAATAGGAGTCAAAACTGTTTCTGCTAAATTTCAAGCTTTTTGGAATAAGTTTGAGTATTTTAAGATTAGTACTTCAGGAGATAACAGGAGAGAGGATGCCCTAGGGTTTATTGTGCAACAATAATGTCCCAAAACTCCAAGAGTTTGGAGTTTACGGCCTAAACAAAGGTGTTTACGGCCGTAAACCCTAAAAGAGGGTATAAATATGACACTTAGTCATTATTTATCACTTTTCACATTTTCAAGATCCAGATCTCAATTCTCTCTCAAGTATCATCCAACATTTCTTCAAGATCTTCAACTTGTAAGTGTTTCTTACCCTAAAAAGTTGATATCTTGCTTAACCTAGTGATCTAACATGATTTCATCCATGAAATCATTCCATTTTCTTAGATCTTCAAGTGTTCTTCAAGAACACCAAGAACACACACTAGTGTTTTGGGCCGAAAACACCCTTCTTTGCTTCCATATTGTAAGTATCTATCTCCTATACTTGTTATCTAGTAAGGATACTTGATTTAGGGCCTAGAAATCGTCATTATCCAAGAACAAAAAGTGTTTTCGGTCTAGTGCATCTCCTTAGACCGAAAACCCTTATGAAGGGTGCAAAATGACTTTAAATACTTAGTATTGAGTCTAGAACACTTCATTGATTGTTGAAAGCCCTTGGAAATCACCTTATGCATCAAACATCATGAGTTTTCGGCCAACCATTTGGACCGAAAACCTCTTTGGACCGAAAACCTCTTTGGACCGAAAACCATATGGACCGAAAACCCTTGGGCCGAAAACCTCAAGAAGCATACTACTTGGACCGAAAACTCCTTTAAGTGGCTATACAACCCTTAGATGCAACCCTTGGTACTTCTAGCACTTGAATCAAAGTGTTTTCCATGTCCTAGGGTGCCTTAACTTGGTAAATTAGTTGTTAAATGACTAATTGGATACATATATGTGTTATTATATGTTAAATAGGATCCATGTGTGTGCTCAAGTCTTCACTTGACACTCAGCATCCTATACATTCCGTTCATCCAAACCACTCACTACAGGTGAGTTCATACTCCTTAATTAACCTTTTAAATGTTTTTAAATGCTTTTATGGGGGGAATACAAGTTGAACAATTATAGTTATTATATCAATCACATGTGATTAATAACTACCAAACAAGTGGATTTCTTACTTTTCAAACTGTGTTACCAAACTGTTTTACTTCAAACTGTCTTACAAACTCTTTTACATACCAAATGCTTTTATCAAACTCTTTTTCATACCAAATGCTTTTATCAAACTCCTTTACAGGTCAATTACTGTTACTTAAACTCTTTTAAACTTATATTCTGTGTATCTATGTAGATATAGTTATATAAGTAGGATTGAAAGGACTTAGGACTGATAGCCTACCTTACTTCCTGTTCCTTGTTTGGTTGTGGACTTAGGGTATCAAGGTTATTTGTCCGAAGGTCGTTTGAATCCTAGTTATATATCATGTATATGTGTATAGATATAAAAGGTTACTTCTTTTATTCAGTTCAATGCCTTTGGGTAACAAAGGTATACAAACATGTTCATATATACAAACAACATTACTACTAAACTATAATAGGTATAGTTTAGGAAGATACTATTACTAGAACAATGAAACATACAATGAGTCAGTTCATTCATGAGTAATACATAGTGATGAGAAACAAACATAATACATAGTGATGAGAAACAAACATAATACATAGTGATGAGAAACAAACATAATACACAGTGATGAGAAACAAAACATACAGGCTAGACAGAGAAAGAACACACAATACAGCTAGCACATACATATACATATACATATACATTACTTACAGTTATGTGAGCCACTTAACGGGGGACATGGAACTACCTGTCATGACCCGTTTTGTATCCAGAATCTCCTTAATTGGGGAGCGTATGAGTTTGTGTATAGATCTATACTGGATTGACTATCCTACACCTCGATGCTCGCTACAGTGGGACTTGCAAGTCTACGGGTGCCAAACGTCATTTCTTACGGCGTCTTACATCGTCGTTTTACTAGAGTCGGTAGCAGGATACAGGCCGATCACATGGTACTTTAAATAACAATTAGTTTAAAGTAGTTAGTACAGCAGTAGTTACTTAATACAACACTACAGTACTATTTTATTTTCCCTTTACATTTACTTTGTGATATTCACACAATAAACAATAATGTAAGAACTATATTTTTGGTTAATGATAGTCAGATTTGGGAAAATACACACTCTTACAAGAGACACACACACAGACACTAGATGCCTTGGTAGAATGCTACTTTTAGTAGGAAACATAGGGTTTTCTAAGAGAGTTCAAACAAATACAAACTTTTACAAAACTTATACATTACAAACATCTTACAAATGCTTTCATACAAACACAGACACTAATATACTTATGATCTCACCAGCTTTAAAGCTGATAAACTCTTTCAAAATAACTTGTATTCTCAGGTCGCCAGTAGACAGGTACCGGTGCCAGGTTTTGAGAAGATGGAGCTCGTTCAAGACTCATCTACTATTTTGATGTATATTTTTGGTGTCTATATAACTTAACAGAACACACTTATATGAAATTATATTATTAATGCAATGGATGATGTTGTTGCTTGTTTACTACTTTGCATTGTTGTGATACTAAACATGACGTCCTCCACCCCCGAACGTTTCCGCCGTTCCGGTTTTGGGGTGTGACAGATTGGTATCAGAGCATTGTTTATAGTGAATCGAGTGTATCAACCCATAAAAGATATACGAACTATAAACACAGTGGGATTAAAATACTCTGATAAAGAGTTTATACTTTTAAATAATAAAATATTTAACTAAGTATACATACCTGCATTCATACTAAAATCAGTGTCACTAGGACAGAACAAAAGTATTACGATTGTTGGACAGCACAAGTAGACTTAGAGACATGTGGTCAACCCTGGGAAGATGTAGCCTGATCAACTACATTATCCGAGGAGTGATTAGCATGTGCCTAAGTATGGTTGTGAGGTTGCAACAAGTCTAAAAACTTACCAACACTACTACAATGAGAACAGTAGAACAGAACATAAACTTAAAATACTATAGGAGTATTTTGTGTTACTATAATTACTTATCTGAGAACTAAAGGTCTTTATTAGTATGTCAATGGTTGTTTAGTGGATACACTAAGGTTATATGTGCTAGGATGTCATAGACTTAGAATCGGTGATCTTTGCTTTACTTCCTGTTCCTTGTTTGGTTGTGGGCTTAGAGTTAGGGTCACTTATTCGAAGGTCTATCCTGTCTTGGTTACATATAACTGGTATGCACTAAACAAGTGTTGAAGTAACTGATAAAGATCATCTTATAATTATCTAATTAGTTCGTCTATTTAGTTATTTCTTTATCCCTTTTCTCGCGTAGATAACATGGCTGGATTCCATCCCCACGGCAACTTGTACCTCCCTAACCAAGGTAATGATGGAGGGTTTGAAGCAGAGCCAGAAAATGATCACCCAATCCCTATGGATGGTCACCAGGCTGAGGGCTTTGCAGATGGTTCTGACTCCGAGCCAGAAGTTGAGAACATACCCCCGATGGCTCTTGTTCCAAATCCTAACCCTCGTCCGGCTTTTCAAGGCCCGATGCCTCCGTGGGTGGAAAGCTTGGAAACATGGAGCCAAGGACAGGATCAGCCCATGCCATTCAATGGAGACCGAAGCTTTTATGACCTGAGCGGAGGGGGCTCAGCAGACAGAGTCTTGCCAATCCTGGTCCGCAGAGTGGCCCGAAATGAGATTCAAGGCAGGACAGCTCTCCATCAAATCACGGAAGTTGTCACCAATGCAAGAATGCATACCCTCCGCACCATTCGTCTGCAAGATGCTCGTGACAGATCCAGAGTAGACCATGAGACCGTGCAGCAAGAGCTAGCCGAAACTCGAGCTGAACTCATAGAGCTCCGAGTACGCCAAAGGGTGTACGAAAGGCACCTAATTGATATGGAGCGCCAACTGGCTGAACTAAGGGTTCACCCAAGGGATAACCGTCCCCAATAGGAGACATTATGCCTTTCTTTCCCTAGATGAAAGAATAGTCTTCTTAGCTATGCTCTAAGTACTACCTTTCTAAGTAACTAACTTTGTACTGTAAGTACCTTCTAGTTAGGCCAGTATGCCGTCAAAACTTTTGTTACCTCGTATAAGATGTAAAACCTACTCCAAGGTCATTTTTTTCCCAAGCGTATTACATCTTAAATATCAATGATTTTGACAGTCGGATAATTTCCGTGTCACGCTTTGTTCAAATACTTCCATCATACTATCGTTGCAGTCTATCTAAAACCCACTCTAGTCAAGTTATTGGACTAGGGTAATTTAACTCGGGGATCATTCCCAATTCTCTTTCGAAGGTTGGATCATGTCATCCACCAACCAATGGAACCCCGGTTTGAACGACAAACGTCTTGTACCCATTCTATGAACTTACTCCTACCCTGTACTATGACTACATCATAGGGGTGTAGGTCAAACCCTCGAGAACATACTTCTACTCTTTTCATGAGCGATCGAAATACATCTAGGTTCAACCATAATCGCTCACGAACTCATTTTCTTTTCATGTAACAGAATCATGTTGCCAAAGAAAAGTAAACAACCCATCAGCCAAACACCAACTCTTCAAATTGATGCAGCCACCTTTCAAGCTGCAGTCACAGCTGCCGTGACAGCTGTCATGACTCACCTAAATGCTAACAATGCAAATGTTAGCGGGATGGGTATCAATAATTCCAATCAAACTAACAACCAAATACATCAGCAAGTATCAAACTACCACGACACTCCAAATCTCAAACCCAAGAGTAATAAACGAAAATTCCGGGATAGATTTAAAGGCAAATCACCCCAAGGCACGAACAAGAGACAACAACCTGTGGCAGCCTTCGCGGCCACGCCGTCTGTAACTCCTACTACCATCCCTACTAGTATCCCAGTTATTCCTAACCCAACCAGACAATATGCTAGAAACCTACCGAAGTGCAATAAGTGCAGCTTCCATCATCTACGTAGTTGTCGTCTGTTGCACTGCAATAACTGCAACAAAGATGGACATGCTACCCGCTTCTGCAGGACAAGGTTCCAACACCTTACTTCAACCACCAATGTCGAAATTTCTCGGATATGCCATCTATGTGGCGTAATGGGACATTTCAAAAGGGACTGCCCAACTGAGAGGGGTGACGGGGGAACAGGAGAAATTTGACCCCAGAACAACGAAAGACAGCTAAGGACCCTACTATAGTGTAGGAACGCTTCCAATCGACAGTATTTTGTATGCTTTCAAACTGTTTAAAACTAGTGCAACTCGAGTCGTATCTTTTGCGAGATCCCTCCAGTAAAGGGATCATCGTGCTGCGTATACTTGTCTTTTGTAGTATACCTTATTCGTAGCAGTAGTCTAGTAGTTAATCTAAAGTACTGTAACTCTGTTAAAAGTTGCACTTTCGTGTTTTGTCTGTAACGCCGTTATGATCAAATCTAGTGCCTTTATTTCCGAGTGATTCCTATATTATCATACAACTTGAGTCAATTCGATCCGCACAATACCAGTTTCTTGCGCACATCTCTTTCTCGAAATTGCCTTTCTAGCGAAGCCGTCATTCCAGAACTCCGAAGTACTCATTCATAGAGTGCCTCGTGTTTCGTAACTTTCCGAAGAAACCTCAGAAAACCTCCCCGGAATACCACTCGTACAGTACGTCAAGTTCAATACAAGGACCCTTACGATTGATCTATCTCTGAAGAATGTATACGCAAGGGTAGTATATAATCAAGGTTCTACAGGTTTAGAATTGATGACTCTGCTTTAACTTCTTTTCCTTGTTTGGATGTGAGCTTAAAGGAGAATCATTTATTCGACTACCTTTTCAATCTTAATTATATATGACTCGTATACACGAGACTGTGATTGATGAACCATGTATGACTTCTAATATGAACTTCAGGACGGAGACTACTCAAGACTATGAGTGATCGTGCCGTCATGCGAATAAACTTAGAGTCCAGTTGAAGGATACTCCTGTAACCGGATCGCCTTATAGTCTAACACCTACAGAGATGCAAGAACTGTCAAGTCAAACTTAACGAACTACTCAGCAATGGAATTGAAAGGCCAAGCTCCTCGCCCTGGAAAGCCCCAGTCTTGTTCATCAAGAAGAAAGACGGATTGTTTCGTAGGAGCATCGACTAACGGAGACCTCGATGAGATTCCCATTAGAAATCATTACCCTCTGCCTCGTCTAAGGGAGTTGGTTGACCAACCGCAAGGAACGAATTACCTGTCAGAAATGGACCTGAGATCCGAATATCACCAGTTTCGAGTGTTAGTGAAGGATGTCCCGATGACGACCTTCCGAACTCGATGCGGACGCTTCGAGTCCGTGGTGATACCCCTCGGATAAGACTGATGCGCCCGTAGTATTCATGAACTTAATGAATAGGGTATGCCATCCTTACTTGGATCAGTTCGTCATTGTCCTTGTATCTGACTTACTTATCTACTCACATAGTAAGAAAGAGCAAAGAAGCATCCACGACTCAACTTACCCCACAAACTCAGCAACGTACATTCTACTTTCCACGTCTCGAACTTGAAAAAGTACCTTTCCGTCAGGACTCTTGTAATCCCACTCGACGAGGTCGAGATCAACGAGAGCCTCAATTTTGTGGAAGAACCTATAAAGAACGTGGACCGAGAGGCCAAGTAAACGAAACAAAGCCGTATCCCGATAGTGAAGGTTCGCTGGAACGCCAAGCGAGGACCTGAATTCACTTAGGAGCGAGAGAAGCAGATGAAACTGAAATATCCTCGTCTTTTACTTAGTTATTGGTAACTACTTATTTGCTTAAATTCTAATTTCAGGACGAATTTCCTTCTAACGGGGGGATGATGTGACAACCCGACATTTCTATTCTGTACAACCATTCACTTCAATAGGAGTCAAAACTGTTTCTGCTAAATTTCAAGCTTTTTGGAATAAGTTTGAGTATTTTAAGATTAGTACTTCAGGAGATAACATGAGAGAGGATGCCCTAGGGTTTATTGTGCAACAATAATGTCCCAAAACTCCAAGAGTTTGGAGTTTACGGCCTAAACAAAGGTGTTTACGGCCGTAAACCCTAAAAGAGGGTATAAATATGATACTTAGTCATTATTTATCACTTTTCACATTTTCAAGATCCAAATCTCAATTCTCTCTCAGGTATCATCCAACATTTCTTCAAGATCTTCAACTTGTAAGTGTTTCTTACCCTAAAAAGTTGATATCTTGCTTAACCTAGTGATCTAACATGATTTCATCCATGAAATCATTCCATTTTCTTAGATCTTCAAGTGTTCTTCAAGAACACCAAGAACATACACTAGTGTTTTGGGCCGAAAACACCCTTCTTTGCTTCCATATTGTAAGTATCTATCTCCTATACTTGTTATCTAGTAAGGATACTTGATTTAGGGCCTAGAAATCGTCATTATCCAAGAACAAAAAGTGTTTTCGGTCTAGTGCATCTCCTTAGACCGAAAACCCTTATGAAGGGTGCAAAATGACTTTAAATACTTAGTATTGAGTCTAGAACACTTCATTGATTGTTGAAAGCCCTTGGAAATCACCTTATGCATCAAACATCATGAGTTTTCGGCCAACCATTTGGACCGAAAACCTCTTTGGACCGAAAACCATATGGACCGAAAACCCTTTGGGCCGAAAACCTCAAGAAGCATACTACTTGGACCGAAAACTCCTTTAAGTGGCTATACAACCCTGGGTACTTCTAGCACTTGAATCAAAGTGTTTTCCATGTCCTAGGGTGCCTTAACTTGGTAAATTAGTTGTTAAATGACTAATTGGATACATATATGTGTTATTATATGTTAAATAGGATCCGTGTGTGTGCTCAAGTCTTCACTTGACACTCAGCATCCTATACATTCCGTTCATCCAAACCACTCACTACAGGTGAGTTCATACCCCTTAATTAACCTTTTAAATGTTTTTAAATGCTTTTATGGGGGGGGGGGGAATACAAGTTGAACAATTATAGTTATTATATCAATCACATGTGATTAATAACTACCAAACAAGTGGATTTCTTACTTTTCAAACTGTGTTACCAAACTGTTTTACTTCAAATTGTCTTACAAACTCTTTTACATACCAAATGCTTTTATCAAACTCTTTTACATACCAAATGCTTTTATCAAACTCCTTTACAGGTCAATTACTGTTACTTAAACTCTTTTAAACTTATATTCTGTGTATCTATGTAGATATAGTTATATAAGTAGGATTGAAAGGACTTAGGACTGATAGCCTACCTTACTTCCTGTTCCTTGTTTGGTTGTGGACTTAGGGTATCAAGGTTATTTGTTCGAAGGTCGTTTGAATCCTAGTTATATATCATGTATATGTGTATAGATATAAAAGGTTACTTCTTTCATTCAGTTCAATGCCTTTGGGTAGCAAAGGTATACAAACATGTTCATATACACAAACAACATTACTAGTAAACTATAATATGTATAGTTTAGGAAGATACTATTACTAGAACAATGAAACATACAATGAGTCAGTTCATTCATGAGTAATACATAGTGATGAGAAACAAACATAATACATAGTGATGAGAAACAAACATAATACATAGTGATGAGAAACAAACATAATACATAGTGATGAGAAACAAACATAATACATAGTGTAAACAATAATGTAAGAACTATATTTTTGGTTAATGATAGTCAGATTTGGGAAAATACACACTCTTACAAGAGACACACACACAGACACTAGATGCCTTGGTAGAAGGCTACTTTTAGTAGGAAACATAGGGTTTTCTAGGAGAGTTCAAACAAATACAAACTTTTACAAAACTTATACATTACAAACATCTTACAAATGCTTTCATACAAACACAGACACTAATATACTTATGATCTCACCAGCTTTAAAGCTGATAAACTCTTTCAAAATAACTTGTATTCTCAGGTCGCCAGTAGACAGGTACCGGTGCCAGGTTTTGAGAAGATGGAGCTCGTTCAAGACTCATCTACTATGTTGATGTATATTTTTGGTGTCTATATAACTTGACAGAACACACTTATATGAAATTATATTATTAATGCAATGGATGATGTTGTTGCTTGTTTACTACTTTGCATTGTTGTGATACTGAACATGACGTCCTCCACCCCCGAACGTTTCCGCCGTTCCGGTTTTGGGGTGTGACAGTCTAGGAGCAACGCAGGGGATAGAGTGTTGGTAAGGAAATTACTCGATTCTGTCCTTGACAAATACCTACAACTTGTAGCATCAATCGAACTGTACTCGGATATTGATTCCATGCCATTTGAAGAAGAAATTGGTAGGCTTAAGGCTTACGAATCCCGATTGAAGCTATGAACAGAAAACGTGACCATTTGCTTTTAACTCGTTCAGACGGGCAAAGTTTTCAGAAAAACCAAGGGAAAGGTTCGAACTCAGGTGGAAAAGGATGAGGTTCGTCAAATAGTGATCGAAGGTATAGACACGGTGGTCGTGGAAGAGGAAGCTCATGAGGTAGAGGTGGTCGGGGTGGCTATCAGTCGTTAGACATCAACAATGACCGGTGGAAGAGTCGAGATAAGAAACACATTAAGTGTTTTAATTGCGATGTCTTTGGACATTACGCATCATAGTTTCCCAATCCTAAAAGAAAAGAAGGTGACGTGAACCTCATCCAAGCACAAGAAGAAGAAACAACGTTTCTCTTGATAGTACATGGAGAAAGGAAAGAAGAAATGGTGTTGTTAAATGAAGACAAGGTGTTTCCAACCCTCAACGGGAATGAGAAGGACACATGGTATCTAGACAATGGAGCTAGTAACCATATGACAGGTGTGCGAGATTACTTCGCAGAGCTGGATGAAAATATAACTCGTCAAGTAAAGTTTGGAGACGGATCCAAAGTCCAAATCAAAGTCAAGGGAACCATCTTGCTAGACTGTAAGAACAATGAGAAATTAGTCATCGTGGAAGTTTACTACATTCCAGATCTTCGCAACAACATTTTGAGTCTAGGGCAGATAACGGAAGAAGGATATGGAATTGAGATGAAGCAAGATTTCTTGAAGATGCATGATAAGTACAACAAGCTCTTAATGAAGGTACAATGTTGGAAAAACCGCTTATACAAAATTGTACTTCATACAACCGAACCATTTTGTCTTCACACAAAGATAGACAACACAACCAGGTTATGGCACGCACACTTAGGGCATGTTAATTTTTGCCTGATAGAGTCCATGGTGGAAAAAGGTCTGGTGTGAGGGAGCACCAAAGGTATGTCACCCTGCTCAAGTATGTGAAGGGTGTTTAGTAGCCAAACAGACCCGACAACCATTCCCACAAAAAGCACAATGACAGGCCAGTACCCATTTAGAACTCGTACATGCTGACCTTTGTGGGCCCATAACGCCACAAACAATAGCAGGTAACCAATACTTCCTCCTTCTTGTCGATGACCACAGTAGGTTCATGTGGGTGTATATGCTTAAGCAAAAGAGTGAAGCATTTGAAACCTTTAAGAGGTTCAGAACACAAGTTGAAAGCCAAACAGAGTACAAACTAAAGGGGTTACGCACTGATCGTGGAGGAGAATTCACATCGTAGGAATTCAATGAATATTGTAGCAAGGAGGGTATAAGGTGACAATTGGCAGCTCCATATTCTCCTCAGCAAAATGGAGTAGTGGAGCGCCGGAATGGAACCATTCTTGGGGTCACACGATCACTGTTGAAGGCGACGGAAGTTCTAGAAACACTATGGGGAGAGGCGGTACATCATGTAGTCTAGATCTTTAATCGATTTCCAACAAAAGGTGTAAAATACATGACTCCCTATGAAGCTTTATATGGGAAGAAGCCAACACTAAAACATTTTAGGATTTTTGGTTGTGTAGCCCATGCAAAAAGACCAGCAAACAAACTCACCAAGTTAAGCGATCGCAGTGTGGCGATGGTCTATCTTGGTAATGAACCAAGAGACACACACAGACACTAGATGCCATTCTAGTAAAAGTAGCCGTTGAAGAGTTTAAAATAAAGTTGAACTGGTCTGTTGGGGACCAAGTCTTTAGGAGAATAAAGTGGCACGATGCCATTCTAGTAAAAGCACATGCAGTAGTAGCATGAAAGTTGCTTATCTGTTATTTGTTTTTAGTATTTAAACCATCCTTTGTAATCGTTTTTTGTCTTTTTATTTCCATAAGAACCAGTGGGTTCCAGAAAAACCAATCTCCATCTTTACTGTGTGTATCACTTGTAGTGTGAACTTGTTGATCCAATAGGGACCGGTCGCCAACAGATTCCCCTCCCTTTCCAAACTTTCATTTAGATTAATTCATTTCAGATGATTCCGCTCCTTCTCCAAACTTTCATTTAAATTAATTCAATTTAGCCCCTTTGTTAATTGGTTACAATTTTAGTCCAATCTTCATACCTTGATTTAATATAATAAAAAACAACCCTCCCTTGGAAATTGCTTACAAAATCAATCCTTGTTGGGTTATCTTAGCAAATCAGCCCATGTGGCTTATTTAAGTTGCAAAACAGACCTATACTTATTAAATAATACCAAATTTCCCTTTTTTGGATAATTAGGAAACGAAAATAGTCCTCGCGGTTTGCTTAAAACTCGAAAAGTGTCGAGTTGTGGTTTTTTTCACGTCACGCTTCACGTCAACGGACTTAGTTCTTGAATACACGCATTTAAGGTGAGTGCTTACGGCCCCTTGTTAATGTTTTTATTATTTTGGAGGAGAATACTTGTGAAAGACGTATATCAATTATGAAAAATGCATACAAAACTTCATATCTAGCATAAACGATATTTTATCTAAGTATTATATCATCTATTTGTTTATCATGACATACTTAAGTTATAGCGGATTAAGCATGTTGCGAACTAGAAGATATAACATATCATAATGCTATGATTTTCATGTGATAATGCATGTATTTATGCACTTACTAAATATATGTGTATAAGTTATAACATTCATATCTTGGAAATTATATATGCATTTAAGAAACTTACTATCTATTTAAGCGAGTAAAATATATTTTTACGGATATATCGAACTTACTCGGATTTTATAGTGAAACTTTATCGTATACCTTACTTAATGGCCTTTATGCTGAGAAAATACTCATTACCTAAGCTTAAATACTTAGTATAACCACTCGGATATAACAGTTAATCCTCGAAGCGAGATGCGTATGTATAGATTTATATGGGTTGACAACCCCACCTGCGATTGCTAGCTACAACCTCGACAGACAATCGAAGCGGGTGATAATTATCTTTAGTCTTTATCCACGACATCTAATGAAGCGTCATAAGGGGTTATATCTAGTCACATAGCTCGGTTATAGGACTCACTATAAGCATTAACTAGATTATTTATCTAGAAACCACGAATTTGGTTTCTCACTTTATCAAACATTTTCAAACATGGTTTTTAACTACAAAAGAGATATTTTTCAGAATTTTTAAAAGTATCATTATCGTGTTAGCATAAAACCTATAACTCTCACCAACTTTTGTGTTAACTCTCAAACTACATGTATTCTGAGGAGATCACTGAACCAACTTTTAGTAGAAGGAATTGTCATGGACTTCAGACAACCTACTTTTATCTAGTTTTGTTATTTCGGCATATTTGTTAAGTCAATTCATGTACTTACTTATTATTATTATTATCGGTAAGAACCGTGTATTCAAACTTTAAAGTGCAATATAATTGATGTATTGTTATTGTTGTACTTGTGATGTGTATTTAATTTGTTTGTGATCCATAAACTAAGTCGCACAACCCGACATGTTCATCTGCCTCGGCCGGGGGTGTGACAGCGTGATCTATGCCATAAAAAAGTGTTTTTTTTTTCTTTTCTGAAGTGATGTGAGCGACCGTCCCCCGCCCCCAATTCCAACTTTTCCATTAAAAAACTATTTTTTTCTCTTCTACCAATACAATCCAATCCTATCTAATTTTTACACTTGTTAATAGTCTAATCTAAACCATTTTTTATTAAATAAATGTAATTTATATTTATATTGTATTCTATTAGAAACTAATAGAAAGATTAAAAATAATTGTTTTATTTCACAGGATTTATGGTAGTAAATAGAGAATCGAAAAGATTAAAAATAAAGTGTTATAAATATAATATTTTATAAACTTTAATACTTTTAAAAATAATTTTGATTAAGATAATATTAGTTTTTAAAATAAAAATAATTCATCTTAAAAATATCTATTCAATCAATTTATATGTTGACATATGGCAAAAAAAAATCAAATGAGAGAGGGTTGTAAAGAAGATGAGGCAGCTCGTGGGCATGACCTAGGCCACCAAAAAATTAATTCTTTTCTTTTCTAAAGTCATGTGAGCGATCACGCCCTCCCCCCCCCCCCCCAATGGGGATAGCCTAAGGGTATGAGGTAAAACGTGATGTTAACTAAGATTTGTTGACCCATGTTTACAGAGAAATTGAGTTATAAGGGTAATACCTTTTCAGTTTTTTTATATATAGTTTTTTTTTGTAGACATCTAGTCAACTAACTTGTTTTACGTATTCAAATTTGACCATTATTATCAACAAAATTAGTTACAATTGACGTGACTAATACAAAGTTGTCTAGCGTATACATGGAAATAAATGGCCTCTGTGACAACCCGGTATTCAGGTACTTTCAAATTCATCATTGTGGTTTTAATTTATGTCATTTTGGTCCTTGTAATAGAAAGAAGTAGCCATGAGAAGCCCTAATGGCAAAATCATAATTTGGAAGGAAGGAGAGTACGCCATATGTACGTGCGTACGCTTAGCGTACTAGGGTACGTCCCTAATACGCGGGGCGTACGTCTATGTACACGAGGAGTGCTCATCAGACATTGAAAACCCTAATTTTTAGGGTTAAGCTATATGTAAACCCATTTATAACCTGATTTCCCTCACCCTTTTAGCCTCCACCCTCTTTGAGTCGATTTTGCAATCCCTAGTCCTTGCGTGTGTTGAGCTTGAGTGTATGTGTGTGTTCTTAGTGTTGAAGAAAGAAGAAAGGATTCCTTGAGAAGCTTTGGTGTGGGATTCAAGCTTGTAGATCAGAGATCTTCATTTCTTTGGTAAGCTCCAGAAGGTATAAAGTGTTGAACTTTACTTGTATTCCTTAGAGATCTATCCAAATAGAGTTTTATGAGTTTTGTCCCCTCTTCTTGGACTTAATGAGTAAATGCTACTCTAAGACCAAATGAGCTACCTTTTCAGGAGATTTGAGTTGTGTTAAGTCATAAAAATGCTTTATTGACTTATTTAGTGCTTGCATGCAAAGTGAGGTGGTCCTTAATGGTTAAGACCAACTAGGAAGTTGGTTTTGGGTATTAATGATGCATGCATAACAATAAAGTCGGAAATTTTATGGTTGAGAGTACCTTCTTGGACTTGGATCTGGTTATTGGACGTTTGGTCTTAATGAAATAAGCTCTTATTCAAAGTTTTGCATGGCCACCATCTACGCTGGGCGTACTAGGGCGTACGTTGGGCGTATGTGGTCAGTAGTGCGATCTTGGTCAAGGCGGAGTACGTTAAGTGTATAGTTGGGTACCCCCAGCGTACTCAGTCTGTTGGGTTTAGGAGTTTGGGCTTCAAATTTGGGCCACATTTTGGGGATTAGATGCTTGGGCCCTTTTTAGACCATCTGAGTATTGGTGTTTTGGGCTAAGTGAAGAGTTGGACCTTAGGGTAAGTCCCAAGTAGGAGTTTGGGCCCAATTTGGAAAATTGGGCCGATTATGGGCCTTAAGTGATTGCTTCGTTTTGGGCCTTTTAGATCAAGATTTGGGCCTGGGTATTAGCCCAACTAGGGAAAAGGTAAAGTAGCCTTTTACCCTAATGATGGACTATTAGCCTTGGTTGTAATCCAATTATTAATTGGATGATTATTTTGTTATGATAGCGCAGGCATTTTGTGAGTCAACAGCCAGAGACTTTCAATGCGATTCAGCAGTGTGAGGTGAGTTTTCCTCACTGTACTTACGGGTCAAAGGCACCAAGGCCGACCCATTGGTTTGATAACCTGATATTCATTGATATGTTGAGTATGGAATAAATATGCATGCTAATTTTGATATGCTAATCTGGTAGATCTGTAGGACTACCTGTGATACTGTCTGTTTATCTGTGTATGTTATTATATGTTATATATCTACATATTGTATGGGTTGGATTGACGTTGTACTGCTCCGTGGTGTAGCCAACAAACCCTGGAGCAAGGCAGATATGAGCTGAGGGCCGGGGAGGGCATGTCAGACTCATACTGAGGGCTCATGAGCATTCCAGATACAAGTTGAGGGTCGGGAAAGGCGTCCCAAAACCCTCCCAAAGCCTTAGTAACCTCAAGTTGCTAGAGGAAAGCCCCGGAGCGCCCGAAGGCTCCGAGAAAAAGAGCTTTTCGACTCGGAAGTTCTGCCCCGCAGAGCCCAATTCCTCGCTAAACCCCCTGTAAGTTTAGTTATGCTTATCGTACTTTAAGTATAACTTATGTTTAAGTTCATTATCGTTATTATGTACCTATAAACAAGATTTATCAGTGATTCCAAGTCATTATACTGATTCAACTACTTACAGGGATGATGTCTAGGCTGTGATTTAGTGAGGTGTTTAAAGTGGGATTTCCAAACAGTATACTTCGTTTACCAAACGGACCCTACCTCCAATATGATCCTACCTGGTTGTTCCTTACTTGATAGATCATGAAAGTAGACTTTGAGTTAATGATGAATCTGGACTAATAATTAGTCGCACTAAAGATTAGACTAAAACTTAGCGATAATAATGCTAGGTTTCGTCGAAGGAAAATAGAATCCTTAGAAGCGAAGCGCTGCCCGAGTTTGGAATCATCACTTTAACAAGTGAGTGCATAGTCCCTTTCATGAACATGATTTTAATACAAGTATTAATTAAAGTATTAAATATTTGTTAAAGAGTTAAATATATGTTAAAGAGTTTATGTGTGAGTGCGTAGTCTCTTTCCTGAACATGATTTTAATACAAGTATTAATTAAAGTACTAAATATTTGTTAAAGAGTTAAATATATGTTAAAGAGTTTATGTGTGAGTGCATAGTCCCTTTCATGAACATGATTTTAATACAAGTATTAATTAAAGTATTAAATAGTTGTTAAAGAGTTAAATATATGTTAAAGAGTTTATGTGTGAGTGCATAGTCCCTTTCATGAACATGATTTTAATACAAGGATTAATTAAAGTATTAAATATCTGTTAAAGAGTTAAATATATGTTAAAGAGTTTATGTGTGAGTGCATAATCCCTTTCATGAACATGATTTTAATATAAATATTAATTAAAGTATTAAATATTTGTTAAAGAGTTAAATATATGTTAAAGAGTTTATGTGTGAGTGCATAGTCCCTTTCATGAACATGATTTTAATACAAGTATTGATTAAAGTATTAAATATATGTTTATGTGTGAAATATTTGATATTGTTTGAAATATGTGTTAAGAGCATATATGATAATGTATGATGATTTAGGATACATAGTAAACCTAGGAATATTGGATAGTATCTCCTTATGAGTACGAGTGAGATATATACCGAGGGTAGAACTTTAAGATCTGTCATCGATCCGAGAGTATGGAGTGGACATAGTCATTTGTCCTTAGTCTGAGAGTATGGAGAGGACATAGTTATTTATCATTAATCTAGGAGCATGAATTAGACATAGTTAATTGTCCCTAGTCCGAGAGTATGGAATGGGCATAGTTATTGATCCGGGAGCATGGATTAGACATACCCGATCCGGGAATATGGATTTGGTAAAGAGGTTAATTTTAGATCCGAGATTATAAATCGTGTTGTCGCGAGGATCAACGGGATGGGGTAAAATTGCTTATATGAGGTGAAATTGTATATATTGTGAGTTCTAATATATATATATATATATATATATATATATATATATATATATATATATATATATATATATATATAGGAGTATGATCAAATGAGAACACCTAAAAGGTTGAGAACGCGAGAACAGATCTGAACCATTTAAAAAACTAAATCTAAGGCTATTATCGATTGGGTCATTTATGTAAATTCTTAAAATTATAGGAATTTAAGTGTAACTTTAAAATTGTCATAAGGGTATAATGGTAATTGATTGTTAACCTATGTTTAGCAACTCCTACGATCTCTCTTTCTCTATCTTTCCCTCTCTCTCTCTCTCTACCCCCTTCTTCTGCATTTTACAGAACCCTACGACATCCTCTCATTCCAGCCGTCGCTGTGTGTATAGTTATGATCTCCCAAGAGCTCTTAAAAATCGAGAGATAAATACGATATTTTCTACTATTCTTCATACATGTCAAGGAGAAAGATGATGAACATGGGATGGTTATGCGTGTTTCTACGCTCATTCGATCACAGGGCTAGGATGTTTCTTTCTCCTAACATTGATCTGAAAAGGACCGAGGAACAACGATTTTTGTATCCTGAAGGTGGGTGTAAGAACTGAAGAACAGAGGGTTTTTGTAGAAAAAAATCTGAAGAACAGAGGCAAAGAAAAAAACGCAACCCTATTTTTCGTTTTTTTTTTCAGATTTGCGATTGAAGTGTTGGATCTTTTGTGAAATATGAAGATTATGTAACGATCTTTGGATCGAGGCAAGCATCAATCCTTTTTCTTTAATTTTATCTTATATTTTGTTGGTAAAACATCTAAGCTTAGATAAATTGATAACATCATGGGGTTTTTATGATTTTTACAGGTCAAGAAAGAGAATCCAGAAGCAGAGTTCAGTGAAGTCGCAAACATTTTGGGGACGAAATGGAAGACACTCACCCCCGAAGATAAGAAGCCGTACGAAGAGAAGTATCAGATTGAGAAGGCTACTTATTCAAAAATTATGGATAATGAGAAAAGAGAAAGTGAAGCTATGAAGCTTTTGGAAGAAGAACAGAAACAGAAGACAGCTATGGACTAAACAGAAGACCAGAGTCTGCGTATTTCTTGTTTATGAAAGAGAAGGGAGCTGCTCTTATTGCAGAAAGCAAGAGTATGGTGGAGGTAATTTGAGTTTGAAAATCTATTTAGTAAAAAAAATGTGTGTTCTTTTATAATGAACTAATTAATGAGTTTGGTTCATAGACTTGGTGGTGGTAGATTGCTAAAATCTGTGGAGAAGAATGGAAGAACATGACAGACAAGCAAAAAGCAGGTTATGAAAAAGTGGCAAAGAAGAAGAACAAGCAATATACTCAAGAAATGGACGTCTACAAGCAGATTAAAGAAGAGGAAGTTGGAAATGCTAAGAAGGAAGAAGATGAGCTTTTGAAGGTTCTAAAGCAGGAAGCTTTGCAACTGCTTAAAAAGAAAGAGAAAATAGAAACCGTCATTAAGGTAGAGTTTATATTTTTTTTTTCAATCCTATTCAATTATAAATATGTTAAAATTCATTAATGGTTATGAAATGGAGATAAAAACTAATAGATTTTATTTCATCAATGTTAATCATTTATGATTTTCAGCTCTATTCAATTTATTCATCAGTCTTAATATATGATTATAGTTATAATCATACATGATTTTAGTTATCATCATACATGAATAAATCTTTATTCATTATAAGGTTTATGGTAAAAACTAAAAAAGTTTTTTTCATAGTCATTTTTTTTTGGGAAGTACCGGTCAATTGAAAACTTTATTAGTAAAATATGGCACTTTTATATATATGATTACACCAAAAATGAAAGATATAGGGTTTGTGTTTTCCTTTCTCTGCCATCAAAAGACAAACATATATTCGTTTGTGAATCAGTGAAGATGCATAACGTTATTATCTGATTTTTTCTTATTTATCCTTGAACATGATTTTGCAGGTATGAACCCAAGAATAACAATGATCCTTCTTTGTTTTTGTGTGTGCTGGTAGCAACAAGAAAAATCGCAACAAACTGGATTTTTTATCTTCTTCAGTCATTTGTGATTACAACTAAACTAGATTTTTTTTAATCTTTACATTTTCCTTTATTCATTATTGATTCCAGATGTATTGGTTTTTTGAATTGGTAAATGTACTTTATACGTTTATGATTACGACTGAATTGAGTTTTTATTTTTAGTTATTTTCTTTTTATGGTGCTTTACTCATTCCATCTTTTACTGTTACATATAATCCTTCATGATTAACATAATCAAATCAATTAAAATTCTTTAAAAAAAATTAATTTAATGTATTTTCTCGTTCATTTATGAATACAAAAGAAAAAAATGTTTTTTTCAATCTTTATACATATAATATCTGATGAATGATAAATTTATAAAAAAAAATGACTTTTTTAACAAAAAATTAATAAAAATTATTTTTGTCATATATTAAAAAAAATCGGTTAATCTATTATTTTAATTAACTGTAATTAATATTGCTAAAATTTAGGAGATTAAGATTTGTTATAATTTAAATTAAACACGCAATTACTAATATACCCTTGTAAAATGATTGGTGCAGAAGTGTTCTCGCGTTCTCATTTGATCCTTTCCCTATATATATATATATATATATATATATATATATATATATATATATATATATATATATATATATAACATTGTGGGATTGAAATCTCTATGTACTCACCAGGTTTCCGAACCTGACCCACTCAGTTTATTTATATCACATGTGTCGATATGAAGCTATATTACACTGAGAGATTAAAAGAGACGTAGATCACTAGTGTAAATGAATGTAAGGTCTGTTTATGCTTATGTTTCTATATTGACGACGAAATCCCAATGTTTTAAAATGAATAAAATACATTTCTTCAGAAATGCTTTGATAATGTAGTTATCATGTTTTTCTGGGAACAAATTCCACAACATTTTTATTTAAAAGGATACTATGATTTGCGAATAAAGCGTAAACAAATCGGTCTTTTATGGTCGTGAAATTGGGGATGTCACACGGTAAGTCGACCCCAAAATACCATATTGTTATTTGATATTATGATATGTTAGAACACCATGCTAGTGATAGGCTAGGGATCTTCAGGATTTTGCATGATAGAATTGCTTGATTATATGATGCCCGATAGCCTAGGGTTCTTCTCTAACGGAATTTACATCATTACTGTAGTTGCGTAGTGTATGCATCATGGTTATGCATAACTAAGATTCTATAGCCTGAGAATGTTTGGTTTGGACTTATTTCATGTTCTTGTTTGATGAAGGGCTTAGGGTAGGATCAGATATTCGACTGTCTATAGGGTCTAGTGTTATGTATGACTAGCATACATGAGTGCTGCAGGGTTGGTGGAAGTTTCATGGATGAGTTGTGTGGGGTCAGCCGGCCAGTTCCGAGATGTTTAGCCTTTCCTCTAGGGAGTGAGGATTGAGTGTATGATTATGCTAGTGTGTATTGTTAGGCTTGTCGTGATGATCCTCTAAGATAAATACGGGTAGGTGTGGAAGGTAGTATGAGCCCGTGTTACTGAAAGCACAGGACCCGTACGCGTAACAGAAAAGTCACAACCCCTAGGGATTTTTTGGGAGTTGGTTCCCCTAATATGATATGCGTAATTTCGGATATCCTCGTGGTTTAATTTTAGTATGGTGACTACACGACAATTTAAGGCTGGGTCCCGATCGGGATCAGGAGCTGGTAGTCAGGGTGGGCCAGCTGCGTTGGATGACAAGATTAGGGAGATCCTGTAGGAGGAGGTTGTTTCTCGCTTCCGAGCTCAGTTGCCAAATATGTTTGGGTCTATTAAGACCGCCATGATTGAGTACTTTGATGAGCGTTATGATGCTTTGTCTGAGGCTGCTGTTGTTGCAGCCACCGCAGCCATTGCGGCTACAGGGGTCGGATCGGGTCGGGTTTTTCAGTATTAGGACTTCGACAATATGAAGCCCCCGAATTTTGATGGAGTGTGGGACCTGATCATAGCCATGAGGTGGCTATCTGATGTGGAGGGATGTTTCTTCACATGTTCTTGCCCAGCTGACCAGAAGGTCAGGTGCACTCTGAACCTTCTAAGGACCGAAGCGAAGGATTGGTGGAGACTTGCTACTAGTTCATTTTTTGCTGAGCAGAGAGCTGTTGTGTCTTTAGAGCAATTCTCGGAGATGTTCCGCTCCCGATATGTGTCGCTGGTGGAGCGTGAGAGGTTGGCCCAGGAGTACCTGGATTTGAGTCAGGGGTCGGAGTCGTTGACGGAGGTTACCAAGATGTTCACAAAGAGGGCTATGTTTTGTCCTGAGTTTGCTACATCTGAGCTGGCTCAGATGACCCGTTACTTGAGCATGCTCACGACGGAGATCAGACAGTTTATTTCCACCCAGCGTTATGGTTCTTTGTTGGAGATGCAGGAGGCCACCAAGCGGCGTGAGATTGACATTGATTTGCAGACGAGGGAGCAGAGACCAGCCACGGCTCAGTCGCAGCCTGCGTCAAAGCGGTTTAAGACTGCTGATGTCAGATCTGGGGGCCGGAGGGGCCTCAATTGTGGAAATTGTGGCAAGATGCAAGAGGGTGCTTGTCGATCATCTTCTGGGTGCCACAATTGTGGCCGGTAGGGCCAAATCGCGAGGGATTGCCGCCAGCAGGCCCCAACACTCAGTTCCAGGATTTATTATCATTGCGACCAGGTTGGCCATGTGAAGGCCAATTGTCTCATGCTTGCTGGTAGGCCGGCATAGGCTCCAGTACCGACTACTTTGAGGATCACTAATGGGAGTCAGGGCAGGGTGGAACCCCCGAGGGCTCGAGGTTGCACTTTCCAGCTCACTGCCGAGGAGGCCAGAGCAGCTCTAAATGTTATGACTGGTATGTTTCTATCCATTATTCTGTTAATTATGTTTTATGTTATGCTTATCTATGTGTCTCTGTTAGGTACGTTCCTAGTGAACTCTTTGCCTGTTTTATTGTTGTTTGACTCAAGTGCGAGTCGGTCCTTTGTGTCTCGATCGTTCAGTAGAGATTTTGATATGCCCATTAGGGAGTTAGAGTGTCTGCTGCGAGTTTCTATCGCCAATGAACACGGGGTTTCTACATCATCAGTGTATCAGGGTTGTATTCAGGAGATCTTTGGGGTGCCTTACCCGATCGATTTGATTCCTATCCCTATGGGGGATGTTTGCGTGATTGTGGGTATGGATTGGCTGAGCCGTTTCGGTGCTATTATTGATTGTGAGGTCCAGCGCATGGTAGTTCGAATCCCAAGTGGGGGAGAACTCATTATCTATGGAGAGGGCACCAAGATGGGTCCAAGGTTTTGTTCTGCAGCCAGGGCTCGACAATATATTCAGCATGGGTGTGTGGGTTACTTGGCCCATGTGGTGGATACGCGAGTTGGGGATCAGGTTTCGGTTTCAGAGGTCCCGGTTGTCAGGGAGTTTGCCGATGTGTTTCTGGAGGAGTTACCCGGTGTGCCTCCTAAGAGGCAGGTCGAGTTCAGGATTGACCCTGTGCCAGGTACATCCCTGATTGCCAAGGCGTCGTACCGTTAGGCACCACTTGAGATGCAGGAGTTGTCATCTCAGCTACAAGAGCTGTTAGGCAAACAGTTCCTTAGACCGAGCAGTTCTCCGTGGGGAACATCGATTTTGTTCGTTAAGAAGAAGGATGGTTCACATTGGATGTGCATTGATTACTGGGAGTTGAACAATTTAATGGTGAAGAGTCGTTACCCCCTTCTGCGGATTGATGACCTCTTTGATAGATCTAATGCTCGGGTATCATCAGGTCAGGGTGAGAGAGGAGGATGTGGAAAGACCGCGTTCCAGACTCGTTATGGGCATTACGAGTTCGTGGTGATGCCATTTGGGCTCACCATGCGTCTGCAGTATTCATGGATTTGATGAATCGAGTATGTAGGCAAATGCTTGATCGTTCAGTTATTGTGCATATTGATGATATCTTGGTGTATTCCAAGACCAGAGAGCAGCATGATGAGCATCTTTGTGAGCTTCTGAGGGTTTTGAGGCTAGAACGGCTTTATGCTAAGTTCTCAAAGATTGCAGTACCCCTCACTCGTCTGACGAGGAAGGGGGTGGATTTTCTATGGGGCCTTGAGCAACAATCGACATTTGAGAACCTTCGGCAGATATTATGTGAAGCCCCGTTTTTTACCCTCCCAGAGGGAATTGAAGATTTTATGGTATTCTGTGATTCATCCATAACTGGTTTTGGGGGCGGTCCTCATGCAGAGAGGACGGGTAATAGCTTATGTTTCGCGGCAGCTGAATTCGCACACGACGCGAGATCCCACACATGATATGGAGTTGGGGGCAGTGGTTTTTGCCCTCAAGATTTGGAGGCACTATCTTTATCGGGACTGCTATACTATCTACATGGATCACAAGAGTCTGAGGCATATTATGGATCAGCTGAACCTGAACATGAGGCAGCGCAGGTAGCTAGATGTTGTCAAGGATTATAACTGCGAGATCCTTTACCATCCGGGTAAAGAGAATGTGGTGGCGGATGCTTTGAGCTACAAGTCGGTTGGGTCTTCAGTTGGGGTATCGTGTATGAGCATATCAATGGTTTCCCAACTTTTGGGATTGATTAGAGAGGCTCAGACTGAGGGTGCTCGGGAAGAGAATTGGAAGAGAGAGAGAGGATCAGGAATAAGATTGCTAGATTTGTTCCGGATGGTCGTGGGTTGTGGACCCGATGTGGTCGGTTCCAGGTTCCAATGTTTGGTGGGGTCAGACAGATTGTATTGGAAGAGGCTCATAAGTTTCATTTTTCTATCCATCCGGGGGCCACCAAGATTTATCGGGATCTGAGATTGAGATATTAGTGGTCGTGTATGAAGAGGGAGATAGCCTGGTACGTGGAAAGATGCATGACCTGCAGGATGGTCAAGGATGAGCATCAGAGGCCACATGGAAAACTGCAGCCTCTGGAGGTTCCTATGTGGAAATAGGAGCAAATTTCAATGGAATTCATCACCAAGTTGCCTAGGACGGCAAAGGTTTTTGAGGCTATTTGGGTCATCATGGATCGATTGACCAAGAGTGCCCACTTTCTGACGATTCGGGAGAGTTCTTTGGCCGAGAAGTTGGCCGATATGTATATTCGCGAGATCATTGCTCGCCATGGGGTTCCGATATCCATTGTTTCATACTATAATGTTCGGTTCACCTCCCATTTTTGGTAGAAGTTCCATGAGGAACTGGGCATAAGGTTGCACTTCAGCAATGCTTATCATCCGTAGACCGACGGCCAGAGTGAACGAACGATACAGACCCTTGAGGATATGTTGAGGGCCTGTGTTATCGATTTTGGTGGGAGCTGGTACTCCTACCTACCTCTTGCGGATTTCTCCTATAACAACAGTTATCACTCCAGCATTGGTGCTCCGCCTTTTGAGCTCTTGTATGGGTGGAGATGTCGCACCCCCGTTTGCTGGGGCGAGGTTGGTCACAGGGTTATGGGGCAGACTAAAGTGGTCCTTCAGACCACAGAGATGATTCAGCAGATCAGGCAGAGATTGCAGATTGCTCAGAGTCGGCAGAAGAGCTATGCCGACCGATGCCGATCCGAGTTGGAGTTTCAGGTCGGCGACATGGTGCTACTAAAGGTCTCACCTTGGAAAGGTATGATACGCTTCGGGAAGAGGGGAAAATTGGATCCCCAGTATATTGGGCCATTTCGACTGATCGTCAGGGTTTGCAAGGTTGCTTACAGATTGGATCTCCCTGAGGAGCTCAGTCAGATTCACAGCACTTTCCATGTTTCGCAGTTGCGCAAGTGCGTGTTGGATGAGGATGCAGTGGTTTCCTTGGATGATATTCAGGTTGATGAGCGCCTGAACTATGTTGAGAGGCTGGTAGCTATCTTGGAAAGGAAGGTAAATATTTTGCGTAGCAAGGAAGCACCGTTGGTAAAGGTACGGTGGCAACATCGGAGGGGCTCCGAGTGGACCTGGGAGCCGGAGGCTGAGATGCGGGAGCATTATCCCGAATTGTTCATTGCAGCTGACTTCGAGGAGGAAATCTAGTTCAAATGGGGGAGAGTTGTAACACCCCAGTATTCAGGTACTTTCAAATTCATCCTTATGGTTTTAGTTTATGTCATTTTGGTCCTTGTAATAGAAGGAAGTAGCCATGAGAAGCCCTAATGGCAATATCGTAATTTAGAAGGAAGGAGAGTACGCCATGCGTACGTGCGTACGCTTAGCGTACTAGGGCACACCCTAGTATGCGGGGTGTACGTCTATGTACCCGGGGCGTACTCATCAGACATTGAAAACCCTAATTTTTAGGGTTGAGCCCTATATAAATCCCCTTATAACCTCATTTCCCTCACCCTTTCATTCTCCACCCTCTTTGAGTCGATTTTGCAAGCCCTAGTCCTTGTATGTGTTGAGCTTGACTCTGTGTGTGTGTGCTCTTAGTGTTGAAGAATGAAGAAAGGATTCCTTGAGAAGCTTTGGTGTGGGATTAAAGCTTGTACATCTGAGATCTTCATCTCTTTGGGAAGCTCCAAAAGGTATAAAGTTTTGAACTTTACTTGTATTCCTTAGAGATCTAGCCATATGGAGTTTTATATGTTTTGTCCCCTTTTCTTGGACTTAGTGAGTAAATGTTACTCTAAGACCAAATGAGCTATCTTTTCAGAAGATTTGAGTTGTGTTAAGTCATAAAAATGCTTTCTTGACTCATTTAGTGCTTGCATGCAAAGTGTGGATGTCCTTAATGGTTAAGACCAACTAGGAAGTTGGTTTTGGGTCTTAATGATGCATGCATAACCATAAAATTGGAAACTTTATGGTTAAGAGCACCTTCTTGGACTTGGATATGGTTATTAGACGTTTGGTCTGAATGAAATAAGCTCTTATTCAAAGTTTTGCATGGCTAGGGCGTACGTTGGGCGTAGGTGGTCAGTAACGCGATCTTGGTCAAAGCGGAGTACGTTGAGCATATAGCTGGGTACGCCCCGCGTACTCAGTCTGTTGGGTTTAGGAGTTTGGGCTTCAAGTTTGGGCCACCTTTTGGGGCTCAGATGCTTGGGCCCTTTTCAGACCATCTGAGTATTGGTGTTTTGGGCTAAGTGAAGAGTTGGACCTTAGGGTAAGGCCCAAGTAGGAGTTTGGGCCCAATTTGGAAAATTAGGCCGATTATGGGCCTTGAGTGATTGCTTAGTTTTGGGCCTTTTAGATCAAGATTTGGGCCTGGGTATTAGCCCAACTAGGGAAAAGGTAAAGTGGCCTTTTACCCTAATGATGTACTATTAGCCTTGGTTGTAATCCAATTATTAATTGGATGATTATTTTGTTTTGATAGCGCGGGGATTTTGTGAGTCAGCAGCCGGAGACTTTCAATGTGATTCAGTAGTGTGAGGTGAGTTTTCCTCACTGTACTTACGGGTCGAAGGCACCAAGGCTGGCCCATTGGTTTGATAACCTGATATTCGTTGATATGTTGAGTATGGAATAGATATGCATGTTAATTTTGATATGCTAGTCTGGTAGATATGTAGGACTACCTGTGATACTGTATGTTTATCTGTGTATGTTATTATCTGTTATATGTCGACATAATGTGTGGGTTGAGTTGATGTTGTACTGCTCCGTGGTGTAGCCAACAAACCCTAGACCAAGGCAGATATGAGTTGAGGGCCGGGGAGGGCATGTCAGACTCATACTGAGGGCTCATGAGCATTCCAGATACGACCTGAGGGCCGGGAAGGGCATGCCAGACTCGTACTGAAGGCTTAATGATATTCAGTCTGAGGACTGATCAGGCCGGGGAGCAAGCCAAACATAAGCTATGGGCCAAGGGCAAGCCAGACTTATGATGTGGGCTCAGGGGTAATCTAGTCTGTTAACTGTGGACCCATTACATGTTATTGTATATATGGTATTTGTTGTGTATTGGTATGTTGGGGGAACTCACTAAGCTTTGGGCTTACTATTTTGGATTATGTTTCAGGTACCTTAGAGGATCGCGGAAAGGCGAAGGCCTGATCGTGCACCTCTTCGTGTTTGGTTTTGTGATTTTGGATTATTTTAAAAGTTTAAATTTTTCATGAATTTTATGGATGTTCCAGCCTCTATGTGGAAAAGTACACATCACTACAATACAAGAAGTGGAAAAGTACACATCACTACAATATAAGAAGGGTGATATACGACTTGGTCATTAATCGAGCCCTAGAAGTGTAGATCGACAATGGCTACTTCTTTTTCATCTTTCTCCGACCAATGAGCTAACAATTCTCTTTTTTTAACTATACATCTTTTTTTAATAGGTGTAGCAAAATGATGTGGCGTCCACGTGGCAGAAAATTTAGTGCGACAAGAATGACACCACACCACTCCCTCTAGCCTTAAACCGGAGGGTGTACTCAGACTTCACCACTCAATTTTTCAGTGTCACGTCAGTTTTCCATTCACTCACATTTCACTCACCAAAAGGCAGGAAATGGTCACCTTTCACTTTTATTTTATAAATAAAATAATTTAATTTTAGAGTTTATAATTCAAAAAATAAATAAATAAACTAGCAATGATTAATAAATACAAAAATTAACTAAAATAAAAATATTTCATTAATTAGAAATAAAAGTTACATAAAAACCAACCAAGGTTAAAAGAAAACTACCTAAAAAGCAACCAAGATTAAAAAAACAATAAAGATTAGAAAAATAACCACGCTTTAAGAAAAAAAAAACAAAACAATCTACGCGAAATATTTTTTTCATGATCTTTTCCTTCGTCTTCAAAACTAGCTCGATGGTCGGTCCCGAAAGGTGATCAATTTTTTGCATCAATAAATTCATATCTTCAATTTCATTCCTTTCCTCACGCTCCTGTTTCTTGTGATCATGTTTTTCTTTGTCGAATGTCAAACGTTCAACGAAATTTAGACTGTATCGATCAAATGTCTCTATCATTTTGTGCATTTCGTCTGCTTCGCTGTTGAAATCCAATGTACCGGAAGAATACCCGTTCCCCTTCCTTTTCGCTTTTTCCTTACCCATCGGTCGGACAATTTCTTCTAGCTTGAGCTCGTCTTCATCATTAAAATCTTGCATGACACGAGCATTAAAAGAAGTTGTGTATCAACTAGAGCATGTTTTTGTTCTTTTTGATTGTGCTTCTCCTACTATGAAGTCAGCTTCATATTTTTTTCCACCTTGGACTAAGAGCTACCAATTTCCAAGGCTCATTAAACTTAAATTTCTTTCTCGTTTCCTCGTGAAACAAATGCAAAGCCTCTTGTGGAATTACTTCATCTCCTTAACCACTTCTCATTTGGTTTTTTAGTTTGCTGTAAACATGTTCATCTTCGAACACTTCTCGTTATTTCTCGAAACTTTGAATTAAGTTAGAGTTTGTTATGGTAGTCATCATCTTTGCCCAACTCCTTGCGAAATGTTTCAAGAATGTGTAGCAAAAAATGTTCATATGTTTGTGCATTTCAGTGCGTTGAATCTTCCGAAATGTCTTCCCAAGATTGTGTCAACACTAACTCTTCTTTAAGAGTCTATGCCTGAGGCTTCAACTTTGTCTTCTCATGCATCATTTGTTTTCCTTCGCGTCATGGTGGGGGTGGGGTTGAGTTTCCCGTACAAATTCGTCATCCGACTCATCGCTTCTTTAATTTTATGATTGAGAGTGAACGAGTGGGGTTTGGCTTTGAGGTTGATTTGGTGAAGAATAAAAATTAATATTCATAAACTTAAATATGAGAATACTATGAAATAATAAGTATAAGAACCAGATGAGGGGATCAAATGGATTTATCACTAAAATAATAACACACAAAGGATTGTTACTCTCTTTCCCAAGCAAATGTAGAGATCTAGCCTAGCTAGCCAAAAAGAAAGTGTCAAAAAAATAAATGATCCCCACTCACTACCCTCCCTAAATAACATTCTCATTTGTGTCTTTATACAGTTGAAGGTTTTCTTGTATTATAATAAATGATTCCTCGATTCCCATATTTGTAACTATTATTATTTTTTTGAACGGTGAGGTTAATGGTTAGAAGTTAGTATCACAAAATTGTTCACGCCATGGTTAGAACTCAAGACCACCAATCTAAGAGGCAACGCCTCTACTAAGTGGGTTAGTCCCACATTGGACCATACTTGTAATTATTATAAACATGTATTTATTTTGTGTGGGTTTTCCAGCACGAAATGCAGGTGATGGTGAGTGTGAAGGTGTTAGTGAAGGAGGTGATGATTTTTCGTGGGAAGGGTAGGGGTGAGGCACACCTCATTTTAACTAATATTCCTAAAAAATTTAAAGCAATGATAAACAAGCTAAAAGTAAATAAGAAGAAATGATATAACAATCATTTTGGGTTTGATATAGACTAAATCCGAAACAAAACCAAAGGGCGGATCCAAGTTAAAAAAAAGTAACAAATCACTGAAATCGTCCCTATGGTTTGGTCAAAATTGCGTGTTTGGTCCCTAACTATAACACTCATAAAAATCATGATAAATTTAAACCTTTTTAAAACAACTCAATTAACAAATTGTTTACAAACATAGTTTTCCAAAACATTTTAACATCAGAGTTTCTCAAAGTCATAAGTCAAAATATGAGGATGTGTACGGTAATGCATTCGCCTTCCCGCGATCATCTGAAGTACCTAAAACATAACCCAAAATTGTAAGCCAACGCTTAGTGAGATCCCCCAAAATACCACCACATACACATAATAACAAAATAGCATGCATACAGAGCCTTCAGCCTGACTAGAACGCCTCACCGGGCCTACAGACTATTTGGACCGCTCATAGAACCTTCAACATGACTGTAATCCCTCACCGGGCCTACAGACTATCTGGACCGTTCTTCGGGCCTTCGGCCTGACTGGTACGCCCCTTGGGCATGCAGTCTATCCAGGACGCCTTGGGTCTGTTGGCCTTCAACATACACTAGTCCGCCTTAACCCAAACATACACAAACCATGTCGACATATACATAACAGATAAACATACATATAACCAGTCAACAGACAATCAAACAGATCTTATAGATCACTAAGCATAGCATCATCCTATATACCAGGATACATATCTAACAGATCACTACAACATACCAACATGCGATAAACCAAGATAACAATCTAATGGGTCGACCTTGGTGCCTTCGACCCAAAAGTACAATAAGGAAAACTCACCTCGCAAACTAGACAAAAAACTGATGAAGTCTCGGCTCCGAATCTCAGCTCTAACCGCCTCCTATTACAACCAAATGACCAATCTCAGTCAAAATCCCAAAATACCCAAAACACCCTTAAGGTCAAACTTGGTCAAAGTCAACCCTCCTCACGTCGTGGCCAGACATTGATCACGTCGTGACCGCCAACCCGATTCGATTCCCACTCGACTTGACCCAAACCGATCAGCTCACTCAAAGAACCACCTGAGTTGGCATCACCACGTGAGCACCCATTCTCACGCCGTGAGCCTCAAGGGTCCTAACAGAAACAGGACCGCTCCGATTATCACGTCGTGGGATCTTACTCCTCACGCCGTGAGCGATGTCTGTGGCTAAGGATCACCATTTTAAGCCCTTATTCCATTAAGTCTTCGAGTCCACTTCATCCAGAAGCTAAAGGGGCCCCCTAAGGTCCATAAAAAATGTTTCATTTATGACCATGCATGCACCAAACATGATCATCCACTTTCTAGGTCAAAAAGGGAAGAACTAAGCTTCAAACTTGCATGCATGTCTCGAATCTATACCAACTCCCAGATCTGAAGACTATAATACTCTTGGGACTCTTGAAACGCATAAAGTTGCCAACTTTATGGATCTACTCCACTCAATCATGCAATAACATCAATAAAATGGACAAAACTCAAGATCTATCCATGATAAGTATTAAAGTTGGAGACTTTGATACTTACAAGGGTCCAAAAGCAGGAAAAGATGATGATGATGATGATGATGATGATACCGAGTCTTTGCCCACACCAACATTAGAGCACTTCCTTCTTCTTCTTCTTTTCTTCTTCCCACAAGCTAGAAATGCCCCCAAATGACAAATGATCTTAAGGAGGAGGAAGATTAGGGTTTCTGGAGATCTAGAGAGTGAGGGAGGCTGAGGGTGAGGGTGAGAAACTCTAGCCCTCTCATTCCATTAAATATCGAAGACTTAGGGTTTTTGCTCACCAGTCGCCATCACGTCGTGAGCATAATACTGCTTACGTCGTGAACCTTTAAATGATGCATGGGTTCAGATCACTCTTCACGATGTGAGAAGGCATTCCTCATGTCGTGAGAAGGGCAGAAAGGAAAACTTTTAACTTTAAAATATAAAAAAATAATATGCACTTGATTCGGGTGTTACACTAACTTTTTTTTTGCACTCGGACCGTCCTTATAGTATGGTTTTGTTGCGTTTTTAGTCCCTCCCCGACATGAAAAGACAGTATTGCCCTTTATATTTTCTTTTTCATTTTTAATTATTTATTAATTAAAGAAAATGATTTATAAACATTTGGGACCCACACATACTCCCACTTCCACCGGCATCCACCACCGGTCATCGACAATCACCACCGCCATCTATCTAATCTAGCACCACAACCGTACGCATCATCGATTTCATCAAGTGACAACCCAAGATCAAATCCCAAAAATCAAACCAGACCAAGATCAAATCTAGAAATCAAAACCAAAAACCTATCTTGAAATCGATGTTGAAAGAAAAATCGACCGGAAATCAAAGACGGTTTTCAGAAGAATCGAGTTAAATGGGAACGACGCTCTTTGCGATTTTTGATTCGGCGGTCCAGTTTTCAAAGGTTTTTTTTTCTGGAGATGATGGTGGTCGGGATTACAGTTGAAGGAGATGGTGATGGTTGGAATATCTTTAAAGGCATGGTGGTGCTCGTTAAAGGAAATAGCCGCGAAGGCGGGTCCAATTGTCTCATTCTCCAACATAGTGCTCCACTCACGGCGGTGGAAAGAAACAGTCGCCAAGGCGACGGTGGTGGAGAGACTTAGGTTCGACGAAGGGAGTTGCTTCCTGCCTCCCAGATGATGGTGAAGATAAGTTTCAGTTCTAAGCGGCATCTCCGATTATAGAAAGGAATGAGAAAGTTGAAGATGAGTTTCAATGGAAGGGAAGGGATGGGATCTAGGATTTGAACGTTGAGGAGGTAAAGGTGGGCCCCACATTCTTTATTAGTTTTTGTAATAGAATAAATAGTAAAAAAACTGAAAAATAAAAAAATAAAGGTTAATATAGTATTTTCAAATGTGGTAGAGACAAAAACGCAACAAAATGATATTACAATGACGATCTGAGTGCAAAAAAAGTGTTAGGGACCAAACATGCAATTTTGATCAAACCACATGGATGATTTTAGTAATTTGTTCAAAAAAAATTATTGACCAAACACACAAACTAACCCTAATGACAAGGATCATTCATGTAATTTACTCTAAAAATATATTGATTAACCTAGTCTAGCAAACCATGCTTAGATCTAGTTAATTTCAATTTCAAATAAGTAATAAAAGATATTCTCATTATAAATAAGGTTTCATATCCTACTAAAATATAAGCTTAAAAAAGTTGTAAAGTAAAACATAAAGTAGACAAAGTAGTATACAAATAACAACATATGATTCTCTCACAAACAATCAGTGTGAAGAAATGTTTTGAGAGTGAACGAATGTTTGCTTAATAAGTTTCTTTTCCATAATAATTAGCATAACTACACCTTCTAATTGCATGGTTTCATTGTAAATCAGGCTTGGGGCAGAGTAAATCTAAGTTCCAACTCTATTGTTCTCTATGGTACAAAAAAAGTTCGAAGACCACTACTTAAAAACTGCACAAATAAAGATCGAAGTAATCCAAAACCATGATAAACAGTGAAATATTCAAACCAAAATGGGCATCAAATCACATAAAAAGAAGATAATAATTGATCGTTGTGTCCCTTGTAGCAAAGAGTGAGTAACAACTGACAACTAGCAAGTAACAACAAAACATTAAATTGCAACATATGCATATAGATAAGACTAATATCCTTTTTGTTTGAGATCAACTTTCAAACAATCATTAGGGAAGTACCATATGGTTTCATTAAAAAACACGCCATTTCCACTTGTATAATTGTAAGCACATTTCTCGTAATGCTGCAACCAAGAGTTAGACCACAACTCTCGTTTGATAGCAGCACTATGCTTCAAGTCGCTAGCCAAAAATGCATATTCTTCCATTATCTTTTTATTTGGAGATACCCATTTCATTTCACCAAAATCTAGTTCATGAACCTCGTACTCATGAAAGGAAATGCATTCCATAGCATAAAGGGTCTCACTGGAACATACAAACTCCAGAAATACCAAGTCTGCCTCCAGAATATTCTTGGTTTTGAGTAACATTAGTTTGGGCTCCGGATCAAGCCCAAGTTCATACAAACGAGAACCCATGTCGATTGCATATATCTTCCCCTTGAAATCATGCAAATCAATGATGCTGGAAATGGAGGAGACATAATTCCATTCTGCTTTACCAGATATTGAAAACCATATTCTGGAGGTGCATCTACATAAGACCACAAGCACCCATGCAGATATTGAGGATGAAAAGACTAGAATAGCCCTGACTCCTTCTTCATCCGGTTCAAGATAACTGGGGACTTTGGGGAAACGAAGTCCATGCCTTGTAATAGGATTCATAAGCCAAAAGTCACGTGGTTTTCTCCTGAATAAGACCAAATAACCACAAGTTAATCCAACACAGGTCTTTCGACTGGATTTGGGAATGAGAAATTTGAACTCTCTTCCGTCAAATTCATGCAGGGAGTACTCTCTCTTATTACCCTGCTCTGAGATCCATATGGACACGGGTGGTTTGGATTCCATAAACCTGGTTTTGTTAGAGAGTGCAAGTGATCTCCATGACTTACAAACTCCACTAAATGCAACAAAATCAAAGGCTCCCAGTTGCATCATAACTTATAAATAAAGCAAATGATGGTCAAGATCTGACCAAGGTGCTGCACCAACAGTCATGGACCTCTTCCTGCTACATCCATCACCACGATTCTGGCTTTTGGACACACTCCCTGTCTTAGTCATCGCTGCATTTGAAGGAAAAAATAAATAATCAAGATCCTTGTAAATGCAAATTCAACATAAGATACACTAGTTATAAACAGCCGACAAGCGTAACTAAGAGGATTCTACAGTGAGAAAAAAAAGCACATGTTACATGTAACCAAGACCAACATTAAACCAAAATACCAAATGTAATCAAACCCTAGGTAATCAAATAAACTGACAGAAAATGTAAAGGAACAATATGCAGGAAAAAAAACAATTTAGGGCTTAGTATCGACGAAAACTGAAAGTAAAACACTAGTTATTATGGACTAGTCGACCATGAGCTAAGGCTGAACGGAGTGGAGGTGTTAAGGCCGGTCGTTAAGCTCGTTAAGACAAGGAGAACACCGCCCCCTAGCGCTCGCTAGGGGGCTCGCTATGCTCCAGTCGTTAAAGCATTGGCGAGACGAGAGAGAAAGGAAATGGAGAAGGTGATTGGTCCAAACGGTTTCTTCTTCAATAGCTTGAACTCTTTCTTTAACCTCCAGTTTTTTCTTCTCTATTTCTTCCTCTTTCGCCTTAAAAGTTGAGAGAGCAGATTTAGACATCTCTTCATCTTCTTTCGACATTAGCCCACTGAAACTCAAAAAACCCCCCCTTTTAATCTTTCGATTTCATGTTTTGACATTAACGCACTGAAACTCGCTCTTCTTCTTCAACCAAAAAAAGAAAAAAACCCTCCTTCTTCCTCTGATTCCTCTCTTAATTTCACTATTGTCGCTACCTGAAACCCAACTACACACACTACTGTGTGTGAGAGAGACAACGATAATTAACACAGGAACTTGGACAGAGAAAGGGGATTGGAGTTTGGATTAATGATGTAGCGGTGGAGACGGAGGAGATCGTAGAGGTAATTAGAACTTTATGCTTCTTATTTTGCTAAGATCATTCGGTTGCTGAGTCATGGCGATGAGAGTTCGGATTTGCTTTTTCATAGGTTCAAAGAGGTAATTAGAACTTTATGCTTCTTATTCTGAACCACAAGTAATCATGAGCTGTTGTTCTTTTCTTTATAAAGAAATTTCAAATCCAAAATTTGTGATGTTTTTAATTTCAGCTCTGAAAATGATTATATTGCTATTTGTGAATCTAGTAATTAGATTTTCTCCTATCATCAAATAAATTTTATCAGTTTTAAAGCATCAGGATTTTCTAATGAGATTCAAAACCATTTGCTTCATGAGATCAATTGTAATCACTCTTCCATTCAGAGGTTTCATGTAGGATTCTTACCGGAGAAAGGCATACAACTGTTATTAGGTCTAGATATGTCCAAGTACTTCTAAATCAAGATATGAGTTTCTTCAATGGCAGCATTGTGAGTCAAGTATTAAGTGATGTATTGCTTGTCCAATATTAACTGGCCCCTTTACTGTCATAGATTTGTTTTATGAAGATAATGTGGTTTTGTGAGTAAGGGGGTGTTTGGATAAATAGTTTTTAGCTTATTAGCTTATTGCTTATTTGCTTATTGTGGTGAGAATAAACATTTTTTTAAAATGTGTTTGGATTAGCTTATTGCGGTGGGAATAAGTAATAAGCAATAAGCATTTAAGTGTTTGGCAAAATAAAACAGCTTATATGAGTAAAATGACAATAAGCAATAAGCAATAAGCAATAAACATTCCCCCCTTGTTTATTAAAATCAGCTTATTTTGCTTATTCCTACCGCAATAAGCTGATTTTTAAAGACTCCTATCCAAACACTTAAATTTGCTTATTGCGGTGGGATTAAGCGATAAGCAATAAGCAGCCTATTTTTTCCCTATCCAAACACCCCCTAATTGGATTGTTTCAGGTTCCTTTGTTATAGTTGGACAGTTTTACCCTTGTGTTATAATTGGACAATTTTAATGTTTTTGTTATGGTTCATTTGATTAGTATGGAATGGAATCAAGAATAGAATGTAATTTAATAGATTGTAACATCAAGATTAGAACAAGAATGAAATGGAATGAAATCAATAATAGAACAGGAATAGTAGTTGCACAGGGACAGAAAAGAAAAATGCTGGACAGGAATAGGAATGAAATCAAGTGGAGATTGGAATGGAATCAATATTAGAACAGAAAACTAAGTATAATTACATGTTTTTTGTCTCAAAAGATATGACATTTTTGTCCAATACATGACACTTTTGCCCAAATCAAACAAATGGAACCAAATTAAACAAACACAAAAAAGATAACCAAAAGGTAATTACTTTATGTGATATTAAATAAATCAAAAAAACGTTTGTGTAGTATTAAAAAAATGTTTGTTTATTAAAATAAAATAATTAAATTAAATTAGAAAAAAGAAGAAAAAATGGACCACTCCCTACCAAATGTTAAGATTAAGTGTTAAATAGAAAAAAATGAAGTGTCTTTAAAAAAGCTGACATGACAAGGTGTTAAGAGTGTTACCACTCCCTTTAGCCTAATAAACATCCGAATCCTTTCAAAAACGCACAAATCGAGATGTTGTGAAATAACTTGCCTGGTTGAAATCGAGGAGGGAGCAACTTCAGCTGTTGGGCTGGTTTAAGAACTAACGGGTGAGACTCTACCGTTGTTTCCATTTCCGATGTTTTCTCTTAGGCTGCGGCTAAATCTTCAAATAGGTTAAAATGTGAAGAAAAAAAAAAAGACGCCTAGGACCCAAGTTACACGCTTTTGGGCCTATGTGACAATTATATTTGTTGCATTAGGCCTAGTCGCATAGGCCTCGGTATATTTGTTGCATTTCCGTTTCAACAAATTACAAATGTACAATTTTAATTTTAAACACCAACATCACAAATTCACAAATTTATTATATTATATATTAAAAAAATTATATATATATATATATATATATATATATATATATATATAGTCAATTTTTTTTATAACCATTAACAATCAAAAGTCTTCTAGCATAGCGATATCCGATGTTGCCCTCCCTCCTTGAGGTCTAGGTTCAAGTCCTATTGTGGACATATATAGAATAATTTAGAAGTAGTTTAGTATATATATATATATATATATATATATATATATATATATATATATATATATATATATATATATTTGTATTTTCCGTTTAAAAAAAATTAACAACCAAATTCAACTCAATTTTTTATTAAATAAATAAAATTTATGACTAATCTTAATTTTAACAGCCTAATTTTTTATTAATTAAATAAATTTATAATTATTTTTTTATTCTATTGAAATTATTTTGAAATGTTTAAAAATATTTATTTTAATCCGAAACAAATAAATTATTTATTTTCATAAAAATACATTTACCCGTCATACTTAATAAAATAGATAAATTAAGTTAAAACTATAACATGAAATATAAAATTATGGATGAAGAAGATACAAACTGTAACATTCATAATATTGTTGAAAATTTTAAACTTTTTAAACAAACCCAAAACCATCATTATTTACAAATTGTTTTCAAAATAAGTTTCATATCAGAGAAAATCCCATAATCGTAAAACAAAAACATGAGGAGGTGCACGATTACGCCTTCGCCTTCCCGCGATCCTCTGAGGTACCTGAAACATAATCTAAACTGTAAGACCAAAGCTTAGTGTGTTTCCCCTAAAATACCACCACAATACATAATCATAAATATCACAGTAACAGCAGGCATACAAAACCTTCAGCATGTCTGGACCGCCTCATCGGGCCTTCAGCCTGTCTGGACCATTCTCTGGGCCTTCGGCCTGACTGGTCCGCCTCGTAGACCTTCAGTCTATCCGGGCCGCCCTGGGTCTGTCGGCCTTCAGCACAAAGCAGGACTGCCTCAACCCAACCACACACACACATGTCGACATATAACTCATAAACATATAATCAATTAATCAGTCAAGCACAGATCATACATAACAATAAGCATAGCATCATCCTATCTACCAGGATTTAGATCTAACAGATCACTACAGTACATAATCATACAACAATCAGGATAACAATCCAAAGGGCCGGATTTGGTGCCTTCAACCCATAAGTACGAGGAAAACTGACCTCTCAAATGTTAAGCTACACTGAAATCCCTCACTGTTGACTCACGGAAAATCCCGAACTATCACAATAAACAAACACCCAATTAACAATTGGGATACCATTCTTGACTAAGGTCCAAACATAGGGTAATTGTCCATTTTACCCTTTCCCTAATTATGCCAAGCCCAAGTCCAAATCTTTGATCTAAAAGGCCTTATTTACTTCAAGGCCCATGATTGGCCCAATTTTCCAAATTGGGCCCAAACCCCTTATTGGGCCTCATCCAAAGGTCCAATCCTCTAATTAACCCAAAACACACTTATCCAGATGGTCCATTAGGGACCAAGTATCAAAGCCCAATACCCGAAGCCCAAAGTCTGAAACCCTCACAGAAGGCGTACGCGAGGCGTACCCCTTCGGTACGCTGGGCGTACCTCGCCTCGCATTGACCACCATCGGGGTGGTTGACTCAGTATGCGGGGCGTACATAACTTACGTGGGGCGTACCCTCGCAAGTCTTAAAATCCTAATAAGTGCTTAATGAATTAAGCACCTAAGCTCAAACTTCAGATCCATGACTCAAAAGTACTCTAGAACCATAAAGTCTCAAACTTTAAGACTTTGGTCATCTAAAAAGGGCTTAATGCATGGTCTTAATCCATTAATACCTCCTACAAAGAACAAGGGACCAAACTAGCTCAAGGGACCTCATTTTTATGCCTTATGACCCATCCTAGGGTCTGAAAGGACAGCCCAACACGACTAAAATAAAACATGCACATTATTGGGACTCTTGGGACAAGAAGGATACCAAAAAGCAACCAAAGCAAGATCTAAAAAATCCAAACATAAAGGTAGAAGATTTATACCTTTTGAAGCTTCCCACGAAGATGATAATCCCAGATCTACAAGCTTGCTTCCTTCCTTGACTCCTTTCATGCACTAACTTCTCCTTTTGGCACACAAAAATCACACTATAAGCTCAAGATGCTCACTATGGGGGTTAGGGTTCTCTCAAAACTGCTAAGGGACTTGGAGGCTGAAAGTGTGAGCCAAAATGACCCATAATGGTGCTTAAATACCCCACAAACCCTAAAAAATAGGGTTTCACCCGGACACGCATACGCCCTGCGTTCATATGTGTACGCCCAACATACTAGGGCGTGCCCTAGTACACTTAGCGTACCCACATGTACGCCCAACGTACAACTCAAGCTCCCAAGAATTACCAATTTGCCACTAGGGCTTCTTAGGGCTAAATCCAACCAACATCAAGGACCGAAAATGACATATTACAATACCAAGGGAAGGATTTGAAGATACCTGAAAACCCGGGATGTTACACAAACTATATAATAACCAACAATACCAAAATTTTCTATATATGTTTAATCAAATAGTTTCCATAACGGTATAAACTTTTTTATTATGAAGATGTTTGTAACCGTCTTGAACCAGAAAGAACGTGTATTTCCTTGATTGCTTTATTGATCTATGAAAAAGAAAAGTAAAGATAGAGTGCAAGTATTTATACACAAACTAGTCTATGAAAAATAAAAATATAAATAGAGTGCAAATCTAATTCCAAGGATAAATGCTAAACAATAAATCTAATAATATTATTTTCTAATACATGCAAAGTACTATACATAATTGACATGATACCAAAACAAATAAAATAATGGATAATTGATAAATATGCTGCCAAAAACAAAGGATGTGTGAAAAGCAAAATGATAAAAAAAACACGGTATGCAATGATATAAAACAAAAATAAGAGTGCTAAGAAAGAATGCATATTCTTTTTTCGTCTTTCCATGCGACACCTATTTCATTTCGACAAAATCTGGCTCATGAACCTTGTTAGAATCTTCTAAATAGATTTCCATCAAGTAAAGGTTTTCATTGAAACTTACAAGATCCCAACATAAGTAGGGCTTAGGGTAATTCTTAATTTTGAGTTTAGTCAAGTTGGGTTCTAAATTGAGTTCAAACAAAAACATTATTCTGTAAAAACCATTTAGGATATATATTTTCCCCTTGAAAGCATGCAAATCAAGGATGGGGAAATTAGAGATGACATGATTTCATGCTCCTTTACCAGCTATTGAAAACCGTATATCGTCATTGAATCTATTTATAATGACAAACATCCCTCTAGATATTATTGAATTATTGAACGTGTAAAGACAAGGATGTCCCTAATATCTACTGCAAGAGAATTACTAGAAAAAGGAACATCAGGGAAATAAAGTCCATGCCTTGTCATAGGATTGACAAGCTAAATGTCACACTCTTTGCTCCTAAACAAGATCTAGTAACCACAACTCGAGCCAAAAGTTGGTCCTTCCAACAAAATGGGGAAGGTTGGTTTTGAACTTTCTTCCTTCAAAATCAATTGGGTAGCAACTAGAAAGCATCCTTATGACCAAGAAGAGAGATATGTATAAACATGGGTTGCAATCATCTCATCAATAGAAAAAGGCTTAAAGACAAAAAAAAACTTGAATCAATTGAAACAATTCCTATTCTATACAGATGGATAACTTAATATGTTCAACCTCAATCAGCCATAAGAAAACAAACCTCAATCAACCATAAGAAAAAAAGAAACATGTGGAAGGTCTTTTGTTGTATATCCAACAAAGAAGCAAAACAGAGAAGTTCAAATTATTTTGTTGACAATGTACATATATTGTTGTATTTTGTTTCCATAACTAGTTCTAGATTTCTTATTTGTAGTTAGGAATTGATTGCTTGAGGGTCTACGAAACAGTCTAAATCCTCAAATGTACAAACATTTGCTTCCGCTACAATGCAATATAATGTGGAAACCAAGTGATTTAAAATTTAACATATATAATATGATGATGTTCCCTAACATTTGCAACTCCAATGCTTTGGTAATCAAAAGTTATTTTCACTCCAATCATTGGGACTGACACCACCTAAAACAAGTGTTGTAACATCGTATTCATGCTAACTTATATGATGACTAAGAATAGATGGTTATCCTAGTGGCAGAATATACTTTATCGAAGTTTTACTATCTATAATATAAACTTTTACTAAATTTAAAAAAAGCCGTTAAAAAAAAAGTAATACATAAATGTAAAAAAAATCTAAATATAAATTTAGAGAAAGATGTCTACAAACGTACCACTTTATTTTGGATGTCGTCTTGATAATAAGATGGTTTGCAAGCCAATAAATCATTGTGTCGTTGAAATCGTCTCCCCAAGCTATGTTTGAGTGCTTGGGAGGACGGTCAAAATCATGGGCTCTAATCAAAGTAAAAAAAAATCCAGCATATTATACAAAGACTCAATTAATTAAAAGCGAATCTTTTGAGTGCTTATGTGAATAAGCGACAACCAAAATCATTGAACGAAAAATTGAAAATCGAAATCCATGGATAAAACATCTTGAAAATGTTGAACATATGCAAACATAAAAACCAAGATAAGAGTGCATCCAATCCAAGTCATCATTAGATTAACATTCAAACAATCATTGGGGAAGCACTAGGTGTGTGAAGGAAGGAACTCGCCTTTTCGACCTATATGAATGGTGGCAAGGAAGTAAGAAAATCTCTTATATAGAGACCAATGATCAACCCACAAGTCTAATTTAATAGCAGCAGAATACTTGAAGCCATTAATAAAGAATGCACATTCTCACACCCGCTTCATTTCCTCAAAATCTAGTTCGTGAACCTCGCATGAAACTTTTAACCCACAACCCACCACATAAAGGTTTTCACCCGAACTTAAAAACTCCGGAGATAAGAAGCCTGTGGAATATTCTTCGTTTGGAGTAAAGTCAATTTGGGCTCTGGAGTGAGTCTCATTTCACATAAACGACAATGGATGTTTATGGTATATATATTCCCTTTAAAATCATGTAAATCAATCGCAAGGAAAGTGGAGGAGATACGATTCCATGCTCGTGTACCAGCTATAGAAAACCAAATTTGACGGGAGAATCTACGAAACACCCAGACATATATATCTGGAAGGTGAAAAGACAAGGATACCTCTGATCCTTGCTAGATCACTACTTGAATTATAGGGTAAACAAGGGAAATGAAGTTCGTGCCTTGTGATAAGATTTACAAGCCGAAAGTCTTTAGTCCCCCCCCCCCCCCCCCCGGAACAAAATCAGGTAACCACAAGTTATTCCAACACAGATATGCTTTCTGGTCATACTCTTTGTCTTGACCATTCCTATATATTCAAATTCCATATAAGATACAAGAGTTGTAAGCATACAAATATATACAGACATTACCCTTCTAATCTCGAATAAATCAATTTTTACAAATGATTAGAGAATAGCGTTATTGAATATTATGGTCATAGATAAAATTAGATTTCGAGAGCCACACAAGTGGCTTTGTAACACACTAAGATCCCAATGAAACAAAAACATATAGAAACTAGTTGAAGTTGTTTTGCAGTACTTGCAGAGTCACAAATTACTCATGATACAAAAACAATCACTCGTTCTCACTATCAACAAACCTTGCTCTGATACCAGATTGTTGAACACGACTCTTTATATGGGAAACAACAATACTTTTATTAAGACACTTAAGAAGAACTTACACTTTGAGAGACTACTACACACTTTGCTTTCTTTGAGGTTTTTCTTGGATGGTTTGGAGCAAATGAGCTCCACACCTATTTATAGTCCTCTTAGGAAGCTTCTAGATACTACAATACACTTACTATTTACTAGATTACTCTAGAACTATCTAACATACTCTATAAGCTTCCATATGTTTCTACAATGTCCTGGTGAGGTGTAGGTTGTTCCAGTGTTTTCTAAAATGATCCATAACCTTATAGGGTCTTCCATATCGTTCTAGAGTATTTTAGACTCTTCTGGTATATTATGGAGTCTTCCATAGTTTTCCATAATGGTCTAGAATCTTCTAGAGCATTCTAGAACAAGCTAAAGTCTTCTAGATAATATTTGTTCTATTGGGCTAGTGATGATCTTAAACATTAATCTTGGAAATAGTTAGAAGTTTCCTAAATCAATGTATGTTCTTACCTATAAATCACCAGGAAAACACAAATACAAATACAAAATATACAACATTTTCTCCATCTCTACAATGATGTTCCTATTTTCGTAGTTTACATGACCCTCTACTACATTGAGAAGAGGATCAAGTGTAACTTGATTTTCAAGAACACATAAAAGCAACAAAATTAAATGAATTTCCTTCAACTAGGACTTGATACCTAAAAGGTAAGAACCCAAAATAATGCTCGTTTCAATGGTTGTTAGCAACAACTTACCCTATATAGAAACTCAATTTTCATGTGAGAATCCAAGTATTAGATTAGATACGTTAAATCATCATATAGAGATCCAAAAGCTCATTTTGCAAAACATTATTGCAACTTTATTAATTGTAAAGTGCAAACTCCAGTGCTACTTAACCAAATTGAACTGATTAGAACACATTGAATCGATCTAGGGCAAAAACTCAAATCATGTCAAAACCAAATTAAGGAAAAAGCAATCAGATAAAAGGAAAATGATCGGATTTCTAGACTCAAATCTTTAAGAAATTATATCAAATCTTTTAACAATTAAGTTAGACTTTGTAGTCTGGAATTCAAATCAAATTAGGGATAAGGTTTGAATTATGAAAACTAGGGCGAAGAGCACACAAAGAAGATAAATTGTCAAGAGGAAACACTCAAATAGAGAAGTTAAGGAGAAAAATATATTGCACGTAAAGACACGATGTTAAACTTGAAGGTGGAGTTCTTGGGGTTGTACTTGAGAGTTGAGACAAGCATAAATATTGAGATGAGATGGGAATTGAGGGATAGCATCAGGGTTCGATTTGGATGAGAAATCACAATCATACCCCTTAACAAGATGCGGTGAATGCATGTGACTTCACCTGTGATCATTGTGCTTGCGCCAATGATTTAATGGTTTATTAGAGCATATAATTTCTGGTATGCATTTGTATACTAAGAAACTTCATCATCCATAATAAATGGACATACAAAAAATATATTTACAACACCCCTTCACATAATATTTTCTTATATAGTATGAATGACTTACTCCATACGCATTGATTAACTGTCTATTCATCTCAAAAAAATAATGGCAAAATTGTAATGCAATAGGTTGTTGTTATGATCCCACATCGGCTGAAAGTACTATAAGTTGGTAGCTTATAAGTCTAGGTGTCCCCTCCTCCTACAAGCTGGCTTTTGGGTGCAAGTTTTACATTTGGGCTTATGGCATGATACGGGCCTAATATGGGATGGGTCCGTTTCAATTGGTATCAGATCCGTCCCCATCTTTCGTGGTGCCAATCGTGGTGCCAACAATTGGAGTGGTGGCCTACGGAGTGGTGGCTTGGACCCAAAAATAGGGGTGCCAACCGTGACCAACAATCACCCAGAGTGGTGGCTTGGGCCGAAAGGGGGTGCCAACCGTGACCAACAAGGACGTTCGCTCTTCAAAGCGTGGGGTATTGTTATGATCCCACATCGGCTGAAAGTACTATAAGTTGGTGGCTTATAAGTCTAGGTGTCCCCTCCTCCTACAAGCTAGCTTTTGGGAGTGTTATGATCCCATATCTTCTGAAAGTACTATAAGTTGGTGGATTATAAGTCTAGGTGTCCCCTCCTCCTACAAGCTAGCTTTTGGGAATGAGTTCTACACTTAGGCTTATTGCATGATACGTGCCTAGTATGGGATGGGTCCGTATCAGTTGTAAAACATCCATATTAAATATATCATATGGCTTGATTGCAACTGGAAAATCAGAATCAAAATAATTAGTCAACCATTCATGATAAAGAAATGTACCTTGTAAATGATGGGATTCATTGCAGGAAATAAATAACATAAGCACTCCATCATGGTTTATAAAATGTCACGGAATGTTTTCTTCTTACAAGTAAACCAATGGAAACTTTTACAACAAGATACACAAACACACACAACTCAATCCTATAAAAACCAAACAAACCAGAAATTGCAAAAATGAAACATCTAATTGTTTCATATAAATTTTTATGGGAAGTAAACTAAAAAAGGCAGCTCATATTGTCAATTATTGTGACAACCCGAAACTTTTTCCGTTTCCGTTTCGTGATTTCCGTTAATAAAATTTCAAATTCGTTAACTTTTCCGTCAAACTTTTTGGTTTAGAAAATAATCTAGTTATGTTTAATTAAATTATTTACGAGTCGGAACCAAAAATCGCACGGAAACCCGATTATTTCGAAAATCAAGCATTTGCGGTCTAAATGAGATTACGACCGTAAACGTGTTTACAGCCGTAAACTCGTTTACGACCGTAAACCTGTTTGCTCATGCAGAGAGGAAAGGTCATCGCCTATGCCTCGAGGCAGTTAAAAACACACGAGGTCAATCACACAACCCACGATTTAGAGTTGGGAGCAGTGGTCTTTGCGTTAAAGATCTGGAGACACTATCTCTATGGAACCAAGTGCACTATCTTCACCGACCATAAGAGCTTGCAACATATTTTCGATCAAAAGGAGTTAAACATGAGACAACGGCGATGGGTAGAGTTACTCAGTGACTACGAGTGCGAAATTCGCTATCATCCCGGGAAGGCCAATGTGGTAGCAGATGCCCTCAGTCGAAAGGAGTACTCAGGGCGTAAGGTGAAGGCACTAACAATAACCATCCATTCCCATCTATCCACGCAAATCAAGGAGGCTCAGCTGGAAGCCTTAAAACCCGAGAACGTGACAGATGAAGCTTTGCGGGGAATGGACAAGAACTTAGAGGTCAAGGGAGACGGAGTGTACTATTTTATGAATCGGATCTGGACCCCAAAGTTCGGTGGTTACAGAGAGGTTGTAATGAACGAAGCTCACAGGACGAAATACTCCGTTCACCCAGGGTCGGATAAGATGTACTTGGATCTCAAACAACGCTATTGGTGGCCAAACATGAAAGCAGAGATCGCTACCTTCTTGGGCAAGTGCCTGACTTGCGCCAAGGTGAAGGTCGAATATCAGAAGCCCTCAGGTCTACTTCAACAACCGGAAATACCTGAGTGGAAGTGGGAAAGGATAACCATGGATTTTATCACCAAGTTACCCAGATCTCCGAGTGGGCACGATGTCATCTGGGTAATTGTCGATCGGTTGACGAAGTCCGCCCACTTCCTGCCAATCAAAGAAAGCTTCAAAATGGAGAGACTCACACGGATCTACCTTCAAGAGATAGTTCGCCTTCATGGTGTACCTGCATCCATTATCTCCGATCGAGATAGCAGATTTACATCAAGGTTCTGGCAGTCGCTGCAGAAAGCTCTTGGAACTAAGTTGGATATGAGCACGGCTTATCATCCGCAGACTGACGGACAGAGTGAGAGAACAATTCAGACATTGGAAGATATGTTGAGAGCCTGCGTCATCGACTTCGGCGCGTCATGGGACACTCATCTTCCTTTGGTTGAATTTTCCTACAACAACAGCTACCATACCAGCATCAAGGCTGCGCCGTTTGAAGCCCTCTATGGCCGTAAGTGCAGATCCCCTCTGTGCTGGGCTGAGGTGGGTGACACGCAGCTAGCCACGGGTCAAGTCTCCGACAGTACTCTCACTGGTCCTGAAATTATCCGAGAGACAACTGAAAAGATTGTACAAATCCGAGAACGACTGAAAGCCTCTCGAGATAGACAAAAGAGCTACGCCGATAAGAGACGAAAACCCTTGGAATTCCAGGTTGGTGATCACGTCCTTCTGAAGGTCTCACCCTGGAAAGGCATGATATGCTTTGGGAAGCGTGGAAAGCTAAACCCAAGGTACATTGGACCGTTCGAAATCCTTGCTAGGATCGGTCCCGTGGCATACAAACTTCAATTACCCCGAGAGCTCAACAACATCCATCCTGTTTTCCACGTATCGAACCTAAAGAAGTGTCTATCTGATGAGACACTTGTGATTCCTCTCGACGAGATTGAAATCAACAAGAACCTCAACTTCGTGGAAGAACCGGTCGAGAGATCAGATGAAACAGAAGTATCCGCATAGTGAAGGTTCGTTGGAATGCCAAGCGGGGACCTGAATTCACTTGGGAGCACGAAGATCAGATGAAACAGAAGTATCCGCATCTCTTTCCTAATCCATGATTTGTATTCTAGGTTCGAATTTCGGGACGAAATTCCCTCTAACGGGGGGATGATGTGACAACTCGAAACTTTTTCCGTTTCCGTTTCGTGATTTCCGTTAATAAAATTTCAAATTCGTTAACTTTTCCGTCAAACTTTTTGGTTTAGAAAATAATATAGTTATGTTTAATTAAATTATTTACGAGTCGGAACCAAAATTCGCACGGAAACCCGATTATTTCGAAAATCAAGCATTTGCGGTCTAAATGAGATTATGACCGTAAACGTGTTTACGGCCGTAAACTCGTTTACGACCGTAAACCTGTTTACGGTCAGTAACGAGTGGACCCCCCACAACACCCCTATAAATACGATGCATCCACCTTCATTAGAACATTTCTGGCCAAAAACTCTCTTCTTCTCTCTCTAAGAACCTTAACCGTAAACACTCAAAACGCCTTCAAATTTCAGAAATCATCGAGAAAACCACGTTTGGGTCGCTTTGGAACGTCTCAGGGCACTCATCTATTCGAAATCAACATCCATCTCTAGTGTTCTTGAGTTTACGGTCAGCCTTTAGAAACCGTAAACTCTGTTCTTGAGTTTACTGTCCAAGCCTTCAAGAACCGTAAACTCTGTTCTTGAGAGTACGGTCCAAGCCTTCAAGAACCGTAAACTCTGTTCTTGAGTTTACGGTCCAAGCCTTCAAGAACCGTAAACTCACTGAGTCTTCAAAAACCTTAAACCCCAGTTTACGACCGTAAACCTTTGTTCACGACCGTAAACACCTTTTGGTGGTGCTTTTGGATGAAAACTCACTTTTATCGATTCGACCAAGTCCCGATAACATTCCTCAACCGAATACAAGTGTTCTTATGACACTTTATCTATCGAAATCGCTAATTTAGATACATATATGTATTTATTTGATAATAGGATTTCGTTAAGTGTCACGTGCAACAACTCGAGGATCTTCATTTCAGTCAACGATTTCACGCAACAACTGTGAGTTCATACCCCTACATTTTCCGTATTTTTAATGTTTTCAGGGGGGGGATACAAGCTAAACATAAATGTTTTCAAAACTCATGCAATTCTCATACTTTAACCCTTTTGTACTGTGTTGAGCATAAGGGTCGTTTTCACTAAAATTGCATAGTTTTCCGGATTCGCTATTCACAATTCATGCAAACTATAATCGGTATAGTTTGGGATTTTCTAAACATAACGAGTACAGAAACTTTCACTACTAAACATATGCACTAAGACAGAAATAGTTTACAGTTATATCACCACTTTATCATGGTTTTTCATAACTGTAATTATCACTATATACGGTATACATATGGATTTTCACTACGGTAGAACGCTTCTACACTACATGTAAACTAGATTGTACGATACTGTGAGGCACTACTTCACTACCGTACCCTTAGGTGTATAGGGATAAATCCTACCACTGTATAACTAGAGTCTCCTAGAGGGAGAGCGTGAGATTTGTGAATAGATCTATTCGGGACTGACAATCCCACATCTGGACTGCTAGCTACAGTTAGGCGGGCACGCCTGAGATGTACAAATGCCATTTAACTCGACGGCTGAAGAACGTTGGAAAGGTCTCTAGTCATATCAAGCATGGTTATACGACTCACATTATGTATAAATCACATTTGGTTTACAATCTGACACTCTTCAACGGTTTTATTTATATTAAATAGAACTAACACACTACGTATACTGGCTGAAGTCAGGGTTTTCAAACAGAACCGATTATGCATTGGTTTCATACACAAATACCTATACTTCATGATTAGCTCTAGCTAGTCACATGAGGTAGTATTTTCGCATATCACTACTGTTTTCAGTAACGAACATTCATGGTTTTATACAGAATCGATAACGCTACTTACTCACTAAAGAAAATATCGGATTTTCTTGGAAACATACCAGACATTCATGGTTCATTACAAGACTTATAACACTACGTTTTCACTAAAGAAAATATCGGATTTTCTTGAAACTTTACAACTTTTGACTAGCTCATCAACAAGTTTTCATTACAAATTACCGCTTATGAACTCACCAGCTTTATGCTGATATTTTCAAACTGCTTGTATTCTCAGGAAATCAGTAGACAGGTACTTGCTGGATTTTGAGGAACTGAAGCATTAAGAGTTTTTAAGTTTTTTTACTATACAAAACTATTGGATGTAATTTAAACTAAGTTTCAAACTGGTGTAAACATCTTTATTTAAGTATTCAATGTTATGGTTGTGTTGCTATGATTGCTGTTATTCATTGGTTGTGATGCTATACATGACGTCCTCCGCCCCGGAACGTTTCCGCCATCGGTTTCGGGGTGTGACAATTATGAAAACTTGCAGAAATAGAATGTACAACGAAATCCCAATCTTAATAATATTAGTAACAGAAAAATCAAAGGAATCACGGAGATCTACAGGTAGCTTTATTTTTTTATGATAGTTCACCAGGGTGATGAGTCAGTCCATTGATGGCTTAATTTGGTATGTTTGAATTTTGGCCACAAGATTGTCGTTCAAACCATCTAACAAAGATCAAATTAATGATAAGAAATACACCTTAATGTGCATAACAAATCCATACCAAAATTCAAACAAACCATGTATTATACAATGGAGAAAATCAGGACAATAAGCTAACATATGATAACTGATTCATTAGTATCGTATATGGAGTTGTATAGAAGCACGTATCTAGTCTAAACTATTAAACCCCAAAATGAATGTAAAAACAAGCTGTAACACCCCCTTTATTGAATAAATAAATAAACAAATTAATGAACGAATAGTAGTCCTAAAATAAATAATTATATAACAAGGGTTGGTCTCGAGGAGTTAACTGTCACAGTTTTAGATGTTGGGGGTTAAAAGTGTAAATTCAAGACTTAGTTTGTAGAAGACAGGGGGTATTTGGTATCATTTGGACCTAAGTCGAAAAGGTTTTATAGAGGAGGGGCCATTTGGTAACATAAGGAGTTCAATTGAAAACAATTTGTAGAGGGAGGGGCTGCTTGGTAAATTTCGGACTTGATTTGTAAAGAATTTTAGAAGGTGGGGTTTAAATGGTAAATTATGGGCTATGACTGAAAGAAAAGAGAGGGACCATTTATGCCATTATGGAAATGAGTTTAGAGTGGTGACGGGTATTTATGCAATGCGAACCCTAACCCTAGTGACCATGTTACAGCCGCCACCCACCCTTATGCCTCCCTCACCGGCGCCGCACCTCCGGCAGCCGCCGCCTAGTTGGGTTCGATCACCACCTCCAGATCCTCCAGCCGCCACCACCATGTGAGAGCACCCTCAGCCGCTGTGGCGTCACCCGGAGTCGGTCGCCATCTTTTGCCGCTTGCTTCCCCGCTGTCGAGGTCACAAACCACCGCCGCCACCGTGAGGTGGTGGCTGTCATCGCAAAACACTGCTGATGCCATTCCCAGCTGACGACAGTGCCACCGGACTTCCTCCATCCTCCTTCCGTCTTTCGTCGCTTCATCGGTGCCACCCCCCAGCTCCATCTGCAGCCGATTGTTGTCGCCGCTGACGCTGATCCAAGCGCCGTTGTTGTCGGCTGTGCATATTATGTGTTGTTTTATTTGGCCAGAAAATCCACCACCACCACCGTGAGGTGGTGGCTGCAGCCATGTATGTAACGGCCGTGTTTCTAGGCTAGGTATTAATGATGATGTAATAGTCTAGGTTAACCTTTGTAACCCATTTTGAAATAATAAGAATGTATTATTTGAGTATTATGTGTTTTATGCTTCATTGTGTGACTTAAATGAATTAAGTATAAAAATAAGCGATAAAATAAAATGTTAGATAAGACCTATATCAATACACGAAAACGTAGTGGTCGTTACAAGGATTCCGAATATATTAAGAATGCCAAAATCCGAGTTATAACGAAGAATTTATGACTTGTCGAAGTTTCGCGACAGAACCGGTACGACACTGCGTGACGTAAATAGTGAATTTACGATAGAGCGATATTTAGCCTTAGTGATCTAAACGAAAGTCGTATAATAAGTTAAACCGAGAGCGTGCATAAGAAGAACGTCTAAATCTGACTTCGTATGAGGAAGTTATGATTTTTCGAAGTTTTGACTTAGCAGTATGCAACCCAAATCTCGAAATAGAGATCGAGTGATATTTGGCCGAAACAATCTAAACGAGAATCGAAGATCTCGTCGATAGTAGTCCAACGGTAAAAAGCAGACGAAAACGGATGTCCGATGAAGAAGATATGAATTTCTAACGGAGTTTTCCTGTCCCGGCCTACTAAAAATAATATAATAAAAATAAAATTCAAAATTAGCCGACGGAGTCTAAACGAAAGTTGTACAACATAATCTCACCTACGCGTGGATATAAAGAACGTCGAAAACGGAGATCGTATGCGAAAGTTATGAATTTCTGAAGTTCGAGGCGCGCATCCCAAAGGGGGAACGCCTCGCGTTCAATTGGGGAACACCCCGCGTTCGGAGCCCAAAGCCTGTCCCGTCGCCTGTCAAGTCCGAACTTCGTAAGCAATGACGCACGGCGGAACGCGCTGCGTTCGGAGGGTCAGCCTCACCCTATAAATAAAATGCAAGGTCTCCGGGATTTGTTGCTCATTTCTTCTCTCTCATTCCTTATTGCCTCGTTTTGCGTGCAATTTATACCCCCGAAGCCCCGGTATCATCCCGAGACCCAAAGCGAGTCCCGAAGCCCCGAAGATCCCGAGAAGTAAAGTTTGCGAGCCGAAACTCTGCCCGCGAGAAGCCCGGTTTTTGTGAAGATCTCTCGGTTTCACCGAAGAAATACTACTAGAGCCGTAGTGCTGCCCGATCATCTTCTGTTCAAGTGAGTGTATATTCCCTTTCTTCTAACACATAGATATGAAGTATCTACTTTATAATACGTGTTACGTGTGTATAGATATACGTGTATATATATGTTATCTGTTTATTTGGGATGAGTATTGAATGAGTATCTTATCAGTTGTTAAGTTGCATATGAATGCATATGTATGTTGTTATCTACAAAAATTTTGGGTAGAACTTGGGTAGATAGTTGATGTGTGATAAACTGATGAGAGTCCTCGATGTGATTGTGATCTAGTCATTCAGCAGAATATGGATGACGACCACAGACTCTTTCTAGACTGTCCTGTGAAATGCTGGCAGGCTCATAACCTGTAGGTGTTGGTGAACTTGGGTGTTCATTTGCTGTATTCTATCCCCCTCATGGTTGCCTTAGGACATTCATTGCTGAGGAAACCACTTTGCAGTAATGTCCATCCCGATGAAAATCCTAGATTAGGTCCCTGGTAATAGATGTTGTTTTAGGGACGTAAAGTGAGGATAACGGGAATGGGTAATCGGGTTATTGTTGGTTGGTGAAATTAAACATAATTATTTATTGTCGGTAGAAAACCCTATATGCTCACCAGGCTCCCAAGCCTGACCCACTCAGTTTCTTTGTATTACAGGTAGTGGCGCGAGAGCATAAGTTGGAGAACTTGTGAAGATGTTTTTGTTTATAGACCAGTAGTTATATATAACTGTGTAAGGTCTATGTTTTATTGTTTATGCTTTTGTGTCTGTATCGGAACATGACATCCCGAGTTTTGATATATAATGAAAATACATTTCTTTAAGAAATGCTTTGATAAACTTTATTTTATCATGTATTGTTTTGGGGACAAATTCTGCAACTCTTTTAAATCAATGGATTTACTCTGAAATTATTTTAAAAAGCATAAATGAAACCGGTCTTTTCTGGCCGTGATTTTGGGGATGTCACAGTTGGTATCAGAGCATTAGTTTAAGCGAACTAGGAATTTGTAGGATTTCTAGACTTAAACTTAAAATGCTAGGTAAAGATTGAGAGATAAGTGTCTGTTATATTTATGACACGAGCACTAGTTTATTTTAGGAAAGTTGCCATAAATGCTTTTATGTGCTAAATATTATATGTTTGCCATATATGATATTATTTGTTCGGATCTTTGGTTTGTTGCCAACCGGATCTGAAAGCTTATGTGTTTAGGATTCTAAGAGTAGGATTACGGTATTAGAACTAGCATGTAAACGTTTCGAAGTGATAAGGATGATTTAATTATCTATCGTGATTGAGGATCCAAATTCACCTTATTCGGTGTGTAGATCAAAAATGGTAAGAACCAGAAGTGGCGTTGGAAACGCAGATGAAAACAGGAATCAACCACCAGTGATTGAGCAAAAATACCTGTTGTAGCTGCAACACCTGAGCCAATAACAATGGCTGGTGTACAATTAATGATACAGACGATGTTGGATCGTCAAATGGATGAAACGAGACGTCTGCTTAGGCAGAATCGTGAAGAACTATCAATTCAAGTGGAAGAGCCCGAAGTGAATGGAGGGCAGTCGAAGGAAGAGAACTTCAGTGGGATCATTGGTCAAGCCAACCCACCAGTAAATAGACGAAACAACCAAGAGGGAGGGAATGATGGACTTGGATGCAAGTATAAAGATTTTCTGACTTGCAAACCATCGACCTTCACTGGAAAGGAGGATCCGATCGGAGTCATGGATTGGATCTCAGAAATGGAGCTAGCCTTCATGACGTGTGGTTGCAGAGGCAAGTTGCTGACCACTTTCGTAGTACGTCAATTCAGGGATGGAGCTGTTCGATGGTGGAACACTCTGGGGAAGACCCTAAGCCCTAATGAGCCACTGCAACTGACTTGGGCAGAGTTCTTGGTGCAGTTCAAGCGCAAGTTCTGCTCGGCCCAAAATCTACTGGAGTTGGAGAACAAGTTTCTGACTTTGACGAAAGGCAGCATGTCAGTTGATGATTATACAAACGCCTTCACCGACGAAATGGAGTTTGCTTTGCGCATCGTTCCAGATGAGCTGACAAAAGTAGACCGATACGCAAAGGGACTCCCATGGGAGTACGATGTGCCAGTACGCCAGGCACCTACTCTGGAGGCAGCTATTTGGGCTGCCAAGTCTGTTGAGGACATGATCAAGGGAAGAACCGTCAGCAAAGTGGAATTTGGTGAAAAGAGAAAGTTTGAAGGAACTTCAGGTTCCAGCAAGAAAAGCAAATTTTCAAAGTCTGATTCGAAAAAGTTTGGAGGAGGAAAAGGAGGCGAATCAAAATGGTGTGAGAAGTGCAAGAAAAAGCACTATGGGAAATGTAGCGAGGATGTGACCTGCTACAAGTGTGGAAAGACGGGGCATTATGCCAATGAGTGTCCGTCGAACAAGAGAGTGTGCTTTGGGTGTAATGAAGAGGGGCACATTTTGAAAGACTGTCCGAGAAAGAAGGAGGCAGCAAAACCCAATATTCCCCCAAAGCCTAAAGCAAGAGCTTTCCAGATGACACTGGAAGCTGCTAAAGAAGAAGCTGATGTCGCTTCAGGTACCTTTCTCGTAAACAATTTGCCTGCCCAAATTTTGTTTGATTCTGGAGCCAACTACTCCTTTGTATCGCATGAATTTGGTAGAAAACTAGCTTTGTCGGTTGATAGACTAGATAATGCTTTATTAGTCGAAGTTGCTAGTGGCAAGTTTGTACCTGTTAGCCATCGTATGAAAAACATCTTAATCGACCTGAATGGGAATAAGTTCCACGAAGAATTATTGCCTATCGAACTTAACGGTTTCGACATCGTGTTGGGAATGGATTGGCTTAGCGCCAATGACGCCGAGATATTGTGCAGAAAGAAGATAGTCAAAGTAAACCCGCCAGGGAAAGAGTCATTTATGGTGTATGGGGACAAACACAGAGTAAGTTCTGGGATCATTTCTCTAATGAAATCCAGAAAGTGTTTGGCCAAAGGATGTACATCATATTTGGCATTCGTGATTGACGCAAAGAAGGAGAAAAAGGAGGTGCAGAACATTCCGGCGGTGTGTGATTATCCGGAAGTATTTCCCGAAGATCTTCCTGGATTACCGCCTGATAGACAAGTGGAGTTTAGAATAGACTTGTTACCCGGAACGACGCCAATAGCAAAAGCACCATACCGACTAGCACCAACGGAGATGAAGGTGTTGATGATGCAACTTCAGGAGTTATTAGACAAAGGTTTCATAAGACCTAGTTCATCACCCTGGGGAGCTCCGGTGTTATTCGTGAAAAAGAAAGACAGGAGTATGAGAATGTGCATCGATTACAGAGAGCTGAACAAGGCAACAATAAAGAATAGATATCCGTTGTCGAGGATTGATGACCTGTTCGATCAACTACAAGGTTCAAGTTATTTTTCAAAGATCGACCTGAGGTCAGGATATCATCAGCTGAAAATAAGAGAGCAGGATATAGAGAAGACTGCATTCAAAACACGATATGGACACTACGAGTTCTTGGTTATGTCGTTTGGACTAACCAATGCTCCAGCAGCATTCATGGATTTAATGAACAGGGTTTGTAATCCGTTCCTTGATAAATCTGTGATAGTGTTCATAGATTACATTCTGATTTATTCGAAAAGCCAAGAGGAGCATGGCAGACACTTGCGAGAAGTGTTAGAAGTCTTGAAGAAGGAGAAGTTGTATGCTAAGTTCTCCAAATGTGATTTTTGGATTCGAGAAGTCCAATTCTTGGGTCACGTGGTCAACCAAGAAGGGATAATGGTTGATCCAGCAAAGATTGAAGCTGTGATGAAGTGGGAACAACCGAAAAGTCCCACGGAGATCCGAAGCTTTTTAGGATTAGCCGTATATTACCGAAGGTTTATCCAAGGATTTTCTTCGATCGCTACTCCATTAACAGCTTTGACTCACAAAGAAGCTACTTATGCTTGGAGTGATAAGCACAAAGAAGCATTCGGGTTGTTAAAGAAGAAGCTATGTGAAGCACCGATTGTTTCTCTACCCGATGGAGTTGAAGACTTCGCTGTCTATAGCGATGCGTCTGGTGTTGGGTTGGGTTTTGTTTTGACCCAGAGAGAAAAGGTGATAGCATATGCGTCTCGACAGCTGAAAGAGCATGAAAAGAACTACCCCACTCACGATTTGGAGCTAGCAGCCGTAGTTTTCGCTCTAAAGATATGGAGGCATTACCTCTATGGCTCGAAGTGCAAACTTTTCATTGATCATAAGAGTCTCCAATATCTCTTTAATCAGAAAGAATTGAATATGAGGCAACGACGCTGGCTAGAGTTACTTAAGGACTACGACTGTGAGATACTTTACCACCCTGGTAAAGCAAATGTTGTTGGTGATGCTCTCAGTCGGAAAGTCAATCTTGAGAGAAAAAGGCCAAGAGCGTTGAGAATAGAAGTTGTCTCGACCATTGTGGAAAGTATAAAGAAAGCTCAAGAGGAAGCTTCTGAAAAGAATGACCGGAAGGAGGAACGTTTGGGCAAAACGTTGGTGTTTGGTACAAACAGTCATAGACTGAAGGTATTCCAAGATCGTATTTGGGTACCTAAGTCAGGTGGAATAAGAGATCTTCTGATGGAAGAAGCTCACAAAACCATGTACTCAATTCATCCTGGCAGCACTAAAATATATAGGGACCTGAAACCCTATTACTGGTGGCCGACGATGAAGCTTGATATTGCAAAGTACGTGGCGGAGTGTGTGACATGTGCGCGGGTCAAGGCACAACATCAGAAACTATACGGGAGTTTAGAACCTTTACCTGTGCCTATGGGTAAATGGGAAGACATTGCTATGGATTTTGTCACTAAACTGCCCAGAACAAAGAATGGTCATGACATGATTTGGGTGGTCGTTGATCGCTTCACTAAGAGTGCGCATTTCATAGCAGCCAATGAGAAATGGTCTATGGATAAGCTTGCGAATTCTTACGTGAAGGAAATTGTGAGGCTTCACGGTGTTCCATTAACGATTGTGTCAGATCATGACGGCCGTTTCACCTCGCGATTTTGGAAAAGTCTACAAGAGGAATTGGGTACCAAGTTGTGTTTGAGTACAACTTACCATCCACAGACTGATGGTCAGAGCGAACGAACGATACAAACGCTTGAAGATATGTTGAGGGCATGTACCCTGGAATTCCAAGGTAACTGGGATGAACATTTACCTTTGGTAGAATTCTCCTACAATAATAGTTTCCACTCGAGCATAAAGATGGCACCTTATCAAGCTATGTACGGACAAAAATGTCGTACGCCGTCTTGTTGGCTTGAGGCTGGGGAAAAGCAGTTTATGGGACCCGAGATAATCCATCAAACTGCTGAAAACTGAAAATAATCAGGGAGAGAATGTTAGCAGCTCAGGATCGTCAAAAGAGCTATGCTGACAAGAAAAGAAGACCGATGACTTTTGAAGTTGGAGATTCGGTTTTGCTTAAAGTCTCGTCGTGGAAGGGACTTATAAGGTTTGGAAAAAGGGGAAAGTTAAGTCCAAGGTTTATTGGACCGTTCAAAGTTCTTCAGAGGATTGGGAACCAAGCTTACAAGCTCGAACTACCAGAAGAACTGAGTGGAATTCATAACACTTTCCATGTGTGTTATTTGAGGAAGTTCACGGGAGAAGTTCCCGACATGATTCCACTTTCGGAGTTGAAAATTGATGAGAACAAAAGGTTGATTGAAGAACCAGAGGCAATCGTTGACCAAAAGACTAAGAAGTTGCGACGCAAGATGGTCGAGTTAGTGCTTGTCCGTTGGAAACATACGAATGGGCCAAATCTCACCTGGGAGACGGAGAGTGACATGATGAGTCGCTATCCGCATTTGTTTGTTGATGTGTGATTCCGGGGACGAAATCATCCTAAGGTGGAAAGAATTGTAACGCTCGTGTTTCTAGGCTAGGCATTAATGATGATGTAATAGTCTAGGTTAACCTTTGTAACCCATTTTGAAATAATAAGAATGTATTATTTGAGTATTATGTGTTTTATGCTTAATTGTGTGGCTTAAATGAATTAAGTATAAAAATAAGCGATAAAATAAAATTTTAGATAAGACCTATATAAATACATGAAAACGTAGTGGTCGTTACAAGGATTCCGAATATATTAAGAATGCCGAAATCCGAGTTATAACGAAGAAGTTATGACCTGTCGAAGTTTCGCGACAGAACCGGTACGACACTGCGTGATGTAAATAGTGAATTTACGATAGAGCGATATTTAGCCTTAGTGATCTAAACGAAAGTCGTATAATAAGTTAAACCGAGAGCGTGCATAAGAAGAACGTCTAAATCTGACTTCCTATGACGAAGTTATGATTTTTCGAAGTTTCGACTTAGCAGTATGCAGCCCAAATCTCGAAATAGAGATCGAGTGATATTTGGCCGAAACAATCTAAATGAGAATCGAAGATCTCGTCGATAGTAGTCCAACGGTAAAAAGACAGACGAAAACGGATGTCCGATGAAGAAGATATGAATTTCTAACGGAGTTTTCCTGTCCCGGCCTACTAAAAATAATATAATAAAAATAAAATTCAAAATTAGCCGACGGAGTCTAAACGAAAGTTGTAGAGCATAATCTCACCTACGCGTGGATATAAAGAACGTCGAAAACGGAGATCGTATGCGAAAGTTATGAATTTCTGAAGTTCGAGGCGCGCATCCCAAAGGGGGAACGCCCCGCGTTCGGAGCCCAAAGCCTGTCCCGTCGCCTGTCAAGTCCGAACTTCGTAAGCAATGACGCACGGCGGAACGCGTTGCGTTCGGGGACGCGCTGCGTTCGTTCAGGGAACGCGCTGCGTTCGGAGGGTCAGCCTCCCCCTATAAATAGAATGCAAGGTCTCCGGGATTTGTTGCTCATTTCTTCTCTCTCACTCCTTATTGCCTCGTTTTGCGTGCAATTTATACCCCCGAAGCCCCGATATCATCCCGAGACCCGAAGCCCCGAAGATCCCGAGAAGTAAAGTTTCCGAGCCGAAACTCTACCCACGAGAAGCCCGGTTTTTGTGAAGATCTCCCGGTTTCACCGAAGAAATACTACTCTTAGAGCCGTAGTGCTGCCCGATCATCTTCTGATCAAGTGAGTGTATATTCCCTTTCTTCTAACACATAGATATGAAGTATCTACTTTAGAATACGTGTTACGTGTGTATAAATATACGTGTATATATATGTTATCTGTTTATTTGGGATAAGTATTGAATGAGTATCTTATCAGTTTTTAAGTTGCATATGAATGCATATGTATGTTGTTATCTACAAAAATGTTGGGTAGAACTTGGGTAGATAGTTGATGTGTGATAAACTGATGAGAGGCCTCGATGTGATTGTGATCTAGTCATTCAACAGAATATGGATGACGACCACAGACTCTTTCTAGACTGTCCACTCAGTTTCTTTGTATTACAGGTAGTGACGCGAGAGCATAAGTTGGAGAACTTGTGAAGATGTTTTTGTTTATAGACCAGTAGTTATATATAACTATGTAAGGTCTATGTTTTATTGTTTATGCTTTTGTGTCTGTATCGAAACATGACATCCCGAGTTTTGATATATAATGAAAATACATTTCTTTAAGAAATGCTTTGATAAACTTTATTTTATCATGTATTGTTTTGGGGACAAATTCCGCAACTCTTTTAAATCAATGGATTTACTCTGAAATTATTTTAAAAAGCATAAATGAAACCGGTCTTTTCTGGCCGTGATTTTGGGGATGTCACAATGTACCACCGCCGGCCACCACTAGGGTGGCTCTGTGTGTGTGTGTGTTTATGTTAGTGAGTGTGTGTGTTACTGGGATTTGTGTTGTAAACTGTAATAGTGTCGGAATAATGAAAAGAAAACTCAAAACCACCACCGTAGGGTGGTGGCTGCCGCCTCCTGCCGCCACTGGCCGTCGTGTCGGGTGGCGGTGTGCTTTGCATGTGTTTGGATTACTTTTGGGATGCTTGGATAAAATGGACTAGAATCATAACCACCACCATGAGGTGGTGGCCGCCGCCGTGAGCCGCCGTTGACCACCACTACCCGAGGTGGTAGTGGGTGGTGCCCGACTAGCGAAACCCTAATGGGCCTAGTGAAACCTTAATGGGCCTAATAAAACCCTAATGGATCTAAGGACTTAGCTTTTGGGCCTATTGGGTTGGGATTGGGTTGGAAACCCTAATTAGGGTTTAGAAAACCCTAATTTTGGATATATGAGCCTTGGACTTATCGGGACCCACAGTTGGGCCATTGGAATGGAATTGTGAATTACACCCAATCACACCATATAATTTCTCTAGTAGAGTGATGGACTCAATGTATTAAGTCCTTAATGGGTTAAGTGAGAAAGACTTAACCCTAATTGTCATTTTATGTGAAACCCTAATCTTACTTGGGCCTTAAGTTGGCCTTTCTAATGGGCTTTGGTGATTGGGCTAATAATGGGCCATCCAAGAACAATCATATGGACTAAGAATTAATGGATGGGACTTAGGGTAAGGCCATGTGAGGGTTTGGACCCAATTTGGAAAATTGGGCCATAGATGGGCCATAATTAGGCCTTTATGATTATGAGATATTGGGCCATTAGAAATGCCAAATGTTTGGACTGGACTAAATAGTTGGGCCTCAGGGTAAGACCATGTAGAAGTTTGGGCCCAATTTGGAAAATTGGGCCATATGTTGGGCTTTGACTCATAGTTGACTTTTAGGCCTTTGGATTGGGCCTTGGGCTTGAATCAAGCTAAGATGGGGGTAAAGTAGCATTTTACCCCAAGTATGGACTTATGGATATGTGTTGGAACCCAATTATTAATTGGGTGTTATTTTGATAATTGACAATTCGAGAACCTGTCATCCAGCAACTAGAGTTTTGTCTACGGGACTTCATCAGTGTGAGGTGAGTTACCTTCCAGTAGAAGTGGGTCTAAGGCACCAAGGTCGGCCCACTAGTAAGAGTTATAGTAGAGATAATTGTCTTCGTGATAATTATTTGGTATGTTGTTATGATTATGTGCTAGCATGATATGATGTTATGTGATAGTAGGTAGTAAGGGGAATAGTCCCGTGTTAAAATCGTGAGGACCGAAGGGTAGGTCGACACCCCAAAATTGCCAGACAGGGTAGGTCGGCACCCATAATTTCCAGACAGGGTAGGTCGGGTACCCCAGAATTGCCCGACATTATGTTTGTTATGTGGTATGTGGTATGATGGGGAAACTCACTAAGCTTCGTGCTTACGGTTTTCAGTTTTGGTTTCAGGTACTTCGTTTTCAAAGGAAAGGAGTCGGCTCGATCGCAACGCATCACATTATGTTTTCCACACATGAGATCTTTGGGATTCTACTATAATACGGTTTTATGATAATATGTTTTGATTACTAACACTTGGTTTTGACATGGGATATTATTATGGTTGTTTTTATACTGTTGGTTTTATAATAACCTAATCAAAAATGAAATTTTTGGTATTGGATTTTGGGATGTTCCAAGTTGGTATCAGAGCCTTAGTTTGAGGGATTCGGGCACACTCTCGGGTGTGTCTGGACTCAAACTGAGGACTTGGTATGTAAATTTTCAAAAGAAAATCATTTTATAAGAAGAATTTTGAAAGGAATTTGAAAAGAGAAAAAGAACTTTGAAAAGAACAAGGTGTGTGATGCGTGCAATCGGCCGAGCTCAAGTAAGTTTTCCCCAAGATACCCATACATGTTATGTTATGATATGATTATGAGAACTGCATGCTAGATTAGGGCTAAGGATCTAGGAAGATTTCTTATATGCCCGTTGTATGTGCTTGTTGAGCTGCATGATAGTAACTACCAGTCAGTGATATGATAGCCTGTTTAGGTTATGCCTGATTGTATGAGCCTTAGAATCTCATGCCAATATAGATTCCTGATAAGAGGATAGAATGATTTGATTGGAATATGTTGGTTAGATTTTCCATTGTCTGAATGTTGCTTGCTTTGTGATTTGTGGGACTCTTAGTAATATGAGCTAGCTATTAAGTGAATATGCTAAGTCACATGTGGCACAGGCTGGATAATCCCAGAGTGATAAATTTTACCCTATTACGTAACTCTTGTTTGAGTCCAACCGTTCTAGGGATGGGTCTTTTACTCGAAGGATTATCTGATCTCTGTTGCATGTGGCTATATTCATGAGGTAGCTAGTTGACATTACTGGGAATCTTTCAGCAGCTGAGGACTAGGTGGGTTTAGGAACCTAGGAAACCCTAGGATATGTTTCAGTGGGTTAGTAGTGAGGATTAGTGAGACTTGGGTGTACCAGTTTGAGGAAGTGACTTGTAGGATTCAAGATGATTGCTGAGGAAAGTATGGATATGTATGGAAGGTAGTATTGGGCCCGTACTCCTGAAAGCACAAGATCCATACTCGAATCGGTGAAAATCTTAGAGAATCTGAGAAGCTTCGGGGAGAAGTTTGCGACCCGATTTGGGGACAGAGGATGTTCCAGCTGTTGCAGCTCACCCATTGGCAAGTGAGACAGCGAGCGTGATAGGGTGTCAGACCCTGGATATGACTTCTGAGCCCGAGGATGCGAGATCGATTTGGAGCACTTTGAGAAGAGAGGGTCGTGCCAGGTGCATATAGTAGAGGATCCTAGAGAGAGACCCAAGACTTCTGATCATCAGATGAAAGGCCATCAGGGCTGGAGTCAGTGAAGCACGTGCGGGAAAGTACACAAGGGAGTTTGACATTCCAAGGGTTTAAGCTGCTACAAGGGTAGCGGGGTTGGTCATGTCAACAAAAGGTGATCAAGATTCCTCCAGATGTTGCGGGTATGTCATCTTCTACTGCTACTAGATGGATGTTGGGAATACATATAGCTTTGGAAGTGTGAGTTGGTTTTGATAAGTCAGATCTCGGGTCGGTTTTCTGCTAGTGTCTGGGTTATCAAGGATCATATATGCCATCCTGCATGCCGAAAAGTCCTTGATGAACCCACAGAGGGACGCATCTTGCGGAGTGGGCTTCGCGTGTACTGTTATCATTCCGGATCTTTTTCGGGATCTGTGCAGGAGTATTATTTAGAGGATAGTCGGTCAGGGTTAGAGCGATAGTTCTTTAGTGAAGTCAGCGTTCAGTGGTTCTATCATGGTTCAGGTATGGTCGACAATTGTCTATGGATGAACTTTGGAGTTGCCAGACAGGGTAGGTCGGCACCCCAGAATTGCCAGACAGGGTAGGTCGGCAACCCAAAATTGCCAGACAGGGTAGGTCGGGTACCCCAGAATTGCCCGGCGGTATGTTTGTTATGTGGTATGTGGTATAATGGGGGAACTCACTAAGCTTCGTGCTTACGGTTTTCAGTTTTGGTTTCAGGTACGTTTTCAAAGGAAATGAGTCGGCTCGATCGCAGCGCATCACACTATGTTTTCCGCATATGGGATCTTTGGGATTCTACTCTGATATGGTTTTATGATAATATGTTTTGATTACTGACACTTAGTTTTGACATGAGATATTATTATGGTTTTTTTTATACTGTTGGTTTTATAATAACCTAATCAAAAATAAAAATTTTGGTCTTGGATTTTGGGATGTTACACAAGCAATATATAACCAAAATTAATGGAAGCATAAAACCTAAGAAATCAGAAATTTTAATAATGAAAAATCTAAGTTTGAGTGAGGGCACAAAATCAAGGTTTGATTGACACATAAAACTGATCTATATTGAAAATGATTAAAATTAATAGATTTTCAAACGGTGGAAATAGCAATTATGGATGAGCAGAAGTTGAATAAGAGTTAACATTAAAGATACTCTCAAAATAATAGCAAGTTACAAACAAAGACCAACAAAATCGCAATGCTCTATATGAATAATTTACCCACAGAATATTAGGGCTTGGGCCGGTGTTTAGGTTTAGGGTTTTGAGTTGGGCCTGTGTAATGACGTTGACTGAGCCTAAATGACCATTTCACCCTTACATTCAACAAACAATTTTCACAAAATATCAATTCACAAAACACCTTCTATTAAAAATTTGGACAACTCAACAATGAAAATTCATATCAATAAGATGAATCCCCTACGCATATATAAACATGAATCCATAACTACAACAATAATCTCCTTATATAGAATTGCAATCCATTCAAAATTTGGTTATCCTCACATGGGTCCCCAGAAAACATAAATTGTTTCACGTGCAATAATCTATTACTACAAAATTCTCCTTCAAGGGAAAGCATCATCAGAAATTTATTATGCCTCCAATTGATTAAGGCTGAACTAAATAAACGTTTAATCAAAAGCTATATCAAATTCATAGAGAAGTTTGATAGTGCTATCTTTCTTAGAATACCCGAAAAGACCAGTTAATAATGCCCTTCTTTATTATATACACTAAATATGCTTACGTAGACCTATTTTCATGGAAACTTGTATCATGATTCCACCTACAAATCAAATTTCAGACGAAAAACATAAGCTATTTGAAGATATGGATAAATTGGGGGAGTTCATTGATGAAGTAATACAGGAGATTTTTCTCTGGTTTTCTAGGGTTTTAAAGCAGAAACATAAGACGATAAAGACAAGAGAAATTAATAAATAAATAAATAACAAGCGAGGAAGGAAAGAATCGATTAAAGAAGAGAAGAAGATTTAAATTTAACCTTGATGATGCCAGTTTAACATAAAGTAATGAACTGCGGAGGCAATGAAGTGCAGCGACAATGAACGGCCACCGGGGGTGACGCCGGGAGAGAGGGGAGATGTGAGCAAACCGAATAACCAGGGTGTGGCTTTTCGGCAGAGAGTGGAGAGTCCCTGGAGGGGTGGGAGGGCGCCGGATATGAAGGGCGGTCGCCGGAGAAGTGATTAAGAACCGGTAACGAAGTGTATGAGCCTATGAGGTAAAATGTGACGTTGTTAACCAAGGTTTTTCTTGACCCATGTTTCTGCCATAACCAGTGGGATGCCTGTTAATCCTATATTTTCCATATTATTTTTGTAATATTCTCTAACAAAAGAACCTCTTTTTTTTTTTTTTTTTTTTTTTTTTTTTTTTTTTTTTTTTTTTTTTTTTTTTATCACTACTAGTTTACTACGCCGGGATAATTTCTATGATTTTGTCCCATATAGACATTATTTCTATAATTTTTATATCATGGAATTTCATAAGAGATCTCTTTCCTTGACTTCGTCGCTATCAGGTAATCGGGAATACTCTTCATGCCAAAGGTCGTTCAAAACTTCCAATTCAGCCACCACAAACCATTAGAGTACTCTTTTGTCCGCATATTTTTTTGGCCGATTCTGTTTGCGCGGCGCAGACCACGTGCAGACATTAGCCTTCGCGGTCTTTTTTTTTGAAGACTGTAGACCTAAAAATGTATGCGCGCTCTCTTCTTGGTGCAGATGTGGATCAGAGTCTTCTAACATCTTCTAACATAAAAAAACACATATACTTTTTTTTAGTTTTTTTGAATTTATATTTATTCCTACTTTATTAGTGATAAACAATTTTTAAAAAAAATACAATACTTAAAAAAAAGTTCGACGATACAAACATGATATTTTTGACAAATTTAGTACAATAATGGCCGTTGAAGTTGTTTATATAAATATAAAAAAAATAATATATTCTTATATTTTTGTGCCAAATTTTATAAAACATTATTTAATACAACATCATCAATTTCTTAGAAAAATATTTATGGCACGTTTTAAATTGATTTAATTGAAAAAATCGAAGTTTATTTTCATTCATTTATATATCAAATTCTTTGATTCCTAATTACAATGTTTAAACATAACTTTACGACCAAATTTGTTAGTTTTTATCAAATATATACGTTAATTTGTAACATTTTTATTTTCACTATTTATACAATAATACATAAAAAATGATTTAGATTTTTTAATTATTTATAACAAAATCATAAATATATTAAAAAATCACTTTGTAGTTTAAAAAAAATCAGTTTATTTAGATTTTAGTTTATTTTAGTAGTTTGCAGATGTTAAAAAAAACAAACAGTCTTTTTTTTCAGACTGCAGACGTTTGTTCCACCTCTTGTGCTGCACAGGTCTACAAATGTGGTACGCAGACTGCAAACATTTTGCCTCAGAAAAAACAAACAACACCTAAGAGAAAAGAAGAAGATTATTGGCCGTGGTCAATTGTCCTCCCCACAACAATCCTCGATTACAACGAGACACTAGGGTGGTGTTTACGTTCGTGATTGGGTGCCAAATGGACAATGAAAACCTCCGTGGAGAGTACTCATGAAGGCCTTACATAAGAACCCATCATTTTTGTGATTATTTCTGTAATTTTCTAAAAATGATTATTTTTATAATTTTCTCAGACATTATGATTATTAGATAAAATATAAGTTTTTATGCAGGAACCGTTAGAAAATTTGGCTCGGACTTATTATGTAATTTTTCAAACACATGGACCATAAGATAATTTTGAAAGGATTATTTCTATAATTTTCTTAAACGTAAATACCACTACACAAAACATATCTTTGTATATCTTGACCATTTTTGTAGTTTTTTCAAAGACAAGGATCATGAGCTACTTTGGAGATTAATATATAATTAATATCCCAACAAATCTAAGGATAATAAAATTAAGTTAAAAAGAAGTTAAGGTTGAAATTAGGTACTAAACATTTAATTTTTTTATTTATCACTAAATTTTGTATAAGTTATAAAAGGTAACCGAACTTGTTATCTTTTATTCAAAGTGGTAATTGAATCTGCTATCACATGTTATTGACCACTTTAAACCAAAAGTAACAAGTTCGGAGATATTTTACAACTTAAATAAAGTTTATTGACTAGATGGACACAAATTCAATAGTTTAATTTCTAGTTTCGACATTATCCCTTTTTCTATTCTTTGGTTGTCATGTTTAATATATTTTTTTTTCATACATTGCAGATCGTGTCACTTGTCAATGATCATATTGTTTTACTTTAACATGTATATATGATTGATATATCTAATTAAACAATATATTGACAAATTAATAAGTAGAAATGTAGTATTAATGTTTAATAATAAAAAAAGGTAAAGGAGTGTAAAAAGTGAATTATTTTGTTTAGGTTGTTTTGGGACATGGGTGATCGATGATTTAAGAATTACTAATTTTGGGTAAAAGTTAGTAATTCTTAAGCAAATTGATGTATATCTGCTTTTTTAATTTCAATACATTATTTTTTTATGTATTAATAAAAAACTATATATTTTTTATTTGATTTGTTAATCCACTACAAGAATAATAGTCATTAGTGTTGGGGAACTCGAATTAGGGTTCGGGGAAATCTGGATAACAAACAGGAATTGTATAAACACTTTCCTTGTTTGATATTTCGACCCTATATGCCTTGTATCACGAAATCCAAACTGGGATAATTCCTGATGTAGCAATTCAGATTTTAGGCATAAAATCATAATCAATTTGGAGAAGATGAAGAGAGAGCGTTCTACGTTTTCTATGTGTTTCAAACAGGCGCCGTTGTGCCAGATTTATACAACAACGGATAAATCAAAACTGTTTTCATCTTTCAAGAATGATAAATTAGACCTTGTACTGTCTTAACAACGTTTTCTATGTGTTTCAATCTGGGACCCCCGACTTGTCACAGTAGATTAGGGTTCAGTACTAACAATATTTAGTAAATACAAGTGTGCACTCCTGCACCTCCTAACTTGTATTATAACTAAAACATTATTCTTGAAACACTTGTTAAGTCCATTACACTAAAATATATTTGGTGATAAAATCACCAACAACCCTCCCCTATTTTAGTGTAACCTTGAATTAACAAACTTAAAACAAAAGAAACGAAACTAATGCATAAATGAAAATATCGATACGATTGAATTTTCATGTTAGTATATTACACATTTCAAACATTCGAGAAATCAAAGTATCTTAAAGATTGAACCCATCAACTCGTTTGAATATCTGAAGATAATATACACATTAGTTTTACAATCATCTAAAACAAAATAACTTGACACTAATTATAAAGCTGTGTGTTCCAATCCATTCTTGATCGTATAAAAGCCAAGTCCCAAGCTCTTTGAAGTACGGCTACACTTCACGATCATATAGGTGATTCTTTTATTCATGTACCTATATACATTTTATCAAAAAAATCATTAAGAAATCAAATTCATCCTGGTCTCTACAGGTTCAAACACATGTACATTGGGATGGTTATAATGTGTGTTCCAATTCATATAAATAAGCTTTCCACATTGAATTCAACCTCTAACATTGTATTAGAGGGGAATTGGGTGTCTCATTCATAAGAATTCACAAGGACTTTAAGCCCATCCCTATAACAGACTTGTGCACTAAGTCTCACACCAAACTCTTAGTGAGATGGTCCGCCAAATTTTTTTGTGATTTTACAAACTCAATCGAAATCACACCATCCATTATTAGATTTCTAATAATCCCATGTCTAACATCAATATGTCTCAATTTACAATTATAAACTTTACTATAAGCTTTACTCAAAGTAGGAACACTATCACAGCGGATAGATAATGGCGCAATCGGTTTCCTCCACAATGGAATCTCATAAATCAAATTCTTTAACCATTCTGCTTCCTTGCTTGCAGCGGCCAATGCAATAAACTCAGATTCCATTGTTGAACTTGTTATACAAGATTGCTTCTTAGATGCCCATGAGATAGCACCTCCACCAAGTAAGAATACCCAACCAGTTGTAGAAGAATGATCTTCTCAATTGGATATCCAACTCGCATCAGAATATCCTTCCAAGACCAAAGGAAATCCTGAATAATACAAACAATAATCCTTGGTTCCTTTCAAATACTTGAAAACACGATGAACCGCTTGCCAATGTTGAGTACTAGGATTATGATTAAATCTACTCAATCTTCCCACTGCGAAAGCTATATCAGGACGAGTGCTAGTCATAACATACATCAAAGAGCCAATAGCTTGTGAGTACTCTAGTTGAGAAACTGATCTGCCTCTATTAGGCATCAACTTCATGCTTGAATCCATAGGGGTGCTAACGGGTGTACAATCACTGTAATTGAACCGTTTGAGAATTTTCTCAATGTAATGTGATTGTGTAATAGCAAGTCCCTTGTTCACCCGTTTAATCCTTATTCCAAGGATTACATCCGCCTCCCCCATATCCTTCATGGAAAACTTTGAAGACAATAAATTCTTAGTTGCATTAATTTGATTTTGATCAGTGCCAAAAATCAACATATCATCTACATACGAGCAAATGATCACACCAGATCCATATGAATCAAAACGGCTGTAAACACATTTGTCAGATTGGTTTAAAGAAAAACCATTAGACAAAATAACTTCATAAAACTTCAAATGCCATTGTTTTGGAGCTTGTTTAAGTCCATACAATGATTTCACAAGTCTACATACTTTTTGCTCATTTGCAGGCAAAACAAAACCTTCTGGTTGTTTCATATAAACTTCCTCGTCAAGATCACCATTCAAAAAAGTTGTTTTAACATCCATTTGATGAATCACTAGATTGTGAATAGCTGCCAAAGCAAGCAACAATCTAATGGTAGAAATCCTTGCTACCGGTGCATACGTATCAAAATAATCGATACCGTCCTTTTGTCTAAAACCTTGTATGACCAGACGAGCCTTGAATTTATCAATGGTTCCATCTACCTTCATTTTCTTCTTGAAAATCCATTTACATCCCAAAGGTTTAGAACCAGGAGGTAAATCAGATAACACCCAAACATTGTTCTCCATAATGGATGATATTTCGTCATCAACCGCTTCTTTCCAAAATGCAACATCTCGAGACTCCATAGCTTCCTTAAAAGTCTTTGGATTAGTCTCAAGATGAGAGGAATATGACTATTGTTTCTTCACTTTATCCCTCGAACCTTCAACCAAAAATAGTTGAAAGTCCTCGCCAAAATTTTTCGCGACTCGACCTCGTTTGCTTTTACGAAGTTGCTGTGTTTCTGGAATTGAAACAACTTCCTTTCCATCTGATTTAGGCACCTCACTTGTGCTTGGAATCAGATCCTTTGGTCTTTGAATTGAAGAATCCGCAACTTGTCAAAAATCGCATCTCGCGACTCTATAATGGTTTGAACGGAATATGCCTCATTAGGTAAGCTTTGGAATGTTCTGCATATCCAATAAATATACAATCAATTCCTCTTTCACCCAAAATTTTCTTTTTAGGTTCGGGTAATTTCACAACTGCTCGACATCCCCAAATTCGAAAATAATTCAAATTTGGTGCTTTCTTGTGCCAAAGCTCATAAGGAGTAACTTTGTTCCGTTTATTAGGAACCCGGTTTAGCACATAATTAGCTGTGAGCATAGCTTCACCCCAAAAGCCTTCACTTAAACCCGAAAAAGAAAGCATCGAATTTACCATTTACTTTAAAACTCGATTTTTTCCGTTCAGCAACACCATTTTGTTGTGGATTGTAAGGAGCTGTGGTTTCATGAATGATTCCAACCGATTGAAAGTATTCAAAATCCATGTACTCTCCTCCCCTATCCGTCCTAAGACATTTTATTGAAATACCCAATTGTAATTCGACTTCGGTTTTGTATATTTTAAACTTTTCCAAAACTTCATTTTTGGAATGTAATAAATACACATAACAAAACCGACTTGAATCATCAATAAAAGTAACAATGTACTCTTTATTTCCCAAGGAAGGTGTAGCATGGAAATCACATAGATCACTATGAATCAATTCCAACACTTCTGATTTTTTGTTAACGTTTGGAAACGGTTGTTTCGTGATTTTAGTTAACATACAAGTTTTGCATTTTTCAGAATTAATGTCAAAAGCTGGAATCAATCCGGATTTTGACATTTCAACCATTCTCTTAACATGAACATGTCCTAATCTATTATGCCATAACATAGAATTATCAAGATTAGGCGCAAAAGTCATAAAAGTAGATTTGACATGTGATGCAAAACAACTTATAACATTTAACTTAAAAACACGTTCACAATAATAACCAAATCCCACAAATATTCCACATTTAGACAACACAAACTTGTTCGACTCGATAACTTGTTTATAACCCATACAATTCAACAAACCACTAGACACAAGGTTCTTTCGAACCTTTGGAACATATAATACATCAAACAAACTAATTGTTTTTCCAGAAGTAAACGTAATACTAACAACACCAGTTCCTAAAATTGGCTTTGATCCTTCATCCGCCATGCGTAAGACAGAACCTTTATTTACTATGTTCAACTTCGTGAACCATCATTCATCATTACACACGTGATGTGTAGAATAGGTATCAAGCCACCATGAATCTGTATCAGCCTCCTGTACAAAAGAAACTTCTGGAGTTAGTAGAATAACATTAGGTACTGAACTTACAAGATCAATAGTAAACTGACCTTTGGTTGCAGATTGGTCATGAGACCCACTGCCACCACCAGCACCCTCTTTTCCACTACCACCAGCACCTTTATTTCCAAGTTTCACCCGACAGTCACGTTTCATATGCCCTTTCAGATTGCATCTGCAACACACAAGTTCCTTGGAATCCTTGTATTTTTTGTTGGACCTTTTGTTGTTACCCTCATACTTACGTTTTTTACCCTTGCCCTTGTGATTAGAATTGTCTTCTTTATCACATTCAACCATATGAACTTGGGGCTGTCCAAATTCAGATTTTCCCTTTCCAGTTCCTTTGTCATTCTCTTGATCACGAAGTCCTTCTTCGATTCTCAAATGTCTCCCAAGTTAAATCAAACTTATCTCTTCCTTTTTATGTTTCAGATGGTGTTTGAAATCTTTCTATGAGGGTGGAAGTTTATCAATCACACTTGAAACAGCAAAGGATTCGTCCATGGACATGTTGTGTTGTGAGAATTGACAATAAATTCGTAGGATTTCATTATATTGTTCCATTACAGATCGAGAATCAACCATATTATAATTGTTGAAATCAGAAACAATGAACTTTTTACTTGAAGCATCTCAGTAATATATTGTGCTTCAAGTGTGTTCCATAATTCACTTGCTGTTTCAACATTTTGATGAGTGTCAAAGAGGGAATCACACATACCATTCAGAATGTGACCAAGGCAGATGTAGTTGTCATTCTCCCATTTGCTTCTCCTTCTGATCTGTTCCAGACTTGCATCTTCAACCTCTTCTGGTTTTGGAGTAGAAAGAACATAGACAGCCTTCAAAGTGGTCAACCAAAAGTGCATCTTCTTTTGCCAACGTCTGAAATCTTGGCCCTGAAATTTCTCTAATTTGCCAAACGAAGTATTCATGTCTTTCAGTGAATTGCCAGCCATCTTTTCCAGAAAACGCAAATATCAAACAAGATTGTTGGGGAACTCGAATTAGGGTTCTGGGAAATCTGGATAACAAACAGGAATTGTGTAAACACTTTCCTTGTTTGATATTTCGACCCTATATGCCTTGGGTATCACGAAATCCAAACTGGGATAATTCCTGATGTAGCAATTCAGATTTTAGGCATAAAATCAGAATCAATTTGGAGAAGATGAAGAGAGAGCGTTCTACATTTTCTATGTGTTTCAAACAGGCGCCGTTGTGCCAGATTTATACAACAACGGATAAATCAAAACTGTTTTCATCTTTCAAGAATGACAAATTATACAACAAGTGGGACCCCCGACTTGTCACAGTAGATTAGGGTTCAGTACTAACAATGTTTAGTAAATACAAGTGTGCACTCCCGCACCTCCTAACTTGTATTATAACTAAAACATTATTCTTGAAACACTTGTTAAGTCCATTACACTAAAATATATTTGGTGATAAAATCACCAACAATTAGCGGCGACACACATCTTTAGCGGCGACAAATAAGTTTTGCGTTATTTGTCGCCGCTAAAGGCATCACCACTAATGACTACATGTCATTGATCCGTGCCAGCAGTTGAGGTGAAAATATAGTCATCAAATTAGTCCTCATCCAACGACAGGATATCCACATTGTTTTCAACTTTTAGCGGCGACACGTTTACCGACGACAATGTCGCCACTAATACTCGAAAAAATACCCGCCAAAGATGTCGCCACTATTACTCCTTTTTTAGCCGTAATTGGGTGTCGTTGCTGCTAATACAATGTGCAGATAATACCCCCTTCCATGTTCTTTCCGATTTTGTCGCATACACTCACTCTTCCTCTATCGAAAAATACTGGCGAACGAAAGCGTTTCTCCGTCCAAAGCTGCCATCGGCGTCCACGACACCACTGAACCAAACCTCATCAACGACGACCAACCCTATCATCAGCGACATCACATCAATGGCGTTCTAGCTCCATTTTCGGCGACATCTATGAGGTTTTTTTTTTCTCTTTTGCGTTTCGATTTCTCCTCTCCCCCACTGAATTTACCTGTTGATTGAAGGAATTTCGAATATGTTGTCGGAATTTTAAGATCCCCACCAAGCTAGAACTTTATATTTTCGATCCCGACCAACATTTTATCACCACCACCACTGTATCGTCATAATTTTCCATCACAGCCACCACACCACAAGTTTTCTTTTTCCTATTTATTTATATATTTAATATGTTGATTTTGTGTATGTTTGATGTGTATTTATATGTGCATGATGCATGCATGTGTGTTTTTGGGTGTGTATTATTTTTTTATGTGCGTATTTGTATGTATAGAAAATTATGTATTTGTATGCAATTTGGAAACTACAATGCTATAATGATAAAAATGAAAAAACAAAGTAGAATGCTATAATGATATGTTGGTAATTTTTAGTTTAGTATAGTACAATGCTATAATGAAAAAAATGAAAATATGCAATATTTTGTAGGATGTAGTTTGGTTATAGTTTGATATGTTGGTATTTTGTAGTTTAGTAATTGTTAGTTTAGTATAGTACAATGCTATAATTAAAAAATGAAAAAAATACAATGTTATAATGTATATGCAATATAGTGTATGATATATGTTTAAGTGTATTTGGAAAGTACAATGCTATAATGATATATTGGTAATTGTTAGTTTAGTATGTAGTACAATGTTGTAATGGAAAAATGAAAAATAAAGTACAATGCTATAATGTATATGCAATATTGTGTAGGATGTAGTTTGGTTATAGTTTGATATGTTAGTATTTTATAGTTTGGTAATTGTTAGTTTCATATAGTACAATGTTATAATGTAAATGCAATATTGTGTAGTATGTAGTTTGGTTATAGTTTGACATGTTGGTATTTTGTAGTTTGGTAATTATTAGTTTAGTATAGTATAATGCCATAAGGAAAAATGAAAAAAAAGTACAATGATATAATGTATATGCAATATTTTAAGTGTATTTGGAAAATACAATGCTATAATGGAAAATGAAAAAACAAAAGTAGGATTCTATAATCATCATGACCTTAATTTGTAAAATAGAATGCTATTATGATATGTTGGTAATATATTTTGTTTTCTTTGTAGTTGGACATGCTGCAAACAAGGCTAAAAGACTCGGCTTGTAATGCGACACTGGAAGAGTGGTTTCGATCGCTGCCACCACGAAATGAAAAAGAAGGAAACGAGGGGAGTGATGAGGACGAGTAACTAGTTTTTTAGAATTTATGGAATGTTATGTTTGGATTAGTATTTTAGACTAGTATTTTGAATATATTACATTATGTTTCGATGAGTATTTTGGACCGAATGTTTAGATTAATATTTTGGATCGGATGCCGTATATATTATCAAGTGGTTAATGTTTTGAACTAATTTTTCTGCAAAATAATGTTTTGTAGCAGTTTTATACTTGTTATATTGTTTTTTTAATATTAAATACTAAAAAATGGAAAATACAATTAGCGGCGACGCCTTTAGTGGCGACGAACATGTATTAGTGGTGACGGGTCTTTAGCGGCGACAATATATTTGCAGCGAGGTAGAGCAATAGCGGCGATATATGGATCATTTGCAGCGAGGCAACAACGGCGACCTATTAACGACGACACATTGCTACAAAAACCATTAGCGACAACATACCTGACTTTTAGCGCGACACCTGTCGTCGCTAATACTCGCGTTTCTTATAGTGATCGTGTTTAAATGAGAAGTAAAATAGATGTAGAGATCATCATATTTCTATATTTTCAAAATTATATATATTTGAAAAGAAAAGATTTTGAATATTGTATATGTATCATCATAATTATACTATTTAATTTTTGGTCATTTAGTTACAAGTAAAAGGTTACTTAACATGTTATTTTTTTATTTGAAGTTGGCATTAAACCTGATATCACCTGTCCTAATATTTAGCATCTACAAGCATGATTCATTTCACCTGTGCATCTCGCTCCGAGTTACTCACAAACCCAAAGGATTTTTTAATGTTCATTTCACCTGTGCATCTCGCTCCGAGTTACTCACAAACCCAAAGGATTTTTTAATACTGTATGGACGTCTAACAACAGCATGTGCGAATGTGCTAACACATAATGCAGTAGGCATATATTTGAAAGCAAAGGACACCAAAGCTTCTCCCTAATAAATAAAGATCTTTTTGACACATGTCACATTCTCATTTATTTTGTCACATGTAATTTTGTGGTTATTTTAAATTAATTTTTATTCCACGTGTCGTTTTATGGTTTTTTCATTTTATTAAATTGTAGATAGTATTTATATTTATATTCAATAATAAATGCATATCAATTTCATTAATGATATTTCCTTCTTATTTTAAAATTACCAAATTAAAGATTCATTAATTTTCTTTATTTATTTATCTAAATTATTTGTTTAAATTTAAACTTAGAAAAAAAACACTTTAATTTTTATAATTCAATATTTTCTTATTTTTCTTATAAATTCATACTTTTCAAATGTTTAGAATTTTGTATTTACTTTTTTTTAAATAAACTCATGTAATACATGAGTCTCACACCTAGTTGTAAATAAAGGACATTTAATGCTAAAAGCAAACGTTGAGTGACAACCAAAATATTGGAACAATAAACTGAAAATCCAAATCCATGTATGAAACATCTTGAAAATGTTGAAGATATGCAAAGATAAAAACCAAGATAAGAGTGCATCCGATCCAAGTCGTCATTCATCTAAGAGATTAACATTCAAACAATCATTGGGGAAGTACCAGATATGAAGGAAGGAAGCCGCCTTTTCGACTTGTATCAATAGCGGAATGGAAGTAAGCATATCTCTCATATAGTGACCGATGATCAACCCACAAGTCTGCTTTAATAGCTGCAGGATACTTGAAGCCATTAACAAAGAACGCACATTCTTCTAATGTTTTTTCCGACGACACCCACTTCATTTCCTCAAAATCTAGTTCATGAAGCGTGTATGAATCTTTTAATCCACGGTCCATCACATAAAGGTTTTCACCTGACCTTACAAACTCCGGAAATAAGAAGCTTGGTTGTGGAATATTCTTCTTTTGGAGTAACGTCAATTTGGGCTCTGGATTGAGTCTCATTTCACATAAACGACAACGAATGTTTACGGTATATATCTTCCCTTTGAAAGCATGTAAATCAATCGCGAGGAAAGTGGAGGAGATATGATTCCATGCTGGTGTACCCGCTATAGAAAACCAAATTTGACGGGAGAATCTACGAAACACCACAAACACCCAGCCAGATAGTGAAGGTGAAAAGACAATGATACCTCTGATTGTTGCTAGATCAGTACGTACAATAAAGGGGAAACAAGGGAAATGAAGTTGGTGCCTTGTGATAAGATTTACAAGCCAGAAGTCTTTGGTTTCCTCTCCGAACAAGATCAGGTAACCACAAGTTATTCCAACACAGATCCTGCCAGCAGCATGGGGAAGGATGGTTTTGAACTTTCTACCTTCAAAGTCCTCTAGACAGCAGTACCACTCTTCCTTCTCATAAGAAGGATCAGAGATTGACATCAACATGGGTGGTCCGGATGCCATAAAAATCTTCTTATTATTGCGTGCGAGTGACCTCCATGTCTTGCACACACCACCGAAAGCTAGAAAATCAATCACTCCCAGTTTCATCATAACCAAAAAAAGCAAATTCTGGTCAAGATCTGACCAAGGTGCCACACCACCATTGACTCTCTTCCTGCTAGATGATGATGAACCATCACGATTCTGATTTCTGGTCATACTCACTGTGCTGGCCATTCCTATATGCAAATTTCATATTGGATACACGAGTTGTAAGCGTACACATATATACAGACATTTAAAAGAAGGGTTATTGACATAAAACTACATTGAAGTGTCACTTTTAGCTTTAAAAGGTCCCTAAACTTTATTTGGACCTCACCAACACTTTTCCCAAAATCAACACTGACTGGAAACTAGCAATTCTAGAAGAAATGGATGCATTTAACAAAAATAGTGCTTGCAAAATTCTAAATCTTCCACTTGGTAAAAGTTGTTATTGCAAATGGGTCAGTACTATTAAATGCATTGATTTATAACAGACATTTACCCTAAACAAATAAATTGAAATAATTAAGATTGCAAATAGTTAGAAGTTTCATAAATCCATCTATGTTCTTCCCTATATAATCTTCAGGAAAACACAAAATACAGATACAAAATATACAACATTTTCTCCATCTCTGCAATGTTCCCATTTTTGCAGTTTTCATTGTATCTGGAACGCATAAAAGAAAAAGTATCATAGGTTTACATGACCCTCTACTACATTGAGAACAGTATGAAGTGTAACATGATTTTCCAGAACACATAAAAGCAACAAAATTAAATGAATTTCCTTCAACTAGGACTTGATACCTAAAAGGTAAGAACTCAAAAAATGAACGCCCTTCTCAATGGTTGTTAGCATCAAGTTACCCTATATGGAAACTCGGTTTTCATGTGAGAATCCAAGTATTAGATTGGAAACGTTAAATCATCATATAGAGATCTAAAAGCTCATTTTGCAAACCTTATTGCAACTTTATCGACTGTAAAGTACAAACTCCAGTGCTAATTAACCAAATTGAACTGCTTATCCAGTGCTAATTAACCAAATTGAATTGCTTAGAACACGTTGAATCAATCAAGGGCAAAAACTAAAATCAGGTCAAAACCAAATTAAGGAAAAACAATCAGATTAAAGGAAAATGATCGGATTTCTTGACGGAAATCCTTAAGAAATTATATCAGATCTTTTAACAATTAAGTTAAGGAAAAACAATCAGATTAAAGGAAAATGGTCGGATTTCAAGACGGAAATCCTTAAGAAATTATATCAGATCTTTTAACAATTAAGTTAGATTTTGTAGCCTGAACTTCAAAGCAAATTACAGAAAAGATTTTAACTATGAAAATATAGAAGCCAAAGAGGAAAATATACCTGCAATGGTAAAGACACGGCGTTGGAGGTGGAGTTCTAGGGATTGTAAATTTGTACTTGAGACAAGTACAAACACTAGAGATGAGATGGGAATTGAGGGGTAACTTCAGGGTTCTATTTGGATAAGAAATTACAATCATACCCCTTAACAAGATGCGGTGAATGCTCGTGACTTCACATGTGATCATTGTGCTTGCGCCAGTCATTCGATGCTGTATTAGAGCATATAATTTCTGGTATGCATTTGTATACTAAGAAACTTCATCATCCATAATAAATGGACAAACAACAAATGTATTTACAAATTACAACACCCCTTCACATAATATTTTCTTATATAGTATAAATGACTTACTCCATACACCTTGATTAACCATCTATTCATCTCAAAAAATAATGGTAGAATGGTTATGGAACCCAAGTACATGATATGAAATATATATGAGATGGCTTGATTGGAACTGGAAACTCAGGATCAAAATAATTAGTCAGCTACACAATGATAAAGAAACATACCTTGTAAATGATGGGATTCATTGCAGCAAACAAATAGCATAAGCAACCCATTGTGGTAAAGTGTCATAGAATGCTTGCTTCCTACAAGTAAACTGTTGGAAACATTTACAGCAACATACACAAACACACACAACTCAATCCTATAAAAACCAAACAAATCAGAAATGGTAAAAATGAAACATATAGATTGTTTTTATATAGATTTTTATGGTAAGTGAACTAAAAAGGGCAGCCTAGATTGGCAAACAATGATAACTTGCAGAAATAGAAAGTACAACGAAATCCCAATCTTAATAATATTAGTAACAGAAAAATCAAAGGAATCACAGAGATCTGATAGGTAGCTTTATTAGTAACAGAAATAGAAAGTTTACTTTTGGGCACAGTAAATCTAAACGTCCAATCTCTCGTCCAATATAGTAAGAATGATGTTAGAGATCAACTAATTAAAGTAATGACAAACATAAAGATATCTATTGCTATTCTGACAAAAATTAAAAGAAAATGGATTATGCTAAATGCTAAATATGTTAAAAACAATCTCATCCGATCAGAAGCATGAATGACATTGAAACTGCTTAAACATGAAAAGTGCAAAATGCAAAGCCACAAATGTTAGTTCTCAAAATCTTAAGAATGTTCCAACATATTCTAAAAAAAAGGTGAGTCATAAACCTTTTCCTGTTCTATAGTGCAATGACCTCCATGACTTGCAAACTTTGCTGAATGAAATAAAATCAACAAATCCAGTTGCATCATAACTAAAAAAAGCACATCATGGTTAAGATCTGACCAAGGCGCCACGCCACTGTTGTCAGGAATTTTTCTAGATGTATCACGATTCTGGTTTCTAGTCATACTCCTGTCTTTTACCATTCCTACATTTGCAAAAAAAAAGAATAATAAATAAATAAATTTAAGGCCTTAGTAAATGCAAATTCCAGAAGAGACAATAGTTATAAACAAGGGACAAGCATTCACACAAATACAGACGCAGCCATTCATAAAGGTTATACAATCTAATTATGCCTATGAATATTTACCATGTCCAAAATGACATTTGCAGTTCTTTATAGTAGTTGAAAGTTGTAGATAAGCCATATGGTAAAAATGTTCTTGATGAACCTAAAGGGTTACACCTACTCTGTTTCCTTCCCAAAACACCTTTGCCTATAGCAATGCTTCTTGAAATCAAAACCTTACCAAAATTCAAACAAACCCTGGATAATCCAATGCAGAAAATCAGGACCATAAACTAAGAGGCTATGCCTCTACAAATTGGGCTATTCCCAATTGGCAAATCAGGACCATAAGCTAATAGCCTAATATATAATAACTACTTCATTAGTATCATATATGGATTTGTATAGAAACATGTGTCCAGCCTAAACTATTAAAACCCAAAATGAATGAAAAAACAAGCAATATATAATCAAAACTAATGGAAGCATAAAACCTAAGAAATCAAAAATTATAATATTGAAAAATCAAGTTTAAGTGAGGGCACAAAATCATGATCTGACTGACACAAAAAATTGAAGACATTGAAAATGATTAAAATTTATAGATTTTCAAATGGTGGAAATAGTGAATATGGATGGGCATAAAATTGAATAAGAGTTAACATCCAAGATAAAATTCACACAAAAAATTGAAGACATTGAAAATGATAAAAACTTATAGATTTTCAAATGGTGGAAATAGCGATTATGGATGGGCATAAGTTGTATAAGAGTTAACATCGAAGATGTTAACACAATAATTTACCCACAGAAAATTAGGGTTTGTGCAGGTGTTTAGGCCAGGGCATTGAGTTGGGGGCCTAAATGGCAATTCTACCCTTACATTCAACAAACAATTTTCACAAAATTCATCAAATTTAACTATTAAATGAACAAAAAAAATCATTTCACATAACACTTTGTATTAAAAATTTGGACACCTCAATAATGAAAATTCATATTAATTAAACATATATGTAGCATAGAAATTAAGCAAAATTCAACACAATCCAGCAATTCTAGTAGGATAAATCACCTACGCATTTAAACACATATGAATCTATAATTACTACTATAATCTCCTTCTATAAGGCATTTAAAGCATTGAATTTCAACCCATTCAATATTTTGTTATCCTCACATGGGTCTCCCAGAAAACAAAAGATGTTTCACTTGCAATAATATATTACTACAAAATTGTCCTTCAAGGGAAAGCATCATTAGGAATTCATTATGCCTCCAATTGATTAAGGCTGAACTAAATAAACATTCAACCAAATGTTGAATCATCAAAAACAACTAATATTGAAAAATAGTTGATTATACCAAAGGGCTTCTAGTCCAACGATTGGTATCAGGTGGTGCGCTTCCTCTTTGAGGTCGAGGGTTCAAGTCCTGTCGTGGACATAACATAGGTGGAATTAAGTGTTAGTTTTAGGAGTAGATTATATTTGCCGGGTTAAAAAAAAAAAAAAAAAAAAAAAGTTGACTATGAAGATTTAGTAGCCAAATGTATGAGCAGAAGAAATTAAAAAAAAAGTTTGGAGACCTTCATAATTAATTGATCTAATCCTAATGTATATACTAGTGCTGTCCTTCCTGTAGACAACTCGACATGCAAACATATTAACAATTTAATTAGGAACCCCTCATGGTTTGTTAGTAACGTAGCATACACGAAATGACCCAATACCCTGCTTTATTATATACACGCTCGTATTTTAACTAAACATTCTTCCATAACCCATTTTCATGTAAACTTGTATCATAATTCCACCTACAAATCAATATTTCAGACGAAAAACATAAGCTATTTGAAGATATAGATAAAATTAGGGAGTTCAGCGAAGAAATCATACAGGAGATTTTTCTCTGGTTTTCTAGGGTTTTAAAGCAGGAACATAAGACGATAAAGAGAATGAAAAATTAAAATAAATAAATATATAAATAAATAAAAAAAAAAAAAAACAAGCAAAAGACGAAGATTTAAAATTTACCTTAATGATGTCATTTTAACATAAAGTGATGAACTGCGGAGGCAATGAACTGCAGCGACGATGAACGGCAACCGGGGGTGAGGCTGGTAGAAAGGGGAGATGTAGACGAGAGCCGAGGAACCATGGGTTCGGTTATCTGACAAGCAAACCGAAGAACCATAGGATCTCTGCAGATATTGGAGCGTCGCTGGAGGCTGGAGGCTGGGAGGGCTATATTTTCTTGACTAAGTTTCTGTATAAAATATTAAAATGTGATGTTAACCAAGGTTTCTTAACCCATGTTTCTGTATAAACCCGGTACAAATAAAACAATGTTTAGTGGCACAAAAAAGTGTCATTGAAAACCAAAAAAGTGCCACTAAAAACCTCCTTGGCAATCAGCAACACAAAAAAAATGTCGCTACAAACGCTCCCACTAAAGGCTTTTAGTGACACTTTTTTGTTGTGTCGCTGCAGCCCTTTTAGGTTTTAGTGACACTTTTTTTTGTGCCACTATAGCACTTTTGGTTTTTTGACACTTTTCTTATGCCACTGTATGATTGCTAAAATAAAAACAATTTGTATGTTTTAGCGGCTGATTGGGTCAAGATTTTTAGGTTGTGATGTAGCAATAACCATTTTCTCTATACCCACATCTGTGTATAAGGGTCAGCAAGCTCCGAATCCCGTTTGTTCCTTTCTTGGGTCAAGGAGCAATTTCAAAACATTTCCATTTTGATATTGGATTTCCCTTTTCAAGATGTCTCAGAGCAAGCAAAGTCTAACCTGCTTAGATAGGGTGATAGCCCGGTTTTGATTGAATATCCTTTCCTGTGTTTGTCTTGTATTGAGGTATACCGCGAAGATATGAGTAAAAGTAGGTAACAGAAGGGGAGGGATTGCTGTTTTTTATTACTGAGGGCAAGCAGCTTTCATTTTATTCAATCTAATGGTAGGGCTTGCTTTCTTACCATTAAGTCGGGTGGTGGCAAACAAAGATAGGGGAAGGAAAGGCACTCAACTGCTCTATTCATACTTTTTTCGGCTAGGGATAGCTAGTCTGAGGCGGTGAGAGATATGGCAGAAAGGGGGGGGGGGTGTCCTAGTCGGTTCATCGAGGCACAGAGGCATGTTTATTCGGCCTTGGGACACGCATTATGGGATTTTACCCGACGGGGGGCTGCCTTTACCCAGAGCCAGTATTTCACCCCTGGAAAATGGTATGAGGATACCCCAGGGGACAGACAGCGGTATTACTCTAAAGACCCATGGGATGGCAGGGTGACTTTTTTCAACAAAACATTTATATTTCAAAATTAGATCCAATGTTTTTTTCATAAATTTAAATGGAATATAATATAATAAAAAATAATTAAGATAATAAATGCAAAACACAAAAAACATTACTTAAATTAATATTTAACTTGTCTTTACTGTAATATTCTCAATATTTAATACAAAAATATATTCCAAAAAGCTATAATAAGTCTAAACATTGTGCTAGTAATTACTCAAAATATTAAACTATCAAACTTAATACTTGTTGGAAAGAAACACGAAAGTTGACATGAAGATGAAATTTGCATAATTGCTCCTCTTGTTTATCCATCTTGAACAATTGCCTGTAATATAATCATAATAAATCACATAAAAATATATAAGAATATCACTAATAATCACATAAAAATATGTAATAATATCACTAATAATCACCACACATAAAAAGAACCATAGATCAAATGGTTATCCTAGTTGAAAGTACTTATCATTGTAACAGTTACGTGTCAAAAGGACCATTTTTGTAATATATCCCTGCTATAAGGACAATTTTAACAGCTTCTTAAAGGACCATTTTTGTCATGTTTTCCTGTAATAAGGACCATTTTTGTAACAGTTACCTGCCACAAGGACCATTTTTGTAATATATTCCTGCAACATGGACCATTTTTGTAACAATTACCCCAGTTGGAGTTATTTTAATCAACATTAAAATTAAAACAATTCATCTTTTCTTTCATATTTCATAATACTATAACATTGTAGTTTTAGAAATCTATGCGAGTATAGCAACGTACTTTCACCGATTTGTTGATTATAGCATTCTACTTTCATATTTCATCATATTAGAGCATTAAAATGAAAGTATGATGCTATGATTTATATGATTTATTGGATATGATTAACATTTCAGGTAGTTACCAAAAGACGTATTTGCCCTCATCCTTATTATCATAATGAATTATCTTTGGTTATGAGTGACCTAATCCATAAGACACTTACCAAAAAAATCAAGCCATGAACTATGACAATGGAGGGCTGGTGATCATAGCAAACAATGGTAACATATTATTGGTTTGAAAAAAAATTATAAATTACGAAAAAAAGGAAATCTTAAAGCAAAATCAATATACCATTGACTCATTTCTAATGTTAATAATGGGAAATCATGTGGATTTGCACAAAATAGAAGAAGTAATAACATCAACTTATTTGTAATGTCTTGATAATGGGAAAATATGTAAATTCAAACACACAGATATAGAAGAAAATGTTGACCTAACATCAACCTATTTGTAATGTCAAACATGGATAAACCTTCCAAAATTCAAAGCATGATTCATAGATACTATCAATTCATTCATAACAATGGATATGGGAAAATAGGTCATTTAACATGAAAACTTTCAAAAAAAAAAACTAACCTGTAGATACTCCAATTCTGCCATGCTTTCTGTCTTCTGAAATCTAGTGTATATAGAGATCGTAGACCTGCATCAGAAGCAAAAAATTCAGCCCAAATTTTTTTGTGTTTGACCCATTAAATAAATGTCTACTGTGGCATCATACTTTACCTAAAATGGCAAAGAGATTAGACCAATTAGATAAAGCATTATTGATTTGACCGAAAATTTCAAACAAATATTATTAGCAGATCCTAACTTTTTGAACAGATTAGCCATATAAAAATCAATATCAGTAACTACTCTCCTTGAACAATACCAGAAATGAAAAGGAATGTTCTTTAAAAAATCGAGTATGTGATGACAGATTTACGAATAAAGGAAACTAAGCAACTTTGTTAATTTATAATCTGATAAAAATAAATAAATAAATAACAACAAAAGTGAGTAATGTTCATTCAGTAAGCCCATACCTGCCAAAATGAACCACTATCTCTTTACCATCAACATTTCTTTCTGAAACAATGACATAAAACATAAAAAGAAAAGATTGGTTTTTTAATTCATGAAATGGATTCTGTATTACATTATTGAAATATTGGCTCTAAAAATTCACGGTTGGGTGTGTTTTCTTTCAACATTCAATGATTAGTAGAATGATTTGCAAGCTACAAATTCATAAAAGTTGGAACTAATGAGAAACACAAAATACAAGACACATGGAATGCTCACTTGGGGTATGCCACATGAAATTAATCTTTTTACCTTCTAGTTGGAACGTCAAGACTAAAAGGGTAAACTTAATAAAATTCTAAATTGTTTTCAGTTTACCTAATCAAAGAGTAGAAAGTTGTGGAAGTATATATTATCTAACAGATTGCACTACACTAACAACAACTTGGATGAGTTCTATGCACATGAAAATATATAAAGATAAGAAGAATATTTTTTGTACTATGGATCCAGATAACTCTTTTAGATCAAATCATAAATGACAGATGTAACAATGATAAAAGGAAATGAGAAAACTGACACAATCATTTCATCAAATACATGGTGGGCAGAACTTCAGCTCCACCACTGAACATGGTAGTTTCATGGGATAATCCTCCAGATGTCATACCCTTCACACTAGTCCTCTTTTTCTAATCATATAATGAAAAAAATGAAAATAATTAAACTCTTGTCGAACGGTTAGAGTAAAATGTAACTGAAATCGTTAGGAAAAATAGTAATATAATATACTTGAAGGGCATAGTGGGGAAAGCATAATAATTTTAACAGATATATAAAAGACTTTCAAATCATCGATCAGCTGCAATTGTCCATTTGAAATGGACTTTGGTTGGGGATTCTTATCAAACACATGGTATGCGTGCCTTGCCTCATGCCTATGACTTATGTTACTATATCAACCAAATCATCCCACTCAAAACCCTATCACTGTTTTTCATCTTCACTTACATCATCGTCTTCATTCTCTAAATGATAAAAAAAATAGAAATAGATTTTGGGGAATAACATACCTTATAATCACCAACCTAGAATTCGTTATAGAACATGTCTTCTACCAACAATAGTTGATGGAATTACTATCGGGACCTAGACATTGTGATAGCAAAAACTTAACTAAAAAACAATTTGTTTAAAATTAGGGCAGCAAAATTCCCAAACATTGTCTCTTCCTTCAACACACGGAGGCCCAAATCAAACATCATCATGAATGTAGAAGAAATAAAATATGGAAAAAAAGAATCCTGTAAACAAACAGGCACAAGAAATAACATAAATCAACATACCTGAAGTCTTTTATCTAAGGCGTCGCCGGTGGAGAAAAGCTGGATCAGACGACTGGAATTCGAGAACCCGGAGAAACCGAAAACTCATAGAACAAAGATAATGGAGAAGGCTACAATGTGAAGGTTGGAATAGCAATATCGATATGGATTATCAACGAAAAAAGCAGAGAAGACGTGAATTTGAAGAAGCAAATCACCAACTTGAATTTAGGTTGATGTTCTCTCCAAATCCAGAGGTATGCGATGTTTCATAAATCGGAGTAGATAGAAAGAGCAATGTGGAAAAAGGAGAGGGAAACAGTGGTAGTGAGGAATGATCGAGATGAGAGGAGAAGAAAAGTAGTGGAATAACATCAAATGGGGGTAGCCATCGACGTGAAAGAGAACTCGGATGAATTGAGAAGGAAACGATAAGCGTAATAGGGATGAAGATGGACAAGCAGACGATGGAAATCAGTTTAGGAAGCAGAGGAGAAAAGACCTGAAGGGGAATGAGGAACGGTGCTCTTTGAATGCGATAGCAGTGGGTGAAAGGAAAAATGATTATTATTAGAAATAAATTGAAAAGTCATGGGAGTTTCAAATGAATGTGGTGAAACGAAAAATGCATGGAAGTTTCAAATGAATGTGGTGAAAGGAAAAATGATTCCTTTATAATATAGTATGATATGATATGATGATATTATTTTTGTAATATTTTCTTGAGGAAATGACTTATAAGCGTAAAAATGTTTCAAAAAATGTTAAAAACACCATCGAAGTTTTGCATGTTCAAAAAACACCATCCAATTAAAGATTTGTACAAAATACATGTAACGTCTTAAAATTTAAGACAAAAAAAAATTCATTTTAATAATAATAAAACCATCATCCAAAACGTTTTCATAAAATCATAATGAAATCAGAGTATGTCAATAATCATCTAAATACATCAAGTCAACAAAATGTGAAACAATATGGTGTGTGCGATGCGATCATCCCGAGCTCTTCTTTTTCAATCCGGAAGTACCAGAAACATAAACTGAAAACCGTAAGCACGAAGTTTAGTGAGTTCCCCAAAATATCTCATACCATACATATCAAACATACAATGGGTCATGCCCAACAACCATCGGGCACTACTCGACATCGAGCCCCGCTCGGAACAGATATGTCAGTCACATGAGATAGGCACCGCCCATCACATTCATCAGGTCCCGCCTGGCATCGGGCTCCGCCTGACATTCATACAGACACATAAACACATGTAAAAATCACTAAGATAACTAACATACAATACACCCATCAGGCCTCGCCTGGCATCGGACCCCGCCCGGTATACATATCACAGACAACACATGCAAGAGTCACACAGACAACTAGCATCCTAATCATGATAAGTCATGGGCCGACATTGGTGCGTTCGACCCGTCAAGAACAGTGAGGAGACTCACCTTAAACTGTTGAAAATCAGATAAATGCTCAGACTATTGATCCGAAAAATCCTCGCGCTAAACAATCAAACAATATCCTAATTAATAATTAAGTCAAATTTATAACCGGGGTCCCGACCCAACACCCTCAGCCTCAAGGGTAAAAGACTATTCTCTCTTTTCCTTTATTGGGCCCAACTAGCTTAGCCCAATAACCCTATAGTGGTCCAAGGCCCAATAATGGTCCAACTCCAATTATGACCCAACAAATACAAAGCCCACAATCCAACTAAGGACTAAAGTCCAAAGGGAGTCCAATTCCAAAAGAAGGCCCAAAACAAAAGAAGCCCAATCACAGCGTACACCCTGTGTACTTTTTGTACGCACCGCGTACGCGCCTTGACCCAACCATATGGCCTGCTGACCTAGTACGCGCAACGTACTATAGAGTACGCCCGATGTACTGGCCAGAGTCCTAAAATCCAACTTAGGGTCTTATTCCCTTAATAACCTTTTGTTCAAACTTCACATCTAAGTGTTGTGGAACGTCTTAATCCATAAAGACATGAACTTGGAGCCTTTGCATGGCTCAAAAGATCCCAAACCTTACTTTTAGCATTCTACTTTCACTAAATGGACCTAAACGCATGCATGGTTTATCCACAACCATCATGATGCTAACTTTATGGACTATGGACCTCGAAAACATCACGAGAAGCAACTCCTAACTTCTTGAGTGGAAGAAAACCATTAGATCTCATCATAGGACCAAAAAGGGACCAAAACTTCATAAAGACTACATCTAAGCATACAAGGAGCAAGTTCCGAGCTTTAAACCACAATGAAGCTGGAAATGAGGTGTGAAGCTTGGATCTACAATTTCTCCTTTGATCAAGGCTCCTTCTTCCAAGCTCTTCTTCCTCAAATCTCACCAACACACACTAAAAACACACACAAGAGGGTAAAATATCCTCAAGAGGCGCTAGGGTTTCGAATTGGGACTCAAAATGGAGGCTGAGAAATGAGAGGATCATGGGTGATAATGTTGTTTGAATAGGGTCCAAACCTTAATTTTTAGGATTTTTCCCCTAGATGCGTGCGCCCTGTGTACGAGAAGTACCCCCCGTGTACTCCCAGATTTCTGAAAATGGAAAAATTGCACCCAGGGACCAAATCTGCAAAATATTTACATAGAAAGGGTCAAAAATGAAAAGTACCTTGAATCAGGTGTTACAATTCTCCCCCGCTTAAATCAAACTTCCTCCTCGAAGTCTGTTGCCGTAAATAACTATGGGTAATGCTCCTTCATCTCGTTATCAGGCTCCTACATCCATTCAAACCCCTTTTGGTGCTGCCACTGCACCTTCGCCAACTCCACAACCTTGTTCCTCAAGGTTTTCATCTTCTTGTCAAGGATGGAAATTGGTCTCTCAATATAATTCAGGCGATCATCCACTTGAATATCCTCCAATGGAACCACCGCGGAATCATCAACCAAACATTTCCACAACTGAGAGACGTGAAACATGTTATGGATCTGACTAATCTCCTAGGGAAGATCCAAGCGATACGCAACCCGGCCAACCCGAGCCAAAACCCTGAAAGGACCGATGTACCTGGGGCCCGACTTGCCCCTCTTCCTGAATCAGATGACATCTTTCCAAGGTGACACCTTCAGGACAACCATATCCCCAACCTGGAACTCTAGATCTGATCGGCGCTTGTCAGCATAGCTCTTCTGCCGAATTTGTGTTGTCTGAAGTCTACCCCGCACCTACTGAATCAACTGGGTAGTCTTGAGTACCACCTCAATACTCCCCATTAATCACTGACCGACCTCACCCCAACATATTGGGGTCCTGCACTTCCTGACATAGAGTATCTCAAAAGGAGGTCGATCAATGTTGGCGTGATAACTGTTGTTATAAAAAAAACTCCGCTAAAGGGAGATACCTATCCGAACTCCCATCAAAATCCAATACATGTGCTCGAATCATATCCTCTAGGGTATGGATAGTTCGCTCACATGTTTCATCAGTCTGAGGGTGGAAAGTCGTGCTGAAATGCAGTAGAGTATCCAACTCTTCGTGAAACCACTTCAAAAAACTGGAAGTAAAACGGACATCTTGTCTGAAACCAGCACCCCATGTCGTGCCACAACCTCCATGATTAGGTGTCGGCCAAATTCTCTGCAAAGATACTCTCCTGAATCAGAATGAAATGTGCGCCTTGGTCAATCGATCAACGATGACCCCTATCGAATCCACTATGCATGTTTTCTGAGGCAACTTTGTGATAAAATCCATAGTAATCTCTTCCCATTTCCAAACGAGCATGTTTAATGGTTGGATCTTGTCGTGAGGTCGCTGATGTTAGACCTTGACTTTCCTACAAGTCCAGCACCTCTCCACATACCATGCCACATCCCGCTTCATACATGGCCACCAATAATCATGACAGATATCTCTATACATCTTTGCCACTCCAGGAAGAATAAAGAATCTAGACTTGTGCGCCTCTTCCATCAATACTTATCACGCACCATCCCAGTACGGAACCCACACCATCCGATGAAGGGTCAATAACCCCCAGCTATCATATTCGAAGGAAGCCACCTGACCCACAATGTGCTCACTCTTTTGGTGCTCTTCATTCATAGACTCAATTTGAGCCTCTCGGATATGATCTAAAAGGGAAGTAATCATTATCATCCTCAAACACATATCTATGATCGGAGCCGCAACCGTCTTGTGGCCAAGAGCAACAACCACCACGTTGGCCTTCCTCGGATGGTAAAGGATCTCACAATCATAATCTTTCACCACCTCCAACCATCTACAATGCCTGATAACGTGCCTTAGCAAGCACGAAAAGAGCCGCACCCGGCCGCGACAGAACGCCTCAAGGCATAGCGAGCCTGACAGGACAAACCCAACGGAGCTTAGCGCCCGCCAGCGCCCGTGAGAGCAGGGCGCTCCCGTAGAAAGGCTCGCGCCTGCTCGGGGCGCTTTCCGCTCCAAGAAAAATGTAACGGTCAAGCGACAAAGCAAACGTTCAGGGCATTAATTCCAGAACCAATCATAGTGCTCTGACATATAGAGGAGCACGATCCTCCAATCAACACTCCTAATCCTATTGGCTCTGGCGATCCTGTCTCGTACGGACGATCAGGAGCACCTAATATAAAACGCTACCCCTAAAGCCCCAACAGGTAAGCAATCTTCTCCAAGTAACATACAAAAAAACCCTAGAATACCCAACTGACTTGACCGTCAGAGCGTCTTTCTGCAGCTCCTCCTGGGAAACGGCTAACGACCTTCTCTCATTGTGATCTCGCAGGATCAGCAGAGCTATTCTCATCGGAGTTCGAGAAATCGTTACTGTCGAGGTCGCGTCATCTGGCGCCATCCGTTGTGTGACGAAAAACAAAACCAAAATCATACCATTCACCTGAAAAAATGGCATCTGGCGACACCGGAGGTACCAGTGGAACACCGACCAGTCCCATTCGCTCAATGGCGTCGTTAGAAGAAACGCCACCACCTACAGCGGCCCCAGAGAGGTGCCAAATGAGGGTGGTTCGGTAGTAACAGCCAAACTACCAGATAGACAACAACAACCGGCCGGCGAGGAACAACTTTCCTCTGCCGCCGTCCAAACAACAATCACCCCGACGTATACGTCCCAACCACCGACATCGCCAACAACCAAGACGCCATCAACAACAACTGCCTACATCGCAATGCAGGCTCGACCCCAACAGTCAATGCCAATCCAGACGACTCCGCCAGTTAGCCAACTGATAACGGCACAACTGTTAGTCTCTCAGATACCGCCACTGTTTAACCCAATGGCGAGAACACAACCGACGACCCCCCACGCAATACTGCCATTAAACCAGACAACCGGCATCCAACGAACATTCCACTCATTGCCGATAATCCAAACACCAGCAGAAGCTCAACCCCTCCCCTCCTCATGCGACTACTGGCCCAGACAATGGCAAAACAAACACCGGTTTTCTTGACATCGCCGTTTTCGGCAAGCACACCTCCCGTTATCCCCCATTACCAACAGATTACGCCGAATAACCTCCATACCCAAAACCTGCCCACATCACCGAACCATCTGCTAACAATACCCTTTCCTCAACAAGCGTTCTACGACCCAAACCCTGGTTATAATACACCCTATAATAACACGATCGCACAACCGCATGCCATAGCCAAACAATACAATTTGCAAGGCATGTTGCCCATTCCAAACCAAGATTACTTATCGCATAGCGTGACATCTCTGTTCGCCAAAGAACTGTTCGACTACGAAATCCCAAACACAGCTAAAATCCCCAACCTAAAAACCTACAATGGAACCACAGATCCGGACAGCCACATCGACACATACGAGTGGACAATGAAGTCACTCAAGTTGGACGAACGATTCTGGTGCACATACTTCCCGACACCCCAGACGGCAATGTTGGAACATGGTTCAAAACGCTCCGCCCAGGAAGCATATACAACTTTGGGCAACTGAAATACCTATTCTTACAAACTTCATGCAGCTACGGAAGTACAAAGGCGACTCACACTCCATTATTGGTTGTAAACAGAAGGAGGGGAAACGGTAAGAGAATATTTCACAAGGTTCACAAACGCCACACTGGACGTTCCAGGGCAAGACGAGGGTTTAACAGCAGGGGCCTTCACATGGGGATTCCTACCGGGACCTCTATACCAAAAACTTATGGGCAAAAAACCGCAGACGTGGGTTGAACTGAAAGAAAAAGTGGAGCGATATCTGAGGCAAGAGGAAGGGGAAGCAACGAAGCAGATATATCTGAACGCCATGATCTCCCCCGCGACAAAGCGCCACAACCCGCCTCATGTAGAGGCGCAAGGCGGGAACAGGAACTTCAGGCAAGGAAAACGCTTGCAGGGTCGTTTCAGGCCATTTACCAGGGATGACAGGTGGGGCCGACGACCAGACATCTATGTGGTTGCAGACAAGCAGCCGCCAAAAGTAACGAAGGGACGGTTCTGCGAATACCATAAAAGCAAAACACATGACACCACTAACTTTTTAGTGTTAAAGAGGGAAATGGAGGAAAAGCAGTTAAAAGGAAACCTCATTGAGGTGGCGTGGAGCCTCGACGCCAAATTTGATGCTGAAAACGCCAAAGACGCAACAAAAGAGCATGGCCCACAAAGGGAAATTCCATACGAGCTAAGGGGGAACGACAAGACGAACATGATGACCTGACAAGCCTCACCACGACAATGCAAGGACTCATATTTTCAATAAGAGACCCCCGACCTAAAGGCTGGCGGGGAGAAAACCCACTCATAATCCAAGGGTCCATTAAGAACGTAACAATCCATAGAATATATATCGACACTGGCAACTCGTTAGACATCATCTACGAACATTGCTCCTGCCTCCTCCCCGATAGATGGAAGGAAAATCTCAAGCCCACCACAGGGAGGCTCGTAGGTTTCACAGGGCATAGTTTATGGCTCATAGGCACGATTCACCTGCCCCTCATGCTGACCAGCCACGACAAGCAATGCAGGAAGACAGATCTAATCGACTTCGTGGTAATACGACACCCGGCAGAGCATAAAATCATTATGGGGAGGACAGGCCTACTCAAGCTTGGAGCGATTCCGTCAACAATGCACGGGATCATAAAATTCAATACCACCAAAGGGTCGGGCACAGTCCTCGCGACCCCACCAAAGGAACTACAATACTTCAAGGTCATGCGGCCAGCAGAGATAGCACATGAAAGAAAAAAGGCACGTGTTGAGTTAACAAACAGAAAAGAAGTCATCCACGAAGAATACCTAGACTAGCCGGTCAACATCGGGGCCAGCCTCCCCGAATCCACCAGACGAGCGCTCATCAGCCTTTTGAAACAATACAAACATGTTTTCGCCTGGACCCCCACCGATATGGTAGGGGTAGACAAGGAAGTCATAGAACACAAACTTATAATCAAGTCGGGCACAAAGGAAGTCAAGCAGAAGAAAAGGGTTCAAGGGGGAAACCGCAACAGAGAAGTTAATGCTGAGGTAGCCAAGCTGACAAAAGAAGGAATCTTAAGGGAAGAGATCTTCCCAACCTGGATCGCCAACCCTATTATGGTAAGAAACACGACAGCTCATGGCGCATGTGCATCGACTATTTCGACCTGAATAATGCAAGCCCAAAAAATTGTTATCCTCTGCCAGAAATCGATCAGAAGGTAGAATCGATGTTGGGGTTCAAGCTAAAATGTTTCTTGGATGCATACACAGGGTACCACCAGATGTTGATGAGTAAGGAAGGTGAAGAGAAGACATCCTTCTACACTGACCACAGAGCTTTCTGCTATACCAAGATGCCATTTGGACTAAAGAATGCACGAGCAATATACCAGCGATTGGTTGACTCCGTATTTGCTAAACAAATTGGAAGAAATATCGAGGTATACATTGACGACATGGTCATCAAAAGCACGGATCAAGGAAGGTTACTAGAAGACGTGGAGGACACCTTCAAGGTGTTAGAAAAAGTCAAGATGAAGCTAAAACCAGGAAAGTGCACCTTCAGAGTAGAAGAAGGGCAATTCCTGGGATACTATGTCACGAGGCAAGGGATACAGCCTAACCTGGATAGTGTCGTTAGGAGGATCGACGGGGTGGGGGTAAGAGTTGCTTATATATATATATATATATATATATATATATATATATATATATATATATATATATATATATGGTGAAATTGTATATTTTGTGAGTTCTAAATTATATATATATATATATATATATATATATATATATATATATATATATATATATGTAACATTGTAGGATTGAAATCCCTATGTACTCACCAGGTTTCCCAACCTGACCCACTCAAGTTTATTTGTATCACAAGTGTCGATACGAAGCTACTTTACACTGAGAGATTTGAAAGAGATGTAGATCACTAGTGTAAAAGAATGTAAGGTTTGTTTATACTTTTGTTACTGTATTGAAGATGACATTCCAAAGTTTTAGGGAAGATGCACGCCTGAATAGACACAAGCACTAGCTTAATTTTAGGAAGTACGCCTGAATAGACACAAGCACTAGCTTAATTAGGGAAGATGCCTAAGATGCTTTTATGTGCTTAATAATTTGTGATACTTTATGCTATCGTGTGATCGGATCTATGGTCTGTTGCCGACAGGATCTGAAAATTTTATGTGTTCAGATTTCTAAACATTTAAATTACGATATTAGAACTGGCATAAAATTTTTCGAGATAATAAGGAGGAATACGCGTCTAAACCTTCCTTTATCTTTATTCTCGTATCGATACACCAAACGACTAATTTGGTGTGCAGAACATCATGGTGAAGACTCGTAGTGAATTGAGTAAATGGAGAAAATAAGAAGGCTTACGATACTGAATGGTACCTATCGGAAGATATCGTAAGAGTGATATCTTGCCTTTAGAATGCGTCTAATAAATAACATGTCTAGTAGGGGAGATGTACCCTTTCGATTAGCAGAAAGAAAGATTTTTGGTATAATCCATGAAGTTATCCCATCGTCTGATATTTCCATCACCAACCGAGTTGAAGCATAATTGATGATCGAAGATACGCATGGAAGAAGTCCTAGTAGAGTCTATAGAAAATTATATGATTGTTTGGACACATTTATATGTGTTAAAATTGTTTTTTTATAATAACTTGGAGAACTGCGAGACAATACTTGGGACGAGTATGAGTAGGTGTGAAAGGTAGTAGAGGCCTATACTACCGGAAGCACAGGACTCACGCTTGGATCAGGGAAAGTCACAAGGTTACCAATGCACTAGTAATTGATTATGTTTTGTTCATGTCTGTCGTTACCATCGTTTCGGTAATGACTAAGAAGATGATTGTTAATATGACCCTTGTGGTCATATCAAATCAAGTCTGACTAAGATGATTATGTTACGTGGTTCAAAGAACGAAGATTGATGTAGCATCCGACTTAAGTCAGAAGATTGAAGTGAAAGATAATCGAAGCGATCAATAGAAGTATCGCAACCTTTGTTAAGGTAAGAAGCTTGTAGCTAGAAGTGCTACATGCTAGAATGTGATTATATCACATTAGAACATGAAGGAAGGTATATTCTGTTCTAGAATTTGACTCTAAAAGACCTGAGTCTAAGCGTTGCATCATACGACGAGATGCCATTAGAACATGTCCCATTGGTTTGTTACGGTAATCGAACTAAAGACTGTTTCCGAAGGAGTAGGAGTCTCCAATAAGGATCGAGATTGTGACTTGAAGGTGGCGATTGAAAGTCCAACGTGAGATAGAGAGTGGGTGCAAGATCTAGCACCTCCTGCAGTGTAGAAGTCCAAGAGTTAGATACTCATTCGAAGGAACATAGGAGTTACGGTTATTACCTAGGATGAAAAGATAATGTATGAATTCATTATACAATCCCTATTTCGTTGATGATTCCGGGACATAATCATCCCAAGGGGGAGATAATTGTAACACCCGCAGATTCGGGTTAGTCAATTTAGAGACAATAAACGTCAAAAATAACTTTTTTGATATAAGTATATTTAGAATAAATAATCTTGACCAATTTATAGTATATGTCACAAGGGTTTCGTACATATAAAGAACGCTCAAATCCAAGTTATAACAAAGAAGTTATGACTCGTCGAAGTTTTACGGCAAAACCGGCACAACACCGGGAATCCGTAAAAAGTGAATTTACGATAAAATACTTATAGCCTTATCGATCTAAACAAAAGCCGTAGTATCTGTTAAAACGAGAGTATGCTTAAAAAGAACGTCCAAATATAACTTCATACGAGGAAGTTATGATTTTTCTAAGATTTAGAATAGCAGTGCACAACCCGAAATTCGAATTTTAGATCGGTCGATTTTTAACCAAAACAGTCTAAACAAGAGTTTAAGATCTCATTAATAGGATCTCAACGATAAAAAGACAGTCGAAAACTGAGCTCGTATGCGAAAGATATGGACGAAACTAAGTCCCTACTCTTCAAGCGCGGCAAATTCGATACAGATTTGTAAATTCGAGATAGAATGAGAATTAGCCGATGGAGTCTAAATGAAAGTTGTAGTACTCATAAATACCAACGCGCGGATATAAATAACGTCAAGAATAGAGCTCGTATGTTAAAGATATGAACATAACTTGGTCCCTAATCTTCGAGCGCGATAAATTCGATACAGTTTTGTAAATCTGAGATAGAATGAGAATTAGTTGACGGCGTCTAAATGAAAGTTGTAGTACTCGTAAATACCAACGCGTGGATATAAATAACGTCAAAAATGGAGTTCGTATGAACGAGTTATAATTTTTAATAGCACATTTACATATTAAAATAAAGTGTAAATCATATATATATATATATATATATATATATATATATATATATATATATATATATATATATATATATATATATACACACACACATATGTATATATCATTAGAAAGGTATCGGCGATGCGGTCATTATAAGACTAGTGTTGAGTACTTTTGACATTAGTTTAGTACAAATATCATTAAATCTATTTAAAATAGTATTATAAAGGGGTGTTTAGTCATTTAAGTAAATATAGAGGGTGGTTTTTGAAAATTCAATTACTATAAATAATAGCCTCTAGACTCTCATATTTCTTGCACCATTCTCTTGATTCAAGAGTCTTTCTCTTCTTATCCCTCGAGCATTTCGGTCCCCATGATTCGACTTCTTTTCTGTAGTTTTTAGTATAGTAAGGTGAGCGTTGAAGCGCTGCAAAAATCTTTCTTAGAAAGATTCAGCGACGAGTTCTGCCCCTGCAGAGCCGGACTCCTAGCTAAGTAAGTTATGGTACCCTACTTTAAATATAGCTTATAATATCGTTATTATGAACTTATAAATAAAATTTATCAGTGATTCAAAGTCGTTATACTGATTAAACTACTTACGGGAGAGGTGTCTAGAATGGTCACGTTGGGTTTGGTTGTTGGATTTCATAAAAGCTATATGCCGAAATGGTGCTGCCTCCCAACTGTCCTGCCTGGCTGATCCTTACTTGATAGATCATGAAGTAGACTCTGAGTTAATGACAAATCTAGAATAATAATTAGTCGCAATAAATATTAGACTAAAATCTAGTGGTAATAATACTAGGTTTCGTCGAAGGAAATTATATTGTTAAGAAGCGATGCACTGTCCGAGATTGGAATCGTCACTTTAACAAGTGAGTGCATAGTCCCTTTCATGAACATGATTTTAATACAACTATTGAATAATGTATTAAATGTTTGTTGGTGTGTAAAATATTTGATATTGCCTGAAATACGTCTTAAAGAACATACCTGATAATATACGATGATTTAGGATACAGAGTAAACCTAAATTAATTATGAGGAATATTGGGTAGTATCTCTTTATGAGAACGAGTGAGATATACACGGAGAATAGAACTTTAAAATATTTCATTGATCCGGGAGAATGGATTAGACATAGTCATTGTCCCTAGTCCGAGAGTATGGATTTGACATAGTCAATTGTCGTTAATCCGGGAGTATGGATTAAGACATAGTCAGTTGTCCTTAGTCCGGGAGTATGGACATGACATAGTTATTTGTCATTAATTCAGGAGTATGGATTTAGACATAGACATTTGTCCATAGTCCGAGAGTATGGAATGGGCACAGTCATTGATCCGAGAGCACAGATTAGATCCGAGAGCATGGATTAAGTAAGAGGTAAAATTTAAGGTCTGAGAGTATGGATAGTGTCGTTGGGAGGATCGACGTGGTGGGGTAAGAGTTGCTTATATATATATGGTGAAATTGTATATTTTATGAGTTGTAAATTATATATATGAGATAACATTGTGGGATTGAAATCCCTATGTACTCACCAGGTTTCCCAACCTGACCCACTCAAGTTTATTTGTATCACAGGTGTCAATACGAAGCTACTTTACACTGAGAGATTTGAAAGAGATGTAGATCACTAGTGTAAAAGAATGTAAGGTTTGTTTATACTTTTGTTTCTGTATTAACGATGACATTCCAAAGTTTTAAAAGAAATAAAATGCATTTCTTCGAAAATGGTTTGATAATACATTTATCATGTTTTTCTGGGAACAAATTCCGCAACATTTTTTGTTAAAAGGGTACTCTGATTTTTATAAAGCATAAACAAAATCGGTCTTTTCTGGCGGTGAAAAAAATGGAGATGTCACAGTTGGTATCAGAGCATTAGTTTAAGCGAACTAGGAATAAGGATTTATTTCTAGACTTAAACTTAGAATGCTAAACGATGATCGTGAGGAGTGTGTCTAATATATTTTAGGAAGTACGCCTGAATAGACACAAGCACTAGCTTAATTAGGGAAGATGCCTAAGATGCTTTTATGTGCTTAATAATTTGTGATGCTTTATGCTATCGTTTGATCGGATCTATGGTCTATTGCCGACCGGATCTGAAAATCTTATGTGTTCAGATTTCTAAACATTTAAATTACGATATTAGAACTGGCATAAAATTTTTCGAGATAATAAGGAGGAATACGCGTCTAAACCTTCCTTTATCTTTATTCTCGTATCGATACACCAAACGACTAATTTGGTGTGCAGAACATCATGGTGAAGACTCGTAGTGAATTGAGTAAATGGAGAAAATGAGAAGGCTTACGATATTGAATGGTACCTATCGGAAGATATCGTAAGAGTGATATCTTGCCTTTAGAATGCATCTAATAAATAAAACGTCTAGTACGGGAGAAGTACACTTTTGATTAGCAGAAAGAAAGATTTTGGTATAATCCATGAAGTTATCTCATCGTCTGATATTTCCATCACCAACCGAGTTGAAGCAGAATTGATGATCGAAGATACACATGGAAGAAGTCCTAGTAGAGTCTAGAGAAAATTATATGATTGTTTGGACACATTTGTATGTGTTAAAATTGTTTTTTTTATAATAACTTGGAGAACTGCGAGACAATACTTGGGACGAGTATGAGTAGGTGTGAAAGGTAGTAGAGGCCTATACTACCAGAAGCACAGGACTCACACTTGGATCAGGGAAAGTCACAAGGTTACCAATGCACTAGTAATTGATTATGTTTTGTTCATGTCTGTCGTTACCATCGTTTCGGTAATGACTAAGAAGATGATTGTTAATCTGACCCTAGTGGTCATATCAAATCGAGTCTGACTAAGATGATTATGTTACGTGGTTCAAAGAACCAAGATCAATGTAGCATCCGACTTAAGTCAGAAGATTGAAGTGAAAGATAATCGAAGCGATCAATAGAAGTATCGCAACCGTTGTTAAGGTAAGAAGCTTGTAGCTAGAAGTGCTACATGCTAGAATGTGATTATATCACATTAGAACATGAAGGAAGGTATATTCCGTTCTGGAATTTGACTCTAAAAGACATGAGTCTAAGCGTTGCATCATACGACGAGATGCCATTAGAACATGTCCCATCGGTTTGTTACGGTAATCGAATTGAAGACTGTTTCCGAATGAGCAGGAGTCTCCAATAAGGATCGAGATTGTGACTTGAAGGTCACGATTGAAAGTCCAACGTGAGATAGAGAGCGGGTGCAAGATCGAGCGCCGCCTGCAGTGTAGAAGTCCAAGTGTTAGATACTCATTCGAAGTAATATCAGAGTTACGGTTATTACCTAGGATGAAAAGATAACGTATGGAGTCATTATACAAGACCTATTTCGTTGATGATTCCGGGACGTAATCATCCGAAGGGGGAGATAATTGTAACACCTCAGATTCGGGTTAGTAAATTTAGAGACAATAAGCATCAAAAATAACTTTTTTGATATAAGATTGTTTTGAATAAATAATCTTGACCAAGTTATAGTATATGTCACAAGGGTTCCGTACATATAAATAACGTTGAAATCCGAGTTATAACAAAGAAGTCCCTACTCTTCAAGCGCGGCAAATTCGATACAGATTTGTAAATTCGAGATAGAATGAGAATTAGCCGATGGAGTCTAAATGAAAGTTGTAGTACTCATAAATACCAACACGTGGATATAAATAACGTCGAGAATAGAGCTCGTATGTTAAATATATGAACGAAACTTGGTCCCTACTCTTCGAGCGCGATAAATTCGATACAGTTTTGTAAATCTGAGATAGAATGAGAATTAGTTGACGGCGTCTAAATGAAAGTGTTAGTACTCGTAAATACCAACGCGTGGATATAAAGAACGTCAAAAATGGAGTTCGTATGAACGAGTTATAATTTTTAATAGCATATTTACGTATTAAAATAAAGTGTAAATCATATATATACGTATACATATATATACATATGTATATATCATTAGAAAGGTATCGACGATGCGGTCGTTATAAGACTAGTGTTGAGTACTTTCAAAATTAGTTTAGTACAAATATCATTAAATCTATTTAAAATAGTATTATAAAGGGGTGTTTAGTCATTTAAGTAAATATAGAGGGTGGTTTTTGAAAATTCAATTACTATAAATAAGAGCATCTAGGCTCTCATATTTCTTGCACCATTCTCTTGATTCAAGACTCTTACTCTTCTTATCCCCCGAGCATTTCGGTCCTTCGTGATTCGACTTCTCTTTCTATAGTTTTTAGTATAGTAAGGTGAGCGCTGAAGCGCTGCAAGAATCTTTCTTAGAAAGATTTGGCGACGAAGTTCAACCCCTGCAGAGCCCGACTCCTAGCTAAGTAACTTATGCTACCCTACTTTAAATATAGCTTATAATATCGTTATTATGAACTTATAAATAAAATTTATCAGTGATTCAAAGTCGTTATACTGATTAAACTACTTACGGGAGAGGTGTCCAGAATGGTCACGTTGGGTTTGGTTGTTGGATTTCAGAAAAGCTATATTCCGAAATGGTCCTGCCTCCCAACTGTCCTGCCTGGCTGATCCTTACTTGATAGATCATGAAGTAGACTCTGAATTAATGAGAAATCTAGACTAATAATTGGTCGCAATAAATATTAGACTAAAATCTAGTGGTAATAATATTAGGTTTCATCGAAGTAAATTATATTGTTAAGAAGCGATGCGCTGTCCGAGTTTGGAATCGTCACTTTAACAAGTGAGTTCATAGTCCCTTTCATGAACATGATTTTAATACAAGTATTGAATAATGTATTAAATGTTTGTTGGTGTGTAAAATATTTGATATTTCCTGAAATACGTGTTAAAGAACATATATGATAATATACGATGATTTAGGATACAGAGTAAACCTAAATTAATTATGAGGAATATTGGGTAGTATCTCTTTATGAGAACGAGTGATATATACACGGAGAATAGAACTTTAAAATATATCATTGATCCGGGAGCATGGATTAGGCATAGTCATTGTCCCTAGTCCGAGAGTATGGATTGGACATAGTCAATTGTCATTAATCCGGGAGTATGGATTAAGACATAGGCAGTTGTCCTTAGTTCAGGAGTATGGATAGGACATAGTTATTTGTCATTAATCCGGGAGTATGGATTTAGACATAGACATTTGTCCCTAGTCCGAGAGTATGGAATGGGCACAGTCATTGATCCGAGAGCATGGATTATATCCGAGGGTATGGATTAAGTAATAGCTAAAATTTAAGGTCCGAGAGTATGGATAGTGTCGTTGGGAGGATCGACGTTATGACAGATAAACCAAGACCATGCCCAAAAAATCGGCTGCCGATCACTTAAACCAGATATATTAAACAATCCAAATCATACTCAAAGAAATGAACGGATCACATCACACGAGGAACCCATCCACTGAACTGTAAACAAAACCCATCTTAACGATGAACTCTCAACACCCTGCCCTCAGACAGAAGAAAATATCATGCTTGCTCAGCAGTATCCTCCGACATCTAACAAACATAAACCCCAGCTCTCTCCTCGGATATCCCCTTTTAACACTGAGCACTAGGTCATCTCCCGACCCAACAATTGAACCTCTAAAGGTTACTCGACATGCTCCAAAATGTCTCACTGACTTCCTTCTCACAATAACTATCTCGGACCACTGTGACACACAAGTCACGAAGCTCGCGTTACCCCAAGCGATTACTATAATCCCAATTGAAATCGTCTCACCTCGACCTCTGTCGTCAACTACCCATTGGTCCCATGTGTCTTGCGGTTTTCCCATACCAACGAACTGACCCACTCAGGTCTAAGACACCAGATGAGAAACAATACCCCCTCCAAATGAAATCCATATCTAAATCCGGAATCTCATTTCGCCTACTCAATACACCACTAGAATCAAACTCAACTCGAGAGTTTGGTCCGACACAGAATTGGAACCACTCGTCCCAACGAAACACTTAACTCGCGACCCATGACCCGCAACCACGCGTACATCACTTCTCTGATTCCTTCCGGTTGCGGTCTCCACAGCCTAACTCAGAATATAATGATTCCCGACCATTATGGAGACCTCCGTCTCTTTCCCGGTCTGGCCACCGGGTTCCCGAAGACTCAATCCAATAAGGCTACTCAAGCCTAAGAACTCTCCTGCATCATGCTCCGACTAACGAATAACACGGCTCCCCGCAACACCAGGACACTCTCTCACTGGCTAGTGAGTACTACGGCTCCCCGCAGTATCACAACACCCTCTCGCTGACTAGTAAGTACTATGGCTCCCCGCAGTATCACAACACCCCCGCACTGACTAGTGAGTACTACTATGACATCCCCATTTTCACGGCTAGAAAAGATTGTTTGACTCCAAATTATGACCTTCAAGTCACAATCTCGATCCTTACTGGAGACTCCTTCTTCTTCTTAACAGACTTAAGATAAGTTCTTTTATTACTACAATGGATCGATGTGTCATATTCTAATGACCTATCATCGTAGGTTGAAATGCTTGGACTCAGGTCTTTTAGAGTCAAATTCGATAACAGACTATACCTTCCTTCATGTTCTAATCATATCTTAAAAGGTAGCATTTCTAACTACAAGCAATTATCACGGTACCTCTACTGATCGCTTTGATTTCAATCTTCTGGCTTAAGTCAGATGTGACATCGAACTTAGTTCTCTGAACCACGTAACATACTCATTGTAGTCGGACTCAATTTGATATAACCACTAGGGTCAGAATAACAATCATCTTCTTAGTCATTACCGAAACGATGGTAACGACATACTTGAATAAACCGGAATCAATTACTAGCTTCTTGGTAACCTTGTGACCTTCCCTGATCCAAGTGCGAGTCTTGTGCTTCTGGTGTTATAGGCATGTACTACCATTCACACCTACTCATACTTGTCCCAAGTATTGTCTCGCAGTTTTCCAAGTCACCATACAAGAAAAACACATAACAACTTAACACATCAGATAGCAAAACGAAAGTTTTATATTATTCCTTGAAACGATTACATAGGTGTTCAAGTTCACCCTAGACTAGGCCTCTAACAAGCTACACCATGCGATACTATCCTCACGGCTATTGCATAACTTGATGAAGTCCTCATCCTCAATTCCTCGCGTTGTTTTCTGCTTCATCGAGGATCATGTGGAATGACTTTGGACTTGGTGGTGTGTTTGGCCTTGCTGCTTCATTCTTCTTTGGGCAATTCTTTGAAAGATGCTCTCCTTCTTTACATTCATAACACACCCTCTTGTTGGATGTACACTCATTAGCGTAATGCCCAGACTTTCCACACTTGAAACATGTCACCTCCTCGCTGCATTTTCCAAAGTGTTTCTTCTTGCATTTATCACACCATCTTGCTTCACGTCCTCATCCTCCAGACTTCGGGAATTTTCTCTCCTTGTTGGACCTTGAAGATCCTTCATGCTTCCTTTTCTCGTCAAATTCAGCTCTCTCCAGACCCTTCTCTCTTATCTGGGTCTCCACATTCTTAGCAGCCCAGATGGCGGCTTTCAGAGTGGTTGCTTGCTTGACCATTGGACCAAAGTCCGCTGGTAATCCGTGGGCAAACTTGTTGACCTTGGAGAGCTCAGTTGGAACTAGATAAGGAACAAGCTTCATCTTCTCCGTAAAACTTGCAGCATACTCGGTGACACTCATCCTCCCCTTCTTCAAATTCTGGAATTCATTGATGATCTCCATAAGATCCTGTTCAGAGCAGTACTGCATCTTTAATTTCACTAGGAAATCTTCCCAAGACATCTTGCTTGCTTCTCCCTTGGGCATTGTGTTAGCTAGTAGCTTCCACCAGCTCAGTACTCCAGACTTTAACAGAGGGACCACAAGGGCGGTCTTCTGTTTGTTGCTACACTCGTAACTCTCAAACATTGTCTCCATCTCGGAGATCCAGTCCATAACTTCCACCGGTGATGGGCTTCCAGAAAGACTCGGGGGTTTGGATGCCATGAAATCGTTGTATTTGCATCCACGTCCGTCATTTCCTCCATCCTGATTGTTTCGTCTAACTATCGGTGGGTTGGCTTGACCAACCATCCCACTGTAGTTGCCTCCTTATAACTGCCCATCATTCAGCTCAGGCTGTTCAATAGGCATCGTAAGTTCCTCTCGATTTTGTTGAAGTAAACGCCTTGTTTCCTCCATTTGACGATCCAACATAATTTGGAACATCGCTTGTACCTCGGCCATCGTGATTGGCTTAGGTGCGGTTACTACAATAGATATTTGTTCAATTAGTGGGGGCTGTTGATTCCTATTTCCATTCGCGTTCCCAACTCCACTTTGGGTTCTTGCCATTTCGATCTATACACCAAATCGGTGCGAAACGACGAGAATTAAGATAGGAAAGATTTTATTGACGATCGACGTGTAAATCTCCCTATTACTCCGAAAAGTTACATGTCAGTTCTAATATCGTAATTAAACGTTTAGAAACCTGAACACATAAAATTTTCAGAACCGGTCGGCAACAGACCATAGATCCGATCATATAATGCATATCATAAATCATTTAGCACATAAAAGCATGTTAGGCATTTTCCCTAAATAAGCTAGTGTTTGTGTCTATTCAAGTGCATTACCTAAATTTATTAGACACGCTCCTCACGATCATCGCTTAGCATTCTAAGTTTAAGTCTAGAAATAAATCTTTATTCCTAGTTCGCTTAAACTAATGCTCTGATACCAACTGTGACATCCCCATTTTCACGGCCAGAAAAGACCGATTTTGTTTATGCTTTATAAAAATCAGAGTACCCTTTTTAATAAAAATGTTGCGGAATTTGTTCCCAGAAAAACATGATAAATACGTTATCAAAGCATTTCCGAAGAAATATATTTTATTCATTTTAAAACATTGGGATGTCATCGTCAATACAGAAACATAAGCATAAACAGAACTTACATTCATTATCACTAGTGATTTATATCTCCTTAATCTCTCAGTGTAATGTAACTTCATATCGACCCCTGTGATTCAAATAAGCTTGAGTGGGTCAGGTTGGGAAACCTGGTGAGTACATAGGGTTTTCAACCCACAATAATATAATTATTATGTTTAAACATCAAACAATTAATCAACCCAATTATCCATCCCCATTATCTTGTTTACTCTTAAGGATCCACCCTAAGAATAAACTATTCCTCGTTCATTTATTCCTAAGGATCATCCTAAGGAATTGGCACGAAGTCCATCGTTACCAAGGTTTATAGATTACAACTGGTGAACACGTAGTCCAAAACATCTGGTGAACACTTAGTTCTAAAATACTTAGTGAACACACTTAGTTCAAAAATATCTAGTGAACACACTTAGTTCAAAAATACCTAGTGAACACACTCAGTTCAAAAATACCTAGTGAACACACTCAGTTCAAAAATATCTCGTTAACACACTCAATTCAAAAATATCTAGTGAGCACCTAGTTCAAAAACACCTACAGGTTACGAGCCTGCTAGCATTCCACTGGACTGTCTAGTATAGTCCGTGGTCGTCATCTATATCCCACTAGATGACTGGATCACTGTCAACATTGATGTCTTTCATCGTGTTATCACACAACAACTGTGACATCCGCCTAAAATGGATTCGGGTCAACCCAACCCAATTGGAAATTTAATAAACCCTACTCAATATTACTTGACGCTAATAGGATCAAAACCCATACACTACGATATAAATTGACGTTAATAGCAACATAGTATAGTACAACGTTATAACTATAATTAAATTAAATTATGATACCATATTAAAATCAAATCAAAGTATAATGCTCTAATTAAATTAAAATAATCAAACTTGAATGCTATAATTAAACTTCAAATCAAAGTAGATTGTTATAATCAAATGATAACCTATCTTTTATAAAACTCCATTTTTATAAACTTTACATTAAATTTTATAAAACTCTATTTTTATAAACTTTACTTTAAATTTTATAAAACTCTTATATTAATTATGTAAAAGATGCTTGTGTTAGTGGGAAATTATGAAGACCACCAAAAGCAAAAAGATTATTCCCATGGTCTCCCACTCACACCTCCCATCCACTTTCCTTCCTTTTTCTCCCAACACATTATTCTCTTCACCACTTAAACCTTCTCTATTCTTTCTCTCACTCTCAATCTCGAAATTCATCCAAGAAATACTCATATTCCAGCCAAGAACAATCTATTATACTCAAATCTTCATCCCTCTTGAAGCATTCATCAAGGTATGTTGTTAAAAGTTTTAAATTCATACAAGAAACAAATTAAATCCACCAAACTATCTAAAACTCATTTTATGCATAAACCTGATTTTTCTCAGAATCTCATCAATAAAATAAGAAGTTCTGGAAATTTTCAGAAAATAACTTATTTTTATTGAATTACTATAATTATTGCAATAAAGTAGGGCAATAATTCACATAAAATACTTTTTGCTTTCAATAAATTCTGAGAAAATTCTGGGATGACCAATATATTGATTAAACATAATTTATGAAGTTTCATGCATTTATATTACTGTTTACTATTATTTATGATTTTATTGATTAATTAATAACGAAATATATAAAAAATACTTCCCATAGTCACAAATATCCGAAACTTATACAATGGGCTCTATATCATGTTATAAAACTATGGTTAATTTTACAGAATTTTTGGGAATCATTTATTATTTTTCCCGGATTTTGTTGTTGTTTAATCATTAAAGTATTAAATAAATACTAAAACAGTTCAGAAAAATATAAAAATTTTACAGTAATTAATATTGTATGAAATAATGATTTCCTAATAATTTCATAATTTTTCAATACTGTTTACTATTTAAAACCATTTTCCTAAGTATTTAAGCATGTAAAAATGCATTTTAATGATTATTTCATATAAATAATTGTTAAAATCTGTAAATAATTATAATTGGGCAAGTTATTATTTTAATAAGAAATTATTAAAATCTGGCCTAAATTGAAAATATAAATTAATTATGGAAAGTAATTAATTCAATTTAAAATTCATTTAACAAATGAATATCTTAATATTCTAATCAAAATGAATTATTGTTAATTCATCTAATATAAGAATATGTGTTTAATTATTTGTATTAATACTCCATTCTCGTTTAGCAGTTCCTAAACCAAAAATATTAATTATATTAGGTTCTACGCCATTTTAACCCGAACCGTCTATCGTACGACACACGCATTTCGTTTTGGGACTAATGTGAGTAATCTACCCCATATTTTATAATTTTCAATACTTTTGGGGTGTATCATGTGGTTCTAATATGTTCCAACTTCATTTTATTGTTTTATCACAATTGAGACATTGTTGAGACATTTATACGTGAGTCATTAATTATATAACTATAGTTTGTTTATGCTACATGTACTTGTAGTGCATTACCATTTTTAGTCTAATCTCCATGACTATGCCCGTATTCTTGAGGTACGTTATGGACAATAATAGCGCTATTGGGTTGACCACCCCGCCTTGGGATGCTAAGGTGATTGATCGCACGTGGTTGAGTGTGTATGATGATTAGATGCTCCATCCTATATATATATATATATATATATATATATATATATATATATATATATATATATATATATATATATAGGGTGAGGACTTATTGTTGTTGTTATCATTTGTTAATCAATTTTTGATTTATAAACCGTTATCTCAAATACAATTGTTTGCCGACTTCAAAAGAAAACAAATTTCAAATTATAAATGTTTCAACTTCACAATTTTCTCTACTAAAATTAGATTACTCACCAACTCTCGTAGTTGACCTGTTTTTACCCATGATGCAGATTTGAAGAATGAAGTTGATGAAAAATAGGTTGTGCCTTAGAAATCCACAAGACTATTTAAATTTGATGTAATAAATGTTGTTCGTATTTGGATTTGTATTTGTATGTTGTGGATCTTGTTTGCATACTTAGTACTTAATTGAATCTAATCATATTATAACATAGTTGTCATGAGACTTTGAACAATATATCACGCCTTGATCGATTCCGACAAGGATCGGGGTGTGACAGCAACTATTTCATCTACCCATGTTTTACCCATCATATTTGTAGATATAAAATACATATACAGTTTAAATCATTTAAAACTTGTATAAAAATTATTCATCCAGCATAGACAGCAAGTATTCAGATAATATGCACACATAGCACGTAGTTTATATAAAATACTTCATATCTATGTGTAAGATAAAATTAACTATGCACTCACCTGATAAGGTGGTGACTCGGTTCTCGGACAGCGCTTCGTTACTCTTAAAACAATTTTCCTTTGACAAAACCTAGTATTATTACCACTAGAGTTTAGTCTAATATTCACCGAGACTAATTAATAGTCTAGCTATTACTACTATTATATAAGCGTTAAACAATACTCTTCACCCAGTATGTACAGACAGGGGCCAGACATGGAACATCGGAGGGCAGGATCATTTTGGCATATAGCACTTCTGAATCCAGCAACCCAAGCGGCCCTCCAAACCAGATTCCCCGTACCGCGAGTGGTTAAAAAGATATTATAACGACACTTATATAACCCATAATAATAGCCCAAATAATGATTATAAGGTCCTAATAACATTACTATATTTAAATAAAAGCTATATTAAATATAGTATAGGCGTAGCTCACTTACAGCGGGTTTTTATTAAAAACCGGGCTTCGCTGGAGCAGCGTTTCCGAGCCGAAAGCTTTTCTTCTCGGAGCCGTCGGGCACTCTGTGGCTTCCTTCTCGTGCTAGGGAGGTTCCCTAGACTTGGGAGGGGTTTAGGGAGGCTAGAGAGAGAAATAAAGGCTTATGGTGTGAAGAAAATATGAAGAGTTCACCTTTTATTTATAGGGATTTTATAGTAAAGTAGCCCCTAAGTTTCATCTGTATCTTCCGCGTACGAGCTCCGTTTTCTACGTTCTTTATATCCACATGTTGGTATTTACGAGTACTACAACTTTCATTTAGATCCCGTCGGCTAATTCTCCTTCTATCTCAGATTTACAAAAATTGTATCGTATTTATCGCGCACGAAGAGTAGCGACTAAGCTTCGTTCATATCTTTCGCATACGAGCTCCGTTTCCGATGTTATTTATATCCACGTGTTGGTATTTACTATTACTACAACTTTTATTTAGACCCCGTTGGCTAATTCTCATTCTATCTCGGATTTACAAAACTGTATCAAATTTGCCGCGCTCGAAAAGTAGAGACTAAGCTTCGTCCATAACTTTCGCATACGAGCTCCGTTTTCGATGTTCTTTATATCCACGTGTAGGTAAAAACAAGATCTACAACTTTCATTTAGACTCCGTCGGCTAATTCTAGACCGATCTTAAATTTAACAGTAGGAGGAGATTAGACTGTTAAATGACCGCGAAGAATTCGTAACTCCTTCATACGGACTCCGTTTTCGTCTGTCTTTTTATCGTTGAGTTCCTATTAATGAGATCTTCAACTCTCATTTAGGTTGCGTAGGCCAAAAACCGCTCGAACTAAAATTCGAGTTTCGGGTCGTGCACTGTTATGCCAAATCTTAGAAAATTCATAACTTCCTCATACGAAGTCAGATTTGGGCGTTCTTTTTTTTTTATGTTCTCGGTTTAATGTATACTAAAACTTTTGTTTAGATTACTAAGGCTAAAAATTCCTCTATCGTAAATTCACTATTTACGTTTCCTGGTGTCGTGCCGGTTTTGCCGTAAAACTTCGGCGGGCCATAACTTCTTAGTTATAACTCGGATTTCGGCATTCTTTATATGTACGAAACCCTTGAGACATATTCTACAACTTGGTTAAGATTATTTATTCTAAATACTCTTTTGTCAAAAAGTCATTTTTGACCCCAATTATCTTTAAATTGACTAACCCATATCTACGGGCGTTACAACTACGGCTCCCCGCAGTATCACAACACCCTTTCGCTGACTAGTGAGTACTACGGCTCCCTGCAATATCACAACACCCCCTCGCTGACTAGTGAGTACTACGGCTCCCCGCAGTATCACAACACCCTTTCGCTGACTAGTGAGTACTACGGCTCCCCGCAGTATCACAACAACCCCTCGCTGACTAGTGAGTACTACGACTCCCCGCAGTATCACAACACCCTCTCGCTGACTAGTGAGTACTACGGCTCCCCGCAGTATCATAACAGCCCCTCGCTTATCACCCCACAATCTCATCCTCAGGTCATTACTTCACTGCGTTCACTAACTCACGCTTCGCGGCCCAACATAGATAGGTACACACACCCACCCAGGCTAAGCATCACTACTCCTGACGACCACCGTCGGGACAAAACACTTTTTTTCTCGTTGCAATTCACATTCTCAGATAATCCGCTTGATGTCAATTAGCTGAAAGGGCTCCCACTAGAACCGTAGACACCTGATACGCCACTCGCCATCTCATAACTCAAGTCTCAAAATAATCCGAAATTTAGAACATCATACTCGGATACCTCGGTACACCATCACAGAACCTCACTATGTCCTGCCTCAACCACTGATCTCCTACTTACGACATCATACCCAGATACGTCAATGCATTCCTTCAGAACCTCATAACTAATCTTTATTTCACACAACACGTAACTACGGAATATTCCAACTCTCAATTGAAACACGGAAGAATCGTCAACGACTCAGAACACGTTGACGAACATCCGAAACTCCCTCCTCTATTGCTCAAAATCCCATGCAAGAATACCCATACCGAACAAGAAACTGGTTACCCAATCAACTTCTACCCTTCCCAAAGTTCATATAACAACCCATACATTGAACCAAAAATTCTCAACCGTTGAAAGTATGTAACGCCTGTAGATCCGGGTCAGTCAATTTAGAGACGATAAGCGTCAAAAATGAATTTTTGATAGAAGAGTGTTTACAATAAATAATCTTAACCAAGTTGTAGTATATGTCACAAGGTTTCCGTACATATAAGGAACGCTGAAATCCAAGTTATAACGAAGAAGTTATGACTTGTCGAAGTTTCGCGACAGATTCGACACGACGCTGTAGGGCGTAAATAGTGAATTTACGATAGAGCAATATTTAGTCTTAGTGATCTAAACGAAAGTCATAGAATACGTTAAACCGAGAGTGTGCATAAAAAGAACGTCTAAATCTAACTTCGTATGAGGAAGTTATGATTTTTCGAACTTCCAACTTAGCAGTATGCAACTCAAAGTTCGAATATGAGATCGAGTGGTTTCTAGCCGGAACAATCTAAACGAGAATCGAAGGTCTCGTCGATAGTAGTTCAACGGTAAAAAGACAGACGAAAACGAACGTCAGATAAAGAAGTTATGAATTTCTAACGGAGTTTTCCTATCCCGGCCTACTAAAAATAATATAATAAAAAATAAATTCAAAATTAGCCGACGAAGTCTAAACGAGAGTTGTAGAGCATAATCTCACCTACGCGTGCATATAAAGAACATTGAAAACGGAGCTCGTATGCGGAAGATATGATTTTCTAAAGTTCGGGGCACGAACCCCGACACTGTGTCAGAGTTCACGACGTGAACTCAGTGATGACGTCTCCTGGAGCCTGTCAGACCCAAGTTGCGATGACGCACCTGATGACGACTGAACTCACGACGTGAATATTTGAAATTCACGACGTGAATCCAGAAAAATGGCCCTATAAATAGAAACCAAAGGGCAGCCGGCCATGGTTGCTAATTCCTTCATTCTCTCAGTTTCTACACCCTCTCTAGCCCTCTTGAAGCACCCCTGAAGCCCCGGTATCATCCCGACACCCAAAGCAAGTCCCAAAGCACCAAAGATCCCGAGAAGAAAAGAGTTTCGAGCCGAAACTCTGCCCGCGAGAAGCGCGGTTTTTGGAAGATATCCCGGTTACATCAAAAGAATAGTACTTGAAGAGCCGTAGTGCTGTCCGAGCATCGTCTAATCAAGTGAGTGTGTAGTTACTTTCTTCTAACACATAGATATGAAGTATTTGCTATGAAATACGTGTTATGTGTTTATATATTTTCTGTTTACTTGAGATGGATGTTGAATGAATGTTTTATACAGGTTTTTAAATGGTTTAAACTGTATATGTAATTTTTATCTACAAATATGTTGGGTAGAACATGGGTAGACGAAATAGTTGGTGTGTGATGAAGGATGAGTTTGAGGATGAGACGAAAGATGATATAGATCATGAGATGAGGGTGACAAGTGAAAAATGAGTGAAACCTTTACCCAAACGATGGCCCCGTCATTCAGCAGAGTAGGGATGACAACCACGGACTATTCTAGACAGTCCTGTGGAACACTAGCAGGCTCGCAACTTGTAGGTGTTGTGAACTTGTTGTTCACCGGTGTACTCTAAAAACCCTGGCAGCTATGGACTTAGTGCCTTATATAAGTACGATGGTAGCTATGGATTTAGTACTGTGTAGATGAACATTGGTAGCTATGGACTTAGTACCTTGGCAGCTATGTATTTAGTGCTTGTTGTATAAACCTCAGGCAGCGATGGACTTCGTGCCTATTCCTTAGGTCAATACTTAGGAATGAAGGATAGATGATTCTTAGGGTAGATCCTTAAGATTAAAGAAGATAATGGGGATGAGTAATTGGGTTGATTGTTTGATGATTAAATATAATAATTATATTATTGTGGGTTGAAAACCCTATATGCTCACCAGGCTCCCAAGCCTGACCCACTCAGTTTCTTTTTATTACAGGTAGTGGCGCGAGAGCATAAGTTGGACAACTTGTGAAGATATTTTGTTTATAGGCCAGTATTTGTATATAACTGTTGTAAGGCTTATAATGTGCCGTTTATGCTTTTGGTTTGTATCGGAACATGACATCCCGAGATTTTTGTTATATAATGCAAAATACATTTCTTTAAAGAAATGCTTTGATTAATTCTTATCACATTTTGTTTTGGGAACAAATTCCGCAACAGTTTTCTTTAAACGATTACTCTGATTTTAAAACAAAGCATAAACAAATCGGTCTTTTCTGGCCGTGAAATTAGGGATGTCACAGTTGGTATCAGAGCATTAGTTTAAGCGAACTAAGAATTTGTAGGATTTCTAGACTTAAACTTAGAATGCTAAGTGATGATTGTGAGATGAGTGTCTACCATATTTTAGACACGAGCACTAGTTTATTTTAGGAAAGATGCCTAAAATGCTTTTATGTGCTAAATGCTATATGTTTACCATATATGCTATTATTTGTTTGGATCTATGGTCTGTTGCCGACCGGATCTGGAAACCTTACGTGTTTAGGATTGTAAGCGTACGACTACGATATTAGAACTAGCATGTAAACGTTTCGGGGTGATAAGGAGATTCATACGTCTATCGTAAATAAAGCTTTCCTATCTTAAAATTCTTGCCTAAGTACAGCGAACGTTTGCTTGGGTGTACAAAAGGTTATGGTGAAGACTCATAGAGAATTGAGTAAATGGAGGAAATGAAAGGCTTATGATAGTGAATGACACCTATCGGAAGATATCGTAAGAGTGGTATCTTTCCTTTAGTATATGTCTGATAAAATAACGGAACGTTTAGAGGAGTACGGTACGTCTGAAGTACACCTTAGATTGGCAGGATGATGGAACGATTGGTGTAATTCTTGATGTTGTCCCATCGTCTGGAATTTCCATCACCAACCGAGTTGAAGTAGAATTGATGATTGAAGATACGCATGGAAAAAGTCCTAGTAGAGTCTAGGAAAATTTTTATGATTAATTGGACACATTCGTATGTGTTAAATTGTTTTGTGATTTTAGGACTTGGGGACTGCAAGACAATACTTGGGACGAGTATGAGTAGGTGTGAATAGTAGTAGAGATCTATACTACTGGAAGCACAGGACTCACGCTTGGATCAGGGAAAGTCACAAGGTTACCAAGAAGCTAGTGATTGGTCTCGTTTTATTCAAGTATGTCGTTACCATTGTTTCGGTAATGACTAAAAAGATGATTGATATTCTGACCCTAGTGGTCATATCAAATTGAGTCCGACTACGAGGAGTTTGTTACGTGGTTCGGAGAACCAAGTTCGATGTAACATCTGACTTAAGTCAGAAGATTGAAATCAATGCATTCGATAGAATCGCGCTCGTTGTTAGAGGAATTGGTAGCTAGAGATGCTACATGTTAAAATGTAATTATATCACATTAGAACATAATGGAAGGTATAGTTTGTTCTGGAATTTGACTCTAAGAGACTTGAGTCTAAACGTTGCATCACACGATGATAGGTCATTAAAATATGACACATCGATCAATGGTAGTAATAAAATAACTTGCCTTAAGTTTGTTAAAGAAGAAGAACGAGTCTCCAGTAAGGATCGAGATTGTGACTTGAAGGTCATAATTTGGAGTTTAACATAAGATAGAAAGCAGGTGCAAGATTTGAGCACCGCCTGCAATCAAGAAGTCCTATAGTTAGAAACTCGTTCGAGGAAACATAGAAGTTACGGTTATTACCTAGGATGAAAAGATAACGTATGGAATCATTATACAAGTCCTATTTTCGTTGATGATTCCGGGACATAATCATCCTAAGGGGGAGATAATTGTAACGCCCGTAGATCCGGGCTAGTCAATTTAGAGACGATAAGCGTCAAAAATGACTTTTTGATAGAAGAGTGTTTAGAATAAATAATCTTAACCAAGTTGTACTATATGTCACAAGGTTTCTGTACATATAAAGAACGCTGAAATCCAAGTTATAACGAAGAAGTTATGATCTGTCGAAGTTTCGCGACAGATTCGGCACGACGTTGTAGAGCGTAAATAGTGAATTTATGATGGAGTGATATTTAGTCTTAGTGATCTAAACGAAAGTCGTAGAATACGTTAAACCGAGAGCATGGATAAAAAGAACGTCTAAATCTAACTTCGTATGAGGAAGTTATGATTTTTCGAAGTTCCAACTTAGCAGTATGCAGCCCAAAGTTCGAATATGAGATCGAGTGGTTTCTAGCCGGAATAATCTAAACGAGAATCGATGGTCTCGTCGATAGTAGTTCAACGGTTAAAAGACAGATGAAAACGAACGTCAGATAAAGAAGTTACGAATTTATAACAGAGTTTTCCTGTCCCGGCCTACTAAAAATAATATAATAAAAAATAAATTCAAAATTAGCCGACAGAGTCTAAACGAGAGTTGTAGAGAATAATCTCACCTACGCGTTCATATAAAGAACGTCGAAAACAGAGCTCGTATGCGGAAGATATGAATTTATGAAGATCGGGGCACGAACCCCGACACTGTGTCAGAGTTCACGACGTGAACTCAGTGATGACGTCTCCTGGAGCCTGTTAGACCCAAGTTGCGATGACGCACCTGATGACGACTGAACTCACGATGTGAATATTTGAAATTCACGACGTGAATCCAAAAAAATGGCCCTATAAATAGAAACCGAAGGGCAGCCGGCCATGGTTGCTAATTCCTTCATTCTCTCAGTCTCTACACCCTCTCTAGCCCTCTTGAAACACCCCGAAGCCCCTGTATCATCCCGACACCCAAAGAAAGTCCCGAAGCCCCGAAGAATAGTACTTGAAGAGCCGTAGTGTTGTCCGAGCATCGTCTAATCAAGTGAGAGTGTAGTTACTTTCTTCTAACACATAGATATGAAGTATTTGCTATGAAATACGTGTTATGTGATTATATATTGTTTGTTTACTTGAGATGGATGTTGAATGAATGTTTTATACAGGTTTTTAAATGGTTTAAACTGTATATGTAATTTTTATCTACAAATATGTTGGGTAGAACATGGGTAGACGAAATAGTTGGTGTGTGATGAAGGATGAGTTTGAGGATGAGACAAAAGATGATATAGATCATGAGATGAGGGTGACAAGTGAAAAATGAGTGAAACCTTTACCCAAACGATGGCCCCGTCATTCAGCAGAGTAGGGATGACAACCACGGACTATTCTAGACAGTCCTGTGGAACACTAGCAGGCTCGCAACTTGTAGGTGTTGTGAACTTGATGTTCACTGGTGTACTCTAAAAACCCTAGCAGCTATGGACTTAGTGCCTTATATACGTACGATGGTAGCTATGGATTTAGTACTGTGTAGATGAACATTGGTAGCTATGGACTCAGTACCTTGGCAGCTATGTATTTAGTGCTTGTTGTATAAACCTCAGGCAGCGATGGACTTCGTGCCTATTCCTTAGGTCAATCCTTAGGAATGAAGGATAGATGATTCTTAGGGTAGATCCTTAAGATTAAAGAAGATAATGGAGATGGGTAATTGGGTTGATTGTTTGATGATTAAATATAATAATTATATGATTGTGGGTTGAAAACCCTATATGCTCACCAGGATCCCAAGCCTGACCCACTCAGTTTCTTTGTACTATAGGTAGTGGCGCGAAAGCATAAGTTGGACAACTTGTGAAGATATTTTGTTTATAGGATAGTATTTGTATATAACTGTTGTAAGGCTTATAATGTGCCGTTTATGCTTTTGGTCTGTATCGGAACATGACATCCCGAGATTTTTGTTATATAATGCAAAATACATTTCTTTAAAGAAATGCTTTGATAAATTCTTATCACATTTTGTTTTGGGAACAAATTCCGCAACAATTTTCTTTAAACGATTACTCTGATTTTAAAACAAAGCATAAACAAATCGGTATTTTCTGGCCGTGAAATTGGGGATGTCACAAAGTATCCTTACGAGCCACCACATGGTCTTCGACCGACGGCCACCTGCCGTGGGGACACTCATCATTTCCTTAACACATACAACATGCATTATCTCGCTCTGCCCTCGCCTCGACCACCAATAACCCTGGCCTCATGTGTCCGTACCGTTGATCTCCATAAACATTTCTCTAACCGCACTTGAACGGATCGCTGATCCCCTCAATAGAATACCCAATTCCCCCTACTCAGGGTTCGAACCAGCACCGATTGGCATGCCAACAATCTATTCCATAGACTGCTTCACCAGGTATGTCACACTTGACTCTTGAAACGTACTACGCAATCACTCAAGGACCTTCCCAATGGAACCAAGCAATCTCGAAATCCTCCCAACGCAGGAATAATCATAAAAGCAAGAGACCTCACTCTCATAGCCGATACACAACTTAGACAACGAAAACCACCGCCCCAAAAATGCTCCTCTTGATTACCTGACGCCGCTGCTAACACATGCCCTACTGATGATCATCTCTTACTATAATACTACCTTGCGGTAGACATACTACCCGAATACTCTGGTGAAAGATCGCTACCAATGCTACCCCACAGGGTTTACCCCCAAGCTCAGAAACCGAAAGCCTTGTTCATGGGAGTGTACAAAAGTGGTTTTTGGTCACAAATGGAAGATAAGGTTAGGATTGAATTTAGCGAGTTCTTTGAGTTATTTAAAGAAGAACATGTGTATGTGGAGAAAAGACCAAGTTGGAGTAAAGAAAAGGTCGCATTATGCAATAAAAAATTGTTTTCAAGACTTGCTGTCATGGAAGGTTCGTATGGGGGAACAACACAATTTGGTTCTTACTAAATTGAGGACAATTCCTTTCGAAGAAGGAGGGAATGATACATGTGTGGAAGTGACAAATTCTGAAAATGATAATGGTTACAATTTGGATTTGGGAGGAGACCATGGAATGCATGCTACCTTTAATGTGGGAGACCTTTCACCTTATCTTGATGATGATGGACTTGATGAATTGAGGTCAATTCCTTTCAAAGGGGGAGGGGATGATCCATGCATGGATCATGAAAGCCCAAAAGGTGATGGATTAGTTATTACTAGTGGGCTAGAAGGTGGTTTGGGCTTAATGGTTGGGTTGTGCATGGTAACCCACAAATTGAATTAGGGTTGCATGAAGGCTAGGGCAACAGTTTTAAGGCTTCATAAGTGCTAAAAAAACGTTACTCTTTGCTTCATAAAGCCTCCTAGCCGTTTTTGACACTCTTTGGTGGATTAGGGTTACACTTTTATGCTTCTGATGGCTCCTTAATGCTTCTTATGGCTCCTTAATGAACCATAGACGTTTTTTTTCATTCTCAAGTGTCTTGGACGTTTTTTGTGTTATTTCAAGAGTTTCCTTAATTTTCATTTACTAGTTTTAATGAATAATTGGTTGGTTGGCTTGTAACCACCAAATTTGTAATAAAGGCTTCATATAAAGCCAAGTTTATGCATGGGGAAAATAATAGACGAATTTCTAAGAAAAAAACTTTTGTTCACTTGGAATTATTGTTATAATTCACAAATTATCTTTTTGGGACGTGTTCTTGACTTGATACGAACTCAATCCAATAGGTCTTGGATTGTTTTCACTGGTATACAACTTAATAGGTCTTGAGTTGTTACTAATCTATCCATTTCTTTCCATTCACATATCATTTGTGGTTGCTATTCTCTCTTAATTTACCTAAACACTACCCTACTCACCAAATCAAGCCCATACACGTATCATAAGTGGTATCAGAGCCAAGTTCCGATTGGGTGTTGTTGAGTTCTTGTTGAAAAAAATCCTGCTAAGTTTGTTTGATTTTAGTTCCTGTTCAGAAATTGTTTTCCAAACATGCTGCGTAAAATATATGATGAAGAAAAGGTAGAGGAAGAGAAAATTGAAGAATATAAGGAAGAACATTCCGGTCCCATCTACGACACTGATGGGGAAGGGGAATTTTGTGAAAGAATAAATTTCTTTGTTGAAGAGGAATTTGTAGAAAAAATCAATTTCGTGGTTGAAGAAAAAATTGTTGAAGACTCTAGCCCTACCTACGACGCTGACGGGGAAGAGGATCATGAAGAAGTTGAAGAAGAAAAAAATTTCGAGGTTGGAAACGAAAATTTTGAAATGTTTGTGAAATAAATAGATTTTGTTGTTACAAACAAAATTGTTGAAGAAAAGGTTGAAGAATCAGAAGAGGTCGAGCAGGTTCTTGACCATAAAGATGTGGTTGTGGTTAAGAAAGATGATACCTATCGTATAACAAAACCTATTTCTAAGAGTCGAGCAGAAGGAGTGATCCATCAAGTTCCAAGTTCCAACCAGTTACGAGGGAGGGAGTTCATAATGCTTATATTCCTATTCTTGTGGTGTACCTTCAATTGGGAAGCCATGTTATTGGAACATGCTGGTGATCAACCCATAAATACAAACCATGATCCATTATTTTATATGACCATTGTTAATCCTTTAAATTATTACAAGGATGATTTACAAGGTCGTAATCTTGTTCATGGGAGTGTACAAAAGTGGTTTTTGGTCACAAATGGAAGATAAGGTTAGGATTGAATTCAGCGAGTTCTTTGAGTTATTTAAAGAAGAACATGTGTATGTGGAGAAAAGACCAAGTTGGAGTAAAGAAAAGGTCGCATTATGCAATAAAAAATTGTTTTCAAGACTTGCTGTCATGGAAGGTTCGTATGGGTGAACAACACAATTTGGTTCTTACTAAATTGAGGACAATTCCTTTCGAAGAAGGAGGGAATGATACATGTGTGGAAGTGACAAATTCTGAAAATGATAATGGTTACAATTTGGATTTGGGAGGAGACCATGGAATGCATGCTACCTTTAATGTGGGAGATCTTTCACCTTATCTTGATGATGATGGACTTGATGAATTGAGGTCAATTCCTTTCAAAGGGGAGGGGATGATCCATGCATGGATCATGAAAGCCCAAATTGTGATGGATTAGTTATTACTAGTGGGCTAGAAGGTGGTTTGGGCTTAATGGTTGGGTTGTGCATGGTAACCCACAAATTAAATTAGGGTTGCATGAAGGCTAGGGCAACAGTTTTAAGGCTTCATAAGTGCTAAAAAAACGTTACTCTTTGCTTCATAAAGCCTCCTAGCCGTTTTTTACACTCTTTGGTGGATTAGGGTTACACTTTAATGCTTCTGATGGCTCCTTAATGCTTCTTATGGCTCCTTAATGAAGCATAGACGTTTTTTTTTTCATTCTCAAGTGTCTTGGACGTTTTTTTTGTGTTATTTCAAGAGTTTCCTTAATTTTCATTTACTAGTTTTAATGAATAATTGGTTGGTTGGGTTGTAACCACCAAATTTGTAATAAAGGCTTCATATAAAGCCAAGTTTATGCATGGGAAAAATAATAGACGAATTTCTAAGAAAAAAACTTTTGTTCACTTGGAATTATTGTTATAATTCACAAATTGTCTTGTTGGGACGTGTTCTTGACTTGATACGAACTCAATCCATTAGGTCTTGGATTGTTTTCACTGGTATACAACTTAATAGGTCTTGAGTTGTTACTAATCTATCCATTTCTTTCCATTCACATATCATTTGTGGTTGCTATTCTCTCTTAATTTACCTAAACACTACCCTACTCACCAAATCAAGCCCATACACGTATCATAAGTGGTATCAGAGCCAAGTTCCGATTGGGTATTGTTGAGTTCTTGTTGAAAAAAATCCTGCTAAGTTTGTTTGATTTTAGTTCCTGTTCAGAAATTGTTTTCCAAACATGCTGCGTAAAATATATGATGAAGAAGAGGTAGAGGAAGAGAAAATTGAAGAATATAAGGAAGAAGATTCCGGTCCCATCTACGACACTGATGGGGAAGGGGAATTTTGTGAAAGAATAAATTTCTTTGTTGAAGAGGAATTTGTAGAAAAAATCAATTTCATGGTTGAAGAAAAAATTGTTGAAGACTCTAGCCCTACTTACGACGCTGACGGGGAAGAGGATCATGAAGAAGTTGAAGAAGAAAAAAATTTCGAGGTTGGAAACGAAAATTTTGAAATGTTTGTGAAATAAATAGATTTTGTTGTTACAAACAAAATTGTTGAAGAAAAGGTTGAAGAATCAGAAGAGGTCGAGCAGGTTCTTGACCATAAAGATGTGGTTGTGGTTAAGAAAGATGATACCTATCGTATAACAAAACCTATTTCTAAGAGTCGAGCAGAAGGAGTGATCCATCAAGTTCCAAGTTCCAACCAGTTACGAGGGAGGGAGTTCATAATGCTTATATTCCTATTCTTGTGGTGTACCTTCAATTGGGAAGCCATGTTATTGGAACATGCTGGTGATCAACCCATAAATACAAACCATGATCCATTATTTTATATGACCATTGTTAATCCTTTAAATTATTACAAAGATGATTTACAAGGTCGTAATCTTGTTCATGGGAGTGTACAAAAGTGGTTTTTGGTCACAAATGGAAGATAAGGTTAGGATTGAATTCAGCGAGTTCTTTGAGTTATTTAAAGAAGAACATGTGTATGTGGAGAAAAGACCAAGTTGGAGTAAAGAAAAGGTCGCATTATGCAATAAAAAATTGTTTTCAAGACTTGCTGTCATGGAAGGTTCGTATAGGGGAACAACACAATTTGGTTCTTACTAAATTGAGGACAATTCCTTTCGAAGAAGGAGGGAATGATACATGTGTGGAAGTGACAAATTCTGAAAATGATAATGGTTACAATTTGGATTTGGGAGGAGACCATGGAATGCATGCTACCTTTAATGTGGGAGATCTTTCACCTTATCTTGATGATGATGGACTTGATGAATTGAGGTCAATTCCTTTCAAAGGGGGAGGGGATGATCCATGCATGGATCATGAAAGCCCAAATTGTGATGGATTAGTTATTACTAGTGGGCTAGAAGGTGGTTTGGGCTTAATGGTTGGGTTGTGCATGGTAACCCACAAATTGAATTAGGGTTGCATGAAGGCTAGGGCAACAGTTTTAAGGCTTCATAAGTGCTAAAAAAACGTTACTCTTTGCTTCATAAAGCCTCCTAGCCGTTTTTGACACTCTTTGGTGGATTAGGGTTACACTTTAATGCTTCTGATGGCTCCTTAATGCTTCTTATGGCTCCTTAATGAAGCATAGACGTTTTTTTTTTCATTCTCAAGTGTCTTGGACGTTTTTTTTGTGTTATTTCAAGAGTTTCCTTAATTTTCATTTACTAGTTTTAATGAATAATTGGTTGGTTGGATTGTAACCACCAAATTTGTAATAAAGGCTTCATATAAAGCCAAGTTTATGCATGGGAAAAATAATAGACGAATTTTTAAGAAAAAAACTTTTGTTCACTTGGAATTATTGTTATAATTCACAAATTATCTTGTTGGGACGTGTTCTTGACTTGATACGAACTCAATCCAATAGGTCTTGGATTGTTTTCACTGGTATACAACTTAATAGGTCTTGAGTTGTTATTAATCTATCCATTTCTTTCCATTCACATATCATTTGTGGTTGCTATTCTCTCTTAATTTACCTAAACACTACCCTACTCACCAAATCAAGCCCATACACGTATCATAAGTGGTATCAGAGCCAAGTTCCGAATGGGTGTTGTTGAGTTCTTGTTGAAAAAAATCCTGCTAAGTTTGTTTGATTTTAGTTCCTGTTCAGAAATTGTTTTCCAAACATGCTGCGTAAAATATATGATGAAGAAGAGGTAGAGGAAGAGAAAATTGAAGAATATAAGGAAGAAGATTCCGGTCCCATCTACGACACTGATGGGGAAGGGAAATTTGTGAAAGAATAAATTTCTTTGTTGAAGAGGAATTTATAGAAAAAATCAATTTCGTGGTTGAAGAAAAAATTGTTGAAGACTCTAGCCCTACCTACGACGCTGACGGGGAAGAGGATCATGAAGAAGTTGAAGAAGAAAAAAATTTCGAGGTTGGAAACGAAAATTTTGAAATGTTTGTGAAATAAATAGATTTTGTTGTTACAAACAAAATTGTTGAAGAAAAGGTTGAAGAATCAGAAGAGGTCGAGCAGGTTCTTGACCATAAAGATGTGGTTGTGGTTAAGAAAGATGATACCTATCGTATAACAAAACCTATTTCTAAGAGTCGAGCAGAAGGAGTGATCCATCAAGTTCCAAGTTCCAACCAGTTATGAGGGAGGGAGTTCATAATGCTTATATTCCTATTCTTGTGGTGTAACTTCAATTGGGAAGCCATGTTATTGGAACATGCTGGTGATCAACCCATAAATACAAACCATGATCCATTATTTTATATGACCATTGTTAATCCTTTAAATTATTACAAGGATGATTTACAAGGTCGCAATCTTGTTCATGGGAGTGTACAAAAGTGGGTTTTGGTCACAATGGAAGATAAGGTTAGGATTGAATTCAGCGAGTTCTTTGAGTTATTTAAAGAAGAACATGTGTATGTGGAGAAAAGACCAAGTTGGAGTAAAGAAAAGGTCGCATTATGCAATAAAAAATTGTTTTCAAGACTTTCTGTCATGGAAGGTTCGTATGGGGGAACAACACAATTTGGTTCTTACTAAATTGAGGACAATTCCTTTCGAAGAAGGAGGGAATGATACATGTGTGGAAGTGACAAATTCTGAAAATGATAATGGTTACAATTTGGATTTGGGAGGAGACCATGGAATGCATGCTACCTTTAATGTGGGAGATCTTTCACCTTATCTTGATGATGATGGACTTGATGAATTGAGGTCAATTCCTTTCAAAAGGGGAGGGGATGATCCATGCATGGATCATGAAAGCCCAAATGGTGATGGATTAGTTATTACTAGTGGGCTAGAAGGTGGTTTGGGCTTAATGGTTGGGTTGTGCATGGTAACCCACAAATTGAATTAGGGTTGCATGAAGGCTAGGGCAACTGTTTTAAGGCTTCATAAGTGCTAAAAAAAACGTTACTCTTTGCTTCATAAAGCCTCCTAGCCGTTTTTGACACTCTTTGGTGGATTAGGGTTACACTTTAATGCTTCTGATGGCTCCTTAATGCTTCTTATAGCTCCTTAATGAAGCATAGACGTTTTTTTTTCATTCTCAAGTGTCTTGGACGTTTTTTTTGTGTTATTTCAAGAGTTTCCTTAAATTTCATTTACTAGTTTTAATGAATAATTGGTTGGTTGGCTTGTAACCACCAAATTTGTAATAAAGGCTTCATATAAAGCCAAGTTTATGCATGGGAAAAATAATAGACGAATTTCTAAGAAAAAAACTTTTGTTCACTTGGAATTATTGTTATAATTCACAAATTATCTTGTTGGGACGTGTTCTTGACTTGATACGAACTCAATCCAATAGGTCTTGGATTGTTTTCACTGGTATACAACTTAATAGGTCTTGAGTTGTTATTAATCTATCCATTTCCTTCCATTCACATATCATTTGTGGTTGCTATTCTCTCTTAATTTACCTAAACACTACCCTACTCACCAAATCAAGCCCATACACGTATCATAAGTGGTATCAGAGCCAAGTTCTGATTGGGTGTTGTTGAGTTCTTGTTGAAAAAAATCCTGCTAAGTTTGTTTGATTTTAGTTCCTGTTCAGAAATTGTTTTCCAAACATGCTGCGTAAAATATATGATGAAGAAGAGGTAGAGGAAGAGAAAATTGAAGAATATAAGGAAGAAGATTCCGGTCCCATCTACGACACTGATGGGGAAGGGGAATTTTGTGAAAGAATAAATTTCTTTGTTGAAGAGGAATTTGTAGAAAAAATCAATTTCGTGGTTGAAGAAAAAATTGTTGAAGACTCTAGCCCTACCTACGACGCTGACGGGGAAGAGGATCATGAAGAAGTTGAAGAAGAAAAAAATTTCGAGGTTGGAAACGAAAATTTTGAAATGTTTGTGAAATAAATAGATTTTGTTGTTACAAACAAAATTGTTGAAGAAAAGGTTGAAGAATCAGAAGAGGTCGAGCAGGTTCTTGACCATAAAGATGTGGTTGTGGTTAAGAAAGATGATACCTATCGTATAACAAAACCTATTTCTAAGAGTCGAGCAGAAGGAGTGATCCATCAAGTTCCAAGTTCCAACCAGTTACGAGGGAGGGAGTTCATAATGCTTATATTCCTATTCTTGTGGTGTACCTTCAATTGGGAAGCCATGTTATTGGAACATGCTGGTGATCAACCCATAAATACAAACCATGATCCATTATTTTATATGACCATTGTTAATCCTTTAAATTATTACAAGGATGATTTACAAGGTCGTAATCTTGTTCATGGGAGTGTACAAAAGTGGGTTTTGGTCACAAATGGAAGATAAGGTTAGGATTGAATTCAGCGAGTTCTTTGAGTTATTTAAAGAAGAACATGTGTATGTGGAGAAAAGACCAAGTTGGAGTAAAGAAAAGGTCGCATTATGCAATAAAAAATTGTTTTCAAGACTTGCTGTCATGGAAGGTTCGTATGGGGGAACAACACAATTTGGTTCTTACTAAATTGAGGACAATTCCTTTCGAAGAAGGAGGGAATGATACATGTGTGGAAGTGACAAATTCTGAAAATGATAATGGTTACAATTTGGATTTGGGAGGAGACCATGGAATGCATGCTACCTTTAATGTGGGAGATCTTTCACCTTATCTTGATGATGATGGACTTGATGAATTGAGGTCAATTCCTTTCAAAGGGGGAGGGGATGATCCATGCATGGATCATGAAAGCCCAAATGGTGATGGATTAGTTATTACTAGTGGGCTAGAAGGTGGTTTGGGCTTAATGGTTGGGTTGTGCATGGTAACCCACAAATTGAATTAGGGTTGCATGAAGGCTAGGGCAACAGTTTTAAGGCTTCATAAGTGCTAAAAAAACGTTACTCTTTGCTTCATAAAGCCTCCTGGCCGTTTTTGACACTCTTTGGTGGATTAGGGTTACACTTTAATGCTTCTGATGGCTCCTTAATGCTTCTTATGGCTCCTTAATGAAGCATAGACGTTTTTTTTTCATTCTCAAGTGTCTTGGACGTTTTTTTTGTGTTATTTCAAGAGTTTCCTTAATTTTCATTTACTAGTTTTAATGAATAATTGGTTGGTTGGGTTGTAACCACCAAATTTGTAATAAAGGCTTCATATAAAGCCAAGTTTATGCATGGGAAAAATAATAGACAAATTTCTAAGAAAAAAACTTTTGTTCACTTGGAATTATTGTTATAATTCACAAATTATCTTGTTGGGACGTGTTCTTGACTTGATACGAACTCAATCCAATAGGTCTTGGATTGTTTTCACTGGTATACAACTTAATAGGTCTTGAGTTGTTACTAATCTATCCATTTCTTTCCATTCACATATCATTTGTGGTTGCTATTCTCTCTTAATTTACCTAAACACTACCCTACTCACCAAATCAAGCCCATACACGTATCATAAGTGGTATCAGAGCCAAGTTCCGATTGGGTGTTGTTGAGTTCTTGTTGAAAAAAATCCTGCTAAGTTTGTTTGATTTTAGTTCCTGTTCAGAAATTGTTTTCCAAACATGCTGCGTAAAATATATGATGAAGAAGAGGTAGAGGAAGAGAAAATTGAAGAATATAAGGAAGAACATTCCGGTCCCATCTACGACACTGATGGGGAAGGGGAATTTTGTGAAAGAATAAATTTCTTTGTTGAAGAGGAATTTGTAGAAAAAATCAATTTCGTGGTTGAAGAAAAAATTGTTGAAGACTCTAGCCCTACCTACGACGCTGACGGGGAAGAGGATCATGAAGAAGTTGAAGAAGAAAAAAATTTCGAGGTTGGAAACGAAAATTTTGAAATGTTTGTGAAATAAATAGATTTTGTTGTTACAAACAAAATTGTTGAAGAAAAGGTTGAAGAATCAGAAGAGGTCGAGCAGGTTCTTGACCATAAAGATGTGGTTGTGGTTAAGAAAGATGATACCTATCGTATAACAAAACCTATTTCTAAGAGTCGAGCAGAAGGAGTGATCCATCAAGTTCCAAGTTCCAACCAGTTACGAGGGAGGGAGTTCATAATGCTTATATTCCTATTCTTGTGGTGTACCTTCAATTGGGAAGCCATGTTATTGGAACATGCTGGTGATCAACCCATAAATACAAACCATGATCCATTATTTTATATGACCATTGTTAATCCTTTAAATTATTACAAGGATGATTTACAAGGTCGTAATCTTGTTCATGGGAGTGTACAAAAGTGGGTTTTGGTCACAAATGGAAGATAAGGTTAGGATTGAATTCAGCGAGTTCTTTGAGTTATTTAAAGAAGAACATGTGTATGTGGAGAAAAGACCAAGTTGGAGTAAAGAAAAGGTCGCATTATGCAATAAAAAATTGTTTTCAAGACTTGCTGTCATGGAAGGTTCGTATGGGGGAACAACACAATTTGGTTCTTACTAAATTGAGGACAATTCCTTTCGAAGAAGGAGGGAATGATACATGTGTGGAAGTGACAAATTCTGAAAATGATAATGGTTACAATTTGGATTTGGGAGGAGACCATGGAATGCATGCTACCTTTAATGTGGGAGATCTTTCACCTTATCTTGATGATGATGGACTTGATGAATTGAGGTCAATTCCTTTCAAAGGGGGAGGGGATGATCCATGCATGGATCATGAAAGCCCAAATGGTGATGGATTAGTTATTACTAGTGGGCTAGAAGGTGGTTTGGGCTTAATGGTTGGGTTGTGCATGGTAACCCACAAATTGAATTAGGGTTGCATGAAGGCTAGGGCAACAGTTTTAAGGCTTCATAAGTGCTAAAAAAACGTTACTCTTTGCTTCATAAAGCCTCCTGGCCGTTTTTGACACTCTTTGGTGGATTAGGGTTACACTTTAATGCTTCTGATGGCTCCTTAATGCTTCTTATGGCTCCTTAATGAAGCATAGACGTTTTTTTTTCATTCTCAAGTGTCTTGGACGTTTTTTTTGTGTTATTTCAAGAGTTTCCTTAATTTTCATTTACTAGTTTTAATGAATAATTGGTTGGTTGGATTGTAACCACCAAATTTGTAATAAAGGCTTCATATAAAGCCAAGTTTATGCATGGGAAAAATAATAGACGAATTTCTAAGAAAAAAACTTTTGTTCACTTGGAATTATTGTTATAATTCACAAATTATCTTGTTGGGACGTGTTCTTGACTTGATACGAACTCAATCCAATAGGTCTTGGATTGTTTTCACTGGTATACAACTTAATAGGTCTTGAGTTGTTACTAATCTATCCATTTCTTTCCATTCACATATCATTTGTGGTTGCTATTCTCTCTTAATTTACCTAAACACTACCCTACTCACCAAATCAAGCCCATACACGTATCATAAGTGGTATCAGAGCCAAGTTCCGATTGGGTGTTGTTGAGTTCTTGTTGAAAAAAATCCTGCTAAGTTTGTTTGATTTTAGTTCCTGTTCAGAAATTGTTTTCCAAACATGCTGCGTAAAATATATGATGAAGAAGAGGTAGAGGAAGAGAAAATTGAAGAATATAAGGAAGAACATTCCGGTCCCATCTACGACACTGATGGGGAAGGGGAATTTTGTGAAAGAATAAATTTCTTTGTTGAAGAGGAATTTGTAGAAAAAATCAATTTCGTGGTTGAAGAAAAAATTGTTGAAGACTCTAGCCCTACCTACGACGCTGACGGGGAAGAGGATCATGAAGAAGTTGAAGAAGAAAAAAATTTCGAGGTTGGAAACGAAAATTTTGAAATGTTTGTGAAATAAATAGATTTTGTTGTTACAAACAAAATTGTTGAAGAAAAGGTTGAAGAATCAGAAGAGGTCGAGCAGGTTCTTGACCATAAAGATGTGGTTGTGGTTAAGAAAGATGATACCTATCGTATAACAAAACCTATTTCTAAGAGTCGAGCAGAAGGAGTGATCCATCAAGTTCCAAGTTCCAACCAGTTACGAGGGAGGGAGTTCATAATGCTTATATTCCTATTCTTGTGGTGTACCTTCAATTGGGAAGCCATGTTATTGGAACATGCTGGTGATCAACCCATAAATACAAACCATGATCCATTATTTTATATGACCATTGTTAATCCTTTAAATTATTACAAGGATGATTTACAAGGTCGTAATCTTGTTCATGGGAGTGTACAAAAGTGGGTTTTGGTCACAAATGGAAGATAAGGTTAGGATTGAATTCAGCGAGTTCTTTGAGTTATTTAAAGAAGAACATGTGTATGTGGAGAAAAGACCAAGTTGGAGTAAAGAAAAGGTCGCATTATGCAATAAAAAATTGTTTTCAAGACTTGCTGTCATGGAAGGTTCGTATGGGGGAACAACACAATTTGGTTCTTACTAAATTGAGGACAATTCCTTTCGAAGAAGGAGGGAATGATACATGTGTGGAAGTGACAAATTCTGAAAATGATAATGGTTACAATTTGGATTTGGGAGGAGACCATGGAATGCATGCTACCTTTAATGTGGGAGATCTTTCACCTTATCTTGATGATGATGGACTTGATGAATTGAGGTCAATTCCTTTCAAAGGGGAGGGGATGATCCATGCATGGATCATGAAAGCCCAAATTGTGATGGATTAGTTATTACTAGTGGGCTAGAAGGTGGTTTGGGCTTAATGGTTGGGTTGTGCATGGTAACCCACAAATTGAATTAGGGTTGCATGAAGGCTAGGGCAACAGTTTTAAGGCTTCATAAGTGCTAAAAAAACGTTACTCTTTGCTTCATAAAGCCTCCTAGCCGTTTTTGACACTCTTTGGTGGATTAGGGTTACACTTTAATGCTTCTGATGGCTCCTTAATGCTTCTTATGGCTCCTTAATGAAGCATAGACGTTTTTTTTTTCATTCTCAAGTGTCTTGGACGTTTTTTTTGTGTTATTTCAAGAGTTTCCTTAATTTTCATTTACTAGTTTTAATGAATAATTGGTTGGTTGGCTTGTAACCACCAAATTTGTAATAAAGGCTTCATATAAAGCCAAGTTTATGCATGGGAAAAATAATAGACGAATTTCTAAGAAAAAAACTTTTGTTCACTTGGAATTATTGTTATAATTCACAAATTATCTTGTTGGGACGTGTTCTTGACTTGATACGAACTCAATCCAATAGGTCTTGGATTGTTTTCACTGGTATACAACTTAATAGGTCTTGAGTTGTTATTAATCTATCCATTTCTTTCCATTCACATATCATTTGTGGTTGCTATTCTCTCTTAATTTACCTAAACACTACCCTACTCACCAAATCAAGCCCATACACGTATCATAAGTGGTATCAGAGCCAAGTTCCGAATGGGTGTTGTTGAGTTCTTGTTGAAAAAAATCCTGCTAAGTTTGTTTGATTTTAGTTCCTGTTCAGAAATTGTTTTCCAAACATGCTGCGTAAAATATATGATGAAGAAGAGGTAGAGGAAGAGAAAATTGAAGAATATAAGGAAGAAGATTCCGGTCCCATCTACGACACTGATGGGGAAGGGAAATTTGTGAAAGAATAAATTTCTTTGTTGAAGAGGAATTTGTAGAAAAAATCAATTTCGTGGTTGAAGAAAAAATTGTTGAAGACTCTAGCCCTACCTACGACGCTGACGGGGAAGAGGATCATGAAGAAGTTGAAGAAGAAAAAAATTTCGAGGTTGGAAACGAAAATTTTGAAATGTTTGTGAAATAAATAGATTTTGTTGTTACAAACAAAATTGTTGAAGAAAAGGTTGAAGAATCAGAAGAGGTCGAGCAGGTTCTTGACCATAAAGATGTGGTTGTGGTTAAGAAAGATGATACCTATCGTATAACAAAACCTATTTCTAAGAGTCGAGCAGAAGGAGTGATCCATCAAGTTCCAAGTTCCAACCAGTTATGAGGGAGGGAGTTCATAATGCTTATATTCCTATTCTTGTGGTGTAACTTCAATTGGGAAGCCATGTTATTGGAACATGCTGGTGATCAACCCATAAATACAAACCATGATCCATTATTTTATATGACCATTGTTAATCCTTTAAATTATTACAAGGATGATTTACAAGGTCGTAATCTTGTTCATGGGAGTGTACAAAAGTGGGTTTTGGTCACAAATGGAAGATAAGGTTAGGATTGAATTCAACGAGTTCTTTGAGTTATTTAAAGAAGAACATGTGTATGTGGAGAAAAGACCAAGTTGGAGTAAAGAAAAGGTCGCATTATGCAATAAAAAATTGTTTTCAAGACTTTCTGTCATGGAAGGTTCGTATGGGGGAACAACACAATTTGGTTCTTACTAAATTGAGGACAATTCCTTTCGAAGAAGGACGGAATGATACATGTGTGGAAGTGACAAATTCTGAAAATGATAATGGTTACAATTTGGATTTGGGAGGAGACCATGGAATGCATGCTACCTTTAATGTGGGAGATCTTTCACCTTATCTTGATGATGATGGACTTGATGAATTGAGGTCAATTCCTTTCAAAGGGGGAGGGGATGATCCATGCATGGATCATGAAAGCCCAAATGGTGATGGATTAGTTATTACTAGTGGGCTAGAAGGTGGTTTAGGCTTAATGGTTGGGTTGTGCATGGTAACCCACAAATTGAATTAGGGTTGCATGAAGGCTAGGGCAACAGTTTTAAGGCTTCATAAGTGCTAAAAAAACGTTACTCTTTGCTTCATAAAGCCTCCTGGCCGTTTTTGACACTCTTTGGTGGATTAGGGTTACACTTTAATGCTTCTGATGGCTCCTTAATGCTTCTTATGGCTCCTTAATGAAGCATAGACGTTTTTTTTTCATTCTCAAGTGTCTTGGACGTTTTTTTTGTGTTATTTCAAGAGTTTCCTTAATTTTCATTTACTAGTTTTAATGAATAATTGGTTGGTTGGGTTGTAACCACCAAATTTGTAATAAAGGCTTCATATAAAGCCAAGTTTATGCATGGGAAAAATAATAGACGAATTTATAAGAAAAAAACTTTTGTTCACTTGGAATTATTGTTATAATTCACAAATTATCTTGTTGGGACGTGTTCTTGACTTGATACGAACTCAATCCAATAGGTCTTGGATTGTTTTCACTGGTATACAACTTAATAGGTCTTGAGTTGTTACTAATCTATCCATTTCTTTCCATTCACATATCATTTGTGGTTGCTATTCTCTCTTAATTTACCTAAACACTACCCTACTCACCAAATGAAGCCCATACACGTATCATAAGTGGTATCAGAGCCAAGTTCCGATTGGGTGTTGTTGAGTTCTTGTTGAAAAAAATCCTGCTAAGTTTGTTTGATTTTAGTTCCTGTTCAGAAATTGTTTTCCAAACATGCTGCGTAAAATATATGATGAAGAAGAGGTAGAGGAAGAGAAAATTGAAGAATATAAGGAAGAAGATTCCGGTCCCATCTACGACACTGATGGGGAAGGGGAATTTTGTGAAAGAATAAATTTCTTTGTTGAAGAGGAATTTGTAGAAAAAATCAATTTCGTGGTTGAAGAAAAAATTGTTGAAGACTCTAGCCCTACCTACGACGCTGACGGGGAAGAGGATCATGAAGAAGTTGAAGAAGAAAAAAATTTCGAGGTTGGAAACGAAAATTTTGAAATGTTTGTGAAATAAATAGATTTTGTTGTTACAAACAAAATTGTTGAAGAAAAGGTTGAAGAATCAGAAGAGGTCGAGCAGGTTCTTGACCATAAAGATGTGGTTGTGGTTAAGAAAGATGATACCTATCGTATAACAAAACCTATTTCTAAGAGTCGAGCAGAAGGAGTGATCCATCAAGTTCCAAGTTCCAACCAGTTATGAGGGAGGGAGTTCATAATGCTTATATTCCTATTCTTGTGGTGTAACTTCAATTGGGAAGCCATGTTATTGGAACATGCTGGTGATCAACCCATAAATACAAACCATGATCCATTATTTTATATGACCATTGTTAATCCTTTAAATTATTACAAGGATGATTTACAAGGTCGTAATCTTGTTCATGGGAGTGTACAAAAGTGGGTTTTGGTCACAAATGGAAGATAAGGTTAGGATTGAATTCAGCGAGTTCTTTGAGTTATTTAAAGAAGAACATGTGTATGTGGAGAAAAGACCAAGTTGGAGTAAAGAAAAGGTCGCATTATGCAATAAAAAATTGTTTTCAAGACTTTCTGTCATGGAAGGTTCGTATGGGGGAACAACACAATTTGGTTCTTACTAAATTGAGGACAATTCCTTTCGAAGAAGGACGGAATGATACATGTGTGGAAGTGACAAATTCTGAAAATGATAATGGTTACAATTTGGATTTGGGAGGAGACCATGGAATGCATGCTACCTTTAATGTGGGAGATCTTTCACCTTATCTTGATGATGATGGACTTGATGAATTGAGGTCAATTCCTTTCAAAAGGGGAGGGGATGATCCATGCATGGATCATGAAAGCCCAAATGGTGATGGATTAGTTATTACTAGTGGGCTAGAAGGTGGTTTGGGCTTAATGGTTGGGTTGTGCATGGTAACCCACAAATTGAATTAGGGTTGCATGAAGGCTAGGGCAACTGTTTTAAGGCTTCATAAGTGCTAAAAAAACGTTACTCTTTGCTTCATAAAGCCTCCTAGCCGTTTTTGACACTCTTTGGTGGATTAGGGTTACACTTTAATGCTTCTGATGGCTCCTTAATGCTTCTTATGGCTCCTTAATGAAGCATAGACGTTTTTTTTTCATTCTCAAGTGTCTTGGACGTTTTTTTGTGTTATTTCAAGAGTTTCCTTAATTTTCATTTACTAGTTTTAATGAATAATTGGTTGGCTTGTAACCACCAAATTTGTAATAAAGGCTTCATATAAAGCCAAGTTTATGCATGGGAAAAATAATAGACGAATTTCTAAGAAAAAAACTTTTGTTCACTTGGAATTATTGTTATAATTCACAAATTATCTTGTTGGGACGTGTTCTTGACTTGATACGAACTCAATCCAATAGGTCTTGGATTGTTTTCACTGGTATACAACTTAATAGGTCTTGAGTTGTTATTAATCTATCCATTTCTTTCCATTCACATATCATTTGTGGTTGCTATTCTCTCTTAATTTACCTAAACACTACCCTACTCACCAAATCAAGCCCATACACGTATCATAAGTGGTATCAGAGCCAAGTTCTGATTGGGTGATGTTGAGTTCTTGTTTAAAAAAATCATGCTAAGTTTGTTTGATTTTAGTTCCTGTTCAGAAATTGTTTTCCAAACATGCTGCGTAAAATATATGATGAAGAAGAGGTAGAGGAAGAGAAAATTGAAGAATATAAGGAAGAAGATTCCGGTCCCATCTACGACACTGATGGGGAAGGGGAATTTTGTGAAAGAATAAATTTCTTTGTTGAAGAGGAATTTGTAGAAAAAATCAATTTCGTGGTTGAAGAAAAAATTGTTGAAGACTCTAGCCCTACCTACGACGCTGACGGGGAAGAGGATCATGAAGAAGTTGAAGAAGAAAAAAATTTCGAGGTTGGAAACGAAAATTTTGAAATGTTTGTGAAATAAATAGATTTTGTTGTTACAAACAAAATTGTTGAAGAAAAGGTTGAAGAATCAGAAGAGGTCGAGCAGGTTCTTGACCATAAAGATGTGGTTGTGGTTAAGAAAGATGATACCTATCGTATAACAAAACCTATTTCTAAGAGTCGAGCAGAAGGAGTGATCCATCAAGTTCCAAGTTCCAACCAGTTATGAGGGAGGGAGTTCATAATGCTTATATTCCTATTCTTGTGGTGTAACTTCAATTGGGAAGCCATGTTATTGGAACATGCTGGTGATCAACCCATAAATACAAACCATGATCCATTATTTTATATGACCATTGTTAATCCTTTAAATTATTACAAGGATGATTTACAAGGTCGTAATCTTGTTCATGGGAGTGTACAAAAGTGGGTTTTGGTCACAAATGGAAGATAAGGTTAGGATTGAATTCAGCGAGTTCTTTGAGTTATTTAAAGAAGAACATGTGTATGTGAAGAAAAGACCAAGTTGGAGTAAAGAAAAGGTCGCATTATGCAATAAAAAATTGTTTTCAAGACTTGCTGTCATGGAAGGTTCGTATGGGGGAACAACACAATTTGGTTCTTACTAAATTGAGGACAATTCCTTTCGAAGAAGGACGGAATGATACATGTGTGGAAGTGACAAATTCTGAAAATGATAATGGTTACAATTTGGATTTGGGAGGAGACCATGGAATGCATGCTACCTTTAATGTGGGAGATCTTTCACCTTATCTTGATGATGATGGACTTGATGAATTGAGGTCAATTCCTTTCAAAGGGGGAGGGGATGATCCATGCATGGATCATGAAAGCCCAAATGGTGATGGATTAGTTATTACTAGTGGGCTAGAAGGTGGTTTAGGCTTAATGGTTGGGTTGTGCATGGTAACCCACAAATTGAATTAGGGTTGCATGAAGGCTAGGGCAACAGTTTTAAGGCTTCATAAGTGCTAAAAAAACGTTACTCTTTGCTTCATAAAGCCTCCTGGCCGTTTTTGACACTCTTTGGTGGATTAGGGTTACACTTTAATGCTTCTGATGGCTCCTTAATGCTTCTTATGGCTCCTTAATGAAGCATAGACGTTTTTTTTTCATTCTCAAGTGTCTTGGACGTTTTTTTTTGTGTTATTTCAAGAGTTTCCTTAATTTTCATTTACTAGTTTTAATGAATAATTGGTTGGTTGGGTTGTAACCACCAAATTTGTAATAAAGGCTTCATATAAAGCCAAGTTTATGCATGGGAAAAATAATAGACGAATTTCTAAGAAAAAAACTTTTGTTCACTTGGAATTATTGTTATAATTCACAAATTATCTTGTTGGGACGTGTTCTTGACTTGATACGAACTCAATCCAATAGGTCTTGGATTGTTTTCACTGGTATACAACTTAATAGGTCTTGATTTGTTATTAATCTATCCATTTCTTTCCATTCACATATCATTTGTGGTTGCTATTCTCTCTTAATTTACCTAAACACTACCCTACTCACCAAATCAAGCCCATACACGTATCATAAGTGGTATCAGAGCCAAGTTCCGAATGGGTGTTGTTGAGTTCTTGTTGAAAAAAATCCTGCTAAGTTTGTTTGATTTTAGTTCCTGTTCAGAAATTGTTTTCCAAACATGCTGCGTAAAATATATGATGAAGAAGAGGTAGAGGAAGAGAAAATTGAAGAATATAAGGAAGAAGATTCCGGTCCCATCTACGACACTGATGGGGAAGGGGAATTTTGTGAAAGAATAAATTTCTTTGTTGAAGAGGAATTTGTAGAAAAAATCAATTTCGTGGTTGAAGAAAAAATTGTTGAAGACTCTAGCCCTACCTACGACGCTGACGGGGAAGAGGATCATGAAGAAGTTGAAGAAGAAAAAAATTTCGAGGTTGGAAACGAAAATTTTGAAATGTTTGTGAAATAAATAGATTTTGTTGTTACAAACAAAATTGTTGAAGAAAAGGTTGAAGAATCAGAAGAGGTCGAGCAGGTTCTTGACCATAAAGATGTGGTTGTGGTTAAGAAAGATGATACCTATCGTATAACAAAACCTATTTCTAAGAGTCGAGCAGAAGGAGTGATCCATCAAGTTCCAAGTTCCAACCAGTTATGAGGGAGGGAGTTCATAATGCTTATATTCCTATTCTTGTGGTGTAACTTCAATTGGGAAGCCATGTTATTGGAACATGCTGGTGATCAACCCATAAATACAAACCATGATCCATTATTTTATATGACCATTGTTAATCCTTTAAATTATTACAAGGATGATTTACAAGGTCGTAATCTTGTTCATGGGAGTGTACAAAAGTGGGTTTTGGTCACAAATGGAAGATAAGGTTAGGATTGAATTCAGCGAGTTCTTTGAGTTATTTAAAGAAGAACATGTGTATGTGGAGAAAAGACCAAGTTGGAGTAAAGAAAAGGTCGCATTATGCAATAAAAAATTGTTTTCAAGACTTTCTGTCATGGAAGGTTCGTATGGGGGAACAACACAATTTGGTTCTTACTAAATTGAGGACAATTCCTTTCGAAGAAGGACGGAATGATACATGTGTGGAAGTGACAAATTCTGAAAATGATAATGGTTACAATTTGGATTTGGGAGGAGACCATGGAATGCATGCTACCTTTAATGTGGGAGATCTTTCACCTTATCTTGATGATGATGGACTTGATGAATTGAGGTCAATTCCTTTCAAAAGGGGAGGGGATGATCCATGCATGGATCATGAAAGCCCAAATGGTGATGGATTAGTTATTACTAGTGGGCTAGAAGGTGGTTTGGGCTTAATGGTTGGGTTGTGCATGGTAACCCACAAATTGAATTAGGGTTGCATGAAGGCTAGGGCAACAGTTTTAAGGCTTCATAAGTGCTAAAAAAACGTTATTCTTTGCTTCATAAAGCCTCCTAGCCGTTTTTGACACTCTTTGGTAGATTAGGGTTACACTTTAATGCTTCTGATGGCTCCTTAATGCTTCTTATGGCTCCTTAATGAAGCATAGACGTTTTTTTTTCATTCTCAAGTGTCTTGGACGTTTTTTTTGTGTTATTTCAAGAGTTTCCTTAAATTTCATTTACTAGTTTTAATGAATAATTGGTTGGTTGGCTTGTAACCACCAAATTTGTAATAAAGGCTTCATATAAAGCCAAGTTTATGCATGGGAAAAATAATAGACGAATTTCTAAGAAAAAAACTTTTGTTCACTTGGAATTATTGTTATAATTCACAAATTATCTTGTTGGGACGTGTTCTTGACTTGATACGAACTCAATCCAATAGGTCTTGGATTGTTTTCACTGGTATACAACTTAATAGGTCTTGAGTTGTTACTAATCTATCCATTTCTTTCCATTCACATATCATTTGTGGTTGCTATTCTCTCTTAATTTACCTAAACACTACCCTACTCACCAAATGAAGCCCTTACACGTATCATAAGTGGTATCAGAGCCAAGTTCCGATTGGGTGTTGTTGAGTTCTTGTTGAAAAAAATCCTGCTAAGTTTGTTTGATTTTAGTTCCTGTTCAGAAATTGTTTTCCAAACATGCTGCGTAAAATATATGATGAAGAAGAGGTAGAGGAAGAGAAAATTGAAGAATATAAGGAAGAAGATTCTGGTCCCATCTACGACACTGATGGGGAAGGGGAATTTTGTGAAAGAATAAATTTCTTTGTTGAAGAGGAATTTGTAGAAAAAATCAATTTCGTGGTTGAAGAAAAAATTGTTGAAGACTCTAGCCCTACCTACGACGCTGACGGGGAAGAGGATCATGAAGAAGTTGAAGAAGAAAAAAATTTCGAGGTTGGAAACGAAAATTTTGAAATGTTTGTGAAATAAATAGATTTTGTTGTTACAAACAAAATTGTTGAAGAAAAGGTTGAAGAATCAGAAGAGGTCGAGCAGGTTCTTGACCATAAAGATGTGGTTGTGGTTAAGAAAGATGATACCTATCGTATAACAAAACCTATTTCTAAGAGTCGAGCAGAAGGAGTGATCCATCAAGTTCCAAGTTCCAACCAGTTACGAGGGAGGGAGTTCATAATGCTTATATTCCTACTCTTGTGGTGTACCTTCAATTGGGAAGCCATGTTATTGGAACATGCTGGTGATCAACCCATAAATACAAACCATGATCCATTATTTTATATGACCATTGTTAATCCTTTAAATTATTACAAGGATGATTTACAAGGTCGTAATCTTGTTCATGGGAGTGTACAAAAGTGGGTTTTGGTCACAAATGGAAGATAAGGTTAGGATTGAATTCAGCGAGTTCTTTGAGTTATTTAATGAAGAACATGTGTATGTGGAGAAAAGACCAAGTTGGAGTAAAGAAAAGGTCGCATTATGCAATAAAAAATTGTTTTCAAGACTTGCTGTCATGGAAGGTTCGTATGGGGGAACAACACAATTTGGTTCTTACTAAATTGAGGACAATTCCTTTCGAAGAAGGAGGGAATGATACATGTGTGGAAGTGACAAATTCTGAAAATGATAATGGTTACAATTTGGATTTGGGAGAAGACCATGGAATGCATGCTACCTTTAATGTGGGAGATCTTTCACCATATCTTGATGATGATGGACTTGATGAATTGAGGTCAATTCCTTTCAAAGGGGGAGGGGATGATCCATGCATGGATCATGAAAGCCCAAATGGTGATGGATTAGTTATTACTAGTGGGCTAGAAGGTGGTTTGGGCTTAATGGTTGGGTTGTGCATGGTAACCCACAAATTGAATTAGGGTTGCATGAAGGCTAGGGCAACAGTTTTAAGGCTTCATAAGTGCTAAAAAAACGTTACTCTTTGCTTCATAAAGCCTCCTAGCCGTTTTTGACACTCTTTGGTGGATTAGGGTTACACTTTAATGCTTCTGATGGCTCCTTAATGCTTCTTATGGCTCCTTAATGAAGCATAGACGTTTTTTTTTTCATTCTCAAGTGTCTTGGACGTTTTTTTTGTGTTATTTCAAGAGTTTCCTTAAATTTCATTTACTAGTTTTAATGAATAATTGGTTGGTTGGCTTGTAACCACCAAATTTGTAATAAAGGCTTCATATAAAGCCAAGTTTATGCGTGGGAAAAATAATAGACGAATTTCTAAGAAAAAAACTTTTGTTCACTTGGAATTATTGTTATAATTCAGAAATTATCTTGTTGGGACGTGTTCTTGACTTGATACGAACTCAATCCAATAGGTCTTGGATTGTTTTCACTGGTATACAACTTAATAGGTCTTGAGTTGTTACTAATCTATCCATTTCTTTCCATTCACATATCATTTGTGGTTGCAATTCTCTCTTAATTTACCTAAACACTACCCTACTCACCAAATCAAGCCCATACACGTATCATAAGTGGTATCAGAGCCAAGTTCCGATTGGGTGTTGTTGAGTTCTTGTTGAAAAAAATCCTGCTAAGTTTGTTTGATTTTAGTTCCTGTTCAGAAATTGTTTTCCAAACATGCTGCGTAAAATATATGATGAAGAAGAGGTAGAGGAAGAGAAAATTGAAGAATATAAGGAAGAAGATTCCGGTCCCATCTACGACCCTGATGGGGAAGGGGAATTTTGTGAAAGAATAAATTTCTTTGTTGAAGAGGAATTTATAGAAAAAATCAATTTCGTGGTTGAAGAAAAAATTGTTGAAGACTCTAGCCCTACCTACGACGCTGACGGGGAAGAGGATCATGAAGAAGTTGAAGAAGAAAAAAATTTCGAGGTTGGAAACAAAAATTTTGAAATGTTTGTGAAATAAATAGATTTTGTTGTTACAAACAAAATTGTTGAAGAAAAGGTTGAAGAATCAGAAGAGGTCGAGCAGGTTCTTGACCATAAAGATGTGGTTGTGGTTAAGAAAGATGATACCTATCGTATAACAAAACCTATTTCTAAGAGTCGAGCAGAAGGAGTGATCCATCAAGTTCCAAGTTCCAACCAGTTACGAGGGAGGGAGTTCATAATGCTTATATTCCTATTCTTGTGGTGTACCTTCAATTGGGAAGCCATGTTATTGGAACATGCTGGTGATCAACCCATAAATACAAACCATGATCCATTATTTTATATGACCATTGTTAATCCTTTAAATTATTACAAGGATGATTTACAAGGTCGTAATCTTGTTCATGGGAGTGTAAAAAATGTGGGTTTTGGTCACAAATGGAAGATAAGGTTAGGATTGAATTCAGCGAGTTCTTTGAGTTATTTAAAGAAGAACATGTGTATGTGGAGAAAAGACCAAGTTGGAGTAAAGAAAAGGTCGCATTATGCAATAAAAAATTGTTTTCAAGACTTGCTGTCATGGAAGGTTCGTATGGGGGAACAACACAATTTGGTTCTTACTAAATTGAGGACAATTCCTTTCGAAGAAGGAGGGAATGATACATGTGTGGAAATGACAAATTCTGAAAATGATAATGGTTACAATTTGGATTTGGGAGAAGACCATGGAATGCATGCTACCTTTAATGTGGGAGATCTTTCACCATATCTTGATGATGATGGACTTGATGAATTGAGGTCAATTCCTTTCAAAGGGGGAGGGGATGATCCATGCATGGATCATGAAAGCCCAAATGGTGATGGATTAGTTATTACTAGTGGGCTAGAAGGTGGTTTGGGCTTAATGGTTGGGTTGTTCATGGTAACCCACAAATTGAATTAGGGTTGCATGAAGGCTAGGGCAACAGTTTTAAGGCTTCATAAGTGCTAAAAAAACGTTATTCTTTGCTTCATAAAGCCTCCTAGCCGTTTTTGACACTCTTTGGTAGATTAGGGTTACACTTTAATGCTTCTGATGGCTCCTTAATGCTTCTTATGGCTCCTTAATGAAGCATAGACGTTTTTTTTTCATTCTCAAGTGTCTTGGACGTTTTTTTTGTGTTATTTCAAGAGTTTCCTTAAATTTCATTTACTAGTTTTAATGAATAATTGGTTGGTTGGCTTGTAACCACCAAATTTGTAATAAAGGCTTCATATAAAGCCAAGTTTATGCATGGGAAAAATAATAGACGAATTTCTAAGAAAAAAACTTTTGTTCACTTGGAATTATTGTTATAATTCACAAATTATCTTGTTGGGACGTGTTCTTGACTTGATACGAACTCAATCCAATAGGTCTTGGATTGTTTTCACTGGTATACAACTTAATAGGTCTTGAGTTGTTACTAATCTATCCATTTCTTTCCATTCACATATCATTTGTGGTTGCTATTCTCTCTTAATTTACCTAAACACTACCCTACTCACCAAATCAAGCCCATACACGTATCATAAGTGGTATCAGAGCCAAGTTCCGATTGGGTGTTGTTGAGTTCTTGTTGAAAAAAATCCTGCTAAGTTTGTTTGATTTTAGTTCCTGTTCAGAAATTGTTTTCCAAACATGCTGCGTAAAATATATGATGAAGAAGAGGTAGAGGAAGAGAAAATTGAAGAATATAAGGAAGAAGATTCCGGTCCCATCTACGACACTGATGGGGAAGGGGAATTTTGTGAAAGAATAAATTTCTTTGTTGAAGAGGAATTTGTAGAAAAAATCAATTTCGTGGTTGAAGAAAAAATTGTTGAAGACTCTAGCCCTACCTACGACGCTGACGGGGAAGAGGATCATGAAGAAGTTGAAGAAGAAAAAAATTTCGAGGTTGGAAACGAAAATTTTGAAATGTTTGTGAAATAAATAGATTTTGTTGTTACAAACAAAATTGTTGAAGAAAAGGTTGAAGAATCAGAAGAGGTCGAGCAGGTTCTTGACCATAAAGATGTGGTTGTGGTTAAGAAAGATGATACCTATCGTATAACAAAACCTATTTCTAAGAGTCGAGCAGAAGGAGTGATCCATCAAGTTCCAAGTTCCAACCAGTTACGAGGGAGGGAGTTCATAATGCTTATATTCCTATTCTTGTGGTGTACCTTCAATTGGGAAGCCATGTTATTGGAAAATGCTGGTGATCAACCCATAATTCCAAACCATGATCCATTATTTTATATGACCATTGTTAATCCTTTAAATTATTACAAGGATGATTTACAAGGTCGTAATCTTGTTCATGGGAGTGTACAAAAGTGGGTTTTGGTCACAAATGGAAGATAAGGTTAGGATTGAATTCAGCGAGTTCTTTGACTTATTTAAAGAAGAACATGTGTATGTGGAGAAAAGACCAAGTTGGAGTAAAGAAAAGGTCGCATTATGCAATAAAAAATTGTTTTCAAGACTTGCTGTCATGGAAGGTTCGTATGGGGGAACAACACAATTTGGTTCTTACTAAATTGAGGACAATTCCTTTCGAAGAAGGAGGGAATGATACATGTGTGGAAGTGACAAATTCTGAAAATGATAATGGTTACAATTTGGATTTGGGAGGAGACCATGGAATGCATGCTACCTTTAATGTGGGAGATCTTTCACCATATCTTGATGATGATGGATTTGATGAATTGAGGTCAATTCCTTTCAAAGGGGGAGGGGATGATCAATGCATGGATCGTGAAAGCCCAAATGGTGATGGATTAGTTATTACTAGTGGGCTAGAAGGTGGTTTGGGCTTAATGGTTGGGTTGTGCATGGTAACCCACAAATTGAATTAGGGTTGCATGAAGGCTAGGGCAACAGTTTTAAGGCTTCATAAGTGCTAAAAAAACGTTACTCTTTGCTTCATAAAGCCTCCTAGCCGTTTTTTACACTCTTTGGTGGATTAGGGTTACACTTTAATGCTTCTGATGGCTCCTTAATGCTTCTTATGGCTCCTTAATGAAGCATAGACGTTTTTTTTCATTCTCAAGTGTCTTGGACGTTTTTTTTGTGTTATTTCAAGAGTTTCCTTAATTTTCATTTACTAGTTTTAATGAATAATTGGTTGGTTGGCTTGTAACCACCAAATTTGTAATAAAGGCTTCATATAAAGCCAAGTTTATGCATGGGAAAAATAATAGACGAATTTCTAAGAAAAAAACTTTTGTTCACTTGGAATTATTGTTATAATTCACAAATTATCTTGTTGGGACGTGTTCTTGACTTGATATGAACTCAATCCAATAGGTCTTGGATTGTTTTCACTGGTATACAACTTAATAGGTCTTGAGTTGTTACTAATCTATCCATTTCTTTCCATTCACATATCATTTGTGGTTGCTATTCTCTCTTAATTTACCTAAACACTACCCTACTCACCAAATCAAGCCCATACACGTATCATAAGTGGTATCAGAGCCAAGTTCCGATTGGGTGTTGTTGAGTTCTTGTTGAAAAAAATCCTGCTAAGTTTGTTTGATTTTAGTTCCTGTTCAGAAATTGTTTTCCAAACATGCTGCGTAAAATATATGATGAAGAAGAGGTAGAGGAAGAGAAAATTGAAGAATATAAGGAAGAAGATTCCGGTCCCATCTACGACACTGATGGGGAAGGGGAATTTTGTGAAAGAATAAATTTCTTTGTTGAAGAGGAATTTGTAGAAAAAATCAATTTCGTGGTTGAAGAAAAAATTGTTAAAGACTCTAGCCCTACCTACGACGCTGACGGGGAAGAGGATCATGAAGAAGTTGAAGAAGAAAAAATTTTCGAGGTTGGAAACGAAAATTTTGAAATGTTTGTGAAATAAATAGATTTTGTTGTTACAAACAAAATTGTTGAAGAAAAGGTTGAAGAATCAGAAGAGGTCGAGCAGGTTCTTGACCATAAAGATGTGGTTGTGGTTAAGAAAGATGATACCTATCGTATAACAAAACCTATTTCTAGGAGTCGAGCAGAAGGAGTGATCCATCAAGTTCCAAGTTCCAACCAGTTATGAGGGAGGGAGTTCATAATGCTTATATTCCTATTCTTGTGGTGTACCTTCAATTGGGAAGCCATGTTATTGGAACATGCTGGTGATCAACCCATAAATACAAACCATGATCCATTATTTTATATGACCATTGTTAATCCTTTAAATTATTACAAGGATGATTTACAAGGTCGTAATCTTGTTCATGGGAGTGTAAAAAATGTGGGTTTTGGTCACAAATGGAAGATAAGGTTAGGATTGAATTCAGCGAGTTCTTTGAGTTATTTAAAGAAGAACATGTGTATGTGGAGAAAAGACCAAGTTGGAGTAAAGAAAAGGTCGCATTATGCAATAAAAAATTGTTTTCAAGACTTGCTGTCATGGAAGGTTCGTATGGGGGAACAACACAATTTGGTTCTTACTAAATTGAGGACAATTCCTTTCGAAGAAGGAGGGAATGATACATGTGTGGAAGTGACAAATTCTGAAAATGATAATGGTTACAATTTGGATTTGGGAGGAGACCATGGAATGCATGCTACCTTTAATGTGGGAGATCTTTCACCTTATCTTGATGATGATGGACTTGATGAATTGAGGTCAATTCCTTTCAAAGGGGGAGGGGATGATCCATGCATGGATCATGAAAGCCCAAATGGTGATGGATTAGTTATTACTAGTGGGCTAGAAGGTGGTTTGGGCTTAATGGTTGGGTTGTGCATGGTAACCCACAAATTGAATTAGGGTTGCATGAAGGCTAGGGCAACAGTTTTAAGGCTTCATAAGTGCTAAAAAAACGTTACTCTTTGCTTCATAAAGCCTCCTAGCCGTTTTTGACACTCTTTGGTGGATTAGGGTTACACTTTAATGCTTCTGATGGCTCCTTAATGAAGCATAGACGTTTTTTTTTCATTCTTAAGTGTCTTGGACGTTTTTTTTGTGTTATTTCAAGAGTTTCCTTAATTTTCATTTACTAGTTTTAATGAATAATTGGTTGGTTGGCTTGTAACCACCAAATTTGTAATAAAGGCTTCATATAAAGCCAAGTTTATGCATGGGAAAAATAATAGACGAATTTCTAAGAAAAAAACTTTTGTTCACTTGGAATTATTGTTATAATTCACAAATTATCTTGTTGGGACGTGTTCTTGACTTGATACGAACTCAATCCAATAGGTCTTGGATTGTTTTCACTGGTATACAACTTAATAGGTCTTGAGTTGTTACTAATCTATCCATTTCTTTCCATTCACATATCATTTGTGGTTGCTATTCTCTCTTAATTTACCTAAACACTACCCTACTCACCAAATCAAGCCCATACACGTATCATAAGTGGTATCAGAGCCAAGTTCCGATTGGGTGTTGTTGAGTTCTTGTTGAAAAAAATCCTGCTAAGTTTGTTTGATTTTAGTTCCTGTTCAGAAATTGTTTTCCAAACATGCTGCGTAAAATATATGATGAAGAAGAGGTAGAGGAAGAGAAAATTGAAGAATATAAGGAAGAAGATTCCGGTCCCATCTACGACACTGATGGGGAAGGGGAATTTTGTGAAAGAATAAATTTCTTTGTTGAAGAGGAATTTGTAGAAAAAATCAATTTCGTGGTTGAAGAAAAAATTGTTGAAGACTCTAGCCCTACCTACGACGCTGACGGGGAAGAGGATCATGAAGAAGTTGAAGAAGAAAAAAATTTCGAGGTTGGAAACGAAAATTTTGAAATGTTTGTGAAATAAATAGATTTTGTTGTTACAAACAAAATTGTTGAAGAAAAGGTTGAAGAATCAGAAGAGGTCGAGCAGGTTCTTGACCATAAAGATGTGGTTGTGGTTAAGAAAGATGATACCTATCGTATAACAAAACCTATTTCTAAGAGTCGAGCAGAAGGAGTGATCCATCAAGTTCCAAGTTCCAACCAGTTACGAGGGAGGGAGTTCATAATGCTTATATTCCTATTCTTGTGGTGTACCTTCAATTGGGAAGCCATGTTATTGGAACATGCTGGTGATCAACCCATAAATACAAACCATGATCCATTATTTTATATGACCATTGTTAATCCTTTAAATTATTACAAGGATGATTTACAAGGTCGTAATCTTGTTCATGGGAGTGTAAAAAATGTTGGTTTTGGTCACAAATGGAAGATAAGGTTAGGATTGAATTCAGCGAGTTCTTTGAGTTATTTAAAGAAGAACATGTGTATGTGGAGAAAAGACCAAGTTGGAGTAAAGAAAAGGTCGCATTATGCAATAAAAAATTGTTTTCAAGACTTGCTGTCATGGAAGGTTCGTATGGGGGAACAACACAATTTGGTTCTTACTAAATTGAGGACAATTCCTTTCGAAGAAGGAGGGAATGATACATGTGTGGAAGTGACAAATTCTGAAAATGATAATGGTTACAATTTGGATTTGGGAGGAGACCATGGAATGCATGCTACCTTTAATGTGGGAGATCTTTCACCATATCTTGATGATGATGGACTTGATGAATTGAGGTCAATTCCTTTCAAAGGGGGAGGGGATGATCCATGCATGGATCATGAAAGCCCAAATGGTGATGGATTAGTTATTACTAGTGGGCTAGAAGGTGGTTTGGGCTTAATGGTTGGGTTGTGCATGGTAACCCACAAATTGAATTAGGGTTGCATGAAGGCTAGGGCAACAGTTTTAAGGCTTCATAAGTGCTAAAAAAACGTTACTCTTTGCTTCATAAAGCCTCCTAGCCGTTTTTGACACTCTTTGGTCGATTAGGGTTACACTTTAATGCTTCTGATGGCTCCTTAATGCTTCTTATGGCTCCTTAATGAAGCATAGACGTTTTTTTTTTCATTCTCAAGTGTCTTGGACGTTTTTTTTGTGTTATTTCAAGAGTTTCCTTAAATTTCATTTACTAGTTTTAATGAATAATTGGTTGGTTGGCTTGTAACCACCAAATTTGTAATAAAGGCTTCATATAAAGCCAAGTTTATGCATGGGAAAAATAATAGACGAATTTCTAAGAAAAAAACTTTTGTTCACTTGGAATTATTGTTATAATTCACAAATTATCTTGTTGGGACGTGTTCTTGACTTGATACGAACTCAATCCAATAGGTCTTGGATTGTTTTCACTGGTATACAACTTAATAGGTCTTGAGTTGTTACTAATCTATCCATTTCTTTCCATTCACATATCATTTGTGGTTGCTATTCTCTCTTAATTTACCTAAACACTACCCTACTCACCAAATCAAGCCCATACACGTATCATAAGTGGTATCAGAGCCAAGTTCCGATTGGGTGTTGTTGAGTTCTTGTTGAAAAAAATCCTGCTAAGTTTGTTTGATTTTAGTTCCTGTTCAGAAATTGTTTTCCAAACATGCTGCGTAAAATATATGATGAAGAAGAGGTAGAGGAAGAGAAAATTGAAGAATATAAGGAAGAAGATTCCGGTCCCATCTACGACACTGATGGGGAAGGGGAATTTTGTGAAAGAATAAATTTCTTTGTTGAAGAGGAATTTGTAGAAAAAATCAATTTCGTGGTTGAAGAAAAAATTGTTGAAGACTCTAGCCCTACCTACGACGCTGACGGGGAAGAGGATCATGAAGAAGTTGAAGAAGAAAAAAATTTCGAGGTTGGAAACAAAAATTTTGAAATGTTTGTGAAATAAATAGATTTTGTTGTTACAAACAAAATTGTTGAAGAAAAGGTTGAAGAATCAGAAGAGGTCGAGCAGGTTCTTGACCATAAAGATGTGGTTGTGGTTAAGAAAGATGATACCTATCGTATAACAAAACCTATTTCTAAGAGTCGAGCAGAAGGAGTGATCCATCAAGTTCCAAGTTCCAACCAGTTACGAGGGAGGGAGTTCATAATGCTTATATTCCTATTCTTGTGGTGTACCTTCAATTGGGAAGCCATGTTATTGGAACATGCTGGTGATCAACCCATAAATACAAACCATGATCCATTATTTTATATGACCATTGTTAATCCTTTAAATTATTACAAGGATGATTTACAAGGTCGTAATCTTGTTCATGGGAGTGTAAAAAATGTGGGTTTTGGTCACAAATGGAAGATAAGGTTAGGATTGAATTCAGCGAGTTCTTTGAGTTATTTAAAGAAGAACATGTGTATGTGGAGAAAAGACCAAGTTGGAGTAAAGAAAAGGTCGCATTATGCAATAAAAAATTGTTTTCAAGACTTGCTGTCATGGAAGGTTCGTATGGGGGAACAACACAATTTGGTTCTTACTAAATTGAGGACAATTCCTTTCGAAGAAGGAGGGAATGATACATGTGTGGAAGTGACAAATTCTGAAAATGATAATGGTTACAATTTGGATTTGGGAGGAGACCATGGAATGCATGCTACCTTTAATGTGGGAGATCTTTCACCTTATCTTGATGATGATGGACTTGATGAATTGAGGTCAATTCCTTTCAAAGGGGGAGGGGATGATCCATGCATGGATCATGAAAGCCCAAATGGTGATGGATTAGTTATTACTAGTGGGCTAGAAGGTGGTTTGGGCTTAATGGTTGGGTTGTGCATGGTAACCCACAAATTGAATTAGGGTTGCATGAAGGCTAGGGCAACAGTTTTAAGGCTTCATAAGTGCTAAAAAAACGTTACTCTTTGCTTCATAAAGCCTCCTAGCCGTTTTTTACACTCTTTGGTGGATTAGGGTTACACTTTAATGCTTCTGATGGCTCCTTAATGCTTCTTATGGCTCCTTAATGAAGCATAGACGTTTTTTTTTCATTCTCAAGTGTCTTGGACGTTTTTTTTGTGTTATTTCAAGAGTTTCCTTAATTTTCATTTACTAGTTTTAATGAATAATTGGTTGGTTGGCTTGTAACCACCAAATTTGTAATAAAGGCTTCATATAAAGCCAAGTTTATGCATGGGAAAAATAATAGACGAATTTCTAAGAAAAAAACTTTTGTTCACTTGGAATTATTGTTATAATTCACAAATTATCTTGTTGGGACGTGTTCTTGACTTGATACGAACTCAATCCAATAGGTCTTGGATTGTTTTCACTGGTATACAACTTAATAGGTCTTGAGTTGTTACTAATCTATCCATTTCTTTCCATTCACATATCATTTATGGTTGCTATTCTCTCTTAATTTACCTAAACACTACCCTACTCACCAAATCAAGCCCATACACGTATCATAAGTGGTATCAGAGCCAAGTTCCGATTGGGTGTTGTTGAGTTCTTGTTGAAAAAAATCCTGCTAAGTTTGTTTGATTTTAGTTCCTGTTCAGAAATTGTTTTCCAAACATGCTGCGTAAAATATATGATGAAGAAGAGGTAGAGGAAGAGAAAATTGAAGAATATAAGGAAGAAGATTCCGGTCCCATCTATGACACTGATGGGGAAGGGGAATTTTGTGAAAGAATAAATTTCTTTGTTGAAGAGGAATTTGTAGAAAAAATCAATTTCGTGGTTGAAGAAAAAATTGTTGAAGACTCTAGCCCTACCTACGACGCTGACGGGGAAGAGGATCATGAAGAAGTTGAAGAAGAAAAAAATTTCGAGGTTGGAAACGAAAATTTTGAAATGTTTGTGAAATAAATAGATTTTGTTGTTACAAACAAAATTGTTGAAGAAAAGGTTGAAGAATCAGAAGAGGTCGAGCAGGTTCTTGACCATAAAGATGTGGTTGTGGTTAAGAAAGATGATACCTATCGTATAACAAAACCTATTTCTAAGAGTCGAGCAGAAGGAGTGATCCATCAAGTTCCAAGTTCCAACCAGTTACGAGGGAGGGAGTTCATAATGCTTATATTCCTATTCTTGTGGTGTACCTTCAATTGGGAAGCCATGTTATTGGAACATGCTGGTGATCAACCCATAAATACAAACCATGATCCATTATTTTATATGACCATTGTTAATCCTTTAAATTATTACAAGGATGATTTACAAGGTCGTAATCTTGTTCATGGGAGTGTAAAAAATGTGGGTTTTGGTCACAAATGGAAGATAAGGTTAGGATTGAATTCAGCGAGTTCTTTGAGTTATTTAAAGAAGAACATGTGTATGTGGAGAAAAGACCAAGTTGGAGTAAAGAAAAGGTCGCATTATGCAATAAAAAATTGTTTTCAAGACTTGCTGTCATGGAAGGTTCGTATGGGGGAACAACACAATTTGGTTCTTACTAAATTGAGGACAATTCCTTTCGAAGAAGGAGGGAATGATACATGTGTGGAAGTGACAAATTCTGAAAATGATAATGGTTACAATTTGGATTTGGGAGGAGACCATGGAATGCATGCTACCTTTAATGTGGGAGATCTTTCACCATATCTTGATGATGATGGACTTGATGAATTGAGGTCAATTCCTTTCAAAGGGGGAGGGGATGATCCATGCATGGATCATGAAAGCCCAAATGGTGGTGGATTAGTTATTACTAGTGGGCTAGAAGGTGGTTTGGGCTTAATGGTTGGGTTGTGCATGGTAACCCACAAATTGAATTAGGGTTGCATGAAGGCTAGGGCAACAGTTTTAAGGCTTCATAAGTGCTAAAAAAACGTTACTCTTTGCTTCATAAAGCCTCCTAGCCGTTTTTGACACTCTTTGGTGGATTAGGGTTACACTTTAATGCTTCTGATGGCTCCTTAATGCTTCTTATGGCTCCTTAATGAAGCATAGACGTTTTTTTTCATTCTCAAGTGTCTTGGACGTTTTTTTGTGTTATTTCAAGAGTTTCCTTAATTTTCATTTACTAGTTTTAATGAATAATTGGTTGGTTGGCTTGTAACCACCAAATTTGTAATAAAGGCTTCATATAAAGCCAAGTTTATGCATGGGAAAAATAATAGACGAATTTCTAAGAAAAAAACTTTTGTTCACTTGGAATTATTGTTATAATTCACAAATTATCTTGTTGGGACGTGTTCTTGACTTGATACGAACTCAATCCAATAGGTCTTGGATTGTTTTCACTGGTATACAACTTAATAGGTCTTGAGTTGTTACTAATCTATCCATTTCTTTCCATTCACATATCATTTGTGGTTGCTATTCTCTCTTAATTTACCTAAACACTACCCTACTCACCAAATGAAGCCCATACACGTATCATAAGTGGTATCAGAGCCAAGTTCCGATTGGGTGTTGTTGAGTTCTTGTTGAAAAAAATCCTGCTAAGTTTGTTTGATTTTAGTTCCTGTTCAGAAATTGTTTTCCAAACATGCTGCGTAAAATATATGATGAAGAAGAGGTAGAGGAAGAGAAAATTGAAGAATATAAGGAAGAAGATTCCGGTCCCATCTACGACACTGATGGGGAAGGGGAATTTTGTGAAAGAATAAATTTCTTTGTTGAAGAGGAATTTGTAGAAAAAATCAATTTCGTGGTTGAAGAAAAAATTGTTGAAGACTCTAGCCCTACCTACGACGCTGACGGGGAAGAGGATCATGAAGAAGTTGAAGAAGAAAAAAATTTCGACGTTGGAAATGAAAATTTTGAAATGTTTGTGAAATAAATAGATTTTGTTGTTACAAACAAAATTGTTGAAGAAAAGGTTGAAGAATCAGAAGAGGTCGAGCAGGTTCTTGACCATAAAGATGTGGTTGTGGTTAAGAAAGATGATACCTATCGTATAACAAAACCTATTTCTAAGAGTCGAGCAGAAGGAGTGATCCATCAAGTTCCAAGTTCCAACCAGTTACGAGGGAGGGAGTTCATAATGCTTATATTCCTATTCTTGTGGTGTACCTTCAATTGGGAAGCCATGTTATTGGAACATGCTGGTGATCAACCCATAAATACAAACCATGATCCATTATTTTATATGACCATTGTTAATCCTTTAAATTATTACAAGGATGATTTACAAGGTCGTAATCTTGTTCATGGGAGTGTAAAAATTGTGGGTTTTGGTCACAAATGGAAGATAAGGTTAGGATTGAATTCAGCGAGTTCTTTGAGTTATTTAAAGAAGAACATGTGTATGTGGAGAAAAGACCAAGTTGGAGTAAAGAAAAGGTCGCATTATGCAATAAAAAATTGTTTTCAAGACTTGCTGTCATGGAAGGTTCGTATGGGGGAACAACACAATTTGGTTCTTACTAAATTGAGGACAATTCCTTTCGAAGAAGGAGGGAATGATACATGTGTGGAAGTGACAAATTCTGAAAATGATAATGGTTACAATTTGGATTTGGGAGGAGACCATGGAATGCATGCTACCTTTAATGTGGGAGATCTTTCACCTTATCTTGATGATGATGGACTTGATGAATTGAGGTCAATTCCTTTCAAAGGGGGAGGGGATGATCCATGCATGGATCATGAAAGCCCAAATGGTGATGGATTAGTTATTACTAGTGGGCTAGAAGGTGGTTTGGGCTTAATGGTTGGGTTGTGCATGGTAACCCACAAATTGAATTAGGGTTGCATGAAGGCTAGGGCAACAGTTTTAAGGCTTCATAAGTGCTAAAAAAACGTTACTCTTTGCTTCATAAAGCCTCCTAGCCGTTTTTTACACTCTTTGGTGGATTAGGGTTACACTTTAATGCTTCTGATGGCTCCTTAATGCTTCTTATGGCTCCTTAATGAAGCATAGACGTTTTTTTTTCATTCTCAAGTGTCTTGGACGTTTTTTTTGTGTTATTTCAAGAGTTTCCTTAATTTTCATTTACTAGTTTTAATGAATAATTGGTTGGTTGGCTTGTAACCACCAAATTTGTAATAAAGGCTTCATATAAAGCCAAGTTTATGCATGGGAAAAATAATAGACGAATTTCTAAGAAAAAAACTTTTGTTCACTTGGAATTATTGTTATAATTCACAAATTATCTTGTTGGGACGTGTTCTTGACTTGATACGAACTCAATCCAATAGGTCTTGGATTGTTTTCACTGGTATACAACTTAATAGGTCTTGAGTTGTTACTAATCTATCCATTTCTTTCCATTCACATATCATTTATGGTTGCTATTCTCTCTTAATTTACCTAAACACTACCCTACTCACCAAATCAAGCCCATACACGTATCATAAGTGGTATTAGAGCCAAGTTCCGATTGGGTGTTGTTGAGTTCTTGTTGAAAAAAATCCTGCTAAGTTTGTTTGATTTTAGTTCCTGTTCAGAAATTGTTTTCCAAACATGCTGCGTAAAATATATGATGAAGAAGAGGTAGAGGAAGAGAAAATTGAAGAATATAAGGAAGAAGATTCCGGTCCCATCTACGACACTGATGGGGAAGGGGAATTTTGTGAAAGAATAAATTTCTTTGTTGAAGAGGAATTTGTAGAAAAAATCAATTTCGTGGTTGAAGAAAAAATTGTTGAAGACTCTAGCCCTACCTACGACGCTGACGGGGAAGAGGATCATGAAGAAGTTGAAGAAGAAAAAAATTTCGAGGTTGGAAACGAAAATTTTGAAATGTTTGTGAAATAAATAGATTTTGTTGTTACAAACAAAATTGTTGAAGAAAAGGTTGAAGAATCAGAAGAGGTCGAGCAGGTTCTTGACCATAAAGATGTGGTTGTGGTTAAGAAAGATGATACCTATCGTATAACAAAACCTATTTCTAAGAGTCGAGCAGAAGGAGTGATCCATCAAGTTCCAAGTTCCAACCAGTTACGAGGGAGGGAGTTCATAATGCTTATATTCCTATTCTTGTGGTGTACCTTCAATTGGGAAGCCATGTTATTGGAACATGCTGGTGATCAACCCATAAATACAAACCATGATCCATTATTTTATATGACCATTGTTAATCCTTTAAATTATTACAAGGATGATTTACAAGGTCGTAATCTCGTTCATGGGAGTGTAAAAATTGTGGGTTTTGGTCACAAATGGAAGATAAGGTTAGGATTGAATTCAGCGAGTTCTTTGAGTTATTTAAAGAAGAACATGTGTATGTGGAGAAAAGACCAAGTTGGAGTAAAGAAAAGGTCGCATTATGCAATAAAAAATTGTTTTCAAGACTTGCTGTCATGGAAGGTTCGTATGGGGGAACAACACAATTTGGTTCTTACTAAATTGAGGACAATTCCTTTCGAAGAAGGAGGGAATGATACATGTGTGGAAGTGACAAATTCTGAAAATGATAATGGTTACAATTTGGATTTGGGAGGAGACCACGGAATGCATGCTACCTTTAATGTGGGAGATCTTTCACCTTATCTTGATGATGATGGACTTGATGAATTGAGGTCAATTCCTTTCAAAGGGGGAGGGGATGATCCATGCATGGATCATGAAAGCCCAAATGGTGATGGATTAGTTATTACTAGTGGGCTAGAAGGTGGTTTGGGCTTAATGGTTGGGTTGTGCATGGTAACCCACAAATTGAATTAGGGTTGCATGAAGGCTAGGGCAACAGTTTTAAGGCTTCATAAGTGCTAAAAAAACGTTACTCTTTGCTTCATAAAGCCTCCTAGCCGTTTTTGACACTCTTTGGTGGATTAGGGTTACACTTTAATGCTTCTGATGGCTCCTTAATGCTTCTTATGGCTCCTTAATGAAGCATAGACGTTTTTTTTTCATTCTCAAGTGTCTTGGACGTTTTTTTTGTGTTATTTCAAGAGTTTCCTTAATTTTCATTTACTAGTTTTAATGAATAATTGGTTGGTTGGCTTGTAACCACCAAATTTGTAATAAAGGCTTCATATAAAGCCAAGTTTATGCATGGGAAAAATAATAGACGAATTTCTAAGAAAAAAACTTTTGTTCACTTGGAATTATTGTTATAATTCACAAATTATCTTGTTGGGACGTGTTCTTGACTTGATACGAACTCAATCCAATAGGTCTTGGATTGTTTTCACTGGTATACAACTTAATAGGTCTTGAGTTGTTACTAATCTATCCATTTCTTTCCATTCACATATCATTTATGGTTGCTATTCTCTCTTAATTTACCTAAACACTACCCTACTCACCAAATGAAGCCCATACACGTATCGTAAGTGGTATCAGAGCCAAGTTCCGATTGGGTGTTGTTGAGTTCTTGTTGAAAAAAATCCTGCTAAGTTTGTTTGATTTTAGTTCCTGTTCAGAAATTGTTTTCCAAACATGCTGCGTAAAATATATGATGAAGAAGAGGTAGAGGAAGAGAAAATTGAAGAATATAAGGAAGAAGATTCCGGTCCCATCTACGACACTGATGGGGAAGGGGAATTTTGTGAAAGAATAAATTTCTTTGTTGAAGAGGAATTTGTAGAAAAAATCAATTTCGTGGTTGAAGAAAAAATTGTTGAAGACTCTAGCCCTACCTACGACGCTGACGGGGAAGAGGATCATGAAGAAGTTGAAGAAGAAAAAAATTTCGAGGTTGGAAACGAAAATTTTGAAATGTTTGTGAAATAAATAGATTTTGTTGTTACAAACAAAATTGTTGAAGAAAAGGTTGAAGAATCAGAAGAGGTCGAGCAGGTTCTTGACCATAAAGATGTGGTTGTGGTTAAGAAAGATGATACCTATCGTATAACAAAACCTATTTCTAAGAGTCGAGCAGAAGGAGTGATCCATCAAGTTCCAAGTTCCAACCAGTTACGAGGGAGGGAGTTCATAATGCTTATATTCCTATTCTTGTGGTGTACCTTCAATTGGGAAGCCATGTTATTGGAACATGCTGGTGATCAACCCATAAATACAAACCATGATCCATTATTTTATATGACCATTGTTAATCCTTTAAATTATTACAAGGATGATTTACAAGGTCGTAATCTTGTTCATGGGAGTGTAAAAAATGTGGGTTTTGGTCACAAATGGAAGATAAGGTTAGGATTGAATTCAGCGAGTTCTTTGAGATATTTAAAGAAGAACATGTGTATGTGGAGAAAAGACCAAGTTGGAGTAAAGAAAAGGTCGCATTATGCAATAAAAAATTGTTTTCAAGACTTGCTGTCATGGAAGGTTCGTATGGGGGAACAACACAATTTGGTTCTTACTAAATTGAGGACAATTCCTTTCGAAGAAGGAGGGAATGATACATGTGTGGAAGTGACAAATTCTGAAAATGATAATGGTTACAATTTGGATTTGGGAGGAGACCATGGAATGCATGCTACCTTTAATGTGGGAGATCTTTCACCATATCTTGATGATGATGGACTTGATGAATTGAGGTCAATTCCTTTCAAAGGGGGAGGGGATGATCCATGCATGGATCATGAAAGCCCAAATGGTGATGGATTAGTTATTACTAGTGGGCTAGAAGGTGGTTTGGGCTTAATGGTTGGGTTGTGCATGGTAACCCACAAATTGAATAAGGGTTGCATGAAGGCTAGGGCAACAGTTTTAAGGCTTCATAAGTGCTAAAAAAACGTTACTCTTTGCTTCATAAAGCTTCCTAGCCGTTTTTGACACTCTTTGGTGGATTAGGGTTACACTTTAATGCTTCTGATGGCTCCTTAATGCTTCTTATGGCTCCTTAATGAAGCATAGACGTTTTTTTTTCATTCTCAAGTGTCTTGGACGTTTTTTTTGTGTTATGTCAAGAGTTTCCTTAAATTTCATTTACTAGTTTTAATGAATAATTGGTTGGTTGGCTTGTAACCACCAAATTTGTAATAAAGGCTTCATATAAAGCCAAGTTTATGCATGGGAAAAATAATAGACGAATTTCTAAGAAAAAAACTTTTGTTCACTTGGAATTATTGTTATAATTCACAAATTATCTTGTTGGGACGTGTTCTTGACTTGATACGAACTCAATCCAATAGGTCTTGGATTGTTTTCACTGGTATACAACTTAATAGGTCTTGAGTTGTTACTAATCTATCCATTTCTTTCCATTCACATATCATTTGTGGTTGCTATTCTCTCTTAATTTACCTAAACACTACCCTACTCACCAAATCAAGCCCATACACGTATCATAAGTGGTATCAGAGCCAAGTTCCGATTGGGTGTTGTTGAGTTCTTGTTGAAAAAAATCCTGCTAAGTTTGTTTGATTTTAGTTCCTGTTCAGAAATTGTTTTCCAAACATGCTGCGTAAAATATATGATGAAGAAGAGGTAGAGGAAGAGAAAATTGAAGAATATAAGGAAGAAGATTCCGGTCCCATCTACGACACTGATGGGGAAGGGGAATTTTGTGAAAGAATAAATTTATTTGTTGAAGAGGAATTTGTAGAAAAAATCAATTTCGTGGTTGAAGAAAAAATTGTTGAAGACTCTAGCCCTACCTACGACGCTGACGGGGAAGAGGATCATGAAGAAGTTGAAGAAGAAAAAAATTTCGAGGTTGGAAACGAAAATTTTGAAATGTTTGTGAAATAAATAGATTTTGTTGTTACAAACAAAATTGTTGAAGAAAAGGTTGAAGAATCAGAAGAGGTCGAGCAGGTTCTTGACCATAAAGATGTGGTTGTGGTTAAGAAAGATGATACCTATCGTATAACAAAACCTATTTCTAAGAGTCGAGCAGAAGGAGTGATCCATCAAGTTCCAAGTTCCAACCAGTTACGAGGGAGGGAGTTCATAATGCTTATATTCCTATTCTTGTGGTGTACCTTCAATTGGGAAGCCATGTTATTGGAAAATGCTGGTGATCAACCCATAATTCCAAACCATGATCCATTATTTTATATGACCATTGTTAATCCTTTAAATTATTACAAGGATGATTTACAAGGTCGTAATCTTGTTCATGGGAGTGTACAAAAGTGGGTTTTGGTCACAAATGGAAGATAAGGTTAGGATTGAATTCAGCGAGTTCTTTGAGTTATTTAAAGAAGAACATGTGTATGTGGAGAAAAGACCAAGTTGGAGTAAAGAAAAGGTCGCATTATGCAATAAAAAATTGTTTTCAAGACTTGCTGTCATGGAAGGTTCGTATGGGGGAACAACACAATTTGGTTCTTACTAAATTGAGGACAATTCCTTTCGAAGAAGGAGGGAATGATACATGTGTGGAAGTGACAAATTCTGAAAATGATAATGGTTACAATTTGGATTTAAGAGGAGACCATGGAATGCATGCTACCTTTAATGTGGGAGATCTTTCACCATATCTTGATGATGATGGACTTGATGAATTGAGGTCAATTCCTTTCAAAGGGGGAGGGGATGATCCATGCATGGATCATGAAAGCCCAAATGGTGATGGATTAGTTATTACTAGTGGGCTAGAAGGTGGTTTGGGCTTAATGGTTGGGTTGTGCATGGTAACCCACAAATTGAATTAGGGTTGCATGAAGGCTAGGGCAACAGTTTTAAGGCTTCATAAGTGCTAAAAAAACGTTACTCTTTGCTTCATAAAGCCTCCTAGCCGTTTTTGACACTCTTTGGTGGATTAGGGTTACACTATAATGCTTCTGATGGCTCCTTAATGCTTCTTATGGCTCCTTAATGAAGCATAGACGTTTTTTTTTCATTCTCAAGTGTCTTGGACGTTTTTTTTGTGTTATTTCAAGAGTTTCCTTAATTTTCATTTACTAGTTTTAATGAATAATTGGTTGGTTGGCTTGTAACCACCAAATTTGTAATAAAGGCTTCATATAAAGCCAAGTTTATGCATGGGAAAAATAATAGACGAATTTCTAAGAAAAAAACTTTTGTTCACTTGGAATTATTGTTATAATTCACAAATTATCTTGTTGGGACGTGTTCTTGACTTGATACGAACTCAATCCAATAGGTCTTGGATTGTTTTCACTGGTATACAACTTAATAGGTCTTGAGTTGTTACTAATCTATCCATTTCTTTCCATTCACATATCATTTGTGGTTGCTATTCTCTCTTAATTTACCTAAACACTACCCTACTCACCAAATCAAGCCCATACACGTATCATAAGTGGTATCAGAGCCAAGTTCCGATTGGGTGTTGTTGAGTTCTTGTTGAAAAAAATCCTGCTAAGTTTGTTTGATTTTAGTTCCTGTTCAGAAATTGTTTTCCAAACATGCTGCGTAAAATATATGATGAAGAAGAGGTAGAGGAAGAGAAAATTGAAGAATATAAGGAAGAAGATTCCGGTCCCATCTACGACACTGATGGGGAAGGGGAATTTTGTGAAAGAATAAATTTCTTTGTTGAAGAGGAATTTGTAGAAAAAATCAATTTCGTGGTTGAAGAAAAAATTGTTGAAGACTCTAGCCCTACCTACGACGCTGACGGGGAAGAGGATCATGAAGAAGTTGAAGAAGAAAAAAATTTCGAGGTTGGAAACGAAAATTTTGAAATGTTTGTGAAATAAATAGATTTTGTTGTTACAAACAAAATTGTTGAAGAAAAGGTTGAAGAATCAGAAGAGGTCGAGCAGGTTCTTGACCATAAAGATGTGGTTGTGGTTAAGAAAGATGATACCTATCGTATAACAAAACCTATTTCTAAGAGTCGAGCAGAAGGAGTGATCCATCAAGTTCCAAGTTCCAACCAGTTACGAGGGAGGGAGTTCATAATGCTTATATTCCTATTCTTGTGGTGTACCTTCAATTGGGAAGCCATGTTATTGGAAAATGCTGGTGATCAACCCATAATTCCAAACCATGATCCATTATTTTATATGACCATTGTTAATCCTTTAAATTATTACAAGGATGATTTACAAGGTCGTAATCTTGTTCATGGGAGTGTACAAAAGTGGGTTTTGGTCACAAATGGAAGATAAGGTTAGGATTGAATTCAGCGAGTTCTTTGAGTTATTTAAAGAAGAACATGTGTATGTGGAGAAAAGACCAAGTTGGAGTAAAGAAAAGGTCGCATTATGCAATAAAAAATTGTTTTCAAGACTTGCTGTCATGGAAGGTTCGTATGGGGGAACAACACAATTTGGTTCTTACTAAATTGAGGACAATTCCTTTCGAAGAAGGAGGGAATGATACATGTGTGGAAGTGACAAATTCTGAAAATGATAATGGTTACAATTTGGATTTGGGAGGAGACCATGGAATGCATGCTACCTTTAATGTGGGAGATCTTTCACCATATCTTGATGATGATGGACTTGATGAATTGAGGTCAATTCCTTTCAAAGGGGGAGGGGATGATCCATGCATGGATCATGAAAGCCCAAATGGTGATGGATTAGTTATTACTAGTGGGCTAGAAGGTGGTTTGGGCTTAATGGTTGGGTTGTGCATGGTAACCCACAAATTGAATTAGGGTTGCATGAAGGCTAGGGCAACAGTTTTAAGGCTTCATAAGTGCTAAAAAAACGTTACTCTTTGCTTCATAAAGCCTCCTAGCCGTTTTTGACACTCTTTGGTGGATTAGGGTTACACTATAATGCTTCTGATGGCTCCTTAATGCTTCTTATGGCTCCTTAATGAAGCATAGACGTTTTTTTTTCATTCTCAAGTGTCTTGGACGTTTTTTTTGTGTTATTTCAAGAGTTTCCTTAAATTTCATTTACTAGTTTTAATGAATAATTGGTTGGTTGGCTTGTAACCACCAAATTTGTAATAAAGGCTTCATATAAAGCCAAGTTTATGCATGGGAAAAATAATAGACGAATTTCTAAGAAAAAAACTTTTGTTCACTTGGAATTATTGTTATAATTCACAAATTATCTTGTTGGGACGTGTTCTTGACTTGATACGAACTCAATCCAATAGGTCTTGGATTGTTTTCACTGGTATACAACTTAATAGGTCTTGAGTTGTTACTAATCTATCCATTTCTTTCCATTCACATATCATTTGTGGTTGCTATTCTCTCTTAATTTACCTAAACACTACCCTACTCACCAAATCAAGCCCATACACGTATCATAAGTGGTATCAGAGCCAAGTTCCGATTGGGTGTTGTTGAGTTCTTGTTGAAAAAAATCCTGCTAAGTTTGTTTGATTTTAGTTCCTGTTCAGAAACTGTTTTCCAAACATGCTGCGTAAAATATATGATGAAGAAGAGGTAGAGGAAGAGAAAATTGAAGAATATAAGGAAGAAGATTCCGGTCCCATCTACGACACTGATGGGGAAGGGGAATTTTGTGAAAGAATAAATTTCTTTGTTGAAGAGGAATTTGTAGAAAAAATCAATTTCGTGGTTGAAGAAAAAATTGTTGAAGACTCTAGCCCTACCTACGACGCTGACGGGGAAGAGGATCATGAAGAAGTTGAAGAAGAAAAAAATTTCGAGGTTGGAAACGAAAATTTTGAAATGTTTGTGAAATAAATAGATTTTGTTGTTACAAACAAAATTGTTGAAGAAAAGGTTGAAGAATCAGAAGAGGTCGAGCAGGTTCTTGACCATAAAGATGTGGTTGTGGTTAAGAAAGATGATACCTATCGTATAACAAAACCTATTTCTAAGAGTCGAGCAGAAGGAGTGATCCATCAAGTTCCAAGTTCCAACCAGTTACGAGGGAGGGAGTTCATAATGCTTATATTCCTATTCTTGTGGTGTACCTTCAATTGGGAAGCCATGTTATTGGAACATGCTGGTGATCAACCCATAAATACAAACCATGATCCATTATTTTATATGACCATTGTTAATCCTTTAAATTATTACAAGGATGATTTACAAGGTCGTAATCTTGTTCATGGGAGTGTAAAAAATGTGGGTTTTGGTCACAAATGGAAGATAAGGTTAGGATTGAATTCAGCGAGTTCTTTGAGTTATTTAAAGAAGAACATGTGTATGTGGAGAAAAGACCAAGTTGGAGTAAAGAAAAGGTCGCATTATGCAATAAAAAATTGTTTTCAAGACTTGCTGTCATGGAAGGTTCGTATGGGGGAACAACACAATTTGGTTCTTACTAAATTGAGGACAATTCCTTTCGAAGAAGGAGGGAATGATACATGTGTGGAAGTGACAAATTCTGAAAATGATAATGGTTACAATTTGGATTTGGGAGGAGACCATGGAATGCATGCTACCTTTAATGTGGGAGATCTTTCACCATATCTTGATGATGATGGACTTGATGAATTGAGGTCAATTCCTTTCAAAGGGGGAGGGGATGATCCATGCATGGATCATGAAAGCCCAAATGGTGATGGATTAGTTATTACTAGTGGGCTAGAAGGTGGTTTGGGCTTAATGGTTGGGTTGTGCATGGTAACCCACAAATTGAATAAGGGTTGCATGAAGGCTAGGGCAACAGTTTTAAGGCTTCATAAGTGCTAAAAAAACGTTACTCTTTGCTTCATAAAGCCTCCTAGCCGTTTTTGACACTCTTTGGTGGATTAGGGTTACACTTTAATGCTTCTGATGGCTCCTTAATGCTTCTTATGGCTCCTTAATGAAGCATAGACGTTTTTTTTTCATTCTCAAGTGTCTTGGACGTTTTTTTTGTGTTATTTCAAGAGTTTCCTTAATTTTCATTTACTAGTTTTAATGAATAATTGGTTGGTTGGCTTGTAACCACCAAATTTGTAATAAAGGCTTCATATAAAGCCAAGTTTATGCATGGGAAAAATAATAGACGAATTTCTAAGAAAAAAACTTTTGTTCACTTGGAATTATTATTATAATTCACAAATTATCTTGTTGGGACGTGTTCTTGACTTGATACGAACTCAATCCAATAGGTATTGGATTGTTTTCACTGGTATACAACTTAATAGGTCTTGAGTTGTTACTAATCTATCCATTTCTTTCCATTCACATATCATTTGTGGTTGCTATTCTCTCTTAATTTACCTAAACACTACCCTACTCACCAAATCAAGCCCATACACGTATCATAAGTGGTATCAGAGCCAAGTTCCGATTGGGTGTTGTTGAGTTCTTGTTGAAAAAAATCCTGCTAAGTTTGTTTGATTTTAGTTCCTGTTCAGAAATTGTTTTCCAAACATGCTGCGTAAAATATATGATGAAGAAGAGGTAGAGGAAGAGAAAATTGAAGAATATAAGGAAGAAGATTCCGGTCCCATCTACGACACTGATGGGGAAGGGGAATTTTGTGAAAGAATAAATTTCTTTGTTGAAGAGGAATTTGTAGAAAAAATCAATTTCGTGGTTGAAGAAAAAATTGTTGAAGACTCTAGCCCTACCTACGACGCTGACGGAGAAGAGGATCATGAAGAAGAAAAAAATTTCGAGGTTGGAAACGAAAATTTTGAAATGTTTGTGAAATAAATAGATTTTGTTGTTACAAACAAAATTGTTGAAGAAAAGGTTGAAGAATCAGAAGAGGTCGAGCAGGTTCTTGACCATAAAGATGTGGTTGTGGTTAAGAAAGATGATACCTATCGTATAACAAAACCTATTTCTAAGAGTCGAGCAGAAGGAGTGATCCATCAAGTTCCAAGTTCCAACCAGTTACGAGGGAGGGAGTTCATAATGCTTATATTCCTATTCTTGTGGTGTACCTTCAATTGGGAAGCCATGTTATTGGAACATGCTGGTAATCAACCCATAAATACAAACCACCATCCATTATTTTATATGACCATTGTTAATCCTTTAAATTATTACAAGGATGATTTACAAGGTCGTAATCTTGTTCATGGGAGTGTAAAAAATGTGGGTTTTGGTCACAAATGGAAGATAAGGTTAGGATTGAATTCAACGAGTTCTTTGAGTTATTTAAAGAAGAACATGTGTATGTGGAGAAAAGACCAAGTTGGAGTAAAGAAAAGGTCGCATTATGCAATAAAAAATTGTTTTCAAGACTTGCTGTCATGGAAGGTTCGTATGGGGGAACAACACAATTTGGTTCTTACTAAATTGAGGACAATTCCTTTCGAAGAAGGAGGGAATGATACATGTGTGGAAGTGACAAATTCTGAAAATGATAATGGTTACAATTTGGATTTGGGAGGAGACCATGGAATGCATGCTACCTTTAATGTGGGAGATCTTTCACCTTATCTTGATGATGATGGACTTGATGAATTGAGGTCAATTCCTTTCAAAGGGGGAGGGGATGATCCATGCATGGATCATGAAAGCCCAAATGGTGATGGATTAGTTATTACTAGTGGGCTAGAAGGTGGTTTGGGCTTAATGGTTGGGTTGTGCATGGTAACCCACAAATTGAATTAGGGTTGCATGAAGGCTAGGGCAACAGTTTTAAGGCTTCATAAGTGCTAAAAAAACGTTACTCTTTGCTTCATAAAGCCTCCTAGCCGTTTTTGACACTCTTTGGTGGATTAGGGTTACACTTTAATGCTTCTGATGGCTCCTTAATGCTTCTTATGGCTCCTTAATGAAGCATAGACGTTTTTTTTTCATTCTCAAGTGTCTTGGACGTTTTTTTTCTGTTATTTCAAGAGTTTCCTTAAATTTCATTTACTAGTTTTAATGAATAATTGGTTGGTTGGCTTGTAACCACCAAATTTGTAATAAAGGCTTCATATAAAGCCAAGTTTATGCATGGGAAAAATAATAGACGAATTTCTAAGAAAAAAACTTTTGTTCACTTGGAATTATTATTATAATTCACAAATTATCTTGTTGGGACGTGTTCTTGACTTGATACGAACTCAATCCAATAGGTATTGGATTGTTTTCACTGGTATACAACTTAATAGGTCTTGAGTTGTTACTAATCTATCCATTTCTTTCCATTCACATATCATTTGTGGTTGCTATTCTCTCTTAATTTACCTAAACACTACCCTACTCACCAAATCAAGCCCATACACGTATCATAAGTGGTATCAGAGCCAAGTTCCGATTGGGTGTTGTTGAGTTCTTGTTGAAAAAAATCCTGCTAAGTTTGTTTGATTTTAGTTCCTGTTCAGAAATTGTTTTCCAAACATGCTGCGTAAAATATATGATGAAGAAGAGGTAGAGGAAGAGAAAATTGAAGAATATAAGGAAGAAGATTCCGGTCCCATCTACGACACTGATGGGGAAGGGGAATTTTGTGAAAGAATAAATTTCTTTGTTGAAGAGGAATTTGTAGAAAAAATCAATTTCGTGGTTGAAGAAAAAATTGTTGAAGACTCTAGCCCTACCTACGACGCTGACGGGGAAGAGGATCATGAAGAAGTTGAAGAAGAAAAAAATTTTGAGGTTGGAAACGAAAATTTTGAAATGTTTGTGAAATAAATAGATTTTGTTGTTACAAACAAAATTGTTGAAGAAAAGGTTGAAGAATCAGAAGAGGTCGAGCAGGTTCTTGACCATAAAGATGTGGTTGTGGTTAAGAAAGATGATACCTATCGTATAACAAAACCTATTTCTAAGAGTCGAGCAGAAGGAGTGATCCATCAAGTGCCAAGTTCCAACCAGTTACGAGGGAGGGAGTTCATAATGCTTATATTCCTATTCTTGTGGTGTACCTTCAATTGGGAAGCCATGTTATTGGAACATGCTGGTGATCAACCCATAAATACAAACCATCATCCATTATTTTATATGACCATTGTTAATCCTTTAAATTATTACAAGGATGATTTACAAGGTCGTAATCTTGTTCATGGGAGTGTAAAAAATGTGGGTTTTGGTCACAAATGGAAGATAAGGTTAGGATTGAATTCAACGAGTTCTTTGACTTATTTAAAGAAGAACATGTGTATGTGGAGAAAAGACCAAGTTGGAGTAAAGAAAAGGTCGCATTATGCAATAAAAAATTGTTTTCAAGACTTGCTGTCATGGAAGGTTCGTATGGGGGAACAACACAATTTGGTTCTTACTAAATTGAGGACAATTCCTTTCGAAGAAGGAGGGAATGATACATGTGTGGAAGTGACAAATTCTGAAAATGATAATGGTTACAATTTGGATTTGGGAGGAGACCATGGAATGCATGCTACCTTTAATGTGGGAGATCTTTCACCTTATCTTGATGATGATGGACTTGATGAATTGAGGTCAATTCCTTTCAAAGGGGGAGGGGATGATCCATGCATGGATCATGAAAGCCCAAATGGTGATGGATTAGTTATTACTAGTGGGCTAGAAGGTGGTTTGGGCTTAATGGTTGGGTTGTGCATGGTAACCCACAAATTGAATTAGGGTTGCATGAAGGCTAGGGCAACAGTTTTAAGGCTTCATAAGTGCTAAAAAAAACGTTACTCTTTTCTTCATAAAGCCTCCTAGCCGTTTTTGACACTCTTTGGTGGATTAGGGTTACACTTTAATGCTTCTGATGGCTCCTTAATGCTTCTTATGGCTCCTTAATGAAGCATAGACGTTTTTTTTTTCATTCTCAAGTGTCTTGGACGTTTTTTTTGTGTTATTTCAAGAGTTTCCTTAAATTTCATTTACTAGTTTTAATGAATAATTGGTTGGTTGGCTTGTAACCACCAAATTTGTAATAAAGGCTTCATATAAAGCCAAGTTTATGCATGGGAAAAATAATAGACGAATTTCTAAGAAAAAAACTTTTGTTCACTTGGAATTATTGTTATAATTCACAAATTATCTTGTTGGGACGTGTTCTTGACTTGATACGAACTCAATCCAATAGGTCTTGGATTGTTTTCACTGGTATACAACTTAATAGGTCTTGAGTTGTTACTAATCTATCCATTTCTTTCCATTCACATATCATTTGTGGTTGCTATTCTCTCTTAATTTACCTAAACACTACCCTACTCACCAAATCAAGCCCATACACGTATCATAAGTGGTATCAGAACCAAGTTCCGATTGGGTGTTGTTGAGTTCTTGTTGAAAAAAATCCTGCTAAGTTTGTTTGATTTTAGTTCCTGTTCAGAAATTGTTTTCCAAACATGCTGCGTAAAATATATGATGAAGAAGAGGTAGAGGAAGAGAAAATTGAAGAATATAAGGAAGAAGATTTCGGTCCCATCTACGACACTGATGGGGAAGGGGAATTTTGTGAAAGAATAAATTTCTTTGTTGAAGAGGAATTTGTAGAAAAAATCAATTTCGTGGTTGAAGAAAAAATTGTTGAAGACTCTAGCCCTACCTACGACGCTGACGGGGAAGAGGATCATGAAGAAGTTGAAGAAGAAAAAAATTTCGAGGTTGGAAACGAAAATTTTGAAATGTTTGTGAAATAAATAGATTTTGTTGTTACAAACAAAATTGTTGAAGAAAAGGTTGAAGAATCAGAAGAGGTCGAGCAGGTTCTTGACCATAAAGATGTGGTTGTGGTTAAGAAAGATGATACCTATCGTATAACAAAACCTATTTCTAAGAGTCGAGCAGAAGGAGTGATCCATCAAGTTCCAAGTTCCAACCAGTTACGAGGGAGGGAGTTCATAATGCTTATATTCCTATTCTTGTGGTGTACCTTCAATTGGGAAGCCATGTTATTGGAACATGCTGGTGATCAACCCATAAATACAAACCATGATCCATTATTTTATATGACCATTGTTAATCCTTTAAATTATTACAAGGATGATTTACAAGGTCGTAATCTTGTTCATGGGAGTGTAAAAAATGTGGGTTTTGGTCACAAATGGAAGATAAGGTTAGGATTGAATTCAGCGAGTTCTTTGAGTTATTTAAAGAAGAACATGTGTATGTGGAGAAAAGACCAAGTTGGAGTAAAGAAAAGGTCGCATTATGCAATAAAAAATTGTTTTCAAGACTTGCTGTCATGGAAGGTTCGTATGGGGGAACAACACAATTTGGTTCTTACTAAATTGAGGACAATTCCTTTCGAAGAAGGAGGGAATGATACATGTGTGGAAGTGACAAATTCTGAAAATGATAATGGTTACAATTTGGATTTGGGAGGAGACCATGGAATGCATGCTACCTTTAATGTGGGAGATCTTTCACCTTATCTTGATGATGATGGACTTGATGAATTGAGGTCAATTCCTTTCAAAGGGGGAGGGGATGATCCATGCATGGATCATGAAAGCCCAAATGGTGATAGATTAGTTATTACTAGTGGGCTAGAAGGTGGTTTGGGCTTAATGGTTGGGTTGTGCATGGTAACCCACAAATTGAATTAGGGTTGCATGAAGGCTAGGGCAACAGTTTTAAGGCTTCATAAGTGCTAAAAAAACGTTACTCTTTGCTTCATAAAGCCTCCTAGCCGTTTTTGACACTCTTTGGTGGATTAGGGTTACACTTTAATGCTTCTGATGGCTCCTTAATGCTTCTTATGGCTCCTTAATGAAGCATAGACGTTTTTTTTTCATTCTCAAGTGTCTTGGACGTTTTTTTTGTGTTATTTCAAGAGTTTCCTTAATTTTCATTTACTAGTTTTAATGAATAATTGGTTGGTTGGCTTGTAACCACCAAATTTGTAATAAAGGCTTCATATAAAGCCAAGTTTATGCATGGGAAAAATAATAGACGAATTTCTAAGAAAAAAACTTTTGTTCACTTGGAATTATTGTTATAATTCACAAATTATCTTGTTGGGACGTGTTCTTGACTTGATACGAACTCAATCCAATAGGTCTTGGATTGTTTTCACTGGTATACAACTTAATAGGTCTTGAGTTGTTACTAATCTATGCATTTCTTTCCATTCACATATCATTTATGGTTGCTATTCTCTCTTAATTTACCTAAACACTACCCTACTCACCAAATCAAGCCCATACACGTATCATAAGTGGTATCAGAGCCAAGTTCCGATTGGGTGTTGTTGAGTTCTTGTTGAAAAAAATCCTGCTAAGTTTGTTTGATTTTAGTTCCTGTTCAGAAATTGTTTTCCAAACATGCTGCGTAAAATATATGATGAAGAAGAGGTAGAGGAAGAGAAAATTGAAGAATATAAGGAAGAAGATTCCGGTCCCATCTACGATACTGATGGGGAAGGGGAATTTTATGAAAGAATAAATTTCTTTGTTGAAGAGGAATTTGTAGAAAAAATCAATTTCGTGGTTGAAGAAAAAATTGTTGAAGACTCTAGCCCTACCTACGACGCTGACGGGGAAGAGGATCATGAAGAAGTTGAAGAAGAAAAAAATTTCGAGGTTGGAAACAAAAATTTTGAAATGTTTGTGAAATAAATAGATTTTGTTGTTACAAACAAAATTGTTGAAGAAAAGGTTGAAGAATCAGAAGAGGTCGAGCAGGTTCTTGACCATAAAGATGTGGTTGTGGTTAAGAAAGATGATACCTATCGTATAACAAAACCTATTTCTAAGAGTCGAGCAGAAGGAGTGATCCATCAAGTTCCAAGTTCCAACCAGTTACGAGGGAGGGAGTTCATAATGCTTATATTCCTATTCTTGTGGTGTACCTTCAATTGGGAAGCCATGTTATTGGAACATGCTGGTGATCAACCCATAAATACAAACCATGATCCATTATTTTATATGACCATTGTTAATCCTTTAAATTATTACAAGGATGATTTACAAGGTCGTAATCTTGTTCATGGGAGTGTAAAAAATGTGGGTTTTGGTCACAAATGGAAGATAAGGTTAGGATTGAATTCAGCGAGTTCTTTGAGTTATTTAAAGAAGAACATGTGTATGTGGAGAAAAGACCAAGTTGGAGTAAAGAAAAGGTCGCATTATGCAATAAAAAATTGTTTTCAAGACTTGCTGTCATGGAAGGTTCGTATGGGGGAACAACACAATTTGGTTCTTACTAAATTGAGGACAATTCCTTTCGAAGAAGGAGGGAATGATACATGTGTGGAAGTGACAAATTCTGAAAATGATAATGGTTACAATTTGGATTTGGGAGGAGACCATGGAATGCATGCTACCTTTAATGTGGGAGATCTTTCACCTTATCTTGATGATGATGGACTTGATGAATTGAGGTCAATTCCTTTCAAAGGGGGAGGGGATGATCCATGCATGGATCATGAAAGCCCAAATGGTGATAGATTAGTTATTACTAGTGGGCTAGAAGGTGGTTTGGGCTTAATGGTTGGGTTGTGCATGGTAACCCACAAATTGAATTAGGGTTGCATGAAGGCTAGGGCAACAGTTTTAAGGCTTCATAAGTGCTAAAAAAACGTTACTCTATGCTTCATAAAGCCTCCTAGCCGTTTTTGACACTCTTTGGTGGATTAGGGTTACACTTTAATGCTTCTGATGGCTCCTTAATGCTTCTTATGGCTCCTTAATGAAGCATAGACGTTTTTTTTTCATTCTCAAGTGTCTTGGACGTTTTTTTTGTGTTATTTCAAGAGTTTCCTTAATTTTCATTTACTAGTTTTAATGAATAATTGGTTGGTTGGCTTGTAACCACCAAATTTGTAATAAAGGCTTCATATAAAGCCAAGTTTATGCATGGGAAAAATAATAGACGAATTTCTAAGAAAAAAACTTTTGTTCACTTGGAATTATTGTTATAATTCACAAATTATCTTGTTGGGACGTGTTCTTGACTTGATACGAACTCAATCCAATAGGTCTTGGATTGTTTTCACTGGTATACAACTTAATAGGTCTTGAGTTGTTACTAATCTATGCATTTCTTTCCATTCACATATCATTTATGGTTGCTATTCTCTCTTAATTTACCTAAACACTACCCTACTCACCAAATGAAGCCCATACACGTATCATAAGTGGTATCAGAGCCAAGTTCCGATTGGGTGTTGTTGAGTTCTTGTTGAAAAAAATCCTACTAAGTTTGTTTGATTTTAGTTCCTGTTCAGAAATTGTTTTCCAAACATGCTGCGTAAAATATATGATGAAGAAGAGGTAGAGGAAGAGAAAATTGAAGAATATAAGGAAGAAGATTCCGGTCCCATCTACGACACTGATGGGGAAGGGGAATTTTGTGAAAGAATAAATTTCTTTGTTGAAGAGGAATTTGTAGAAAAAATCAATTTCGTGGTTGAAGAAAAAATTGTTGAAGACTCTAGCCCTACCTACGATGCTGACGGGGAAGAGGATCATGAAGAAGTTGAAGAAGAAAAAAATTTCGAGGTTGGAAACGAAAATTTTGAAATGTTTGTGAAATAAATAGATTTTGTTGTTACAAACAAAATTGTTGAAGAAAAGGTTGAAGAATCAGAAGAGGTCGAGCAGGTTCTTGACCATAAAGATGTGGTTGTGGTTAAGAAAGATGATACCTATCGTATAACAAAACCTATTTCTAAGAGTCGAGCAGAAGGAGTGATCCATCAAGTTCCAAGTTCCAACCAGTTACGAGGGAGGGAGTTCATAATGCTTATATTCCTATTCTTGTGGTGTACCTTCAATTGGGAAGCCATGTTATTGGAACATGCTGGTGATCAACCCATAAATACAAACCACCATCCATTATTTTATATGACCATTGTTAATCCTTTAAATTATTACAAGGATGATTTACAAGGTCGTAATCTTGTTCATGGGAGTGTAAAAAATGTGGGTTTTGGTCACAAATGGAAGATAAGGTTAGGATTGAATTCAACGAGTTCTTTGAGTTATTTAAAGAAGAACATGTGTATGTGGAGAAAAGACCAAGTTGGAGTAAAGAAAAGGTCGCATTATGCAATAAAAAATTGTTTTCAAGACTTGCTGTCATGGAAGGTTCGTATGGGGGAACAACACAATTTGGTTCTTACTAAATTGAGGACAATTCCTTTCGAAGAAGGAGGGAATGATACATGTGTGGAAGTGACAAATTCTGAAAATGATAATGGTTACAATTTGGATTTGGGAGGAGACCATGGAATGCATGCTACCTTTAATGTGGGAGATCTTTCACCTTATCTTGATGATGATGGACTTGATGAATTGAGGTCAATTCCTTTCAAAGGGGGAGGGGATGATCCATGCATGGATCATGAAAGCCCAAATGGTGATGGATTAGTTATTACTAGTGGGCTAGAAGGTGGTTTGGGCTTAATGGTTGGGTTGTGCATGGTAACCCACAAATTGAATTAGGGTTGCATGAAGGCTAGGGCAACAGTTTTAAGGCTTCATAAGTGCTAAAAAAACGTTACTCTTTGCTTCATAAAGCCTCCTAGCCGTTTTTGACACTCTTTGGTGGATTAGGGTTACACTTTAATGCTTCTGATGACTCCTTAATGCTTCTTATGGCTCCTTAATGAAGCATAGACGTTTTTTTTTCATTCTCAAGTGTCTTGGACGTTTTTTTTGTGTTATTTCAAGAGTTTCCTTAAATTTCATTTACTAGTTTTAATGAATAATTGGTTGGTTGGCTTGTAACCACCAAATTTGTAATAAAGGCTTCATATAAAGCCAAGTTTATGCATGGGAAAAATAATAGACGAATTTCTAAGAAAAAAACTTTTGTTCACTTGGAATTATTATTATAATTCACAAATTATCTTGTTGGGACGTGTTCTTGACTTGATACGAACTCAATCCAATAGGTCTTGGATTGTTTTCACTGGTATACAACTTAATAGGTCTTGAGTTGTTACTAATCTATGCATTTCTTTCCATTCACATATCATTTATGGTTGCTATTCTCTCTTAATTTACCTAAACACTACCCTACTCACCAAATCAAGCCCATACACGTATCATAAGTGGTATCAGAGCCAAGTTCCGATTGGGTGTTGTTGAGTTCTTGTTGAAAAAAATCCTGCTAAGTTTGTTTGATTTTAGTTCCTGTTCAGAAATTGTTTTCCAAACATGCTGCGTAAAATATATGATGAAGAAGAGGTAGAGGAAGAGAAAATTGAAGAATATAAGGAAGAAGATTCCGGTCCCATCTACGACACTGATGGGGAAGGGGAATTTTGTGAAAGAATAAATTTCTTTGTTGAAGAGGAATTTGTAGAAAAAATCAATTTCGTGGTTGAAGAAAAAATTGTTGAAGACTCTAGCCCTACCTACGACGCTGACGGGGAAGAGGATCATGAAGAAGTTGAAGAAGAAAAAAATTTCGAGGTTGGAAACGAAAATTTTGAAATGTTTGTGAAATAAATAGATTTTGTTGTTACAAACAAAATTGTTGAAGAAAAGGTTGAAGAATCAGAAGAGGTCGAGCAGGTTCTTGACCATAAAGATGTGGTTGTGGTTAAGAAAGATGATACCTATCGTATAACAAAACCTATTTCTAAGAGTCGAGCAGAAGGAGTGATCCATCAAGTGCCAAGTTCCAACCAGTTACGAGGGAGGGAGTTCATAATGCTTATATTCCTATTCTTGTGGTGTACCTTCAATTGGGAAGCCATGTTATTGGAACATGCTGGTGATCAACCCATAAATACAAACCATCATCCATTATTTTATATGACCATTGTTAATCCTTTAAATTATTACAAGGATGATTTACAAGGTCGTAATCTTGTTCATGGGAGTGTAAAAAATGTGGGTTTTGGTCACAAATGAAAGATAAGGTTAGGATTGAATTCAACGAGTTCTTTGACTTATTTAAAGAAGAACATGTGTATGTGGAGAAAAGACCAAGTTGGAGTAAAGAAAAGGTCGCATTATGCAATAAAAAATTGTTTTCAAGACTTGCTGTCATGGAAGGTTCGTATGGGGGAACAACACAATTTGGTTCTTACTAAATTGAGGACAATTCCTTTCGAAGAAGGAGGGAATGATACATGTGTGGAAGTGACAAATTCTGAAAATGATAATGGTTACAATTTGGATTTGGGAGGAGACCATGGAATGCATGCTACCTTTAATGTGGGAGATCTTTCACCTTATCTTGATGATGATGGACTTGATGAATTGAGGTCAATTCCTTTCAATGGGGAGGGGATGATCCATGCATGGATCATGAAAGCCCAAATGGTGATGGATTAGTTATTACTAGTGGGCTAGAAGGTGGTTTGGGCTTAATGGTTGGGTTGTGCATGGTAACCCACAAATTGAATTAGGGTTGCATGAAGGCTAGGGCAACAGTTTTAAGGCTTCATAAGTGCTAAAAAAAACGTTACTCTTTGCTTCATAAAGCCTCCTAGCCGTTTTTGACACTCTTTGGTGGATTAGGGTTACACTTTAATGCTTCTGATGGCTCCTTAATGCTTCTTATGGCTCCTTAATGAAGCATAGACGGTTTTTTTTCATTCTCAAGTGTCTTGGACGTTTTTTTTGTGTTATTTCAAGAGTTTCCTTAAATTTCATTTACTAGTTTTAATGAATAATTGGTTGGTTGGCTTGTAACCACCAAATTTGTAATAAAGGCTTCATATAAAGCCAAGTTTATGCATGGGAAAAATAATAGACGAATTTCTAAGAAAAAAACTTTTGTTCACTTGGAATTATTGTTATAATTCACAAATTATCTTGTTGGGACGTGTTCTTGACTTGATACGAACTCAATCCAATAGGTCTTGGATTGTTTTCACTGGTATACAACTTAATAGGTCTTGAGTTGTTACTAATCTATCCATTTCTTTCCATTCACATATCATTTGTGGTTGCTATTCTCTCTTAATTTACCTAAACACTACCCTACTCACCAAATCAAGCCCATACACGTATCATAAGTGGTATCAGAGCCAAGTTCCGATTGGGTGTTGTTGAGTTCTTGTTGAAAAAAATCCTGCTAAGTTTGTTTGAATTTAGTTCCTGTTCAGAAATTGTTTTCCAAACATGCTGCGTAAAATATATGATGAAGAAGAGGTAGAGGAAGAGAAAATTGAAGAATATAAGGAAGAAGATTCCGGTCCCATCTACGACACTGATGGGGAAGGGGAATTTTGTGAAAGAATAAATTTCTTTGTTGAATAGGAATTTGTAGAAAAAATCAATTTCGTGGTTGAAGAAAAAATTGTTGAAGACTCTAGCCCTACCTACGACGCTGACGGGGAAGAGGATCATGAAGAAGTTGAAGAAGAAAAAAATTCCGAGGTTGGAAACAAAAATTTTGAAATGTTTGTGAAATAAATAGATTTTGTTGTTACAAACAAAATTGTTGAAGAAAAGGTTGAAGAATCAGAAGAGGTCGAGCAGGTTCTTGACCATAAAGATGTGGTTGTGGTTAAGAAAGATGATACCTATCGTATAACAAAACCTATTTCTAAGAGTCGAGCAGAAGGAGTGATCCATCAAGTTCCAAGTTCCAACCAGTTACGAGGGAGGGAGTTCATAATGCTTATATTCCTATTCTTGTGGTGTACCTTCAATTGGGAAGCCATGTTATTGGAAAATGCTGGTGATCAACCCATAAATACAAACCATGATCCATTATTTTATATGACCATTGTTAATCCTTTAAATTATTACAAGGATGATTTACAAGGTCGTAATCTTGTTCATGGGAGTGTAAAAAATGTGGGTTTTGGTCACAAATGGAAGATAAGGTTAGGATTGAATTCAGCGAGTTCTTTGAGTTATTTAAAGAAGAACATGTGTATGTGGAGAAAAGACCAAGTTGGAGTAAAGAAAAGGTCGCATTATGCAATAAAAAATTGTTTTCAAGACTAGCTGTCATGGAAGGTTCGTATGGGGGAACAACACAATTTGGTTCTTACTAAATTGAGGACAATTCCTTTCGAAGAAGGAGGGAATGATACATGTGTGGAAGTGACAAATTCTGAAAATGATAATGGTTACAATTTGGATTTAGGAGGAGACCATGGAATGCATGCTACCTTTAATGTGGGAGATCTTTCACCTTATCTTGATGATGATGGACTTGATGAATTGAGGTCAATTCCTTTCAAAGGGGGAGGGGATGATCCATGCATGGATCATGAAAGCCCAAATGGTGATGGATTAGTTATTACTAGTGGGCTAGAAGGTGGTTTGGGCTTAATGGTTGGGTTGTGCATGGTAACCCACAAATTGAATTAGGGTTGCATGAAGGCTAGGGCAACAGTTTTAAGGCTTCATAAGTGCTAAAAAACGTTAATCTTTGCTTCATAAAGCCTCCTAGCCGTTTTTGACACTCTTTGGTGGATTAGGGTTACACTTTAATGCTTCTGATGGCTCCTTAATGCTTCTTATGGCTCCTTAATGAAGCATAGACGTTTTTTTTTTCATTCTCAAGTGTCTTGGACGTTTTTTTTGTGTTATTTCAAGAGTTTCCTTAATTTTCATTTACTAGTTTTAATGAATAATTGGTTGGTTGGCTTGTAACCACCAAATTTGTAATAAAGGCTTCATATAAAGCCAAGTTTATGCATGGGAAAAATAATAGACGAATTTCTAAGAAAAAAACTTTTGTTCACTTGGAATTATTGTTATAATTCACAAATTATCTTGTTGGGACGTGTTCTTGACTTGATACGAACTCAATCCAATAGGTCTTGGATTGTTTTCACTGGTATACAACTTAATAGGTCTTGAGTTGTTACTAATCTATCCATTTCTTTCCATTCACATATCATTTGTGGTTGTTATTCTCTCTTAATTTACCTAAACACTACCCTACTCACCAAATCAAGCCCATACACGTATCATAAGTGGTATCAGAGCCAAGTTCCGATTGGGTGTTGTTGAGTTCTTGTTGAAAAAAATCCTGCTAAGTTTGTTTGATTTTAGTTCCTGTTCAGAAATTGTTTTCCAAACATGCTGCGTAAAATATATGATGAAGAAGAGGTAGAGGAAGAGAAAATTGAAGAATATAAGGAAGAAGATTCCGGTCCCATCTACGACACTGATGGGGAAGGGGAATTTTGTGAAAGAATAAATTTCTTTGTTGAAGAGGAATTTGTAGAAAAAATCAATTTCGTGGTTGAAGAAAAAATTGTTGAAGACTCTAGCCCTACCTACGACGCTGACGGGGAAGAGGATCATGAAGAAGTTGAAGAAGAAAAAAATTTCGAGGTTGGAAACAAAAATTTTGAAATGTTTGTGAAATAAATAGATTTTGTTGTTACAAACAAAATTGTTGAAGAAAAGGTTGAAGAATCAGAAGAGGTCGAGCAGGTTCTTGACCATAAAGATGTGGTTGTGGTTAAGAAAGATGATACCTATCGTATAACAAAACCTATTTCTAAGAGTCGAGCAGAAGGAGTGATCCATCAAGTTCCAAGTTCCAACCAGTTACGAGGGAGGGAGTTCATAATGCTTATATTCCTATTCTTGTGGTGTACCTTCAATTGGGAAGCCATGTTATTGGAACATGCTGGTGATCAACCCATAAATACAAACCATGATCCATTATTTTATATGACCATTGTTAATCCTTTAAATTATTACAAGGATGATTTACAAGGTCGTAATCTTGTTCATGGGAGTGTACAAAAGTGGTTTTTGGTCACAAATGGAAGATAAGGTTAGGATTGAATTCAGCGAGTTCTTTGAGTTATTTAAAGAAGAACATGTGTATGTGGAGAAAAGACCAAGTTGGAGTAAAGAAAAGGTCGCATTATGCAATAAAAAATTGTTTTCAAGACTTGCTGTCATGGAAGGTTCGTATGGGGGAACAACACAATTTGGTTCTTACTAAATTGAGGACAATTCCTTTCGAAGAAGGAGGGAATGATACATGTGTGGAAGTGACAAATTCTGAAAATGATAATGGTTACAATTTGGATTTGGGAGGAGACCATGGAATGCATGCTACCTTTAATGTGGGAGATCTTTCACCTTATCTTGATGATGATGGACTTGATGAATTGAGGTCAATTCCTTTCAAAGGGGGAGGGGATGATCCATGCATGGATCATGAAAGCCCAAATGGTGATGGATTAGTTATTACTAGTGGGCTAGAAGGTGGTTTGGGCTTAATGGTTGGGTTGTGCATGGTAACCCACAAATTGAATTAGGGTTGCACGAAGGCTAGGGCAACAGTTTTAAGGCTTCATAAGTGCTAAAAAAACGTTAATCTTTGCTTCATAAAGCCTCCTAGCCGTTTTTGACACTCTTTGGTGGATTAGGGTTACACTTTAATGCTTCTGATGGCTCCTTAATGCTTCTTATGGCTCCTTAATGAAGCATAGACGTTTTTTTTTTCATTCTCAAGTGTCTTGGACGTTTTTTTTTGTGTTATTTCAAGAGTTTCCTTAATTTTCATTTACTAGTTTTAATGAATAATTGGTTGGTTGGCTTGTAACCACCAAATTTGTAATAAAGGCTTCATATAAAGCCAAGTTTATGCATGGGAAAAATAATAGACGAATTTCTAAGAAAAAAACTTTTGTTCACTTGGAATTATTGTTATAATTCACAAATTATCTTGTTGGGACGTGTTCTTGACTTGATACGAACTCAATCCAATAGGTCTTGGATTGTTTTCACTGGTATACAACTTAATAGGTCTTGAGTTGTTACTAATCTATCCATTTCTTTCCATTCACATATCATTTGTGGTTGTTATTCTCTCTTAATTTACCTAAACACTACCCTACTCACCAAATCAAGCCCATACACGTATCATAAGTGGTATCAGAGCCAAGTTCCGATTGGGTGTTGTTGAGTTCTTGTTGAAAAAAATCCTGCTAAGTTTGTTTGATTTTAGTTCCTGTTCAGAAATTGTTTTCCAAACATGCTGCGTAAAATATATGATGAAGAAGAGGTAGAGGAAGAGAAAATTGAAGAATATAAGGAAGAAGATTCCGGTCCCATCTACGACACTGATGGGGAAGGGGAATTTTGTGAAAGAATAAATTTCTTTGTTGAAGAGGAATTTGTAGAAAAAATCAATTTCGTGGTTGAAGAAAAAATTGTTGAAGACTCTAGCCCTACCTACGACGCTGACGGGGAAGAGGATCATGAAGAAGTTGAAGAAGAAAAAAATTTCGAGGTTGGAAACAAAAATTTTGAAATGTTTGTGAAATAAATAGATTTTGTTGTTACAAACAAAATTATTGAAGAAAAGGTTGAAGAATCAGAAGAGGTCGAGCAGGTTCTTGACCATAAAGATGTGGTTGTGGTTAAGAAAGATGATACCTATCGTATAACAAAACCTATTTCTAAGAGTCGAGCAGAAGGAGTGATCCATCAAGTTCCAAGTTCCAACCAGTTATGAGGGAGGGAGTTCATAATGCTTATATTCCTATTCTTGTGGTGTACCTTCAATTGGGAAGCCATGTTATTGGAAAATGCTGGTGATCAACCCATAAATACAAACCATGATCCATTATTTTATATGACCATTGTTAATCCTTTAAATTATTACAAGGATGATTTACAAGGTCGTAATCTTGTTCATGGGAGTGTAAAAAACATGGGTTTTGGTCACAAATGGAAGATAAGGTTAGGATTGAATTCAGCGAGTTCTTTGAGTTATTTAAAGAAGAACATGTGTATGTGGAGAAAAGACCAAGTTGGAGTAAAGAAAAGGTCGCATTATGCAATAAAAAATTGTTTTCAAGACTTGCTGTCATGGAAGGTTCGTATGGGGGAACAACACAATTTGGTTCTTACTAAATTGAGGACAATTCCTTTCGAAGAAGGAGGGAATGATACATGTGTGGAAGTGACAAATTCTGAAAATGATAATGGTTACAATTTGGATTTGGGAGGAGACCATGGAATGCATGCTACCTTTAATGTGGGAGATCTTTTACCTTATCTTGATGATGATGGACTTGATGAATTGAGGTCAATTCCTTTCAAAGGGGGAGGGGATGATCCATGCATGGATCATGAAAGCCCAAATGGTGATAGATTAGTTATTACTAGTGGGCTAGAAGGTGGTTTGGGCTTAATGGTTGGGTTGTGCATGGTAACCCACAAATTGAATTAGGGTTGCATGAAGGCTAGGGCAACAGTTTTAAGGCTTCATAAGTGCTAAAAAAACGTTAATCTTTGCTTCATAAAGCCTCCTAGCCGTTTTTGACACTCTTTGGTGGATTAGGGTTACACTTTAATGCTTCTGATGGCTCCTTAATGCTTCTTATGGCTCCTTAATGAAGCATAGACGTTTTTTTTTCATTCTCAAGTGTCTTGGACGTTTTTTTTGTGTTATTTCAAGAGTTTCCTTAATTTTCATTTACTAGTTTTAATGAATAATTGGTTGGTTGGCTTGTAACCACCAAATTTGTAATAAAGGCTTCATATAAAGCCAAGTTTATGCATGGGAAAAATAATAGACGAATTTCTAAGAAAAAAACTTTTGTTCACTTGGAATTATTGTTATAATTCACAAATTATCTTGTTGGGACGTGTTCTTGACTTGATACGAACTCAATCCAATAGGTCTTGGATTGTTTTCACTGGTATACAACTTAATAGGTCTTGAGTTGTTACTAATCTATCCATTTCTTTCCATTCACATATCATTTGTGGTTGTTATTCTCTCTTAATTTACCTAAACACTACCCTACTCACCAAATCAAGCCCATACACGTATCATAAGTGGTATCAGAGCCAAGTTCCGATTGGGTGTTGTTGAGTTCTTGTTGAAAAAAATCCTGCTAAGTTTGTTTGATTTTAGTTCCTGTTCAGAAATTGTTTTCCAAACATGCTGCGTAAAATATATGATGAAGAAGAGGTAGAGGAAGAGAAAATTGAAGAATATAAGGAAGAAGATTCCGGTCCCATCTACGACACTGATGGGGAAGGGGAATTTTGTGAAAGAATAAATTTCTTTGTTGAAGAGGAATTTGTAGAAAAAATCAATTTCGTGGTTGAAGAAAAAATTGTTGAAGACTCTAGCCCTACCTACGACGCTGACGGGGAAGAGGGTCATGAAGAAGTTGAAGAAGAAAAAAATTTCGAGGTTGGAAACAAAAATTTTGAAATGTTTGTGAAATAAATAGATTTTGTTGTTACAAACAAAATTGTTGAAGAAAAGGTTGAAGAATCAAAAGAGGTCGAGCAGGTTCTTGACCATAAAGATGTGGTTGTGGTTAAGAAAGATGATACCTATCGTATAACAAAACCTATTTCTAAGAGTCGAGCAGAAGGAGTGATCCATCAAGTTCCAAGTTCCAACCAGTTACGAGGGAGGGAGTTCATAATGCTTATATTCCTATTCTTGTGGTGTACCTTCAATTGGGAAGCCATGTTATTGGAACATGCTGGTGATCAACCCATAAATACAAACCATGATCCATTATTTTATATGACCATTGTTAATCCTTTAAATTATTACAAGGATGATTTACAAGGTCGTAATCTTGTTCATGGGAGTGTACAAAAGTGGTTTTTGGTCACAAATGGAAGATAAGGTTAGGATTGAATTCAGCGAGTTCTTTGAGTTATTTAAAGAAGAACATGTGTATGTGGAGAAAAGACCAAGTTGGAGTAAAGAAAAGGTCGCATTATGCAATAAAAAATTGTTTTCAAGACTTGCTGTCATGGAAGGTTCGTATGGGGGAACAACACAATTTGGTTCTTACTAAATTGAGGACAATTCCTTTCGAAGAAGGAGGGAATGATACATGTGTGGAAGTGACAAATTCTGAAAATGATAATGGTTACAATTTGGATTTGGGAGGAGACCATGGAATGCATGCTACCTTTAATGTGGGAGATCTTTCACCTTATCTTGATGATGATGGACTTGATGAATTGAGGTCAATTCCTTTCAAAGGGGGGGGGGATGATCCATGCATGGATCATGAAAGCCCAAATGGTGATGGATTAGTTATTACTAGTGGGCTAGAAGGTGGTTTGGGCTTAATGGTTGGGTTGTGCATGGTAACCCACAAATTGAATTAGGGTTGCATGAAGGCTAGGGCAACAGTTTTAAGGCTTCATAAGTGCTAAAAAAACGTTAATCTTTGCTTCATAAAGCCTCCTAGCCGTTTTTGACACTCTTTGGTGGATTAGGGTTACACTTTAATGCTTCTGATGGCTCCTTAATGCTTCTTATGGCTCCTTAATGAAGCATAGACGTTTTTTTTTCATTCTCAAGTGTCTTGGACGTTTTTTTTGTGTTATTTCAAGAGTTTCCTTAATTTTCATTTACTAGTTTTAATGAATAATTGGTTGGTTGGCTTGTAACCACCAAATTTGTAATAAAGGCTTCATATAAAGCCAAGTTTATGCATGGGAAAAATAATAGACGAATTTCTAAGAAAAAAACTTTTGTTCACTTGGAATTATTGTTATAATTCACAAATTATCTTGTTGGGACGTGTTCTTGACTTGATACGAACTCAATCTAATAGGTCTTGGATTGTTTTTACTGGTATACAACTTAATAGGTCTTGAGTTGTTACTAATCTATCCATTTCTTTCCATTCACATATCATTTGTGGTTGCTATTCTCTCTTAATTTACCTAAACACTACCCTACTCACCAAATCAAGCCCATACACGTATCATAAGTGGTATCAGAGCCAAGTTCCGATTGGGTGTTGTTGAGTTCTTGTTGAAAAAAATCCTGCTAAGTTTGTTTGATTTTAGTTCCTGTTCAGAAATTGTTTTCCAAACATGCTGCGTAAAATATATGATGAAGAAGAGGTAGAGGAAGAGAAAATTGAAGAATATAAGGAAGAAGATTCCGGTCCCATCTACGACACTGATGGGGAAGGGGAATTTTGTGAAAGAATAAATTTCTTTGTTGAAGAGGAATTTGTAGAAAAAATCAATTTCGTGGTTGAAGAAAAAATTGTTGAAGACTCTAGCCCTACCTACGATGCTGACGGGGAAGAGGATCATGAAGAAGTTGAAGAAGAAAAAAATTTCGAGGTTGGAAACAAAAATTTTGAAATGTTTGTGAAATAAATAGATTTTGTTGTTACAAACAAAATTGTTGAAGAAAAGGTTGAAGAATCAGAAGAGGTCGAGCAGGTTCTTGACCATAAAGATGTGGTTGTGGTTAAGAAAGATGATACCTATCGTATAACAAAACCTATTTCTAAGAGTCGAGCAGAAGGAGTGATCCATCAAGTTCCAAGTTCCAACCAGTTACGAGGGAGGGAGTTCATAATGCTTATATTCCTATTCTTGTGGTGTACCTTCAATTGGGAAGCCATGTTATTGGAACATGCTGGTGATCAACCCATAAATACAAACCATGATCCATTATTTTATATGACCATTGTTAATCCTTTAAATTATTACAAGGATGATTTACAAGGTCGTAATCTTGTTCATGGGAGTGTACAAAAGTGGTTTTTGGTCACAAATGGAAGATAAGGTTAGGATTGAATTCAGCGAGTTCTTTGAGTTATTTAAAGAAGAACATGTGTATGTGGAGAAAAGACCAAGTTGGAGTAAAGAAAAGGTCGCATTATGCAATAAAAAATTGTTTTCAAGACTTGTTGTCATGGAAGGTTCGTATGGGGGAACAACACAATTTGGTTCTTACTAAATTGAGGACAATTCCTTTCGAAGAAGGAGGGAATGATACATGTGTGGAAGTGACAAATTCTGAAAATGATAATGGTTACAATTTGGATTTGGGAGGAGACCATGGAATGCATGCTACCTTTAATGTGGGAGATCTTTCACCTTATCTTGATGATGATGGACTTGATGAATTGAGGTCAATTCCTTTCAAAGGGGGAGGGGATGATCCATGCATGGATCATGAAAGCCCAAATGGTGATGGATTAGTTATTACTAGTGGGCTAGAAGGTGGTTTGGGCTTAATGGTTGGGTTGTGCATGGTAACCCACAAATTGAATTAGGGTTGCATGAAGGCTAGGGCAACAGTTTTAAGGCTTCATAAGTGCTAAAAAAACGTTACTCTTTGCTTCATAAAGCCTCCTAGCCGTTTTTGACACTCTTTGGTGGATTAGGGTTACACTTTAATGCTTCTGATGGCTCCTTAATGCTTCTTATGGCTCCTTAATGAAGCATAGACGTTTTTTTTTTCATTCTCAAGTGTCTTGGACGTTTTTTTGTGTTATTTCAAGAGTTTCCTTAATTTTCATTTACTAGTTTTAATGAATAATTGGTTGGTTGGCTTGTAACCACCAAATTTGTAATAAAGGCTTCATATAAAGCCAAGTTTATGCATGGGAAAAATAATAGACGAATTTCTAAGAAAAAAACTTTTGTTCACTTGGAATTATTGTTATAATTCACAAATTATCTTGTTGGGACGTGTTCTTGACTTGATACGAACTCACTCCAATAGGTCTTGGATTGTTTTCATTGGTATACAACTTAATAGGTCTTGAGTTGTTATTAATCTATCCATTTCTTTCCATTCACATATCATTTGTGGTTGCTATTCTCTCTTAATTTACCTAAACACTACCCTACTCACCAAATCAAGCCCATACACGTATCATAAGTGGTATCAGAGCCAAGTTCCGATTGGGTGTTGTTGAGTTCTTGTTGAAAAAAATCCTGCTAAGTTTGTTTGATTTTAGTTCCTGTTCAGAAATTGTTTTCCAAACATGCTGCGTAAAATATATGATGAAGAAGAGGTAGAGGAAGAGAAAATTGAAGAATATAAGGAAGAAGATTCCGGTCCCATCTACGACACTGATGGGGAAGGGGAATTTTATGAAAGAATAAATTTCTTTGTTGAAGAGGAATTTGTAGAAAAAATCAATTTCGTGGTTGAAGAAAAAATTGTTGAAGACTCTAGCCCTACCTACGACGCTGACGGGGAAGAGGATCATGAAGAAGTTGAAGAAGAAGAAAATTTCGAGGTTGGAAACAAAAATTTTGAAATGTTTGTGAAATAAATAGATTTTGTTGTTACAAACAAAATTGTTGAAGAAAAGGTTGAAGAATCAGAAGAGGTCGAGCAGGTTCTTGACCATAAAGATGTGGTTGTGGTTAAGAAAGATGATACCTATCGTATAACAAAACCTATTTCTAAGAGTCGAGCAGAAGGAGTGATCCATCAAGTTCCAAGTTCCAACCAGTTACGAGGGAGGGAGTTCATAATGCTTATATTCCTATTCTTGTGGTGTACCTTCAATTGGGAAGCCATGTTATTGGAACATGCTGGTGATCAACCCATAAATACAAACCATGATCCATTATTTTATATGACCATTGTTAATCCTTTAAATTATTACAAGGATGATTTACAAGGTCGTAATCTTGTTCATGGGAGTGTACAAAAGTGGTTTTTGGTCACAAATGGAAGATAAGGTTAGGATTGAATTCAGCGAGTTCTTTGAGTTATTTAAAGAAGAACATGTGTATGTGGAGAAAAGACCAAGTTGGAGTAAAGAAAAGGTCGCATTATGCAATAAAAAATTGTTTTCAAGACTTGCTGTCATGGAAGGTTTGTATGGGGGAACAACACAATTTGGTTCTTACTAAATTGAGGACAATTCCTTTCGAAGAAGGAGGGAATGATACATGTGTGGAAGTAACAAATTCTGAAAATGATAATGGTTACAATTTGGATTTGGGAGGAGACCATGGAATGCATGCTACCTTTAATGTGGGAGATCTTTCACCTTATCTTGATGATGATGGACTTGATGAATTGAGGTCAATTCCTTTCAAAGGGGGAGGGGATGATCCATGCATGGATCATGAAAGCCCAAATGGTGATGGATTAGTTATTACTAGTGGGCTAGAAGGTGGTTTGGGCTTAATGGTTGGGTTGTGCATGGTAACCCACAAATTGAATTAGGGTTGCATGAAGGCTAGGGCAACAGTTTTAAGGCTTCATAAGTGCTAAAAAAACGTTAATCTTTGCTTCATAAAGCCTCCTAGCCGTTTTTGACACTCTTTGGTGGATTAGGGTTACACTTTAATGCTTCTGATGGCTCCTTAATGCTTCTTATGGCTCCTTAATGAAGCATAGACGTTTTTTTTTTCATTCTCAAGTGTCTTGGACGTTTTTTTTGTGTTATTTCAAGAGTTTCCTTAATTTTCATTTACTAGTTTTAATGAATAATTGGTTGGTTGGCTTGTAACCACCAAATTTGTAATAAAGGCTTCATATAAAGCCAAGTTTATGCATGGGAAAAATAATAGACGCATTTCTAAGAAAAAAACTTTTGTTCACTTGGAATTATTGTTATAATTCACAAATTATCTTGTTGGGACGTGTTCTTGACTTGATACGAACTCAATCCAATAGGTCTTGGATTGTTTTCACTGGTATACAACTTAATAGGTCTTGAGTTGTTACTAATCTATCCATTTCTTTCCATTCACATATCATTTGTGGTTGCTATTCTCTCTTAATTTACCTAAACACTACCCTACTCACCAAATCAAGCCCATACACGTATCATAAGTGGTATCAGAGCCAAGTTCCGATTGGGTGTTGTTGAGTTCTTGTTGAAAAAAATCCTGCTAAGTTTGTTTGATTTTAGTTCCTGTTCAGAAATTGTTTTCCAAACATGCTGCGTAAAATATATGATGAAGAAGAGGTAGAGGAAGAGAAAATTGAAGAATATAAGGAAGAAGATTCCGGTCCCATCTACGACACTGATGGGGAAGGGGAATTTTGTGAAAGAATAAATTTCTTTGTTGAAGAGGAATTTGTAGAAAAAATCAATTTCGTGGTTGAAGAAAAAATTGTTGAAGACTCTAGCCCTACCTACGACGCTGACGGGGAAGAGGATCATGAAGAAGTTGAAGAAGAAAAAAATTTCGAGGTTGGAAACGAAAATTTTGAAATGTTTGTGAAATAAATAGATTTTGTTGTTACAAACAAAATTGTTGAAGAAAAGGTTGAAGAATCAGAAGAGGTCGAGCAGGTTCTTGACCATAAAGATGTGGTTGTGGTTAAGAAAGATGATACCTATCGTATAACAAAACCTATTTCTAAGAGTCGAGCAGAAGGAGTGATCCATCAAGTTCCAAGTTCCAACCAGTTACGAGGGAGGGAGTTCATAATGCTTATATTCCTATTCTTGTGGTGTACCTTCAATTGGGAAGCCATGTTATTGGAACATGCTGGTGATCAACCCATAAATACAAACCATGATCCATTATTTTATATGACCATTGTTAATCCTTTAAATTATTACAAGGATGATTTACAAGGTCGTAATCTTGTTCATGGGAGTGTACAAAAGTGGTTTTTGGTCACAAATGGAAGATAAGGTTAGGATTGAATTCAGCGAGTTCTTTGAGTTATTTAAAGAAGAACATGTGTATGTGGAGAAAAGACCAAGTTGGAGTAAAGAAAAGGTCGCATTATGCAATAAAAAATTGTTTTCAAGACTTGCTGTCATGGAAGGTTCGTATGGGGGAACAACACAATTTGGTTCTTACTAAATTGAGGACAATTCCTTTCGAAGAAGGAGGGAATGATACATGTGTGGAAGTGACAAATTCTGAAAATGATAATGGTTACAATTTGGATTTGGGAGGAGACCATGGAATGCATGCTACCTTTAATGTGGGAGATCTTTCACCTTATCTTGATGATGATGGACTTGATGAATTGAGGTCAATTCCTTTCAAAGGGGGAGGGGATGATCCATGCATGGATCATGAAAGCCCAAATGGTGATGGATTAGTTATTACTAGTGGGCTAGAAGGTGGTTTGGGCTTAATGGTTGGGTTGTGCATGGTAACCCACAAATTGAATTAGGGTTGCATGAAGGCTAGGGCAATAGTTTTAAGGCTTCATAAGTGCTAAAAAAACGTTACTCTTTGCTTCATAAAGCCTCCTAGTCGTTTTTGACACTCTTTGGTGGATTAGGGTTACACTTTAATGCTTCTGATGGCTCCTTAATGCTTCTTATGGCTCCTTAATGAAGCATAGACGTTTTTTTTTCATTCTCAAGTGTCTTGGACGTTTTTTTTGTGTTATTTCAAGAGTTTCCTTAATTTTCATTTACTAGTTTTAATGAATAATTGGTTGGTTGGCTTGTAACCACCAAATTTGTAATAAAGGCTTCATATAAAGCCAAGTTTATGCATGGGAAAAATAATAGACGAATTTCTAAGAAAAAAACTTTTGTTCACTTGGAATTATTGTTATAATTCACAAATTATCTTGTTGGGACGTGTTCTTGACTTGATACGAACTCAATCTAATAGATCTTGGATTGTTTTCACTGGTATACAACTTAATAGGTCTTGAGTTGTTACTAATCTATCCATTTCTTTCCATTCACATATCATTTGTGGTTGCTATTCTCTCTTAATTTACCTAAACACTACCCTACTCACCAAATCAAGCCCATACACGTATCAGAAGCACTAACCGCCACGAGTCATGGTACTCGAACCTTGTGGCCACCTCTCGATCTGCTATGAATCATGGTACCCGAACCATGTTCTCTCTTCTCAACCCGCTACGAATCATGGTACTCGAACCATGTTCTCTCTTCTCAATCCGCTACTTAGAACTTCTGGAATTCTCCCTGTTTCGAGTATGGGTCCTCTACTTTCAGTAGTACGGGCCAATACTACCTGCCACATCTACCCATACTTTCCACACGGATCGTCCCAGATTTCCTAAGTAGCTATTCAATCTTCTCGATCACCAATACCGTTATGCAAGTTCACCCTCCAGCAAATACTCTCCTCCGTCAGTGTACTCATCTGACTAAGTTTACTCCCTATGCTCTTCCTAGGTTCTCACACTTCTCTGTCATCAGCTGCTGAAGAACTCCTCATGATGCCAACCATCTACCTCCTGAATATCGTCATATTCACTTAGTAGCTGTCTCCCATCATCAAGAGTTCCACAAAGCACGAAGCAAGCAGCATTCGGGCATCGAATGACCCCCACTAACACATAAAGCCACTCTGGCATATACTTCCTCTTGCTCTATTCCCAACTCAAAAGGCATTGCCGACTCAGGCAATCCTACCTCTCGAGGTATCTAACTACTCTACTCAGCACATACTCAAAAGAATATCACAGGTAGCAGCAACTCCTAGGCTAAGGCATCACAAATCAGGCAACTCTAGTCCAAAAATATGTAATACCTAGCCTATCTGTAGCATGCATAATATCTCATAAAATATCTCATAAATATCTCATAACACAAAAGTAAGGGTATTTTGGGAAATCACCGTTCGGGCTCTGGCTGATTGTACACACTGCTCCTTCTCTTTTTCTCTTAGAACTCTTGCTCGTTTTAGGAAAAATCGTTTCTTTTGAAATTTTTTCTCAAATCCTCAGTTTGAGTCCAGACATACCCGAAGGTGCATCCGAATCCCTCAAACCAAGGCTCTGATACCAACTTGTAACACCGAAAATTTTCAAATAAAATTTTCATTTAAAATCGCACAATTCTCATAACACATTTCACAAAAAATCTCATTTATTTAATTTATGAATCGCAACTCCATAATTGTTTGATTAAAATCCAGTATCTTCAAAACATAACTCTGTCATTGGTGTGTACAAATCAATCTGGTGCCTTCCCGCGATCCTGAGAAAACCTGAAACACATAACACATAACACGGTAAGCACGAAGCTTAGTGAGTTCCCCAAAATACCACACACAAAATAATTAGCCACTCGAGGCTATAGTTCCGTAAGACCCTCCGGTCAATGTGTCTCAGTGGTACCCTCCAGTCCCACGGCTCGTTGGACCCTCTGGTCCGGTCTCTATGAGGACCCTATGGTCTCACTGCTCGTTGGACCCTCCGGTCCGGTCTCAGTGAGGGACTTCCGGTCTCATGGCTCGTTGGACCCTCCGGTCCGGTCTCAGCAATACATAACATAGCATATAAATCACACAGACAAGATGCATAATATCTCATAACCCAAATGAACACATAAGACCCTCCGATCACACAAAAATTACCACTCTAGGTAAGGTATAGTGAGAAGACTCACCTCGCAAGCAGGTGAGCAAATAATCCTCGCGCTCGGATCTCGAACTAGCCTCCGCCTAACATAAGGATGAATATCTCTAACTAATACTCTTTTACTACTCAAATAACCGAATGCTATTCTTTCTCTCCCTAACTATCTGAAGTGGATAAAAGACCATTTTACCCCTCCATGGTCTCTATTACTCATGTTGACCAAAACCCCAAAGTCAACAGAAGTCAAGATCGAGTCAACAGTCCATGTTTGACCAGACTCGTCGAGTGCACTCTTGCGACTCGTCGAGTCCCCTCGTATCCTCAGAAGTCTCAAAAAGTCCAGCTTAACTCGTCGAGTTGACCCCCAACTCGCCGAGTTATCACACAATCAACCCATCGGGACAAACCCTCACCGACTCGTCGAGTCAGGCCGTGGACTCGGCGAGTCCCTTCGATCAGATTCCTCATTCAGACGATTTAAGGCAGATCCATCACTCCAAACACTAGATCTACCATCCTAAGGGTCGATTGTCACGTAAAGCTGCAAGCTTTACGTTTAAACATGGCATATAAGACTCATAATGCCAAAACATGCTCCTACAAGGGCTAGATGCACAAAAGCTAGACTCGAGCTCAATAAAGCTTGGATCTTTGGTCTCTCAAGTCCTTCTACAGTCCAGATCTGAGGTTTCAACCTCATGATATGCTCAAATAACTCATTGCCAAGAATGGATGGGAGAAAACCCTCAAAATCTCCCTAAACTAAGATCTCACAAAGGAAAGGTCAAGATAGGAGCTTTTTACCTTTGCACTGAAGCTAACCACTGGAGAACTCTGGATCTACAACCCCTCCTTGATCAAACACACCAAGCTCTCCAAATCTCCTTCAAAGGATGCACAAAAACTACTCAAATTAGCTCCTCACTCACTCTTTAGCTCTATTGGCGATTAGGGTTTGCTCTCAGGGGTGTAGGGTAACTGGTGAGGCGTAAATGGGGGCATAAGTTCCCTTATATACCCCAACCCTGAGAAATTAGGGTTTCTCTGCCTAGAACCTACTCGGCGAGTCGGTCCTCTGACTCGTCGAGTCCACTAATTATTTCCATGCGAGCAACTCGACTCGACTCGGCGAGTTGGACCCTCAACTCGTCGAGTCTATCCATAAATCTCAAGATTAAAATACAAAATAATGTACCTGAAAATCTGGGTGTTACAACAATACTTAGTGTATTAAAATGCTTAGGGCATTGGGATAAGTTTTCTTACTCACAAAACTTAACGTATTAAGCCCAAATGGTTAGGGCATTGGGATAAGTTTCCCGTTCGCAATACTCAGCGTATTAAATTCAAAATACTCAGTGCATTTGCAAGGGTCAGAATAGGCCACAAGAGTTTAGATATACAATATGTTTGCACAATTGAAATAACAAGCGTACCCACACGGCCCAACACAATAATTGATAAGATGTATGGATCACCACAAAAACCAAACAGACTAAGCGGAAAGCGAAATAGATAAGAGGCCATTTATATTACAAGATAAAGGTTCATTACAAAAGCAAGGCTTGAGAGGCCGTCGTTGACAAAACTATTCACCAACAAAACTACAAGTTATAAAGCTTCAAAGTTTTTCACACCCCAGAGGGGCAACACACGGTACAGAGCACCTCAAGAAACAACATGATCAACACCACTAACACCATCCCCCAATCCCGGATCACCAGCATCAGTGCTGACACCGCCACCCACGTCTTTGTCGTTACCGCCACCGCTATCACCAACACTAGCACTGATATTACCACCAATGCCTTCGCCATCACCACCGTCAATTAACATACCCTTAGGGGTCTCCTCACCACCGTCAAAAGCATAAAGTTCTCGGATGCCCTGCATGTCCAAGTCTCCCAAACCCAGCAGAGACGCATGATTCATGCTTGAAAAATCGAGAAGGGCTTCATTCACACTTAAAACATGGCCCAATCAGGAGTCACTAGCATCTGGATTGTGGGAACCATAATTCATTTCATCCCTCAAGTTGCTACGACCGGACTCCTCTCCAGCAACAAAAGCAACATGGCGAATGAGACTCATGGCGCCGGTGAATTCTGGATGCTTGATCAAGTTTTCCACGATTCGGACAACGCCTACACGTAACAACCAATCCAGATCGGACCGAGCAGCCTCGGTGTCCGCCTGGACAGTGGCAACCAACTTATCATGGTCAGCAACACCACACTTAAGACATTCATTCTGGATCATCAATCCCTCATTTATCTGGGTTAGGGAATCCGCTTTGCTTTCTAGGAAAGCTCGAACTTCTTCTACAACGGTCTTTTCAGTAGTAAGCAACATACACTTCTGTTCTAAACTCTGAACATCACTCTCAAGCTCAGAAATACGACGCCTCAAACCACCCTCACGGGGGCTGCAGCTCGAATGAGCGACCTCCATTTAGTTAAGCAACTGAATCCGACGGGCACCTGCAACAAGATAAAACATAGCTTGCGCAGCAGCATAGGACATGTTGTGGGACAGGGTAAGGCTACCCATAACCTCCATATCAGAGACAACAGCGGTTGGAAACGCATGGCGGGCAAACTCCATCGCGTCCGCACGAATAGACAAACGAGAATCATTGCCAAGATTCCAAGCAGGAACAAACGCACAAGACCCAGGAAAATCCCTAGAGACCCCTTCACGGGGAGGGGCCTGGAGCCGCTGAGTGTCACCAGAACCCCTAGGGGGAGAAAGACCAGAAGGAGTTTCAAGAACAGGTTGGATAGGAACTTCGGGCTGCTTAGTCACCCCTAAATCCCCTCAGACGATTGAACGTCATCATCGGGAATCACAACTATCGTTTCCGGCGTTGAAGATATCAATTTTAGGAGGCGGGTAAAGTTACGGCTCGACTGAACTCGGTTACCAATGTTAAGTGCATTAGTAACTGCGTCACCCATAGCCAAAACGGCTTTCCTTTTGGCCTGCAAACGACGGACGTTTGAGATTATAGCATCCTTGCTATCTTCAACCACCTCCGTGGAGCTGGAGTAGGCACCAAAAGGAGGGGCGACAGTCGATATAGGGTGGGCGGTCAAAGGAGTCTCCTTCGGCCACGGGTGGGGCAGGAGTAGCAGCGGTTAGAGCAAGATGATCGATATGATGGGGAGGAGGGAGATTATCGACCAAGTCTATCTCCCGATGCTCCAGTGTTCCCTGGTAGCGCTTCCACAACACCTCATCCATGGACAGCGGGGACTCGACGCCTGCACGGACACCAACGCACCAGAGAAGCAGGCAACCAAGTACAAAATTAACCTGTTACTTTCCTTCAAAAAAAAGAGGGGGAAAGAAGAAGATGAGGAAAGGAAGGAAAACGAGAATGTACAATGGAAGCACTTACCATCAACGATAGAGAAAAAGACCACCATCTTCCCTCGTCGTCTCCAGGAAGGGATCATCCCCACACCAATAAGCAGCGCTTCGAATTAGTCCTCAGGGGTGACCTGGATACTCTTCAAAAGATCGACGATGGCCTGGTTATGAGGAAACAACTTAGGAGTAACATCGAAAAATGTATTCGCTCGATACCGACCACTACCCACCAAGCCTTTGTTTACCCACAACCATTTGTCCTACCAGTTCTTGGTAGTCCTCCCATCGGGGACCAAGGTATGTCCTCCTCGTCGGATAGAGAAAGTACACTTATCGCCGGTGCAGCAGAACCTGAAGAAATACTTGAAAACAAAATAATCTAGGAGCAAGCCATTAGCACGACAAATCATCTCGAATGCCACCACTTTATTCACGGAGTTGGGGGTGAGCATCTGAACACTACACCCGAATTTCTGCAGAACTTCCTCTTGAAAGTCCGAAAGAGGAAGACATAAACCAGCGTTAAGAGTCTTCAAGTAGACCTCCACTTTACCTGGTGGAGGGGGGGACAGAATCGATGAACCAGGCAACGGGAACTCAACACCGTCTGCTGGAGAAAGACCGTATATATTCCCAAGAAATTTGAAATTGGCCTCAGAGGGGGGTGCACCAGGTCGACCGGCCATGAGAAAATGGATAGAAAGAACCCTAGAAGAAGAAAAGGAAGGGAGGAAAGATAGCGTGAAAAAAGGGTGTTAAGCATCCGTATAAAGAGAGGGAAAGGTGGGATGTTCAAAATCCCCGACACAATGACGTAACTGACATCCATGATGAGTGGTCACGTCGTTATTAAAATCGAAACGGCGGGTGAACCAGAAACGGACACGTATACAGGGTAGTTGAGTCCAGAACACCGTAGCTAGCGCAGCAACGCTACGGCTACTGGATTAGGGGACTTGATAACGTTCCCTAGCAAGCATGAAAAGAGCCGCACCCGGCCTCGACAGAAGGCCTCAAGGCATAGCGCGCCCGGCAGGACAGACCCAACAGAGCTTAGCGCCAGCCAACGCCCCTGAGAGCAGGGCGCTCCGGCAGAAAGGCTCGTGCCCGCTCGGGTCGCTTTCCGCTCCAAGACAAATGTAACGGTCAAGCGACAAAGAAAATATTCAGGGCATTACTGCCAAAACCAATCACAACGCTCTGACAGATAGAGGGGCATGATACTCCAATCAGCGCTCCTGATCCTGTCGGCTTTGGCGATCCTGTCCCGTACAGATGATCAGGAGTGCCTAATATAAAAGGCTACCCCTAAAGACCCGACAGGTAAGCAATCTTCTCCAAGTAAAATACACAGATACCCTAGAATACCCAACAGACTTGACCGTCGGAGCGTCTTTCCGGGAGCTCCTCTTGGGAAACGGCTGACGGCCTTCTCTCATTGTGATCTCGCAGGATCAACGGAGCTATTCTCATCGGAGTTTGAGGAATAGTTACTGTCGAGGTCGTATCAATGCCTCATGTACATATTTTGCTGATACATCAAATACCTCAAGCTCTTGTTATCAGTGTAGACAGTACAACGGACCCCGTAGAGGTAATGCCGCTAAATCTTGAGGGAAAACACCACAACCCCTAGCTACAAATCATACGTAGGATACTTCCTCTCATGAGGATTCAGCTGCCTCGAAGCGTAAGCAATAACACGACCCCTCTGCATCAGAACTGTACCTAAACCCATGATCGACGCATCACATTAAACCACAAAATCCTCAACACCCTCTGGCAAGGTCAGAATTGGTGTCTCACACAATTTTTGCCTCAAGGTCTCAAAAGTTGCTTGTTGTTCATGCCCCCAACGAAACGTGATGATCTTCTTCGTCAACCGAGTCAATGGAACCAATATCTTGGAGAAATCCTGAATGAATCTCCGATTGTAACCTTTCGGAACTTCCCATCTCATCACCGCCTCGACCTTGGCCAGATTGACCAGAATACCGTTCTGGTTGACAAGGTGCCCCAAAACTGCACCTTCCACAACAAAAACTCACACTTGGAGAACTTTTCAAATAGTCTCTCCCTCCTTAAGGTCTCCAATACCTCTCTCAGATGCTCCTCATGTAGCTCGTGGGTCATAGAATAGACTAGGATGTCATTGATAAACACAATCACAGACCGATTCAATATGGGTCAGCATACACGATTCATGAGATCCATGTGATGGGTTTTGAGCATAGGAAACAATCCATATGCGTGCATGCAACCCTAATTGTTGGATCTATGTTTTCTCTATTAGACATACAAGTATTAAACACAAAACAAGAAACCCTAGGAGGCATGTATTATTTTCAAAAATAAGAATAAACTAGGGTTTAGATACATACCTTTAAGATTGTTATTGTAAACAATCTTGAATCCTTGCTTGAAAGACCTTTGGTAGCAAGCGCCACAACTGTCGCGCCTCTAATGGTTCACAAACAAACCTAGCAACCAAGGAAAACTATATATATATATATATATATATATATATATATATATATAGAGAGAGAGAGATAGAGATAGAGAGAGAGAGAGGAGAAGCCTAAATTTCATCCAAGCCACTTAGAAAGCAATCTTAGAAGAAATTCAACCCTAAGGAGGGTTTATATAGGTGTTAGGAAGGTATTGGATTAGGCAGGTATCTCCAAGATAACCCTAATCCATTTACTTCCTCCCTAAGGCATCCAAGGCACCCTTAGAGCCCAAGGAAATCCTAGGAGAACTCTAGATTTTGTTCCCCCCTCCTTAGGGAGGTTCTATAATTGCCCAATGCTTAACTATTGAACATTGTCACCTTTAGTCCCTACACATTTAATTAATTCCTTTAACCCTAAAATTAATTCCAAACTAATTTCTGATTAAATATTAATTAAACAATATGATTTCTAATTAATATATTATTTCCATAATACATTAATAAATCATTTATTTTGATTACTAATTAATTTATTAACCAAGTAATAAATTAATAAATCATTCTTCTCTTTCTCTAACAGTCATCATATTCAATTGCCAGATTTGAAGGCAACCCAAAAGGATTGTGCTACCATCAATTCAAGTATATACCAATTATAGTTATGCGCTTAGACACCTAATCCAACAGTCTCCCACTTGGATAAGTCTAATAACTATAACTGCCACTATAACTACCAAATTGACTAGCAAATTGTAGCTACCAAAAGCTGTTGTCGAACTCTGACCCAGTCAGTGACGTGTCCTTAGATATGTGATCAAATATTCCTCCGTTCTACAAGATATCTTATGGACATAAGGATTCGATTATAATCAATCTCTTTGTCCAATATTTGTTTCTTGATTTCTGATTTATGACGACTAAAATCAGACTACTAATTGAATACATCAATTCAGTCCATGCTTGGCCAAGCGCTTTAGATGTCATCATCAAATCATCGAGGGTCCCACAGCTATCGCTTTTCCCATTAGGGCAAAAGGAACGAATAAACTTCGACTTATATGCTTGTACTATTTACTCATCAAATCATGCACAACAATACATTTTATAACATCAAGTTACTGATGGATTTACATATAATCAATGCACAACTGACTTGTAAACAACAAATCATATATCTTTTTTAAGAATATAAGATATTATCGTCTTAGAATTACTCCTGATAAAATCCATGAAGTAATTCTTTGAGCGTGGGTTAATCCAATACTTAAAATCCCCATTTTCAAGTACTCATGAACATTGCAGCAAAACCATTGCTATGTCTAATCCCCGTAGACAATCTACAATTATATTCATGACAGTCTTGATTCGATACTTACTTCTAGAAGTACGAGCAACTATGGAGTTTTGAATAATCCAATTATTCGGGAAGTAAAACATGCAAAGTGAAACACAATAATAACCTAATTAACTATGGCCTCAAAACTATTGAATACAAATAAAACACTTATTATTTAATCACCATATTAATTAGACTTTATTAATTGTATAATGTTTCGAGTAATTAACTAAACACTTGAATTAAACATCAGTCATGCCATGTTATAAACATGCATACTATGTCTCTCTATGGTCCTTCCTATATGAACATATCAATTGGACACTATTCCAATGATGCTCATTTCACAATTCTAAATTCTAGTCACTACTAAAAGTGTTAGAATTTCAACTTTACATGCAATGTCCTTCTATGATGTCGAAGCTTCAAAGTCAGAGAGACTTAGCCAACGATATTACAGAATGTTCCATTAAAACAATTTCATGGTAACGAAGTCTCAAATTCAAGATACAGTCCTTGAGCAGTTTCCTTGCATTAAAGTCCCTAACTCACATGTAGATTTAATTATCAAATTCTCTATGGAAACATTTCCATATTCCCATATGACCATCAATTCTGAACAAGAGTCACCTCCATTCAGAATTATGTCAATATGGTCCGTACAAATTAATAATATACTTCCAACTGTTTAAAAGCAACCAATCTTCAGGTAAAACCTCATAATGTTCTTGACATTTGTTCAACAACTTTAGTCACATCCTGTTCTAGTCCTTTTTCCCTCTTAATGCCCTAGGCATTTGGAAAAATCAGAAAAAGTGAATATTATAGCATATAAGATCAATCCTATATCCAAAGCATATGGGACTCAACACATAATGTCCTACATAGAGACTTGATGTCTGATCAGTTTCTTTCTATAATATATCCATACATCGAATTTCCTATGTTGAATCATTTCAACACGATATTCCTATATGTTTAAGACTAAGTTTTATTAAACTTTCAATCTAAACTTTTAGATTTGAAATGAAGTATAAATGCCCTCTCCCCCAAATCTTATTACAGCGAAACAATTCCCAAACATTGTAGTTTGCAAATTGAAAACCTTGTTTCCTATAAATAATATTGCCAACTTGCAACACTAAACATAACACTTATGCTCCCACTAGCATAACAATTGTACTCCCACTAGCACAACAATTATGCTCCCACTAGCTTTGACATGTATCCAAAAATCAACTAGAGTTCTATAAATCAATACTTTTTGACTTTCTTACTAAAGTGCAGATTCTGATACATAATTCTTCGATAAGTCTTAAGCCGGACTTCTCAAGCTCATACACCTTTCATTTGATAGCATATATGTGTGTTTAAACCCTTTCAGAACTTATAGCTATAAGTCCTGAACGTTCAAACTATTTCTTTCCATTTCTCACAATTCGAAATATGAAAAGGGATGTCGTAATCATATTGCGAATTTGAGAATGCAATTAACACAACCACTAATCAAAAAAATATTTATCAAAATTTTAAAATCTACTAGCTGAAGTATTTCCTCATAATCATTTTCGTGGATTAGAGAAAAACCTTTTACCACTTAGATTTTATGGTGTATGTGTTCCTATCAATGTGAATTTATCAATTCCAACATACAATCATAAGATAAGGTTGAGGAAAAAACCAAAATCAAATTCAGTTTTTCCTTTCATGGATTGAACTTTGCTCATTCTTAATTTATCGCCTTCTGGTAGCTTAAGGGCCTACCAATGCTTCCAAGTTGTTAAGCAGTTCACCCATATTTATCAATGTACTTTCACTAAACAACGTGCGCTGCCTTTTGTAGTCAAATGAGAACCATATAACTCATAAACATTGCCAACTCAACTGGAAGGTGCATAAAAACAAGAATGTGTCAACTTAACATGATAGGTTATTAACCTTAGGTCGTGTGCTAGTGATTACAAAAAGGTTTATTCTTGATTGACTCCTGAAACTCTTCAAGACCATTAAGACTCCCACTGACTTCTTGGCATATACAAATTTTCTTTTAAGGAACATTCCTTGACAAGAAAAACCAATATTCAAAAGTTAGTGTGGATTTCGACAAGAAAAACACTTCACTGAATTGGTCTTAGTTTATCCTTTGTTTTAACCAAAACATCACAACTACCAATTCCAAATGTGCTAGAGTAAAAAACATTATTACTCCGCATTTCATGAGGTGTTATAAACCTAATTAGTAGGAAACAAGCTTCAAGATACGATTTGAAGTAACTAGAGTATGACTGTAAAACTTGATTGGAAATGAAGTATGAAACATCTCTCGATTGAACTATTTCAACAATACCCGATTCCTCTTCTTAGTCAAATAATTGCACTAATATGTTCTTCAATGATCAATTGTGATATCGTTCCATAACAATTAAGATGATCATAAAACATGATACTAAAGTAGTCTCCTCTCCTTTCAGACTGGAGAAACTTTTATCTTTCTGCCTAACAGATTCTTCATATTCATTCTATTACTCTTTGAAAACTTTTCAAAGTGTTAGAATTATGCATAATCTTATAAACACAACCATGTTTACTGAAGCATCAGTAAATCATGACGAATACAGTTATCATCCTTTGTGGCGGATCTGAATAGTCCACACCAATGTGTACTAGATCCATTAGTCATTCACTTTGACTCACATGAACATGTGATCAATGAACTAGTCATGACCTTCCAACGATCAAGATTCTCATACATCACACAATTCGGATTGTATGACTCCAAGTTTCTATCCAATTGAAACTTGGTTGATGAGAATTCCTTTTCACTTGGTTGATTATGACATTTCCACAAATGACATAACTAAGAATCAAATCCATATTTAATATTGCTAGAAATGTAACCACCAAGAACCATAAATGCCATTGTAAGGAAAACATAATCAAAATTCACTTTTATTGATAATAAGCAGAAAAATTTGTCCTTACAATGCATAAAGTGAAAACTATGTATCTAGACATTTCCTATGCAATCTATTAAGTTATCATAACTCCTAAGAGTCTCTTCCAAAATCTGATCATCGAACCATGTGACCGAAAACCATCTCTCATGATCAGATTCAACTCACTCTTCTTGAGCTTCGTTATTTCTCTTAGATTCTGAATTAGAGTCACACAAGTTGACTTTACTATCTCTAAGATCTTTCAGGTACTCTGGGCAGCTTCGCATCCAATGCCCATTCAATTGGCAATAGAAACACATGGACCTTTTAGGGTTAGAACATGGAACTATCTTAGAATTTGCCTTCCTCTTTACCATATGGTCAAACATTTTGACTTCGGCCGATCCCTTTCTATTGGGAAGAGAAACCTTTTCTGGACTACCAATTTTGCCATTGTCAATGTCCATGGAAATTTTGGAGACAGATCCTTCAAACATTTTTGCTTGACTTGTGCTCTTAAGCATTTCTGCTTCAGCAGTAATCAACATATATGTTAGATCAATTAGGGTCACGTCGTGGTCCCTCATATAGTAGTTTTTTGATGAACTGACTATATGATTCAGGAAGCGAAAGTAGAACCAAGTCAATGGTAAGATCCCTTGGGAAAACAACACCAAACATCCTTAATCTGTCAATGTGCGACTTCGTTTTTCAGAACATGCGCACATATAGACTTTCCATCTTGATGTTTACATGCCAATAGGGCTTGAGTAGTTTCGTAGTTTTCAACTTGAAGAATACATGAATTAGGGAGAGTCGCTGGACGAGGTGGAGGAAAAGTTGGAGAAGCATGATCTCGAGTTCCACCATTGCTTGAAGAAGGGAATATTCTTTCACCTTGATTAACATGTGGAAGATCATCTTCAAAAGGAAGAGGAAACCCACTTCCCAAAGAACGACGAAGACCATAGTTGTCTGAACTGGACATCTTTAATAGGAGAAAAGAGAATTTGATTTAGTTGATTTTAATCCTTAAAATTTAAATTATGGCTAAGATCCATATTTTCGATTCGAATTATGAAGAGGGATGCCGTAATCAAATTTGAATCTATTTTAGGTAGGTAAAGCATTTACCAATTTCAATCTTATGAAACTCCTAGATCTTTTTAGAATCATTGAACTATTCAATGACATGTTTAATCTTGATTATGCCCTCACTTTGTGACTGGGATGCCGAGGATCACAAACGAGATGTGAATAACCATGCAAATTAGGTTGGTACTCTCGATGTCGCTTATCATATGAAATTAATGTGCCGATTAACCACACACGCTCCATTATTTTAATGATAATTTACGAGACACCCATTGCCAACAATATTGGTCCCATATTAGTGTGTCGGTTAACCACACACGCTCCACTAATGACCAATAAGGTGCAATGTGTAATTTCATGGGTTAGCATCAAATTCACATTTTTCCTAAAGTAACTAGGAATAAGAATGAGATTTTAGAAAATGGCTTAGTTACTTTATCATTATACTTTTAATGATGATTAATTGTCCTATCGAACCTGTTCAACTAACGACCCTCCACCATACAAGAGAGCGGTGGGTAAGAAAGGATACCCAATGGCGGTCATTTTATAGGTCGCTTCCATAAACTCCCCTTATAGTATGAATTCGTGAATGAGGCGTACTAGTGGTTCGACTGACTTTTCTTATACATATAATATATAATAAACTTGTAATTATATATATATATATATATATATATATATATATATATATATATATATATATATATATATATATATATATATATATATATATATATATATATTATAAAGTGAATTTTAAACATTTTTAAAATTCCAAGGGTTTAATCTTTTAATAAATTAAACTTTTAAGTTAATTACATTTTACTCGGTTTATGGATTTATTAATTATCTTTTAATTAATCACTTAATTAAATTAACAAAATCCATAAGGATGTATTTTAAACTTTTCAAAATACTAAGGTTTTTAATATTTTAAATTTTCGAAACTAAAAATAATTTTAATTAAATTTAAAAGAAATTTGATTTAATAATTATCTACTAATTAAACCTTTAATTAATTTATTAAACCAATTAAGGATTATCCATTAAATTAAACAAATTAATTTAACCTAATCCCTTATCCTCTAAATCTCGAAAATATGGGAGGGATATCACAAAATCTTCAATTATCTAATTAAACAATTAACAAGACAATTACCAAAAATAACAACCCACCCAAAACCCTAATTTTCGAAATCTTTACTTGGGTGGAAGGCAAGGCTTTCAATCCTTACCTTATTTTAGAAAACCCTATGGTTAGGAAACCCTAGATCTCGAAAAAATGGAGGCCAAAGGAAAGGGTTAAAAACCCTTTGCAGATTTTCGAAAATAAGGGTTATGAAACCCTAATTGCGAAAATCACAAGGCATAGGGTTTAATTGCGAAAAACTATGGATTTCATCACAAAGTTGCCACAGACAGTGCACGGAGTGGATTAGATATGGGTCATCGTGGATCGATTGACCAAGGGCGCGTATTTCATCCCGATTCAGGAGAGTATCTTTGCGGAGAAGTTGGCCGATGTAACGCCCGCAAATTCGGGCTAGTCAATTTAGAGACGATAAGAGTCAAAAATGACTTTTTTATAGATGATTATTTAGAATAAATAATCTTAACTAAGTTGTAGTATATTTCAAAAGGTTTCCGTACATATAAAGAATGCTGAAATCCGAGTTATAACAAAGAAGTTATAACCTGTCGAAGTTTCGCGACAAAATCGGCACGACACCGGGAATCGTAAAAAGTGAGTTTACGATAGAATACTTTTTAGCCTTATGATTCTAAATGAAAGTTGTAGAGTACGTCTCCACCTTCGTGTGGATATAAAGAACGTAAAAAACGGAGCTCGTATGCAAAAGTTATGGCCTTCCGAAGATGTAGCTGTCTGAGAGCATGACACGTATCAGAAACCCTAATTTGACTGAGCTCACGACGTGAGCATAGAAATTCACGATGTGAGGAGTCAAAATGCCACTTTTTAAGGCTAGAATACGGATGGCAAGTCTACGTTCAAAACCCACGACGTGAGCATTATTTCTCACGACGTGAGGAGTCAAACGGACACTAATCGAGCCTAGAAAACACCTGGGAAGTCTACGAGATGACTCTTGGAAGCTCACTACGTGAGCATATCATTCTCACGACGTGAGAAGTCGTTCGGACATGTTTCGGAGCTATAAACGCAGATGGCGAAGCTACGAGGTAATACAGCCATGCTCACGACGTGAGCAATGAATTCTCACGACGTGAGAGGCCAAAAATCAGGTTATAAATAGCAAGTTCGACCTCAGCCATTCCTACACCTAAATTCTTCTTTCTCTCTCTCGTTTGCTGAAGGCATTCCGCTTCCCGAGCCCGACGATCACGAACCGCTGACCGTTTCTAGTTAGATTCTATCCAGTCACGCTACTAATGTGAGTGTATAGTCCCTTTCATGAACATGATTTTAATACAAGTATTGATTAAAGTATTAAATATATGTTTGTGTGTGAAATATTTGTTATTGCCTTAAATATGTGTTAGATACATATTTGATGATATACAATGTGCGAACCAGTTATGGTTCTATATGTGTTAAGATGTGGATATATGATATTATTACTTAAAACTCTATGTTAAGTATACACTACTTAGCGTTGCCTAAACAGAGATAGTATTGAAAATTGATTATAAGCATTGTAGTTTTGCCTAGTGATGGGTTAAGACTTAAAAATGGATGTTTAGTTCAATTAAGTTTGGACATTGGGTAGCCTCTTATTAAGAGTACGTGTGTGGTGAGATTGATGATCGGTGGAGTATGTCCTACGTACAGAAGTACATTTTATGTACGAAGTCTTTTTCAAAGCTCTGTGTCTTAGGTGCTGCTTGTGTCGGGGTATTATTATGTTCTCGGCTACGAGTCCTACTCATACGAGGGTACTATAATGTACCATAACTACTATCATGTATAAAGTCTTTTTTTGACACTATTGTGTGTCGGTTACGGGAGTGTACGGGAGTACTCTATTAGTATTTCCCCATACTTTTTATTTTGAAAGAGCTTTGGAGTCATCGTTTCTTTTATAAAGTGCTCGGACGAGCTTCATGTGTTAGCGTTTCCTTTCACGAAGTAATTGAGGGAACTTCGTAGACTGCCTAATAAAGTGTGTCGGTAATAGACCACTACTAGGTATGTCTGGTGTTATATTGCCGGATAGGGTGAGTCTGGGGGTAAGATACCTCACGGTGTCAGACCACAGCTAGGCAAAGTTCGATGTCAGATAGGGTGAGTCTGGGGGTAAAATCCCTTACGATGTCAGACCACTGCTAGGCACAGTTGTCTAGATAACTACCCCTGACTTAACTGTCTTATGGTTTTTACGAACAGAGGTTCGTGGTGAAACTTATTCCATTCCCATCATTTGATGTCTTTATTGATCCTCGTTTGCTGCCAGGGAATTTCCGCAGCAGCTTCGTCAGTTTTTTGTTTATATTGATCCTTTAGGTTAGATCTCGTAAGATCATTAGGAGCAGTACGTGGGGATCGACGGGATGGGATAAATTGTTTTAGAGATATGATATATTTGTTTTAATGATAATAGTGGTTTTGCAGGTTTGAGATATATATTATTATCACATTGTGGGATTGAAAACCCTATGTATCTCATCAGGTTTCCCAACCTGACCCACTCAATTTATATGTATCACAGGTATCGATACGAAGCTACTTTACACTGAGAGATTAAAGGAGATGTAGATCACTAGTGTAAATAAATGTAAGGTCTGTTTATGCTTATGTTTCAGTATTGACGATGACATCCTAATGTTTTAATATGAACAAAATACATTTCTTCGGAAATGCTTTGATAATATATTTATCATGTTTTTCTGGGAACAAATTCCGCAACACATTTCTTTAAAAATATACTCTGATTTTTAAATAAAGCATCAACAAATTAATCTTTTCGGGCCGTGAAATTGGGGATGTCACAACCGACATCTACATCGGGGAGGTTGTGACACGACATGGGGTGCCGGTTTCAGTGGTTTCAGACAGGGATGTCCGGTTTACTTCTAGGTTTTGGTAGCGGTTTCACTAGGAGTTGGGTACTTGACTGCATTTTAGCACATTTTTCCACCTGCAGACTGATGGTTAGAGTGAACGGAATATCCAGACCATGGAGTATATGCTTCAAGTATGTGTATTGGATTTCCATGGGAGTAGGGATACATATCTTCCTCTGGCAGAGTTTTCGTATAACAAAAGTTATCACGCCAACACTGATCAATCTCCTTTTGAGATGCTCTGTGGGCGGAAGTGCAGGACCCTGATATGTTGGGGTGAGGCCGGTCAGCGAGTCATGGGGAGTACTGAGGTGGTACTTAAGACTACCGAGTTGATTCAGCAAGTTTGGGGTAGACTTCAAACATCACAAAGTCGACAGAAGAGTTATACAGACAAGCGTCGATTAGATCTAAAGTTCTAGGTTGGGGATATGGTTCTCCTGAAGGTGCCACCTTGGAAAGGTGTCATCCGATTCAGGAAGAGGGGAAATTTGGGCCCCAAGTACATCGGTCCTTTTAGGGTTTTGGCCCGAGTGGACCGGGTTGCTTATCGCTTGGATCTTCCTGAGGAGCTTAGTTAGATCCATAGCACGTTTCACGTCTCTTAGTTGCGGAAATGTTTGGTTGATGATTTTGCGGTGGTTCCATTGGAGGATATTCGGGTGGATGATCGCCTTAACTATATTTAGATACTGATTGCCATCCTTGACAAGAAAACGAAAACCTTTAGGAACAAGGTTGTGGAGTTGGGGAAGGTGCAATGGGAGCACCGAAAGGGGTCTGAATGGACGTGGGAGCCTAAGGATGAGATAAGGGATCATTATCCAGAGTTATTTACGAGAGCATACTTCGGTGACGAAGTATGATTCAAGTGAGAGAGAATTGTAACACCCGATTCAAGGTACTTTTCATTTTTGACCCTTAGTATGTAAATATTTTGCAGATTTGGTCCCTAGGGGGAAGTTTTGCTATTTTCGGAAATCCGGGAGTACGCGAGGCGCACGCACCCAGGGGACAAACACTAAATTTTAGGGTTGGGACCCTATTTAAACAACATGATGAGCCATGATCCTCTCATTTATCAACCTCCATTGCCCTTTAAGTCTTATTTCGAAACCCTAGCCCCTATTAAGGAGATTTGACCCTCTTGTGTGTGTTTTTAGTGTGTGTTGGTGAGATTTGAGGAAGAAGTGCTTGGAAGAAGGAGCCTTGATCAAAGGAGAACTTGTAGATCCAGACTTCACACATCATTTCCAGCTTCATTGAGGTATAAAGCCTGGAACTTGCTTCTTGTATGCTTGGATCTAGTCTTTATAAAGTTTTGGTCCCTTTTTGGTCCTATAATGAGATCTAGTGATTTTCTTCCACTCTAGAAGTTAGGAGTTGCTTCTCTTGATGTTTCTGAGGTCCCTAGTCCATAAAGTTAGCATCTTGATAGTTGTGGAACAACGATGCATGTGTTTAGGTCCATTTGGTGAAAGTAGAATGCTAAAAGTAAGGTTTGTGTTCTTTTGAGCCATGCAAAGGCTTAAAGCCTTCGAATTTATGGGTTAAGGCCTTGATATGATGTCGATTTGAGGATTGGCCGTTAAGTGCTTAAGTGGTTAAGACTTGTGGACAAGAACTTGAATTCAGGCCAGTACACTGGGTGTACTCTTGAGTACGCAAGGCGTACTGGGTGCGAGCCTCAATTCTGGATCAGTCACGTATGCAGGGTGTACGAGCCAGGTGAGCCGAGCATATACTAATCAGTGGGCCGTTAGAGTTGTGGGCTTGGCCTTAGTTAGGCTTAGTTTTTTTGGGGCTTGGACCATAAACTTCTATGGTATTGGATCATTTCTGGACTTTAGGCCCATGATGGGCTTTGGGTATCATTTAGGGATTTGGGTCGTATTGGGCTTGTAGGTGCCATTGAGTTGGGCATCGGATATTAGGCCAAGTGAGGAAAGGGTAAAATGGTCTTTTACCCTGAGTGTTGGTCAAATGAACTAGATTCCTATTTATAGTTTATGGCCCAATTATTAATTGGGGTATTATTTGATTAGCGCGGGGACTTTCCGGATCAACAGTCCGAGCATTTATCTTATTTTCAACAGTTTGAGGTGAGTCTCCTCACTGTGATTGGCGGGTTGAAGGAACCAATGTTGGCCCATGATTTATTATGATTAGGATGCTAGTGCTCTGTGTGACTCATGCATGTGTAGTATGTGATATGTATATTGGGCGGGGTCCGATGCCAGGCAAGGCCTGATGGGTGTATTGTATGCTATTTATCTTAGTGATTCTTGCATGTGTTTATGTGGCTGTATGAATGTCAGGTGAGGCCTGATGCCAGGCGGGGCCTAATGAATGTGATGAGGTGGGGCCCATCTCATGTTACTGACAGATTTGTTCCGAGCGGGGCTCAATGCCGGGCAGGGCCCGATGGTTGTTAGGCATGGCCCATTGTATGTTTGATATGTATGGTATGAGGTATTATGGGGAACTCACTAAGCTTCGTGCTTACGGTTTTTAGTTTACGTTTCACTTACTTTCAGATCGAAGGGGAAGAGCTCGGGATGATCGCATCACACACACCATATTGTTCTGCATTTTGTTGACTTGATGTATTTGGATGATTATTGACATACTCTGATTTCATTATGGTTTTATGAAAACGTTTTGGATGATGGTTTTATTATTATTAAAATGAAATTTTTGGTCTTAAATTTTGGAACGTCACACCTTGGGAGACCATTCCTAAGCATCGCTAGAGCACACGTCGAGATTCATGACTCTAAGCTAACATTAAGCACTGGGTCTGAAGAAATCACTGTTGGATCCGATCAAGCTATTAAGTCTTCACAAGCAAGCAATGACGGGTTTTTTTCATGGATAGTGTAGACGAAGAAGTGTCTAACGGGATGATGCTAAAGAAGACGAGGAAATTGAAAATCTTATGGAGTTGGAAAGGTTGATGGGAGATGAAAAGAAAGTGTGGAGTAAACAACACAATGTGTCGAAAATTGATATAACAAGTAAAAACCCAACTACTGTCCGAGATATTGTACATGTCATTTCGGAGTATCAAGTCTTCTAATTTACAAAGCCTAGCTTCGAAAGTCTAGAAATGAGTTAGGACCGAGAGTCGACAAATGGAGAGGAACAGCTTATGGACAACAAAAAGGGTGGACAATAAAAACGAAATTAAAAAACAGTTGAAGATGCAGAAAAAGACAGGAATATAAAGAAAGAAAAGAATACATGTAACGAAAGAACTAGTCAAGGAAGAAAACGCAAATATAAAGAGGGTAAAAGCTCCAATAAAAAGGAAAAACGAATAAAGCCTACAAAAGAAGAGTTGCAGCTTACAAGAGGAAGAGGCTCAAACTGAAGCTGAACAAGGACATTCCCCTTCCAACCGCTACAACGTAGAATGGGAAGGAGTCCAACTCATAACTCCTCCAAAAGAAGCGCTTCCGGGAGGCAACCCACGGTTTGAGTTTTCACGTTCCTTTACTTTTCATCTTTATTTTTAGTTTTGTCTATTATTAGAGGTATTTCACTAGTTTCATTTTTTTCCGACGCCGTTCCTATAAAGGCTAGCCAACAACAAAGTGTGGGGGTGTGGTTTAATTGAATTTTTGATGAAAATAAACAGGTCTAAAATTCTTCGACACGAGCGAGAACAAATGACGAATCAATTGGCAATTCTTCGGGCTAGCGAGGAGGGTTTGACGCCCCGAGATCCTGAAGTGCTACAAGCGATGAAAGAGAAGATTCGGGCATCTTATCTGCGCAATTAGTTTTATGTATTAGGTTTAATTTAAATATTTAGTGTGACAACCCGGAACTTCTATCATGTACTATTGATCTTTATATCAATATTAAACTCAATTTTATCACCATTTTACACCGTTTAAGGGTTGGATAAAGCGTTCTAAGCCTCGCACAATCAAAGTTTGGGTTCTAGGTCGAGTAATACCAAGTCATAGTACAATATTTGGGCCATAAACTCTCTCGGGAGGAGTGTACGGCCGCACACCCACCCCTCAACCGTACACCCACCTCTATATAAAGGAGGAGACCCCTCCATTCACTCTTTTTCCCTTTTGGTTGCAAACTACTTTCTCTCTCTAGAATCTTCACATAAGGACCCTCCAAAGACTTCTAAATCGTAAGTATTCTATCATCTAGCTTGTTATACTTGTAAGACTCTTAATCTAAGCCCTAAATCATTAAGTTTCATCTTGTTCATCATCCTTTGAAGGTGTACGGCCGCACACCTTCATAAGGTGGCCGTACACACCTTAAAGACTCTCCAAGGTGAGAGTTTGGCCTCCATCTGCTAGTTGGACTTGGTATTAGCTTTGAAACACCTAAAAATCGACATTTTGGTCATGGATGAAGAGTGTACGGCCGCACACCCCTCTGTACGGCCGCACACTCTCTTGTACGGCCGCACACACATCCTCTTGGCCATACACCCACTTTGATGCTCATTTTTGGCCTCAAACTTGCAATAACACTCAGTATGGGACCTAGAACACTCATTGGATGCTTGTAGGACCTTGGAAACACCTCAAAACACTCCCCATCATGAGTGTACGGTCGTACACTCATGGGCCGTACACCCATGGGCCGTACACCCATGGGCGTACACCTCCCTCGTTCGATCATATAAGGTCCCAACACTTAGTTCAAGCATTTCCAGGTCCTTAGGGTGGTTTCCCGTCATGTTTAGTCATGAAATACCCTAATTCTAATACACATATGTGTTACCATATGTTAATAGGATCCACTTGCGTACGAAACACCAGTTAACACTCAACATCCACACCAATCATACGCTCGAATCCTACATCAAACAGTGAGTTCATACCCCTATGCTTTTATAGTTTTTAAAACGTTTTCAGGGGGGAATACAAGCTAAACATAAAGGTTCTCATAACTTAAAAACTAATGCAATTACAACAGTCTTATCAAACATCTAGATACTTTATTCCCTTTTGTAATATGCAGAGCATAAGGGACGTTTTCTAAACATAAATTGCATAGTTTTCCTGAACAGTACGTTAACACAACTTATCAGTCAAACTATAACAGGTATAGTTTGGGGAATTCTTTACCGGTTTTACAGATTTACACACATAAACAATGACATATTTAGTTTATCCATATAGATAACTAGAGTATTTTGCTAAATAATTATTTGGTGTATAATTATTTATACTCTACACCGTTTACAACGATTTCGAACTCGAAAACAACCGAACTATATGTAAACTAGTTAATACAGGATTGTGAGATCTATCTTCGTTATGCCCTTCGGGGTACCAATAAATCCTCCCCGGTAGTATAACCAGAGTCTCCTGGAGGGAGAGCGTGGAATTTGTGAATAGATCTATTCGGTACCGACAATCCCACACCTGAACTGTTAGCTACAGTTGGGCGGGCACGTCTGGGGTGACAAATTTTGTAATCGTACGACACCTGAAGAAACGTCACGGAGGTCACCGGTCATATTAGTATGGTTATACGACTCACAATAAGTATAAACTAACCTTTGTTTACGGGATTTCTTTCTTCAATAGTTTTATTTAATTAATAAAACTACTTATCTACTTACTGGAGGATATTCCAGGGATCCAACTCTTGGTTTTATTTGAGTAATAAAACTACTATTTATACTGGCGGTAACCAGGGTTTTCAAATGGAACGTACTTTTCATACAGTAATCTAAAAACATGTTAGAGAATATGGGATTTTCTTGGAAAGCATGCATACATATTTCAGAACTTGATATCAAAGGTTTTAGTCACGAACGATATTTACTTATAATGAAAAGAAATCAATTTTACAAATTCAGTGACTAGTTTCCAATACAAAAATATGCTTATGAACTCACCAGCTTTATGCTGATACGTTTTCAAAACCGCTTGTATTCTCAGGACAACAATAGACAGGTACCCGTGCCAGCTTTTGGAGAAGACGGAGAAATTTTGGAGTCTCGTCTTTATCTTTTGCTACTTTCAAATATACTGATATGTACAAACTATGTTTTCAAACAGATGTAAATATTCATATTGTAATGTAATGGTTGTGTTTACTTTGATTGCTATGATACGGTTGTTGTGATACTAAGCATGACGTCAACCGCCCCCGGACGTTTCTGCCGTCCGTTCTGACGGTTCGGGGGTGTGACAGATTGGTATCAGAGCTATTGTTTATAGTGAACTAAGTATACCGAACCTTACATGGTATACAACTATAAACACTAAGGGGCTGAAGTGCTCTGAACTAAAAGTATGCTTTTAAAATATAAGCATTTTACTAAAAGTATACAAGCATACCTACATACCAGAAACAGTATTATGGGTAGAACAAAACAAAAGTATTTGGATGTTGGACACTGCGGTTAAACCTGGGCAGTTATGTAATCATGTCTAGGATCAATATAGCCTGATCAACAATATTCATTCGAGACATGACCAACATGTGCTTGGGAGTGATTGTGGCGTTGCAGCAGGCCTAGAACTTACCAAGTATCCATACAACAAGACGTCGATAGAACAAATCAGACAACCTAAAATACTATAGGAGTATTTTACTAGAGTGAAATTCATTACAGAAATTCACTTCCAAGTGTTACTACTCGTTCCTTTTAGCGATAACTTATTTGCATTGGTAGCTTTCCTTGATTATCGCTTAGTAGAACACTCTAGCTATCATAGTGAGATATATATTGCTTCATATCTCTTGATTCGATTCCAGAGGACTTACCATCCTCTTCTTCCTAGTTGTTTCTAGAACAAGATGCCTCCCCGACGGAGACCCATCAGAAGGAACGACAACACACCACCACCGCCACCTCCTCAGTTCGATCCTACCATGTTCCAGGCAGCTGTTACTGCTGTTGTGGCTGCTGCAATGTCACAGATTAATCCTGGCGGATCTGGCGGGTCGGGAGGTGGTACTCATCCCCAAAATCCTGAAGGGAGTCAAGGGCACCAGAAGGAGTGCTCCTATAAAGACTTCATGACTGCGAAACCCACATCCTTCGACGGCAATGGAGGTGTTATTGCCCTGACTCGATGGTTCGAAAAGATCGAGTCTATCTTCGAAATTTGTTCCTGTTCTGAAGCCAACAAGGTGAAATTTGTCGCTTGCACTTTCACCAACAGAGCATTGACCTGGTGGAATGGTCGTGTCAAATCTTTAACTCTGCCAATAGCAAATGCTATAGGTTGGGAGAGCTTGAAGAAGCTCATGCTAGCTGAGTACTGCCCACGAGGCGAAATGCATAAATTGGAACACGAACTCTAGACCCTAAAGATGAAGGGTTCCGATATTGCTGCCTACACTTCTAGGTTTGAAGACCTAGCACTTCTTTGCCCGGGAATGGTCACCCCAGAGAGCAATAAGATTGAAAGATATATATGGGGATTGACGCCCCCAACTCAAGGGAATGTCTTGGCCGCCAGGCCAAACACTTTTGACAGCCCCAAGTGTTTGGCACAGACTCTCATAGATCACGGCGTTGATCTCGTTAATGTGACAGCCACTCCTGAACCAGCTAAGGGAAGTGGTGATAAAAGAAAGTTCTGGAAGCAACGAAAGGGCCAGTCCTCGCAGGAGCCCTCCAAGAAACAACATACGGTGGCAGTTCATGCTGCTACTACTCCTGCAGCTCAAGCACCTACCAGTGGATATACTAGTACCCTCCCTTGGTGCAGAAAATGCAACTATCATCACCGCATCCCCGGCCCATGCCGTGAAATGCTCTGCAGCAACTGTGGCAAGAAGGGTCACATGGCTCGAAGCTGCAGAACACCAGTCCAACCAACCGATCAGGCCTCTGGAGCAGGTGTTGGTAAAGCCTGTTATGGCTGTGGGGAAGTTGGGCATTTCAGGAGAAACTGCCCCAAGGCAACAACGACCGACAACACAGGGAAAGTACTATCTATGGGGCAAGAGGAGGCAGTTGCTGACCCTACCGTTGTTACGGTTACGTTCCTCCTTGACAACTCTTATGCATGCATTCTTTTCGATTCTGGTGCTGAGAGGAGTTTTGTTAGTCATGCATTCAAACATCTTCTTAAACATAAACCTTAACCCTTAACCGAAACGTTTACCGTCGAGATGGCTAACGGTGAGAAAGAGAGCACTAAAGATATAATTCGCGGTTGCACCCTTACCTTAAATGATCATTCTTTTCCCATCGACCTTATGCCAATTTCCATAAAAAGCTTCGATGTCATCATCGGCATGGATTGGTTGAGCCCCAATCGTGCTGATATCCTTTGTTACGAAAAAGTCATTCGTCTCAATCTTCCCTCTGGCGAATCTCTCATGATCTATGGCGATAAACTCAGTTCAAACCTCCACATCATTTCGTGCATCAAAGCCCAGAAACTTCTGCGAAAGGAATGTCATGCATTCCTAGCTCATGTCATTAACAAGAAGCAGGAAGTTAAAGACCTCGAGAGCATCCCCGAAGTCTGCAAATTTCCTGATGTCTTTCCCGAAGAGCTTCCGGGAATTCCTCCCGAACGCCAAGTCGAGTTTCGCATCGACTTAATCCCCGGAGCTACCCCCGTGGCTAAGTCCCCTTACCGCTTAGCACCAGCAGAAATGCAGGAGTTATCTAGTCAGCTCAATGAGCTGCTCAGCAAAGGATTTATCAGACCGAGTTCCTCACCTTGGGGAGCCCCGATCTTGTTCGTGAAAAAGAAGGATGGATCCTTCCGGATGTGTATTGACTATCGTGAACTGAACAAACTCACCGTTAAGAACCGTTACCCTCTTCCTCGAATCGACGACCTCTTCGATCAACTTCAAGGAGCCAGCTACTTCTCCAAAATAGACATAAGATCAGGGTATCATCAACTGCGAGTCCACGAGAGTGATGTTCCTAAGACAGCATTTCGGACTCGGTATGGTCACTACGAATTTGTAGTAATAACCTTCGGTCTAACCAACGCACCGGCGGTATTCATGGACCTGATGAATCGGGTGTGCCGTTCTTTCCTAGACAAGTTCGTAATCGTGTTCATCGACGATATACTTGTATATTCCAGAAGTGAGGAAGAACACCGACAGCACTTGAGATTGGTGCTGGAAACCCTAAGGGCGGAGAAGCTGTACGCGAAATTCTCCAAGTGCGAATTCTGGATTCAAATAGTAACCTTCCTAGGTCACGTGATAAGCGAGGAAGGCATACATGTGGACCCTTCCAAAATCAAGGCGATAGAGAACTGGTCAGCACCGAAGACGCCCACAGAAATCCGTCAATTCTTGGGTCTAGCTGGCTATTATCGCAGATTTATCCAAAATATTTCCAGAATTGCCAAACCCTTAACCACTATGACTCAGAAAGGCGTACCCTTTTGTTGGAGTGAAAAGCAAGACACTATGTTCCAAACGTTGAAGCAGGCCCTGCGCAGTGCACCTATCTTGTCTTTGCCCGAAGGGACGGAGGACTTCGTTGTCTACTGTGATGCATCCAATCAGGGCCTAGGCTGTGTGCTCATGCAACAGGGAAAAGTCATTGCTTATGCCTCCAGACAGCTGAAAGCACACGAAGTCAACTACACAACACACGACCTGGAATTGGGAGCAGTGGTCTTCGCATTGAAGATATAGAGACATTATCTCTACAGAACCAAGTGCACTATCTTCACTGACCATAAAAGCCTGCAGCACATCTTCGACCAGAAGGAGTTGAACATGAGATAACGGCGATGGGTAGAGCTACTCAGCGACTATGAGTGCGAAATACGTTACCATCCCGGCAAGGCCAATATAGTGGCAGATTCCCTTAGTCGGAAGGAATGCTCAGGTCGTAGAGTGAAGGCACTGACCATGATCATCCATTCCCATTTATCCGCGCAAATCAAGGAGGCTCAGCTGGAAGCCTTGAAACCAGAAAACGTGTCGGGTGAAGCCTTGAGAGGAATGGAAAAGAACATAGAGATCAAGGGAGACGGAGTCTATTATTTCATGGACCGGATCTGGACCCCAAAGTTCGGTGGTTACAGAGAGGTTGTCATGAACGAAGCTCACAGGACCAGGTACTCCATTCATCCAGGTTCGGATAAGATGTACCTCGATCTCAAGAAGTTGTATTGGTGGCCAAACATGAAAGCAGAGATCGCTATCTTCGTGGGCAAGTGCCTGACTTGCGCCAAGGTGAAGGTCGAATACCAGAAGCCCTCAGGTCTACTCCACCATCCGGATATACCTGAGTGGAAGTGGGAAAGGATTACTATGGATTTTATCACTAAATTACCCAAATCTCCGAGTGGGTATGACACCATCTGGGTAATAGTCGATCGATTGATGAAATCCGCTCACTTTCTACCAATCAAAGAAACTTTCAAAATGGAGAGACTCACACGAATCTACATCCAAGAGATAGTCCGACTGCACGGTGTGCCTGTGTCCATTATCTCCGATCGAGATAGCAGGTTCACCTCGAGATTTTGGCAGTCCCTACAGAAAGCTCTTGGAACTAAGCTGGATATGAGCACAGCTTACCATCCTCAGACAGATGGGCAGAGTGAGAGAACCATCCAGAACTTGGAAGACATGTTGAGAGCATGTGTCATTGACTTCGGTAAATCATGGGACACCCATTTGCCCTTGGTCGAGTTTTCCTACAACAACAGTTACCATACCAGCATCAAGGTTGCGCCTTTCGAAGCCCTCTATGGCCGCAAGTGCAGATCCCCTATGTGCTGGGTTGAGGTGGGCGACACACAGCTAGCCAAGGGGCAAGTCCCTGACAGCACTCTCACTGGCCCAGAAATCATCCGCGAAACCACAGAAAAGATCATACAAATCCGAGAACGACTGAAGGCCTCACGAGATAGACAAAAGAGCTACGCCGATACACGACGAAAACCCTTGGAGTTCCAGGTTGGAGACCGTGTCCTGCTAAAGGTCTCACCCTGGAAAGGCATGATACGCTTTGGAAAGCGTGGAAAGCTAAATCCGAGATACATAGGACCATTCGAGATCCTTGCTAGGATCGGTCCCGTAGCCTACAAACTCCGTTTACCTCAATAGCTTAGTAACATACATCCCTTCTTCCACGTCTCGAATCTTAAAAAAGTGTTTATCAGACGAAACCCTTATGATCCCTCTCGATGAGATTGAAATCAACGAAAAAATCAATTTTGTGGAAGAACCAATCGCAATCATGGATCGGGAGGTCAAACGAACAAAGCAAAGTCGCATCCCGATAGTGAAGGTTCGCTGGAATGCTAGGCGAGGACCTGAATTCACTTGGGAGCGTGAGGATTCAATGAAACAAAAGTACCCCCAGCTTTTTCCAAGTCCATGATTTGTAGCTTATTTCTTGAATTTCGGGACGAAATTCCCTCTAACGGGGGGATGATGTGACAACCCGGAACTTCTATCATGTACTATTGATCTTTATATCAATATTAAACTCGATTTTATCACCATTTTACACCGTTTAAGGGTTTGATAAAGCGTTCTAAGCCTCACACAATCAAAGTTTGGGTTCTAGGTCGAGTAATACCAAGTCATAGTACAACATTTGGGCCGTACACTCTCTCGGGAGGAGTGTACGGCCGCACACCCACCCCTCAACCGTACACCCACCTCTATATAAAGGAGGAGACCCCTCCATTCACTCTTTTTCCCTTTTGGCTGCACACTACTTTCTCTCTCTAGAATCTTCACATAAGGACCCTCTAAAGACTTCTAAATCGTAGGTATTCTATCATCTAGCTTGTTATACTTGTAAGACTCTTAATCTAAGCCCTAAATCATCAAGTTTCATCTTGTTCATCATCCTTTGAAGGTGTACGGCCGCACACCTTCATAAGGTGGCCGTACACACCTTAAAGACTCTCCAAAGTGAGAGTTGGGCCTCCATCTGCTAGTTGGACTTGGTATTAGCTTTGAAACACCTAAAAATCGACATTTTGGTCATGGATGAAGAGTGTACGGCCGCACACCCCTCTGTACGGCCGCACACTCCCTTGTACAGCCGCACACACATCCTCTTGGCCATACACCCACTTTGATGCTCATTTTTGGCCTCAAACTTGCAATAACACTCAGTATGGGACCTAGAACACTCATTGGATGCTTGTAGGACCTTGGAAACACCTCAAAACACTCCCCATCATGAGTGTACGGCCGTACACTCATGGGCCGTACACCTATGGCCGTACACCTCCCTCGTTCGATCATATAAGGTCCCGACACTTAGTTCAAGCATTTCCAGGTCCTTAGGGTGGTTTCCCGTCATGTTTAGTCATGAAATACCCTAATTCTAATACACATATGTGTTACCATATGTTAATAGGATCCACTTGTGTACGAAACACCAGTTAACACTCAGCATCCACACCAATCATACGCTCGAATCCTACATCAAACAGTGAGTTCATACCCCTATGCTTTTATAGTTTTTAAAACGTTTTCAGGGGGAATACAAGCTAAACATAAAGGTTCTCATAACTTAAAAACTGATGCAATTACAACGGTCTTATCAAACATCTAGATACTTTATTCCCTTTTGTAATATGCAGAGCATAAGGGACGTTTTCTAAACATAAATTGCATAGTTTTCCTGAACAGTACGTTAACACAACTTATCAGTCAAACTATAACAGGTATAGTTTGGGGAATTCTTTACAGGTTTTACAGATTTACACACATAAACTATGACAAATTTAGTTTATCCATATAGATAACTAGCGTATTTTGCTAAATAATTATTTGGTGTATAATTATTTATATTCTACACCGTTTACAACGATTTCGAACTCGAAAACAACCGAACTATATGTAAACTAGTTAATACAGGATTGTGAGATCTATCTTCGTTATGCCCTTCGGGGTACCAATAAATCCTCCCCGGTAGTATAACCAGAGTCTCCTGGAGGGAGAGCGTGGAATTTGTGAATAGATCTATTCGGGACCGACAATCTCACACCTGAACTGTTAGCTACAGTTGGGCGGGCACGCCTGGGGTGACAAATTTTGTAATCGTACGACGCCTGAAGAAACGTCAAGGAGGTCACCGGTCATATTAGTATGGTTATACGACTCACAATAAGTATAAACTAACCTTTGTTTACGGGATTTCTTTCTTCAATAGTTTTATTTAATTAATAAAACTACTTATCTACTTACTGGAGGATATTCCAGGGATCCAACTCTTGGTTTTATTTGAGTAATAAAACTACTATTTATACTGGCGGTAACCAGGGTTTTCAAATGGAACGTACTTTTCATACAGTAATCTACAAACATGTTAGAGAATATGAGATTTTCTTGGAAAGCATGCATACATATTTCAAAACTTGATATCAAAGGTTTTAGTCACGAACGATATTTACTTATAATGAAAAGAAATCAATTTTACAACACCATGGATGATGATAAATGTGCGGTATCATCTTTTTGGTATTATAACATGTTACTCATACTTAATACTCTAATATGGTTGATGCTCGTTACATGAACAATAGTAATACCTATATATGAATTTATGTGTCTCGTGATAAACTAAAAGAACATCTTCGTTCAAAGACCTCCAATTCATGCTAAGGTAGTGTCTTTGTTTAGAATTTTAAATTTGAATTGAGTTATCTTACATTCATTCATATTTTATTTGAGGTTTGTTGCCGGAAAAATAGTGGTGCATGACTGAAAATAATGATTGTGGCCAGAAATATTTTTGAGGATGGTGATAACCAAAAAGAGTAACGAAATGGTTTATACCAATAAAATATTCATTCAAAATAATTTACTATCTTTTCCTAATTAATTTTTAAAGTATTATGAAATGGTAAATATTTTCAAAAAACACCATGCTTGTGTACAAAACTCCACTCTTATGGAAACTCTATCGTTTTATATATGACTAACTAGGTTATAACCCGTGGAAACCACGGGTTAATATGTAATATCATTGTTTACCGTAGAAACCATGGTAAACAAATTAAAAAAATATTGATATTTAAAAAGCATAATCATTGACCAATGATTTCAAATAGTTAATAATTTATATTGTTAGGTTTATTCGGATTAGTATGTAAAATGTTTTGAAGATATATATGACGTTCTTTATGTATAGATTAATGAAAAATATAAAGATGATGTTGTATAATGAAAATATAAAATTGAATAGACTAAAAAACAAACACACTAAATCATTGAAATTACAATTGTTATATGCCGAATTATAATTTAAGTATTGTGAGACACATACATGAACACAAAATAAATTACAGATACAAATTAAGAATAAAATATGTTTTACTATTAATAAGTAAAAGATGTTATACCAAATAAAATTATATAATTTGTTTATAAATTTCTAAAACTTATTTATATACAACATTAAAAAATTTATTTGTAAATCTTTTATTATCATCTAAAACTAACAATTTTAATATTTTTTATTTTGTATTAAAGCAACATACAATTAAACATTTATAAAAAGTAATTATTTAGGTTATTTGAGAAACAAACCAACTTTCCATCAAATTTGTTATTGACTCTATCATATTGGGTATTTAGACATTTATTAGTTATATTAAGTTATTTTTTGATAAAATAAACAAAATGATGATGTTTTATTTATAAAAGATCAACTACAACGCCACGTCGAAATTGAAAATATATAATCTTTAAAACCAATTCAAATTGCAACAATTTGTTATAAATTTTAAAATTGATTAAATATTTTCTTAAAATAAATAACAATTAGTTAATAAGATTTTTGATTATATTTATAAAAGATCAACTACAACGCACGTCGAAATTGAAAATATATAATCTTTCAAACCAATTCAAATTGCAACAATTTGTTATAAATTTTAAAATTGATTAAATATTTTCTTAAAAGAAATAACAATTAGTTAATAAGATTTTTGATTATACATTATTGACTTATTATATGTAACATTATATAATATTTATAATTATAAGTTTTTCAATAATTAACAAATAATAAAATTGAATCAGTAAATTATAACTTTCATAGTTTTAAAAACTATAATTATGAATATCTCTGTTTGTAATCAAAATATATAAAGAGGAATAAAAAAGAGTATTTGTAAAAGACTGTAATAAACTTACATATCATAAGATAAGAAAGAGGAGCCAAAGATAAAAACGAAGCTCCGGGTCGGTATTCGAAATTGAAGGTCGGCTAGCAGCAAAGGAAGAATCAGGAGGTGCCCCGACAACTGATTGAGTGTGGGAGTGAAGTTTTAGTGACAATTTCGACGGTGTAGGAGAGAGAGACATAGAACATGGAGACGAATTAGATCCACCCGACTAAATATCCTAAACCTAACCAGCGCCTACAATCGATCTTCTATCCTTCCCTTTTTTCTCCGATCGACATGAACTACAACTCTACAAGTCGAACCTTCAATCCCGTGTTGCCTCTACCTCCGACTTGGTCCGGCTCCGCAGCTGCTGGCTATACTCTGTGTCCGCCTCTACTGCTATTGGCTCAGTCTGCCTCTGCTGCTTCCTCCGACTTCTTCCTCGGTTAACTCATACTTAACTTACACCAGTTGATTCAACTTCTTCATTTCTTTTTTATTTTCTTGCTAAATAACTTAGACACGACTTACACTACGGTCTGGTTAACCCTTAAAAAATCAGGATTGCATATGTTTGGTGTTGGAACTGTAGTGTTGTTTGAAAATTTTCAGGATATGCTTTGTTTCGGTTTTTTTTGTTTGTTTGTCAGATTATGCGTTGTTTCAAAGGGAATCCTTTTATTGTAAAAAATAAAGTGAGTTTTTAGATAAGAATTATGTATATAAAAAGTAAACGAAGACATTGACACTTCTGTTTGTTAATTGTTACCCATCAATTTGATTTTGTATACACATTTCAGGGGATTTCTTGGCACTCCAGTTTGGTATTTAGGTTGAGGCTTTAAAAATGCACATAATGAAGTAAAAAACGGTATGTCTCTTTGTATGAGAGATTTGGATCTTTCAAGGAGTTGGAGAGAAAGCATATCCTTTGTCTTTTAGTTATCATGTTATCATTTTCTTTTAATAGAAAAATTGTCATTGCCTTTGTAAGATAATATATATGTAGTTAATTTCTTCCACTTGCATATTTTATTTTATTTTTTCTTTAGTAAAAAATAGGATTGAGAAAAGGGTACACAGAAACCTTAAAGTAATATAAGCTATAAGGTATGTCGTATATAGGTAAATTATATGTTCAATGATTCAATTTTTTTAATATCATGGATGTTATTCCTTTGTTCTTTCCTAAACTGTTTATAGAGGAATTGAAGTCCGGCGCATTGAAAGTTTCAAGCTAGTTGCCACCGTAGTCTTCGTATGTGTTTTTTTTTTTCACAAACGACTCCTATGTTCTTTTGAAGGTTGGTTCTCTAATCTTAATAAGGTTAGACATTTTTTTATTACTTTTCTTGTATGGCCAAGAGGTAAATTTTATATGTATGTATAAATTCACAATATATACAAATTATAGCTATGTGCCTTGAAATTATGTTGTTATAATTGGTAAATATTGAATTTTTAAAAAAAGGAAGACAAAAGAACCTATACTACTGCATACATGGGATACGAAAATGAAAGTATGATGCTAAAGTTAAATAATTGGTCCCTGTATGAGACATTAGACCGTTTTCAAAAAGCTGATATGCACTTGGCTCAATCAATAATGATAATCTTGTGTTTTTTTCTTCAGGAGCAACGTATTTTGCAACTGCAAGGAAGCTTTAAGTGTAACGCCCCGTTCTAAGAGTAATTATTCATGGATCCCCGAGATCAAGAGTAAGGGCGTTTCGGTCTTTTATGGGCAATGGGTTTTATTCGAGAAGGTTTCGGGTCGGGGTGTGTTGCTAGAAGCGTAGGGCTTCTCGCCACCTTTTCGTGGATATAAAGTTCGTCGGAAACGGGCTTAGAATAAAGGAGTTATGGCACTTTGAAGATAGTGTCAATAATGGTCCCTAAAGGAAATATTTGGCAAAGGGGTCCTAGGCATGCATGGAGTGCATGCGTGTAATTGGCTGGGTACGCCCAGCGTAAGCTAGGTTACGCCCAGCGTAGAGCGGTTAAATGAACGCGGGTGTTGGGGGCGTACGCCCATCGTACAGGATGTACGCCCAGCATACGTCCAGTGTCCAGAAACCCTAATTTTAGGGCCAGCCACTATATAAGGAACATTATGGTTCCAACCCTAGCCCCCATATCTGCCCTCTTACTCTCAGAAACCCTAAGTAGCTGTTTTCTTCCATGATTGTGGATATTTGACCTTGGGGAGCTTGGTTTGGCAAAGGAGAGCCTAGGAGAAGAAAGAAAAAGTTGTCAAGGAAGGAGTTGGGTGGCTGGAGCTCGTAGATCTGGGAAGGCATCATCTTCTGGAGCCCTTTTGAGGTATAAAGTCTCTTGCTTGACATCTATTTTGTGTAGATCTAGGTGTTATGAGGTTTTGACACCATTTCTTGTCCCAAAAACCCCAAAGTGATGCATGATGCGAGTTGGTTGAGATTAGCTGTCCTTTCAGACCTTAGGAGAGGTCTTGAGTGAGAAAAATGAGGTCCTAAAGGCTTTGATTGTCTCATGTGTGATGTAGGTGGGTCTTAATGGATTAAGACCTTGAGTTAAGAGCTTTATGGACGTCCCAAGTAATAAAGTTTGAGACTTTATGAATCCTAGGCATGTTTGGTCGATGGATCTGAAGTTTGGGCTGAAGAGCTTAAGCCATTAAGAACTTATGTGGAATTTTAGTTCAGCGAGATTACGCCCCGCGTAAGCTGATGTACGCCCAGCGTAGTGGGTCAGTGTCCCGTTCCCAGTCCGCGAGAATTGAAGTACGCCCAGCGTACCAAGAGGGGTACGCCCAGCGTACTCCCTCTGTTGGGTTTTTGATTTTGGGCCTTAAGTGATTGGGATGTTTATGGGCTAGTGGGGCTTGGGCCGTGACTGAACATTATGGATGGAGTAATTTAGACCCAATAATTATTATGGACCTTGGATCTAGGCCCATTTGGTGAGGTGGGCCCAATTTAGTAAATTGGGCCAATATTGGGCTTTGCATGAGGATTTGGTTTTGGGTCTTGGCCCAATAAGAGGATAATGGACTTAATGAGTGTTGTGGGCCCTTGGCCTAGAAAGTCATGTTGGATTCTAACTTGGTGATTATCATGTGATAGTTGGGAGTCCCGATGAGTCAGCGGTCAGAGATTTGCAGGATTTCGGCAGTTGCAAGGTGAGTTATCCTCACAATATCGACAGGGTCTACGGCACCAAGGCCGGCCCTTTATCGGATGGAAATCCGGGTATTGTTTTTCATGTTATTGTTTTGCTAGATCTGCATCCTGGTATTTAGGATGATGTTATGTTAGTGACCTGGTTAAGGTCGGTACCCGGGATATAGGGTAATGTTATGCTAGTGATCGGTTAGGTCGGAATCCTGGTTAGGATGTTGATATGCTATGTGATCTTTTAGACTGTTTGTCTGGTTGAGGATTGTTATGTGATTAATTGTTGTATGTGCACATGGTTGTTTGACGGGGGTTGGGTTGAGGCGGGTCCTGCTTTGTGCTGTAGGCCAACATACCCAGGGCGGACCGGATGTTCCGAAGGCCCAGCGAGCGGTCCGGATAGGCTGAAGGCCCCAAGAGGGCGGACCAGACGTGCCGAGGCTCGGAGAGTGGACCAGGCCGACTGAAGGCCCGGTGCGGGCGGACCAGTCATACTATAGACTCAGAGAGTGGACCAGGTGGATTGAAGGCCCGGTGCGGGCGGACCAATCACACTGTAGACTCGACGTACATGGCTAGACTCGGAGGGTGGACCAGGTGGACTGAAGGCCCGGTGCGGGCGGACCAGTTACACAGTAGACCCGATGTGCATGGCTGTTCTATTTATGATATGTTATGAGTATGATATGTGTGGTTGGTATTTTAGGGGTAACTCACTAAGCTTTCGGGCTTACAGTTTCAGTGTATTGTTTCAGGTACTTCAGGAGATCGTGGCAAGGCGAAGGCGTGATCGTACCGTTCCTCATGTTTTATGATTTATATGATATGGTTCTGGGGGATACTCTGATGTTTAAACTATTTTGAAAACGAGTTGTATGAACGTAATGGTTTTTGAATGATTTAAAATGTTTTAATTTGGCTCAAATTTTATGGGTGTTACAAGTTCAAAAGGTAAAATAAATAATATACGAAAAATGAATGAGTATATATAATCTGATAATTAGAATACGTAGATGGAAATTTATGTTATGATTATTTGCAATTTTAGAGAAAAAAACATGATATAAATGGTCCTTTTTGAAAGTATAATGGTATTATGGATATATTTTGAAAGTATAACAGTTTGAAACATAAGTAATAGAAAAGATGCATGCTATGTGTCATGAAAATCATGAAAAAAATCCTTAAAGAAAATTTTACGTAAATGGTCCATGTGGCAGATTTTAGTCAAATAAAACATGACATAAATGATCATTTTTTAAAGTATAATGATATTATGGATATATTTTGAAGAACTATCATAGAATCAAGAAATTATGAAAATGCAAATGCAACCTTACATGCAATTTAACACTGATAATTATGCTTGAAAAAATTGTTAAAGTAGGATGTTATTAAAAAAATAAAGCAAAAAAAAATGAAAACATTCATATGGGTATTTAAGTATTACTTCCCCCTTTTTTTGGTCCAATTATGTATTTGACTCTAGGGGTGCCTATGATTGCAACAAATGGAGTTTGTTCCAATTTTACCCTTCATCGAATGGTTATATATTGAACCATGAGAAATGGACACAAACAAACTATTTTGTATTTAAATCATTTAGTTGTTACTTGTTAGATAACGAAAGCAGGTGATATATACAAAAAATGAAAACAGAAAATGATTTTTTTTTTGGTATACAGAAAACAAAAACAGCCTGTTGATAACTTTGAACTGTTATGAAACAGGAAAAGCAATGGAGTTGTAGTAGAAGATGTTTAAATTTTGTAATAGAGATTTGTACCTTGTATTATGAATTGTTGGAGGAGAAAAGGAATGCAGAGAGAGAAAATGAAAGGTATTAGAATCGTTCTGGTTGCTGCAGTTTATATAACATTCTTGAGTTGAAGAAAAGAACTGAGGAAGATATCATTAAAACTGGATACATTTTCTGAAAATTACTAATAATAAAATACATTTTCTGAAAATTACTTTTTATTTTGACAGTATATCTACGAAATAGAAGAAAACAAAAGAAACATTATGAAAAAAAACAAAATTAAAGTGTTGCAATAGAAAGAAAAGTAATTTCATTTGTTAAAATTATATGAATTCAAAGTATCATGGTATTATGAAAGTGAGGCAAAGTCAAGCAAATAGAAGAACACACCCTTTGTTATGATAAATCAGAACTTCGGCCATTAAAGAAGGTTTGAAGCAGAATACGTTTGTTATGATTTTTTAGTTTCCTTTTGTATTAGAGATATATTTGGTATAATAGAAATTAATTCAAAATTTTATCTTGTTTTCAGGGATATGATATAAATAAATTGAAGATAATTATCTTATTGAAGATTGAAGATTGAAGATAATTATATGAAAACCAAAATTGCATCAAATTCGGCAACTAAAATTTAGGGATTCAGAATTGATTACAGATTTAATATCCATTGATGAATTGGCCGGGTGGACGAATCAAGTTTCCATTTTAATGGGATTTTAAATGAGTTTGAATTTTTTTTGGAAGATCACGATTCCTGATTTTCCTGCACTGTGAGTTTGAAATGACCAAAGGGGCAATTTCTGAATATCACTTAGACATTTCTGAGCGGGAAAAATAACTTGGGGGATGCTGAGAAATTGTCACGTGGCAATTTGGTACTTATTTATTAGATTAGGGGATATTAAACTAAGTTTATTAAAATTGAAATCCTCCTCTACTAGATTTTGTTACGCTTCAGCCTTAAAGAACACAAGGACTCATGCCTCAAGTATTTTATGTTGCTTGAAGCCAATCTTGTAGTAAGAAAAATATAAAACCGGAAAACCAAACTGCAAAAGATTTTTTTCTTGGAAACCAATTTTTTCGATTTAATTCAGTATTCAAATGCCAGATTGAACCAAACCATTCTCGGCAGTAATTAATTTCAAACATAATATCAAATAAGTAATAAGTGATATTTTTCTAAATATCTCACAAAAATATAAATACCCTAAAACATAAGGTAAACAAAATAGCATAAAAATGGTAAAACATATTATCCTACAAAATATAAATAACCTAAAACATAAGGTAAACAAAAAAGCACACAATATTCTAACTGTGTTAGGGTTTGAAACCTGGATCTTCTATCTATAGTTTCACTCATCAATTTGGGTTTGTTAGGGTTTAAAACATGAACCTTCTATCTATAGTTTCACTCATCAACCACTAGACTCCCATGTTCTTATTAATTAGCATAACTACAACTTCTAATTGCAACCTACGGTTCTCTAATAAAAAAAATGTGTGAACAGATGTTTTGGAAACTGAACAAGTGACTTGCTTAGAAAATGTGTAATTACAACTAATATGTTTCTTGTTAAATAGCATAATTGCAACTTATAATTGCACGATTTCATTTTCTTGGTGACCATCACATCAGGCTTTTGACAGACTATATCTAAGTTCTAATTCCTCCAAATACTTAAAAAGTGGCTGACACAGATACAATATACAAAATACAGATACAGAAGGAAATAATCCAAAACATGGGATTGCAAATGATATTCATCAAAATATTCAAATAAATGAACATCAAATTTCTTAAAGAGGAAGATATAATTTGATCATGTACCCCTTGAAGCAAAGGGTGAGTGACAACTAACCACTAAACCAAAAACTGCAACATATGCAAAGATAAGACTAATATCATTCATGTTTGAGATTAACTTTCAAACAATCATGGGCAAAGTACCATATGTCTGTTGTAAAAAACACGCCATTTCGACTTGTATACCTGAAAGCATATTTCTTGTAATATGGCAACCAAGAGTCAGACCACAACTCTCGTTTGATAGCAGCACTATGCTTCAACTCGCTAACAAAAAAGGCATATTCATCCATTGTCTTTTCATTTGGAGACACCCATTTCATTTCATCAAAATCTAGTTCGTGAACCACGTACACATATTCCCAAAAATTTTCCATAAAAAAAAAGTTTTCACCCGAACATACAATCTCCGGTAACCTCAAGTCTGAGTCCAGAACATTCTTGATTTTGAGTAGCATCAGTTTGGGCTCAGGATCGAGTCCCAGTTCATATAAACGAGCATCGGTGTCTATAGCATATATCTTCCCCTTGAATTCATGTAAATCAAAGATGCCTTCCTCAGCGGAGACATAACTCCATGACCCTGTTCCCGCGATTGAAAACCATATTTCAGAGAGGAATCTACATAAGACCACAAGCACCCACGCAGATATTGAAGGTGAAAAGACAAGAATAGCCCTGATTCCGTCTCGATCAGGTTCAAGATCCCTGGGGACTTTGGGAAAACGAAATCCATGTCTTGTGATAGGATTCATAAGCCAAAACTCACGTGGCCTTAGCCCAAACAAGACCAAATAACCACAAGTTAATCCAACACAGGTCTTGCCACTGGATTTGGGAATGCGAAATTTGAACTCTCTTCCATCAAAGTCATTCAAGGAGTACTCTCTCTTATTACCCTGCTCATTGATCCATACTTTAAGGGGTGGTCTGGATTTCATAAACGTGCTTTTGTTAGAAAGTGCAAGTGACCTCCATGACTTGCAAACTCCTCTGAAAGCAACAAAATCAAGGGCTCCGAGTCTCATCATAACTAAATAAAGCAAATCATGGTCAAGATCTGACCAAGGTGCTGTAGCACCAGTCATGAACCTCTTCCTGCCTAATCCATCACCACGATTCTTGCTTTTGGACACACTCCTTGTCTTAGTCATTCCTGCACTTGAAGAAATAACAAATAATCAAACCCTAGATAATCAATAAACTAACTAAAGCACTTTCTATGCACATTCCTATGAAGATAATCAGTTTCATATCATCATATGAGTTATGAGTAATTACCTAAAATTAAAAAATTATAGTATTAAGCAACAAAAACACAAATAATAACTATTTCATGATTGCATTAGTAAGCATATCCGCAGGTATAAATCAGCACATGTCTGATCTAAATTAATAATACCAAAATGAAAGAGAAAAAGTCAAAAGAAACTAAGCTAAACTAATAGAAAGATGAATATATATAAGAAAACAGGATCATATAAGTTTGAAATCGATCAATCCCAGGTTTCTAATTGAGCGATACGCAACCATAGTCTTTTTGGCATTTAAAACTGAACCACATGATTAAAATAGAAATGAATTTTATTTGTCTAAAAAAACAATATACAGAAAAAGAAAAAAAAAAAAAGTTAGTGCTTGTTATCGACAACAACTGAAAGTAAAATACTGCAAATAGTGATTATGGCTCTGTCGACCACTTAACATGATCTAACAAAGATCCAAATCCTTTCAAGGACTACACAAAATCGAAAATAACTTGCCTGATTGAAACCGAGGAAAGAGGAACTTGAGCTGTTGAGCTGGTTTAAGAACTAATCGATGAGATTCGAAGAGTTGTCGCCATGTTTTTTAGCCGTTGCATCCATTTCCGATGTTTCCTCTCCGGTTGAGGCTTGTTATAAATGGTAGTATCTGAAATAGGTTAAAATGTGAAAAACGAAAATTTTGGGTCCCACAGGCCTTGGACTCGAAGGGGCGCAGCCGCCCATTTTATACGCTTCTGGGCCAGGCCTAACTGCATTGACAATGTTGCCCTTGTGGCTTGTGCCTGACCTTCAACAAATTTACACCACAATAAAGTCTCTACATATTGGACTCATAATCGATTTAGTCCCTATATATTTTTTTTATTCAATTAAGTCCCAAATACCGGTAATCGTATTCAATTTAACCCTTTGACCCGGTCAACAGTTCATCCAACTTTCAAAAATTACATTTTTGGTCCAGATTTCAAAATTTATTACAAATTTGGTCCAAAATTTACACTTTTGGCCCAGATTTTAAATTTTGTTACAAATTTTGTCCAAACTTTACCCTTTTTGCCCAAATTTTAGAATTTTATTATGAATTCATCCTAACTTTAGTTTTTTTTACAACTTTTTTTCTCAAAAAATTGTTTCTAATATGTTTTTCCCTTATAAAATCATACTTATACAAAAAAAACGTATTTTCACATAAAAATCTTATATTTTCTATATAAAAACTTTTTTTATAAAATCGTGTTTGTATACATTTTATAAAAACGTGTTTGAATAATTTTTTATATAATACGTGTTTGTATATATTTTATAAAATCGTGTTTGTATACATTTTATAAAATGTATACAAACACGTATTATATACAAAATTATTCAAACACATTTTTATAAAAAAAATGTAAACAAAAACAGTTTTATAAAAAAAAAAATATAGATACAATAGGTGTATGTATACTTTTTTTTGTAAAATACGTTTTTGTATATATTTTTTTTATAAAAACGGATTTCTATATATTTATATACTTAATAAATACCTATTTTTATAACTAGATATTTCATATACAAAAAAGTTTTTATATAGAAAATATAAGATTTTTATGTGAAAATATGTTTTTTTTGTATAAATATGACTTTATAAAGAAAAAACATATTAGAAACAATTCTTTGAGAAAAAAAGTTGTAAAAAAACTAAAGTTAAGATGAATTCATAATAAAATTCTAAAATTTTGGCAAAAATGGTAAAGTTTGGACCAAATTTGTAACAAAATTTAAAATCTGGGCCAAAAGTGTAAATTTTGGACCAAATTTGTAATAAATTTTGAAATCTGGGCAAAAAATGTAATTTTTGAAAGTTGGATGACCTGTTGACCGGGTCAAAGGGTTAAATTGAATACGATTACCGGTATTTGGGACTTAATTGAATAAAAAAAATATAGGGACTAAATCGATTATAAAGCCAATATATATGGACTTTATTGCAGTTTTCTCTTTAAGTTTTTAACTGTTAGAACTTAAAAATATAAATATCCCTTATAATTTGCATGAACATTAACTTTAATTAATATTTATTACGGGATTTTAGCATTTATGAAATAAAAATATAGATAAAACTGTAAATATGGTCCTTATAGTTTATATATATTTTTTTATGGGTACAGTCTAAATCTTTTTAAAATTGCACATATAGCCATTTTAAGAGTTTTTTTTTTTTTTTTTTTTTTTTTTTTTTTTTTTTTGCATATTTGGTCTTCTTCAATCTTAAAATGACTATCGTATCATTTATATTATTATTATTTTCAATTTTCTTTTATTTATTTTAGTCTATTTCTAATATGAAATAAAATTGCATCCACAAAATTCGGTACGATACTCGAGATTGACTTTCAATCAAATTCGGTATTCGGAAAATCGTAAAAGGATACTGGTCGGTACCGGTTCCGTTCCTTGCTCATCCCTAGTATAGTCCTGTGGGATAGAATATTTTGACAATTTTTACACAATTTTCTACAACCAAAATATTTAAGTGTTTCATCAATAAATGAATCCCTACATTAAGTAAATGAATCCCTGCACATTAAAAAAAATGTTGCAGATTTCGTGTGGAATCAGTGCGATCATAAATAACAAAAAAAAAAAAAATAACAATTGTAGGTCTAAATTATGACTTCCATTTTCAAATTGGTAAAGAATAAAGAATACTAATAAAACTTAAAAATAAAACTACTAAAAAATAATAAGTATAAGAACAAAATGATGGGGAACAAATGGATTAATCATTGAAATAATAACAAAGATGAAACATAAAAGTGAACACAAAGGTTTGTTGACTCTCTTGTCCAAGCAAATCCCGGATCTAGCCTAGCTAGCCAAAAGATAGTATAAAAAACATAAGGGTAAATTACACGAATGGTCCCTATGGTTTTGGACGATTTGCATGTTTGGTCCCTAACTTATTTTTTTAACTCGGAAGGTCCCTATTGTTTGTTTTTGTTGCGTGCTTGGTCTCTGTCTTACCTAAAAAGACTATTTTTCCCTTGATTTTTTAATTTGTTTAAATAAACACACCCTCAACCCCACTTTCACTCCCACCTTACCTTACCTTACCTTACCCACCCCACCTTATTTAAATAAATTAAAAAATCAAGGGAAAAATAGACTTTTTTAGGTAATACAGGGATCAAACGCACAACAAAAACAAATTGTAGGGACGTCCTTCCGAATTAAAAAGGTAAATTAGGGACCAAACATGCAAATTACCCCAAACCATAGGGACACTTCGTGTAATTTACTCAAAACATAATGGATTCCCATTCACTAACATCCCTAAATAATATTCTCTTCATTTGTGTGTTTATACACTTGAAGGTATATTTGTTTTATTAGAAATGATTCCTCGATTCCCATATTTGTATTATGAGATACATGTATATATTTTGTGTGGGTTTTCCGGCCAATAATGTTGGTGATGGTGAGTGGGAGGTGTTAGTGATGGCGGTGATGATTTTTCTAGGAAAGGGTTAAAGGTTAGGTACGCCTCATTTAACTTAATATTCCTAAAAAATAAAAGCAATAATAAACAAGCTAAAAGAATAAGAAGAAAGGGCATAACAATCATTTTCGATATATAGAAACTAAATCCGAAACAAAATCAACCCATAAAGTTTAAAAAATAATTATGGACCGAACATGCAAACTAACCCTAAATACAAGGACCATTCGTGTAACTTACTCTAAAAGAGATATTGAATAACCTAATCTAACAAACCATGCTTAGATATGGTTAATTTCAAACAAATTTCAAATAAGTAATAAAAGGTATTCTCATTATAACTACGATTTAATATCCTAGAAAAATATGCACCTAAGAAAGGTGGAACGTAAAAGATAAAGTAGACAGCAGTATTACAAATTACAACAGATCATTCTCTCGCAAAATATAAGTGTGAACAGATGTTCTGAGAGTGAAGAAATGTTTGCTTAAAAAATGAGCAATATAACTTAATCAGTTTCTTTTCCATGATAATTATCTGACCTTCTAATTGCATGTTTTCATTTTTAATTGCATGTTTTCATTTTTAATCAGTCTTTGGGCAGAGTAAATCCATGTTTTGGAATCCTTTGTTCTATATGTTATAAATAATTTTCCACTTAAAAAGTGGTCAGCACAAATATAGATCAAAATAATCCAAAGACATGAGAGTAAATCCATGTTTTGGAATCCTTTGTTCTATATGTTATAAATAATTTTCCACTTAAAAAGTGGTCAGCACAAATATAGATCAAAATAATCCAAAGACATGAGATATGCAAATGAGAAACATCGAAATATTCAAAGCAAATGGACATCAAATTACATAAAAAGAAAGATATAGTCGACACATTGTGCTCCTTGTAGCAAAGAGTGAGTGAAAACTAACAGGTAACAACAAACCAAAAAAGCTGCAACATATGCATAGATAAAGACTAATATCATTTTTGTTTGAGATCAACTTTCAAGCAATCATGAGGGAAGTACCATACGTCTGCATTAAAAAACATGTCATTTCCACTTTTATAATTGTAAGCACGTTTCTTGTAAAGCCGCAACCAAGAGTCAAACCACAACTCTCGTTTGATAACAGCACTATGCTTCAAGTCGCTAGCAAAAAATGCATATTCTTCCATTGTCTTTTTATTTGGAGACACCCATTTCATTTCACCAAAATCTAGTTCATGAACCTGGTACTCATCAAAGGAAAAGCATTCCACAGCATAGAGGTTTTCACCAGAACATACAAACTCCATAAATACCATGTCTGAGTCCAGAATATTCTTGGTCTTGAGTAACATCAGTTTGGGCTCTGGATCAAGTCCCAGTTCATATAAACGAGAATTGATGTCAATTGCATATATCTTCCCCTTGAAATCATGCACATCAATGATGCCCGAAGGGGAGGAGACACAATCCCATTCTGCTTTACCAGCTATTGAAAACCATATTTTGGAGGTGTATCTACATAAGACCACAAGCACCCACGCAGATATTGAAGGTGAAAAAGACTAGAATAGCACTGACTCTTACTTCATCAGCTTCTTCTTCATCAGGTACAGGTTCAAGATCCCTGGGGACTTTGGGGAAACGAAGTCCATGCCTTGTGATAGGATTCATAAGCCAAAACTCACGTGGCTTTAGCCCAAACAAGACCAAATAACCACAACTTAGTCCAACACAGGTTTTGCCAGTAGATTTGGGAATGCCCATTTTGAACTTTTTTCCATCAAAGTCCTGTAAGGAGTACTCTCTCTTATTACCCTGCTCAGAAATCCATATGGAAATGGGTGGTCTAGATGCCATAAACCTTGTTTTGTTAGAGAGTGCAAGTGACCTCCATGACTTACAAACTCCACTAAATGCAACAAAATCAAAGGCTCCAAGTTGCATCATAACTAAATAAAGCAAATGATGGTCAAGATCTGACCAAGGTGCTGCACCACCAGTCATGGACCTCTTCCTGCTACATCCATCACCACGATTCTGGCTTTTGGACACACTCCCTGTCTTAGTCATCGCTGCATTTGAAGGAAAAAATAAATAATCAAGATCATTGTAAATGCAAATTCAAAATAAGATACACCAGTTATAAACAGTGGACAAGCATAACGAAGTGGATTCTAGAATGAGGAAAAGAAACACATTTTACATTAAACCAAAATACCAAATCGAATCAAACCCTAGTTAACCAAATAAACTTACTAAAATCCCTTTATATGCACCTTTCATTTGGCAAAATTGTAAAGGAACAATATGCAGGAAAAAAAACAATTTTGTGCTTAGTATCGACGAAAACTGAAAGTAAAATACTGCAATGAGTTATTAAGGTCATGTCAACCACTGAACATGAGCTAATAAACATCAAATTAATCCTTTCAAAAACACACAAATCGAGATGTTGTCAAATAGCTTGCCTGGTTGAAAACGAAGAGGGAGCAACTTCAGATGTTGAGGTGGTTTGAGAACTAATCCGGGATACTCGAAGAGTTGTCGCAATTTATTTGAACTATTGTTTCCATTTCCGATGTTTCCTCTCCGGCTGCGGCTCGTTGTAAATGGTAGTATCTTCAAATAGGTTTAAACGTGAAAAAATAAATAAATAAATAAAAATAAATTAAATAAGTTCTTATTTTTGTTCCTACGAATACTCATATTTAATTGACATGTATCATATTAATATACTAAAATATCATTAAATTTTATTAAATAAACATTAAATGTTACATATGTCACTATTTAATTGGATAGAAAGATTTGTAGGAATAAAAAATAAGAAGATATTTAATTTTTCATAAATAAATAACAAACAGTAACAAATTGTGTTCCACAAAAAATCAGGCCTTCCCCTCGTAGAGGCCCAACCCGCCCAGGTTACATGCGTTCTGGACCAGGCCTGAGTGCATAGACAATTTTTTAGGCTGATGATATTGTTGCTTTCAGCTTCAACAAATTACAAATGTACAATTTTAAACACTTTTAGAGAAAACTCATCACAAATTTATTATATTATCTATTAAAAAAATTATATTATATCTACATAACGTGGCTACAGTGAAATCTCTAAATATTATTAAAAGAGAACCCTTAACTCAGCAATGACTATCAGGGCCCTTAATTGTATTTCAATCTTATGTTTTTCACCCTTAGATTAAATTGCTGACATTGTCTTCCTAAATAGAATTCAAACACAATTACATTTAATTATAGAATCTTTAAATTCAGCAATTATGTTATCAATTGAACCATATCATTCTATTTATATACGAGATATCAGTTTCTCTAATTAATATTGTTCCTAACTTAACTCCCTTACTTATAGCTTTTTGCTTCAAAATTCAAATCCATTTTTTTTTTGAAAAAACTCATTAAATAAGCATATCAATAATTCAGTTATTAACTTATAAAATCTAATCTAATCACATTAAATCAGCAAAATATTTTAAAGTCAAAATTAAAGTCAATATTATTCATACTTTATCTCCCAATATATCCCACATAAAATGAATCGATTTAAGATGATGGTTTGAATTTTAGAACTCATTAAATAAGCAAGTTATTTAATTTGAGTTTTTGAATCAATATAACTGATATCTTTTTTTTTTTCAAATGAATAGCTGAAAATCTCTAAGATTATATCTTTGGATCCCAATTTTTTTGGAAGATGATGATTTTTTTATTCAAAAACGCCCTATATATACGATTACATTGAAGTTGTTATTCTTAGGATTTTGGATTTAGTCCTACGATTTACAGTGTTCTTTTTCAGCGGTCTTTTTCACCAATTCTTTTTTCCAGGTTCTTTCTTTACTTTGTACTTCTTCTTCTTCTCCAGTTTTTTGCATTTACTCTATTCTTGTTACATGTTATTACTGTTATTACTGTATTCATGTTGAGAAGTCATGAAAAAAATTAATCAATCTACTTTAAGCATATTAGTTTCATTCATTTAGTTACAAAAACAAAATTATATCATTTATATCAAATTATTTTATGTGTTGACCTATGTTTGTTTGTGAGTCTGTGTATAATCAACGTTATTGTAACATCCCAAAAATGACAACGTTATTGTATAATCAACGTTATTGTTTATACATATTTATTCATGAAATATGATTTGGTAAGAGCTGCCTAGAGGGTTATCCCAAACTATACCCATTATAGTTTATTAGAGTTGATATGGAAAATGTTTTGTAAAAACCTTTCTGAAAACCATGAAGTAGATTTCCAAAATAAAAGCTTCCCTTATGCTCGACATAATATAAAAGGGATAAAATATCGGAATATTTTATTAAACATGGAAATCGTTGAATTGTATTAATAAGTTTAAAACTTAATAAAATACTTTGAGTTTGGCTTGTATTCTCCCCCTAAAAACATTAAAAACACGGAAAATGTAGGGGTATGAACTCACCTCGGGCGATTCGAATGAAAGATCGATACGGAAAGCGGGATGTTCAAGTGAAGCCTTGAACACAACCTGATCCTAATTAACATGTAATGACACATAAAGGAGTCAAATGAAGGTATTTCCTTACTAAATGTGGTGGAGAACCACTCTAAGAACTTGGGACAACTCACACTAAGTGCTAGAACCTTAAAGGATTGCATGTGGGAGGTGTATGGCCACCTTAAAGGTGTGTGCGGCCATGAGTGTGCGGCCCAAAGGGTGTGCGGCCGTACACTCATGATGAGAGGTGCCTTTTGTGGTGTTTTCAAGGTCTATATTTGCATCCATGAAGTGTTCTAGGTCCATACTTAGTTGTAGTACAAGTTTAGGGTCCTAAAAAAATGGGTTTGTGGTCCTAGAATGTGTGTGTGGTTGCACACGGGAGTGTGTGGTCGCACACAAGGGTATGTGGTCGCACACTTGGGTGTGTGGTCGTACACCCAACAAGATAATGTCCAAAATGCCAATTCCAAGGTGCAACAAGGCTAGGGTCATGTCTATCTCGAGTTTGGAAGTCAAACTCTCACTTTGGAGGGTGTTATAAGGGTGTGCGACCAACCTTATGAAGGTGTGCGGCCGCACTCCTTCAAGGGATGAAGAACATGATGGAAATTGATGAATCAAGGCTTAGATGAAGTGGTTCTTCTAGTACAACAAGCTAAGGGATGGATTACTCACGTTTTTTAAGCCTTGGAGGGTTTGCGGTTGAAGAGTCTTGAGAGAAAAGGTGTTGTGTGCTGCCAGATGCTAAAGGAATGAAGGGAAAGGGGTCTACCCTTTATATAGGGGTGGGTGTTCTGCCTAGAAGGGAGTGTGCGGCTGCACACCCATGTGTACGGCCGTACACTTCCCATAAGGGTGTGTATGGCCCGATTTTGACGCTATCTGACTTGCTGACTCATTCCTAAACTCAACCTTGGTCATACTCAAGCTTAGAACACTTAAATGAACCCTTAAACAAGACGAGAAGTCAACCAAACAAGTTTAACATTGATTGAATTTGACTAAGTGTACGAGATAGAAGTTTCGGGTTGTCACATCATCCCCCCGTTAGAGGGAATTTCGTCCCGAAATTCAAGAATAAAGATGTAACTCGTGGACTTGGAAATGATGGGGTACTTTTGTTTCCTTGGATTCACGTGCTCCCAAGTGAATTCAGGTTCCCGCTTAGCATTCCAGCGGACCTTCACTATCGGGACGTGACGTTATTTCGTTCGCTTGACTTCTCGATTCGTGTGTCCAGATGAAGCGTAGACTCTTGTCTAGTTCGATATCGTCGAGGGGAACCACAATTGTCTCATCGGACAGACATTTCTTTGGTTCGACACTAGGAAGACGGGATGAACGCTGCTAAGCGCTCGAGGTAACTGGAGTTTGCATGCTACGAGACCGATCTTAGCAAGGATCTCAGACGGTCCAACGTATCTTGGATTTAGTTTTCTACGCTTTCCGAAGCGTATCAGGCCTTTCCAGGGTGAGACCTTTAAAAGGATACGGTCACCAATCCTGAAATTTCAAGGGTTTTTGTCTCTTATCGGCTTAGCCCTTTCGTACGATCCCTTTTCAATCGTCTATCAGATGATTTCAGGACTCGTGAGGGTACTGTCGTGGACTTGACTTCTTGGCTAGTTGCGTGTCGCCCACCTCGGCCCAGCACAAAGGGGATCTATACTTACGGCCATAGAGGGCTTCGAACGACGCAACCTTGATGCAGGAAAGGTCGCCTTTTGTTGCGAGAAAGTTCAACTAAGGGTAGATGAGTGTCCCGCGACATATCTACAATTGTCCAGATTGTTCTCTTACTTTGTCCATTTCTTTGTGGGTGATACTCTTCGCATGAATACTTTCAGGTTTCGAAGAGAGATGAATTTTTCGTAGTTCGCATCTAATTTGTCGTTACGAGTGATGAGAGTTTTGCGATCGAACGATTTAAGACAAAAAGGGTTTGGTATAACATAGACTCAGTCGGACTAGCGGGACGACGTCGTAGAGTCGCGCGTTAAGTTAGTTTGGAAGGATCGTTTTGTTAGGACATTGCTGCCCTTGGATGAATGTCTCTGGTGTTTTCTGTGTTTGACTCGAAGTTAACAGGTACTACTAACACGAGGGTTCTGATGTTTTGAAACTATGAACTTTCATGAAATGGTTCTTACTAGATCTCTCTATGATCGTTTGGTGTACACAAGTCGTGTATAATTACAACTGACCCTAGCGTATTCACTAAAGCTATCATAATTTTGCTTATTAGGGCTTTAAACCTTATAAGGATTACGTGATTCAATTTGGACGAGGAAGTAATCACGATTATGAGCAATTATAGGGGTTTTCGAAAACGTACCTAAACATAGTAGGGTTCTTTGATGCTTCCTCATTCCCTGAGGTCAGACTCCCCCTATTTCCTCATTGTTCTTTTCTGTTGGGCAGTCTATTTTGAAGTGTCCCATTTCACCACATGTACATCACACTTGAACTATGCTAGCGTCGGTAGTGGAAGTGATGTGTTGAGTCGGGGTCTTTGCGAAGCGAGCTTCCTGGCCATCCTTAGCCCTTGGACAATTTCTTTTTGAAATGTCCGGGTTCGCCACAATTGTAGCAAACCTGACCCATCTTTATACCAGTAATCGAGGTGTTTGGCTGTGCCGGTGCCCTACAGTAACGAGTGACGTGCCCTTGCCTGTTGCAGTTCTTACATTGCGATTCACAGCATTTTCCTACGTAGTGGAAGTTGCACTCCTCGAAATTTGGAAGTTTTCCAGCATATCACCGCACTGGCGTTGGCACTGGTTTGGCGGATGTTATGGCTGTAGTATAGGGATGAGAGTGGGTCCAAACCCGTACCGTTAGACCCGGACCCGGAAAACCCAGGAACCGGTTAACGAGATTTTTTAGGACCGGAAACCGGACCGGTATATAGGAACCGGTTCCGGTTCGGTTCCGGGTAAGGTACCGGGTAAAGTGGGTCTAGAACCGGAAAACCCGGAAATATCAAAGTTGGTCGAATGGAACCGGGTAAAGTGGGTCTAAAACCGAAAAACCCGGGGAACCGGGTAAAGTGGGTCGAATGCATGTTTTAAAATTTCACAAAATACAAAAATAAAGCTGAGAAAAAAAAATTCGCAGCTTTGATATCCCAACTTTGGGAGTCTATAAATCAATGAATATGAAACCAAAAATGACAACATTATAGTCTAAAATCATGTACAAACTCTATACTACACTTTGGAAAAAACCGCATGCTATTCCGACTTCAAACGAATTAAATATGCATGTTTTAAATCTATCACAAAATACAAAGAAAGCTGAAAAACATAAAATTTTCAGCTTTGATATCCCGACTTTGAGAGACTATAAGTCAATGAATAAACACCCAAAAGTAACACAATTATAGTCTAAAATCATGTAAAAACTATAAACTACACTCTGGAAAAAATCTCATGCCAATCCGACTTCAAACGAATGAGATATGCATGTTTTAAAACTATCACAAAATATAAAAAAAGCTGAAAAACATAAAATTTCCAGCTTTGATATCCCAACTTTGAGAGACTATAAGTCAATGAATATAAACCCAAAAATGACAACATTATAGTCTAAAATCATGTACAAACTATAAACTATACTACGGAAAACACGTCATGCCAATCCGACTTTAAACGAATGAGATATGCATGTTTTAAAACTATCACAGAATACAAAAAAAAACTGAAAAATATAAAATTTCCAGCTTTGATATCCCGACTTTGAGAGACTATAAGTCAATGAATATAAACCCAAAAATGACAAAATTATAGTCTAAAATAATGTAAAAACTATAAACTATACTATGGAAAAAACCTCATGCCAATCCGACTTCAAACGAATGAGATATGCATGTTTTAAACTTTCCATAGAAACCGGTTCCGGCCCCTAAAACCAGTTCCGGTTCCTAACACGGTTCCGGTTCTTAAACCCGGTTTACCCGGACCCGAAGGACCCGAAACCCGGATTACCCGGAACCCGGATAGAGCCATTCTTTAAACCCGGGACCCGGACCGGTTTTACATATTCCGGTTCTAACGGTTCCGGTTCCGGTCCGATTCCGGTTCCGGTCCAGTTTTCCGGTTCTAAATCTCATCCCTATTGTGGTAGTTATCACGGGTTGTTGTCTCTTGGCAAGTTTCTGAGACAACTTGCGCTCCCTCTTGTTCCAGAATTTTCGTTTGGCGCTCTTAGGTTTGGGAGTTGGAGTGTCCTCCTGGATAAGCCCTTGTTGGTTTCCTGGTGTGTTGTTACAGTTCGAGAGGTGGAAACTGTTCCCATTCCCATTTGGGTTGTTAGCGTTAAGAACATCTAAGGCGGCTGCTACTGCTGCTGTGACAGTAGCTTGGAATGTAGCTGAGTCCATCTGGAGGACTGGTGTCTTACTGGTGGGTTGGTTACGTTCCTTCGGAGGCATGATCTGCTACATGTCAAGAGAAGAAGTTTGTGAGCAACAATGGTTGCCTCTGGATGTATCCTAAATGTTTATCTATGCATTGGGATTTCCCGTTTTGCTATCTGACTCTCATTGATTCGACCCACATCCCCATGATGTGGTCTTAGCAAGAATAGAAAAGATCTGAACATAATAGAATTCACATACAATAAATTTACGAACTCCTGGTTGCTCAGCTCATTGAGCTGGCTGGATAACTCTCACATTTTCGCCGGCTCTAGATGATATGAAGGGTTAGCTATAAGGGTAGCTTCGGGGATCAAGTCGACACAGGATTCAACTTGACACTCAGGAGGAATTCCTGGAATGTCTTTGGGAAAGACATCAGGAAAGTTGCAGACTTCGGAGATGCTCTCGAGGTCTTTAACTTTTTGCGTCACATTGACACATGAGCCGGGAATGCATAGCATCCCTTTCGCAGATACTTCTGGGCTTGGGCGCAGGAAATGATACGAAGGTTCTTCTCACTGAAACCAGTGAGGATTTCGTCAAAGGGAAGATTGAGATGAATCGCCTTCTCGAAACAAAGAACATCAACATGATTTGGGGCTCAACCATCCCATGCCGATTAGGACGTCGAAGTTTTTCATGAAGACTGATACAGAATCGATGGGGAAAAGGAATGATCGTCTAAGTACATACTATGATACATGTTTTGAAGACAAAACAGTGATAGGACTTTGATGAAGTTGCTTCATTTGCATGCTACCGGTCTAAGGTATACTTTTGACAATGATAATCTTTTACAAAATATGATTGTTGCCCTCATAATTGAAACTGAGATTACACATATTTTGGAAACGTCGACCTAAAAGTAGGTCTAAATCATACTAATACAGAGGACATCTCGGCAACAAGAAAGACAGAGATGTTTATGGAAAAGAACTACTCAGAACATAGATATGAAAGTTATTCCTTAGACCAAGAAGGAAGGATGAGTAGAGTATTCTCCTATCAGCGACGGGCACTCCTCGGACGGATCCTTAAATTTGCCAACTGGCGCTTCATGTCAAGCAAACGGCTCTCGTATACTGACTGGCGTGCTCGGAGCTATATGACCTCAGCTCGAGTGGTAGCTAGCTCTCGTTGCAGAGCTTCATTGTCCCTCATAGTTCTCCCATGAACAACTTCAAGATTGCGAATGCGGTTTGTGTTGGAATCCGAGTCTGCCTCAAGCTCCATAGTTCGCTGAATGGCCGCCACGTTTAGTTCAACGTTGCGGGCCACTCGGTGGACTATGATTGGAAGGGATCTGTCTGTGGAGCCTCCCTCGTTCACATTGTAGAAGCGGCGATCCCCATCGTACGGGCGGGGTTGGCCTTGTTCGTGACTCCATCTATCCAGGCTTCCGACCCACATAGGCGTTGGGCCTTGGAACTCAAGTCGGGGGTTAGGATTTGGTATCGGGGCTACTTGAGGCAGATTCTCGACCTCGGGTTATGAGTCAGTCTCTTCAGGAAATGGTTCGACAAAGTCATCGTCCAAAGAAATCTCATGGTTCTCTTCTGGCGCTGGCTCGAGCCATCCATCATCTCCTTGGTTAGGAAAGTACGGGTCGCCAGGGAGATGGAATCCGGCCATGCTATCTATGCGAGATAGGGGGTAAAGGGATAGTTAATAGGCATCGAATCTAATAATACTTCCAATGTATTATAACTACATGCTTGATTCTTGAAGAATGGATCTTTGGGTAAGTTTTCGGTTCGGTTGTTATAGCATCCTAAAATACTCCTATAGTATTTTAACCCTTATGTTTGGTTCTAGAACTCTTCTGGTATCTAGGAAAGTTTTAGGCTTGATGCAACACTACAGTCACTCCCAAGCACATGTTGGTCATCTCTCGAATGAATATAGTTGATCAGGCTATATTAACTCTAGACATGATTACATAACTGCCCAGGTTTAACCGCGATGTCCAACATCCAAATACTTTTGTTTTGTTCTACTTATGACACAAATTTAGGTACTTAGGTATACTGGTATACTTTTTATAAAAGTACTTATATTTTGAAAGTATACTTTTAGTTTAGAGCACTAGGCCCCTTAATGTTTATAGCTGTATACCATGTAAGGTTTGGTATACTTAGTTCACTATAAACAATAGCTCTGATACCAATATGTCACACCCCCAAACCGGAACGGCGAAAACGTTCGGGGGTGGTTGACGTCATGCGTAGTATCACAACAGTTGTATCATAGCAAGCATAGTAAACACAACCAGACATTGAATACATATATGAAAAAGGTTTACATTGGTTAATACATAGTTTTTGTTCATATCAAAAGTAAAATGGAAAGACGTGACTCTAACGCGCCGACTTCTCCAAAATACTGGAAGCACCTGTCTACTAAATCCCTGAGAATACAAGCAGTTTTGAAAGAATATCAGCATAAAGCTGGTGAGTTCATAAGCATTTAGTTTTTATGGAAAATGTTTCTTTGATCCTTTTGAAAAGTGTTCCTCAAGAAAATCCTATATTTTCTTATGAAAAGCAATTTTGAAAGAGTATCTATTAGTAGAAAATAAACCATCAGTTTTAGAAATGCCAGTGTTATCCTGGGAAAATCTCATATTTTCCCTTAAAACAGGTTATCCGTCCTAGAGGTAGAGATGCAAGTTTAGAAATCCCTGATTACTATCAGTATATATATAAAAGTAGTTTTATTACTCAAAATAAAACAAGTGAAGAGTAGATTCTGTAAACCAAAGTTAGTTTATACTTAATTGCGAGTCGTATAACCATACTTGATATGACCTAGAGACCTTTATAACGTTCTTCAGGCGTTTAAGCTAAATGACATTTGTTCACCTTAGGCATGCCTGCATCACTGTAGCTAGCAGTTTAGGTGTGGGATTGTCAGTCCCGAATAGATCTATTCACAAATCTCACGCTCTCCCTCCAGGAGACTCTGGTTATACTAAAAGGATTTATCACTGTACACCTAAGAGTACAGTATTGAAGTAGAGCCTCACAATACTGTATAATCTAGTTTACTAGCGAGAAACAGTATAAAACAATAATTAACCTTGAATAATAGTACTTTATACTCCTGAGAAAATATATAACATAAACTAAATCTGCCATAGTTTATACATATTTATTCATGAAATATGATTTGGTAAGAGCTGCCTAGAGGGTTATCCCAAACTATACCCATTATAGTTTATTAGAGTTGATATGGAAAATGTTTTGTAAAAACCTTTCTGAAAACCATGAAGTAGATTTCCAAAATAAAAGCTTCCCTTATGCTCGACATAATACAAAAGGGATAAAATATCGGAATATTTTATTAAACATGGAAATCGTTGAATTGTATTAATAACTTTAAAACTTAATAAAATACTTTCAGTTTGGCTTGTATTCCCCCCTGAAAACATTAAAAACACGGAAAATGTAGGGGTATGAACTCACCTCGGGCGATTCGAATGAAAGATCGATACGGAAAGCGGGATGTTCAAGTGAAGCCTTGAACACAACCTGATCCTAATTAACATGTAATGACACATAAAGGAGTCAAATGAAGGTATTTCCTTACTAAATGTGGTGGAGAACCACTCTAAGAACTTGGGACAACTCACACTAAGTGCTAGGACCTTAAAGGATTGCATGTGGGAGGTGTATGGCCACCTTAAAGGTGTGTACGACCATGGGTGTGCGGCCCAAAGGGTGTGCGGCCGTACACACATGATGAGAGGTGCCTTTGTGGTGTTTTCAAGGTCCATACATGCATCCATGAAGTGTTCTAGGTCCATACTTAGTTGTAGTACAAGTTTAGGGTCCTAAAAAAATGGGTTTGTGGTCCTAGAATGTGTGTGTGGTTGCACACGGGAGTGTGTGGTCGCACACAAGGGTGTGTGATCGCACACTTGTGTGTGTGGTTGCGCACTTGGGTGTGTGGTCGCACACTTGAGTGTGTGGTCGCACACTTGAGTGTGTGGTCACACACTTGGGTGTGTGGTTGCACACTTGGGTGTGTGGTCGCACACTTAGGTGTGTGTCTGCACACTTGAGTGTGTGGTCGTACACCCAACAAGATAATGTCCAAAATGCCAATTCCAAGGTGCAACAAGGCTAGGGTCATGTCTATCTCAAGTCTGGAAGTCAAACTCTCACTTTGGAGGGTATTTTAAGGGTGTGCGGTCGCACTCCTTCAAGGGATGAAGAACATGATGGAACTTGATGAATCAAGGCTTAGATGAAGTGGTTCTTCTAGTACAACAAGCTAAGGGATGGATTACTCACGTTTTTTAAGCCGTGGGAGGGTTTGCGGTTGAAGAGTCTTGAGAGAAAAGGTGTTGTGTGCTGCCAGGATGCTAAAGGAATGAAGGGAAAGGGGTCTACCCTTTATATAGGGGTGGGTGTGCTGCCTAGAAGGGAGTGTGCGGCCAAGAGGTGAGTGTGCGGCCGCACACCCATGTGTACGGCCGTACACTCCCCATAAGGGTGTGTATGGCCCGATTTTAACGCTATCTGACTTGCTGACTCATTCCTAAACTCAACCTTGGTCATACTCAAGCTTAGAACACTTAAATGAACCCTTAAACATCACGAGAAGTCAACCAAACAAGTTTAACATTGATTGAATTTGACTAAGTGTACGAGATAGAAGTTTCGGGTTGTCACATAAGGCCTCACCTAGCTTGGGCCTCGCCCCTATTCTGCTACTGATGAGTCATAGAACCCCGTCCACACTCCTGCTAATAGTGAGATATGGGCCCCCGCCCATCACGGGCCTTGCCCCTACTCTGCTAAATGATGAGATATGGAACCCCGTCCACACTAGGCTAGTGATGAGATACGAGACCTCGCCCACACTCACCTCCCTACCAGGCACATACCTGTATCACAAAGACAACAAGTATAATCTACTATGCAACATATAACATTCCTCGGGATTACCCTGGCATCGGACCCTAGTCCAGAAACATACTACCGACACATGCAAGAATCACAAAGACCTCTAGCATACTAACATACCTCGGGCCTCGCCCGACATCGGATCGTAATCCGAAACATATATCATAAAAATGCCTAGGGCTAAACCCTGGTCTTCCTACTATACACAAACAAAATGGGCCGGCATTGTGGCCGTAGACCCATGCACACAATGAGGAGACTCACCTCGCACTGTTGAAATCCCGCAGATAAACCTCTGGCTGCTAACTGGCAATTCCCCGAACTGCTGCTCCTTCGACTCCTCGAGCTATTAGTACCAAAATAACACTTAACCCAAAAACCAATAATCCTCCTTAGGGTAAAATGACCATTTTACCCCTAGTCCAACTTGGTCCATATCTAAGGCCCAAAACCATAATATAAAAGGCCCAACACTAGGTAGGCTTCCCAAGCCCACCAGTGGCCCACTAATGCAAATTGGCCCCAATTCCTCTAATGGGCCTTACCCTAAGCCCAAACATGTTCTTGGCCCAAATTATCTGACTTCTGATGGCCCACTACGGCCCAAAGACCCAAAGTCCAAAGCATGGCCCAACCCGAGGCCCAAAACTCGCCAAGCCCATAACTGATGAGTACGTGGGGCGTACTCCTCTGTACGTTAAGCGTACTAGCTGAATGGGGTGTACGCTGCGCGTACCTGCATGTACGCCCAACGTACTCCACTGTTAAGTCACTTTTCCATTAAGCACTTAATACTCCATTCCAACGGCTATAAACACAGATCCAAGTCCTCTTCAACGTATTAATCAATAAAGTCACTAACTTGGTGACTTTTCATGACCCTAATAAGCCCAAATTCCAAAATGGCATTCTATTCTCATAAAAACTGATCTTAACTCATGCACGGACCTAATAAGACATCCAAGATGGCAACTTTCTGCCTTAGGGACTCATTTAGAACTGAGAGGGGCAACTCTAATCCTAGGAGTCAGATTTGAACCATAAAGCTCCATACTTGGGACCAAAATGAATCTAAAACCAAACTACACTAAATCTAAGCATACTTGAGGAAAGTTCCAGACTTTATACCTCAAGATGATCTGAAATGGAACCACAATCTTGGATCTACTGCTTCTCCTGTGATCCCCCACCTTGTTATGCTCTTCGCTTGCTTGGAAAATGGCTTCACAACTCCAACATGCTATCTAATGGCCTCCAAAGCTCCAAGGACACTCAAAGGAGGTTTAGGGTTTCGTGGTAGCTATGTAAAGATGAGAGGGAGGCTGATATCTAGGGCATAATGTTCTTTATATAGTGACATGCCATTAAAATTAGGGTTTAGTGACTCTGAACGTACGTTGGGCGTACGCCTCTCCGCACCCGTGACCAAACGACCTTATACGCTGGGCGTAACCCAGCTTACGTTGGGCATACCCAGCCGGACATATGCATGCCTCCCTTGCATGCATGGGACTTGCTTGCCAAACATTTCCATTAGGGACCATTTATGCCAACAAGTTCAAAGTACTATAACTTCTTCGTTCTAAGTCCGTTTCCGACGAACTTTATATCCACAAAAAGGTGGCGGGAAACCCTACACTCTTAGCCACGCCCCCAAGCCTAAAACCTTACGAATAAACCCGAGAACAATAAAATACCGAATCGCCCCTACCCTTTGGTCTTCGAGACCACAACCGAGTACTTTCAAAACTGGGTGTTGAAGTTATATCCTCTGTTTGCAACATTCCTGAAACTTATGTAATCAATATTCTTAATATGTGATGGTTATCAAATGTAATCATGAATCAAATACAATAGTATATATCAATGAATGGAACAGGTATATTTCTATACATTACATAAAAAAATACTCCTCTACATTGAACACTATTTGCATGATGAATGAGAGCAGAACAACATCTATGTATATGTTCTCTTTACCTGAAATACTAATACCCCTTCCAATGATGCCCCCTTTCTACTGATTGATATGTTTTCTGATGAGCATCAGCAAAAACTATTTATACTTACTTTATTGTCAGGTTTGCATTATGAGGTTTCTTAAAAGTTAAAAGTATATAACATCATTTATATTTGGATGATAAGAATTTTATTTTATTTTTATAATTTTTATTTTGATTACATACAAAAGACTTTCTACATTTTATGTTTTAGACTACATTACATTCGGCGTCCTTGAGTTATGTTAAAAGATATAAATTTCGTCCTTAAAACTATATTTTCACTCTGACCCTATGATTTTGAATTGTTCCTGTTTTGCCTATTTTACCCTATTCGTATTACTTGGTTGAGTCACATGCGTTTAAAAATAATTAGTTTTTTCACAAGAAACATGGCTCAAATCAACATTACCTTCATAGACCAACTTGATGGTTCAAAAAGTCAATTTACCACGAGAGTAAGAATAATTCGTCTTACGAAACATCTTACTTATGGATCTTCAAAAAAGACATACAAAATTGATATGATTCTCATTGATGAACAAGTAATAACAATTTTTTTTATTTATGAATTTTCTTACAATTTCATTCTAACCACATATAACAATATATAAACTGGTTTTTTATGCATTTACGGAAGGAAGATCGAGGCGAAGGTTACTAATAGATGGGTTGAAAGATTTGAAAGTTTACTTCATGAGGATGGTTGTTACTACATCCAAAATCCACAACTTGGTCTTAATCAAAACAAAAAATAGTTTTGTTGATAATGAAAATAAAATCAATATTTATATCACAACCAAAGTTACACCATGTGAGTGGACTGGATCACTTTATGGATTCTTTTTTGCAAACTTCAACGCCATTTTGGATGGTGCCTTTGTTGAGATCACACCTGTTGGTTAGTTTATATGTTACTATAACATCCCAAATTACTAAGAACGCCACCAAGTTGTAAATCGAGGCGTTAACTATCGTCAAGTATCGTACGCTTTATTTTTCATTTGTTTCTTGGTATGTTTACCCTCAATTGTGGCGTGGAATTCTTATGCATAGAAAGCTCAGGTTTTGGTAGCATTTCTAGATTACCTTGGGAGTTTTTTTCGAGATAGTTACGTATTAATGGGGTCTGTTCAGTCTCATTCGAGGTATGGGATCTTGTTTCGATCGTTCACGAGGATGTCTTCTATTATTGATTGAGGTTTGTCATGTCATTAGAACTCTGGTACTTTGCCCTTTTTGAGTATGGATATGGATTCCCTAAGGGTGTATTGAGGTAAGTTCATTATATATTGTCGTGAGGAGTGTATGTGGGTTGGACAAGGTAGCACTGGAGTACTTGGTTCGAATTATATGAATGGTGCTTATTTGGGTTATAGCCCTTGAATTGGAACAAGAGTGAGAACATCCATCCCATTTCCGGGTCGGGTGCGACCATGCTTCGCCGAATTTTGTGTTGGTAGCAACCCGTACTATGAAAGGAATGGTGCGTGATAAAAGAGTATGGCGTTGTTGTGTTTAGTTAGTGTTGAGATGGGCATTGATTTGGGTTCCTGTAAGGCGGTAGAATGAGTTCGAGTATCTTTAGGCCCTGTGGTGATGGTTTGGATCATGGGGTCAGGAAAAGTGATTTAGAATAGTATATCGTTTGTACACCGGAAGTCGACTAATGAATGGTTGTTAGGGTGGGCCCCATCTTCTTGTGGGCTGTCTACTAGGAGTTGGTTTCTAGTATGAGGTGTTGGTTCTAAAATCTCGAGTGATTTGTCAGGTAGAGGTACACCTGAGCTGATGAAGGATTTTGATACCATGTGCGAATTCTTGGATTGATCATTCTTGTACATGTGGGGGCAGTGGGTTGGTAATGGCATGTCAGGGAGTCAAAGGTGTATTTAAGGTTTTTATTACATCTTATGGATTTGGAATTGGTTGAAGTTTGCGATCGATGTGTTTTGAGTACTTCATATGAGCCTCCATGGGGGTTGGTACACCAAACAAAGTCAATTCATAAAGCTACTACACAACATGTTTTAATCAAGGAGTCGCATCATGTTGTGATAAAACAAAGATCACATGGATCATTTTCTAGATTAGGTGTCTAAGCCCATAACTATAATTGGTATATACTTAAATTGATACTAGCACAGTCCTTTGGGGTTGCCCTCAAGACTAGCAACTAGACATGATCATTTTGGAGAGAGGGGTTTTGATTTATTATTTGATTAATAAATTGAAATAAATAATTTATTAATATAGTATGAAAATAATATATTAATCAGAAATAGTAATATTTAATCGGAAACTAATTGGAATTAATATTGGGATTAAAGGAATTAATTAAAAGTGCAGGAACTGAAATGCAATTGTTCAATAGTTGAGCAAGAGGTAATCTAGAACCCTCCATAAATGCGTAATCGGACCTTGTTGGACATGGTTCGTTCCATGATGATTCGAGCTTCACTTCCAATCTCTTTATGGGGGTATGCCTTATAGACTTCCGCCCACATTCTTAATCTTGTCCCAACTAAGAAAATTTCCAAAAACACCTCACGAGATGTGGACAGGGAAGGTTCCCTCGTTAGCACATATCAAGGTTTGGGGTTGTGAAGCTTTCATTATACGAGAGACTCACGACAAGCTTGAACCTCGAAGTGAGAGATGTATTTTCATCGGCTACCCACATAATTCCTTTGGATATTTGTTCTACAGACCTAGTGAGAACGTGGTCTTCGTAGCACGAAGCAAAGTCTTTTGAGAGAGAAAGAGAGAGAGAGCTCATATGCAAAGAGGACAGTGGGAGGACTATTGATCTTGAAGAAATTTAAGAGTCAAACGATGAAGGAAATTCTGATAATACTAGGGCTCAACCTGAGGAAGAAATTCCAGTTGAAAATATGCTAGGGTTTTCTATTTTGTTGTTCAAGTTGTATGTTCAATTAGAGAAAACATAGATCAACAATTAGGGTTGCATGCACACATAGGAATTATATGTATTGCATAATACCCCATCATCATTTATGTTAAAAATTACTGTATTAAAAAAACTTAATTATTCTAATATAAATATCAAATATTTTTATTTAACAAATTTGGTTCAAAAACTCTAAAAATGAATCTAACTAACATTTTTATTAGAATTCCACCTAAGACAATTCCACCTATTAATGTGATATGTATTTAATTTATGTTTCTCGTGTTTAATGCGGGTCATAATCTAGTTTTTATAACAGTTAACAATCAAATTCAAAGCAATTTTTATTAAATAAATACAATTTATGATTAATCTTAATTTTAACAGCTCAATTTCTTTTATTAAATATATAAAATTTTATTCTATTGAAAATTATTTGAAATATAAAAAAATGATTATTTTAATCTAAAACAAATAAATTATTAATTTTTATAAAAATACATTCATCGGTTATACTTAATAAAATAGATAAATTAATTTATAACTTTAACATGAAATATAAACTTATGGGTAAAGAAGATATAAACTATATAATAACCAGAAATACTAAAAATTTCTATATATACTTAACCAAATATGTTATATAATCTTATGAGTTTTTTTATTGTGAAGTTGTTTGTAACTATTTTGATACCATGACAAAAATATGTATATACTTGATTTCTTTATTGATCTCTCATTTTATACACAAACTAGTCTATAAAAAAAGAAAGTATAGATAGAGGGAAAATAAAACTCCAATAATAACTGCTAAACAATAAAAGGAATACTATTGTTATTATTTAATAGATGCAAAGTGCTACACATATTTCACATGATACCAAAACAAATAAAAAAAAAGGATAATTCATAAATACGTTGCCAAACACAAAGGGTGTGGGACAACCAATATGTTTCAACCATAAAATAAAAAAATAAATTCACCTTATGTAATGATATAAAACAAATATAAGAGTGCAAAAAAGTCTTACTCATCTAAGTAGTTAACATTTAAACAATCATGAGAAAAGTACCATATATTATTCACACTAAAGAACTTGTGTTCTCTATTTTTTCCGTAATAAACATATCTCTCGTATTATGAATAAGGCTGACAAATGTTTGTTTAAAAGCACCACAATGCCTCAATGCACTAAGAAAGAATACATATTATTCTTTCATCTTTTCACGCGACACCCATTTTATTTCGTCATAATCTATAATCTACCTCATGAAACTTGTATGAATCTTCTAAATAGATTTCCATCAAGTAAATGTTTTCATCGAAGCTTAAAAGATCCCAATGTAAGTAGTGATAGGTTTTATAGGTTATAACAAAAACATGTGAAGCGGAAAATTTAACTCTTAAGTGCACATGTGTGACATCCCCATTTTTATGGTTATTTTAAAACTTTTTATTTATGCTTATTTAAAACAAAATTTATTTATAAATACATAATTTGGTCCCGTAAAAGTATTTCCGAAGAAATGTTTTTCATTGATTTATAAAAGTTTAGGATGTCATAACTGATACAAAACATAAGCATAAACAAGCCTTATAATATTTTAGAGTAACAATCTACATCTCCTTGAGTCTCTCATCATTCATGTAACTTTATACCGCTACCTGTGATACAAAGAAACTGAGTGGGTCAAGTTAGAAAACCTATTGAGTACATATGGATTTCAATCCCACAATGTTATATATATATATATATATATATATATATATATATATATATATATATATATATCTTACTACTACAAAACCAACTGTTACCAAACATTATATAGATGTGTCTCTGACTTGGATATCTATAAACCCTCATACCTAAACATACCCACCCCAATCGATCCTCACTGATCCTAGTTTACGATTATCAGGAAGGATTATCCTGCCTAGTGAATCATTTAGATTAATCAAGAGTTTATCATTTGGAAGATGAACAGACATACCTTTATACATTTCTAATATGGGCCCACCATTTCTGGTCACCCAAAGGATTATGCAGATATATCATTACATTTGTTTGCTTTGGGCCCACCATTTCTGGTCACCCAAAAGACCAAGCAGACATACCATTACAGGTGTGTGGTCTGGGCCCACCATTTCTAGTCACCCAAAAGAATAAACAGACATAATTACATTTGTCTGATATGGGCCCACCATTTCTGGTCACCCAAAAGAATAAGCAGGCATACCATTACAATTGTCTGATCTGGACCCACCATTTCTGGTCATCCAAGAAGGAATATGATTTATACTCTGGTACGTATTTCATACCATCAACACCTGAAAGTGTCAAGGAATAGAACTCTACTATTAGTTACTAACTTACACACACGTATCCCGAATGAGACTACCCGATATCAAACGTAATTGAACTAAGTATCTATAATAAGTTTTATCTTTATTAACGGGCATGACTTGTAACATCCAAATTTTCAAACCAAAATTTTGATTTTTAAATACATAGAAAAACAGTTTTCTTAAAAACCATCCCAAGAAAAGTCATAATGTCAAATACAATTCCACATCAAAATATCAGAGTGTCCCAAAATATTCAATAACAAAATCTCCCGACGAATGTGTAAAATCAAGCCTTCGACTTCCCGAGATCCTCAGAAGTACCTGGAACACATTAATCAAGACCTGTAAACACAAAGCTTAGTGAGTTCCCCAAGATATCCCATACAACACAACACTCAAAACTGTTGGGTTTTGAGCATTCTAACACTCCTATGGTGTACATGCAACCCTAGAAACCTTGGATTTATGTTTTCTCTATTATACATGAAAATATTGATTTTTCCAAGGTTTCATCCTATCTAGCATATCATGAGGTATATGTAATATAAAAATAGTAGAATGACATACCTTTTCTTGTTGCTTGATTCCTTAAGACCTTGTGAGCCTAGCACCCCAAGTGTGATGCCTCAAATGTTTCACACAACACCAAAACTCTTGGAATAACTTGAGAATAGAACACTTGTATCACAAATTCGGCTAGCCCTCTATTTTTAGTCTAAGTGCCGATTTTGCTCCATATGAGGCTCCTTATATAGTGTCATGCAATTAGGGTTACACCATGCAAACCCTAATGTGCATGACTTTTCACTTAATCCATGATCCATGGGTTTTTAACCTCCATGGAGCATCCACGGAGCACCCTACGGGTTTTATCCCAATCTTATGAGCCATGGGTCATAAGCCCACTATATAAGAATGAATGATTTACACAATCAATCCCCATACATTTAATTAGTCTCTTTTTTATCACAAAATTAATTCCAAATTAATTCTTGATCAATACTGATTAAATAATATGAGTTCATATTAATATATTAGGACTTATAATATATCAATAAATCATAAGTGTCATTTTTTCTTATTTTGTCTATCCAATTGTTGTGATGCCATGCAACCCAAATGGACCATGCCAAGTCGGGTCAAGTACATACCAAATATAGTTATGGACTTAGACACTTTATCCAACAAAAACAACTATGGGTTATCAACATCCTTGGAGACTACCTGAAGTCTCAGTGGGCAAACAACACGCCATGTGGGTTATTAGCAACCCTAGAGACCACCCGAAGTCTCAATCACACATAAGCAACACAAACACAATGATAACATCTGGACCCAGCTGGTCATCACACACACACATACACACAAACACACACACACATATGTATATATATATATATATATATATATATATATATACATACATAGATATAGCTATTCTACCACACAAGTAAGAATAACTGCGGAGACTCACCTGACATTGATGACTGATAGAACTCACACCCGAACTGCCGGAACTAGACTCCGCCTAATTAAATACACCAATTAACCTTAATTAATAATTAAGGTATTTTCACACACACACACACACTACTAAGGCCCAAGACAAGTCTAGTCCACACACTTAGAGTAAAAGACCATTTTACCCTTCACAAACCCCTCCCATTCACTTAATACTGAATCGGTCTAAATTCAACAAAAGTCAACTTGGGGTCAGTATGCTCAGCATACTCAGATCTACGCTGGGCGTAGGGCGCATCACCAGAAACGGGATCGCATAAGGTTATAACTTTTACTTCATAAAAACTCAGTTCTTGCATGAAAGAAAAGAAGTGACCAAGCTAGCATTTTTACGACTCAAGACACCTTAGAATGTCTGAAAGGACAGCTTAATAGCTCTGGAGTACTCCATACTCACAAAGATCCAAGCTTTGGGACAAACGACCAAAATACAAGACTAAGCAAGATCTATTAAGACAAGCTCCAAGATTCAAACTTTATACCTTGATAAGGTGCACAAGAAGGTGAAGTTTTTGAATCTACAAGCTTGAATGCACCACCTTCACTTGAAAGATCTCCTTCAAACACCAAACACACAAGAATCACTTAACAAGCCTCAAAACTCTCCTTCACACACTAGGGTTCGATTTTAGGGTTTGGGGATTATGGAGGTTGGTCATGAGGAGGTCCAAGAGAGTTTATGTTGCTTAAATCATGGTTACACCCACAAGATTAGGATTTTTGGAGAAAACATGAACACACCCGGCATACACATATATACGCCCAACGTACTCCAATATTGACCCGCCCCAAAGCTAGTTGACTTACGCCCTGCGTACAGCTTGTACGCTCGATGTAAGAACCCTTTTCGCAAACTTTTAAAATACAAAGGACTGGATAGGAAACTACCTGACAACGAGTGTTACAAATCTCCCCTACAAGAATCAGACTTCGCCCTCGAAGTCAGCATCTGCGAATAGATCAGGGTAATGCTCCCGTATCTCATCCTTGGGTTCCCAGGTCCACTCCGAGCCTCTCCGATGATGTCACTGAACTTTTACCATGTTTACCACCTTATTCCTCAAGGTCTTCACCTTACCATCTAGAATTGCCACTGACCTTTCAATGTCATTCAGGCGACCATCGACATGAATGTCCTCCAATGGAACCACGACCGTCTCATCAGCTATACACTTCCTCAACTGGGAAACATGGAAGGTATCATGAATCTGACTCAAATCCTTGGGTAGCTCCATCCGATAAGCTACCTAACCCATATGGGCTAACACTGTGAAAGGGCTGATAAACCTGGGGCCCAACTTACCTCGCTTCCTCAAGCAGATAACACCCTTCCAGGGTGATACCTTCAGAAGCACTAAATCTCCAACCTGAAACTCTAGCTCAGAGTGTCGCCAGTCCGCATAACTCTTATGGCCGTCAACAACCTCTACCTGAATCGCTGAATAAGCTCGGTCATCTTGAGCACTATCTTAGTGCTCCGCATGACTCTCTGTACGACCTCGCCCCAACAAATAGGAGTTTGGCACCTCCTCCCAAACAGAAGCTCAAAGGGAGGCATACCAATGCTGGCATGATGGCTGTTGTTGTAAGAAAACTCAGCCACAGGAAGGTAGGAGTACCAGCTCCCACCAGAATCAATGATGCAGGCATGCAACATATCCTCAAGTGTCTGAATAGTCCGCTCGATCTCCCCGTCGGTCTACGGATGATAGGCGTTACTGAAATGCAACCGGATGCCCAATTCTTCGTGAAACGTCTTCCAAAATGTGGAACTAAAACGAACATCCCGATCTGACACAATAGAAGTCAACACCCTATGCCGAGCCACCACCTCTCGAACATAAATCTCAACTATTTTCTCCGCAGAAGAGCCCTCACTTATGGCTATGAAGTGAACACTCTTCGTCAAACAATTCACTATCACCCAAATAGCATCAAAACCAAGTCTTGGGAAATTTTGTAATGAAATCTATCATGATATTCTCCCACTTTCCATAGTGGAACCTCCAAAGGCTGCAACTTGCCGTGAGGGTGCTGGTGCTCGGCCTTGACCTTCCGGCAAGTCAAGCATCGCTCTGCAAACCAGGCCACATCCCTCTTCATACACGGTCACTAATAATTATGCTCTAGGTCAAGATAAATCTTGGTAGCCCCCCGATGAATGGAGAATCTCGACTTGTGGGCCTCCTCCATCAATACCCGTCGAGCCCCACCCGCATACGACACCCAGACCCATCCATGAAGAGTCAAAAGCCCCTATTGTCGATATCAAAGGCTGAAACCTGACCGACCACCCTCTCACTCTTCCAGTTCTTTTACTTTTGGCATCTGAATGTGCTTCCTTGATCGCTTCTAGGACTGGGTTCATCACTGTCATCCTCAAACACACCTCCTGAATCGGGGCACTAACTGTTCTCTAAATCAAGGCATCGACCACCACATTGGTCGTTCCTGGGTGACACAGAACCTCACAATCAAAATCTTTCACTACATTCAGCCACCTCCTATCCCTCATGTTCAGGTTAGGCTGATCCATAAGATATCTCAGACTCTTATGGTCCGTGTAGATGGTACATCGAACTCCATAAAGATAGTGACGCCAAATCTTAAGAGTGGAAACCACCGCCCCCAATTCCAAATCATGGGTAGGATACTTCGATTCATGCGGATTCAGCTGCCTCAAAGCGTATGCAATCATATGCCTTCTCTGCATCAACACAACACCCAACCCTAAAATCGATACATCATAATAGACCATAAATCCTCACGTTCCTCTCGGAGGGCAAGTGTTGGTGCCTCGCAAAGTATCTGGCGAAGAGTCTCGAATGATGCATGTTGCTCAAGCCCCCAACTAAACACAACATCCTTCCTCGTTAACTTAGTGAGAGGAACTACGATCTTGGAGAAATCTAGAATGAATCTCATATAATATCCTGCCAGACCGAGGAAGCTCTGAATCTCAGATGGAGACTTCGGCACTTCCTACCTCATCACCGCCTCTATCTTGGCTGGGTCGACCAAGATACCATTCTGATTGATGAGGTGTCCTAGAAACTAAAACTTGTGTCACCATAACTCGCATTTGGAGAAGTTGGCATATAGTCTCTCCATCCTCAAAACCCAAAGAATCTCGCGCAAATGCTCATCATGCTACTCTCTGGTCTTCGAATAGACCAAGATGTCATCGATGAACACAATCACTGACCGATCCAACATAGGCCTACACACCCATTTCATGAGATCCATGAACGCCGTCGGTGCGTTGGTGAGTCCAAAAGGCATCACCACGAACTCGTAATGCCCATAACGAGTTCGGAAGGCCGTCTTCTGAATATCCTCCTCTTGCACCCTCATCTGATGGTAGCCAGACCTCAGTTCAATCCTGGAAAACCAAGATGTCCCCTGTAACTGATCGAAAAGGTCATCAATCCTCGAAAATGGATAACAGTTCTTCACCGTCAAGTTGTTCAACTCCTGGTAATCAATACACATCCGGTGTAAATCATACTTCTTCTTGACAAAAGGATCGATGCTCCCCACGAAGAACTGCTTGGTCGAATAAAATCCTTTCCTAATAACTCCTAAATTTGAGAAGATAACTCTTGCATCTTAGGAGGTGCAAGACGATATGGTGCCTTGGCAATTGGCACCGCACCAGGGATCAGATCGATATGGAACTCCACTTGCCTTTTAGGAGGCACATCCGGAAACTCCTCTAGAAAAACATTAGGAAATTCGCGCACAACAAGAACATCAGAAATAGAAACCGATCTCTTCTCATAAACCCGAGTATCCTCTATATATTCCAGATAACCCATACATCCATGCTGTAAACTCTGCCTCGCCCTGGCGGCAGAACAGAAAGCTGATCCTGACCTAGTACCCTCGCAATAGATGGTCAACACTCCCCCACTATGATCTCGAACCGCCACCAACCGCCTCTCATAGTCAATCAGAGCCCCACACCGGCTCAACCAATCCATAACCATGATAACACAGACATCTCCCATCACAATAGGGATAAGATCTATCGTATACCCAACACCAAAAATCTATAGTACACGACCCCGATAGATGTCAGTAGCAAAGACCAGATGCTCATCTGGTATAGAGACTCTCAATAGCCTGCTTGAGGCCTCCCATGCAATACTAAAACCACGACAAAAAGATGACGACACAAAAGACCGACTCGCACCCGAGTCAAACAGAACATGTGCAGGCACAAAATTCACAAGGAAAGTACCTAACATGAACAATATCATAAGCAACATAAATAAATTAGCAGAAATAAATAAAGAACACATACCAACCACAGCGTCTAGAGCTGCTCTGGCATCCTCTGCTGTCAACTGAAATGCTCTCCCTCGAGCCCTCGGAGCCTCGGCCTTCCCCTGCCGGCCATCAATCATATGCAGGGTCGCGAGGGCCGGAGTCTGAACCGTCCTAGATGCAAGTTGTGGACACTCGTCCCTTAAATGACCCATTTGGTTGGAATTGAAGCAAACCCGAAATCCCTTGGGGAAATCCTTATCCATGTGCCCCTCCTTGCCACAAATTTAGCAAATAGTCCTTGACCGATAGGGTCCATCATGTCCCTTGCCGTACTTGCTCCAAGTGTGGCCCTTATGGCCTCCAACTAGGGATGTCAACGGGACCAAACGGGATCGGAAATGGCCTCCCCCGCCCCCGCCCCCGAATTCAGTTTTTCCCCCCGGCCGCGCCCTCGCCCCCGAATCCCCCGATTAACAAGCCTCTGATCCCGCCCCTGTATACCTCCATTGCCCCCGATCCCGCCCCCGTTCCCCTTTTTTTATGGGCTTAAAATTGACGTTTCATTTTGGGCTAAAATTTTTATTTTTCATAACTTTAAAAACTCAAAATCTAGGATTTTTACAACTCAAAAATTACAAATACAACATTACAAAAGCCAAAAATCCAACATTACAACACCACAAATCCAAGAAAATCACAAATATAAAATATTGATAAATCCAATTTTACAAAAAAAAATTATGACATGTCCAATACATTACCAATTTACTACATCCCAAATATGTATCAATTATCTTCAATTCTTCGTAGTTTGACATCAAATCTGAAACAGGTTCCACAACAACAACAAAAAAAAGCCTTGTTATTAACCAAAAATTTGATAAACAAAAGTCTAAACCATTAAGAATTTCATGAAGTATTACTGTATGAAAATAGACAATTACTTTTGAACACATAACATTATCAGCAACCAACAACATTATAGCAAGTCAACAACCTCTGTTTGATGAAAATTAAAACATTCACTTTTGAAACATAACTTTTATGAGTTCGATTCATATCTATATAATCAGGTCTATACTTCAATTCATAAAGATAAATGAAGGGGTAATGCCTTTCATACTTATTTTCATGCTTATAGATGGAAAAAAATACATCTATAAGATAATTTTACCTCATTGTAACACCTCAGAAAAATATAAAAACGGAACACCGAAAGAGTGAAAGATATTCACAAAAAATATGATAAACAAAATTCACAAAAAATCTGATAAGTGAGAAATCAGAAATCTCGACTGATTATTAAACATAACTACATACTAGCAACCATAAATTAGATGTGAGAAGTGTAGATTATCGAAGGTGGAGTCGTGGAGATGAAATCGGGTCGTCGACAGGTGGATTAAGACAAGCGGAAGGCGGAAAGGCAGATGATAAAGGCGGACGGCGGCAGGCAGAAGTCGGTTGTGGTCTTGTCGCTGCTCGATTGCTACAAACTAGAGAGGGGTGTAAACTATGATTAGTTAAGACGAACTGAAGGGGCGTAAGTCGGAACTCGGAACTCGCAAGTCGCAAAGAGGAAAATAGAGGGTACATTACCACTTACCAGAGAGTCTCCGTTCGATTTTAGAGAGGGGATATGAAGTCACGAAGTCGACTGTCGAGTATACACGATGTCGAACACACAGTCAACTGTCGAGTCAATTTTCAGCGTCGATTTTCAGCATAAACAAGGTCGTGAAGACCACGGAAGAGTGTCGGCAGGCTGAAGGGAACCGGCGGCTGGTGACTGTGTCGTCGACGAAGTTGATGACGGGAATGTCGGCGTTGGGTCTTGGCGTAACTGAGAAGTCGAAGTGAAGGCGTGTGAAGTGAGATTGAGTAAACCCAAGGTAATATTATATATATATATATATATATATATATATATATATATATATATATATATATATATATATATATATATGTATATATATATATATATATACATTATTAATATATAAATTTTTTTTATATTAATATATAAACGGGGCCTCCGCGGGAGTACGGGACGGAAATGCCCTCTCCCGACCCCGATCCCGAAAATAAACGGGGTTTAGTCTCGCCCCCGTCCCCACTCCTGTTCCCGAATTCTTTTAAAAATTAGTCTCGTATGGTATCGGAGTTCCACGCGAACGGGGTCCCACGGGGGTTTTTGATATCCCTACCTCCAACTCTCGAGTCAGTGGGCTTGGCCACTTAGTCGCTGGTTGTGACCGCACTGGTCCCCTATCTCTCACATGAATCTCCCTCTCCTCTCTCACCTGGGTCTCCAGCTCGATCTCTCTCCTCCTGGCATTGGTCTGTAGCTCAGCCAATGTCTGATACGAAGTGTTTGCCATGAACTCACGGATATCCCTCCTCAGAATAATCAGATACCGACTCACACACACCTACTCAGTCGACACATGCTCAGGGAAAAACAGGGCCCTCTTATGAAACATCCTGGTGATCTCAGTCACCGTCTCTGTCTTCTGCTTGAGAGACAGGAACTCCTAGGCCAAACTCTCTCTTTCTCTCAACCACTAGTACGAACTCATCTCTGAACATCTCTGTAAATCTCTCCTAGGTTACTACAAAACGCTTTGCAAGAGTATAATTAGCTGTCACAGATTTCCACCAATCCTTCGCACCCAAGCAAAGCAGGTTCAGTGCAAATCGAACCCTCAGATTCTCCGGACAGGAGCAAGTGTAATAATAACCCTCAACATCATAAAGCCATCTCATCATAGCAATCGGGTCCTGGGTCCCATCAAACTCTGGTGGCTTCGTGTTTGAACTTTTAGTACCACAACGAATCACCCCCTACGGTCTCGCAGCAGCAACGACTGCGGTGGCTGCGACAAAAAAAACCCTAGTGACGATGACAAATCACTTGTCGAAAGTCTCAATAAGTGTGGTCTTAATATATCCAAACATCTCTGGTATAGCTCCTCTAATTGTTGCGGCCACCTAGGCGGAAACAATCCGACGGATCTCATCATCACTGGCACTCAGCCTATCAGGGTCGCTAGAGCCTGAACCTCGGGTAACCACCATACTGAAACACACAAGAAAACATCAGAATCAGGCTAAAGCGCATACAAAAACACCCACACACTCCTGCAAGTTCCTTAGTTCCTTAGGATTCCTTCTTGAGTCGTGTACGGATCCGATGCTTTCAGTAGTACGGGCCCAATACTACGTTCCATAACAACCGGTACTCGTCCCAAGTCGTCCTCACAAGTTCCTAAGTCGCAAGAACTCTATTCCTCAAGATTAGCTATACACCCTCCCTGTTGGTTCTTCATAACCACTACTAAGCATCTATGTACTCATTCTAGACTACTCTCCAGTAATGCTCTTCCTCAAAAGATCTCCATTATCCTCACCATTTGCTTCGCGCATGCCAATCATACACAATACAAGACTCGATAGACAGTCGAATAAATGATTCTACCTTAAGTCCACAACCAAACAAGGAACAGGAAGAAAGGCTAAATCAAGCATTCCAAGGCTATAAAACCTTAACTATGTATAATTATACAACACACACTAAGCAAATAGCAATGATAGATTCAATCTTATAAAGCAACCTCCTACGATAAAGGCATTACAATTCACGCAACCCTATGACACTTTTCCTGTAGGACCCTTAGCATACTAGTAGCATGCAGTTCTATCAGTTCATAAGATATCAGCTCTACACTACTCATAAAATAAATACATATATTTTGGGAAACCACCGCTCGAGCTCTAGCTGATTGTACACACTGCTTCACCGAGTTTTTCTCATTTGGAATTCTTTGTTTCTTTATGAATTGTTTTTATAAAATCCTCAAACCCTTAGTTTGAGTTTGGAATTCCCCTAGAGTTCATCCAAATCCCTCAAACCAGGGCTCTGATACCAAATTGTAACATCCAAATTTTCAAACCAAAATTTTCATTTTTAAATACATAGAAAAACAGTTTTCATAAAAATCATCCCAAGAAAATTCATAATGTTAAATACAAGTCCACATCAAAATATAAGAGTGTCCCAAAATAACCAATAACAAAATCTCCCGGCGAATGTGTACAATCAAGCTTTCGCCTTCCTGCAATCCACAGAAGTACCTGAGACACATTAATCAACAATTATAAGCACAAAGCTTAGTGAGTTCCCCAAGATATCCCATACAACACAACACATAAAACAGCTATGGGTTATCAGCAACTCTGTAGACTACCCGAAGTCTCAGTGGACAAACAGCACACACTGTGGGTTATCAGCAACCCTGTAGACTACCCGAAGTCTCAATCACACATAAACAATACAAACACAATAATAACATATGGACCCAGCTGGTCATCACATATATACAAATATTCTATCACACAGGTAAGAATAAGTGAGGAGACTCACCTGGCACTAATGATTGATAGAACTCACACCCGAACTGCCGGAACTAGACTCCGCCTAATTAAATACACTAATTAACCTTAATTAATAAATAAGGTATTTTCACACACACACTACTAAGGCCCAAGACAAGTATAGTCCACACACTTAGACTAAAATACCATTTTACCCCTCACAAACCCCTACCATTCACTTAATACGCAATTGGTCTATATTCACAAAAGTTAACAAAAGTCAACTCGGGGTCAGTACGCTCAGTGTACTCACCTCTACGTTGGGCATAGGGCACATCACCAGAAACAGGCTCACATAAGGCTACGTGGGGCGTAGCTAAGCGTACGCACACTGTTGTCACATTCTTCATGCAAACGTCTTAATCCATAAAGACATCCATTCCAAACACAGATCTGGCCCCTAAATAATGTATTAATCCATAAAGTCTCTGACTTTAATCCTTTTCATGGTTAGAAGGAGCTTCAAATCATAACCCATAACTTTTACTTCATAACCCCCTCCCCCCCCCCCATAATTCTTGCATGAAAGAAAAGAAGTGACCAAGCTAGCATTTTTACGATTCAAGACACCTTAGAATGTCTGAAAGGACAGCTTAATATCTCTGGAGTAATCCATACTCACAAAGATCCAAGCTTTGGGACAAAGGACCAAAATACAAGACTAAGCAAGATCTATTAAGAAAAGCTCCAAGATTCAAACGTTATACCTTGAAAAGGTGCACAAGAAAATGAAGTTTATCGATCTACAAGCTTGAATGCACCAACTTCACTTGAAAGATCTCCTTCAAACACCAAACACACAAGAATCACTTAACAAGCCTCAAAACTCTCCTTCACACACTAGGGTTTGATTTTAGGGTTTGGGGAATATGGAGGTTGGTTATGAGGAGGTCCAAGAGAGTTTATGTTGCTTAAATAGTGGTTACACCCAAAGGATTATGGTTTTTGGAGAAAACACGAGTACGCGCGACTTACACATCTATACACCCAACGTACTCAAATATTGACCTGCCCCAAAGCTAGTTAACTTACGCCTTGCATACAACTGTACGCCCGACGTAAGGACCCTTTTCACAAACTTTTAAAACACAAAGGACTGGAAATGAAACTACATGACAATGGGTGTTACAGACTACTAAATTCCCAATACTAACTATGTCTAGACAACACTATCCTATATTGGTGTCTATATTTAGCACATAGTATTTAGGTATTAATATACTTTTATTTTCTCTCTAATAAAATTTATGTTATTGTTATCATGTGATAATAGATATATATCTTTTAACATATATAGAACCATATCTCGTTCGCATATAGTATATCCTTAAATACATTTCTAACATAAACCAAGAAATAACCATATAGCTGAGATATACTTTCTAACAGATATTTAATACTTAAATTAATACTTCTATTAAAATCATGTTCATGAAAGGGACGTCACACTCACCTGACTTAGGTGGGTGATTGGAGAATTCAACAGCGCTCTGCCTGACACCTTGACTTTTCCTTTAATGTGAAATTCGTATGATTAATAAAGAGTCTTAGTATAATAATCATGGTGACTGATGATAGTCTAGATTCCTCACTCATCCTAATGTCTACTTTAAATTCTATCAAGTAAGGAACAACCGGGTAGGATCATATCGGAGGTGGGGTCCATTTGGTATACAAAGTATACTGTTTGGAAATCCCACTTTAAACACCCCACTAAATCCAGCCTAGACATCATCCCCGTAAGTAGACCAATCAGTATAATGACTTGGAATCACTGATAAATCTTATTTATAGGTTCATAATAACGACCATTACTATATATATATATATATATATATATATATATATATATATATATATATATATAAATTACACTAAGATAAAGTTGAGTGTAATTTAACTTATAGAGTATTTCCTAGACAAAAGTCCGAAAATTACACTGGCAGAACTCCGGCCTGCTAGCTACTAGACTTCAGACTCTCAGGGACCTTAGGGCTTCACCAGATACTTAAAACTAAGAGAAAATGGGGCTAGAATCAAAGGAATTTGAGAGAAACACGAGATAGACTGTTTGGAGAGTGTGGGAAATCAAATGAGGCTGAAAGCTATTTATAAGACAAGTGCACGTTACACCCAATCTTGGTCAGCACTCCTCCTCTCAGAGCGTGACACGTGGCGACTTTTGGTTGGTGTTGTGTGGTAGCTTCTAGAAGATGCGCGTTGCGCCTCTATTACGCGAGGTGCACTTAGGAAACTTCAAAATTTCGTAACGTCTTTATACAAACTCTGTTTTTGACGTTCATTTTATCCACGTGTAGCTATCGAAGAGATCTACTACTTTCGTTTAGACTCTGTCGTCTAATTCTCACCTTATTTTTAAAGTTATATTTTTAACTGGTTTGGACTGTTAAAGTCTGTATAAAAATCATAACTCTCTTATACTATATCTGTTCTCGACTGTCTTTATATCGACAGACTCCTTTTCACAAGATCTTCAATTCCCGTTTAGATCATTTCAGCTAACGATCAACCGATCTAAAATTCGATTTTTGTGTAAACATTGTTACACTGAAATATTAGAAAAATCACAAGTTACTCTTATGAAGTCAGATTTTAGCGTTCTCTGTATGCATGCTCTCAGTTTTACGTGTAATACTACTTTCGTTTATATTATTTTCCCTAAATAATATTTTATTGAAAATATCTATTTATCATCGTGATGAATAATTATCCTATTATTCTTTAATCATCTAGCCCTATCTTGTAAGTGTTACAACATGCAACCTATAAATGATCTATGTTTTCTATAATTGGTAGCAATAAAACATTGAACATAAAGAACCCTAAAGGAAACCTATAATAATCGAAATATACAAGGGATTATGGTTTACATACCTTTTGATTATTATAGCAAATAACCAAATAAAACCCTTATACAAAAGCCTTGGAAAGCAAGCACCACCAAAAGCTTAGTGCCTCTAATGGTTTGTACCTAAACCCTAGCAATTAGAACACTTGAGCAGATATGAGAGGGGAGAAAATTTTCATATCTTCATGTGTGTGGGAGGTTGGACGAGAATGAGGCACTCAGGGAGTCCTATTTATAGCTGATAAGAAAACCCTAGAAACCTTAATTTGAAATAAAATAATATTATTTCAAATATGGTATTTATCTAGTTTCCTTATTATCCACATAGAGCATTCTAGAAACACTAATGGGCAAGCCAAAATTCGACCACCCTAGGAAGGATCTAGAATCCTTCTCTTGCTCAACTTTTGAACAATTACAACTTAAGTCCTTGCACTTTTTAATTAATCCAGTGAATCCCAAAATTAATTCTAGTTACTTTCTGATTAATTATTAATTAAATAATGTCATTTCTAATTAATATATTAATCATATAATATAGTAACAAATTATTTATTGTTGTTTATTAATCATATAATAAATCAATAAATCAACCTCTTTATCCAAAATTCATTTTACACAATTACTAGTTCTGAGGGCAACCCAAAAAGGATTTTGCTTTCAATTCAAGTATATACCAATTTAGTTATGACCTTATACACCTTAATCCAATAGTCTCCCACTTGGAAAAGTCTATAACTACAATTGCAAGTACAACTTCTAAATTAAACAACAAAGTGTGCTTTTCGAAGCAACTACTGAACTCTGATCAGATCAGACATTGGCCCTAAGATAAGTGATAAAATATTCCATATTTCTTCAAGATATCATATGGACATGAGACATGTATTATAATCAATCTCATTGTCCAAAAAATTGTTGCCCGGTTTCCTGATTTGTGATGAAGTCATTAGACTACTAATTGAACACATCAATTCAGTCCTGGCTGGGCCCATCACTATAATTTCAACACCAAATCACCGAGGGGCCCAAAGATATCACCTTCCCCATTAGGGAAAAAGGAATGAATAAACTTTGGTTATATAATTGTATCATTTACTCACCAAATCATACATGACACTACGTTTTATAACATCATTTTATTGATGCGTTTTCGCAATACCAATGCACAACTGACTCATAAAATACGACTTTGTATATCTCCGTTTGAAGAATAAAAGATATTATCATCTTAGAATTACTTATGATTAAACCCATGAAGTAATATTTAAGCATGGGTTTATCCAATACTCAAAATCTCCATTTTCTAAGTACTCATGAACATTGTAGCAAACCCATTGCAATATCTAATCTCCATACACAATCAACAATCTATTCATCACAATCTTATTTCACTACTAACTTCCTAAAGTATGAGCGACCATGGAAATTTTTGAATAATCAAATCATTCAGGAAGTAAAACATGCAAAATGAAACACAATAATAAACAATTGAAAAAGGCAGTAACCATACTCATAAATAATTCTCCATTATTCAATCACCAAAATCAATTATATTTATTTTGTTACCAAGTTTCAACCTATCAACTAACTACTAAAACTAACATCGTCTCTCAAGCCAATGCTCCTAGCATGCCGGTTGTACTTAACCCTGCTCAGAGCCTTTTGTGAAACGATCTATAAGATTGTCTTCTGATGATACTCGCTTCACCAGGAGAAGAGCTTCTTCAACCCCCTGTCTGATGTAACGGTACTTTATGTCGATATGCTTGAATCTACCATGATCCTTTGGTTCTTTTGTCCAAGCAACCGCCCCTTCATTATCACAAAAAAGTTCCATTGACTCTTGAATGGTCCGGACTACTCCGAGATCGCCAATGAATTTCTTCAACCAAGCCTCATCCTTTTATGCCTCACTTGTTGTGATGTACTCTGATTCACAAGTAGAATCAGCCACCATATCCTGCTTGCAACTTTTCCAAGTTATCGCTCCACCATTAAACACAAATACCCAACCCGACTGAGAACGAAAGTTGCCTCGATCTATATGAAAGTTGGAGTCACTATATCCACTCACTCTTAACGTATCACTGCCACCAAGGACTAGAAACATGTACTTCGTCCTCCGAAGATACTTATAAATGTTCTTGACTGTAGTCTAATGAGCTCTGTTGGGATTGCCCGGAAATCGACTAACCATGCTTAAATCATAAGATACATCATGGAGACTACATGTCATACCATACATAATTGAACCTACAGTCGAAGCATATAGGACCAGACTCATGTCAACTATTTCCTCATCAGTATTGGGTAGTCTTGTAGAAATCGATCTTGGTGGCTGATTAATCGCTTGGCGGCCTTGAGCTGATTACGGTTAAGGTGTTCGGCGGAAATTGGTCAAATCGGTCAAACTCGGGCTTGGCGGTCATAGCGGAAAAATTTTAAAAAATCAAAATTTTTAATTTTCAAAATCTTACACCAAAATTTTAGATTTCCAAATTTTAAAATATTATACCAAAATTTTCAAATTTTCAAAATTTCAAAATTTTAAATTTTCAAATACTTATTTTTTTAGAATATATTAATTGCTTAAATAGTTTTATTAATAATTAAGAGTCTCCGATTAATCTCTGATTAATCTCTGCCTAATCCTATTAATTGCTTAAATAGTTTTATTAATAATTAAGAGTTACCGCCGAGCGATTTTCACAACGTTGGTATTGGGGCTTTGAGTCTTACTCAACTTCACAGTGCAATGGATGTGCAAATCTCCTTTCTTGGAATTATCCATACTAAAACGTATTAGTATTGTATCCAAGTATGTACTATGGCTAAAACCAATAATTCATTTCTTTCTATCCATACAAATCCTTATTGCAAGAATATACGTTGCTTCCCTAGGTCCTTCATAGCAAAACACTTTCCAAGCAAAGATTTCATTTCTTGCAATTTTGGAGTGTCGTTTCATATACGGAATATGTCATCAACATACAATACCAGGAAAGTCAATATACTCCCACTAGCGTTGACATACACACATGGATTATCATCCCTCCTAGAGAATCCAAACTCTTTGACTTTTTCATGGAAGCAAATATTCTAGTAGCGAGACGAGTGTTTCAATCGATAAGTGGATTTCTCAAGCTTACACACTCTATCAGGAAATTTGGCATGTACAAAACCGTTTGGCTGGCTCATATAGACATCCTCACTCAACTTCCCATTTAGGAAAGCAATTTTAACATACATTTGCCATATTTCTGTTGGATTTGGTGTCTAAGCCCATAACTATAACTGGTATGTACTTGACCAGATTGTAGCATGGTCCTTTTTGGGTTGCCTTCACCAATGCAATTTGATAGGATGGACTTTTGAGAATAAGGTTATTTATGATTTATTAATATATTATAAGTATAATATATTAATTGAGAAATCATATTATTTAATTAGTATTGATCAAGAATTAATTTATTAATTTTGTGATCAAAAGAGACTAATTAAATATATGGTGATTGATTATGTAAATCAATAATTCTTGTAGTGTGGGCTAATGATCCATGATTATTTAGATGGGATAAACCAATAAGTTAATCCATGGATAGTCCATGGAGGTTAAACCCATGGAGCATAAGAATGTTAAAAGTCATGGAACATTAGGGTTTGCAAAGTGTAACCCTAGCATGTGCAACACTATAAATAGAACCCCCCCATGGACCAAAATCGGTTGCCCCATCTCTTTGAGATAAGTAATTAACATATTCTCTCAAGCCTCCTATTGCATTTTTGGTGTTTGTGAACCAATAGAGGCATCACACTTGAGGTGCTCAAGCTTTCAAAGGTCAAGAACTACAAGTCCTTCTAAGAGGTAAGTTATCTAACTAGATGTATCATTCAATTGTTCAAATGTATGCTAGTTAGGACAATGCTTTGGAAAATTGAAAATATGCATGTATAATTAGAGAAAACATAGATCCAAAGCATTTAGGGTTGCATGTGCACCATATGAGTGTTATAGTGCTCAAAACCCAACAGTGGTATCAAAGCCTAGGATTGTTTTCTATTATATTTGATGCTTACTAGTTTTTCAAAGTTGAAAAAGTCGAAATTTTGGCCTCTGACTGGTGAACTCGCCGAGTACATGAACAGACTCGACGAGTCCACTCAGTAACAGAGCAACTTGCCGAGTCCAGTTCATGTACTCGACGAGTGGAAGGCTCTGTGTGCAGAATTTTGAGTTTCCTGGCCTGGTATGGATTGGGAACACTACCACAAACTGTTTTGGATCATTGGAAATGTTTTTTATGATATGGCAGTGTTTGTACTCATCCAACCACAAGATAATTGTCAAAGTTTTAAAATAATTGTTGTTTTTATATGATAAACAAAATTGCTTTCAAATTGTTGATTAGAAATTATCTTGATTTTGAGTTTAGTTAGATCATAGATTATGTGATAATTTTAGTTGTTAGAAAAATGATCTAAATGATTTTTAATGACCTCCATAACTTGTCCTCAAGTTATGGAAAATGAAAGGTCTCATACATTAAAATCCAATTAAACTCATAAGTTATGAATGTGAAGAGTTTTGACAAGTTTCAAAACTTGCCCTCAAGTTTTGGAATTTGTAAAGTCAAACTAATGAAACTTTAATTCCAAACCCTAGAGTTCTAAAAGTTAAAATTCAACCCTAGAGTCTTACCGTTAGTAGGCCTCATTCACGAAGCTGGTCTATAAGGGGGGTATAAGGTTACTGCCTATAAAATGGTAGTTTAATGGGTGTCCACTCTCACCCACCGCTTCCTTGACTGGTGGAGGATCGTTAGCCGAACGGGTAAGATAGGACATTAATTCTCCCTCATTAAAAGTATAATGATAAAATATAAAGTAACTAAACTTTTATTAAAATTCTCAATCTTAGTTACTTTAGGAAAAATGTGAAATGATGCTAATCCATGAAATTACACTCTGCACCTTGTTAAGTTGTTAGTGGAGTATGTGTGGTTAACCGGCACACTAATCTGGGACTGACAATGTGTGGCAAAGGGTAACTTGATGTTAATCATAGATCAATGGAGCGTGTGTGGTTAACCGACACATTGATAAGGTGATTTGTAACATTGGGTGTGCCAAGCTAATTTGCATAGTTATTCACACCTTGTTTGTGATCCTCGGCATCCTAGTCACAAACTTGAAGGGCACAATCGAGATTTAAACATGCCATTGAAAAGTTTAATGAATCTCAAAGATCTAGGAATTTCAAATCCAATTAAAACTTAATAATCTATTTCGTTTCTCATGGTGGAAATTGGTAAATCGTCATTTACCTACCTTCAAATATTTTACAATTGGATTATGGCATCCCTCTTCGCAATTGTAGAATATTGTGTTGGGTCCTAGCCTTAATATTTCATTTGGGTGTAATATTAAGGATTATCATCTAATCTAAACTTTGTTCTTCTTCTTTTACAGATGTCTATCCCAAACAATGCTTCCAACCAAATCCCTTCAGGCTCTTTCTCCCTCATGAACCTATGTGGGAGGGTCATTTTCGATGGCTTGAACTTCAATGACTGGATTCGAAACATCAGAATGGCTATTCACTATGATGACAAAGAATATGTCCTAGATAAAGAGATCAAAGAGATTGATGTCACCACTGCTACTCCCGAACAAATCGTTGAACACACTACTCATGAGAGGGATGCAACAAAGGTGTCATGTCTAATGATTACAACCATGACTGCTGAGCTGCAGAAGTCCTATGAGGACTACTATCCTTTTGAAATGTATCAAGATTTGATGGAAAGATACCATCAAAGTGCTCGGCAGGAGAGGTATGAGATCATTGCCTCCATGATCACAAACAAAATGAAGGATGGTGAACCCATCACAACCCACTTTCAGAAAATGCAGAGATTCGTGGACCGCTTGTATAAATTGAATGTCAATTTTGATGAAGAGTCGGCCATAGATATTATTCTACACTCTTTACCTTCTTGTTATGATCAGTTTCGAATGTCAATGCCTTCTTAGGACTGCAGAAAGAAACCTGAAAGGCAAGTCGGTTGTGTCTACTCCTACTACTACTACTTCTGCCCCTGTTCTGGAAATCGGACATATAAAGGGAAAGAAGAGGAAGGCTCCCTACAAGAGGTGCAAGGGAAAGTCTCTTGATGGATCCTCTTCTAGTGGGACCAAGGTTGATTATGCAAATCCCTCTTCCAATCCGAAGGATGCTGACTGCTTCCATTGTCATGAAAAAGGGCACTGGAAACGAAGCTGCCCCAAGTACTTGCAGGACATAAAGGATGACAAGATCAAACCCTCATTTGCAGGTATTTACACTATTCAATCTAATAACTCATCACATGTTAATTCTTGGGTCCTTGATACAGGTTGTTGTATTCACATTTGTTGTGATTTGCAGGGACTAAAAAGAAGTAGGGATGTGGAGCACGGGAAGATAAACTTAATCATGGGAAATAGGAAAGTGTCGCCTGTAAACAAGATTGGATTTTATTCTTTATTGCTTAGTAATGGTTTAAATTTAGATTTGAATAATTGTTGTTACTCGGCCGATATGGCGAGAAATGTTATTTCCTTTCACAGTTTGTATAAACAAGGTTTTACCTTTTCTTTTAATAATGAAAATGGTGGTATTTATGCTTATTGTAATGACGTATTGTATTTTGAAGCATTACCTTGAAATGGTATATATGAAACTGTGATGGTTGTAGATAACTTAGGAAATAATGTGTTAAATATTGATTCTTCCAACGATTTGGATAAGGCATGCTTGTGGCATTGTCGTCTTGGACATGTCAACAAGAAGCGCATAGCCTAACTCCAAAATGATGGAGTTTTGGAGTCATTCGACTTAAAGTCAGATGACACTTGCAAATCTTGTTTACTTGGAAAGATAACCAAGTCACCCTTCACTGATACATATGAAAGGGGTGAAGGTCTGTTGGATCTCATACACACTGATGTGTGTGGACCATTCAGAACCGCCACAAGGGATGCTAACCGCTTATATATGACTTTTACTGATGATTATAGTAGATATGGGTATATTTACTTAACCAAGCATAAGTCGGAGACTTTTGAAAAGTTCAAGGAGTTTAAGCAAGAAGTGGAGAATCAATTGGGTAGGAAGATAAAGATGTTGCGATCCGATCGAGGAGGAGAGTATCTTAGTATCGAGTTCCTTGACTATCTTAAGGAATGTGGAATTGTTTCACAATTGACGCCACCTAGGACACCACAACTTAATGGTGTAGCTGAGAGGCGCAAGAGAACCTTGCTAGACATGGTTCGTTCCATGATGATTCGAGCTTCGTTACCTATCTCATTTTGGGGGTATGCCTTAGAGACTACCGCCCATATCCTTAATCTAGTCCCTACCAAAAAGGTTTCCAAAACACCTCACGAGATGTGGACAGGGAAAGTTCCCAAATTAGATCACATCAAAGTTTGGGGTTGCGAGGCTTTTGTGAGAAAAGAAACTCATGACAAGCTCGAAACTCGGAGTGAGCGATGTATTTTCATCGGCTACCCACATAAATCATTTGGATATCTCTTCTATAGACCGAGTGACAATGTTGTCTTTGTTGTGAGGAGAGGAGTCTTTCGCGAGAGATAATTCATAGGCCAAGGAAACAGTGGGAGGCAAATTGACCTTGAAGAGCTTCAAGAGTCAAGCGGAGAAGGAACCTCAAACACTAGCAATCAACCTGAGGAGGAAACTCCAGTTGATCCAATTGACGAGTCCTTACCTTTGAGGCGTTCCAGTAGAGTTAGAAATACACCTGAGTTTTATGGTTTCCATATTACTACTGAATGTGATACATTTATCAGTGATAGCACACTGGTAAATTTGGATGAACCTAACAACTACAAGGAAGCCATGACAAGCCCTGAGTCTGCAAAATGGAAAGAGACTATGGATAGCGAGATTCAGTCCATGTATGACAATCAAGTTTGGAACTTGGTTGATAATGTACCGGGTCGAAAGACAGTCGGGTGCAAATGGATCTTCAAGAAGAAGATCGACATGGATGGGAAAGTACACACATATAAAGCGTGATTGGTTGCGAAGGGCTTTACTCACACTCCGGGAGTTGACTATGATGAGACCTTCTCACCAGTAGCGAAGATTAAGTCCATAAAGGGTTATGCTAGCCATAGCTGCATTTCATGATTATGAAATATGGAAAATGGATGTCAAAACTGCTTTCCTTAATGGAAAGTTGGCTGAAGATGTTTACATGAGTCAGCCAGAGGGTTTTGTAAATGCAAAGTACCCTAATTGAGTGTATAAGCTTGAGAAATCCATTTATGGATTAAAACAAGCATCTTGCAGATGGAATCTTTGTTTTGATGAGAAAGTCAAAGAGTTTGGATTTTCGAGAAGCGAAGATGAGTCCTGTGTTTATGTCAAAGCTAGTGGGAGTATAGTGAGCTTTCTGGTACTGTATGTAGATGACATACTGCTCATAGGAAATGACATCCCAACCTTGCAGGAGGTTAAGTCCTGGCTTGGGAAGTGTTTCGCTATGAAGGATCTCGGAGAAGCTTCCTATATCCTGGGGATAAGGATATTGAGAAACAGAAGTAAGAGACAAATAGGACTTAGTCAAAGTATCTACTTGGACAAGGTGTTAAAGCGTTTCATCATGGAGAACTCCAAGAAAGGTAACCTACCTATCCTAAGCAATACCAAACTGAGTAAGACTCAGAGTCCGAGTACAGAGGCTGAGATAGCAGAGATGAGTCAAATACCATATGCTTCCGCAGTTGGCTCGATCATGTATGCTATGACTTGTACTCGCCCTGATGTGGCCTTTGCTTTGAGCATGGTCAGCAGATATGAAGGGAATCCTGGTAAAGCTCATTGGACTGCGATTAAGAACATTCTTAAGTACCTACGGATGACTAAGGACTGGGTCCTTACCCTCGGTGGGAATGATGACTTGAGAGTGACAGGGTATAGTAACACCAGCTTTCAAACTGACAGAGCTAATTTCGGCTCTCATTCGGGCTGGGTGTTTACCCTGAATGCGAGAGCAGTGACATGGAAAAGTTCCAAGCAGGAGACTGTAGCTGATTCAATGTGCGAATCAGAGTACATAGCAGCAAGCGAAGCATCGAAGAAGGCGATATGGTCGAAAAATGTGATCGTAGACCTTGGAGTCATTCCATCCATAAAGGAGCCTATGGAGATTTTCTGTGATAATGAAGGGGCGGTTGCCTTAACCAAGGAACCGAGAGATCATGGTAGATCTAGACATATCGACAGGAAATAGCACTTCATAAGACATCAAGTAGAAGAAGGGCACCTCGTGGTAAAGGGGATATCGTCAGAGCACAACCCAGCAGACCCTCTTACAAAGGGACTGACTAGGGTTAAGCACTTGCAGCATGCGAGGAGTATTGGGCTAATGGACGATATGAGTTTTAGTAATTAGATAAATCGAAACTTGTAAATAGCTAAATTGTAATTGACATTTGATGATCAAATAAAAGGAGTTTTATTTATAAGTAAAGTTATTGTCTTGTGTCAATTATTACTATTGTTTCACTTTGCATGTTTTGACTTCCAGAATAATAAAATTATAATTATTATTATTATTCAAACTATCCACAGTCGATCATACGTTGTACGTAAGTATAAATAAGACTGTCATGAGTTGGCTTGTAGATTGTCTAAGGAGTTAGACATAGCAAAAGTGTGCTACACCATTCATGAGTGCTCCTGAAATAAGATTTGAGTATTGGATTCAATCCGCGCTCACCTGAATTACTTCATGGAATTTATCACGAGTAATTATGAGACGATAATATCATATAATCTTCAAACCAAAATATATGAGTTGTTGACTACGAGTTGGTTGTGCATTGATGGCATGAAAACGCATCAGTAACTTGATGTTATAAAACGTGTCGTTGTGCATGATTTGATGAGTAGTTAGTACAAGCATATAATGTCGAAGTTTATCTGTTCCTTTTATCCTAAGAGCATTAAAAGAGATATCTTGGGCCCTTGATGATTCTGTTTTGACTTATGTGCCAGGCCCGGTGAGAACTAAATTGATGTGTTCAGTTATGTTTTATGTCAGACGAATCGGATATCAGGAAACAAATTGCAGGATAATAAGTATGACCATGTTCCATGTGTTTTTCCGCATAGATATCTTGAGAACCGAGGAGTATATGATCCCTTATCTGAAGGACGCGTCACTGACTAGGTCAGAGTTCGACAACGGCTTTTGAAATCTTACGATTGCTAAGTCGGATCCTGAAGTTGCATTAGCAATTATAGTTATTAGACTTATCCAAGTGGGAGACTGTTGGATTTGGTGTCTAAGCCCATAACTATAACTGGTATGTACTTGACCCGATTGTAAGCATGGTCCTTTTTGGGTTGCCTTCACCAGTGCAATTTGATAGGATGGACTTTTGAGAATAAGGTTATTTATGATTTATTAATATATTATAAGTATAATATATTAATTGAGAAATCATATTATTTAATTAGTATTGATCAAGAATTAATTTATTAATTTTGTGATCAAAATAGACTAATTAAATATATGGGGATTGATTATGTAAATCAATAATTCTTGTAGTGTGGGCTAATGAACCATGATTATTTAGATGGGCTAAACCAATAAGTTAATCCATGGTTAGTCCATGGAGGTTAAACCCATGGAGCATAAGAATGTGAAAAGTCATGGAGCATTAGGGTTTGCAAAGTGTAACCCTAGCATGTGCAACACTATAAATAGAACCCCCCATGGACCAAAATTGGTTGCCCCATCTCTTTGAGTAAGTAACCTATTCTCTCAAGCCTCCTCTTGCATTTTGGTGTTTGTGAACCAATAGAGGCATCACACTTGAGGTGCTCAAGCTTTCAAAGGTCAAGAACTGCAAGTTCTTCTAAGAGGTAAGTCATCTAACTAGATGTATCATTCAATTGTTCAAATGTATGTTAGTTAGGACAATGCTTTGGAAAATTGAAAATATGCATGTATAATTAGAGAAAACATAGATCCAAAGCATTTAGGGTCGCATGTGCACCATAAGAGTGTTATAGTTCTCAAAACCCAACAATTTCATAATCATGAAATGTTGCTATTGCTAGCATTATCCTAATAGACTTTGTCTTAGCCACTGGTGAGAAGGTGTCATCATAGTTAATCCATTGGATTTGAGTAAAGCCTTTCGTGACCAGTCATGCCTTGAATATGTGAACTTTTCCATCCATGTCGGTCTTCTTCTTGAAGATCCATTTGCACCCAACTATCCCTCAAACTTGTACATGATCAACCAAATTCCAAACTTGGTTATCATACATAGACTGGATCTCACTATCAATTGCCTATTTGCATTTAGCAGCCTCAAGGCTTGCCATCGCTTCCTTGTAGTTAGAAAGCACATCTAAATTTACCAACGTTCCATCACTAATAAACGTGTCACCATCCGATGTAATATGGAAACCATAGAACGAGGGTGACATGCTAAACCTACTAGAACGACGAAGAGGTAATGAATTGTCAATAGGCTCAACAGGAGTCTCATCCTCTGGTTGAGAGATAGTGTCATCTAAGGTTCCTTCATTGATTGACTCTTGAATCTATTTAAGGTCGATTTCACTCCCACCATCCTCTTTTCATATGAGCTCTCTCTCGCGAAAGACTCCCCTTTGAGCTATAAAGACCATGTTCTCAGTTGGTCCGTAGAACAAGTATCCAACAGACTTTTGTGGGTAGCCAATGAAAATACACCTCTCGGATCTGGGTTCTAGTTTGTCATGAGTTTCTCATCCTACAAGAGCATCACAACCTCAGACCTTGATATGTGCAAACGAGGGTATTTTCCCTTCTCATGAGGTGTTTTGGAAACCTTCTTAGCAGGAACAAGATTTAGGATATGGGTAGGCTGTCTCTAAGTCATCCCCCCAAAAAGAAATAGTAATAGAATCTCGACTCATCATGGAACAAACCATGTATAGCAAGGTTCGATTTCTCCTCTAAGTCATACCATTAAGTTGTGGTGTCCTTGGAGGAATCAATTGTGAAACTATTCCACATTTTTTAAGATAGTCGTGGAACTCGATACTAAGATACTCTCTACCTCTATCAAACCAGAACATCTTTAGCTTCTTGTCCAATTGATTCTCGACCTCGTGTCTAAACTCTTTGAACTTTTTAAAAGTTTCTGATTTATGTTTGATTAAGTAGATATACCCATATATGCTATAATCATCCGTAAACATCATGTAGTATCGATTTGCATCCCTTGTAGCAGATTTGAAGGGACCACATACATCAATATGGATAAGGTACAACAATCCTTCACCTTTTTCACATGTTCCAGTGAAAGGTGATTTTGTCATCTTCCCCAATAGACAAGACTCGCATTCATCATCTGACCTTAAGTCAAATTATTCCAACACTCCATCTTCTTGGAGTTGGGCGATGCGTTTCTTATTTATGTGCCCAAGACGACAACGCCACAAGCATTCTTTGTCTACACCATTATACGAATAAATGTGAAATACACTATTTCCTAAGTTATCAACACAAGTCATAGTTTCATACACTCCATTACAAGGTAAAGCTTTAAACATAAAAAACACCATTTTTATAAGCTAAAATCGAACCATTCATATCATCAAAAGTATATCGAAAACCTTGTCTGAACAATGCATGAAAAGAAATAATGTTTCATGTCATTTATGACAAATAACAACAATTTATCTAATATATCCTAACATCAACACCTAACACTAGACCATAAGTTCCAAACTTGGTAACAGGTAAAGATCACCTATTCCCCATGATCAGATTTATTCTTCCATGCTCCACTTCCTCACTTTCTCTTAGCTCCTGAAAATCAGAACAAATGTGGAAACCACATCCTGTGTCAAGGACCTAAGAACGAGTAAGTTGTGAGTTATTGACTTGAATAATGTACATAGCTGTCGAAGATGGCTTGACCTTGCCATCCTTCAAATCTTGCAAGTATTTAGGGAAACTTTGTTTCCAATGCCCTTTTTGTTACAATAGTAGCAAGTGGCCTCTTTGGGGTCTCTAACAACAGGAATATCAGAATTGGGCTTTGATTTCGACCCATTGCTAGACGTTTCAAAGTGGGCCTTGCCCTTCCAGTTTGATTGAGGATTAGCCTTCCTTTTCTTTCCTCTGTTTTTCCCAATGGCTAGGACAGGATCACTTGTCACAGAAAGCACCTGATTTTTCTTCATCCCTGATTCAGTTGTCTACAACAAGTTGTGGATTTGGGTCAATGTGGTCTCCATGTTTTTCAAATGATAAGTTAAAATAAACGGATCATAACTGGGAGTCAAGGAGTTTAGGACCATGTCAATGGCCAACTCCTTGTCAAAGGACACATTGAGCTTTTCCAACCGCTCCACGTATCTCTGCATTCTCTACACATGGTTGTAGACAGATTCTTCCTCCTTCAAATTACATGCAATTAACGCCTTGACGACCTCATACCTCTCTTGACGTGCTTTCTTGTGAAATGTTTTAGCAAGATCCAAGCACATCTCGTATGGCCAATAGTCCTCATAAAACTTTTGCAACTCAGGTACCATGGTTGCAACCATAATGTAAGCGACCTTTGTTGCGTCATCATAGTGTTGCTTGTAGGTGGCAAGCTCCTCTGGAGTAGCAATTGAGATTTCACAGTTGACTTTGTGTAGAGGTTTTTCGAGAACATATTCTTTGCTCTTGTATCGAAGAGTCATTTTGAGATTTCGGATCCAGTTCATGTAGTTTGGACCACCTAATTTTTATTTCGATAGAATCGATAGAAGAGTGAGTTTGAGTTGTTGGTGGAAGATTGAGCAGAAGTAGCATCTCCACAAGTAAACGTCTATATAAGAGATATAATTTTAGTTAGTTGACACAAGTCCTTAATATTTTAACCCAAAATAAATATTTAAGGTTAGGATCCAAAAATACAATTCACAATCAAGAAAAGGGATTTCGTAGTCTTATTGTGAATTTATAAAGGTAGGTAAAACAATTCACCAATTTCAATTCAATATGAAATTTCTAGATCTTTTGATATTCACTGAATCTTATCAATGACATGTTTAATCTCAGATTATGCTCTTCTATTTGTGACTGGGATATCGAGGATCACAAACAAGATGTGAATAATCATGCAAACACGTTTGATAACCTTGATGTCATTTATCATCTCAAATTAATGTGTCGGTAAACCACACACGCTCCATTAACAATGATAATTTTCGAGTTGTGCCATGATGTCAACTTTATAGTCCTAAATTAGTGTGTAGGTTAGCCACACACACTCCACTAATTTATAGAGAATGTTGTGTTTTTTCATGGATTAAAATGCTTTTCGCATTTTACTAAAGTAACTAGCGTTAGATTTTTAAAGAAGGTTTAAGTACTTTATATCATTATACTTTTAATGAGATTATGTCCTATCAAACCCGTTCAACTAACAATCCTCCACCACACAGGAGAGCGGTGGGTGAAAAGGACACCCATTCAACGGTCATTTTATAGATCATTTCCTTATACCCTTTTTATAGCATGGTTTCGTGAATGATGCCTACTATTGATTTAACTGACTTTTCTTATACATATAGTAATTAAAATTTAATATATATATATATATATATATATATATATATATATATATATAAGGTATATTTTAAAACTTTTCAAAATACAAGGTTTAAATGTTAATTATCTAAATTAAACTTTTAATTAATTAACATTCAAACCAATTATAATTTAATCTTTATCTTTTAATTAATTAATTAATTTAAATCATTTAGGGATTAAATAATTATTTTCATCTAAAAAATTAATAAAAAAATTCAAATTTAATCATAATCTAAAACCCTACTAGTTTTCGAAAATTAGGTTTTAGGGTTATCATGTTTTAATTATTCAAATTTGAAGACAATTAAAATAATAATTAAGGAAATTAGAAAACCCTAAGGGAACTCTAGCAATTTTCGAAAATAAGGGGTGGAGGTTAGGGTTTCAAGAAACCCTAGCAAAGTTGAAATTTTCAAGCCAAAGGGTTTATTTTCGATAAACCTTAATTTTGATCCATTCAATTTTATGCACAATCAATAGAAAACTATGGCTCTGATACCACTGATAGGTTTTATAAGTTATAACAAAAACATATGAAGAAGAAAATCTTAACTTTTAAATGCACATGCAACTTATAAAGCATCTATGTTTTCTCTAATTGATAGCAGTAAAACATTAAACATCAAGAACCCTAAAAGAACCCTATAAGAATCGAACTATACAAGGGATTAGGGTTTACATACCTTTTTTATTATTATAGCAAATAACCAAACAAATTCTTCTTCAAAAGCCTTGGAAAGCAATCAACAAAACTTTGTGTCTCTAATGGTTTGTACCCAAACCCTATTAATTAGAAGACTTGAGGAGAGATGAGAGGGGTGCAAAATTTCGGCTCTTCATGTGTGTGAGAGGTTGGACAAAAATAAAGAACTCAAAGGGTCCTATTTATAGTTGATAGGAAAACCCTAGAAACCCTAATTTGAAATAAAATAATATTATTTCAAATCTGGTATTTATCTAATTTCGTTATTATCCACATGAAGCATTCTAGAAACCCTAATGGGAAAGCCAAAATTCGTTCACCCTAGGAAGAATCTAGAATCCTTCTATTGTTCAACTTTTAAACAATTATAGCTTAAGTCCTTGCACTTTTTAATAAATTTAATTAATCCCAAAAATAATTCCAATTAATTTATGTTTAATTATTAATTAAATAATGTTATTTCTAATTAATATATTAATCACATAATATATTAACAAATCATTCATTTCTATTTATTAATCATATAATAAATCAATAAATCAACCTCTCTCTCTAAAAGTCATTCTACACAATTACTAGTTCTAAGGGCAACCCAAAAAAGACTTTGCTTTCAATTCAAGTATATACAAATTTAGTTATGATCTTAGACACTTTAATCCATCAAATACGTCTTAGGGTAATTCTTGATTTCAAGTTTAGTTAAGTCTTAGACATAAATCTTATTTCGTAAAAAACATTTAGGATATATATTTCCCTTGAATGCATGCAACAAAGGATGGGGAAATCGGAGATGACATGATTCCATGCTCCTTAGACAGCTATTGAAAACCATATATCCTCATTGAATATATTTATCATAACAAACACCCACCCAAATATTGAAGATGAATAAAACAAGGATGACCCTAATGTCTCCTACAAGAAAATAACTATTAAAAGGAACACCACGGAAATGAAGTTTATGCCTTGTAATAGGATTCACAAGCCAAATGTCATGCTCTTTGCTCCCGAACAATATCAAGTAACCACATGTCGAGTCAAAATAGCTCCTTCCAACCAAATGGTGAAGGATGAGTTTCAAACTTTTTTCCTTCAAAATAAATTAGGTAGCAAGCATCCTTATGACCAAGAAGAGAGTTATGTATAAACATGGGTCGCCATCATCTCATCAATAGGAAAAAGCTTCAAGACAACAAAAAAAAAACAGAATTAATTGAAACGGTTCCTATTCTATATAGATGGATAAATTAATATGTTCAACCTCAATCAACGATAAGAAAACAAGAGGCATATGGAAGGTCTTTTGTTGTATATCCAACAAGGAAGCAAAACAGAGAAGTTCAAATTATATTGTTGACCAGTGAACATTTAGTTTCTGTAACTAGTTCTAATTTTATTGTTTGTAGTTAAGAACTGATTGCTTAAGGATCTAGGAAATAGTCAAAATCTTTACAAACCTTTGCTTCTGATACGAAGCAATATAATGTGGAAACCGAGTGATTTAAAATTTAACATATATAATATGATGATGTTCCCTAGCATTTGGAACTCCAATGCTTTGGTAATCGAAAGTTATTTTTAACTCCACTCGGTAGGATTAACACAACCTAAAACAAGTGTTGTAACAGCATGTTCTTGCGAACTTATGTGATGATTAAGAATAGATGCTTACCCTAGTGGCAAAATATACTTTATCGAAGTTTTACTATTTATAATATAGACTTTTATTGTAGTTATATGTAAAAAAATGTAAATGTAAATTTGAAGATAAAAGTCGGCCATAGTGATCCGGGAGTCCCGTGTGGAAGGGATCTCGCTCAACGGATCAAATGTACGCTGGGATAACAGGTTGATGACTTCCAAGAGCTCTAATCGACAGAGTCGTTTGGCATCTCGATGTCGACTCATCACATCCTGGGGGCTGGGGTTGAAGAAGGTCCCAAGGGTTCTACAAACGTACCATTTTATTTTGGTTGTCATTTGATAATAAAATGTTTGCAAGCCAAGAAAATCATTTGTGTCGTTCACATTGTCTCCCGCAGCTATGTTTGAGACTTTGAGTGCTTGGGAGGATGGTCAAATCACGGGCTCTAATCGAAATAATAATAAAAAATCCTTGTATATTATACAAACATTTACTTAATTAAAAGTGAATCTTTTGATTGCTTATGTGAAAGATATTATTATAATAACTTATGACAATTTTATTTTGGTTGTCATTTGATAATAAAATGTTTGCAACCCAAGAAAATCATTTGTGTCGTTCACATTGTCTCCCGCAGCTATGTTTGAGACTTTGAGTGCTTGGGAGGATGGTCAAATCACGGGCTCTAATCGAAATAATAATAAAAAATCCTTGTATATTATACAAACATTTACTTAATTAAAAGTGAATCTTTTGATTGCTTATGTGAAAGATATTATTATAATAACTTATGACAATTTCGAGATTAAAATTTTGCAATAAGTTGTGGATGCAAAACACAAAATGCTTTATGCTTGTAGATGTGAAATACGCGAAGAACACTTGATGTAATTTTACCTTTCAGATTGTCATAATAATTATTGTATTAATTAGATCCAGGTAACCAATATAAAATGTCAAGCAAGTGATTGTAGCAAAGTTGTCTATCAATATAAAAGAAAGTAAATTACACTCTGGACAATGTAATTATAACTTTTGTAGATGAAATTCCTCCCTATATATTTAGCATCTACAAGCATTAATGCATTTCACCTGTTCGTCTCGCTACTAGTTGCTAGTCACAAACCCAAAGGCTTTTTAACAACAGCTATACTATCAGCGCATTTCAAACATTGATAAAGAAAAAAGAACAAATAATGTTTTTTCAACAAAACGTTGTTGCCTACACAGCAATATAACATCAAATGGTCCTTCATAACAGCATGTGCCAATGTGCTACACATAATGCAGTAGGCACAGATTTGCAAGCAAAGGACACCAAAAAGTATAAAAGGGTCATATAACTGGTAGTTGTATAGCTAAAAGCAAAGGACAACCAAAATCTTTGAACAATAAATTGAAAATGCAAATCCATCGATGAAACATCTTAATGTTCAACATATGCAAAGATAAAAACCAAGATAAGAGTGCATCCAATCCAAGTCATCATTCATCTAAGCGATTAACATTCAGACAATCATTGGGAAAGTACCAAATGTGTGAAGGAAGGAACCGGCCTTTTCGACTTGTATCAATGGTGGCAAGGAAGTAAGCAAATCTCTTATATAGTGACCGATGATCAACCAACGACTCTGATTTAATAGCAGCAGAATACTTCACGCTGTTAACAAAGAATGCACATTCTTCAAATGTTTTTCCCCACGACACCGACTTCATTTCCTCAAAATCTAGATAGTGAACCTCGTATGAATCTTTAGACCTACAATCCATCACATAAAGGTTTTCACTCGAACTTAGAAACTCCGGACATAAGAAGTCTGGCTTTGGAAAATTCTTGGTATGGAGTAACGTCAATTTGGGCTCTGGATTGAGTCTCATTTCATATACACGACAACCGATGTTTATGGTATATATCTTCCCCTTGAAAGCATGTAAATCAATCATGAGGGAAGTGGAGTAGACACGATTCCATGCTTGTGAACCCGCCATAGAAAACCAAATTTGATAGGTGTACGTAAGCAACACCACAAACACCCACCCAGATACTAAAGGTGAAAAGACAAGGATACATCCAACACTTTCTGGATTAATACTTGTATTAAAGGGGAAACAAGGGAAATGAAGTTCATGCCTTGTGATAAGATTCACAAGCCAGAAGTCTTTGGTTTTCCGCCCGAACAAGATCAGGTAACCACAAGTTATTCCAACACAGATCCTGCCAGCAGCATGGGGAAGGATGGTTTTGAACTTTCTACCTTCAAGGTCCTCTAGGTAACAGTACCACTCTTTCTTACAAGAACGATGAGAGATCGATATCAACATAGGTGGTCTGGATGCCATAAAAATCTTCCTGTTATCAAGTGCAAGTGCCCTCCATGATTTGCAAACCCCACTAAATGCAACAAAATCAATGACACCCAATTGCATCATAACTAAAAAAAGCAAATGATGGTCAAGATCTGACCAAGGTGCCACACCACCGTTGACTCTCTTCCTGCTAGATGATGATGAACCATCACAATTCTGGTTTCTGGTCATACTCCTTATCCTGGCCATTCCTATACTGCAAAAGAAAATTAAATATTTGAGCGCTTGGTAAATGCAAATTCCATATAAGATACAAGAGTTGTAAGCATACACATATATACAGACGTTACCTTACCGAATAATTGAATTATTACAAGAGGTTGCAAGAAAAGGAGAAAACTGACATTACTGAATATTACGTCCATAGATACATTTATATTTCGGGAGCCCAATAAGTGGCTTTGTAACTTGCCGAGATCCCAATCAAAAGAAAACATATACAATCCAGTTGAAGTTGTTTTTGTTGGATTAGTGTCTAAGCCCGTAACCATATTTGGTAAATACTTGACCCGGTTGTGCATGGTCCTTTTGGGTTGCCTTCACCAAAGCAACTTGACTGGAGAAATTAAATAGAGAGAGAGGTTATTATGATTTATTAATATGTTATAAGAATAATATATTAAAGGAGAAATCATATTTGTTTAATTAATATTGGTCAATAATTAATTAAGAATTAATTTTGTGATCAAGTGTAATTAATTAAACTAGAGGGGCTGAATTGTAATTATGTAATAGTTGCGAAATAGGGCAATGGTTATCCTTGTTAAAGGATGGACGAATTCAAGGATAAGGATATCCTTAAAATCGTCCAAGGTCCAAGAGATAAGGGTTTTCAAGGCTTATCTTGTGGTTGCTTGGTGGGCAAGTAACTGGATAAGGATAAGGACTGAAACTCTAATCCCAACCCTATATAAAGACCCCTAAGGCCTTAGGAATTCGTGTACATGCTTCTAAGAAGTCCCAAGGACGATTTCTACCTCTCCCCTTCTCTCTCTATAGCCTCTCCAATTGCTTGTGGTGTTTGTGAGCCATTAGAGGCACTACACTTGTGGTGCTTGCTTTCAAGACTTAGGGTTTGAAGATTTAAGTTGTTATTGCAATATAACAACAAGAGGTATGTGATCTAACCTTATATATGAATTTCGAAAATAGCATGCTACATTAGGGTTTTATTCATGTGTTCATAATGTTGTCTATCTAATAGTGAAAACATAGATCCAATTCTAGGGTTGCATGCACACATAGGATTGTATGTCTAAAACTCCATCAGTGGTATCAGAGCCTTTGGTTAACTTGTTTTCAATTAGTATTATTCAATTGTATGAACTTGACAAATTAGGGTTTATAGCCAATAAACCCCAAGAGGCCATAGATTTCGAGATTAGGGTTTCCTAACTCTAATTTGCGAAAATCTTGAAAGGGTTTTTGAATCCTTTCCTTTTAATCCAAGATTTCGAAATCTAGGGTTTGCAAACCCTTAGATTTCGAGATTTGCCTCCTTCCCAAGATAAGATCCTAAATTTTAGGGATTAGGATAATCCCATATCTTGTAATTATCTTTTAATGGTTAAATATGTTAAATCAAAGATTTGGAATTATCCCATCCCCTTATTTTCGAAATTTAGAGGGATTAAAGGGATTAGGATAAATTAATTGTTTAAATGGTAATTATCCTTATGATTTAGATAATCCCTTATGATTTGATAATTAAATTAATAGTTTAATTTAAGATAATTATTAAATCAATTGTTTTAATATTTAAAATTTTAATTTAAATGGTATTAAATTCGAAAATTTTAAATTGAAGATTAAAACCCTAGTATTTTGAAATGTCTAAAATACACCCTATACTATTATATTATTACAAGCTTAATAAATATATATGTATAATTAAAAGGCTAGTCTTACCGTTAGTAGGCCTCATTCACGAAGCCGGTCTATAAGGTGGGTATAAGGTTGCTGCCTATAAAATGACGCTTAATGGGTGTACACTCACACCCACCGCTTGCTTGACTGGTGGAGGGTCGTTAGCCGAACGGGTAGGATAGGGCAATCCACTCTTCATTAATAAGTATAATAAAGTAACTAAACGTTTTTTTTACAAATTCCCAATCCTAGTTACTTTAGGCAAAAGTGAAATTGATGCAATCCCATGAAATTACACTTTGCACCCTTGCTAAAGAAGTTAGTGGAGCGTGTGTGGTTTACCGGCACACTAATTGGTTCTAAGCAAAGGTGGCAAAGGGTGATTCATTGTTTATCATAGTTCGATGGAGCGTGTGTGGTTTACCGGCACATCGAATAGGTGATTGTAACAATGAAGGCACCATGTAGATTTGCATGGTTATTCACACCCACTTTGTGATCCTCGGCATCCCAGTCACAAACGAGAGGGGCATATAGAGATTCAAACATGCCATTGAAAAGTTCAATGTATCTCCAAGAAAAATCTAGGAATTCTCAATACATTTAAAACTTAAGCTTATGTTTTTCATGGTGAAGAATTAGTGAATCGTCATTCACTTACCTCCAAATTATTTGCGTGTTGGATTACGGCATCCCTTTTCTAATATGTAAATAATGTTGTTGGGTCCTAGCCCTAATTTTTCATTTTGGGTGTTTAATTAGGGATTCAATTCTAATCAAACTTTGTCCTTTTCTATTTGTAGATGTCTAACGCAAACAACGCTGCTGCTAACTCATTCACGCTAATGAGTCTTTGTCCAAAAGTGACTTTCGATGGATCGAACTTTAGCGAATGGATAAGATACATTCGCACCATCGCGCGTTACGAGGACAAAGAGTATGTCCTCGACGAGAAGCTCGAGAAGATCAATCCAGAAATCGCTACTCCCGAAGAAATGGCTGTCTTTGAGACCCACGAACGTGATGCAACGAAAGTCCATTGCATCATGATAGCCACAATGAACTCCGAATTCCAAAAGTCCTATGAGGACATGTATCCTTATGAGATGCATATAGACTTGATGGAGAGATATCACCAAAGCGCGAGGCAAGAGCGCTATGAGATCATAACGAATATGATCACTGCTAAAATGGGAAGTGGAGAGTCTCTTACCGTGCACTTGCAAAAGATGCAAAGATATGTTGATCGTCTTCGCAAGTTAAATGTTAACTTTGGGGAGGATTTGGCTATCGACATTATTCTTCACTCCTTGCCCTCGTGTTACAACCAATTTAGGATGACCTACCACATGAACAAGGAAGAGGTCACCCTAAGTAAGCTCCAAGGTCTCCTTAGGGTTGCTGAGAGCAACCTCAAGGACAAGTCTGTTGCACCCACTCCCAATCCACCCGCTGCTCCTGTTTTGGCCATTGGGCAAGGAAGAGGAAAGAAGAGGAAGGCTTCGTCTAAGAACCATCGCAAGGTTAACTCCCGAGATGGTGCCTCTTCTAGTGGGACCAAAGTTGATCCTGCTAAACCCTGTCCTAACCCAAAGGAGGCAGAGTGCCACCATTGCCACAAAATAGGGCATTGGAAGAGAAGCTGCCCAGAATACCTGCAAGCTATCAAGGAAGGAAAGATCAAGCCATCTTTTGCAGGTATATACACAATTAAATCTAATGATTCATCTCATGCTATTTCTTGGGTTCTTGATACAGGGTGTGGTTACCACATTTGTTCTGATTTGCAGGGACTAAGAAGAAATAGGGATGTGGAGCATGGAAGAATAAATCTAATCATGGGGAACAGAAGATCGTCGCCTGTGACCAAGATTGGAGTGTATTCTCTAGTGCTTAGGAATGGTTTATGTTTAGATTTGAATAATTGTTGCTATTCGCCAGAAATGGCAAGAAACATCATTTCATTTCATGGTTTGTTTAGACAAGGATTTAGATTTTCTTTTAATAATGAGAATGGTTCTATTTGTGCTTATCTAAATGGTGTCTTATATTTTGAAGCAATGCCATGTAATGGAATTTATGAAACTGTTATGATTGTAGATAACCTAGGAAATGATGTTTTATGCATGGATTCGTCCAATAGTATGGATAAAGCATGTTTGTGGCATTGTCGTCTTGGACATGTCAACAAGAAGCGCATAGCCCGACTCCAAAAGGATGGAGTGTTGGAGTCATTCGACCTTAGGGAAGATGACACGTGTGAGTCTTGTTTACTTGGAAAGATGACCAAGTCACCCTTCACTGTTCCTGTGCAAGGGGTGAGGGTTTGTTGGATCTCATACATACCGATGTATGTGGACCCTTTAGATCCACCACAAAGGATGCGAACCGCTTCTATGTGACTTTCACCGATGATTATAGTAGATATGGGTATATTTACTTAATCAAGCAAAAGTCAGAAACGTTTGAAAAGTTCAAAGAATTCAAACATGAAGTGGAGAATCAATTGGGCAGGAAAATCAAGATGCTTCGATCCGATCGAGGAGGAGAGTACCTAAGTCTTGAATTCCACGATTATCTTAAAGAATGCGGAATCGTTTCGCAATTGACGCCACCTAGGACACCGCAGTTGAATGGTGTGGCAGAAAGGCGTAATCGAACCTTGTTGGACATGGTTCGTTCTATGATGAGTCGTGCTTCACTACCTATCTCTTTCTGGGGGTATGCCTTAGAGACTGCCGCCCATATCCTTAACCTAGTCCCTACGAAGAAGGTTGCCAAAACACCTCACGAGATGTGGACAAGGAAAGCTCCCTCGTTGGCACATATCAAGGTTTGGGGTTGCGAGGCTTTCGTAAGACGAGATACTCATGACAAGCTCGAACCTCGTAGTGAGCGATGTATTTTCATCGGCTACCCGCAGAAATCCTTTGGATATCTCTTCTATAGACCAAGTGACAATGTTGTCTTCGTTGCAATGAGAGAGGTTTTCCGAGAGCGAGAACTCATAAGCCAAGGAGACAGTGGGAGGCAAATCGAGCTTGAAGAGATTCAAGAGTCGAGTGATGAAGGAACCTCTACCGCTGGCACTCAACCCGAGGAGGAAACTCCGGTTGAACCAATTGACAAGTCCTTACCTCTAAGACATTCCGAAAGAGTTAGAGTTCAACCCCAGTTATATGGGTTTCATATTACTACCGAAGGGGATACGTATATTAGTGATGGTACACTAATAAATCTAGATGAACCTAAAAGCTATAAGGAAGCCATGGCAGGCCCGGAGTCTGCGAAATGGAAGGAGGCAATGGACAGCGAGATTCAATCCATGTATGATAACCAAGTTTGGAATTTGGTTGATAATGTGCCCGGACGTAAGACCGTTGGGTGCAAATGGATCTTCAAGAAGAAGACCGACGTGGATGGAAATGTACACACATATAAGGCGCGATTGGTTGCGAAGGGCTTTACTCAAACTCCCGGAGTTGACTATGATGAGACCTTCTCACCAGTTGCGAAAATAAAGTCTATTAGGGTGATGCTAGCCATTGCTGCATTTCATGATTATGAAATATGGCAGATGGATGTCAAGACCGTTTTTCTTAATGGAAAGTTGGCTGAGGATGTTTACATGGCTCAGCCAGAGGGTTTTGTCGATACGAAGCATCCGAATAGAGTGTGCAAGCTTGAGAAGTCCATTTATGGGCTTAAGCAAGCGTCTCGCAGATGGAATCTTTGTTTCGATGAGAAAGTCAAAGAGTTTGGATTTGTACGAAGCGAAGATGAATCATGTGTATATGTCAAAGCCAGTGGGAGTATAGTTAGCTTCCTCGTTCTGTATGTCGATGACATACTACTCATAGGAAACGACGTCCCGACACTGCAGGATGTTAAGTCCTGGCTCGGGAAATGCTTCGCTATGAAGAACCTCGGAGAGGCTTCCTATATTTTGGGAATAAGGATAGTGAGAGATCGAAGTAAGAGACTAATAGGACTTAGTCAGAATACTTACTTGGATAAGGTACTAAAACGTTTTAGTATGGAGAATTCGAAGAAGGGAGAATTACCGATACAAAGTAATGCCAAGTTGAGTAAGACTCAAAGTCCGAGCACAGAAGCTGAGATAGCAGAAATGAGCCGAGTTCCATACGCTTCCGCAGTTGGCTCAATCATGTATGCTATGACTTGTACTCGCCCTGATGTGGCCTTTGCTTTGAGCATGGTCAGTAGATATCAAGGGAACCCTGGCAGAGCCCATTGGATTGCGGTCAAGAATATACTTAAGTACCTTCGGAGGACGAAGGAATGGTTTTTAGTCCTCGGAGGGAGTGATGACTTGAAGGTGCGAGGGTATAGTGACGCCAGTTTTCAGACCGACAGGGACAACTACCGTTCGCAGTCGGGCTGGGTCTTTACCCTGAATGGAGGAGAAGTTACTTGGAAAAGTTCCAAGCAGGAAACAGTAGCTGATTCAACGTGCGAATCAGAGTACATTGCAGCAAGCGAAGCGTCAAAGGAGGCAATATGGTTGAAGAACTTCATCGGTGATCTTGGAGTTGTACCTGCCATACAGGAGCCTATGGAAATTTTCTGTGATAATGAAGGAGCGGTTGCCTTAACCAAGGAACCGAGGGATCATGGTAGATCTCGACATATCGACAGAAAGTATCACTTTATTAGACATCGAGTAGAAGAAGGACATCTCGTGGTTAAGAGGATATCATCAGAAGATAACCCAGCAGATCCGCTTACGAAGGGACTGAGTAGGGTTAAGCACTTGCAGCACGCTAGGAGCATTGGGCTGAAGGATGATACTAGTTTAGATTAGATAGTTTTAGAAACATGTAATTGATAAATGTAATTGACGTTTGATGATTAAATAAAGGAGTATTATTTATGAGTAAAGTTACTGTCTTATGTTAATTGTTTAACTATTGTTTCACTTTGCATGTGTTGACTTCCGGAATAATTGAGTTATTAAGAATAATTGAATTATTCGAATGATCCACAATCGTTCATATGTTGGAAGTAGATATGAAAGAAGATTGTCATGAATTGGTATGTAGATTGTCTAAATGGTATTAGACATAGCAAAGGTTTGCTACAACGTTCATGAGTGCTTATGAACAAGTTTTGAGCATTGGAATAAACCCGCGCTTGCTGGAATCACTTTACGGAACGTGACAAAAGTGATCGCAAGACGATAATATCATATGGTCTTAAAACCTAGATATATGGTTTATTATTTACTAATTGGTTGTGCATTGATAATGCGAAACCGCATCAGTAAATTGATGTTATAAAACGCATTGTTGTGTATAGCTGATTAGTGGATAAGTAAATGCATATAAGTCGAAGTTTATCTGTTACTTTTATCCTAAGAGGGTAAAAGCGATATCACGGCCGCTCGATGATTTGATTTGACTTATGTGCCAGGCCCGGTCAGGACTGAATTGATGTGTTCAATTAAGTTCTATGTCAAATGAATCTGAGATCGAGAAACCAACTGTTGGACAATTAGTTCCGTAAAAATTGTCCGCACAATATCAAAACAGAGGACTGTACGATCCCTTATCTAAAGGACAGGTTACTGATGAGATCAGAGTTCAGCAGCGTCTTTGAGAGCTACGATTGCTAATCGAGTTGTACGTTACATTTGTGGTTACTAGACTTATCCAAGTGGGAGACTGTTGGATTAGTGTCTAAGCCCGTAACCATATTTGGTAAATACTTGACCCGGTTGTGCATGGTCCTTTTGGGTTGCCTTCACCAAAGCAACTTGACTGGAGAAATTAAATAGAGAGAGAAGTTATTATGATTTATTAATATGTTATAAGAATAATATATTAAAGGAGAAATCATATTTGTTTAATTAATATTGGTCAATAATTAATTAAGAATTAATTTTGTGATCAAGTGTAATTAATTAAACTAGAGGGGCTGAATTGTAATTATGTAATAGTTGCGAAATAGGGCAATGGTTATCCTTGTTAAAGGATGGACGAATTCAAGGATAAGGATATCCTTAAAATCGTCCAAGGTCCAAGAGATAAGGGTTTTCAAGGCTTATCTTGTGGTTGCTTGGTGGGCAAGTAACTGGATAAGGATAAGGACTGAAACTCTAATCCCAACCCTATATAAAGACCCCTAAGGCCTTAGGAATTCGTGTACATGCTTCTAAGAAGTCCCAAGGACGATTTCTACCTCTCCCCTTCTCTCTCTATAGCCTCTCCAATTGCTTGTGGTGTTTGTGAGCCATTAGAGGCACTACACTTGTGGTGCTTGCTTTCAAGACTTAGGGTTTGAAGATTTAAGTTGTTATTGCAATATAACAACAAGAGGTATGTGATCTAACCTTATATATGAATTTCGAAAATAGCATGCTACATTAGGGTTTTATTCATGTGTTCATAATGTTGTCTATCTAATAGTGAAAACATAGATCCAATTCTAGGGTTGCATGCACACATAGGATTGTATGTCTAAAACTCCATCAGTTTTGCGGTTCCATAACAAATGCATAATACATTAAAAAGGGATAACAACATGTACTCATCATCCCGTTGCAATATAATTACCTCATCAACACTTTTCCCAAAATCAACCCTGACTGTAAATTAGCAGTTCTAGAAGAAATGGATGTTTTTAACAAAAATTGTGCTTGCAAAATTGTAAATCTTCCACATTGTAAAAAGTTGTTGCAAATGGGTCAGTACAATTACGTGCACTATCTACAGACTACTAACCACCTGAAGGATGGAGTTTTCAGAATATGGATGAAGTGTAACTTGTTTTCTAGAACACATAAAAACAACAAAATTAAATCAATTTCCTTCAACTAGGACTTGATACCTGAAAGGTAAGAACCCGAAAAATAAACATCCTTTCCGAAGGTTGTTAGCGGCAAGTTTGCCTATATGGAAACTCGAGTTTCATGTGAGAATCCATGTATTAGATCAGAAACGTTAAATCATCGTATAGAGATCCAAAAGCTCATTTTGCAATCATTATTGCAGCTTTGTTAACTGTATAGTGCAAACTCCAGTGCTAATTAACTAAGTTGAACTGATTAGATCACATTGAATGAATCTAGGGCAAAAACTCAAATCAGGTCAAATCAAAATCGAGGAAAAACAATCAGATTATATGAAAACGATCAGATTTCTAGGATTAAATCCTCAAGAAATTTTATCAGATCTTTGAACAATTAAGTTAGATTTTGTAGCCTGAACTTCAAATCAAATTAGGGAAAAGGTTTTAATAATGAAAACTAGGGTGAAAAGTGCACATAGAAGATAACTTGACAAGAGAAAACACTCATATATAGAAGCCAAGGAGAAAAATATACCTGCAATGGTAACACGGCGTTGAAGGTGGAGTTCTAGGGTTTGTACTCGAGACAAGCATAAATACTAGAGATGAGATGGGAATTGAGAGATAACATTAGGGTCCGATTTCAAGGAGAAATTACAATCATACCCCTTAACAAGATGCGGTGAGTGCACGTGACTTCACACGTGATCATTGTGCTCGTGCCAGTGATTCAATGCTGTATTAGACCATATAATTTCCGGTATGCATTTGTATACTAAGAAACCTCATCATCATCATCCATAATAAATGGACATACACAAAATGTAATTACAACACCCCCCTCACGTAATATTTTCCTATATAGTATAAATGACTTACTCCATAAGCCTTGATTAACCATCTATTCAACTCAAAAAAATAATGGCAAAATGGCAATGCACTAGGTTGTAAAACCTCCATATGATATATATATATATATATATATATATATATATATATATATATATATATATATATATTAATTGCAACTGTAAATTTTTTTCCGAAATAATTTGTCAACCATACATGATAAAGAAAAGTACCTTGTAAATGATGGGATTCGTTACAGGAAACAAATAGCTTAAGTACTCCATTGAGGTAAAGTGTCATAGAATGCTTGCTTCCTACAAGTAAATGAATGGAAACTTTTACAGCAACATACACAAACACGCACAACTAAATCCTATAAAAACCAAACAAAACAGAAATGGCAAAAATGAAACATATAAATTGTTTCACATAAATTTTTATGGGAAGTAGACTAAAAAGGGCAGCCCAGATTGGCAAATTATGATAACTTGCAGAAATAGAAAGTACAACGAAATCCCAATCTTAATAATATTAGTAACAGAAAAATCAAAGGAATCACGGAGATCTACAGGTAGCTTTACTTTTGATGATGGTTCGCTAGGGTGATGAGTCAGTCCACGGTGGCAGTGGCTCAATTTGGTATGTTTGAGTTTTACCACAAGATTGTCGTTCAAACCATCTAACAAAGATCAAATTAATGTAAGAATTATACCTAAATGTACATAACAAATAAATCGCTCTTTATATTCTTCAAGACAACCAAACATCGTAATGGAATGCAATAACCCATTCTATTACTCTGTTAATTCCATTCCTTTACGATTGCATTTCATCAGAACCAATCATACCTAAAGCCTAAAGGTGTCGAAAACAATACCAACCGATCCAACGCGATGAACTTTTCAAACAATAAACTTGGAAGTTCATTTCCAACTTTTGGGCACAGTAAATATAAATGTTCAATCTCTCGTCCGATATAGTAAAAATGATGTTAGAGATCAAATAAAGTAATGACAAACATAAAGATATTGTATTTCTATTCTAACACAAACGAAAAGAATATGGATTACGCTAAATGCAAATTATAAAGTTGTTAAAAACAATCTCATCCGATCAGAAGCGTGAATATCACTGAAACTGCTTAAACATGAAAATTGCAAAATGCTATATCTCAAAATCTTAAAAATGTTTGAACATATAAATCAAAACCGATAATTACAGTCCATTACCTGCTGTAGAGAACCATATTTTATTCGTGGAACTATTTAAGATAGCAAACACCCACTTAGATATTGAAGGTTAAAAAATAAGGATAGCCCTAACTCCTATTTCAGGTGCAGCATCAACAGAAAAATAGACATTAGGCCTTAGGGAAATAAAGTTCATGCCTTCTGATGGGATTCAAAAGCCAGAAGTCATGGGTTTTAAACACTCTTCCTTCAATATCCTGTAGGTAACACAACACTAGTCTTTCTTATAAAATACGCAAAGATCCGTCTATCAACATGGGTGGTTAATTTGGAACCCATAAACCTTTTCCTGTTATATACTGCAATGAACTATATGACTTGCAAACTCCACTGAATGAAATACAATCAGCTCCAGTTGCATGATAACTAAAAGAAGCACATCATGGTTAAGATCTGACCAAGGCACCACACCACCGCTGTCAGGATTTTTTCAAGATGTATCACGATTCTGGTTTCTAGTCATACTCCAGTCTTTTACCATTCCTACATTTGCAAAATATAAATAAATAAATAAATTTAAGGCCTTCGTAAATGCAAATTCCAGAAGAGACAATAGTTATAAACAAGGGACAAGTATTCACAGACAATAGTTATAAGCATCATCAATAATTTATTACGCCTCCAATTGATTAAGGCTGAACTAAATAAACGTTCAATCAAAAGCTATAACATCAAGAAACAACTAATATTGAAGAATAGTTGATGATGGAGATTTTGTAGCCAAATGTATGAGCAGAAGAAATAGAGGAAGTTTGGAGAAGAGGAATCATTCATAGCATGCTCTTCAAAAGCAATTAATCTAATGTATATAATAGTGCTATCTTTGTTAGAATACCCGAAATGACCACTTAGGCCCAATGCCCTTCTTTATTATATATGCTTAGGTAGACCCATTTTCATGTAAACTTGTATCATAATTCAACCTACAAATCAAATCTCATACGAAAAACATAAGCTATTTGAAGATATGGATAAATTGGGGGAGTTCAGTGATTAAATAATACAGGAAATTTTTCTCTGGTTTTCTAGGGTTTTAAAGCAGAAACATAAGACGATAAAGAGAAAGGAAATTAATAAATAAATAAATAAATAACAAGCTAGGAAGGAAAAAAATTCGATTAAAGAAAAGAAGAAGATTTAAATTCAACCTTGATGATGCCTGTTTAACATAAAGTAATGAACTGCGGAGGCAATGAATTGCAGGACGATGAACGGCCACCGGGGTGAGGCTGGGAGAGAGGGGAGATGTGGGTTAACTGATAAGCAAACCAAATAACCAGGGCGTTCCTTTTCGGCAGAGAGTGGAGAGTCGCTGGAGGGGTGGGAGGGCGCCGGATATGAAGGGCGGTCGCCGGGGAATTGATGAACAACTGGTAACGAAGGGTATGAGCCTATGAGGTAAAAGGTGACGTTGTTAACCAAGGTTTTTCTTGACCCATGTTTCTGCACTAACCAGTGGATGCCCATTAACCCTATATTTTCCATATTATTTTTTGTAATATTCTCTAACAAAAAAACATTTTCTTTTTAGTTTCATTATTATGCCCGGATAATTTCTGTGATTTTGTCTCATATAGACATTATTTCTATGATTTTTATATCATATAACCCACACTAGTACATAAACGGATTTGATAGTGCTATGGTTTTTTTTTTGTGCGGTGAGAGCCTAAAATCGCACCATTAAAACACTTTCGCATTAATAAACTAAGAAACCGTATTATTTTAAGCATTTGTTGGAGCGGTTTTCTTATATCCACATTAAAAGACATTAAAACACATTATTTAATGCGTTTAGCTCGAAACCGCACTATTAAACACATTTATATAAATAAAAACCGCCTCAAAAAATGTTATGGTAACCACATCATTTTTTATTCTTTCCCTCTAAAATTGCATTCTAATTTTTCATTTCCCCCGAACTTTGATTTTCTAACAAACCAAAATTTTCATTTCCCTCCTGACTCTTCAATCTAATGAACGCATCATTAAAGAATGGGGATCGCATCATAAAAGTACCTGTACCCTTATTGTGTGAGTGCTTTTCTCCCTTTGCAAACAAAACAAAACACATACGAAACAATTCTCTTCTTCTTCCTTCTTTTCTTTTTTTGCTTCACGTTTGGTGGTGTTGAGTTGTTTAAGATGGAACAAGGGTGGCGGATCAGAAATATGTAGGAGATGGTGGTGCTTGGATGGTTCTCGGCAAAATCAGGGGTTGTGGTCGGTGTTCTCGGTGGTTAGTGGTGGAGATGGAAGGTACATAGATAAACCAATTTCTTTTCTTCTTCCTTTTCTGTTTCTGATTGACGTTTGGTGGTGTCGGGTTGTGTAAGGTGGAAAAATGGTGGTGAATCGGAAGTATGTAAGAGATGATGATGATGCATGGATGGTTCTCGGCAAAAGGTAGGTGCTCTATGGTCGGTGTTCTCGGTGGTTAGTGGTGAAGATGGCAGATGGTCGGAGGTGGCGAGATGGTGAACCAGAGGTGAAGCAGACTCGTGAAGATGTAGGAGTTATTTTTAGGAAGTGAAGATGGTAAGGAGTGATTTCCGGCTAAGGTAAGGCAGATGGCGATAACGTGAACTGGTGGTGGTTATAGAATTTTAAAAGATGTCTACATTATCATATAATTCAAAACAAACAATGTTTATACTAACTTGTTATAAGATTTATTATATAAGAGCTAACATCAACGTCATTGATATATTTAAAGAACATATATTTGTAAAGATTTCAAATATATTGTCGAATTCCGTGCAACGCACGGGTATTCGCCTAGTGGTGATATATTTATATAGGTACCTAAATAAGGATGAACAACAATTAATCGACTGCAAAAATTAATTAATTTGAAATAAAATCAATTGAATGAAGAAGAGATATATCGGATGCAATTAAAGCGAGGTGAACTGGACTTCCTAGTTGAAGACGATCTTAGTAGCTGCGCGGGAAAGAAATGACGGCAGGAGTTTAACGACTTGCATGAAGTTTAGTCATATTTAATTAGGTTTAATCTTAATCTTTATTTTGAGAAGTGTATTTTAGTAAAATCTTATCTAATTTTGATATCTAGATAATTTTATAAATATTAAATTAATTTAAACCTAATTAAATTATAAGTTTGGATATAGATGTGAGTTTTACTGTTCAAATTGGATATATAGATAGTTTTAAAGTTTTAAGGATATATAAGTAATATTTAAAGTTTGTAAAGATATGAACAAAAAATTTCCTTTATTAAAAGTGGTTATTGAATCTACTATCACATGTTATAATGGTCGCTTTAATTAGGTTTAATCTTAATCTTGATTTTGGGACGGGTATTTTAGTAAAATCATATGTACTTTTGATATCTAGATAATTTTATAAATATTAAATTAATTTAACCCTAATTAAATTATAAGTTTGGATATAGATGTGAGTTTTACTGTTCAAATTGGATATATACGTAATTTTAAAATTTATAATGATATATAAGTAATATTTAAAATTTGTAAGAACATGAATGAAAATTTTCATTTATTAAAAGTTGTAACATTTCATTTGAAATTAAATAAACAATAAACTCTAAAACCTCGAGATGTAAATTATATATTTCTTTATTTTATATTATTGTAGCCAAAAATCAAGCAGGGTGTTGGCTTCGGGGAGTTAAATGTCATAATTGTGGATATTGGGGGTTAAAGTGTAATTTTCTGGGTGGTTTTGCAAAGAAATTCAGAAGGCATTGGATGTTTTGTAAATTCTGGAGTTAAGTTGAAAAGAATTTGTGGAGTCAGGGACCTATATTGTTAAAACCTAATGAAGTTTGTAATGGAGGCGGGTTTAAACCTGTCACTACCCTTCCTTCCCATTTGGAAGGAGCATGGAGCCGAACCCTAACCCTAATCGCCATCGTCCAGCCGCCACCCTTATACCCGCATACTTCAGCCGTCGCCGCCTCCTAGTCACGCAAGGACCGCCGAGCTTCACCGCCGCTACTCTCATGGCCGGCGAATGTGAGTGTTACGAGCCGACACTGTGGTCGTGGGGAGACCGGTTGAAGTGTTCTGTAGCCACCATGTCTCTCACTGTCGATGGCGCAACCCCCCACCCAGTTCACCCTCTTTGTTGCTGCCATTGTGGCTCGCCGTCGTCGTCGCCACCATGCGACTGGTTTGTTTTGTTGATGTTCTCCGACCGCCGCCTGCCGCCTTGAGGGTGGCTGTATTAGGTACGTGTTTCAGTGGGTTCGTGTATGTATGTGTGTTGTTGTTCTTAGTCGGGATGTGTGTGTATTCTGTTGGCCGGATATCGTGGGGAACCACCATGGCCGCCAACCATGGTGGCTGCCACTTGCTGCCCTCTCTTGCTGCCACCAGCCACCGTGGGAGGTGGCTGTGTGTGTGTCTTTGTTTTGGTTTACATTGCGTGTGTATTATGGCGTGATGTTGTAGGAGCAAAATCTTTGGCCAAAAAATTAAGGAAAATCCCCACCACCACCGTAAACCGCCGTCGATCACCACCGCCCGAGGTGGCAGTAGCTGGTGCCCGATTTGGTGAAACCCTAATCAGCCTAAAACTTAATCTTTTGGACCTAACTGGTACGTGTTTGGGTTGGAAACCCTAATTAGGGTTTAGAAAACCCTAATCTTGGAGACTTTTGCTTTGGACCTGTTGGGACCCGCATTTTGGACCTTTGGATTGGAATTATGAGTAATGCCGACCACATTGTATGATTGACCTAGTAGAGTGATGGACTTAATGGATTAAGTCCTTAATGGGTTAAGTGTTCTTACTTAACCCTAATCGTCATTTTATGTGAAACCCTAATTGTGTTTGGGCTTCGATTTGGGCCTTTCTTTTGGGCTTAGGTGTTTGGGTTCTTGTTGGGCCACCTGAGAGCAAGTGTATGGACTAGGAAAATTGAATGGGCTTTAGGGTAAGGCCCATGTAAGTGGTTTGGGTCCAATTTGGAAAATTGGGCCTTGACTGATTATTTGGCTTTTAGGCCTCCAAAGTTTGAGTTTGGGCCTTGGTTTTGGACCAAGCCAGGTTAGGGGTAAAATAGTCTTTTTACCTCAAGTATGGATTTATGGTTATGCATTGGCACCCAATTGTTAATTGGGTATTGTTTTGATGTTTGACAGTTCGGGAATCTGTCAGCCAGCAGCCGAGGTTCGTCTGTGTGATTCGGCAGTGTGAGGTGAGTCTTCTCACTATATCCATGGGTCGAAGGCACTAATGCTGGCCCATTACTTGTTATGTGGAATGCTAGTTGTCTCTGTGATACTGTTGGATATAGTGTCTAAGTCCATAACTTTATTTGGTATGTACTTGACCCGACCCGGCATGGTCCATTTGGGTTGCATGGCATTGCAATACTTGGATAGACTAGATGAGAGAATAAGGCACTTATGATTATTAATATATTATAAGTTCTAATATATTAATAATAGTATTATTTAATTAGTATTGATCAAGTATTAATCTAGTATTAATTTGGTGATCAAAGTGAGACTAATTAAATATATAGGGTTGATTATGACAATCATCAATTCTTTTATGGTGGATTAATGATCCATGGTTTATGGGTTTGGTTATAACCATATGGAGCTCCATGGATAGTCCATGGGAGTTACAAACCCATGGGTCATGAGAAATCAAGAGTCATGACAATTAAGGGCATTCATATGTAAACCCTAATTGTGACAACACTATAAAAGGAACCCTATGGCTAGCAAAATCGTGAACTAGTTTTTCTAGTGAGGGCATAACCGATTTTCAAGTGTAAGAAGTATTCTCTCAAGTTATTCTAAGTCTTGTGGTGTTGTGTGAAGCATTTGAGGCACAACATTTGGGGTGCTAGGCTCACAAAGTCTTGAAGGAATCCAAGCAACAACAAGGTATGTATTTCTACTAGTTTTATGTTCTATGTAATCCCCATGCCATGCTAGTTAGGAAATAACCTTGAAAAGAAATTTGCATGTATATAGAGAAAACATAGATTCAAGGTTATTAGGGTTGCATGTACACTTAGGAAGTGTTAGAATGCTCAGAACCCATCAGTGGTATCAGAGCCTAGGTTTGTTTTCTGTATACTTGATGCAAAACTGCTTAAAAATCGAAAATTCTGCACTCTGACGACTGGACTCGCCGAGTCCATGGGGAGGACTCGCCGAGTCCATGAACAAATTCATCCTACTCGACGAGTAGAATAATGCACTCGACGAGTAGGAGCGTGCTGGGCAGTTTTTTCGAGTTTTGTTGCTGAAAATGGATTAAGATCATTATCCCAATCTGTTTTGGACTTGTAAAATCTGTTTTTCAAAATGATAATGATTATGTTAACCCATTTTACATGACTTTTATCAATTTTCAAGTATTGTATATGTCTATATGATTTTCTTGAAATTGCTTGACATGAATTTGTGTTCATATGAGTTTAGAAGATCATATGAATTTTGTGTAACCTCCATGTGTGTTTAATTCATGATCTTAATGGCTATGATGGTGTCCATAACTTGTCCTCAAGTTATGGATAACCAAAAGTCACTTCTTTTAATTATGATTAAAGAACTAAAGAGGTTTCATAAAATGAAGAGTCTTCATTTTTTATGAACCATTAAAACTCATAAGTTACAAATTGAAGAGATTGAAGAGACTTTGAATAGTTTCAAATCTTGCCCTCAAGTTTTGGAATTTGAAAAGTCTTACACTTTAATACTTTAATTCCAAATTAAACCTTAGATTTTTAAAAAGTTTAAAAATCAACACTTATACTATTATTATAATTTTATTATATAGATATGTATAAGAATATGTCATTCTTACCGTTAGTAGGCCTCATTCACGAAGTCGGTCTATAAGGGGGGTATAAGGTTGTTGCCTATAAAATGGTGACTTAATGGGTGTCCACTCTCACCCACCGCTTCCTTGATCGGTGGAGGGTTGTTAGCCGAACGGGTAGGATACGACTTTAAATACTCGTTAAAAGTATAATGAATTATAAAGTAACTATACATTATAAATTCCATATCTTAGTTACTTTAGGAAAATGTGAAATTGGTGCTAGCCCATAAAATTACACTTTGTACCTTACCAAGTCGTTAGTGGAGCGTGTGTGGTTAACCGGCACACTAACATGGACTAGTAAGAGTGGCAAAGGGTAACTTGACCTTATTATAGATCGGTGGAGCATGTGTCGTTAACCGGCACATCGATTAGGTAATATTGTTGAGGGTACCAAGTCAATTTGTATGGTTATTCACACCTTGTTTGTGATCCTCGGCATCCCAGTCACAAACTTGAGAGGGCACAATCGAGATTCAAACATGCCATTGAAAAGTTCAATGTATCTCAAAAGATCTAGGAGTTTCAAAACCAATAAAACCTAATAATAAAATATTTCGTTCTTATGGTGGAAATTGGTAAATCGTCATTTACCTACCTTCAAATATTTTATAGTATGGATTACGGCATCCCTCTTCCAACTATAAATAGTTTGTTGGATCCTAGCCTTAATATTTCATTTGGGTGAATTATTAAGGATTCCTAATCTAATGAAACTTGTCTTTCTTTCCTTTCAGATGTCTTCCAACAATGTTTCTGGCTCAAACCCAACAGACTCCTTTTCCCTTATGAACTTGTGTGGTAAGGTCATCTTTGATGGATCCAATTTGAATGAGTGGATCAGAAACATCAGAATGATTACCCGCTATGAGGACAAAGAATATGTCCTCGATAGGGAGCTTAAGGTTGTGAATGAAGCCACTGCTACTCCTGAAGAGTTTCCGGAGTTTGTTGCACGTGAAAAGGATGCTACTAAAGTAGCATGCATCATGATGGCCACCATGACTCCTGAACTTCAAAAATCCTATGAAGATTTCTACCCCTATGAGATGCACCTGGATCTGATGGAAAGGTACCATCAGAGCGCGCGTCAGGAGAGGTATGAAATCATCTCCTCCATGATAACCGCAAGGATGAAGGATGGTGAACCCATCACCGGTCACTTGCAGAAGATGCAAAGGTTCGTTGACCGGTTGCTGAAGCTAAATGTTTACTTTCCTGAGGAAATGGCGATTGACATCATTCTCCATTCCTTACCTCCAAGTTATGATCAATTTCGTATGACTTATCATATGAACAAGGAGGAAGTCACACTTAGCAAACTTCAAGGACTCTTAAGGAAAGCTGAAAATGGCCTTAAGGGTAAAGCGGTTGCTACTTCTACTCCTTCAACAGCCCCTGTTCTGGCTATTGGGCAGGGAAAGGGTAAGAAGAGGAAAAGCCCTTCGAAGGGTACCAAGGGTAAGACTCTTGATGGATCCTCTTCAAGTGGGACAAAGAAAGGTCCCATTACTCCTTCTTCAAACCCAAAGGAAGCACAGTGCTTCTATTGCCAGGATAAGGGACACTTCAAGCAAAGCTGCCCTAAATATATGCAAGATGTAAAGGATGGGAAGGTTAAACCCACCCATGCAGGTATTTACACAATATTGTCTAATAACTCATCTAATGCTAATTCTTGGGTGCTTGATACAGGTTGTGGTATTCACATTTGTACTGATTTGCAGGCACTAAGAAGAAGTGAGCAAGTGGAGCACGGGAAGATAAACTTAGTCATGGGCAACAGGAAAGCATAACCTGTTACCAAGATAGGAGTTTATTCTTTATTGCTTAATAATGGGTTAATGTTAGATTTGAATAAGTGTTGTTACTCGCCCGAAATGGCGAGAAATATTATTTCTTTTCATGGCTTGTACAAACAAGGTTTTTCATTTTCATTTGATAATAAAAATGGTGCTATTAATGTTTATTACAATGATGTATTTTACTTTAAAGCATTACCTTGTGATGGTGTATATGAAGCCGTGAATGTTGTAGACAATCTAGGAAATAATGTGTTGTATATTGATTCTTCAGATAGCTTGGATAAAGCATCCTTGTGGCATTGTCGTCTTGGACATGTTAACAAGAAGCGCATAGGCCAACTCCAAAAGGTTGGAGTCTTGGAATCATTTGACCTCAAGTCAGATGATAGTTGCGAGTCTTGTTTACTTGGAAAAATGACAAAGTCACCCTTCACAGGTACTTGTGATAGGGGTGAAGGTTTGTTGGACCTTGTACACACGGATGTGTGTGGGCCCTTCAGAGTTGCTACAAGGGATGCTAATCGCTATTATGTGACTTTTACTGATGATTACAGTAGATATGGATATATTTACTTAATCAAGCATAAGTCAGAAACCTTTGAAAAGTTCAAAGATTTTAAGCAGGAAGTGGAGAATCAATTGGGCAGGAACATCAAGATGCTCCGATCCGATCGGGGAGGAGAGTGTCTTAGCATTGAGTTCCTTGACTATCTTAAGGAATGTGGGATTGTCTCACAATTGACACCTCCCAGAACACCACAGTTGAATGGTGTAGCTGATAGGCGCAATCGAACCTTGTTGGATATGGTTCGTTCCATGATGAGTCGAGCTTCGTTACCAGTCTCTTTCTGGGGGTATGCCTTAGAGACTGCCGCCCATATCCTTAATCTAGTCCCTACTAAAAAGGTTGCCAAAACACCTCACGATATGTGGACTGGGAAAGTTCCCAATTTGGACCACATCAATATTTGGGGTGTGAAGCTTTCGTGAGGCGTGAGACTCATGATAAGCTTGAACCTCGAAGTGAGAGGTGTATTTTCATCGGCTACCCACAGAGATCCTTTGGTTACCTCTTCTACAGACCCAGTGATAATGTGGTTTTTGTAGCAAGAAGAGGAGTCTTTCGTGAGAGAGAATTCATAAGCCAAGGGGACAGTGGGAGGCAAATTGACCTTGAAGAGCTTCAAGAGTCAAGTGGTGAAGGAACCTCAAATGCTATCGACCAACCTGAGGAGGAAACTCCTGTTGATCTGATAGATGAGTCTGTACCTCCAAGACGTTCCACTAGGGTGAGGAACACACCTGATTTTTATTATGGTTATCACATCACCACTGATGGTGATACATTTATTAGTGATAGTACACTAATAGATTTGGATGAACCTAATAATTACAGGGAGCCATGGCAGGCCCTGAGTCTGCTAAATGGAAGGAGGCTATGGACAGCGAGATTCAGTCCATGTATGACAATCAAGTTTGGAACTTGGTTGACAATGTACCAGGTCATAAGACAGTTGGGTGCAAATGGATCTTCAAGAAGAAGACCGACATGGATGGGAAGGTACATACTTACAAAGCGCGACTGGTTGCGAAGGGCTTTACTTAAACTCCGGGAGTTGACTATGATGAGACCTTCTCACCAGTAGCTAAGATTAAGTCTATTAGAGTATTGTTAGCCATAGCTGCATTTCATGATTATGAAATATGGCAAATGGATGTCAAAACCGCTTTCCTTAATGGAAAGTTGGCTGAGGATGTTTACATGGCTCAACCAGAGGGGTTTGTCGATACAAGATACCCTAATAGAGTGTGTAAGCTTGATAAATCCATTTATGGATTGAAACAAGCATCTCGCAGATGGAATCTTTGCTTTGATGAGAAAGTCGAAGAGTTTGGCTTTTCTAGGAGTGAGGATGAGTCTTGTGTGTATGTCAGGGCTAGTGGGAGCATAGTTAGCTTCTTGGTGTTGTATGTGGATGACATACTTCTCATAGGAAACGACGTCCCAACCTTGCAGGAGGTTAAGTCCTGGCTTGGGAAGTGTTTCGCTATGAAGGACCTTAGGGAAGCTGCCTATATCCTAGGGATAAGGATATTGAGAGATAGGAGTAAGAGACTAATTGGACTTAGTCAAAGTACTTACTTGGATAAGGTGCTGAAGAGGTTCAGCATGCAAGAATCCAAGAAAGGGGAATTACCCATCCAGGGTAATGCCAAGCTGAGTAAGACTCAGAGTCCGAGTACAGAGGCTGAGATAGCTGAGATGAGTCATATACCATATGCTTCCGCTGTGGGCTCGATCATGTATGCTATGACTTGTACTCGCCCTGATGTGGCCTTTGCTTTGAGCATGGTCAGTAAATATCAAGGGAACCCTGGCAAGGCACACTGGACAGCGGTAAAGAACATTCTCAAGTATCTGCGGAGGACTAAGGATTGGGTCCTTACCCTCGGAGGCAGTGATGACTTGAGAGTGGAAGGATATAGCGATGCTAGCTTCCAGACTGATAGGGATAATTTCCGCTCTCAGTCAGGCTGGGTCTTTATCCTAAATGGAGGGGCAATTACTTGGAAAAGTTCCAAGCAGGAGACAGTAGCTGATTCTACTTGTGAATCAGAGTACATAGCAGCAAGTGAAGCAGCTAAGGAGGCGATATGGCTAAAGAACTTCATCAAAGACCTTGGAGTTGTACCAACTATAAAGGAGCCAATGGAATTTTTTTGTGACAGCGAAAGTGCGGTTGCTTTGGCTAAGGAACCGAGAGATCACGGGAGATCTAGGCACATTGACAGAAAATACCATTTCATCAGACATTGAATAGAAGAAGGACTCCTCGTGGCTAAGAGGGTATCATCAGATGAGAACCCGACAGATCCCCTCACGAAGGGACTGAGCAGGGTTAAGCATTTACAGCATGCGAGACGCATTGGGCTGAAGGATGATATTAGTTTCAATAATTAGATTCCTGAAACTTGTAAAATGTAATTGACATTTGATGATAAATAAAAGTTGTTATTTATTTATGAGTAAGGTGTTACTATCTTGTGTTGATTGTTTACTATGTTTCAATTTTGCATGTTTTTACTTCCAGAATAATTATGTTATTATTCAAACCATCCACAGTCAGTCAAACTTTGGAAGTAAGTATTGATTTAAGACTGTCATGAATTTGGCTTGTATGATTTGTCTAAAAGTGCTTTGGACAATGCAATGGTTGCTACAACATTCATGAGTACTCATAAGGGCTGAGTATTGGATCCAACCCATGCTCACTTGCATCACTTCATGGAATTTATCTCGAGTGATCGTGAGACGGTAATATCATATAAATCTTCAAACCTAGAGATATGAGTTGTTGACTATGAGTTGGTTATTCATTGATTGCACGAAAACGCATTGGTAACTTGATGTCATAAAACGTGCCTTTGTGAATAATTCAACAAGTAGTTAGTACAAGCATATCAGTCGAAGTTTATCTGTTCCTTCTAGAAATAGAAGCGATATCTGGGCCCCTCGATGATTTGGTTTTGACCTATGTACCGGGCCCGGTCAGAACCTAATTGATGTGTTCAATTTAGTTCTATGTCGAAACAAATCAGAGATTGAGAAACAAATGCTGGACAATAAGTAAGACCATGTTCCATGTGTTTGTCCGGCTGATGTCATGAGAACAGAGGATTATATGATCACTTATCTTAAATGGCGTATCATCATCATCTCAGTTCCGAGAGACTTTGAAAGAGCTACGATTGCTAGTCGGATTTTTTGAAGTCATATTTGCAAATATAGTTATTAGACTTATCCAAGTGGGAGACTGTTGGATATAGTGTCTAAGTCCATAACTTTATTTGGTATGCACTTGACCCGACCCGACATGGTCCATTTGGGTTGCATGGCATTGCAATACTTGGATAGACTAGATGAGAAAATAAGGCACTTATGATTATTAATATATTATAAGTTCTAATATATTAATAATAGTATTATTTAATTAGTATTGATCAAGTATTAATCTAGTATTAATTTGGTGATCAAAGTAAGACTAATTAAATATATAGGGTTGATTATGACAATCATCAATTCTTTTATGGTGGATTAATGACCCATGGTTTATGGGTTTGGTTATAACCATATGGAGCTCCATGGATAGTCCATGGGAGTTACAAACCCATGGGTCATGAGAAATCAAGAGTCATGACAATTAAGGGCATTCATATGTAAACCCTAATTGTGACAACACTATAAAAGGAACCCTATGGCTAGCAAAATCGTGAACTAGTTTTTCTAATGAGGGCATAACCGATTTTCAAGTGTAAAGAAGTATTCTCTCAAGTTATTCCAAGTCTTGTGGTGTTGTGTGAAGCATTTGAGGCACAACATTTGGGGTGCTAGGCTCACAAAGTCTTGAAGGAATCCAAGCAACAACAAGGTATGTAGTTCTACTAGTTTTATGTTCTATGTAATCCCCATGCCATGCTAGTTAGGAAATAACCTTGAAAAGAAATTTGCATGTATATAGAGAAAACATAGACTCAAGGTTATTAGGGTTGCATGTACACTTAGGAAGTGTTAGAATGCTCAGAACCCATCAGATACTTGCATGAAATAACATGGGGGGAGCCCATGACATTTGGATATAAGACCATGAGGGGAGCCCATGGCATTTGGATATAAGACAATTAGGAGTGCCCATGACATTTGGATAAAAGACCATGGGGGAGCCCATGGCATTACTGGTAAAGACCATGGGGGAGCCCATGGCAACTATATGTATGTTGCATGATATTCTGTGGATGATACTCTGTGGATCATATTCTGTGGATGATCTTATGTGGATGATAGTTTGTGGATGATATTCTGTGGTTTTATGCTATGTGGTATTTTGGGGAACTCACTAAGCTTTGTGATTACGTTTTTCATTTTATGTTTCAGGTACTCTGGTTTTCAAATGGAAGGGCTCGGGAAGATTGCAGAGCATACACCACATGTTTCCGTTTTCAGTGAATTACCTTGATTTGTCAATGTTTTGTTAAAACTTAATTACTCTGGTTTTATGGGAAATACATGTATTAACGATTTATTAATTTTTTTTAAAAAAAAATTATATCATGATTTTTGGGGTGTTACAAGTTGGTATCAGAGCCTTGGTTTGAGGGATTCAGACATACTCTCGGGTGTGTTTGAACTCAAACTGAGGAATTGGTAAGTTTTCAAAAAGAAAAGTATTTTAAGAAATGAGTTTTCTAAGACAAGAAAAGGTATGGTGCATGAAATCAACCGAACTCAAGTAAGTTTTCCCAAAAATACCCAAACGTGTTATTTGATATGACTTGATTTATGAATCGGTGAATCGCATGCTAGTTAGGGCTAAGGATCTGATCAGTTTTTGCATGATGGAATGCTACGAGAAATGCCTTTGTATGTATATCATATGAGCAGGTAGACTTGCATGCTAGTGCTGATTAGATAGTGGTAGTTGATCTGATATTTGATGCCTTGTTGCATTGGGGGTATTGGATGCTATGCTGAGATGGGAATATCTATTAGAATCAGTAAATGCTAAGTGTATTCTTTAAAATTGTATACGCTTAGAATCTTATAGCCCTACAATAATTGATTTGGCCTTATTTCTTGTTCCTTGTCTAGTTGTGATCCTATGGTAGAGTCTTTTATTTGACAATCTATTTTATCATGTTTTGTGTATAATTTGCATGCATAAGGCAACCGGAAGTAAGGATGGAATTTCTTGCATCAGTGGTAGTGTGTGGGGTGTATGTTCTATGGATTGGAGTGTTACTGCACGAATGCTGCTTGCTTTGTGCTTGTTGGAACTCTTGGATAATGGGAGTCAGCTACTAAGTGAATATGATGGTATTCATGAGGTGGATGACTGGCATTAGAGGAGTTCTTCAGCAGCTGATGGTAGGGTAAGGTCAGGAATCTAGGGGAGCCTAGGAGGTGCTTCAGTGGATTTTGTGTTGCTGTTTAGTGAATATTTGGTGCATCAATGGAGTAGTGACTTAGAAGATTCATGATGATTCCTGAGGAAAGTATGGATAGGTGTGTAAGTAGTGGTCCCGTACTACTGAAAGCATAGGATCCATAATCAAATCAGGGAGAGTCTTGGAGAATCTAAGAAGCTTGGAGAAGAGGATTCTTGTGTATGTTATAATCTTTTGCATGATTGAATTTCAATTTGGTGATGAGTTTCCAAGAAGGAGATTTAGGTTCTGGTTCAGGCTCAGGTAAGGGTACTGAGGCAATTAGCGAGCAGATACGTGAATTCATCTCGTCGGAGATTACCCGTAGTGTTTTGAAGAAGACTCGTGTGGTCTTTGGTTCGGTCAAGGAGGGGTTTTTGAAGATCTTGGATGAGCGCTTGGGAGCGCTCCATGCTGAGGTTATGTCTGTCGTTGGAGCTCGCACTCTTTCTTTCTGTGAGTTTCGTGCTTATGGAGCTCCTGCATTCTATGGGGAGAGGGACCCCGTTGCTAGTAGGAGGTTGTTAGCGGATATGGCTAACGCATTCAGGACGAGTTTCTGCCCGAAGGGGCGACGGTTAAAGATGCTTCCTGCCCATTGAAGGTCAGAGCACGAGATTGGTGGGACGAGATTGGTAATGAGTTGGGCGATGATGATGTTGATGCTATGTCATGGGATGACTTCTCGGCCAGGTTCTGAGCTGAGTTTACACCGGTGATTTGTTGGATTAGTGTCTAAGTCCATAACTATATTTGGTATGTACTTGACCCAGTTGTAGCATGGTCCTTTTGGGTTGCCTTCACCAAAGCAACTTGACTTGATAATTAATGGAGAAAGAGGTTATTATGGTTTATTAATATATTATAAGAATAATATATTAAAAGAGAAATCATATTAGTTAATTAATATTGGTCAAGAATTAATTAAGAAATTAATTATCTGATCAAAAGAGATTAATTGAACTCAGGGGACTAGAATTGCAATTATAAGATAATTGATTTTTGGGCTGTGGATCTTGTGGATTAAGGGGGTGGACGAATTTAGGGTGGAAGCCCACCTTGAAATCGTCCAAGCCTCATTCCATAATGTTCCATTGGACTGCTTAAGGCCTAAGTCATCCAATTAGGGTTTTGACTGAAACCCTAGCAGCACAGCTATTTAAGGACCGCTAGGGCATCCAAAATCGGCTACCAGAAGAACCCTAGAGTACTTAGAACCAATTTTGTGCCTCCATATCCTCTCTCCAAGATTATCCTTCTTGCCTTGGTGTTTTTGATCGATTAGAGGCATTACACTTTTGATACTAGGCTCTCAAAGCTTGAAGATTCTTGCAACAATCAAAAGGTAATCATCTAAATCTGTTTTATATGTTATTTCGATTTTGATATGCTAGATCTAGGGTTTATAAGCTTTGGATAACTTGCATGTACAATAGAGAAACCTAGATCCAAAGTTTTAGGGTTTTGCATGTGCACATAGGAATGTTCTTTTGCTCAAAACTCATCAGTGGTTTCAGAGCCTTGCTTGGTTTGTATTGTATTTGATGCATTGTATATTTATTCATTGCTTAAAATCGATTTTTCTGCCTTCTGCCTGACAGACTCGTCGAGTCCCAAAGTGAACTCGACGAGTGAGATGAACTCGGCAAGTTCTGTCAGGGACTCGGCGAGTCGGGGTGTCAGACATATAGATTTTTGGGATTTTGGCTTATTTTGAGTTAGGATAATTACCAAAAATGTTTTTAATTAATAAAATCCGATTTTTATTGATTCCATGTGATTATCCTTGTCAAAATTAAAGATATATATCAATTAATTAGATGATTATTGCCTTATTTGATAAACCTAAATTATTTGAATTATTTGATCAATTATCTTGCGTGAAATTGGATTAGGTCAAAATTAGATAATCACCAATTAATTGTTTAATTATATTATTTGAATTTTGATCTAGATAGTTTTGAAATGTTTCAAAATTTGCCTTCAAGTTTTGGAATTTAAATTTTTGATTAAAAGTTTAATTTTGAAATAATTAAATTCCAATCCCTAGAATTTTACAAGTTTAAAATTCACCCCTATACTATTATAATATTATAAGAATAATTATTATATATGTATAAGATAAATGCTAGTCTTACCGTTAGTAGGCCTCATTTCTCGAAGCCGATCTATAAGAGGGGGGGGGGGATAAGGTTGCTGCCTATAAAATGGCAGTTTAATGGGTGTCCACTCTCACTCACCGCTCCCTTGATTGGTGGAGGTTCGTTAGTCGAACGGGCAGGATAGGGCAACTACATTCATCATTAAAAGTATAATGATTAATAAAGTAACTAAATGTTTTTATAAATTCTCAATCTTAGTTACTTTAGGAAAAAATGTGAAAATGATGCTATTCCATGAAATTACACTTTGTACCCTTGCCAAGACGTTAGTGGAGCGTGTGTGTTTAACCGGCACACTAATTTGGGTCTAGCAAAGGTGGCAAAGGGTGACTCGATGTTTGTCATAGATCAATGGAGCGTATGTGGCTAACCAGCACATTGATTAGGTGACGGTAACATTGAAGGCACCAACTACATTTGCATGGTTATTCACACCTTGTTTGTGATCCTCGGTATTCCAGTCACAAACTTGAAGGGCATATCGAGATTTAAACATGCCATTGAAAAGTTCAATGAATCTCAAAGGATCTAGGAGTTTAAATACATTTAAAACTTAATCTGTTTTCATTTTTCATGGTGGAAATTTGTGAATCGTCATCCATTTACCTTCAAATTATTTGCAATTTAAATTACGACATCCCTCTTTTAAGTTGTGAATAATGTTGTTGGATCCTAGCCCTAATTTCTCATTTGGGTGTTTAATTGAGGATTCTTATCTAATCAAACTTTGTCTCTTTTCTATTTCAGATGTCTATTTCAAACAACGCTTCTGGCTCGACCACTTCTGGCTCATTCTCACTCATGAATTTGTGTGGGAGGGTGATTTTTGATGGGACCAATTTCAATGATTGGATCCGCAACATCCGCATGGTCACCCGCTACGAGGACAAGGAGTATGTTCTCGATGAAAAGCTGAAAGAGGTCAACCCCAACACTACTACTCCTGAGGAGATCGCTGCCTTTGAGGCCCACGAGCGCGATGCTACGAAAGTCCATTGCATCATGCTCGCGACTATGACTGCCGAACTCCAAAAGTCCTACGAGGACTTCTACACCTATGAGATGCATCAGGATTTACTGGACATGTATCACCAAAGTGTCAGGCAGGAGAGGTACGATATCATCACTTCGATGATCACTACCAAAATGAGGGACGGAGAGTCTGCCACTGCTCACCTGCAGAGAATGCAAAGATATGTTGACCGCCTGCTGAAGTTAAATGTTAACTTTGATGAAGAGCCGGCGATTGATATTATTCTTCATTCCTTGCCTCCTTGGTACAACCAGTTCCGCATGACCTACCACATGAACAAAGAGGAGGTCACGTTGAGCAAGCTTCATGGCCTGTTGAGGACTGCTGAGAGCAACCTCAAGGATAAATCTGTAGCATCAACTCCTACTGTCGCTGCCCCCGTCTTGGCTATTGGGCAAGGGAAGGGTAAGAAGAGGAAGGCTCCCTCCAAGAGCCACCACAAGGGAAAGTCCCAAGATGGCACCTCTTCTAGTGGAACCAAGGCTGGTTCCACTGTACCCTCCTCCAATCCGAAGGATGCAGAGTGCTACTACTGCCATGAGAAAGGGCATTGGAAACGAAGCTTCCCGAAGTATCTGCAGGACATCAAGGATGGAAAGATAAAACCATCCTACGCAGGTACTTATACTATTCAATCTAATAACTCATCACATGCTATTTCTTGGGTTCTTGATACATGATGTGGTTTTCACATTTGTTCTGATTTACAGGGCCTAAGAAGAAATAGGGATGTCGAGCATGGGAAGATAAACTTGATCATGGGGAACAGAAGAGTGTCACCTGTCAGTGGGTTAGGACTAGAGTTGAATAATTATTGTTATTCGCCATAGATGGCAATAAACATCATTTCTTTTCATGGTTTATATAAACAAGGTTTTAGATTTTTGTTTGATAATGAAAAAGGTTCTATTAATGCTTTCTTTAATGGTGTTTTCTATATTGAATTATTGCCATGTAATGGAATATATGAAACTGTGATGGTTGTAGACAATTTAGGAAATGATGTGTTGTATATCGATTCTTCCAATGATTTGGATAAAGCATGCTTGTGGCATTGTCGTCTTGGACATGTCAACAAGAAACACATAGCCCAACTCCAAAAGGATGGAGTGTTGGAGTTATTCGACCTTAGGGACGATGACATGTGCGAATCTTTTTTACTTGGAAAGATGACCAAGTCACCCTTCACTGGTACTTGTGAAAGGGATGAGGAATTATTAGATCTCATACACACCGATGTGTGTGGGCCCTTTAGATCCACCATAAGGGATGCGAGCCGCTTCTATGTGACTTTCACCGATGATTATAGCAGATATGGGTATATTTACTTAATCAAGCACAAGTCAGAAACCTTTGAAAAGTTCAAAGAGTTTAAGTAAGAAGTGGAGAATCAGTTGGGCAGGAAAATCAAGATGCTTTGATCCAATCGAGGTGGAGAGTACCTTAGTCTTGAATTCCACGACTACCTCAAGGAATGCAGAATAGTTTCACAATTAACGCCACCTAGGACACCGCAGTTGAATGGTGTAGCTGAGAGGCGTAATCGAACCTTGCTCGACATGGTTCGTTCCATGATGAGTCATGCTTCGCTACCTATCTCATTCTGGGGGTATGCCTTAGAGACTGCCGCCCATATCCTTAACCTAGTCCCTACAAAGAAGGTTGCCAAAACACCTCACAAAATGTGGACAGGGAAATCTCCCTCGTTAGCACATATCAAGGTTTGGGGTTGCGAGGCTTTCGTAAGACGAGAGACTCACGACAAGCTCGAACCTCGTAGTGAGCGGTGTATTTTCATCGGCTATCCACAGAAGTCCTTTGGATATCTCTTCTATAGACCGAGTGACAATGTTGTCTTCGTTACGAGGAGAGGGGTTTTCCAAGAGCGAGAACTCATAAGCCAAGCAGACAGTGGGAGGCAAATCGATCTTGAAGAGTTTCAAGAATCGAACGATGAAGGAACCTCAAACACTAGCGCTCAACTTGAGGAGGAAACTCATGTTGAACCGATTGACGAGTCCTTACCTCTTAGACGTTCCAACAGAGTTAGCGTTCCACCCCAGTTTTATGGTTTCCATATTACTACAGTTTAACGACCCAAAAATCAGGAGTAAAAATTTCATTTTTAATATAGCTAAAACATTGATTCCTTTTATTTCAAACATTTCAAATCATCATTAAGTAAAACATTTATCAGAGTTCATCCCAAAATCATTCATTGCGGAAATTATAGGTGTGTGCACTGCGATCAATCCGAGCCCTTCTTTTCCAAATCGATGATACCTGAAACCAAAACTGAAAACCGTAAGCACAAAGCTTAGTGAGCTCCCCAGAGCATACCCCACACAATCCACATATCACATATCATAATAGCCATAAAGCTACATATATTACATAATCCATGCATACAACATATATGGATGCCCTGGAAACCCTCCGGGGTCTTACTCCGGGTGCCATGGGAACCCCCACATGGTCTTAGCCCAATGCCATGGGAACCCCCACATGGTCTTAACTAAGGATGCCATGAAAACCCTCCATGGTCTTAAACCCTAGTGCCTCGGGAACCCCCCTAGGTCTTTACCTAGGATGCCGTGGAAACCCTCCCATGTCTTATACCTAGATGCCCCGGGAACCCCCTGAGGTCTTCCATGCAAGTATCACAAAGACAACTAGCATACCAAATATCACACAATCAACTAGCATACATCATATAACTAATTGCCATGGGAACCCCCACATGGTCTTAGTCTACTGCCTCGGGAACCCCCCGAGGTCTTCCATGCAAAGGTCATACTAGCATAGCACATAATCAACTAGCATATCACATATCATAAAATGGGCCGGCTGTAACGCCCGTAGATTCGGGCTAGTCAATTTAGAGACGATAAGCGTCAAAAATGACTTTTTAATAGAAGATTATTTAGAATGAATAATCTTAACCAAGTCATATTATATGTTACAAGGGTTCCGTACATATAAAGAATGCCGAAATCCGAGTTATAACAAAGAAGTTATGGCTCGTCAAAGTTTTTCGGCAAAACCGGCATGGCACCAGGAGATGTAAATAGTGAATTTACGATGGAGGACTTTTTAGCCTTAGAAATTTAAACAAAAGTTATAGTATACGTTAAACCGAGAACGTACAAAACAAGAACGCCCAAATCTGACTTCGTATAAGGAAGTTATGAATTTTCTAAGATTTGGCATAATAGTGCACGACCCGAAACTCGAATTTTAGATCAAGCGGTTTTTAGCCTACGCAACCTAAATGAGAGTTGAATATCTCATTAATAGGAACTCAACGGTAAAAAGACAGACAAAAACAGAGTCCGTATGTAGAAGTTATGAATTTTACGCGAACATTTAACAGTATAATCTCCTCGTACTGTTAAATTTAAGATTGGCCGAGAATTAGCCGACGGAGTCAAAATGTAAGTTGTAGACCTTATTTTTACCTACGTGTGGATATAAAGAACGTCGAAAACGGAGCTCGTATGCGAAAGTTATGGGGTTTAGAAGTCGGCAGGGTGCTGCTGCAAAAGGGATGACGTGGCACAATCTTGGCCATTGCTTTCTCCCCAAGGCTTGGCACTAGATGGTGACATGTGGCACCAACTTCAGCCATACTTCACCCTATAAATACAACCCTTCCACCCTCATTTCTTCACACCTCCACCCTTCTCTCTCTACTCTCTCTCTAAACATCCCAAAACTCCCCTAGCGCTAGAAGAAAGCCCCAGAGCGCTCGACGGCTCCGAGAAGAAGAGCTTTCGACTCGGAAGTTCTGGCCCTGCATAGCACAGCTTCTAGCCAAACCCCCTCGTAGGTAAGATACGCCTACCTAATTTTTAATATAGCTTTTATTTAAATATAGTAACGTTATTAGGACCTTATAATAATTATTTGAGCTATTATTATGGGTTATATAAGTGTCGTTATAATATCTTTTTAACCAGTCGCGGTACGGGGAATCCGGTTTGAAGGGCCGCCTGGGTTGTTGGATTTCAAAAGTGCTATATGCCAAAATGATCCTGCCCTCCGATGTTTTATGTCTGGCCCCTGTCTGTACATAGTGGTTGGAAAATATTGTTTAAACGCTTATATAATAATAATAAGACTAATAATTAGTCACGGTAAATATTAGACTAAAATCTAGTGGTAATAATACTAGGTATCGTCGAAGGAAATTATTTTAAAGTAAACGAAGCGCTGTCCGAGTACCGAGTCACCACCTTATTAAGTGAGTGCATAGTTACTTTCATCTTACACATAAATATGAAGTATTTTATATAAATTACGTGCTATGTGTGCATATTATCTGTATACTTGTTATCTATGCTGGATGAACGATTTTATACATGTTTTAAATAATTTAAATTGTATATGTATTTTATATCTACGAATATGTTGGGTAAAACATGGGTAGATGAACGATGAGAGATGAAAGATGATATGAGTGAACATTGGCAGCTATAGACTTAGTGCCTAACAAATAACATCGGCAGCTATGGACTTAGTGCCTATTGAATAAACGTTGGTAGCTATGGACTTAGTACCTATTAGATAAACGTTGGTAGCTATGGACTTAGTACCTGATAGATAAACGTTGGTAGCTATGGACTTAGTACCTGATAGATAAATGTGGGTAGCTATGGACTTAGTACCTATTAGATGAACACTGGTAGCTATGGATTTAGTACCCGATGAATGAACTTTAGCAGCTATGGATTTAGTGCTTTACGAATGGGCATTGGCAGCTATGGACTTAGTGTCTATCTTATAATCCTGGAAGCAAGGGACTTCGGAATAAACGAATGCAGGATAGATGACTCTTAGGGTAGATTTTTGAAGAGTAAGGAATATAATAGGGATGGGGTAATTGGGTTGATTGTTTGATGTTTAAACATAATAATTATATTATTGTGGGTTGAAAACCCTATGTACTCACTAGGTTTCCCAACCTGACCCACTCAAGCTTATTTGTATCACAGGTGTCAATATGAAGCTACTTTACACTGAGAGATTTAAAAGAGATGTAGATGAATGTAAGTTCTGTTTATGCTTATGTTTCTGTATTGACGATGACATCCCAAATGTTTTAAAATGAATAAAAATACATTTCTTTGGAAATGCTTTGATAATGTATTTATCATGTTTTACTGGGACCTAATTCCGCAACATTTTTATTAAAAGAAGTACTCTGATTTTTATAAAGCATAAACAAAATCGGTCTTTTCTGGCCGTGAAAATGGGGATGTCACACCGGCCTTGGTGCCTTAGACCCATTGGTATGGTGAGGAGACTCACCTCGCACTGCAGAAGCTTCCCGCATGAATTCCTTAGCTGCTGCCCCACCAGCTTTCCAAGTTGTCAGTACCAATCACTATACCCAATTAGCAATTGGGTCCCATACCATAATCCTTAATCCATGCATGGGGTAAAATGACCATTCTACCCCTTGCCTAGTATAATCCAAAACTAAGGCCCAAACCCAAAATAAAAGTTTGACACTATAGTGTCCATAAGTCCTTTAATGGCCCAATTTCTAAATTGGGCCCAAACCCAATAGTCCACAATTAAATATCAACCCCAAAACCTGATGGCCCAACAGGGACCAAAACACAAATTCCAAAACCATAAAATCCATAAAGGCTCATTAATGGCCCAATTTTCCAAATTGGGCCCATACTCCTTATTGGACCCTATCCTAAGGTCCAAACACCTTCTTAGCCCAAAACCTTTCACAATGGCCCAAATGTCTCTCCCTACTAACGGGCCTAAAGTTTATGTCCAAAACTATCTAAATGGGCCATATGGCCCAATAAGGCCCATCCATAGCAACCATGGCCCAAAACAGATAAATTGGTCCACCAATCCAACCCAAGTCCATGCCCAAAACTGCTCAAGGCCCAGAAAGGCTTACAGCCCACACGAAGCCCAAAATCCTTCTGAGTGCGTACGCTCAGCGGACACCTTCAGTACGCTTAGTGTACTAGAGTTTGGCCAGTACACGCTGCGTACATGCTGCTACGCGCAGCGTACAAGTCAGTGATGCAAAAATGGCTATTAAGCACTTAATACCTTAAGCCATAAGTCCAAACCACAGATCTGAGTTCCTCCTATCGTCTAAATCCATAAAGTCACGGACTTGGTGACTTTGCATGTCCCACATAAGCTCAAACTCCAAAAATGATAATCTACTTCCATGAAAATGGTCTTAACTCATGCATGAACCCATTAAGACCTCCAAGATGGCAAATTTCTGCCTTAGGGACTCATTTAACACTGAGAGTGGCAACCCTAAGTCTAAGAATCGGACTTGAACCATAAAGCTTCATCCTTGGGACCAAAAAGTAACCAAAACTAAAAAATGGTAGATCTAAGAGATGAATGATCAAGTTCAAAGATTTATACCTTCATCAAGCTGAGAATGAGTCCTAAAAGCCAGATCCATAAGCTCCTCCTTGATTCCCATCTCTACATCAAACTTCGTCTTCTTGAAAATGGATCAAACACCCAAAAAATGGACTCCATAAGCTCAAAATGCCACCATGAATGGTTGAAGACGATTTCTAGAGTTTTAGAGGGTGGAGGCTGAAGATATTAGGGTTAGGTTATGAGATAAGGAGCTTAAATAGGGTCTAAGACCCTAAAATATGGTTCTGATCTGACTGGCTTACGCCCAACGTAATTCTGGTACGCCCAGTGTACTCCGAAGAACATTCACGACCATCCTGGTCAGTACGCCCATTGTACTCCAAGGTACGCCCAACGTACTTCATTTTTCACTAGTACGCCCCGCGTACAGTTTGTGTACGCCCCGCGTACTCAGCTAAGCCTGAAACCCACGATACTTCCGAAGACCATAACTTCTTCGTTATAAGCCCGATTCCGAGAATCCTTATATCAACACCCAAATGGCCCTAGATCTTACCTTTTTCAAAAGCCATAATCCTTATGATGAATGATCTTCGGGCCACAACCTCAAACTAGGAATCGATTCGGAATAGGATGTTACATACAGAAGGGGATACGTTTATTAGTGATAGTACACTAGTAAATTTGGACGAACCTAACAGCTGCAAGGAAGCCATGGCAGGCCCGGAGTCTGCAAAATGGAAATGAGGCTATGGACAACGAGATTCAGTCCATGTATGACAACCAAGTTTGGAATTTGGTTGACAATGTGCCAGGTCGTAAGACGGTCGGGTGCAAGTGGATCTTTAAGAAAAAGACCGACATGGATGGGAAAGTACACACTTATAAGGCGTGATTGGTTGTGAAGGGCTTTACTCAAACTCCCGGAGTTGACTATGATGAGACCTTCTCACCGGTCGCGAAGATAAAGTATATTTGGGTGATGCTAGCCATTGCTGTATTTCATGACTATGAAATATGGCAGATGAATGTCAAAACCGCTTTCCTTAATGGGAAGTTGGTTGAGGATGTTTACATGAGTCAGCCAGAGGGTTTTGTCGATGCAAAGCATCCTAATAGAGTGTGCAAGCTTAAGAAGTCCATTTATGGATTGAAACAAGCATCTCGCAGATGGAATCTTTGTTTCGACGAGAAAGTCAAAGAGTTTGGCTTCCTGCGAAGCGAGGATGAGTCATGTGTATATGTCAAAGGCAGTGGGAGTATAGTTAGCTTCCTCGTATTGTATGTAGATGATATACAACTGATAGCAAACGACATCCCGACCCTGCAGGAGGTTAAATCCTGGCTTGGGAAGTGTTTCGCTATGAAGGACCTCGTAGAGGCTGCCTGTATTCTGGGAATAAGGATATTGAGAAACAGGAGTAAAAGACTAATATGACTTAGTCAGAATACTTACTTGGACAAGGTACTAAAGCGTTTTAGTATGGAGAATTCCCAGAAAGGAGATTTACCGATCCAAAGCAATGCCAAGTTGAGTATGACTTAAAGCCCGAGTACCGAAGTCGAGATAGGAGAGATGAGCCGAGTACCTTACGCTTCCGCAGTCGGCTCGATCATGTATGTTATGACTTGCACTCGCCCTGATGTGGCCTTTGCTTTGTGCATGGTCAACAGATATCAAGGGAACCCTAGCAGAGCACATTGGACCGCAGTCAAGAATATTCTTAAGTACCTTCGGACGACCAAGGATTGGTTTCTTGTCCTCGGTGGGAGTGATGACTTAAGGGTGCGAGGGTAGAGTGACGCCAGTTTTCAGACCGACCGGGACAACTACTGCTCTTAGTCGGGCTGGGTCTTTACCCTGAATGGAGGAACAGTGACTTGGAAAAGTTACAACCAAGAGACCGTAGCTGATTCAACGTGCGAATCAAAGTACATAGCGGCGAGCGAAGCGTCAAAGGAGGCGATATGGTTGAAGAACTTCATCGGAGACCTTGGAGTTGTGCCAGCCATAAAGGAGCCTATGGAGATTTTCTGTGATAATGTTGTAACATCCCAAAATTCAAGGCCAAAAATTTCATTTTTAAATAAGTTATTACATAAACCGTCCGTATAAAACATTCATAATAATATCTCGTGTTAAGCCAAAGTGTCAGTAATCAAAACATATTATCATAAAACCATATCAGAGTGTGATCCCAAAGATCTCATGTGCGGAAAACATAGTGTGATGCCATGCGATCGGGCCGGCTCCTTTCCTTGAAAACAAAGTACCTGAAACCAAAACTGAAAACCGTAAGCACGAAGCTTAGTGAGTTCCCCCATCATACCACATACCACATAATACATCGGTATCTTTCAACCGGTAACTGCCATCGGTATCTTTTAACCGGTAACCGGGGACTATTTCACCTCTACCACTATCACATAATAATATATATCATAAACATTCATCATCAAGTAAAGTGTTATGTGCCAAACATAGTCTTGCTGTATTGCCACGGGCCGCACGTGGTCTTTCTTGTCAAGCCTGGAGCCACTTCCTGGGTCTTACAGACAAGTGCCAAGGGCCACCCCCTGGTCTTCCATGCAAGCATCACAAAGTCAACTATACATACTACTCTACTAGGCTACTCAGCATACAGTGTGTCAGGAGCCACCTCCTGGTCTTTTATTCATAATAGCATACAGTGCGCCAGGAGCCACCTCCTGGTCTTTCATACATATTGCCTAGGGCTAACCCCCGGGGCTTCCTATCATATATAATAACATACTGTGTGTCAGGAGCCTCCTCCTGGTCTTTCATGGATAATGCCTAGGGCTAACCCCCCCGGGTCTTCCTACCATTCATAATAACATACTGTGTGCCAGGAGCCTCCTCCAGGTCTTTCATGCATAATGCCTAGGGCTAACCCCCGAGTCTTCCTACCATACATAAACTAAATGGGTCGGCATTGTGGCCATAGACCCATACAAACAGTGAGGAGACTCACCTCGCACTGCTGAACTTTGCTGATAACCCTCTGGCTGCTGCCCGACCACTTTCTGAACCGCTGCTCCACTAGCTCCCCGAGCTACTAATATCAATAAGACACTTAGTTCCAAACTGAACTCTAGAAGTCAAACTAAGTTAACTCTGGTTAAAGTCAAAGTCCTGTTCAAAGTCAACCTTCCAGTTGACTCGACTCGCCGAGTCAACCCGAAGACTCGTCGAGTCCTTAAACTCAGAAGCTTCTCATAATACGACCCAACTCGCCGAGTCACCCCAGGACTCGTCGAGTTCAACGATCTCTGAGTCCCATCCTGTCCAACTCACTGAGTCACTACTCAACTCACTGATCTGCATCTTAACCAGAAGAGGTTGGGTTCTGCGACCTGACTCGTCGAGTCCAAGAACAGACTCGCCGAGTCCTAGGCAATCTTCAACAGACTCGACGAGTTGTTCTTCCAACTCGCCGAGCCCATGCACATATTCATACAACTCGTCGAGTACACCCATGTGACTCGCCGAGTCTCTCCAGTTCTCAATCTATACAGTGGCTTTTCGGGCCATGCAGGGGCTCCAATCCATAGATCCACTCTTCTACAGTCTATCCCCCACGTAAAGTTGCAAACTTTACGTGAAACCAAGGAGCTAAAGGCCCAAAACACTCTAGGGCTAGGGTTTAAGACAAAGGGGCTTCACCAACAACTTATTGACATGAACTTTATGACCTTCTGGACCATCACAAGTCTAGATCTGAGGTAGCAACCTCAGATCTAGGCCTCTAACTTGACATAGATCTCAATCATGCCCAAAATGATAAGATAGATCTATTTGCAATAAAGCCAAAGCAACAACTTATTACCTCCAATATATGCTCAAACTGAAGTAGATCCTGGATCTACACCATTCCTTTGCAGCAAGCCTCTTGATCTTCAAGCCCCCTTTCCACCAAAATCACTTATCTAGGCTCTAAATGTTGGGTTATGAGCATTCTAACACTCCTAAGTGTACATGCAACCCTAAATACCTTGGATCTATGTTTTCTCTATTATACATACAATTATGAACATCCAAGGTATTATCCTAATCTAGCATACAAAATAATAAATATAACAAGATAGAATACATACCTCTTTGATGTAGAATGTCTTCATGAAGCTTGAGTGCCTAGTGCCCCAAGTGTGACACCTCAAATGGTTCACACAACACCAAATACACTTGGAATAACTTGAGAGAAACTTGAACACTCCTTGAAATCGTCTAGCCCTCACACTCACACATTAGTGCCCGATTTCTTGAGCCATGGGATTCTTTTATATGGTGGCTATTAGGGTTACACCATGTAACTCATAACTTTACCCATTCCTTATGCTCCATGGATTTTAACCTCAATGGAGTATCCATGGGTCACCCCATGGACTTAGTCCAACATAAGGAATCTTGGATCACAAGCCCACATATATAAGAATGAATGATTTACACAATCAACCCATATATTTAATTAGTCTCTTTTTGATCACTTAATTAATTCCAAATTAATTCTTGATCAATATTAATTAAATAACCTTATTGATATATTAGAACTTATAATATATTAACCAACCTTAAGTGTTATTTCTCTCATTATAGTATCGGTGGAGCGTGTGTGGTTAACCGACACACTGATTAAGGGGTAAATATTGAGGGCAAGTTTTGAAACAATTCAAAACTAATTAATTCCATAACTTATGAGTTTAAAGTAGTTTTAATTAAAAAAAAAAAAAAACTCTTCAAGTTCCATAACTTGAGGACAAGTTATGGAAGACATTAAACTAATTAATAAAAAAAAAAATAACTTTTTTTTTATTGTAACTTATGGAACTAATTAAGGTTACACTTTTTTTTTTTTAATTTAATAAAGAGACTCTTGAACCTCCATAACTTGAGGACAAGTTATGGAGTCATAAAACCATTTAATTAGAACTAGACTCTTCATTTTGTAACCTTTGCCAACTTTTATGAGTTTTATGATTCTTAAATGTGACTTTTCATATAACTTGAGGACAACTTACAAAAACACACTTTGGAATCAACTCTTAGATTAAAATGGATTGAAAACAACTATTTCACACAACTTTTCTATTAATCTAAGAACCTCATAAGAACAAGATAATTCAAATCATCAATCTTCAAGAAATTAGCATGAACATACAAACTAATACAAATCTTGAAATTATGACAATTATCTTAGAAATTGGATTAGCATGAACATTACCACATCAAAAACAAGTTTATAAGTCCAAAAACATCTTAGGGTAATGTTCCTAGTCCAATTCCAGCCAAAACAATCGAATATATGCATCCCACTCGATTTTTCAGCTACTTTTGCAAGTATAACAAGAAAACAACCCTAGGCTCTGATACCACTGTTGGGTTATGAGCATTCTAACACTCCTAAGTGTACATGCAACCCTAAATACCTTGGATCTATGTTTTCTCTATTATACATACAATTATGAACATCCAAGGTATTATCCTAATCTAGCATACAAAATAATAAATATAACAAGATAGAATACATACCTCTTTGATGTAGAATGTCTTCATGAAGCTTGAGTGCCTAGTGCCCCAAGTGTGACACCTCAAATGGTTCACACAACACCAAATACACTTGGAATAACTTGAGAGAAACTTGAACACTACTTGAAATCGTCTAGCCCTCACACTCACACATTAGTGCACGACTTCTTGAGCCATGGGATTCTTTTATATGGTGGCTATTAGGGTTACACCATGTAACTCATAACTTTACCCATTCCTTATGCTCCATGGATTTTAACCTCAATGGAGTATCCATGGGTCACCCCATGGACTTAGTCCAACATAAGGAATCTTGGATCACAAGCCCACATATATAAGAATGAATGATTTACACAATCAACCCATATATTTAATTAGTCTCCTTTTGATCACTTAATTAATTCCAAATTAATTCTTGATCAATACTAATTAAATAACCTTATTAATATATTAGAACTTATAATATATTAACCAACCTTAAGTGTTATTTCTCTCATTATAGTCTATCCAAATGCATGATGCCATGCAACCCAAATGGACCATGCCGGGTCGGGTCAAGTCTTACCAATTATAGTTATGGACTTAGACATTAATCCAACACTAAATTGCTTGCAAGGGCTCTCACTCATGATTTAGGGTTTCTGGATCTCAAAAGGGGAGTAAAGAGGCTGTGGAAGGGATGTAATGTTCTTTAAATAGGGCACAACCCCCAGGATTAGGGTTTTTCTCACCCAGACCAGACTCGCCGAGTCCACTAGCCGACTCGCCGAGTCGGTCACTTACTCATGCCCCGGATCCCGCTCCGACTCGTCGAGTTCCTCCCTGGACTCGACGAGTTGACTCTTGACTTAGAGCCTTTCCTTTCTTTTCTTGGTCTTTCTGATTCTGGGTGTTACAAATATAACGCCTGGTTCCTGGTACGCAATTCACTTTCTTAGTCATTTAAGTTTGAAGGGTTACTCGACGAGTTGGTAGCCCTAACTCGTCGAGTAGAAGGCAGATAAGACGTGGGTTTTTAATGAGCTACTCGACGAGTCGATACCCCGACTCGAAGAGTAGGCCAGGCTGGATGAAACCCTAATATTTGGGGTTTGCACCCTATTTAAGCAACATAACAGGCCTGTACCCCAGCCTCCATCACCTCCACATCCCACTCTCGAAACCCTAAGCAACTATTGAGTGTTATTAAGCTTTTCTTGCCTTTTTGTGTGATTTGAAGTTAGAAGGAGGAAGGAAAGGCTAGAAGATCCAAGGAGAAGGCAGAAGATCTGGTGTTTGTGTTGCATTTCAGAACTTTTGGAGGTATAAAGCTTGTACCTTGGTTTCTTTCCACTTAGATCCTCATTTAAGTTGTTTATTGTCATTTTGGGCCATTTCTAAGGCCATTTCCGAGTTGAGAGCTTTTGGGGACGTAAGGACTTTAGATATAGGCACTCTTGAGCTCCAGAAGCTCAAAGTTGCCACCTTTATTCAACAATGTCCCCATTCTATGCATTAGGTCTTCATTTTTAGCTTGGTTTTGGTGTTCTAGCTCCATAACATCATGCATGCACGTAAAGTTAGCAACTTTACGTGTAAGGCTAGCCTAAGGTGTCCAAATCTATGAGTTGGAAGCACTGGAATGGTTTAGAATCGACTGAATGGATATGTCATAAGGAGGACTCGACGAGTTGTTCTTGGACTCGGCGAGTCGGGTCGTGAAACCTAACTCCTTTTATGGTTATGAGTGAAACCACTGAGTTTAGGAGATGACTCAATGAGTTGGACAAGATTAGGACTCGGAAGTTGAAGAACTCGACGAGTCCAAGGAGGGACACAACGAGTTGGAGTCGATATGTCCTGATGTTATGACAGGAAGGACTCGACGAGTTGACTTAGTTGACTATGGGTTTGAATTGTTCATGAACTCGTTGAGTTGGGAGAAGACTTGACGAGTTGGGTTGACTGGGAGTTGACTTTGACTTTGACTTTGACTTTGACCAGGGGTAAAAAGGTCATTTTACCCTAAGAGAGGATTAGCAGATTCTGATTAAGTGTTATATTGGAATTGCTAGACGCGGAGTCGCCGGAGCAGCAAACAAGAATTTCTCACTCGAGTTTTCAGCAGTCAGTGTTGCGAGGTGAGTTTTCTCCAGTAGGAACGGGTCTAAGGCACCGAGGCCGGCCCGTTTAGATAGTAATAGTTCCGGACCACGGTTCAATGTCGGGCGGGGCCCGACGTAGGGATATATGTGTTTCGGATCTCGATCCGATGTCGGGGCGGTCCCGAGGAATGTTCGTATGCTTGTATGTTTGTATGCTTGATGTCTTTGTGATTCTTGCATGTGTTTGTTATGTGTTATGTGTTTGGGGCTTTGGTCCGATGTCGGGGCGGTTCCCAAGGAATGTTAGTATGTTCTGGATATCGGTCCGATGTCGGGCGGGGCCCGAGGAACGTTTTCATGCTAGAGTTATATGTGTATGTTATATGATGTTGATATGCATATGTATGCCGAGATCTGCTCGATGCCAGGCAGGGCTCGATACCGGGCGGGGCCCGATGCCGAATAGGGTTCGATGTCGGGCGGGGCCCGATGCCAGTGGGGTCCGATGCCGGGATAGCCGATGTCGAGCTTGACTCGATGTAGCAGGGGCGGGGCCTAGGATATGTTATGTGTTATGTGTATGGTATGTGGTAATTAGGGAGACTCATTAAGCTTCGTGCTTACGGTTTTCAGTTTTGGTTTCAGGTACTTCCACAAGCAAGGGGAAGGGCTCGGGATGATCGCATGGCACACACCACAGTTTCAGTCTGGGATCGTTTAGACTCTGATATTTTCTCATATGATTTGATACAGTTTTTGACATGATGTTTGAGATACATGATTTATGATTTTCTTGTTATGATGATGGATGATTGTGGTTTTATTAATGATTTTAAAAAGAATTTTTTGGCCTATATTTTTGGGACGTTTCAAGTTGGTATCAGAGCCTTGGTTTGAGGGATTCGGGCACAATCTCGGGTGTGTCTGAACTCAAACTAATGAATTGGTATGAAAAATTTTAAAAAGAAAATCATTTTATAAAAGAACTTTGAAAAAGAGAAAAAGGGTGTGGTGTATGCAATCAACCGAGCTCAAGTAAGTACTCCCAAATTACCCATACAAGTTTATGCTATGTTATGATTATTAGCTTTATGAGAACAACATACTAGATTAGGACTAAGGATCTAGGAAGTATGCCTTATGTGCCTATTATATGTGTATCAGCTTTATGAGAATTGCATGCTAGTTTAGGACTAAGGATCTAGGAAGGATGCCTTATGTGCCTGTTATATATATCTCAGCTTTATGAACTGCATGCTAGTACAGATTAGTCAGGGATAGCCTGAAAAGAGATATGCTTGATTATGCTTACTCGCTGCTCGAAGTCTGCTTGCTTTGTGCTTTTAGGAGTGTTAGTTAACTTTTACTAACTAGTAAATGAATATGTTACGTTACATATTGCGAGGATTAAACAATTTCAGAAGGTTAGGTCTAGCTCTATTGCGCAGCTCTTGTTTGAGTCCAACCGTTTTAGGGTAGGATCTCTCATTCGAAGAATTATCTAGTCTTAGTAATATGTAATAATATTCACGAGCTAGTTAGGGGGAGGTAGCAGGGATTTCTTATGCAGCTGATAGCGGCGAGTGGGTTGGTGATTACCCTAGGGCAAGCCTAGGAAGAGTTTAGTATGAGATCAGCAGTAGTAGTAGTATAAGGGACTTGGTGGAGTCGAGGCAGTTCTTGAGGAAAGTACGGATATATGTGGAAGGTAGTATGGGCCCGTACTACTGAAAGCAGAGGATCCGTACTCGAATCAGGAAAGGCTGAGATGAATCCAAGGAACTTGTAGTATGTTCGATCCCTCGAGATTTCATGAGTATAATGATGTTTGTTATGGTGTATTTTCAGTATGGTGGTTCTATGTCCTAGGACGACGGGTACTTCAGGTGAGGGATCAGGCTCGGGCTCTGGATCTGAGCAGATGGATGAGCAGACGAGGGAGTTTCTTTCGTCGGAGGTTACACGCAGCATTCTAGAGCAGACTCCTGTGATCTTTGGATCAGTCAAGGAGGGTATTTTAAAGCTTCTGGATGAGAAGCTGAGCGCTTTTCGTACTGAGATAGCGGCCATGCGGGAGTTCAGGGCGTGTGGAGCTCCCTCATAAGTCTATTTTATGAATGTACTAAATTGTCATAAATCTGTTGAATTGATGTATAATTGTCCAAGAATATCACTACTTTGATAAGTTGTTGAACTTCATATGCAGGTCAATATATCATACTAAAAGTGGGTGGAACCTGCAAGTAAAACAGATTGCTAAAGGAATGAAGAAACGTTGCTGGGAAATTTGACCATGCTTCCATGAATTAGTCATATCTCAAGTTCTGGAGCTCCGATTGAATGAGTAAAGAAGATCTGGAAACTAGACAAGATTTGCTACAACTTTCGTGTTTTGTGTTTCTGCTAGTTATGTCATTTTGACCACCAAAACTTGCACGGAAGATGAAGGACGCCTGCAGGTGTCTAAGACGTCCCCGAGGACGTCCAAGTCAAACAATCAACATCTGGGTAAATTTCGGAGCAGGAAAGAAGGAAGACCCCCGTCGGCGTCTTACAAGGCGTCTAAGACATCAACTAGGACGTCTTGGCGTTTTAGGGGCGTCCCGTGTTGGAACGGTGTGTTTCGGAAAGCATAGAAATCAAGGAAGGACGTCCTAGAATGCGTCTAAGACATCCCCTAAGACATCAAACATTTTTGGCCAATTTTTAGTGTATTTCAAGGACGACAGAAGGCATGCAAAGACGTACAAAGAGCACATGGGCTTTATACATGATGTCTAAGACGTTTCCTAGGACGTCCAACGTCCCACATCGCCCGATTTTACTATTTTCTGCCAAATAATATAAATAGGGACTTATGCATTCGTTTTTAGGGTTACGACCGGCGATTTTCAGAGTTTTTCCTGCGTTTTTGAGGCTCCTAAAACCCTTGGAAACATTTGGAAACCTAAATCCATTCCAGTTTAATCCGGATTCAAGGCAAGATTCGATTCAACTCATCATCAAGCAACATTTGAAGATCATTTCATTGGTTATCTTCATCAATTCTTTATTTTCCAAAAATTATTTCTTCTTCCCCAAGGTTTATTGTTCTATACTTTGATAATCATTAGGCTACATTTGTTTGATGATTCTAAGTTTGATTATGAATTTTATTATGCATTTCATTTATTTCATCCAAGTTAGTGTTTTTATGAACTCAATGGAAGGCTAACCCATTAGGGTTACTTTCAGGGATGTTTAAGACTTTTGGATGAACACACTTGATTATTACTTGATTCTTGTTAATTTCAATTGTTTCTTTTATGCTTCATGTGATGATCTTTGGTAATGATAATTGAAATTGGATTGTATGAATTGTTTGATGTTATAATTAAGATAGTCTATTGTCCATTCATCATTTGTTCCAAGTTTAATTAGTTCAGGAATAAAGACAAGTGATTGAATCAACATATATTATTCCAACTTATGATATTGAAACTTAATATGGTAATAGGTAGTTGTAAGATACTTTATTGCTAATTCACTAATTGTTCCTAATTTGTTTAGACATATGGAGTAAGACAACTAGTTGAATGAACATATCGTGTGCCCAAAATTATGTGTTACAAGATAATAAACCCCAATTGCATCTAAGTAATTGAATTAGGAATCTAGGGAAAAAAGTGTGTGAATTTAAACTGTCCATAACTAAACCGGGAGTACTCTTGTTTTCTCATTGATATTTCCGTTTTAATTAATAAAATTCCAAGCTTTTTGTTTGATCTTTGCTTTAATCTTTTTTCGTGACAATTGCTAGTAGTTTTTTCGTTAACTATTTTAACACAAAGTTTGACCACAACCTCCTCGTGGATTCGACCCTTACTTACCCTAGCTATCTAGTGTGTGTGTGTGAGGTTTATTTTTGATCGAGACAATGACCTCGATCACATTGACTATCATGGGGCACGGGACCCCATTGCTAGCAGCAATTAGTTTGCTGATGTCGCCAACGCGTTCCGCACCAGCAAATGTCCCGAGGGGGATAAGGTTAGACTAGCGTCCTGTCTTCTGAAGGACCGGGCACGTGACTGGTGGAGAGGAGGTTGGGAGAGCCATTGGGGATGATACAGTGCTGGATGCTATGACCTGGAGTGATTTCTCGGCCAGGTTCAAGGCCGAGTTTGCACCCGTGATCGAGGTGCAACAGTTAGCGAAGGAGTTCCAAGATCTTGAGCAGACTACTGAGACTGTGGCGGAGATCACCGCCAAGTTCAAGGAGAGGGCCCTTCTTGTTCCGCAGTACGTGGCGGAAGAAGAGATGAAAAAGGCCCGATATCACGAGATGTTGAGGAGTGACATACGACAGTTTATGAGCTGTTCCAGCTGCAAGACGCTGGAAGATATGATTGCGAGAGCTCGGGAGAGGGAGCTAGACTTGGAGATGGAGAGGAAGAGGAAACCTGAGGGGGTGCAGACAGCGAGTGCGGGCAAAAAGCCCAAGGTGTCAGATCACAGATCGAGGAACCATCAGGGACGTTGCCGGTGTGGCAAGTGCGGCAAGATGCACGAGGGGGCATGCAGGGCGGGGAGTTCAGGCTACTTCAAGTGCGGCCGAACAGGTCATATGAGTAAGGATTGTATAGCTACCATCACCACCACAACAGTTTCATATCTGATTTGCTTACATTGCAATCAGAGGGGCCACAAGAAGGCCCAGTGTCCGAGTTTAGCAGCAGCAGGACAGGCTGAGGCGCCCACATCAAGGAGCAGGGCTTTTCAGCTGACTGTAGAGGAGGCACGTGTGGCTCCCAATGTTGTGACGGGTATGTATTCTCTCCTTATCTCTTTATGTATCTTGACTGTCGCTCATGTTTTATGTGTTTATTTATAGGATCGTTCCTAGTGAACGATATATCAGCTTTCGTACTATTTGACTCGGGGGCTACTCGATCTTTTGTGTCGCTCGCACTTAGCAAGCGATTTAGTAGAGCTCCGGGGGAGCTGGATTGCCCACTTGATGTAGAGATAGCCGATGATAGGACCGTCAGGGTTGCGAGGGTTCATAGAGGATGTACGCTACGGTTATTCGATCAGCCGTTTTCAGTGGATCTGGTTCCTATTCCCCTGCATGGGAATAAGGTCATAGTGGGTATGGATTGGGTGAGCTCCAATGGGGCAGTGATTGATTGTGAGCAGCAGTTAGTGAGGGTTCGTACTCCTAGTGGGGGAGTGCTAGTGATTCAGGGCGAGAGACCACATCACGGAACGATCTTATGTTCAGCAGCGAGGGCGAGGCGCCACCTCCAGCAGGGTTGTGCAGGATACGTCACCTATGTCATGGATACCCGGGATAAGGGTAAGGCGACCGTTGATGATGTACCAGTAGCGCGAGAGTACTTGGATGTATTCCCACAGGATTTACATGGGGTACCTCCGGAGAGACATGTTGAGTTTAGGATTGACCTGGTTCCTGGTGCGGCTCCGATAGCCAAGGCACCATATCGGTTAGCTCCTCCCGAGATGCAGGAGTTGTCTACGCAGTTGCAGGAGTTGCTAGACAAGGGTTTCATCAGGCCAAGCAGTTCACCATGGGGAGCCCCGATCCTGTTTGTGAAGAAGAAGGACAGGTCACATCGTATGTGTATTTATTACCGGGAGCTGAATAAGGTAACGGTGAAGAACCGTTACCCACTCCCGAGGATAGATGATTTGTTTGATTAGCTGCAGGGAGCATCTTGGTTCTCCAAGATTGATCTACGGTCAGGTTATCACTAGATGCGAGTCAGGGATGATGATGTTTAGAAGACAACTTTTAGGACTCGCTATGGTCATTATGAGTTTATGGTGATGCCATTTGGGCTCACCAATGCTCCAGCCGCGTTCATGGACCTCATGAACCGTGTGTGCAGACTGATGCTGGATCGGTCTGTAATAGTCTTCATTGATGACATCTTGGTTTACTCCAAGACTCAGGAGCAGCACGAGGAGCACCTGAGGGAGGTGCTAGAGACACTAATGAGGGAGAGACTATATGCGAAGTTCTCCAAGTGTGAGTTCTGGTTGCGTGAGGTTTAATTCCTTGGGCATCTTGTCAACCAGAAGGGTATTTTGGTTGATCCGGCCAAGATAGAGGTCGTGATGCTGTGGAAGATTCCGAGGTCTCCAACCGAGATTCAGAGTTTTCTGGGTGTGGCAGGGTACTACAGGAGGTTTATTCAGGACTTCTCCAAGATTGCAGTCCCGTTGACCCGACTGACCAAGAAGTCGGTAGTTTTTCGCTGGGGACCTGAGCAGCAGGCAACCTTTGAGACGCTCAGGCAGCGATTGTGCGAGGCACCGATTCTCACTCTGCCAGAGGGTATACATGACTTCTTAGTTTATTGTGATGCTTCGATCACAGGCATGGGAGCAGTGTTGATGCATCAGGGTCATGTCATAGCTTATGACTCGAGACAGTTGAAGCCTCACGAGGCTAACTATCCGATGCACGATTTAGACCTGGGGCAGTGGTATTCGCCCTCAAGATTTAGCGGCATTACCTCTACGGGTTCCGATGTACCATATACACAGATCAAAAGAGTTTGAGGTACCTCATGGATCAACCGAATCTGAACATGAGGCAGCGTCGGTGGTTAGATGTGGTGAAGGACTATGATTGTGTGATCCTTTACCACCCGCGCAAGGCCAACGTAGTGGCCGATGCCCTGAGCCGTAAGGTAGTAGCGGCCCCGATCCGAGATATCTGTCTGAGGATGACAGTGGTTACTCCACTATTGGAGCAAATTAGAGAGGCGCATGTCGAGGGCCTGAAGGAGGAGCATCAGAAGTGTGAGAGGATTGTGGGTAGGGTGGCCTCGTTTGATTATGACAGCCGAGGGTTGTTGACCCTGCATGGGAGGGTCTGGGTTCCGTACCTGGGCAGAGTACGACATGTTTTGATGGATGAGGCCCATAAGTCGAGGTTCTCCATCTATTCCGGGGCGACGAAGATGTACAAAGATCTTTGACCCGATTACTGGTGGCCCTGTATGAAGCGAGACGTAGCTTGGTACGTGGAGAGATGCCTGACCTGCAGGAAGGTCAAGGCAGAGCACCAGAGACCGCACGGTAAGATGCAGCCGTTAGACATTCCCGTGTGGAAATGGGAGGATATCACCATGGATTTCATTACTAAGCTTCCCAGGACCGCACGTGGGGTCGATTCAATATGGGTCATCGTGGATCGGTTGACCAAGAGCGCCTATTTCATACCGATCCAGGAGAGCATCTCGGCCGAGAAGTTAGCCGAGATTTATGTTCAAGAGGTAGTGGCACGTCATGGAGTGCCTGTCTCGATGGTGTCAGACCGAGATGTTCGTTTTACTTCCAGATTCTAGAAGCGGTTTCACGAGGAGATGGGTACTCGTCTCCACTTCAACACTGCTTTCCATCCCCAGACGGACGGGCAGAGTGAGAGAACGATTTAGACTCTCGAAGACATGTTGCGTGAATGCATGTTATATTTTGGTGGCAGTTGGGATACGTATCTTCCGTTAGCGGAATTTTCGTATAACAACAGTTACCACGCAAGCATAGACCGACCTCCCTTTGAGATGCTCTATGGGAGGAAGTGTAGGACCCCAATTTATTGGGGTCAGGTTTTTAGAGAGTTATGGGGAGTACGAAGGTGGTACTCAAAACCACAGAGCGGATCTAGCAGGTCTGGAGCAGGCTCCAGACTGCCAGAGTCGGCAAAAGAGCTACACTGATAAGCGGCGTTCAGACTTGGAGTTTCAGGTGGGCGATATGGTCCTCCTGAAGGTTTCACCCTGGAAGGGTGTTATCAGGTTCCGAAAGCGGGGCAAGTTGGGCCCAGGTTTATAGGTCCGTTTAGGGTGTTGGCCCGGGTGGGTCGGGTTGCTTACCGGTTAGATATTCCAACAGAGCTCAACCAGATCCACAACACTTTCCACGTTTCGCAGTTGCGGAAATGCTTAGTGGATGATTCAGCAGTGGTACCCTTTGAGGGTATTCAAGTTGATGACAGCTTGAACTACATCGAGCGACCCGTATCTATCCTTGACAGGAAGTCAAAGGATTTGAGGAACAAGAGAGTGGAGTTGGTGAAGGTGGAATGGCAGCACCGGAAGGGTTCGAAGTGGACTTGGGAGCCCGAGGAAGAGATGAGGGAGTACTACCCAAAGTTATTTTCAGATTCAGCAGACTTCGAGGACGAAGTCTAAGACAAGTGGTGGAGAATTGTAAGGCCTGGTTCCTGGTATGCAATTAACCTAATTAGTCATTTAATTTTGAAGGGCTACTCGATACTCGTCGTGTAGAAGGCAGATTAGACGCGGGTTTTTAATGAGCGACTCGACGAGTAGGCCAGGCTGGATGAAACCCTAATCTTTGGGGTTTGCACCCTATTTAAGCAACATAACATGCCTCCACCCCAGCCTACATCACCTCCACATCCCACTCTCGAAACCCTAAGCAGCGAGTGTTATTAAGCTTTTCTTGCCTTTTTGTGTGATTTGAAGTTAGAAGGACGAAGGAAAGGCTAGAAGATCCAAGGAGAAGGCAGAAGACATGGTGTTTGTGTTGCATTTCATAACTTTTGGAGATATAAAGCTTATACCTTGGTTTCTTTCCACTTAGATCCTCATTTAAGTTGTTATTGTCATTTTGGGCCATTTCTAAGGCCATTTCCGAGTTGAGAGCTTTTGGGGACGTAAGGACTTTAGATCTAGGAACTCTTGAGCTCCAGAAGCTCATAGTTGACACCTTTATTCAGCCATGTACCCATTCTATGCATTAGGTCTTCATTTTTAGCTTGGTTTTAGTGTTCTAGCTCCATAACATCATGCATGCACGTAAAGTTAGCAAATTTACGTGTAAGGCTAGCCTAAGGTGTCCAGATCTATGAGTTGGAAGCACTGGAATGGATTAGAATCGACTGAATGGATATGTCACAAGGAGGACTCGACGAGTTGTTCTTGGACTCGGCGAGTCGGGTCGTGAACCCTAACTCCTTTTATGGTTAAGAGTGAAACCACTGAGTTTAGGAGATGACTCAGTGAGTTGGACAAGATTAGGACTCGGAAGTTGAAGAACTCGACGAGTCCAAAGAGGGACTCAACGTGTTGGAGTCGATATGTCCCGATGTTATGACAGGAAGGACTCGATGAATCCGTGAAGGGAATCGACGAGTTGACTTAGCTGACCACGGGTTTGAATTGTTCATGAACTCGTTGAGTTGGGAGAAGACTCGAGGAGTTGGGTTGACTGGGAGTTGACTTTGACTTTGACTTTGACTTTGAACAGGGGTAAAAAGGTCATTTTACCCTAAGAGAGGATTAGCACATTCTGATTAATTGTTATATTGGAATTGATAGTCGGGGAGTCGCCGGAGCACCAAGCAGGGATTTCTTGATCGAGGTCGTTGTCTCGGTCAAATATAAACCTCACACACACACTAGATAGCTAGGGTAAGTAAGGGTCGAATCCACGAGGAAGTTGTGGTCAAACTTTGTGTTAAAATAGTTAACGAAAAACTACTAGCAATTGTGACGAAAAAAGATTAAAGCAAAGATCAAACAAAAAGCATGGAAATTTATTAATTAAAACGAAAATCTCAATGAGAAAACTAGAGTACTCCCGGTTCAGTTATGGACAGTTTAGATTCGCACACTTTCTTCCCTAGAATCCTAATTCAATTACTTAGATGCAATTGGGGTTTATTAACTTGTAACACATAGTTTTGGGCACACTAGATGTTCATTCAACTAGTTGTCTTACTCCTTTATGTCTAAATAGATTAGGCACAATTAGTGAACTAGCAATGAAGTGTCTTACAACTACCTATTACCATATTAAGATCAATATCATAAGTTGGAATAATATATGTTGATTCAATCACTTGTCTTTATTCCTAAACTAATTGAACTTGGAACAAATGATGAATTGACAATAGACTATCTTAATTATGACATAAAACAAATTCATACAACCCAATTTCAATCATTATTACCAAAAGATCATCACATGAAGCATAAAACAACAATTGAAATTAACTAGAATCAAGTAATAATCAAGTGTGTTCATCCAAAAGTCCTAAACATCCCCGGAAGTAACCCCTAATAGTTTAGCCTTCCATTGAGTTCATAAAACAAATAACTTGAAGGAAATGAATAAAATGCATAATAAAATCCAATAACAAACTTGAAATCATGAAACAATTATAACCTAATGATTATCAAAGCTTGAAACAATAAAACCTTGAGGGACAAGTAAGGAAATTCTGAAGTTGTAGTGGTGATGATGAACATCCTTGGTTGAACAATCTTCTAATGTTGAATCCTTATGAACTTGATGATTCCTCGTCTTGAAACCGGACTGGAGTGATAAAAAACGTGTTTGGAGAAGGTTTGAATGTGTTTGGAACCCTCCAAAACTGGGCAAAATCGCAGAGGAGAAGTCCAAAGTCGATTAGGGTTAAATCTCCTTTAAATAGGTGTTGAAAAACTGATTTTCGGAGCTGTTTTCCTTGTCAGCGTCATAGTGGGCGTCTTAGACGTCATATAGGACGTTTGGGCGTCCTTCGTGGCGTTTTACATGCCTTCTGCCGTCCTTGATTTGCACTTGAAAATGGCCTAAAACGGGTAGGCGTCCTAGGGGGCGTCTTAGACGTGTTCTAGTACGTCCCTCATCATTGTTGCCCCTTTTTGGTGATCAAAACGGTAGAATCAGTAAAAACGCAAAACACGAAAGTTGTAGGAAATTTTGTCTAGTTTTCGAAACTTCTTCATTCATGTCAATCGGAGCTCCAGATCTTGAGATATGATCAAAACATTGAAGAGTGGTCAAATTTCTCAGCAACATTTTTCTTCATTCCTTTAGCAATTCGTCTCCCATGCTTGTTAGCTTCCTTTTGCTCATTTTTCTTGCGCATTTCACCCACTTTAGCACTAAGTAGTTGCCTACAAATAATGTTCAACATTTTATCAAAGTAGTGCCATTCTTGGACAATTATACATCAATTCAACATATTTAGGTAATTTAGTACATTCATAAAATAGACTTATCATTTATCACTCGAGTTTTCAGTAGTCAGTCTTGCGAGGTGAGTTTTCTCTAGTAGGAACGGGTCTAAGACACCAAGGCCGGCCCGTTTAGATAGTAATAGTTCCAGACCACAGTTCGATGCCGGGCGGGGCCCGAAGTAGGGATATGTGTTCCGGATCTCGATCCGATGTCGGGGCGGTCCCGAGGAATGTTCGTATACTTGTACGCTTGATGTCTTTGTGATTCTTGCATGTGTTTGCTATGTGTTATGTGTTCCAGGCTTAGGTCCGATGCCGAGGCGGTTCCCGAGGAATGTTAGTATGTTCCGGATCTTGGTCCGATGTCGGGTGGGGCCCGATGAATGTTTTCATGCTAGAGTTATATGTTTATGTTATATGATGTTGAAATGTATATGTATATCGAGATCTGCTCGATGTCAGGCGGGGCCCGATGCCGAATAGGGTTTGATGTCGGGCGGGGCCCGATGCCGAGCTTGACTCGATGTAGCAGGGGCGGGGCCCAGGATATGTTATGTGTTATGTGTATGGTATGTGGTAATTAGGGGGACTCACTAAGCTTCATGCTTAGGGTTTTCAGTTTTGGTTTCAGGTACTTCCACTAGCAAGGGGAAGGGCTCGGGATGATCGCATGGCACACACCACAGTTTCAGTCTGGGATCGTTTAGACTTTGATATTTTCTCATATGATTTGAGATAGTTTTTGACATGATGTTTGAGATACATGATTTATGATTTTCTTCTTATGATGATGGATGATTGTGGTTTTATTAATTATTTTAAAAAGAAATTTTTGGCCTATATTTTTGGGACGTTTCAGATAATGAAGGAGCGGTTGCCTTGACCAAGGAACCGAGGGATCATGGAAAATCCTGACATATCGACATGAAATATCACTTTATTAGGCATCGGGTAGAAGAGGGACTCCTCGTAGTGAAGAGGGTATCGTCAGAGGATAACCTAGCATATCCCCTCACGAAGGGACTGAGTAGGGTTAAGCACTTGCAGCATGCTAGGAGCATTGGGCTGAAGGACGATATTAGTTTAGATTAGATAGTTTCGAAACGTGTAATAGATAAATTGTAATTAACATTTTATGATTAAATAAAGGAGTATTATTTATAAGTAAAGTTACTGTCTTATGTTAATTATTTACCTATTGTTTCACTTTTCATGTTTTGACTTCCTGAATAATAAGATTATTCGAACAATTCACAATCACTTATACTTTGGAAGTAGGTATGAAAGAAGATTGTCATGAATTGGTTTGTAGACTGTCTAAAGTGTATTAGACATAGCGAAGGTTTGCTGCAACGTTCATGAGTGCGTATGAAATAAGATTTAAGCATTGGATTAAACCCATGCTTGCTGTCATCACTTCATGGAATTTATCACGAGTGATCGCAAGACGATAATATCATACATTCTTTAAACATAGATATATGGTTTATTGTTTGCAAGTTGGTTGTGCATTGATAATGCATAAATGCATCAGTAACTTGATGTTATAAAACACATTGTTGTGCATGATATGATGAGTGAATAGTAAATGCATATAAGTCGAAGTTTATCTGTTCCTTTTATCCTAAGAGGGTAAAAGCGATATCTGGGCCCCTCGATGATTTGGTTTGACTTATGTGTCGGGCCCGGTCAGGACTGAATTGATGTGTTCAATTAAGTTCTATGTCAGACAAATCAGAGATCGAGAAACAAATTGCTGGACAATAAGTATGACTATGTTCCATGTAATTGTCCGCACGATATCTTGAACGGAGGACTATACGATCCCTTGTCTAAAGGACGAGTCAGAGTTCGATAGCGGCTTTTGAGAGCTACGATTTCTAACCGGATCCTGAAGTCGTACTTGCATTTATAGTTATTAGACTTATCCAAGTGGGACACTACTGGATTAGTGTCTAAGTCCATAACTATATTTGGTATGTACTTGACCCGGTTGTAGCATGGTCCTTTTGGGTTGCCTTCACCAAAGAAACTTGACTTGATGATTAATGGAGAAATAGGTTATTATGGTTTATTAATATATTATAAGAATAATATATTAAAAGAGAAATCATATTAGTTAATTAATATTGGTCAAGAATTAATTAAGAAATTAATTCTGTGGTCAAAAGAGATTAACTGAAATCAGGGGACTGGAATTGCAATTATAAGATAATTGATTTTTGGGCTGTGGATCTTGTGGATTAAGGGAGTGGATGAATTTAGGGTGGAAGCCCACCTTGAAATCGTCCAAGCCTGATTCCAGAATGTTCCATTGGACTGCTTATGGCCTAAGTCACCCAATTAGGGTTTTGACTGAAACCCTTGCAGCAGAACTATTGAAGGACCCCTAGGGCATCCAAAATTGGCTACCAGAAGAACCCTAGAGTCCTTAGAGCCGATTTTGTGCCTCCATATCCTCTCTCCAATATTATCCTTCTTACCTTGGTGTTTGTGATCTATTAGACGTATTACACTTGTGATACTAGGCTCTCAAAGCTTGAAGATTCTTGCAACAATCAAAAGGTAATCATCTAAATCTATTTAATATGTTATTTCGATTTTGATATGCTGTATCTAGGGTTTATAAGCTTTGGATAACTTGCATGTACAATAGAGAAACCTAGATCCAAAGCTTTAGGGTTTTGCATGTGCACATAGGAATGTTCTTTTGCTCAAAACCCATCATGATTGAGGTACAACACTTGGCATGAGAGTTCTGGATCTCTGCTGCACTACCGAGACAATGGCAGAGATCATTGCCAACTTCCGAGAGAAAGCTTGTTGGTGCCGCAGTATGCAGCAGATGAGGAAATGAAGAAGATAAGGTATCATGATATGTTGTGAGATCGATTTAGGGGGTATTGTGTGGAAGGTCTATGGTCAGGATTCAACAGGTTAGTTCTCCAGTATCGCCAGGAATAAATGATTTCAGCATTTGTTCTGGTAGGAGCGGTAGTTGCCTATGGGAGAGCTGTAGGGTTCAAACACTGCTGTTGCTAGGAAGGGAGCGGTAGTAGGAAGACGGTGGGTCAGTTGCTTTAGTTGTTGGATCATTGAAATGGCAGGGGAGTTTCATATTCTCTCAGGTTGCAGTCGATTAAGATTCGGGGATTCTTCGAGGGTGAGAGTTAGGATGAAGATTCGTCAGTCAGGGTAAGGGTTATGAGTTTCAGTCGCCATCATAAGAACTCAATGAATTGGTATGGTATCATGGGAGGAGATTTGAATTATCTGATTGGTTAAGATTTCAAGAGTATTCTTCAGGATTTCAATAGTTGGGTGATCATTGAGTTGGCTAGCAATGGAACGCTAGTATTGTTCAGTGCAGGGTATGGGTGGTCATGCTATTTGAGGGAGATGGATCAGAGACCCATAAGGATTAAGAGGTGAGAGAGCATCATCGAGTCTAAGTGGGGGAGAATTAAGTGGCCGTTCAGATTGAGGTTGTGTTGGCGAGAGTTCGGGAAACTCCGGACTGCAGGTCGATACCTCCATTGGTGTTCATAGTAGGTTGTGGGATTCGAACGTGTGACCCGAACTTCTGATTGGTTGTGGGATTCGGCTCAGGAAGAGTGGTAATGGTTCGTTGGAAGTGTTGTAAGACTGCGATGGGATTGTAGCATTCATCAGTTCAAGGTAGACTATTATTGAGATGGTCACGAGCGTGGAAGAAGAATATGTTCGTGCCTTGGGCACGCTGACCAGGATGGTCGGGGAAATTTTCTCTATTCTAGGTTGAGGACCATTAGGGTCCAAGGCGGAGCCGGGCCTGAGTGGCTCTTGATGGGTGGGGCCCGTGGGCGAGGCCCGTGTGATTATGGAAATCTAGGTTGGACCTGGTAGAGACCGTTGGGTCCAGGCATTGGATCTTGAGTTGCAGGATCATGTGGGTGATCAGTGTGTGGCGCAGAGGGGTTATTGGCTCTAGCACAAAGCAAAAAAGCCTCAACCACCAATCAATCATGTGCACATATATCAGATAATCACATAACAGTCTACAGACAGTTAAACCGATCCACAGATCACTAAGTATAGCAACATCCTATTTACTAGGATACCGATCAAACCGATCATAACCACATATAAACATCCTATCTACCAGGATACCGATCTAACATATATCACTAATAGTAAAGCAGGATAACAATCCAAAGGGCCGACCTTGGTGCCTTAGACGCTTGAGTATAGTGAGGAAAACTCACCTCACATTGTCGAACTGGACTGAAAAGATCAAACTCTCGAATCACAGCTCCAAACTCAAAAACCAACAACCACCATAGAACCAATTCCATCAAGACCCAAATTACCAAAATACCCTTAAAGTCAAACTTGGTCAACCATGGTCAGAGTCAACAGTCAACAATCAAGGTCAACAATCCATGTTGACCCAACTCGTCGAATGCAGCTAGCAACTCGTCGAATGCAGCTAGCAACTCGTCGAGTTCCTTAAGAACTCAGGAAACCGTGAAAAACTCTAACTAACTCGTCGAGTTATCTCATCAACTCGCCGAGTTTATTCAGAATCTAGAAAGCGGGAAAACTCGACCTAACTCGTCGAGTTGGCTAAGCAACTCGTCGAGTTCCTTCAGCCTTTTCATATTCAGTCATTTCCAGTCGAATCCAAAGCCCCAAATTACAGATCCAGCCTCTTAGGTATGAGATACCACGTAAAGTTGCTAACTTTACGTGCATGCAAGGCATCAAAGGGATTAAAACACTAAAACTAGGCTTAATAAGAGGTTTAGGGCATGGAGGATGGCCAAAGCTTGATAAAGCTTGATTCTTTAGGCGTAAGGGGCCTAGAGGTGTCCATATCTGAAGTTACAACTTCGAATCATGCTCATCTTCCAAAAGTGGATCCAAAATGGGCCAAAAGACAGTAAACTTCCATAGGAGAGATCTAAGAAATGGAAAGCCAAGGTAAAGACTTTTTACCTCCAAATGGTTGCTAACATAGTGCAAATGTCGGATCTACAGCCTCCTCATTTGGCTATGCACTAGTCTCTTCAAGCTTCTTCAAGAAATGCACCAAATCACACTCTTTAGCTCAGAAACACTAAAGAAAGCAACAAAGCACAGCTAGGGTTTCTCTCTGGACGATAAGGTTGTAAGGGAGGCTGATGAGGGGACTTAAGGTCCTTTGAATAGGGTGCAAACCCTAAAAATTAGGGTTTTTCATATTCAACCTTCAACTCGTCGAGTTGGGGCCTTCCAACTCGTTGAGTAGGTCTTGAAAGGGACGCGACCATTAAAACTCAACATGACGAGTTGGCACCTCCCAACTCATCGAGTTGCCCTGGGAAAATACATGTAAAGCTCAAAATTCATTCCTAAAAATTGGGATGTTACAACTCTCCCCCACTTAAATTTGATTTCGTCCTCGAAATCACCCCTTACCAACATTAGCATGTCCGACATCCCGAAGGGCCCTCTATAACTTGAACTCACAACGACCTTCCCAAGACGATCCAACCTAGCCAAAAATTTCCACCTTAGAGAAACCTAGTCCATATTTCTACGTAGCTACCAATCCTACTTCACCTGAAATCTGAAGCCTGGAATCTTGAAACCGGTCTGACTCCCTGACAGACCGCTCATACTGAACCATCGCTAATTCCCTTCTCTTATCCCTAAACAGACTACTCAACCCTAGAACCTGAAGTAATTCTGATGACAAAATTTCCTAGGATATGATGACCAATGGGGAACAACTAGGGGATGGACCTTCTTGTGTCGACCGACAATGCTTCCTTAAACTTCCATACCAATATACACATCACTGCTAGCTCATAACCACAAACACCCATAACTGGCCCGATCTGCCTCGGGCTGGAATACCAACATGGCGAATCAATCCAACCATTGGGTGGAAATTCTCAGGGTTTGTTGGCCTGCCGCCTCAACCCTACCGCTCGCCCCTAAACCATCATGCCTACGACTTACAGTTGGCCCGCACCGGGTATCTTGGCTTACTGCATAGAGCAGGACCGCCTCAACCTAACAAAACACAATGTGTCATCAACTAGACAATCAGGATCAAGTATGCACATAATACCGACCAATGGCAATCATACCGCTCCCTGTCACCTACTAATTTCTCATAGTATAAAATTTTGCAGGCGATTACCATGGAGCAACATGATAAATACCAGGAGAAAGATCTAACTCAGTTCTAAACACACGACCCGAGATTCAATGATCCACCGTTGCATTTCGCCCAAAATCTTCTGATTCATCGCAACCTCTCACTAAGCCAGGATGCAAATATTTTCCTCCCCGCCGCTGAGACTACCCATCCCACACCTGATCCAGTCACCAGGTTCCCAGAACCTGGAAGACAGGAACATTCTAACCCAAACAACCCTTTGATTACAACATCATGATGTCATTACATCTTCCGCCTGGAACTCGCGATCCGCACAACCGACCGAAAGATCCTTCACTTACTTCACTGACTTCCAGAATACAAACCTTGCACGGATACACTCGCGATCCCCAACGTGAGTTTCCACCAAGAGCCCACTCGGAAATGGCGCCTCTAAATATCTTCTTGTGGATTCTTCCTGGAAACCGATGTGCATCCAGTTATAATCCACCCCAGCCCCTGACTGGAGACCCTACTAGAAACATGCATACACGACCGTGCACTTCACCCAGTTTCCGACCATCTGACGTACTAATACCTTAATAATCCTAGACTCTCTGCTACGCCATTACAAACCACTGTCTCGATGAACAAGATGATTAACCACGGATTCCCACATTACATCCACTCCTAACGGGTCAAGTGTACCCCCATCTGGTTAACCACTCGGGACATCATAAATAGTTCTTATGACTTGCGAACTCATAAGAACTTTTCAATATTGAATCAAAACCCAAACAACAGTTCGCGTACAATCAGTAAAATAATGCAGGTATCCCACAGAGGCTTCCTGATACCTGACCGATACTCCCCACAACCCTTACTGCTCCCTTATTCAAACCAACAAATTTGTGGGTCTTCCGATTCCCATCAATGCGTAATACTGAGAATATCCCAAATTGGTGACACGAATAATCATGTCCACTAGGCCCACAACCTATAACTGGAATGCTCTTGACCTCATACCGACCTTGTCGGTATTACATTGCTTGCCCAACCTTATGGTCCTAAAGATACTCTCCGCCTTTCACTGCATTGAGGGGACCTAATCACCGTCCCACACAACACTGGACGCACACCACCATGTTACAACCCCACCATGTACGATTCACTTGTAGAACAAGCTACTACCCAAGCAAAACCTTACCAATCCCATGGTCGCACACAACCCGGAGATAGGATAATGGTCGAACTCCCGACCCAATTCGAAGGCCATAACCCAACAGAACTGGGCATATTCTTAGGGAGATCCAACCTCGTCCAAAAAGGAAAGATTTCCCCAGATAAATTAACACACCACCTCCATTAATAACAGAAGACATCCACATCACCGATCGAGACAAGATCTCATACTTGATTGAGACTGAATGGATCCTACCAACATGAAACTAGCTTGAGAAGACTTCCAAGGCGATCTTGTAGGTTGCCAAAACCTGAGTCTGCTATGAATAAGAAATTCCACTCTACCATTGAGGGCGAACTTACCCAAGGACCAAGGGAAACATAAACACACTGCACTATAGGGTGGGTGACGCATACCTTGCTCTTAACTGTCGCCTCTTGAATCTTTCGAGGAATTTTCATTGAAATACGAACATAATGACCAATGGTAGAGGACATCCTAACACCTAAACCCAAGAATCACAACCCACCTGGGGCTGAACATACTTGCTTCTGGAGAAGTTCACTGACCATCACATGCCCAACAAATCTAAAAATAGCAATCCGAGCAGCAACTGACAACATCTTCAATGGATGACGCTCAACCTGATAATTCCCAATTCTCTCCAACCTAGAGCACTAGCCGCTACTCACTGGTGGTGAAACTAGAACATAACTTAACCGACCTAACCAGGTATCACCATACTTAACCATAGGATGAATAGCATACGCAGAATAATCCTCCAGTTACGGATCAAACGACCCCCAAGAGAAATCTGATTTTCAGCTGAAAACCTCTGAATTTCCAAATTATAACTACTTACAAAGCATAAGCAACTACCTTTTTTCGATCCAAACATACCTTCCTTGCAAGCAATCCAATCAATACCTAGCTTTCCCATTCCCGAGAATGCGGACCTTGCTTGCATTGCTAAGGTACTTGTGCTGCATCAATCCGCCTGCATATCCCGGCACTGACATACTATTGCTAGCCACTATGACCAATATTTAAGTCCTTTATGGTGGTGACCAAAACTATAACCCTTACCCTGAACTGGCGAATCTTTACTCCAACTCCTCCACTTCAAATGAATCTCTGAATTCTAACTATCTACAATCCCTTGCGATAATAAAATTCCTCTGACACTTCCAATGATGTATCGACCCATGCAGAATGGCATATGAGGATTCACAGTACATAGATCAGGCAATCCAGAGAACTAACCCGAGGTTACTAATCACTCATACCCAACAAGATTCCAAAGTAGAAACAATTACCAATCAAGGTCAATTTCACCATAAGTTTATTACCGAAAGGGGGTTTTAATTACATACCAGAGATTTCTTGCGGCTCAACCTTGACCTCCTGAGGAACGATGATCAGTGGGACCCGATTTCCTTTCGCCCCCACATTAGGACAGCTGGACCTGAAATGACATGGCTGGTGACAGTGAAAGCATATCTGATCCTTCCTACAATCCCGTTGTACATGGCCTCTCTCTCCGCACTTGTAACACCTGAACTTATGTCAAGCAAATCCGTGAGTTCCCCCACACTTCCCACACACCTCATGATTCTCCTGGCTTCCAGTTCCTAGGTCAACAGCCTCAGACTCCTCGTTCTCTACTGAAAGATTCCTCTACCTCTTTCCTAGTTGTGACCCCACAACTGGCACTCCCCCAGTAGTTATCTCAATAGCAACACCTCTCCCAATCTGCAAGGCTGTAGCTCGCTCCTCGAGCTTGGCGATTACCCTGGCAGTGACCCGATCCACGACACATGACAATTCTTCTTGTAAAATCTGAGAAACTTCTACGGAAATCATTTCCCTCATCTGATCAACGGACAACACCGACATATCATGGCTGCTAGCTCCCGATCCTGATCCGGATCCCGCCTCAAATCGGCTCGTCATCACCATACTGAACACACACTAGGGAGATATTAGATAATCCACATAAACAACGGGAAACCAACTCCCAACGAAGCCCTAGGGGTTATGACTTCCTTGTTACGCGTACGGGTCCTGTGCTTTCAGTAGTTCGGGCCTATACTACCTTCCACACCTACCCGTATTTGTCTCATGGATCATCACAGGATAAGGCATCAAAGATCAGGCAATTCTATCATGCAAAGATCAGGCAATTCTATCATGTAATTCCTAAAGATCCCTAGCCTATCACTAACATGATGTTCTAACATATCAAAACATCAAGAACCGTATGGTATTTTGGGGTCTACTTACTGGCTCCGGCTGATCGTACACATCGCATCCTCCTTTATTATTTTGAAAACCATTTGAAAACCATTGAAAATTATTTTGAAAATCTTTTCCTTAGTTTGAGACTGGATTCACACGAGTGTTCCTCCAATTCACTCAAACCAAGGCTCTGATACCAACTTGTAACATCCATAAAATTCAAGCCAATTTAAAACTTTTTCAATCATCCAAAAACCATTAGTTATTACAAAGTGTTTTCAAAATAGTTTCATATCAAAGAATCCCAGAAATCAAAATCATAAAATATGAGGAGGTGCACGATCAAGCCTTTGCCTTCCCGCGATCATCTGAAGTACCTGAAACAAAATGAACAACTGTAAGCTTGATGCTTAGTGAGTTCCCCCAAAATACCCGCACAACAAATAACACACATATAATAACAACATACTATGGGCCCGATCAACCATCGGGTTGGAATACCCCAGGCCCTCAACAATCGGGTTGGAATGCCAACATACTATGGGTCCAATCATCCTCGGGATGGTATACCCTTGGCCCACAACCATCGGGTTGGAATGCCCACATACTATGAGTCCAATCATCATCGGGATGGAGTACTCTCGGCCCACAACAAATCGGGTTGGAATGCCCCGGTCTGTTGGCTCTAGCACAAAGCAGAAAAGCCTCAACCACCAATCAATCATGTTCACATATATCATATAATCACATAACAGTCTACAGACAGTCAAACCGATCTATAGATCACTAAGTATAGCAACATCCTATCTACTAGGATACCGATCTAACCGATCATAACCACATATAAACATCCTATCTACCAGGATACTGATCTAACAGATCTCACTAATAATAAAGCAGGATAGCAATCCAAAGGGTCGACCTTGGTGCCTTAGACCCTTACAATGTCGAACTGGACTGAAAAGATCAAACTCTCGAATCACAACTCCAAACTCAAACACCTACAACCACCATAGAACCAATTCCATCAAGACCCAAATTACCAAAATACCCTTAAAATCAAACTTGGTCAACCATGGTCTGAGTCAACAGTCAACAGTCAAGGTCAACAGTCCATGTTGACCCAACAGTCCATGTTGACCCAACTCAGGAAACCAGGAAAACCCTTACTAACTCGTCGAGTTATCTCATCAACTCGTCGAGTTTATTCAGAATCCAGAAAGCGGGAAAACTCGACCCAACTCGTCAATTTGGCTAAGCAACTCATTGAGTTCCTTCATCCTTTTCATATTCAGTCCTTTACAATCGAATCCAAAGCCCCAAGATGTTTATTATATATATATATATTTTATTTTATATTATTTTAGCCAAAAATCAAGCAGGGTGTTGGCTTCGGGGAGTTAAATGTCATAATTGTGGATATTGGGGGGTTAAAGTGTAATTTTCGAGGTGGTTTTGCAAAGAAATTCAGAAGCCAGGGAATGTTTTGTAAATTTTGGAGTTAAGTTGAAAAGAATTTGTGGAGTCAGGGACCTATATTGTAAAAACGAAATGAAGTTTGTAATGGAGGCGGGTTTAAAACTGTCACTACCCTTCCCTCCCATTTGGAAGGAGCATGGAGCCGAACCCTAACCCTAATCGCAATCGTCCAGTCGCCCCCTTATACCCCCATACTTCAGCCGTCGCCGCCTCCTAGTCACAGAAGGACCGCCGACCTTCACCGTTGTTGCTCTCATGGCCGGAAATGCGAGTGTTATGAGCCGACACTATGGTCGTGGGGAGACCAGTTGAAGTGTTTTGTAGCCGCCATGTCTCTCATCGTCGATGGCGTAACCCCCCCCCCCCCCCAGTTTACCCTCATTGTTGCTGTCGTTATGGCTCGCCGTCACCATCGCCGCCATGCGGCTGGTTCATTTTGTTGATGTTCTCTGACCGCCGCCTGCCGCCTCGAGGGTGGTTGTGTTGGGTGCGTGTTTCAGTGGGTTCGTGTAGGTATGTGTGTTGCTGTTGTTAGTTGGGGTGTGTGTGTGTGTGTATTCCCTTGGCCGGAAATCGTGTGGAACCACCATCGCCACCAACCATGGTGGCTGCCGCTTGCTGCCATCTCTTTCCGCCGCCAGCCACCGTGGGAGGTGGCTGTTTGTGTGTGTATTTTGGTGTACATTGTTTTTGTATTATGGCATGATGTTGTAGGAGCAAAATCTTTTTCCGAAACATCAAGGAAAATCCCCCACCACAACGGTGAAGTGGTGGCTACCACGCCGTCGACCACCACCGCCCGAGGTGGCAGTGGGTGGTGCTCGACTTGGTGAAACCCTAATCAACCTAAAACATAAAATTTTGGACCTAATTGGCACGTGTTTGGGTTGGAAACCCTAGTTAGGGTTTAGAAAACCCTAATCTTGGAGACTTTTGCTTTGGACCGTTGGATTGGAATTATGAGTTATGCTCGACCACATTATATGATTACTTAGTAGAGTGATGGACTTAATGGATTAAGTCCTTAATGGCTTAAACGTTCTTACCTAACCCTAATCGTTAATTTATGTGAAACCCTAATTGTGTTTGGGCTTCGAGTTGGGCATTTATTTTGGGCTTAGGTGCTTGGGTTCTTGTTGGGCCATCTGAGGGCAAGTGTATAGACTTGGAAAGTTGAATGGGCTTTAGGGTAAGGCCCATGTAAGTGGTTTGGGCCCAATTTTGAAAATTAGGCCATAATTAGGCCTTGACTGATTATTTGGCTTTTGGGCCTCCAGAGTTTGAGTTTGGGCCTTGGTTTTGGACCAAGCCAGGTTAGGGGTAAAATAGTCTTTTTACCCTAACTACGGATTTTGTAACACCCTGTTTATTGAATTAAATAAACAAATTAATGAATGAATAGTAGCCCTAAAATCAATAATAATTTAGCAAGGTGTTGGTTTCGAGGAGTTAATTGTCAATTTTAGAAGTTGGGGGGTTAAAATTTCTAAGTTCCGAGATTTATTTTGTAAAGATTTTAGAAGATAGGGGGGTTTTTGGTATCATTTGTACCTAATATAAAAGGATTTATGGAAGCAGGGGCTAAAGAGTAAAATCCAGACTTAATTTGTAAAGGGTTCCACGAGGTAGGGTTTAAATGGTAAGTTTTGGGCTAAGATTGAAATATTCTTATGGAGGAGGGTCCATTGTTGTCATTATGGAATAAAGTCTGAGGGAGCCGGTTTATAACTCTCATCCTCGAAACCCTAACCCTAGTGGAAGAAGTGCAGCCGCCATCGCCGGAAGTCCAACAGCCTCCACCCTTATGTCTCCCACCGGCAACCACCCTCTTACTCCTCCGACCACAGTAACCACCGCCATGACGAGTACTGCTGCTGCTACCCTTCCGTGGTGACTGAAGACGGAGACCGACGAGGTTTCGTGGCATCCGCTGCCACCGTCCTCCGTCATCCTCTCTTTCTGCCTTCCGTCGCTACTGCTGCTAACGTTCATTTCATCCTTTCTCTTTCTTTAGCTCGCTATTGCTCCGCCACCCACTACGTTGCCATCGTAGCCTCACCACAGTCGGTGGCTGAGGGCTGCCGATTCGCATCGTGTCTCTTGGGTGTGTGACTTGGGACTGGGCTTGGGTTCGTGTGTTTCTGCTCGCGTGGGTTGAAGTGTTGCTGGGAAGAGGACCAAGAAGAAATGCCGCCACCACCGTGAGGTGGTGGCTGACAGCGCAACAACCGCCTACGCCACAAGAATTCTGATGGGTGTGTTTCGTGTTCAACTCAAGTGTTTGCGTGATTTAGTGTTTCTAAACAAGTGGGGGTGTGCTCTTTGGCCAGAAACCATGGAAAAACCACCATGGCTGCCAACCATGGTGGCTGCCACCACGTGCCACCGCCGGCCACCACTAGGGTGGCTGTGTATGTGTATGTGTGTTTGTATTAGTGTGTGTGTATGTGTTATTTGGGGTTGTGCTTTGTAATACCTTAATAGTGTCGGAATAATGAAAAGAAAACTCAAAACCACCACAAACGGGGGTTGTTGCCGCCACCAACCGCCGTGTTAGGTGGCGGTGTGCTTTTGCTTGCGTTTAGTTGCTTTTTTGGATGCTTGGACAAAATGGACTAGAGACCATAACCACCACCGTGAGGTGGTGGCTACCGCCGTGAGCCGCCGTTGACCACCACTACCCGAGGTGGTAGTGGGTGGTACCAGACTAACGGAAACCCTAATTTTTGGAATTATGGGCTTGGACTTATCGGGACCCGCATTTTGGGCAATTGGAATTTGATTATGTATTAAGCCTGAACACACCATATGATTTGTCTAGTAAAGTGATGGACTTAATGGATTAAGTCCTTAATAGGTTAAGTGAGAAACACTTAACCCTAATCGTTATTTTATGTGAAAACCCTGATTTCACTTGGGCCTTTCTATTAGGCTTTGGTGATTGGGATATTGATGGGCCATCCAAGAACAATCATATGGACTAGAATAATTTAATGGGCTTTAGCGTAAGGCCCATGTGAGGGGTTTGGGCTCAATTTGGAAACTTGGGCCATAACTGGGTCTTTATGATTATGAGATATTAGGCCATTAGAAATACCAAATGTTTGGACTGGACTAAATAGTTGGGCCTTAGAATAATACCATGTAAAGGTTTGGGCCCAATTTGGAAAATTGGGCCACATGTTGGGCTTTGACTCATAGTTGACTTTTGGGCCTTTGGATTGGGCCTTGGGCTTGAATCAAGCTAAGATAGGGTTAGAGCAGTCTTTTACCCCAAGCATGGACGTATGGGTATATGTTGGAACCCAATTGTTGATTGGGTGTTATTTGAGGATTGACAGTTCGAGAACATGTCATCCAACAGCTAGAGTTTTGTCTACGGGACTTCAACAATGTGAGGTGAGTTACCTTCCAGTAGAGGTGGGTCTAAGGCACTAATTTCGACCCACCAGTAGGTGATTATGTATGAGATGATTGTCTTTGTGGTAATTGTCTGATTTGCCACTAGCTGCTATGCTTTATGTGCTAGGATGCTCTGTTATATGTGTTAGTAGTAGTAGGGGTGAAATAGTCCCCAGATACCGGTTGAAAGATACCGAAGGGGTAGTCAATACCCATGCATGCCTAGCAGTATGTTTATGTATGCTATTATGTGGTAGTGGTATGGGTGAAATAGTCCCCAGTAGTTGGTTGAGATGAACCGATGGGTAAGTCAAGCACCCCAGAATGGCTTGACATGGGTAACTCAAGCACCCCATAATGGCTTGACCTGGGTAAGTCAAGCACCCCAAAGCTGCTTGACCTGGGTGAGTCAAGCACCCCAAAATGGCTTGACAAGGGTAGGTTAGGCACTCCAGAATTGCCTGGCAGTATGTTATTGTATGGTGCGTGGTATGATGGGGGAACTCACTAAGCTTCGTGCTTATAGTTTATAGTTTTGGTTTCAGGTACTCGTTTTCAAAGGAAATGAGACGGCTTGATAGCAACGCATCACACTATGTTTTCCGCACATGAGATCCTTGGGATTACACTCTGATGTTGTTTTATGTTACTATGTTTTGATTATTTACACTTTGGTTTTGACATGGGATGTTATTATGGAGGTTACTATACTAATTGGTTTTATAATAACTTATTAAAAATGAAATTTTTGGTCTTAAATTTTGGGATGTTACAAGTGGGTATCAGAGCCTTAGTTTGAGGGATTCAGGCACACTCTCGGGTGTGTCTGGACTCAAACTGAGGACTTGGTATGAAAATTTTCAAAAGTAAAATTATTTATAAAAAGAGGTTTGAAAAGAATTTGAAAAGAGAAAAGGACTTTGAAAAGAACAGGGTGTGTGATGCGTGCAATCAGCCGAGCTCAAGTAAGTTTTCCCCAAGATACCCATACAAGTTATGTTATGATTTGATATGTTTATGAGAATTGCATGCTAGAATAGGGCTAAGGATTTAGGAAGGATGCCTTATATGCCTATTGTATGTGCTTGTAGACTTGCATGCTAATGCTGATCAGTCAGTGATGGGATAACCTGTTTAGGTTATGCCTGGTTGTATGAGCCTTAGAAATCTCATGCCAGTATATATTTCTGATAAGAGGATAAAATGATTTGATTAGAATATGTTGGTTAGATTTTCCATTGTCTAAATGTTGCTTGCTTTGTGTTTTGTGGGACTCTTAGTAATGTGAGCTAGCTATTAAGTGAATATGCTAAGTCACAAGTGACACAGGCTGGATAATCTCAGAGTGATGGATTTGACCCTATTTCGCAGCTCTTGTTTGAGTCCAACCATTCTAGGGTTGAGTCTTTTACTCGAAGGATTATCTGATCTCTGTTGCATGTGGCTATATTCATGAGGTAGGTAGTTGACATTACTGGGAATCTTTCAGCAGTTGACGACTGGGTGGGTTCGGGAACCTAGGAAAGCCTAGGATTAGGCCTGGCAATGGAGCGGGTTTTGACCCTGATCCGATCCAAACCCTTAACAATTATATGGGTTTGGAGCATAGTTTTTGATCCGTTTACCCGTTAACGACCCGTACCCGCTAACCCTTTTATTAAAAGGGTCGGGTATGGATCATCATTGATCTGCTCCGTTTATAACCCGACCCGTATAAATTTAGAATTATATATTTATATTTAATACTACCTAAATTTTACTTTTAATTCCAATCGAAAGTCCAAAGAGAAAGACCAAAGACTAAACTGTTTTTAGATAGGTCTTGAGGACTCGATTTCTAGACTTCCAATCATCTACTAAGAATTATGATGTCATTCATTTGTATTCTATCAAGCAATCACCAATTTCATTTGTATACCAATAAAGTCATTTATCAACCGAAAGAAAGTTTGTAATTGCTATTCTTTATCAATGCAATCGGCGGTCAAAAATCAATCAGAAGTTACTACAATAATGATTTTAATTTCAAAAAAAATCCCTTGAGTACGTAATGTGTTTTCTAAATCAACGTTTGTTTTATTTGATAAATGTTATTTTAAGATTTACGAAAAATGTGTTTGATTTTTCAAAAAACATACGGGTTACGGGGCGGGTTTGGATATATGTTGATTCGGTGGATAAGGGTATGGGTTTGACTATTCAAAACCCAGCGGGTTATGGAGCGGGTTTGGATCGGATTTTGAAATTTGTTAAAAGGGTTTGGATCAAGGTCGATTCGCTCCAAACCCGCCCCATTGCCAGGTCTACGTAGGATATGTTTCAGTGGGTTAGTAGTGAGGTTTAGTGAGACTTGGGTGTATCAGATTGAGGAAGTGACTTGGAGGATTCGGGAGGATTGGTGAGGAAGGTCTGGATAGGTGTGGAAGGTAGTATTGGGCCCGTACTACTGAAAGAACATGATCCATACTCGAATCAGTGAGAGTCTTGGAGAATCTGAGAATCTTTGGGGAGGAATTTGTGATCCGGTTTGGGGGCATAGTATGTTCCAGCTGTTGCAGCTCAACCATTGACAAGTAAGCTAGTGAGCGGGACAGGGTGTCAGACCCTGAAGGATATGACTTCCAAGAGTTTGCAGATGCAAGATCGATTTGGAGCCTCTAGGAAGAGAGGGTCGTGACAGGTGCATATAGTAGAGGGTTCCGGGAAGAGACCCAAGACTTCTGATCATTGGGTGAAAGGCCGGAAGGGCCGGAGTCAGTGCAGCACGTGCGGGAAAGTACACAAGGGAGTTTGACATTCCAGGGGTTTAGTCTGCTACAAGTGTAGCGGGGTTGGTCATGTTAGCAGAAGGAGTTAGGCCTTGCAGTGTCAAACAGGAGAAGTTAGAACTCCAGCAGGCAATGTTACGAGTATGTAACCTTGCCCTCTTTCAGTTTCATCTGCACATTGTTGTGGGAATTATGCTGTGGTTTGGGATACTGTAGCAGGATGAGTAACTGTATCCCTGGTTTATTTCTTTGCTCCTGTTGGGTTAGATCATCAAATATCGTCATATGCCAATTGCATACCGTGAATTACTAGTGGTTAGTATAAGATTGCTTCCCTTTTGCTGGTTCGGGGTGTTTGGTGTTCTTTCGGTTCATAGTATAGATTTGTCGCGGGGCAGTTAGGGACTCATCTGAAGCCCAAAGCATGTGAATCCTTAGAGTCCTTCAGGAAGGATGTTCCTATTGTTAGTTCCTGTCATCGAGATCGGAAGGGAGTTTTGCACCATGTCCTCAGAATGGTCGAGGTATCTCAGGAAGAGGTGATCATGAATCCTCCAGATGATTGCGGATGTGATTTTCTGCTACTTCTAAGTGGGTGTCGAGATCTGTGCAGGAGTGTTATTTAGAGGATATTAGGTCAGGGTTAGAGCGATAGTTCTCTAGTGAAGTTAGAGTTCAGTGGTTCTATCATTGTTCAGGTATGGTCGACAATTGTCTATGGAAGGACTTTGGAGTTCAAGGCACTACCGTTGCTAGGAAAGGACTGGTATCATGAAGATGGTAGTGTTAGTTGTGGGTGTTAGATGCATAAGTGGTTAGTCATTGGATGTTCAAGAGGATTGCATTTCTCGCATGGGTTGTGTTCGGTTAGAGTTCAGTGGTGCTGCAAGATTGGAAGCAGGAATGAGGATTCGTCAGCCAGGGTGAAGATTAAGGCCTCCAGTTGTCAGCATGGGAGGTGGACTGAGGTGTCAGACTGGACCAGATTTCAAGAGTACTCTTCAAGTTTTCAGAGGATGGGTGACCTTAGGGTTTATCTGGTGATTGATCGCTAGCATTGGTAAGTACAGGTTGTCATCGGTGGATTATTAGAAAGCAAGAAGGATTGGGAATCCTTCAATTCTCACGTGCTATGAAGACTTAATTGAATCTAAGTGAGGGAGAATCGACCAGGTACTTAGGAGCCGTAATAGGTGTGAAACTAGGATGAGTTTCGCACCTCATCAGGAAGGAAGGCGATCGGGTGGCCGTCTAGGTTGAGGATTGGGAGAGTTGGGAGTTTAAAAAACGTCCCAAAATTTGGTTCACGCTTTTCCTTGGCATCAGATAACAGGTTTAGGGAACCAGGTTAGATGTCCAATTAGAGTTCAAGTTTAGTTGAGTGTTAGGTCGAGTGCGTGTTCGACCTGGTATGGAAAGTGTTGTAAGACTACGGGGTAGCCGTAGCGTTCACTAGCGGCCAGATAGTATGGAAAGTGTTGTAAGACTACGGGGGTAGCCGTAGCATTCACTAACAGTCAGTGAGCATGGAAAGTGTTATAAGACTGCGGGGGTAGCCGTAGCATTCACTAGCGGTCAGATAGTTCTAGAATGTTGTAAGTCTGCGAGTGTAGCCGTAGCATTCGTGAGGTTGGCAGATAGTGATAAAGTGTTGTAAGTCTGCGGGTGTAGCCGTATCATTCACTAGGTTGGTAGATAGAATGAGCGTGTTGTTAGGGCGCGGAAGGAACAGTAATACCCACCAGTTCGGGTGTAGCAGTGAGGGCGTGGCAAATCCACGGATTGGTTTATGGATTTCACCAGAGGGATTAGACCTGGTTGAGCCAGTGATAAGACTGTAGGAACGTCACTACAGTTATGAGATCAGGGAAGCAATGGACTGCTTAAGGACGTGTGAGATAAGGCTACCATTGGTCAGGTAGCAATCACTTTTAGCCTTGGATTTGATGACGACAGGATTCGACGCATGGACCCGATCGGTTAGATCAGAAGGTTGTTAGAGCCACAGTGGCATGGTAACTAGTGGAAACTAGTTCCAGAGAAGGATTTTGTTCCGAAGTCGTGTGAGACGACTAAGTGGGAGCCCTTTGGCTCCGCAGCCGAGCTGGAACACGTTATTTCAGATGATTGACGAATGAATTGGGACCAGGAAGGTCTCGGTAGATTTTGGAAAGCAGCCATGTGGCAGCATACTGCTTCAGGCAGTTCAGTGTTTGAGCAGTTTCAACGTTTGGGCAGTATTAGTATTTGTGTTTTGGGTTGCAAATACGGACGGAATAACAGATTGCTTGGGTTATGCTAAGTGATCTGCAGGGATAATTGGGTTTGTGACCCTGTTTTCCAGTGGGAACCTCGAGTTATCAGAAGTTGAGTAGTCAGTTGAGAGGTAAGTGGACTGGATTCAACGATAATGATTCAGTATGAGTGGTCTGTCAGGGACTCAGACCATCTCGAGACAACAATTTCAGGCGGAGTAGATGTGATCTTGTTGCGAGGAATTCTTTTACTTGTGGATTTTAGGGCTTTGCAAAGATTGGTCATGGCTACCCTGGGAAGGCTAGGGTGTGCCCAGGATGGTGACCATGTTACTAGAGTGGTTGGGCGTGTAAGGAATGGTAAGGAATGATTTCGAGGACGAAATCTAATTTAAGTGGGGGAGAGTTGTGACACCCCGTTTATTAAATAAATAAATAAACAAATTAATGAATGAATAGTAGCCCTAAAATCAATAATAATTTAGCAAGGTGTTGGTTTCGAGGAGTTAATTGTAAATTTTAGAAGTTAGGGGTTAAAAGTGTAAGTTTCGGGATTTATTTTGTAAAGATTTTAGAAGACATGGGGGGTGTTTAGTATCATTTGTACCTAATATAAAAGGATTTATGGAAGCAGGGGCTAAAGAGTAAAATTCAAACTTAATTTGTAAAGGATTTCAGGAGGCAGGGTTTAAATGGTAAGTTTTAGGATATGACTGAAAGATTCTTATAGGGGAGGGACCATTGTTGTCATTATGGAATAAAGTTTGAGGGAGCCGGTATATAACTCCCATCCCCGAAACCCTAACCCTAGTGGAAGAAGTGCAGCCTCCATCGTCGGAAGTCCAATAGCCTCCACCCTAATGTCTCCCACCGGCCGCCACCCTCTTGCTCCTCCGACCACCGTAACCACCGCCATGATGAGTACTGCTGCTACTACCCTTCCGTGGTGACTGAAGACGGAGACCAACGAGGTTTTGTGGCGTCCGCTGCCACCCTCCTCCGCCATCGTCTGTTTCTACATTGCGTCGCTGCTGCTGCTAACATTCATTTCATCCCTTCTCCTTCTTCAGCTCGTTGTTGCTCCGCCACCCACTACGTCGCTATCGTAGCGCCACCACAGTCGGTGGCTAGGGGCTGCCGATTCGCGTCGTGTGTCTTGAGTGCGTGACTTGCGACTGGGCTTGGGTTCGTGTGTTTCTGCTCGCGTGGGTTGAAGTGTCGCTGGGAAGAGGACCAAGAAGAAACACCGCCGCCACCGTGAGGTGGTGGCTGACAGCGCAACAGCCGCCTACCGCCACAAGAATTCTGATGGGTGTGTTTTTCGTGTTTAGCTCAAGTGTTTGCGTGTTTTAGTGTTGCTTAACAAGTGGGGGGTGTGCTCTTTGGCCGGAAACCATGGAAAAACCACCATGGCTGCCAACCATGGTGGCTGCCACCACCGGCCACTACTAGGGTGGTTGTATGTGTGTGTGTGTGTGTTATTTGGGGTTTTGATTTGTAATACCTTAATAGTGTCGGAATAATGAAAAGAAAACTCAAAACCACCACCGTAGGGTGGTGGTTTCCGCCTCCTGCCGCCACCAACCACCGTGTTGGGTGGCGGTGTGCCTTTGCTTGCGTTTAGTTGCTTTTTTGGATGCTTAGACAAAATGGACTAGAGACCATAACCACCACCGTGAGGTGGTGGCTGCCGCCGTGAGCCGCCGTTGACCACCACTACCCGAGGTGGTAGTGAGTGGTGCCCGACTAACGAAAACCCTAATTTTTGGAATTATGGGCTTTGACTTATCGGGACCCGCATTTTGGGCCATTGGAATTGGATTATGTATTAAGCCTTACCACACCATATGATTTGTCTAGTAGACTGATGGACTTAATGGATTAAGTCCTTAATGGGTTAAGTGAGAAACACTTAACCCTAATCGTCATTTTATGTGAAAACCCTAATTTCACTTGGGCCTTAAGTTGGGCCTTTCTATTGGGCTTTGGTGATTGGGATATTGATGGGCCATCCAAGAACAATCATATGGACTAGAATAATTTAATGGGCTTTAGGGTAAGGCCCATATGAGGGGTTTGGGCCTAATTTGGAAAATTAAGCCATAGATGGGCCATAACTGGGTCTTTATGATTATGAGATATTGGGCCATTAAAAATACCAAATGTTTGTACTCGACTAAATAGTTGGGCCTTAGAATAAGACCATGTAAAGGTTTGGGCCCAATTTGGAAAATTGGGCCACATGTTGGGCTTTGACTCATAGTTGACTTTTGGGCCTTTGGATTAGGCCTTGGGCTTGAATCAAGCTAAGATAGGGGTAAAGCAGTCTTTTACCCCAAGCATGGATTTATGGGTATATGTTGGAACCCAATTGCTGATTGGGTGTTATTTGATGATTGACAGTTCGAGAACCTGTCAACCAGTAGCTAGAGTTTTGTGTATGGGACTTCAGCAATGTGAGGTGAGTTACCTTCCAGTAGAGGTGGGTCTAAGTCACCAATGCCGGCCCACCAGTAGGTGATTATGTATGAGATGATTGTCTTTGTGATAATTGTCTGGTTTGCCACTAGCTGATATGCTTTATGTGCTAGGATTCTCTGTTATATGTGTTAGTAGTAGTAGGGGTGAAATAGTCCCCGGATACCGGTTGAAAGATATCGAAGGGGTAGTCAGTGCCCATGCATGCCTTGCAATATGTTTATGTTATGTTATTATGTGGTAGTGGTAAGGGGTGAAATAGTCCCCAGTAGTCGGTTGAGATGAACTGATGGGTAAGTCAAGCACCCTAGAATGGCTTGACATGGGTAAGTCAAGCACCCCAGAATGGCTTGACCTGGGTAAGTCAAGCACCCCAGAATGGCTTAACCTGGGTAAGTCAAGCACCCTAGAACTGCTTGACCCAGGTGAGTCAAGTACCCCAGAATGGCTTGACAAGGGTATGTCAGGCACCCCAGAATTGTCTGGCAGTATGTTATTGTATGGTGTGTGGTATGATGGGGGAACTCACTAAGCTTCGTGCTTACGGTTTATAGTTTTGGTTTCAGGTACTCGTTTTCAAAGGAAAGGAGCTGACTTGATCGCAACGCATCACACTATGTTTTCCGCACATGAGATCCTTGGGATTACACTCTAATGTTGTTTTATGTTACTATGTTTCGATTATTTACACTTTGGTTTTGACATGGGATGTTATTGTGGAGGTTACTATACTAATTGGTTTTATAATAACTTATTAAAAATGAAATTTTTGGTCTTAAATTTTGGGATGTTACAGATTTATGGTTATGCATGGGCACCCAATTGTTAATTGGGTGTTGTTTTGATGTTTGACAGTTCGGGAATCTATTAGCCAGCAGCCGGGGTTCGTCTGTGTGATTCGGCAGTGCGAGGTGAGTCTTCTCACTATATCCATGGGTCTAAAGCACCAATGCTGACCCATTACTTGTTATGTGGAATGCTAGTTGTATCTGTGATACTTGCATGAAAGACCATGGGGGGAGCCCATGGCATTTGGATATAAGACCATGGGGGAGCCCATGACATTTGGATATAAGACCATGGGGGTGCCCATGGAATTTGGATATAAGATCATAGGGGAGCGCATGACATTCCTGGTAAAGACCATGGGGGGAGCCCATGACAACTATATGTATGTTGCATGATATTCTGTGGATGATATTTTGTGGATGATACTCTGTGGATGATATTCTATGGATGATATTTTGTGGATGATATTTTGTGGTTGTATGTTATGTGGTATTTTGGAGAACTCACTAAGCTTTGTGCTTACGGTTTTCAGTTTATGTTTCAGGTACTCTAGTTTTCAAATGGAAGGGCTCGGGAAGATTGCAGAGCACACACCACATGTTTCCATTTTCTGTGAATTACCCTGATTTGTCAATGTTTTGTTAAAACTTAATTACTCTGGTTTTATGGGAAATACATATATTAACGATTTATTAATTTAAAAACAAAAAAAATTATATCATGATTTTTGGGGCGTTACAAAAGTGGTCATTGAATCTACTATCACATGTTATAGTGGTCACTTTAAACCAAAAAATAACAAGTTCGGTGATATTTTACAATTTAAATAAAGTTTATTAACTAAATGGACACGAATTCAATAGTTTAGTGTCGAATTTCGACATTATCCCTTTTTTTTATTCTTTGTTCGTCATGTTAATTATTTTTTTTCATACATTGCAGATCACGTCAAGCGTCAAGGATCATATTCTTTTAACGTGTATATAAGATTGATATATCTAATTAAATAGTATTGACAAATTAATAAGTAGAAATGTAGTATTAAAGTTTAATAAAAAAAAGGTAAGGAGGTGTAAAAAGTGAATTATGTTGTCTTGGTTGTTTTGGGACATGGGTGATGATGATTTAAGAATACTAATTTTCCGTAGACATTTATTAATGATTTATTAATTTAAAAACAAAAAAAATTTATATTATGATTTTTGGGGTGTTACAAAAGTGGTCATTGAATCTACTATCACATGTTATAGTGGTCACTTTAAACCAAAAATAACAAGTTCGGTGATATTTTACAATTTAAATAAAGTTTATTGACTAAATGGACACAAATTCAATAGTTTAGTGTCGAATTTCGACATTATCCCTTTTTTTTTATTCTTTGTTCGTCATGTTTAATATATATTTTTTTTCATACATTGCAGATCACGTCAAGCGTCAAGGATCATATTCTTTTAACGTGTATATAAGATTGATATATCTAATTAAATAGTATTGACAAATTAATAAGTAGAAATGTAGTATTAAAGTTTAATAAAAAAAAGGTAAGGAGGTGTAAAAGGTGAATTATGTTGTCTTGGTTGTTTTGGGACATGGGTGATGATGATTTAAGAATACTAATTTTCCGTAGAAGTTAGACTTCTAGACTAATTGGGTGGTCAAACTACAAGAGGCTTAAGCAAATTGATGTATATTTACTTTTTGAAATTCAATAAATTAATTTTTTATGTATTAACAAAAAGCTGTATTTTTTTTTACATGATTTGTTAATCATGTTTAAATGAGAAGTAAAATAGATATAGAGATGATCATATTACTATTTTTTCAAAATTATATATATTTGAAAAGAAAAGATTATATGTATCATCATAATTATACCATATAATTTTTGCTCATTTAGTCACTAGTAAAAGGTTACTGAACATGTTATTTTTTATTCGAAGTTGTCATTAAACCTGCTATCACATATCCTAAGGACCAGTTTCAATCAAACTAACAAGGTTACTGAAATTCCTCCGTATATATTTAGCATCTACAAGCATGATGCATTTCACCTGTGCATCTCGCTACGAGTTGCTAGTCACAAACCCAAAGGATTTTTTATTGTATGGACGTTTAACAACTATAGTAACAGCATGTGCCAATGTGCTATACATAATGCAGTAGGCACATATTTGAAAGTAAAGGACACCAAATTGTAAATAAAGGACATTTATAGCTAAAAACAAAGGTTGAGTGACAACCAAAATCTTTGAACAATAAATTGAAAATCCAAATCCAGCGATGAAACATCTTGAAAATGTTGAACATATGCAAAGATAAAAACCAAGATAAGAGTGCATCCTATCCAAGTCATCATTCATCTAAGTGATTCACATTCAAACAATCATTGGGGAAGTACCAGATGTATGAAGGAAGGCACCCGCCTTTTCGACTTGTATCAACGGTGCCAAGGAAGTAAGCATCTCTCTTATAGAGTGTGCGATGATCAACGCCTAACTCTGATATTTCCGACGACACCCACTTCATTTCCTCAAAATCTAGTTTGTGAACTGTGTATGAATCTTTTAACCCGCGGTCGATCACATAAAGGTTTTCACCCAAACTTACAAACTCCGGAAATAAGAAGCCTGGCTGTGGAAGATTCTTGGTTTGGAGTAAAGTCAATTTGGGCTTTGGAGTGAGTCTCATTTCACATAAACGACAACGGATGTTTACAGTATATATCTTCCCTTTGAAAGCATGTAAATCAATCGCGAGGACAGTGGAGGAGATACAATTCCATGCTCGTGTACCCGCTATAGAAAACCAAATTTGACGGGAGAATTTACGAAGCACCACAAACACCCAGCCAGATACTGAAGGTGAAAAGACAAGGATACCTCTGATCCTTGCTAGATCACTACTTGCATTATAGGGGAAACAAGGGAAATGAAGCTCGTGCCTTGTGATAAGATTTACAAGCCAGAAGTCTTTGGTTTTCCCCCCGAACAAGATGAGGTAACCACAAGTTATTCCAACACAGATCCTGCCAGCAGCATGGGGAAGGATGGTTTTGAACTTTCTACCTTCAAAGTCCTCCAGACAGCAGTAGCACTCTTTCTTCTTATAAGAAGGATCAGAGATCGACATCAACATCGGTGGTCTGGATGCCATAAAAATCTTCTTATTATCAAGTGCGAGTGACCTCCATTTCTTACACACACCACTGAATGGTAGAAAATCAATTACTCCCAGTTGCATCATAACTAAAAAAAGCAAATTATGGTCAAGATCTGACCAAGGTGCCACACCACCGTTGACTCTCTTCCTGCTAGATGATGATGCACCATCTCGATTCTGGTTTCTGGTCATACTACTTGTCTTGGACATTCCTACATGAAAATTTCATATAAGATACAAGAGTTGTAAGCATACGCATGACATTTAAAAGAAGGGTTATTGACATAAAAGTACGTTAAAGTGTCACCTTTAGCTTTAAAAGGTCCCTAAACTTTATTTGGACCTCACCAACACTTTCCCCAAAATCAACACTGACCGGAAATTAGCAATTCTAGAAGAAATGGATGCATTTAACAAAAATAGTGCTTGCAAAATTGTAAATCTTCCACTTGGTAAAAGTTGTTATTGCAAATGGGTCAGTACTATTAAGTGCAAAATTGTAAATCTTCCACTTGGTAAAAGTTGGGAAAATAATTAAGATTGCAAATAGTTAGAAGCTTCCTAAATCCATCTATGTTCTTCCCAATAAAATCATCAGGAAAACACAAAATACAGATACAAAATATACAACATTTTCTCCATCTCTGCAATGTTCCCATTTTTGCAGTTTTCATTTTATCCGGAACACATAAATGAAACACTATCATAGGTTTACATGACCCTCTACTACATCGAGAAGAGTACGAAAGGTAAGAACTCAAAAAATGAACGCCCTTTTCGAAGGTTGTTAGCGGAAAGTTTGCCCCTATATGGAAACTTGATTTTCATGTGAGAATCCAAGTATTAGATCGGAAACGTTAAATCATCGTATAGAGATCCAAAAGCTCATTTAGCAAACATTATTGCAGCTTTATTAACTGTATAGTGCAAACTCAAGAGCTAATTAACCAAATTGAACTGGTTAGAACACATTGAATCAATCTAGGGCAAAAAATCAAATCAGGTCAAACCAAATTAAGGAAAAACAATCAAATTGGAGGAAAATGACCGGATTCTAGACTGAAATCCCTAAGAAATTATATCAGATCCTAAAAAAATTAAGTTAGATTTTGTAGCCTGAACTGTAAATCAAATTAGGGAAAAGTCATTAATTATGAAAACTAGTGTGAAGAGCGCACACATACGATAACATGACAAGAGGAAACACTCAAATATAGAAGCCAAGGAGAAAAATATACCTGCAATGGTAAAGACGCGGCGTTGGAGGTGGAGTTCTAGGGATTGTAAATTTGTACTTGCAACAAGCACAAATACTAGAGATGAGATGGGGAATTAAGGAGTGACATCAGGGTTCTATTTGGATGAGAAATGACAATCATACCCCTTAACAAGACGCGGTGAATGCACGTGACTTCACATGTGATCATTGTACTTGCGCCTGTGATTCAATGCCGTATTAAAGCATATAATTTCTGGTATGCATTTGTATACTAAGAAACTTCATCATCCATAATAAATAGACATACAAAAAATGTATTTACAACAGCTCCTCACACAATATTTTCTTATATAGTATGAATGACTTACTCCATACCCCTTGATTAACCATCTATTCAACTCAAAAACAAAAATAAAGGCAAAATGGTTATGGAACCCAAGTACATGATATGCAATATGAAATATATCAGATGGCTTGATTGTAACTGGAAAATCAGGATCGAAATAATTAGTCAACCATACATGATAAAGAAACTTACCTTGTAAATGATGGGATTCGATCATTGCATGAATTAACAAATAGCATAAGCACTCCATCGTGGTAAAGTGTCATAGAATGCTTGCTTCCTACAAGTAAACAGATGGAAATTTTGACAGCAACAGACACAACTCAGTCCCATAAAGAACATACAAATCAGAAATGGCAAAAATGAAACATATAAATTATTTCATATTGATTTTTATGGGAAGTAAACTAAAAAGGGTGTAGCCCATATAGGCAAATTATGATAACTTGCAGAAACAGAAAGTAGAATGAAATCCCAATCTTAATAATATTATTAACAGCAAAATCAAAGGAATCACGGAGATCAAACTAATGATAAGAAATATACTTAAATGCTCATAACAAATAGGATGTTTGAATGACTCTTTATATTCTTCAAGCCAACCAAACATCATAATGGAATGTAATAGCCCATTCCATTCCTTTACAACTCCATTTCAACATACAAAACATACCTATAGGTGTCAAAAACGATATCATCCGATCTACCGCAATGAATTTTTCAAACAATAAATTCAAAGTTTACTTTTGGGCACAGTAAATCTAAATGTCCAATCTCTCGTCCAATATAGTAAGAATGATGTCAGAGATCAACTAAAGTAATGACAAACATAAAGATATTCTATTGCTATTCTGACACAAACTAAAAGAAAATGGATTATGCTAAATGCTAAAGATGTTAAAAAGAATATCATCCGATCAAAAGCATGAATGACAATGAAACTGCTTAAACATGAAAATTGCAAAATGTAAAGCCACAAATGCTAGTTCTCAAAATCTTAAAAATGTTCCAACATATGCTAAAAAAAAGGTGAGTCATAAACCTTTTCCTGTTATATAGTGCAATGACCTCCATGACTTGCAAACTCCGCTGAATGAAATGAAAACAACAAATCCAGCTAGACGATGATGCACATCATGGTAAAGATCTGACCTAGGCGCCACACCATTGTTGTCAGGAATTTTTCTAGATGTATCCCGATTCTGGTTTCTAGTCATACTCCTGTCTTTTACCATTCCTACATTTGCAAAAACAAAAATAATAATAATAATAAAAAAATTCACAACCTTCGTAAATGCAAATTCCAGAAGAGACAATAGTTATAAACAAGGGACAAGCATTCACACAAATACAGACACGACCATTCATAAAGTTTATACAATCTTATTATGCCTATGAATATTTAGAATGTCCAAAATGACATTAGAACTTCTTTAGAGTACTTGGAAATTGTAGATAAGCCACATGGTAAAAATGTTCTTGATGAACATAAAGGGTTACACCTACTCCAGCAAAAACGCTTTTGCCTATAGCAATGCTTCTTGTAATCAAAACCTTACCAAAATTCAAACAAACCATGGATAATCCAATGCAGAAAATCAGGACCATAAGCTAACAGCATAATATATAATAACTACTTCATTAGTATCACATATGGAGATGTATAGAAGCACATGTCCAACCTAAACTACTAAAGCACAAAATGAATGAAAAAACAAGCAGTATATAACCAAAACTAATGGGAGCATAAAACCTAAGAAATCAGAAATTATAATATTGAAAAATCAAGTTTCAGTGAGGGCACAAAATTAAGGTTTGATTGACACATAAAATTGAAGACATTGAAAATGATTAAAATTCATAGATTTTCATTGGTGGAAATCGCAATTATGGACGAGCAGAAGTTGAATAAGAGTTAACATCAAAGATGCTCTCAAAATACTATCAAGTTACAAACAAAGACGAGCAATATCGAGATGCTCTGGAGGAATAATTAATTTACCCACAGAATATGAGGTTTGGGCCGGTGTTTAGGCCCAGGATTTTGAGCGGGGCCTGTGTAATGACGTTGAACGAGCCTAAATGACCACTCTACCCTTACATTCAACAAACAATTTTCACAAAATATCAACTCAGAAAACACCTTGTATTAAAAATTTGGACAACTCAACAATAAAATTCATATCAACTGAAGGTTTAATAAGATGAATCGCCTACGCATATATAAACATGAATCGATAACTACAACAATAATCTCCTTCTATAGAATTGCAATCCATTCAAAATTTGGTTATCCTCACATGGGTCCCCAGAAAACAAAAAATGTTTCACGTGCAATAATCTGTTACTACAAAATTCTCCTTCAAGGGAAAGCATCATCAGGAATTTATTATGCCTCCAATTGATTAAGGCTGAACTACATAAGCGTTCAATCAAAAGCTATATCATCAAGAAACAACTAATATTGAAGAATAGTTGACGATGAAGATTTTGTAGCCAAATGTATGAGCAGAAGAAATGGAGGAAGTTTGGAGAAGAGGAATCATTCATAGGATGCCCTTAAGCAATTGATCTAATGTATATATATAATAGTGCTATCTTTGTTAGAATACCCGAAAAGACCAGTTAGGCCTAATGCCCTTCTTTATTATATACACTAACTATGCTTACCTAGACCCATTTTCATGGAAACTTGTACCATAATTCCACCTACAAATCAAATTTCAGACGAAAAACATAAGCTATTTGACAATATGGATAAATTGGGGGAATTCAGTGATGAAATAGTACAAGAGATTTTTCTCTGGTTTTCTAGGGTTTTACAGCCGAAGCATAAGACGATAAAGAGAAAGGAAATTAATAAATAAATAAATAACAAGCTAGGAAGGAAAAAATCGATTAAAGAAGAGAAAAAGATTTAAATTTAAGCTTGATGAAGCCAGTTTAACATAAAGTAATGAACTGTGGAGGTAATGAACTGCAGCGACGATGAACGGCCACCGGGGGTGAGGCTGGGAGAGAGGGGAGATGTGGGGTTAACTGATAAACAAACCAAATAACCAGGGCGTGGCTTTTCGGCAGAGAGTGGAACGTCGCTGGAGGGGTGGAAGGGCGCCTGATATGAAGGGCGGTCGCCGGAGAAGTGATGAAGAACTGGTATTCTGGTAAAGAAGGGTATGAGCCTATGAGGTAAAATGTGACGTTGTTAACCAAGGTTTTTCTTGACCCACGTTTCTGCACTAACCAGTGGGATTTTGCCTCATATAATATTATTTCTATAATTTTGATATCATATAGCTCACTATTTCGTAAGAGATCTCTTTCTTTGACTTTGTCGCTATTAGGCAATCATGAATACTCTTCGCGCCAAAGGTTGTTCAAAGCTTCCAAATCAGCTACCACGAACCACAACAAACCGCCACAAACCACTGGGGTGGCGTTCATGTTGGCGTCAAGTGGAGAATGAAAATCTCGGTGGAGAGTACTCGGGAAGGCCTTACATAAGCCATCATTTTTGTGATTATTTCTGTAATTTTCTAAAAATGATTATTTTTATAATTTTCTCAAACGTTAGGATTATTAGATAAAATATAACTTTTTATGCAGGAACCAGTATAAAATTTGGCTCAGACTTGTTATGTAATTTTTCAAACACATGGACCATAACAAAATTTTGAAGGGATTATTTCTCTAATTTTCTTAAACGTAAAGACCCTTATACAAAACATATATTTGTATACATGGACCATTTTTATAGTTTTTCAAAGATAAGGATCATGAGCTAATTTGAAGATTAATATATAATTAATATCCCAACAAATATAAGGATAATAGAATTAAATTAAAAAGAAGTGGTTAAGGTTGAAATTAGGTACTAGACATTTCAAATTTTTTTTTAATTTGTCACTAAATTTTATTTAAGTTAGAAAAGGTAACCGAACTTGTTATCTTTTATTCAAGCGATAAAGCATTCAAAGGGTAATATAGTTTAGATTGTGTACACATTTATTTACTACGTATATTTTTGTACACATTTAGTCATTTATGTTTTTTTATACATATTTAGTCACTTATGTTTTTTCATTTTGCACACATATGACCATTACGTTTGATGATTATTTGTATACAAAGGCAAAAACTGTAACGTCTCAAAAATCATAACAAATTTAAATTTTTAAAATCAGCTCATTACTTAAAAAGTGTTTACAAAATCATTGCTTTCAAAATATTATTCGATTCAGAGTCTTCCAAGATCCATCAACATAAAAACCAAGGATGTGTACGGTCACACCTTCGCCTTTTCCACGGTCCTTAAAAGTATATGAAACAAAACTAATATCGTAAGTCAACGTTTAGTGAATTTCCCCCAAAGTATCACCAGATAAACATAATAACAACAATATGCATGACCGAGCCTTCAGCCTTACTGGACCACCTCGCAGGGCCTACAACCTATTTGGACCACTCATGAGCCTTCGGCATGACTGGACCGCCTCGCAGGGCCTACAGCCAATCCGAACCGCTTGTCGAGCCTTCGGCCTAACTGGACTGCCTCGTAGGGCCTATCCGAACCGCCCTGGGTATCTTGGCCTTCAGCACAAAGCAAAAACGCCTCAACACAACCAACCATAACATGTCGACATACACATAACATATAACATATAACCAGTCAATAGACAAACTAGCAGATCTACAAATCACAACCACATGCTAACATCCTATATACCAGGATACAGATCTAACAGATCACTACAGCATAACAACATCCTATATACTAGGATACATATCTAACATATCACTACAATATAACCACATCCTATCTACCAGGATACATATCTAAAAGATCACTACAGCATAACAACATATGATAAACCAGGATATCAATCCAATGGGTCGGCCTTGGTGCCTTCGACCCGAAAGTATAGTGAGGAAAACTCAACTCTCAATCTGAACAATAGTTGATGAGGTCCCGACTCCGAATCTTAGCTCTAGCCACCACCTATCTATCGAAATGACCAATTCTCAAACACAATCCAAAATACCCCTAGTTCAAACTTGGTCAAAGTCAGCAAGTCAACAGAGTCAACACAGTTGAATCAACTCAGCGGTGTCAACTCAGCTTCGTACGCGGGGCGTACTCAATTCTTGACCGTAGTCGGGATGGTTGATAGTGTACCCGTTGCGTACTCCAGGTTACAAAGGGCGTACGCCCAAACTTCCTAAGCTCTCACATTCGACTTTCAGATCCAAGGCTAAATTATCCTTAACAATCATAAAGTTTCCAATTTTATGACTTTGCATGTCCATGAAGTGCCCAATACCCAAAGTACAACATCTTAATGCATTAAGACCCTCCAAAGAATGAATGGAGCAAAACTAACCATCAAGACCACATTTTTATGACTCAAGACCCTTCCTAAGGTCTGAAAGGGCGACTTATTGGGTCAAGAACATGTCATGCTCAAGAATCACCATTTTGGGACAAAAGTAACTCAATGGAATGAAATTTCTAGATCTACAAGACAGAGTGACAAAGTTTCAAGCTTTATACCTTCTGGAAGTTGCAAACAAGGGGGGAATCTCAGATCTAAAATGCTTCCAAGCTCCAAGGTCTTCTCACCACCTGCTCCTTCTTCCAACACACCTCCAAAACACTCTTATGGGCTTAAAAATGGACTTTTCTCACTTAGGGTTGCTTGAAGACGTTTTCGACAGAGGGAGGCTAAAGAAGAATGAGATATGAGGCTATAATGAGGGCTTAAATTGAAATTATCTTGACATCGGGATGTTACAATTCTCCCCCGCTTGAACTAGACTTCATCCTCGAAGTCGGTCGACGCGAACAACTCAGGATAACGCTCTCGCATCTTAGTCTCCGGCTCCTAGGTCCACTCGTAGCCTCTCCGACGTTCTCACTAAACCTTTACCTAAGGTATCTCCTTGCTGTGCAGGACCTTCATCTTTCTTTCAAAAATAGCCATCGGCCTCTCAATATACTTCAAGTGCTCATCGACCTGAATATCATCCAAAGGGATCACTGCCTTTCTATCCTTCACACACCTCCGAAACTAAGAGACATGGAAAGTGTTGTGGATACGACTGAGCTCACTCGGAAAATCCAACCGGTAGGCCACCCTGCCTACCCTGGCGATCAAACAGAAAGGTCTAATATATCGGGGACCCAATTTCCCCCTCTTCCTAAAGCGTATCACACCCTTTCAGGATCTCAACAATCCAATACCTCAACTGACTCTTGAGCAAGCAAAACTATCTCGGAACGCAGTTATTACGACATCCCTTTACAATCTGAACCATACGAGACCCTTTCGACCCTCACTTACCTTGCTGATACCACTTGGGGATCAGGACTCCTGACCATTCACTGTTATTGAACCCTACATTCGAAAATGAGGCGGCTCTCAGTACGAGCTTTAGCTAGATAACCACTGTAGACAAATACATACAACGTCAACATATTCCATAACTTCCTAGCTATAAGACCAAGCTTCCAGTAAGATTCACAGAGTTGGGGACTCCTAAACCTGCAATCACCGAATCAACTCTATTAATGTGTTTCATGAGATCGGGAACCTATCAGATCCATACTTCATAAGCCATATTGACTAAATATGTAAAACAGATAAACATAAGTGACTAAATGTGTGCACAATCTAAACTATGTTACCCTTTGAGTGCATTATCCCTTTATTAAAAGTGGTTATTGAATCTGCTATCACATGTTATAATGGCCACTTTAAACCAAAAATAACAAGTTTGATGATATTTTACAACTTAAATAATGTTTATTGACTAAATGGATACAAATTCAATAGTTTAGTGTCTAATTTCGAAATTATCCCTTTTTCTATTCTTTGTTTGTCAAGTTTAATATTTTTTTCATACATTGCAGATCGCGTCAATCATCAAGGATCATATTCTTTTAACGTGTATAAAAGATTGATTGATATTGCCATATTTATACATGTTTTTAGGCAATATTTAAGTACATTTTTATTAATATTTTGGTTATTTGCATAGAATAATGATACTTATAAGGTTAAATTGTACTTTGCAGCCGAATAGAAGACATTTTGAAGAAAAGGGACTAAAAACGTCAGAACATGGAACTTTGGAGGCTTGGAGAAAAGAAGAATAAAAATCCAGCAAAAACGCGTACTCACGACGTGACAATTGAAGGCTCACGACGTGAGTTGGAGTATTCGAGAAGATAGGCATCGGGAGGAAGAATCCTTATCAAACACGGATAATTACGTGCTCACGACGTGAGACATATTTGCTCACATCGTGAGAATGGAAAAAGCAGAAACTATATATTTGCTTGATCATTACGACTTGAGGGACTTTTGGCCAACTTGGAGGATTCCTGGAGACGAAATTCAGTGGGAGAAAAGGCCTGGAATTGGTTTTCAACACCAAGGGGAAAGAAGAGTTCATATTAGCTTAATAATTTGGTACACTTTAATTATGTTTTTTAGTATGAGTAATTTGAGTTTGTTTGCTAGTATGTCCAGCTAAATCTAGCTGCTTCCGTTAGCTAGATGAAGTTGGAACTCATGGTTTTAATACTCTAGCTTTGATTTACTTGTTGGTTAAGACTTGTGTTTGATTGTTTGAACCTAGCATGTTTGATTTGATATTTGATTGCTTTAAATTCTTGTTTTGTGTAGTTAGTGAATATGAATTTGCATGAATTTGAATACCTAATAACTAAGTGAACACTAGGTTATTAGAGCTAAGATCAAACCAATCTTAGATAAGCAATTGAGTTATTAAAATTAGGATGTGCTAGAGAACTCATATTATGACCATAAGTGTGTTTTTCAAATCAATCTTACATGGCTCCAATTCCATTTAATAATTGATTCTGTGTTAGCTATTGTGTGACCATACATAGATTTACATGAATTAATTAAACTTAGTAGATTTAGAACTAAATTGCTAATGCTATTATAATTGGTAACCAACAATAATTGTCATAGCTAATCTATAAACCATTGAGGGAAAGCAGATTCGAACTAAGAGAAGTGTTTTGTTTACTGATTGAATTTTGTGTTAAGAATTAAGTTTATCTAAACTTGCAAAATTAGATAAATCCCCCATCTTTGCTAGAAACTTAGGTTAATTTAGTAGTAGATAGATTAATTAGTCAAAACCGTTCCCTGTGATCGACACACGACTTACCCGACTATTCTATAATTTGACTAGGTACACTGCCTAGGTGCAATTTAGTTAGTTAAGTTAGTTAGGTTATAAATATAAAATTAGGTGTAGCTATTTGCACGCATCATTGATATATCTACTTATGAAAAGGTAAGGGGTTTGAAAAGTGAATTATTTAGTTTAGGTTGTTTTGGGGCATGGGTGATGATGATTTAAGGATACTAATGTTGGGTAAAAGTTAGACTTCAAGGCTAATTGGGTGGTCAAACTAGAAGAGGCTTAAGCAAATTGATGTATATCTACTTTTCGAATTTCAATAAATTAATTTTGTAACATCTCAATTTCTAGGTATTTTACATTTTGACCCTTGGTATGAGAATTGCTTGCAAATTGGTCACAAATAACATTTAAATGAATAGTGGGGGATGCATGAGTACATTGGGTGTACGTGGTCAACGATTAAACCCTAATTTTTAGGGTTTGGACCCTATTTAAACATTCTTAACTCTTTAAGATCCCTTCATTCATCAGCCTCCATCCTCATCTTCGTCCCAAGCAAAACCTAATTCGTTGTTTGTGTCTTTTGAGCATAAAAGTATGCTTTGTGTTATTCTTAAAGGAAGGAGAAAGGGATGAGACTATCTTATAAGAGTGAATCACTTTAGATCCAGAAGCACATCATCATTTTGCACCACTTGGAGGTAAAAAGCTCTGACCTTGATGATGTTTTGCTTAGATCTTGTTAGCCATGGATTTTTGTTCATTTTGGTCCCATAAGCTTGGTGTTTATGAGTATGGTTTACTCTAAATCGTTTGAGTTGTTTCAGATGTTTTAAAGAGCTTAGAGTCATAAAAATGTAATATTGATCCTTAGTTTCCCTCCATCCATGCTCTTTAGGGGTTTAGACCTTGTATTAAGTTAGGGTTTTGGTATTGGGCACTTATTAGCCATGCAAGATCATAAAGTTGGAAACTTTATGATATAGGACGTTATTTGAGGAATAGATCTGGATTTTGCATGAAAGGGCTTAAGGGATTAAGCTCTTAATAGAAATAAAAGTTGGTTGGCACGTACGTTGGGCTTACGTTATCATACGTTGTGTGTACGTAGTCAACAACTCGTATTTTGGTCAAGAAACTAGTGCACCATGCGTACAAGCTGAGTATGTTGGGCGTACACAACTGAGTTGACTCAGTTGACTTCTTTGACTATTGACTTTGACCAGGATTTGAATAAGTTTGACCTAATGGTATTTTGGGTATTTTGAGTTGTAGTTGAGATTGGTCACTATTTGATGTATAGGTGACTTGTAGAGTTGATATTCAGTGTAGTGTCTTGCTTAGCTATCTTTCAGGACTTAGAGGTGAGTTTTTGCCACTGTACTTGTAGGTCTAATGCACTAATGCGGACCCATTGGATTAGATATCATGGTATACCAGGTGATGTTATGCTGAGAGTGTATGTTCTTTGGTTATGTGATTAGAATGATAGATCTGTATGATTACATGTAATGTTGGATATGTGTTAGACTGGTAGATCTGTAGGACTACCTGTGTTTGCTGATTATCGATTGTTATTATATATGTCGACATGTTATATTTTTGTTGGATCGAGGCAGACCAACTCTTACTGAAGGCGAAGCTACCTAGGGTGGTCTGGATAGACTGAAGGCTTGCGAGATGGTCCAGTCAGGCCGAAGGCTCGGAGAGCGGTCTAGATAAGTTGAAGGCCTGATGAGGCGGTCCAGTCATGTTGAAGGCTCTGAGAGTGGTCCATATAGTCTGTAGGCCTGTGAGGCGGTCCAGTCATGATGAAGGCTCATGTATGGTTGTTGTTGTCTGTATGGTTGTGTGTGTGGTACTTTAGGGGAAGTCAGTAAGCTTTGGCTTACAGTTTCAGTTTATTGTTTCAGGTACTTCAGACGATCTTGGGAAAGGAAAGGCGTGATCATGCACGTCCTCTTGATTTTTATGATTTTGGATTTTTGGGATACTTTGATTTGATTATTACTCTTGGAAATAATCTTTTATAAACAATTATTGTCTTTGGATTGGTTTTCAAAACTTTAAAATTTTACTCTGATTTTTATAACGTTACAAATTTTTTATGTATTAACAAAAAATTGTATTTTTTATATGATTTGTTAATTCACAACAAGAATAATAGTCATTAACGGTGACACCTTTAGTGGCGATGCACACTTTTAATGGCGACAAATAAGTTTCAAGTTATTTGTCGCTGCTAAAGCTGTACATCGTCGCTAATGACTACTCATCATCGATCCATGTCAACAACTATAGCCACCGATTTAGTCCTAATCAAACAGCATGAAATCCACATCGTTTGCAACCTTTAGCGGAGACATGTTTACCGAAGAATGTGTCACCACTTATACTCAAAAAAATACTGCCAAAGATTCCTTCCAAACTGTCACCACTGTTACTCCTTTTGTCGCCGCAATTGGGTGTCGTCGTCGCTAATACGATGCACAGATAATACCCGCTTCTTTGTTCTTCCTAGTTTTGTCGCATACACTCACTCATCCTCTATCGAAAAATACCGGAAAACGAAAGCTTTTCTCCGTCCAAAACCGTCATCGGAGTCCACGACACCGACGAACGAAACCTCATCACCGACGACATCACATCAGCGGCATTCCAGCTCTAGTTCCGATGACATCTATGAGTTTTTTTGGGGGTTTTTTCTTTTCTTTTCAATTTCTCCTCTCCCCCACTAAATGTACCTATTGGTTGAAGGAATTTTGAATATATTTCCGGAATTTTAAGATCCCACAGGCTAGAACTTTGTGTTGTCGATCCCTACCAACATTTTTACCACCACCACCACTATGTCGCCGAAATTTGCCATCACATCCACCACACCACATGTTTTTTTATGTTTCTCTCTCTCTCTCTATATATATATATATATATATATATATATATATATATATATGTTGATTTTGTGTATGTATGATGTGTATTTGTATAGTACAATGCTATAATGGAAAAATGAAAAAAAATACAATGCCATAATGTATATGCCATATTGTGTAGGATGTAGTTTGGTTATAGTTTGATATGTTGGTATTTTTTAGTTTGGTAATTGTTAGTTTAGTATAATATAATGCTATAATGGAAAAAAAAAGTACAATGCTATAATGTATATACAATATTGTGTAGGATGTATATTTTAGTGTATTTGAAAAGTACAATGCTATACTGGAAAAATGAAGAAAAAAGTAGGATGCTTTAATCATCATGACCTTAATTTGTAAAGTAAAATGTTATAATGATATGTTGGTAATATATTTTGTTTTCCTTGTAGTTGGACATGCTGCAAACAATGTTAAAAGACTCAACCTGTATTGTGGCACTGGAAGAGTGGTTTCGATCGTTGCCGTCACGAAATGAAAACGAAGGAAATGAGAGGAGTGATGAGGAGGAGTAGCTACTTTTTTAGGATTTATGAAATGTTTTGATTGGGTTAGTATTTTGGATATATTGCACTATGTTTGGATGAGTATTTTGGACCATATATTTGGATTAATATTTTGGATCGGATATTTTATATATTATTAAGTGGTTCAAGTTCAAAACTATTTTTCTGAAAAATAATGTTTCTTAGCATTTTTTGTACTTGTTATACCAATTTTTCTAATTTTAATGATAAATACTTAAAACATGGAAAATACAATTAGCGGCGACGACTTTAGTGGCGAAGGGCATGTATTATGGCGACGGGTCTTTAGCTGCAACGGCGTACATTAGCGGCAAAGTAGGGCAATAACGACGACATATGGAGCATTTGTAGTGCGGAAACAAAAAGACCTTTAACGAAGACGCGTTGCCGCAAAAGCCAACGTGTAACATTTGCAATTTTAGGTATGCTTCTTTTAACCCTTATTTGTAAATTCTTCTCATATTGGTCCCTAGCCGAGTACGCTGGGTGTACTGGCTCGAGGGTTGGACGCAGAGGCACCCACGTACGTTGGGCCTACGTGGGAGTACGTTGGGAGTACGATAAGCAAGGGAAACCCCTAATTTTTACGGTTTTTTCCCTATTTAATCAACTTATGTTGCCTTGGGAGCATCTTATGGTCAGCCTCCACTTCTGAAAACCCTAAGAGCAAAATCCTAGCTCTATTTGAGTGTTTGTTAGCCATTATGTGATTTTGTAGTGGTTTTTGGGCCCTTGAAGGAAGTGAAGCTTGGTGGTGAAGCTTTGGTGGACTTGGAGCTTGAAGATCCAGGATCTTCATCAACATTGCAAGCCATTTGAGTTATAAATCTCCTAACTTGATGGTTCCCTATGATAGATCTAATTTAGGGATTTATTTGTGCATTTTTGTGTCCTTTAAGGCTTTTTTGGGAGTATGGGCTCCCCCAGCAGCTTGGGGTGATAGATCTCGGCTTTTCCGAGGTCCCTTGTACATAAAAATGATAGCTTGATGGGTTTAGCTCAACCATGCACGGTTGATGTTCCTCTTAATGGATGTCAATTTGAGGATTCGATGTCCAAAGGCTTAAAGTCTTCGACTTTATTGTTTAAGGCCTTAATATGATGTTAATTTGAGGATTCGATGTTAAATTCTTAAGTGGTTAAGACTTTTGAGCAAGGATTCAGAGTTAGGCCCGTATGATGGGTGTATTACGGAGTACACTAGGCATACTAGGTGCGAGCCCCATTTCCGGATCAGTCGCATACGTAGGGCATACGAGCCAGGTACACCAAGCGTACGCTAACTAGTGAGCCGATGAAGTGGTTGTTGGATTAATGTCTAAGTCCATAACTATAATTGGTAAGACTTGACCCGACCCGGCATGGTCCATTTGGGTTGCATGGCATCATGCATTTGGATAGACTATAATGAGAGAAATAACACTTAAGGTTGGTTAATATATTAGAAGTTCTAATATATTAATAAGGTTATTTAATTAGTATTGATCAAGAATTAATTTGGAATTAATTAAGTGATCAAAAGGAGACTAATTAAATATATGGGTTGATTGTGTAAATCATTCATTCTTATATATGTGGGCTTGTGATCCAAGATTCCTTATGTTGGACTAAGTCCATGGGGTGACCCATGGATACTCCATGGAGGTTAAAATCCATGGAGCATAAGGAATGGGTAAAGTTATGAGTTACATGGTGTAACCCTAATAGCCACCATATAAAAGAATCCCATGGCTCAAGAAATCGTGCACTAATGTGGGAGTGTGAGGGCTAGACGATTTCAAGGAGTGTTCAAGTTTCTCTCAAGTTATTCCAATTGTATTTGGTGTTGTGTGAACCATTTGAGGTGTCACACTTGGGGCACTAGGCACTCAAGCTTCATGAAGACATTCTACATCAAAGAGGTATGTATTCTATCTTGTTATATTTATTATTTTGTATGCTAGATTAGGATAATATCTTGGATGTTCATAATTGTATGTATAATAGAGAAAACATAGATCCAAGGTATTTAGGGTTGCATGTACACTCAGGAGTGTTAGAATGCTCATAACCCAACAGTGGTATCAGAGCCTAGGCTTGTTTTCTTGTTATACTTGCAAAAGTAGCTGAAAAATCGAGTTGGATGCATATATTCGATTGTTTTGGCTGGAATTGGACTAGGAACATTACCCTAAGATGTTTTTGGACTTATAAACTTGTTTTTGATGTGGTAATGTTCATGCTAATCCAATTTCTAAGATAATTGTCATAATTTCAAGATTTGTATTAGTTTGTATGTTCATGCTAATTTCTTGAAGATTGATGATTTGAATTATCTTGTTCTTATGAGGTTCTTAGATTAATAGAAAAGTTGTGTGAAATAGTTGTCTTCAATCCATTTTAATCTAAGAGTTGATTCCAAAGTGTGTTTTTGTAACTTTTCCTCAAGTTATATGAAAAGTCACATTTAAGAATCATAAAACTCATAAAAGTTGGAAAAGGTTACAAAATGAAGAGTCTAGTTCTAATTAAATGGTTTTATGACTCCATAACTTGTCCTCAAGTTATGGAGGTTCAAGAGTCTCTTCATTAAATTAAAAAAAAAGTGTAACATTAATTAGTTCCATAAGTTACAATAAAAAAAAGTTATTTTTTTTTATTAATTAGTTTAAAGTCTTCCATAACTTGTCCTCAAGTTATGGAACTTGAAGAGTTTTTTTTTAATTAAAACTACTTTAAACTCATAAGTTATGGAATTAATTAGTTTTGAATAGTTTCAAAACTTGCCCTCAAGTTTTGGAATTTGAAAAGTTTTCACTTATGAATACTTTAATTCCAAATTAGCCCTTAGAATTTTAAAAGTTAAAATTCAACCCTTATACTTTATAATATTATAAGTTAATAATATTTATATATATGTATAAGAGTAAAGTCAGTCTTACCGTTAGTAGGCCTCATTCACGAAACCGGTCTATAAGGGGGGTATAAGGTTACTGCCTATAAAATGGCAGTTTAATGGGTGTCCACTCTCACCCACCGCTTCCTTGACTGGTGGAGGGTCGTTAGCCGAACGGGTAGGACAAGGACTATAATTCTCCTTTCATTAAAAGTATTAATGATAAATACTAAGTAACTAAACTCTTATTAATACCCAATCTTAGTTACTTAGGAAAATGTGAATTTGGTGCTAACCCATGAAATTACACTTTGCACTTTGCTTAAGTCGTTAGTGGAGCGTGTGTGGTTAACCGGCACACTAACCTGGACTTAACAAGGTAGGCAAAGGGTAACTTAATATTTATCATAGTATCGGTGGAGTGTGTGTGGTTAACCGACACACTGATTAAGGGGTAAATATTAAGGGTACCAAGTATATTTGCATGGTTATTCACACCTTGTTTTGTGATCCTCGGCATCCCAGTCACAAAACCTGAAGGGCACACTCGAGATTGAAACATGCCTTTGAACAGTTCAATGAATCTCAAAGATCTAGGACTTTCAAATCCAATTAAAACCTAATAAATTATTTCGTTTTTCATGGTGGAAATTGGTGAATCGTCATTCACCTACCTTCAAATATTTTATAGCTTGGATTACGACATCCCTCTTCTAAGTTATAAAATAGTTTGTTGGGTCCTAGCCTTAATATTTCATATTGGGTGTCATATTAAGGACTTTAAATCAACTATCTTGAATATCTCCCAAAAAGATGTATGGTCTAGACATTTATGATCTTCCCAAATCTCTTGAAACAAGCTTTCCTAAATGAAGATGATGTCCCATGGATATCATACTTATTTCACCTCCTCCAATTATTCTCCCTAACCTACAAGTTCCTAAAAAGTTTAAGGTCACTCAAGCCCTATTGGCAAGGCAAGGTCTAGGTGTGATCACATCTTGGAGATGTAGTCTCATATTGACAAGCCGGGAGAGTTGGGTGTCAAAGTCTTGAGAAAGTTGGTGGCTCAACTACTTTCTAAGTCACATAGTGAGTTCTTTTGGGAATCCTATGAAACAGACTAAGACAAGACCCTTAATGATCTTATCTATTTGCTAAGATCAACTTCCTAAAACGCTATGGACATTGACAATGATGACATTGGATATCCAGTAAAGCTCTCTCTTCCCAATGGAAAGGGATCGGCCATAGTCAACTCGGTTGACCCAATGGTAAAGAGAGAGGCGAAGTCTGATATAGTCCCATTATCAAGGGTCCATAGGTAACTATTGCCAAAGGAAGGGGCATTGGTCCATAGGTAACTATTGCCAAAGGAAGGAGCATTGGTTACGAAGCTGCCAAATTTACCTAAGGATGTTAAAGTCAATAAGTTTGGCTCTACTTCAGGTAAAGTCCATTGTCTAACTCTATTAAGTACATGATGATTCTGATCGCGAAGATGGATTTCAATTGCATGGTTCGGTGATCAGAATTTTGGGCTATTACTTAAGAGTTATGATATTTATATTGCTTAGGAATAGATAACAACAAGGTTTTCATATGGATTATAAGGATAAGTTTTTCCACAAAGTTTTAAAATAAAAGAAAAAGGTTTTGATTTTATTTATTTTAAGTATCCTTACAATGGCATTTGTGAAAAGTTGTTGCTTATAAGATTCCATTGATAGCAATATTGGAAAAATGGATTTGATTCTTTCGGTTGTGGTAGTGTCTAATATTACCAAATAAGGAAAGATTCTCATCACCCAAGGTTCAATTGGACCGAAACTTGGAATCATGCAAGTTGTATAGTATGATGAATGAGAACTTTCAGCTTGGAAAATTAAGACTAATTCCTTATGTGAATAAGGAAAGGACTAAGGGATCGAGAACACATTCTTGTGCACTGGTCAAGTCCACCACAAAAGATCAAGAAGACTATTCGTCATGATTTACTTAAGTTCAGTAAATATGGTTATACTTATAAGTTTAAGTATAAGTCTGTAGCATTGGAGAAGTTTCAATGTGAGACAGAACGAATAAGAAGAATCAAAGTATGGTAGAAAGATAAAAGATTCTCAAATCTGAAAAGATGGGAGAGTACTTTAGTATCATGTTTATGATCATCTTAATGATTAAGATACCATATCACAATTGGTCCTCTAAAGTCATCTTAGTGCATTCTTATGACTAACAAGAGGAGTCATGAATTGTTGAAATGGTTAAATCAAAAAGATGAGTCATACTTCGTTCCAAAACAATTCTTAGAGTCATACTCCAAGATTGTAACTTGAGTGACATATCTTAAAGAGGGTTTGTTAACACTAGTCAAACGTAAGAGTAAAAGGTTATCTACTCTTGTACATTTGAAATTGGTAAGTTGTGATGTTTTGGATAAAACAGAGACCAACTTAGGCCAATTGTGTAAAGTGTTAGTCTTGATAAAGAATCCGCACTATCTCTTGAATATTTGACAAGGGAGTCTTATATGTCAAGAGGACAGTGGGAGTCTTAAAGCTCTTGAAAGTTTCAAGACTTAATCAAGAATAAAACCTAAAGTCCTTCACTAGCACACGACTTGAGGTTTATAACCTATCGTGTTGAAATTTTTGTGCCTATTCAAGTTGGCTTTGCATAGGAGTTCTGAGAGTTCTCAATTGGTTGCACAACTACTTGGAAGCAATGGCAAGCACCTGAGCTGCCAAATGGCAAGAATTTAAGATTGCACAAGTTTAATCAATATGAGTTTGGATTTGTCACTAACCTTGTCTTGTGATTATGGTTTTGACAAATTCACATGGATAAGAACACATACACTATTAAATCTAAGTGTCATAAGGTTTCTCTCCGATTCATGAAAATGATGGTGAGGAAACACTTTCACTAAGTAGATTTTAGCTAGATAGCAATTGTGATATTTGCATTCTCAAAGTCGTTAGTGGAGCGTGTGTGGTTTACCGGCACACTAACATGGACTTGTGAGAAGTGGCAAAGGTCTAAACAATTGAGACTATGATTACGACATCCCTTTTCATAGTTCTAAAATTGTTTAGACACACATGTGAGCTATCTAAGAGAGGTGTATGATTTTGATAAAGTTTTATCAAAACAATCTAGTATCAGAAATCTGAACTTTGGTAAGAAAGTCAGCTGATTTCTGAGTACATGTCAAAGCTAGTGGGAGCATAAGTGTTATGCTAAAAATCATCATGTTAGTGGGAGCATGATAATTATGACAAAGGTTGCAAGTTAGCAATGTTAATTATAGAAAACCAAAGTTTCAATTCGTGAGGTTGCAGGGGTTGAAAAAGTTGTTTTGCTATAATTAGGTGAGAGGAAATTATACTTCATTTCAATTCTAAAAAGCTTAGATTGAGATTTTAATCGTATTTAATCAAGGATATATATACGAATTTCATGTTGGAATGGCTCAACATAAGGAAATTCTATATATGGGTCCATTATTTGCGTTCTAAAATTCGATTATGATTACGACATCCCTTTTCATAATCTGAATTTTGAGAACTTGGCAAATTGAAATGGAAATATTATAGCAAAAGACTGGTTTAGTCTTTATGTGAGACATCATGAATCGTGTCCCATATGCTTCGGATATAGGATCGATTACATGTGCTATATTCATCCTTTCTAAAATTTTCCAAATGCCTAGGGCATTATGAAGGGAAAAGGTCTAGAATTGGATATGACTAAAATGATTAAGCAATTGTCGAGGACAATCTAAGGTTTACCAAAGATTGGTTGCTCAAGGACAGTTGGAAGTATAATGTTAATTCTGGAAGGACCATATTGACATAATCTGTAAGGCGGCAACTCTTGTTCAGAAATGATAGTCAAAATGGAATATGGAAATGTTTCAAAGTTAGAAATTATTCAATCTGTGTAAGATTAGGAAACTTAATGAAAGAAGGATGTTTCCAAGGAGCTGATCTCCTTTGGAATGCTCTGCAATGATTGTTGTCAAGTCTTTCTGACTTCGTGCATAATCATTAAGAGGATCAATGCATATAAGTTTAGAATCTAACAGATTTCAGTAAATGGCATGAATTTGGAATTTTTGCATTTGCAGTAAGGATTTGGGACTGTGAAAAGAGGATCATTGGAGTGATGTTCAATTGATATATTTTACAAAGTAAAGATCATAGACAAACATAGTATGCATACTTGGTGTATGGCATGACTAGTGTTTAGAAAACATAGTGTACATGCTTCGAGCATGGGACAACTATTGTTTTAAATTCAAGTATAAAGCTGATAAAACCGAAACAATGAATAATGAGTGATCAGTATGGTGATAAATAAAAGTGTTTATTTATATTCATAGGGTTTGATACCATATTTGATTCATTTATTCTTGTGTTTCACTTTGCATGTTTTAACTTCCAGAATAACTAAGTCGCTCTTCCTGAATGATTAAGTTATTCAAACCATCCACAGTCGGTCATATGTTGGAAGTAGATATGAATCAAGACTGTCATGGGTTGGTTTGTAGAGGTCCAAGTTGGTGGACAAAGTGGTGCTACAACACTCATGAGTGCTCATAAGTTCTGAGTATTGGATTCAACCCGCGCTCATTTGAATCACTTCATGGATTTTATCACGAGTGATCATGAGACGATAATATCTTATATTCTTCAAACCTAGAGATATGAGTTGTTACTATGAGTTGGTTATACATTGATTGCACGAAAACGCATTGGTAACTCGATGTTATAAAACGTGCCTTTGTATATGATTCAACAAGTAGTAGAACAAGCCATATGAGTCGAAGTTTATCCATTCCTTTTACCTTCGGGATAAAAGCGATATCTGTGGGCCCCTCGATGATTTAAAGATGATACATGTGAGTGCTTGGCCAAGCCAGGACTGCTTTGATTTGTTCAATCAGTCAGTCATCATGAATCGGAAATCGGGAAACAACAAATGGACAGAGAGAATGATTGATAATCCATGTCTCAGTCCATATGATATCTAGAATAGAGGAATATATGATCCCTTATCTAATGGACAAGTCATTGACAAAGGTCAGAGTTCATCGACCAGGTCAGAGTTCGACAGAAGCTTTTGAGAGCTACGATTGCTGATCGGTTCCTGAAATCATACGCAATAATAGTTTTAGACTTATCCAAGTGGGAGACTATTGGATTAATGTCTAAGTCCATAACTATAATTGGTAAGACTTGACCCGACCCGACATGGTCCATTTGGGTTGCATGACATCATGCATTTGGATAGACTATAATGAGAGAAATAACACTTAAGGTTGGTTAATATATTATAAGTTCTAATATATTAATAAGGTTATTTAATTAGTATTGATCAAGAATTAATTTGGAATTAATTAAGTGATCAAAAGGAGACTAATTAAATATATGGGTTGATTGTGTAAATCATTCATTCTTATATATGTGGGCTTGTGATCCAAGATTCCTTATGTTGGACTAAGTCCATGGGGTGACCCATGGATACTCCATGGAGGTTAAAATCCATGGAGCATAAGGAATGGGTAAAGTTATGAGTTACATGGTGTAACCCTAATAGCCACCATATAAAAGAATCCCATGGCTCAAGAAATCGTGCACTAATGTGGGAGTGTGAGGGCTAGACGATTTCAAGGAGTGTTCAAGTTTCTCTCAAGTTATTCCAATTGTATTTGGTATTGTGTGAACCATTTGAGGTGTCACACTTGGGGCACTAGGCACTCAAGCTTCATGAAGACATTCTACATCAAAGAGGTATGTATTCTATCTTGTTATATTTATTATTTTGTATGCTAGATTAGGATAATATCTTGGATGTTCATAATTGTATGTATAATAAAGAAAACATAGATCCAAGGTATTTAGGGTTGCATGTACACTTAGGAGTGTTAGAATGCTCATAACCCAACAGTGGTGGGCTTGGATTATTTTGGATTTGTATTAATTAGGCTTGGACCTTAAACTTCAATGGAATTAGATTATTTTTGGACTTTAGGTTATTGTTTGGCATTGGGCCTTCTTGGATTGGGCCCATAATGGGCTTTGGGTGCCATTGAGTATTTTAGGCCATATTAGGGCTTTTGGAGCATTGGGTTGGGCCTTGGTTGTTGGGACAAGTGAGGAAAGGGTAAAATGGTCTTTTACCCTAGGAGTTGGAGAAATGAATGGGATTCATAAGTTATAATTTAAGGCCCAATTGTTAATTGGAGTTTTATTGATTATTTAGTTTGAGGACTTTCCAGATCAGCAGTATGAGCAGTTATCTGATTTCTAGTATTTTGAGGTGAGTCTCCTCTCAGTGCTTAGTGGGTCGGAGGCACCAATGTTGGCCCCTGATTTATTATGGTTAGGGTGATAGCTATACGCGATATGTATACCGGGCGGGGTCCGATTCCAGGCGGGGACTGATGAGTGTATTTTATGCCATTTGTCTTAGTGATTATTGAATGTGTTTATGTGTCTATATGTATACCGGGCGGGGCCTGATGAATGTGATGAGGCATAACCCATCTCATATGTTTGACAGATCTGATCCGAGCGGGGCTGGATTCGTGGCAGGGCACGATGGTTGTTAAGCATGGCCCATTATATGTTTTACATGTATGACATGAGGTATTTTTGGGAACTCACTATGGTTCGTGCTTAGAGTTTTCAGTTTATGTTTCAGGTACTTCCAGATCGAAGGGGAAGAGCTCGGGATGATCGCATCATACACACCACATTATTTCACATTTAATTTGACTCTGATGGAATTGGATGATTATTGATATACTCCGATTTCATTATGGTTTTTATGAAATGTTTTGGTTGATGGTTTTATTATTATAATAAAATGAAATTTTTGGTCTTAAATTTTGGGATTTTTCAAGTTGGTACCAGAGCCTTGGTTTGAGGGATTCATGCATACTCTCGGGTGTGCCTGAACTCAAACTGAGGATTTTTAGAATTTTCATAAAAGAATGTTTTATAAAAAGAATTTTTCAACGAAAGAAAGGGGTGTGGTGCATGCAATCAATCGAGCTCAAGTAAGTTTTCCTAAAATACCCATACATGTTTTATGTTATGCTTTGAATTATGAATATGTGAATCGTATTCTAGATATTACGACTAAGGATCTGCTCAGGATTGCATAATAGAATGCTAGGAAACATGTCTTTGTATGCATGTTGTATGAGCTTGTAGACTTGCATGCTAGTACTGATCAGTCAGTGATAGGATGGATTGATTAGCTTATGCTTGATTCCGATTACTCGATGCTTGAATGCTGCTTGCTTTGTGCTTTTAGGAGTTCCCATTATCATCAGCTAATTCGTAAGCGAATATGTTAAGTTACATGTTATTAAGACTAGATAATTTTAGAAGGTTAGGTTTTAACTCTATTGCACAACTCTTGTATGAGTACAACCATTGTAGTGTGAGAGCTTTCATTCGAAGAATTATCTGGTGTCAGGGACATGTAATAGTATTCGTGAGCTAGTTAGAGGGTGTTAGGGGAGCTCCTTCTGCAACTGATGGCGGAGAGTGATGTGGTAATTGCCCTAGGAAAACCTGGGAAGAGATTCGGTGTTGGGAGCATTGTATTGTTAAGGGTTGTATGTGTGGATAAGGGAGTAACTTGGAGGATTAGGGGCGATCCTTGAGGAAAGTATGGATAGATGTGGAAGAGGAAACCAGATTAAGCTCATGGTTCAGAGGGTTCCGGAAAGAGGCCCAAGATTTTTGACTCGAGATCAATAGGCCAGCAGGGTCGAGGCCACTGTGGAAAGTATGAAAAGGCACACGAGGGGGCGTGCATGCTGGGTGGTTCTGGCTGCTTCAAGTGCGGCAAGACAGGTCATATCAGCAGGGACTGCACTGCCACCACCACCACATAGGTATATGATCTGATTTGTTTCCATTGCAATCAGAGGGGCCATAAGAAGGCCAATTTCCCGAGTTTAGTAGGAGCACCAGTTGCAACACCCGCACCAGTTGCAGCACCCGCACCAGCGAATCTACGGGCTACTGATGGCCGCCAAGGAAAGGCGGATGCGCCTGTTGTGAGGAGCAGGGATTTTGTGCTGGATAAGGTGTCTAAGTCCATAATTATATTTGGTATGTACTTGACCCGAGAGTAGCATGGTCCATTTGGGTTGCATTTCACCGGAACAATTTGTACGGATGGACTTTTGAGAAAAGTTCATTTATGATTTATTAATATACTATAAGTTCTAATATATTAATATGAAGTCATATTATTTAATTAGTATTGATCAAGAATTAATTTGGAATTAATTTTGTGATCAAAAGAGACTAATTAAATATTTGGGGATTGATTATGTAAATCATTCATTCTTATAAAGTGGGCTAATGATCCATGATTACTTATGTTGGACTAAACCCATGTGGTGACCCATGGATACTCCATGGAGGTTAAACCCATGGAGCATGAGGAATGTGGAAAGTCATGCACATTAGGGTTTGCATGGTGTAACCCTAATGTAGCCACACTATATAAGAAGCCCTCTATTGCATGAAATCGACTACTAGAGCATATTCAAGAGTGCTAGCCGAAATTAGTGTGTTCAAATAACCTATCTCTAGTTCTTCCATTTGTTGGTGGTGATTTATGGTTCCGTTTGAGACATTCACATCATTGGTGCTAGGCTCTTAAAGCTTCAAGGTTTCAACTACACCAAAGGTATGTCATCTAACTAGAATTCTATAGTATATATACTCCATTGTATGCTAGTTAGGATGATGCTTTGGAAACTTTGAAAGTTTGCATGTATATTAGAGAAAACATAGATCCAAAGCATCTAGGGTTGCATGTACACCATAGGAGTGTTAGAATGCTCAAAACCCATCAGTAGTATCAAAGCCTAAGATTGTTTTCCAATATACTTGATGCTCCTTGCTTTCAAATGCTTTAAAAATTGATTTTATGCTGTCTGAACAGTGGACTCACCGAGTCCATTAGGGAACTCGCCGAGTTTATTCATGCACTCGACGAGTTGGTGCTCCAGAGTGCAGATTTTCGAGTTTTAAGGCTGGAATTGGACTAGGATAATAACCTAAACTATTTTTGAACTCCTAAATCTGTTTTTGATGTGGTAATGATCATGCTAATCCAATTTAAAAGATAATTGTCAAAGTTTCATGTTTTTATTAGTTTATATGGTTAGGCTAATTACATGAAATTTGTTTGATTTGAATTGTCTTGTTCATATGAGTTTAATTGTATCTTCTATGAATTATTTGATTATTGTATTAGTTAAATAATGTTTTAAATGGTTTTAATGGACTCCATAACTTGTCCTCAAGTTATGGATGTTATGGAACATGAAAGGTTTTTTCTATTAAAGATGTCATTAAACTCATATGTTATGGACTTGAAGAGTTTTGACAAGTTTCAAAACTTGCCCTCAAGTTTTGGAATTTGTAAAGTCTCACTAAATGAAACTTTAATTCCAAACCTTAGAATTTTAAAAGTTAAAATTCAACCCTTATACTATTATAATAATATAGGTTTAATATTTATATGTGTATAATACAGGTCGGTTTTACCGTTAGTAGGCCTCATTCACGAAGCCAGTCTATAAAGGGGGTATAGGGTTACTACCTATAAAATGGTGGTTTAATGGGTGTCCACTCTCACCCACCGCCTCCTTGACTGGTGGAGGGTCGTTAGCCGAACTGGTAGGACAAAGACTATAATTATCATTAAAAGTATAATGATAATAATAAAGTAACTAAGCCTTTTATAAATTCCCAATCTTAGATACTTTAGGAAAATGTGAAATTGATGCTAATCCATGAAATTACACTTTGCACCTTACCAAGTCGTTGATGGAGCGTGTGTGGTTAACCGGCACATTAACTTGGACTAGTAAGGGTGGCAAAGGGTATCATAAGGTTTATGGAGCGTGTGTGGTTAACCGGCACATTGATTAAGCTGATAATTGACATTGAGAGTACCAAGTATATTTGCATGGTTATTCACACCTTGTTTGTGATACTCGGTATCCCAGTCACAAACCTGAAGGGCATAATCGAGATTTAAACATGCCATTGAATTGTTCAATGAATCTCAAAGGATCTAGGAGTTTCAATGCAATTAAAGCTTAATAAACAATTTCGTTTTCCTGGTGGAAATTGGTAAATCGTCATTTACCTACCTTCAAATATTTTGCAAGTTGGATTACAGCATCCCTCTTCCAAATTGTAAAATATTGTGTTGGGTCCTAGCCTTAATATTTCATTTGGGTGTTATATTTTTATTATTATCTAATCTTAAACTTTGTCTATCTTCCTTTTTAGATGTCTTCCAACAATGCTTCTGGCTCAAACCCTTCTGGCTCCTTCTCTCTCATGAACCTTTGTGGGAGAGTCATCTTTGATGGGACTAATTTCAATGACTGGATTAGGAACATCAGGATGGTCACTCTCTATGAGGACAAGGAATATGTCCTCGACAAGGAGCTTAAGGAAATCGATGAGTCTTCTAATACTCCTCAGGATATTGCTAAGTTTAGGGCACATGAGAAGCATGCCACCAAGGTAGCTTGTATCATGCTTGCCACTATGTCAGCTGAACTCCAAAAATCCTATGAGGATTTCTACCATTTTGAGATGCACCAGGACCTGATGGAAAGATACCATCATAGCGCTCGTCAAGAGAGGTATGAAATCATCTCCTCCATGATTACAACAAAGATGAAGGATGGTGAACCCATCACAACCCACTTGCAGAAAATGCAAAGATTTGTGGACCGTCTGCTGAAGTTGAATGTTAACTTCCCTGAAGAGTTGGCCATAGACATGATTCTACACTCTTTACCTCCCTGTTGTTATCAGTTTCGTATGACTTATCATATGAACAAGGAGGAGGTCACTCTTAGCAAGCTTCAAGGCCTTTTGAGGACTGCAGAAAGTGGTCTCAAAGGTAAAAATGTTGTATCTACTCCTACTGCTAATGCCCATGTTCTGGAAATTGGACAAGGGAAAGGGAAGAAGAGGAAGGCTCCTTCCAAGAGCCGCACGGGAAAGTCTCTTGATCGATCCTCTTCAAGTGGAACCAAAGGTGGTTCTGCCGCTCCTTCGACTATTCCCAAGAAAGCAGAGTGTTTCTACTGCCATGAAAAGGGGCACTGGAAGTGAAGCTGCCCCAAATACTTGCAGGATGTTAAGGATGGGAAGGTTAAACCCACCCATGTAGGTATTTATAGTATTCTATCTAAAAACTCATCACATACTAACTCTTGGGTGCTTGACAAAGGTTGTGGATTTCACATTTATTCTGATATGCAGGGCCTAAAAATAAGTAAGGACGTGGAGCACGGGAAGATAAACTTGATCATAGGGAATAGGAAGGTTTCACCTGTCACCAAGATTGGAGTTTACTCTTTATTGTTTAGTAGTGGGTTAGAAATATATTTGAATAATTGTTTCTACTCGTCTGATATAGTGAGAAATATTATTTCCTTTCATGGTTTGTACAAACAAGGTTTTACTTTTTCATTTGATAATGAAATTGGTGTAATAAATGCTTATTATAATGGTGTTTTTTTATTTTAGAGCATTACCTTGTAATGGTGTATATGAAACTGTGATGGTTATAGACAACTTAGGAAATAATGTGTTGCATATCGATTCTTCCAATGATTTGGATAAGGCATCCTTGTGGCGTTGTCGTCTTGGACATGTCAACAAGAATCGCATAGGCCAACTCCAAAAGGCTGGAGTTTTGGAGTCATTCGACTTAAGGTCGGATGACACTTGCGAATCTTGTTTACTTCGAAAGATGACTAAATCACCCTTTACTGGTACTTGTGAGAGGGGTGAAGGTTTGTTGGATCTCATACACACCTATGTGTGTGGGCCCTTCAGAACCGCCACAAGGGATGCTAACCGCTTCTATGTGACTTTTACTGATGATTACAGTAGATATGGCTTTGTCTACTTAATCAAGCATAAGTCAGAAACCTTTGAAAGATTCAAAGAGTTTAAGCAAGAAGTGGAGAATCAGCTGGACAGGAAGATAAAGATGCTCCGATCGTATCGAGGTGGTGAGTATCTTAGTATCGAGTTCCTAGACTATCTTAAGGAGTGTGGAATTGTTTCACAGTTGATGCCACCTAGGACACCACAGCTTAACAGTATGGCTGAGAGGCGCAACCGAACCTTGTTGGACATGGTTCGTTCCATGATGAGTCGAGCTTTGTTACCAATCTCATTTTGGGGGTATGCCTTAGAGACTGCCGCCCATATCTTTAATCGAGTCCCAACTAAAAAGGTTGCCAAAACACCTCACGAGATGTGGACATGGAAGGCTCCCTCGTTAGCACACATCAAAGTTTGGGGTTGTGAGGATTTTGTGAGGCGCAAGACTCACGAAAAGCTCGAACCTCGGAGTGAGTAGTGTATTTTCATCGGCCACCCGTAAAAGTCCTTTGGTTATCTCTTCTATTAACAATGTGGTCTTCGTTGCGAGGCGAGGGGTTTTCCGAAAGAGGGAAATCATATTCCAAAGGGACAGTGGGAGGCAAATCGACCTTAAAGAACTTCAAGAGTTGAGTGGTAAAGGAACCTCAAACACTAGCGATCAACCTGAGGAGGAAACTCCTGTTGAGCCAATTGACGAGTCCGTACCTCTGAGGCGTTCCAGTAGAGTTAGTGTTCCACCTGTGTTATATGGTTTTCATATAACATGTGAGGGTGATACATTTATCAGTGATAGCACACTGATAAATTTGGATGAACCTAACAGCTACAAGGAAGCCATGGTAGGCCCCGAGTCTGCTAAATGGGAAGAGGCCATGGATAGCGAGATTCAATCCATGTATGACAATCAATTTTGGAACTTGGTTGATAATGTACCAGGTCATAAGATAGTCGGGTGCAAATGGATCTTGAAGAAGAAGACCGGCATGGATGGGAAGGTACACACTTATAAGGCGCGACTGGTCGTGAAGGGCTTTACTCAAACTCCGGGAGTTGATTATGATGAGACCTTCTCACCAGTAGCGAAGATTAAGTCTATTAGGGTTATGCTAGCATAGTTGCATTTCATGATTATGAAATATGTCAATCCATTTATGGGTTGAAACAAGCATCTCGCAGATGGAATCTTTGTTTCGATGATAAATTCAAAGAGTTTGGCTTTTCGAGAAGCGAGGATGAGTCATGTGTATATGTCGGAGCTAGTGGGAGTATAGTAAGCTTTCTGGTGTTGTATGTGGATGACATACTACTCATAGGAAATGACATCCCAACCTTGCAGGAGGTTAAGTCTTGGCTTGGGAAGTGTTTCACTATGAAGGACCTTGGGGAAGCTGCCTATATTCTTGGGATAAGGATATTGAGAGACAGAAGTAAGAGACTAATTGGACTTAGTCAAAGTACCTACTTGGACAAAGTGTTGAAGAGGTTCAACATGCATAATTCCAAGAAAGGTGACTTACCGATCCATCACAATGCCAGAGCGAGCAAGGCTCAGTGTCCGAGTACAGAGGCTGAGATAGCTGAGATGAGTCGAATGCCATATGCTTCCACTGTTGGTTCGATCATGTATGCTATGACTTGTACTCGTCCTGATGTGGCCTTTGCTTTGAGCATGGTCAGCAGATATCAAGGGAATCCTGGCAAAGCTCACTGGACTGCGGTAAAGAACATTCTCAAGTACCTGCAGAGGACCAAGGACTGGGTCCTTACCTTCGGTAGGAGTGATGACTTGAGAGTGGTGGGGTATAGCGACGCCAGCTTTCAGACCAACAGAGATAATTTCTGCTCTCAGTCGGGCTGGATCTTTACCCTGAATGGAGGAGCAATTACTTGGAAAAGTTCCGAGCAGGAAACTGTAGCTGATTCAACGTGCGAATCAGAGTACATAGCAGCAAGCGAAGCGACAAAGGAGGCGATATGGCTGAAGAACTTCATCGGAGACCTTGGAGTTGTACCAGCTATAAAGGAGCCTGTGGAGATTTTCTGTGACAGCAATAGTGCGGTTGCCTTAGCCAAGGAACCAAGGGATCATGGCAGGTCCAGGCATATCGACAGGAAATATCACTTCATAAGACACAAGTTAGAAGAAGGACTCCTCGTGGAAAAGAGGGTATCATCAGATGAGAACCCTGCAGATCCCCTCACGAAGGGACTGAGTAAGGTTAACCATTTATAGCATACGAGGCGCATTGGGATGAAGGATGATATTAGTTTTAATGATTAGATAGCTCTTGAAACTTGTAATAGTTGAAATGTAATTGACATTTGATGCTTAAATAAAAATGTGTTTTTATTTACTAGTATGGTACTGTCTTGTGTCAATCATTTACTATTGTTTCATTTTGCATGTTTTGACTTCCAAAATAATTGGATTATTCAAACCATCCACAGTCGATCATACTTTGGAAGTAGGTGTTGAAGCAAGATTGTCATGAATTTGGTTAGTAGTGTAACATCCCAAAATTCAAGACCAAAAATTTTGTTTTAATTAAGTAGTTATATAAAACCATCAGTATAAAAACATTCATATTAATATCTCATGTCAAAACCAAAGTGTCAATAATCAAAACATATTATCATAAAACCATATCAGAGCGTAATACCAAAGATCTCATGTGCGGAAAACATAGTGTGATGCGCTGCGATCAAGCCGACTCCTTTCCTTTGAAAACGAGTACCTGAAACCAAAAATGTAAACCGTAAGCACAAAGCTTAGTGAGTTCCCCCATCCTACCACATACCATACAATCACGTAGCATACATACTGCCGGCAATTCTGGGGTGCCCAACCTACCCGATCCGGCTATTCTGGGGTACCGACCTACCCTGTCAAGTAGTTCTGGGGTGCTGACCTACCCATGTCAAGCCATTCTGGGGTGCTGACCTACCCATGTCAAGCCATTCTGGGGTGCTGACCTACCCATGTCAGTGCCCGATCTACCCTTCAGTCCCTACGACCGAGATACGATGACTATTTCACCTCCTACTACTACCACCTAATAACATAGCATAACCACACTGTCAGGCATATCGGGGGTGCCCGAACTGCCCTTCGGTCCTAACAACCGAACTTGGGGACTATTCCCCTCATACTACCACTATCACATATAACATATCATGTGAGCACATAAACATATAAGGTAGTAGCAAACCTAGATGAATATCACAAAGACAATCATCTAACATACAACTCCTACTGGTGGGCCGGCATTGTGGCCGTAGACCCACCGCTACTGGAAGGTAACTCACCTCACACTGCAGAAGTCCCGTAGACTCAACCCCACACCGTTAAAGTCCCGCAGACTCAACCCCAGCTGATGGATGACAGATTCCCGAACTGTCAACAGCAAAATAACACCCAATTAATAATTGGGTTCCAATACATAACCATAAGTCCTTGCTTGGGGGTAAAAGACTACTCTACCCCTAACTTGGCTTGATTCAAGCCCGAGGCCCAATCCAAAGGCCCAAAAGTCCAATTATGCCTCAAAGCCCAACATATGGCCTAATTTTCCAAATTGGTCCCAAGCCTTTACATGTCTTATTCAAAGGCCCAACCATTTATTCCAGTCCAACCTTTGACATTCTACTGGCCCAATATCATATAATCATTAAGGCCTAAACTGTGGCCCATATATGGCCCAACTTTCCAAATTGGGCCCAAACCCTCATATGGGCCTTACCCTAAGCCCATCAACATATTCTAGTCCATATAATTATTCTTGGATGGCCCATTAATAATCAAATCATCAAGGCCCAATAGAAAGGCCCAACAATAAACTCAAGTGAAATTAGGGTTTCACATCAAATGATGATTAGGGTTAAGTTTCCTACTTAACCCATTAAGGACTTAATCCACTAAGGACTTAGTCCATTAAGTCCAATATTGCTTAGATTAATTTTTGCCATTGATTATTATTTAATATCTCAAGTTATTAAATAATTACCGTGTGTCCCGGTTAATTCCCTAAATTAGGGTTTCCAACCCAAATACTAGCCCATTTAACAATCTGTTGGGCTTTTAGGACAATTAGGGCTTTATTGGGCCTATTAGGCCCACTAGAATATCATTAAGCCCATTAGGGTTTTATTCGGTCAAATAGGGTCCATTAGGGCTTACAAGGCCCACTAGGGTTTCAAGCACCCTAAACGAATCTAACTTAACGAGGCAAGCACACCGCCACCCGACACGGCGGCCGGTGGCGGCAGGAGGCGGCAGCCACCACCCTACGGTGGTGGTTTGAGATTTCTATTATTCCATTTTTGGTTACAATTTATAACTCCAATCCGATTAACACACGCACACACACACTAATCTAATTAAAAACACACACACACACCGCTACCTAATGGTGGCCGGCGGTGGTGTATAACGACAGCCACCACCCTATGGTGGTGGTGGTGGCCTTTTCTCGATTTTCCGGCTAGACATAACACACACATACTTCAGATTGCATAATACACGTCAGCCACCTACCTGGTGGTTCAAGACGACGACAACGGTGGTTTTGGGATGGCAGTGGCGGCGACCACCTTGGCGGGCGGGCATGGTGGTTCTTCCCCTCGATTTCCGGCCAGCAACCCACGCACCATACGTCTTGGATTCAACAACAACACCCATCCAAACATACCTCGAGACCATAGCTTCCAACTAATGACTCGACGGCTAGACAAAATGAAACAGCGACCAAGGGCCACTTCCTGTGGCAACAGCGGCCTGTACAACGTCGAACACCTTGAGAGGGCGGAGATGCGAGATGAGGTCGGCCTAACTGAAGGTTCTGGTTGTTCACAGCCTGATCTTCTTCTTCGTTAACGGCCCACGCTTGGTATCGGTGGGGTTTCCCAGCCGCTCACGGCATTACAGCGACATCAGGCGGCGGAGAGACCATGCTCGTCGACGCGGCAGCTGGTAGAGCAGCAGCGCTACGGCGGCGCCTACAGCGGCGGTCGAAGAAGGAGAAGAAGAATGAAAATGGTGGAGGCTTGGTGCCCGCTTAGCGACCGCTGGCTGATCGGAATGGGTGGCAGCGCCGACGATGGGAGGCATAAGGGTGGTGGCGGCGGCTGCATCCTTCCCTAGGGTTAGGGTTTGATAATCGGAGGTGTTAGGGTCATATACCCGGATCATTTATGCTCTTTCCCATAATCGCAGAAATGGTCCCTCTCTCTATTATTCTTTCCAAATAAAGTCTCGAGTTTACCATATCTACCCTAATTTTAGAAATTCTTTACAACTCCAATCCAGAATTTACCCAACAACCCCTAGCTCTCCAAAATCCTTCATAATAAGTCCTAGAAGTTACCATTTAGTCCATGCCTTCATTAATACTTACAAATTAAGTCCGTATTTTACACTTTTAACCCCCAATCTCTTAAAGTGTGACAATTAGCTCCTCAAGATCAACCTTTAAAATATAATTATTTATTTTAGGGCTACTATTCGTTCATTAATTTATTTATTTATCTAATAAATAAACAGGGTGTTACAACTCTCCTCCACTTAAATTAGATTTTGTCCTCGTAATCATTCCTTACCATTTCTTATGCGCCGAACCACTCAAGTAACATGGTCACCATCCTGAGCACACCCTAGCCTTCCCAGGGTAGTTGTGACCAATCTTCGCAAAGCCCTAACATCCGCAGGTGAACGAATTCCTCACAACAAGATCACATCTACTCTGTCTGAATCTGCTGTCTCGAGATGGTCTGAATTCCTGGAAGACCATTCATACTGAATCATTATCGTTGAACCCAGTTCACTTTATCCTTCAACCGGCTACTCAACTTTCAATAACTCGAGGTTTCCACTATAATTCAGTGTCACAAGCCCAATTATCTCTGCAGGTCAATTATACTTGGCCAAGGCTCATCTAATCCTGCTGCGAGTGACTTGTCAATTCCCAATCAACCAGCTATTATGTTCGTATTTGCAACTCAAAACAGAAATACTAATACTGCCCAAACGCTGAAACTCCTCAAACACTGAACTGCCTGAAGCAGTATGCTGCTACATAGTTGCTTCCCAAAATCTATCAAGAACTCCCTGGTCTCAATTCATTCGCAATTCATCTGAATTTTCGGGTCCCGGCCCGATCGCTAAGCTAAAAGTACTCCCACCTAGTCGTTTCACACGACTTCTGAACAAAATCCTTCTCTGGACTAGTTCCACTAGTTATCATGTCACTGAGGCTCTAATAACCTTCTTATTTAAATGATCGGGTCCATGCGTCAAATCCCGATGTCACCAAATCCGAGGCTAAAAGTGATTGCTACATGACCAACGGCAGACTTATATCACTAACGACCTTAAGCAATTCCTTGCTTCCTTGGTCTCGTAACTGTAGTGGCGTTCCTACAGTCCTATCACTGGCTCAACCAGATCTAATCCGTCTAGGTAATTCCGAAACCCAATCCGTGGATTCCCATATCCTCACTGCTGCACCCGAACTGGTGGGTACTACTGTTCCTTTCCGCGTCCTAACAACGCACTCATGCTATCTACCAACCTAGTGAATGCTACGGCTACACCCGCAGACTTACAACACTCTATTGGTATCTGGCTGCTAGTGAATTCTACGGCTACACCCGCAGACTTACAACACTTTAATACTATCTGACTGCTAGTGAATGCTACGGCTACCCCCACAGTCTTATAACACTTTCCATACTACCTGATCGCTAGTGAATGCTATGGCTACCCCCGTAGTCTTACAACACTTCCCATGCTAACTGAACACTAGTGAAGGCTACGGATACCCCCATAGTCTTACAACAATTCACAAACGGGGTCGAACACGCACTCGACCTAACACTCAACCGAACTTGAGTCCTAAACGGAACTCTAACCTGGTTCCCGAAACCTGCTATCACGTGAACCCACTGTATCAGTACCGCACCCATGCCCGTGATCAAAGCGTCACAGTAAAACACGAAATCATCTACACCCTCTGGCAGGTTGAGAATCGATGCCTCGCACAACCGCTGTCTGAGAGTCTCGAAGGCTGCCTGCTGCTCAGCCCCCCAGCGAAAGGCCACTGATTTCTTGGTCAGTCGGGTCAAAGGAACCGCAATCTCGGAGAAGTCCAGATTAAATCTCTGGTAATAACCTGCTAGACCCAGGAAACTCCGAATCTGAGTTGGAGATCTCGGAATCTCCCACTGCATCACGGCCTCTATCTTGGCTGGATCGACCAGAATACCCTTCTGGTTGACAAGGTGCCCAAGAGATTGCACCTTGCGCAACTAGAACTCGCAGTTGGAAAACTTTATAAAAAGTCCCCCCCCCCCACTTAGATTCGACTAAGTCTTCACAGTACATGAGAATTGAAGGATTCCCAATCCTTCTCCCTTTCTAATACCCCACTGATGACAACCTGTGCCTGCCAATGCTAGCGTTTAATCACCGATTAAACCTTGAGATCTCCCATCCTCGGAAATCTTGATGAGTACTCTTGAAATCTGATCCAGTCTGACACCTCAATCTGCCTCCCATGCTGACAACTGGAGGCCTTAATCTTCACTCTGGCTGACGAATCCTCGTTCCCACTTCCAATTTTTGCAGCACCACTGAACTCTAACCGAACACAGCCGATGCGAAAATACAATTTTCTTGAACATCCAATAACAAACCACTTATGCATCTAACACCCGCAGCTGACATCACCGTCTTCATGCTACCGGTCCTTTCCTAGCAATGGTAGTGCCTTGTACTCCAAATTTCATCCATGGACAATTGTCGACCACACCTGAACAATGATAGAACCCCTGAACGCTGACCTCACTAGAGAACTATCTCTCTAACCCTGACCGAGGATCTTCCAAACAATACTCCTGCACAGATCCTGACATACCCGCAACATCTGGATGAATCCTAATCACCTTCTGCTGACATGACCAACCCTGCTACCCTGTAGTAGCCTAAACCCTTGGAGCGACAAACTCCCTTGCTGCACTGACTCCGGCCCTGCTGGCCTTTCACCCGATGATCAGAAGTCATGGGTCTCTTCCCGAGACCCTCTACTATACGCACCTGGCACGAACCTCTCTTTCCAGGGTGCTCCAAACGATCTCGCATCTGCAACTTCTTGGAAGTCATATCCTTCAGGGTCTGACACCCTATCACGCTTGCTAGCTCACTTGCCAATGGCTAAGATGCAACAACTGGAACATCCTCTGTCCCCAAACTGGGTCACAAACTCTTCCCTGAAGCTTCTCGGATTCTCCAAGACTCTTACCGATTCGAGTAGGGATCCTGTGCTTTTAGTAGTACGGGCCCAATACTACCTTCCACACCTATCCATACTTTCCTTAGCAATCCTCCCGAATCCTCCAAGTCACTTCCTCAAACTGGTACACTTAAGTCCCACTGAACCTCACTACTAACCCACTGAAACGTATCCTAGGCTTTCCTAGGTTCCCGAACTCACCCAGTCCTCAGCTGCTGAAAGATTCCCAGTGATGTCAACTAGCTACCTTATGAATATAGCCACATGCAACAGAGATCAGATAATCCTTCGAGTGAGAGACCCATCCCTAGAACGGTTGGACTCAGACAAGAGCTGCGCAATAGGGTCAAGTCCATCACTCTGAGATTATCCGACCTATGTCCCATGTGACTTAGCATATTCACTTAGTAGCTAACTCACATCACAAATAGTCCCACAAAGCACAAAGCAAACAACATTCAGACAATGGAAAATCTAACCATCATAATCCATTCAAATCATTCTATCCTCTAATCAAGAACATGTACATGCAATTCAAAGGCTCATATAATCAGGCATAACCTAGCATGCAAGTCTACAAGCACATACGATAGGCATATAAGGCATCCTTCCTAGATCCTTAGCCCTAATCTAGCATGCAGTTCTCATAATCATATCATAACATAACATATCATAACATGTATGGGTATCTTAAGGAAAACTTACTTGAGCTCGGCTGATTGCACGCATCACACACTTTGTTCTATTCAAGGTTCTATTCTCTTTTCAAGTTCTTTTCAAACTTCTTTTTATAAAAGGGTTTTATTTTTGAAAATTTTCATACCAAGTCCTTAGTTTGAGTTCAGACACACCCGAGAGTGTACCCGAATCCCTCAAACCAAGGCTCTGATACCAACTTGTAACATCCCAAAATTCAAGACCAAAAATTTCGTTTTAATTAAGTAATTATATAAAACCATAAGTATAAAAACATTCATATTAATATCTCATGTCAAAACCAAAGTGTCAATAATCAAAACATATTATCATAAAACCATATTAGAGCGTACTCCCAAAGATCTCATGTGCGGAAAACATAGTGTGATGCGCTGCAATCAAGCCGACTCCTTTCCTTTGAAAACGAGTACCTGAAACCAAAATTGTAAACCGTAAGCACAAAGCTTAGTGAGTTCCCCCATCCTACCACATACCATACAATCACGTACCATACATACTGTCGGGCAATTCTGGGGTGCCCGACCTACCCGGTCCGGCCATTCTGGGGTGCCGACCTACCCTGTCAAGCAGTTCTGGGGTACTGACCTACCCATGTCAAGCCATTCTGAGGTGCTGACCTACCCATGTCAAGCCATTCTAGGGTGCTGACATACCCATGTCAAGCCATTCTGGGGTGCTGTCCTACCCTTCGGTCCTAACAACCGAACTCCGGGGACTATTTCACCCCCTTACTACTACTATCACACATATCATAACATAATCATACTGTCAGGCATATCTGGGGTGCCCGATCTACCCTTCGGTCACTACGACCGAGATACGAGGACTATTTCACCTCCTACTACTAACACATAATAACATAGCATAACCATACTGTCAGGCATATCTGGGGTGCCCGAACTGCCCTTCGGTCCTAACAACCAAACTTGGGGACTATTCCCCTCATACTACCACTATCACATATAACATATCATGCGAGCACATAAACATATCAGGTAGTAGCAAACCTAGATAAATATCACAAAGACAATCATCTAACATACAACTCCTACTGGTGGGCCGACATTGTGGCCGTAGACCCACCGCTACTGGAAGGTAACTCACCTCACACTGTTGAAGTTCCGTAGACTCAACCCCACACTGTTGAAGTCCCGCAGACTCAACCCCAGCTGATGGATGACAGATTCCCGAACTGTCAACACCAAAATAACACCCAATTAATAATTGGGTTCCAATACATAACCATAATTCCTTGCTTGGGGGTAAAAGACTACTCTACCCCTAACTTGGCTTGATTCAAGCCCGAGGCCCAATCCAAAGGCCGAAAAGTCCAACTATGCCTCAAAGTCCAACATATGGCCCAATTTTCCAAATTGGGTCTAAGCCTTTACATGTCTTATTCAAAGGCCCAACCATTTATTCCAGTCCAACCTTTGACATTCTACTGGCCCAATATCATATAATCATTAAGGCCTAAACTATGGCCCATCTATGGCCCAACTTTCCAAATTGGGCCCAAACCCTCATATGGGACTTACCCTAAGCACATCAACATATTCTAGTCCATATGATTATTCTTGGATGGCCCATTAATAATCAAATCAAGGCCCAATAGAAAGGCCCAACAATAAACTCAAGTGAAATTAGGGTTTCACATCAAATGATGATTAGGGTTAAGTTTCCTACTTAACCCATTAAGGACTTAATCCACTAAGGACTTAATCCATTAAGTCCAATATTGCTTAGATTAAGTTTTTCCATTGATTATTATTTAATATCTCAAGTTATTAAATAATTCCCGTGTGTCCCGGTTAATTCCCCAAATTAGGGTTTCCAACCCAAATACTAGCCCATTTAACAATATGTTGGGCTATTAGGTCAATTAGGGCTTTATTGGGCCTATTAGGCCCACTAGAATATCATTAAGCCCTTTAGGGTTTTATTGGGTCAAATACGGTCCATTAGGGCTTACAAGGCCCATTAGGGTTTTAAGCACCCTAAACGAATCGAACTCAACGAGGCAAGCACACCGCCACCCGACACGGCGGCCGGTGGCGGCAGGAGGCGGCAGCCACCACCCTACGGTGGTGGTTTGAGATTTGTATTATTCCATTTTTGGTTACAATTTACAACGCCAATCCGATTAACACACACACATACACTAATCTAATTAAAAACACACACACACACCGCTACCTAATGGTGGTCGGCGGTGGCGCATGGCGGCAACCACCACCCTATGGTGGTGGTGGTGGCCTTTTCTCGATTTTCCGGGTAGACATAACACACACACATACTTCAGATTTCATAATACACATCATCCACCCACCTGGTGGTTCAAGACGACGACAGCGGTGGTTTTGGGATGGCAGTGGCGGCGACCACCTTGGCTAGCGGCCATGGTGGTTCTTCCCCTCGATTTCCGGCCAGCAACCCATGCACCATACGTCTTGGATTCAACAGCAACATCCATCCAAACATACCTCGAGACAATACCTTCCGACTAATAACTCGACGGCTAGACAAAATGAAACAGCGACCAAGGGCCACTTCCGGTGGCAACAACGGCCTGTACAACGTCGTACACCTTGAGAGGGCGGAGATGCGAGATGAGGTTTGCCTAACCGAAGGTTCTGGTCGTTCACAGCCTGATCTTCTTCTTCTTTCACGGCCCACGCTTGGTCTCGGTGGGGTTTCCCATCCGCTCACGGCATTACAGCGACATCAGGCGACGGAGAGACCATGGTCGTCGACGCGGCAGCTGGTGGAGCAGTAGCGCTACGGCGGCGCCTACAGCGGCGGTCAAAGAAGGAGAAGAAGAATGAGAATGGTGGAGGCTTGGTGCCCGCTTAGCGACCGCTGGTTGATCGGAATGGGTGGAAGCGCCGACGATGGGAGGCATAAGGGTGGTGGCGGCGGCTGCATCCTTCCCTAGGGTTAGGGTTTGATAATCGGAGGTGTTAGGGTCATATACCCGGATCTAATTAAAAACACACACACACCGCTACCTAATGGTGGCTGGCGGTGGTGTATAACGGCAGCCACCACCCTATGGTGGTGGTGGTGGCCTTTTCTCGATTTTCCGGCTAGACATAACACACACATACTTCAGATTGCATAATACACGTCAGCCACCTACCTGGTGGTTTAAGACGACGACAACGGTGGTTTTGGGATGGCAGTGGCGGCGACCACCTTGGCGGGCGGCCATGGTGGTTCTTCCCCTCGATTTCCGGCCAGCAACCCACGCACCATACGTCTTGGATTCAACAGCAACACCCATCCAAACATACCTCGAGACCATAGCTTCCAACTAATGACTCGACGGCTAGACAAAATCAAACAGCGACCAAGGGCCACTTCCTGTGGCAACAGCGGCCTGTACAACGTCGAACACCTTGAGAGGGCGGAGATGCGTGATGAGGTTGGCCTAACTGAAGGTTCTGGTTGTTCACAGCCTGATCTTCTTCTTCGTTAACGGCCCACGCTTGGTATCGGTGGGGTTTCCCAGCCGCTAACGGCATTACAGCGACATCAGGCGGCGGAGAGACCATGCTCGTCGACGCGGCAGCTGGTGGAGCAGCAGCGCTACGGCTGCGCCTACAGCGGCGGTCGAAGAAGGAGAAGAAGAATGAAAATGGTCGAGGCTTGGTGCCCGCTTAGCGACCGCTGGCTGATCGGAATGGGTGGCAGCGCCGACGATGGGAGGCATAAGGGTGGTGGCGGCGGCTGCATCCTTCCCTAGGGTTAGGGTTGGATAATCGGAGGTGTTAGGGTCATATACCCGGATCTTTTATGCTCTTTCCCATAATCGCAGAAATGGTCCCTCTCTCTATTATTCTTTCCAAATAAAGTCTCGAGTTTACCATATCTACCCTAATTTTAGAAATTCTTTACAACTCCAATCCAAAATTTACCCAACAGCCCCTAGCTCTCCAAAATCCTTCATAATAAGTCCCAGAAGTTACCATTTAGTCCCTGCCTTCATTAATACTTACAAATTAAGTCCGGATTTTACACTTTTAACCCCCAATCTCTTAAAGTGTGACAATTAGCTCCTCAAGATCAACCTTTAAAATATAATTATTTATTTTAGGGCTACTATTCGTTCATTAATTTATTTATTTATCTAATAAATAAACAGGGTGTTACATGTAGATTGACTGAAATGGTTAGTCATTGCTACAACATTCATGAGTGCTCATAAGGTCTGAGTATTGGATTAAACCCACTCTCACTTGTATCACTTTATGGAATTCATCTCGAGTGATCGTGAGACGATAATATCATATAAGACTTCAAACCTAGATATATGAGTTGTTGACTATGAGTTGGTTGTACATTGATAGTACGAAACCGCATCGGTAACTCGATGTTATAAAACGTGCTGTTGTGTATGATTCAATGAATAGTTACTACAAGCATATATTGTTGAAGTTTTTCTGTTCCTTTTAGTCCTAGGAGGATTAAAAGCGATATGTTGAGCCCCTCGATGATTCTGTTTTGACTTATGTGTCGGGCCCAGTCAGAACTAAATTGATGTGTTCGATTAAGTTCTATGTCAAACAAATCAGAAATCGGGAAACAAACTGCTGTACAATAAGATTGACCGTGTTCCATGTGTTTTTCCGACTGATATCTTGAGAACATAGGATTCTATGATCACTTATCTAAAATGGTACGTCTAAGTTCGACAAAGGCATTTAAGAGCCACGATAGCTAGTCGGATCCTGAGGTCATATTACAACTATAGTTACTAGACTTATCCAAGTGGGAGACTGTTGGATAAGGTGTCTAAGTCCATAACTATACTTGGTATGTACTTGACCCGACAGTAGCATGGTGGATTTGGGTTGCATTTCACCGGAACAATTTGTAAGGATGGACTTTTGAGAAAAGGTCATTTATGATTTATTAATATATTATAAGTTCTAATATATTAATATGAAGTCATATTATTTAATTAGTATTGATCAAGAATTAATTTGGAATTAATTTGTGATCAAAAGAGACTAATTAAATATATGGGGATTGATTGTGTAAATCATTCATTCTTATAAAGTGGGCTAATGATCCATGATTACTTATGTTGGACTAAACCCATGTGGTGACCCATGGATACTCCATGGAGGTTAAACCCATGGAGCATGAGGAATGTGGAAGGTCATGCACATTAGGGTTTGCATGGTGTAACCCTAATGTAGCCACACTATATAAGAAGCCCTCTATTGCACGGAATCGACTACTAGAGCATATTCAAGAGTGCTAGCCGAAATTAGTGTGTTCAAATAACCTCTCTCTAGTTCTTCCATTTGTTGGTGGTGATTTATGGTTCCTGATAGGCTATACTTTTGTGGTTTGGGCTAGGCATTCTAATGTATAGGTCTTGGTAGGATGTTAGAGTGTGTTGTGGTGGTTGTGGTTTGTTAGTGGGTGTGTGCGGCCATACACGTGTGTGCGGCCGCACACGCTGTGTGTGGCCGTACACGTGTGTGCGGCTGCACACTTGTGTGCTGCTTCATGTGGTATAAATAGGTTGTGTCAATGTGTCAGAAAGGACGAGGTATGTGTGTGTGTTTCCCAAGGTGTACCTGACATTTGTACGTAATAGATGTGTGCATGCTTGGTTTGATTCACCTTCTACTCCTTCTACACTCTGTTTGATTGTTTTCAATTCATTGATTACTGATTTGGATCTCTAGATTGGGACTTACAATTGGTATCAGAGCCAATTCAGTGTCAATTTGAAGAATCATAAGAGTGTGCGGTTGAAAATAGTTGTGGTTTTTGAGGTGCATTTATATTTTTGATTGAGAAACTGCTTTTAATCATTGTTTTTACTAAGTTTGGAACCAAAATTCACTCAAAAATCTAGTATTTTTGGGTGTGCGGTTGAGACTTTGAAGGTGTGCAGTTAAAACTTTGAAGGAGTACGGTTGAACGAGTGCTGCCAAGTGTACGGTGTGGTGTGCTGTCCAGTGTGCTGCCAAGTGTACGTTTGGGTGTGCGGTTGGCTTGTGCTGTTGAGTGTACTGTCCAATGTGTGCGGTTGAGTGTACTGTCAGTGTGTGCGGTTGAGTGTGCTGTCAGTGTGTGCGGTTGAGTGTGATGTAAGTGTGTACGGTTGGAGTGTGCGGCCACACTGATATTAATTAACTAAATTTTTGTTGTTAAAAAAAAATGGAATCTCAAAGCATGTCTGCTCATCATGAATTGGATGCTATTATGGGTACCACTTCTTGCATTCCCCGGTTGTTGTCAGCAGAAGGATTTCCTGAATGGAAATATCGGATTGAGAAGTACATCAAAATGAAAGATTTCAAGATATGGCGCAGTATTCTAAGAGGTCGAATCCGCATCACAATCACATTGGAAGATGGAACCATAACTGACAAGCAGATTGAAAATTACACGGACGATGATTTTGAGAGAGTCGAGGAGCAGAAAAAGGCTCTTGCTACACTTACCATGGCATTATCTCCGGAAATTGCTCAAGGTTTCCGTGAGTATACATCAGCAAAGGCCTTATGGGAAGCACTGATTGAAGTCTATGAAGGCAATGAAGACATGAAACAGAGTCGCCAAGACATGTTGCGACAGAAGTTCAATATGTTTAACCATGTCTTGGGAGAAACAATTGAAAATCAGTTGCAAAGGTTTATCACACTTACCACATAAATGAGTTCTGCTGGTGTGATGGTTACAAGATCTGAGATCAACAAGAAATTGCTGAATTCTCTACCAAAATCCTGGGATATGAATGTCTCAGTGATCAAAAAGACCAAAGATTTGAACAGGTTGAGTTTGGCTGAAACAATGGCGATCATCAAGGCTTGTGATCTCGATGATAAGCAAAGGGAGATTAACCATGTCAATTCATACTCCACAGCAAATATTGGGAATCAAACCACCAACAACACTGCTTTCTCAAGCTTCTCAACTCCTCAAGCTCCTCTAGTTTCTCAAGTTCCTCAAGTTCAATCCTTTGTGACTCATCAGCCTACCTCCTACGTGATCCCTCAAATGCAACACATTCAAGTTCCTCAACCTCAAACTTTATCTCAACAAGTTGGTTCTATTGTTGGTTCATCCACAGTTGCACCTAGTCAATCTCACGGATTCAGTTCTCAAGCTTCATCTTTGAAAGAAAAAGAAGAAAATATGGCCCTCGCCACTGGTCTGGTGAACTGTTACAACGCTTTTGTGGTTGGAGAGCTTTCCCCACAATTATCTTTTGCTGACCTAGACCAGATCCATCCTGAGGATGTGGAGGAGATGGACATCACTTGGCAAATGGCCATGGCTGTCTTTAGGGCAAAACAGTTCTCCAAGAAGACAGGGAAAAACAACTGGAGTGTGAACTCTGAAAAGAAAGTGGGGTTCAACAAAGGGAAGCTGAGATGCTACAATTGCCATGAGCCTGGTCATTTTGCAAGGGAGTGTCCAAAGCCAGATCGAAGAGAGAACTCTGAAAGAACCATGGTGCCAGTGACCTATGTCAACAAGGGATCTTCTTCAAGCAATCAGACTGCCAACTTGGCGATGGTAGCCCAATCCTTTGATTGGGAAGATCAAATTCAGGCTCTGAATATTTCAGGACCTGAAAATGCGCATCTTGCTCAGATCAAGGATAGTGTGGAGGAAGAAGCAGAGAGAGACCCGGAAGAGGAAATGATGAATCTTCAGTTTGCGTTCATGGTGCAAACTACTCCTGAGCCAGTCAAACCCGAGGTCAGTGAATTCGGCTGCTCTCAATCTTGTATAAAAACTGTTAAATTCTTACGTGAGCAAATTGAATTAATCAAGAGAGAGAACGAGGACCTTAAATATGAGGGTTACACACTTAGGAAAAATCAAAAGCCTTTAAAAACACAATTAGAGAATAAAACAAAGGACTTTAAGAAACTGCAAGAGGATTACAGCAACAAATGTGAGAACTATGATCATCTCAAAAGAAAATTTGTTGCTGTGACCGCTGAACTTGACACATTGAAAAATCGTCTTGAAAATACTGAATTTATTTTTAACAAATTCGATGGGTCAAGTGAAGTAGTTGCAAAAATGATTTAGAAACAAATACAGTGGAAGGACATTACCTGTGGAAACCAAAAGAAAGTAGGATTAGGCCTTGAGAGTGTCCCTCCTCCATTCAATCATACTTACACTGTTATTCCTCTATCTCAAGAAGAGATTGATAGAGAACCTTTTTTAGTTTATGGAAAACCTGCTTCTGAACAAGCAACATGCTCAACTGATAAGATTTTGGATACTAACATTTCTACCTTAAGTGTAGATGTGTCAGTAGTTCAGGGGGGGCATGAAGATGAAAAGTCTGAGTCAAATAATTCAGTGTCAAAATTTGGTGTTGAGTTTTGTGATGAGTATGTCTTAAATTCTAAAACTGGTGTGTTTGTTTCTGGTGGTGTGTTATTTCAGAATGATAAAATTGAAAATAATGATGTTGTTTCTGATAGAGTTGCTAAAACTGATTCAAGTGCTTCTACATCTTCTACGTTTGCTTCACAATCTTGTGCTTGTTCTTGCAAATGTGAAAATGTTAGAAATGATAATAAACGCAAGAAATCTGACAAGAGCAGTACCATTTCCAATGATAATAAACAAATTTGTTTCAACTGTGGTACTGATGGTCATATTGCCAGAAATTGTTTAAATCGAATGTTTGTGCATCACATGTCTAAAGGAGGAGAGAATGAGTCTAGAGGACGATCTTTAATTAGAAAATCCTCCAGAACTCGCTCTCGAGATGATGACTCGAAAACAAATCAAAACAAGAAAATGGCAAGTTTTCAATAAATTCACAAACAGTTTGCCAGAATCAAACCAACCATGCACACATCTATTACGTACAAATGTCAGGTACACCTTGGGAAACACACACACATAACTCGTCCTTTCTGACACACTGACACAGCCTATTTATACCACATGAAGCAGCACACAAGTGTGCAGCCGCACACACGTGTACGGCCACACACAGCGTGTGCGGCCGCACACACGTGTATGGCCGCACACACCCACTAACAAACCACAACCACCACAACACACTCTAACATCCTACCAAGACCTATACATTAGAATGCCTAGCCCAAACCACAAAAGTATAGCCTATCAATCTCCCCCTTGGTTTACGGCTAGCATGAATCAGTCTTTATGAATAATGAGCACATATTGTAGATGAAGGAGTCTCTGTGGTTTGAGTTGGGTCAGGAAAAAGTACTCCCATCCTTGGATCATTTATGCGTCTCTTCAAAGGAGGCTGGGAGGTCAGAGTTGTCAGGGAATCACTTGTAATTGGCTCGGATGTAGGAACCACATTATCAAGGGGAGGAGTCCATGATGATGTGTCCATATGAGTTGAAGAATCAGCCATCTGAACGGTAGACGAAGGCACAGTCTCTTGAGCATCAGCTTTCTCCCTTATCTCCGGTGTTTGATTGGCACCATCATCGATATCTTTGAAGAAGTCATCGAGGACTTCGTTGGACAACGGGTTCTCATTCACACCACAATTCACCGCTACATCATCTCTGTCGTAACCGGATCCATTCCCTTAAATACCTGATCCAAACCCGGATCCATAACCTGGTGGGCTGCATCCATTTTAAAAATTATAAAGCCCAAAACCCAAAACAATTTTTTAAAAATAAAACTCTTGGAGGATTAATTTCAAAATAAAACAAAATAAAATAACATAAAATAAAAACATTTTCTAAAAAATTTATCAAACCTAAAATTGAAAGTAAAATAAAATAAAAATAAAACTAAATTTTGAATTTTAACCTAAATTTCACCTCTAACTGAAATTAATAACCTTTTGAGATTGTGGGATCAAAGTTGTTAGACAATCATTTTCCATTTGTCAGTACCTCTCCTTTCATGAATAGATCTGGTCGATCGCCGGTATTGTGGTCCACTTAAGCACGGAAAATTGTGACAAATTTTAGGAATGCTATCAGTGACATGACAGATTGATCCTAAGTTACTAGATAAAAATCCCTAAGGACCATTTATCTGACGACGACCAAGGATATTGTTGTCCACCTAAATTGAGCAGCGAGATCTACAGAAAATCTAGAATTGTTCAATTTTAAGTGTACTAGAACATGTTTCCCGCTTCCTGACATACCCCAACAATCAAGAGCTTCCGAGATACTCCTTACTTTAGGTGAGCAGACTATTATTCATAGAAAGGATAGATTTAGAATGCATATGCTGTACACTCAGGTCGAATCTTTCAATCACGCAGAGAGTGAAACATATGACTGACTAGAGTTTCATAGGGATTGAGAAGTAGAAGGTTGCATATGCTGTGTACCAGGTCGGATTGTTAATCACGCAAAGGAGACAACATATGACTAACAGATAGGAAGAATTGCATAGATAGAAGATGCAGAGAAATAGAGTTGCATATGCTGCAGTCCAGGTCGGATCTTTCGATCACACAGAGGAAGCAACATATGACTAACAGTATGAGAGAAAGAAAATAATTTCCTACAGACCTACTTTATCGGAATTCCCCAGTCGCCCCGTCAATACCGGAATTAAGGACATAATCCATACATCGAGGAAAAGTTAAACCACGGTTCTAGATACAGGTTCTTTAATGTGACTGGTGGATTCTCATGTATATCTCCCTGCTCAACCTATCCGAGCGTCCTATTGCCAGGCTAAATGGAACTATCTAGGTCAGAATTTATCTAGTCTCTAGATTCCTTAAGTTCATCTGCACCTAGTCAAGTCCATTGAATTTTTCGTGCCTACCAGCGCATCGAACACAGAGCCTAGACAATTCAGCTTTGGTACTTTACACAGACTCAGATTGCCTGTTATCACAAGCTGATATCACTTCCCATTACATCACTTCACAATAATATTTTTGATTTTTCTGTTTTTCTAATGTTTTTGGATTTTCTGATTTTCTATTGTTTTTGGATTTTTTGTGTTTCTAATTTTTGTTTGGTTTTTGTTTATTTCTCCCCCTAAATTTGTGCATGGGTGAGAATGAAATTGAAATGTGCAAATTTAAACTAACCTAAACAAAAATTAATCCTCAACGCGAATCATTTTCAAAAAGTTTACCAGCACATCGAATCGAGCTTTGTTAAACGGCTTGGTGAACAGATCCGCCACATTATTAGCAGTGGGAACATGTTCTAGCCGAATGAGCGAGCGCTCATAACAATCTCTGATAAAATGAACTTTGATGTCGATGTGCTTGGTTTTTGAGTGGTGGACCGGATTTTTAGCAATTTGGATCGTAGCCTCATTATCACAGAATATAGGGGTTTCTTGAAAGTTCAAACCGTAATCCAACAGCTGATGTTGGATCCATATGACTTGAGAACAACAAGCAGACGCAGCTACGTATTCTGCTTCTGCTGTTGAGGTCGAGACAGTAGTCTGCTTCTTGCACTGCCAGCAAACCAGCCTATCTCTGAGAAATTGACATCCGCCTGAAGTCGATTTCCTATCAAGCTCGCAGCCGCCATAATTGCTGTCTGCAAAAGCATAAAGATCAAATTCGGAATTTTTCGGATACCAAAGACCCAATTTTGGGATGCCTTTGAGGTACCGAAAAATCCGTTTAACAGCAATAAGATGAGACAGTTTAGGATTAGCCTGGTAGCGCGCGCATTGACAGACCGCAAACATAATGTCTGGGCGACTGGCAGTCAGATACATCAGCGATCCTATCATCGATCTGTAGTACGTTTGATCTACGAATTCGCCTTCAAGATCAGGAGTCAGCAGTGGTCTCTCCACCATGGGCGTCAAAGCAGATTTGGCGTCTCTGAACCCGAACTTCTCGAGCATATCATCCACATATTTGGCTTGATGAATCAGGATTCCGGCTGAAGATTGTTTGACCTGAAGCCCCAAAAACGTGGCCATTTCCCCCAAAGAACTCATCTCGAACCGCTTTTTCATGACGTCCCCGAACTCCGTGCATAGCTGAGGACTCGTCGACCGGAAAATGATATCGTCCACATAGATTTGTACAAGAATTTGATGTGGACCAACATGCTTGATGAATAGGGTCTGATCGATAGTACCGCGTGAGTAGCCATGATTGAGCAAGTGCTGTGTGAGGGTAGCATACCAGGCTCTGGGAGCTTGATGCAGCCCATACAAAGCCTTGTCTAACTTGCAGACATGGTTGGGAAGTTTTGAGTTAACAAACCCAGGAGGTTGGTCAACATAAATTTCATCCTTCACCTTGCCGTACAAGAAAGCCGTCTTGACGTCCATTTTGTATACGGTGAAGTTCATGTAGGAAGCATAGGCGAGGAAGATACAGATAGCCTCCAAGCGCGCCATCGGAGCATAGACTTTTGTATAATCAAGACCCTCAATTTGCCTGAACCCACGGACCACCAATCTCGCCTTATTACGGACAATGACACCCGAATCGTCTTGCTTATTCTGAAACATCCATCTGGTGTCGAGAGATTTCTTGCCTTTAGGCAGCTCCACCAACTTCCAAACCCCGAGATTTTTGAACTGATTCAGCTCGTCATGCATGGCATCCACCCAGCTAGTCTCATTCAAAGCCATTTCGACGTTCTTGGGCTCTATTTGAGAAATGAAACAAGAATAGAGACATGTGTTGACGTCTCCACTCTAGCTTCTTGTTTGAACTTCGTCGCCCAGCTGGCCAATAATGTTCTTGTGTGCGGCCATACACGTGTGTGCGGCCGCACATGCTGTGTGTGGCCATACACGTGTGTGCGGCTGCACACTTGTGTGCTGCTTTATGTGGTATAAATAGGCTGTGTCAGTGTGTCAGAAAGGACGAGGTATGTGTGTGTGTGTTTCCCAAGGTGTACCTGACATTTGTACGTAATAGATGTGTGCATGCTTGGTTTGATTCACCTTCTACTCCTTCTACACTCTGTTTGATTGTTTTCAATTCATTGATTACTGATTTGGATCTCTAGATTGGGACTTACAGTTCCATTTGAGGCATTCACATCATTGGTGCTAGGCTCTTAAAGCTTCAAGGTTTCAACTACACCAAAAGGTATGTCATCTAACTAGAATTTTGTAGTATAGATACTCCATTGTATGCTATTTAGGATGATTCTTTGGAAACTTTGAAAGTTTGCATGTATATTAGAAAAAACATAGATCCAAAGCATCTAGGGTTTCATGTACACCATAGGAGTGTTAGAATGCTCAAACCCATCATTTTCCTCTTACAATCGAGGAGGCTCGTGCAGCACCTGATCTGGTGATGAGTATGTATCTTTTCCTTATCTTTTTATTTATGTTGATTTTTTTTGCTTATATTTGTGTGTTTTGTTTTAGGAGCATTCCTTGTGAGCAATATCTCTACCTTGATATTGTTTGATTCGGGGGCTACCCGATCTTTTGTATCTCTTGCGCTCAACAAGAGGTTTGTCGATGCTCCGGGGGAGCTGGATTGTCTATTAGAGGTCGAGATTGCTGATGATCATCCGTTTCAAGTATCTAGGGTTCATTTGGGTTGTGTCCTAGAGTTTTTCAGTGAGCGGTATCTGATTGATTTGGTTCCTATTCCCCTGCGTAAGAGCAAGGTTATTATGTGGATGGATTAGCTGAGCCCCAATGGGGCAATGATTGATTGTGAGCAGCAGTTGGTGCGTATCTGAACCCCAAGTGGGGGGAGAGTTGGTTATTCAGGGAGTGTTGGTGATTTTATATCACTAATGTTATTTAAGTGTAATGGGGTTAATTTGTTGATCAATGCCACTTTGACAATTATTGAACAAATTAGTATGGTGCGGAGTGCACATTTGTTTAATTTTGTCTTTGTTGAAAGTGTACTGCTATTTTGGGGCGAAGCCCCTGAACCGACGGGGGTCCGGGGGCAGCGCCCCTGGGAGCGGGGTCCAAGGGGAGGCTGCCCCTGGCGGGGTCCAAGGGGCAGAGCCCTGAATTTAAGTTAGTTTATGGCGTTTTGACAGTTTTAGGACATAAAACTGTCATGTGGCAGTTTTAAGACTGGAATTTTTTCTGGTTATATGATCATATCCGAAATTTGTTGTTGGTACTCTTCCTCTTCATAACATCTTGAACATTCTCTCTTCTGTTTTCTCAATTCTGAGTCTTATCCGATTAAAGATTGGGAGTACCACCCAAATACTTTAATCTGAAAGTGAAACCACAATTCTCAGAATTTCCAAGGCTATTTTTTTCGATATTCTTACAAAGATTAAAGTATTTATGTGATCATGGCAAGTAGTGATTCTGTGAAGGAAATGACAAGTAAGTTTGAAAAACTGAACAAGTTTGAAGGGAAAGATTTTCATAGATGGCAGAAGCAGATGAAGTTTCTCCTTACCACTTTGAAAGTGGTGTATGTTCTGAGTACACCCATGCCAGTCTTACCAGAATCTGTTGAAGATGAACCTTTGGAGGCAACAAGAAGAAGATCTATGTGGGAAAATGATGATTACATATGTCGAGGTCATATTCTCAATGGTATGTCTGACTCTTTTTTTGATATCTATCAAAATTTTGAATCTGCAAAAGAACTGTGGGATTCTCTTGAATCTAAGTACATGGCTGAAGATGCTTATAGTAAGAAGTTTCTTGTTAGTAACTTTATGGGTTACAAGATGATTGACTCTAGGCCTGTTATGGAACAATTCCATGAAATGTTAAGGATTTTGGGACAGTTTGCTCAACACAATCTGAAAATGGATGAAACCATTTCTGTGGCTGTGATAATTGACAAACTTCCCCCTTCCTGGAAGGATTTTAAAAACAATCTGAAACATAACAAAGAAGAATTGACTTTGACTCAACTTGGAAGCCATTTAAGGATTGAAGAGTCCATAAGGACTCAAGAACTTGATAACAATCCTAAAGGCAAGAGCCAAGTTGGTTCCTCTTCTGTGAACATGGTGGAAGGAGAAGGTTCAAAGAATCCCAAGAAGTCTAATGGAAAAAGGAAGTTTAAAGGAAAGGATGACAAGTCTTCCAACAAGAAGGCTAAGTTGGTTTGTTGGAATTGTAACAAACCGGGTCACTTCAAGAAATATTGTCGTCTTCGCAAAGTGAACAAGGATGGTGCTGGACCAAGTGGATCCAAGGATCCAGAAAAGCAACAAGGTAAGATTTCTGTTTTCATGCAGAATTCTAAATATATTCAGAATTATATTTCTATGATTTCTAAAGCATTTTATTTGCAGGGTGATAAAGTTGCATGGTGGGTTGATTCGGGAGCAACAAATAATGTTTTCAAAGATCTATATTGGTTCAAGGACTTTCAACCAATTGAAGATGGATCTGTTGTGAAGATGGGAAATGTTGCAACTGAACCAATCAAGGGCATATGATCTGTTTTACTTACTTTTACTTCTGGGAAATGTTTGTGTTTGAACAATGTTTTATATGTTCCAGGGATTCGTAAAAATCTCGTGTCTGAAATTGTATTAAATAATTGTGGTTACAAACAAGTGTTAGAAAGTGACAAGTATATCTTGTCAAGACATGGTTCTTTTATGGAATTTGGCTATATATGTAATGGAATGATTAGGCTTAATATTAATTATCCTTCTAGTGATAATTTTGTTTGCATGGCTTCTAGTATTACTAGCAATAATTTTCATAAATCTGAATTATGGCATGCTAGACTAGGACACATTCATTACAAGAGATTAAAAGACATGTCTAAAATGAGTTTAATTCCTGCTTTTGATATGTAAAATAATGAAAAATGTAAAACATGCATGCTAACTAAAATCACTAGACATCCTTTCAAAGATGTTAGGGAAAGCAAGGTGTTAGATCTTATACATAGTGATTTATGTGATTTCCATGCAACACCTTCCCTTGGAAACAAGAAGTATGTCGTTACTTTTATTGATGATGCATCTAGATATTGTTATATCTATTTGCTACATTCTAAGGATGAAGCACTTGATAACTTTAAAATTTATAAACAACAAGTTGAGCTTCATAAAAACTAATTAATAAAAGTATTGCGTACTGATAGAGGTGTTGAGTATTATGATCCAGTTTATTTTGAATCAACTGGAATAATACATCAAACCACAGCTCCATATACCCCACAACAAAATGGTGTAGCTGAAAGGAAGAATAGGACTTTGAAAGAAATGGTTAATTCTATGTTGTCATATTCTGGTTTAAGTGAAGGGTTTTGGGGTGAGGCAATGTTAACTGCATGTTACAACTTGAATAGAACTCCAAATAAAAGGAGTAAGAATACTCCTTATGAACTTTGGCGTAAGAAGGTACCAAATTTGAGTTATCTCAAAGTTTGGGGTTGTAGAGCAGTTGTAAGGCTCACTGAACCCAAAAGGAAAACATTGGGTGAGAGAGGTATAGATTGTATCTTTATTGGATATGCTGAGCATTCCAAAGCATATAGATTCTATGTTTTAGAATCTAATGACTCTATGTCTGTAAACACAGTGATCGAGTCAAGAGATGCTATCTTTGATGAAGAAAGATTTACATCTATACCTAGACCAAGGGACATGATTCATCAATCTTCCAGCAAGAGTACTACTCAAGTTGAAGATGTTTCTGGTGGTGCAAGTTCTGTACCTGAACCTAGGAAAAGCACCAAAGCTAGAAAAGCTAAGTCTTTTGGATCTGATTTTCAACTATATTTAGTTGAAGGAACAAGGAATGAGACTATTTCTCAACATTAATATTGTTTAAATATTGAAAAGGATCCAAAGACTTTCAGTGAAGCTATGGCTTCTAGGGATGTTCATTTCAGGAAAGAGGCAATTCATGATGAGATTGATTCTATCATGCATAACAATACTTGGGTGTTGGCTGATTTACCTCCTGGTTGCAAGGCATTAGGATGTAAATGGATCCTCAAAATAAAAATGAAGGTGGATGGCACAATTGATAAGTATAAAGCCAGATTGGTTATCCAAGGCTTTAGACAAAAGGAAGGCATTGATTTCTTTGATACTTATGCTCCCGTTGCCAGAATTTCTACTATTAGATTATTATTAGCTCTTGCAGCTATACATAATCTTGTGATTCACCAAATGGATGTGAAAACTGCATTCTTGAATGGTGACTTGGATGAGGAAATATACATGAAACAACCCGAAGGGTTTGTGATGCCTGGAAATGAACACAAAGTGTGCAAGTTGAAGAAATCATTATATGGTTTGAAACAAGCACCAAAACAATGGCATCAAAAGTTTGATGATGTTGTCTTGTCTAATGGTTTTGCATTAAACCAAGATGACAAGTGTGTATATAGCAAATTTGATACTTCTGGTAAAGGAGTCATGATTTGCTTATATGTAGATGATTTGTTGATTTTTGGTACTGATTTAGAAGAAGTTGATAAAACCAAGAAATTCTTATCATCTAGTTTTGATATGAAATACATGGGGGAGGCTGAGGTAATTCTTGGTATAAGAATTAGAAAAGGAAACAATGGGATTTCAATTTCTCAATCTCATTATATTGAGAAGATATTGAAAAAGTTTAACTTTGAGAATTGTTCTCCTGTTAGCAGTCCTATAGATCATAGTCTTAAGCTTCTACCTAATAAAGGATCTCTAGTGTCTCAACTTGAATACTCAAGGGCTATTGGTTGTCTAATGTATGCCATGATTAGTACTAGGCCTGATATAGCATATGATGTGGGAAGGCTTAGTAGATATACTAGTAATCCTAGTTCACATCATTGGCAAGCTGTGAGTAGAGTATTCAAGTATTTGAAAGGGACCATGAATTATGGTTTAACTTATAGTGGTTCTCCTTCTGTTTTGGAAGGTTATTCAGATGCCAGCTGGATTAACAACTGAGAGGATCACTCCTCTACGAGTGGTTGGGTGTTTCTTCATGGAGGAGGTGCCATTTCTTGGGCATCTAAGAAACAGACTTATATTACTAACTCAACTATGGAGTCTGAGTTTGTTGCATTGTCTGCTGCTGGTAAAGAAGCTGAGTGGCTAAGGAATTTGATTTATGAAATTCCATTATGGCCCAAACCGATATCTACCATTTCTATCAGATGTGATAGTACTGCAACCTTGGCTAAGGCTTATAATCAAGTGTACAATGGAAAGTCTATACATTTAGGTGTTAGACATAGCATGATTCGTGAGCTCATCATGGCTGGTGTGATATCTGTGGAGTTTGTAAGAACTCATTTGAATTTAGCCGATCATCTAACCAAAGGGTTAGCAAGAGATCTTGTGCACAAGGCGGCTGTAGGGATGGGTTTAAAGTCCACTTAAAATCTTTTATATTGAGATACCCAATTCCCATCTAATGTAATATTAGATGTTGAATTCAATGTGGAAAGCTTGATATTTGAAGATTGGAACACATTATTATCATCATCCCAAGGTATGTGTTCAGTACTGCAAGTTAAGAAGGTTGAATTTATATTCTTAATAGTTCTTTTGAAAAATTGCATTTGTAGGTGCAAGAACAAAAGGACTACCTATATAAGCATGAAGTTTAGCTGCTTCAAGAAGTTAGGACTTGGCTTTGATATGCTTATTGAAGGATGGGACACAAGCTAGTAAAATATAGTGTCAAGTTAGAAATTTGAGAATGTAAACTATTGTGTATATTATCTTCACGTATTCACTTAGAATAGAAAGGTTTCAATCCTTAGTGACACCTTGATATTCGAATATTTGGAATGAGTAATATACTAATGTGAAATTCAATTGTCACGATATTTCATTTATGCATCAATTTGTTGTTGTTATGATTTTAATGTTAAGTTAATCAAGATTACACTTAAATGAGGGAGGTTTGTTGGTGATTTTATATCACTAATGTTATTTAAGTGTAATGGGGTTAATTTTTTGATCAATGTCACTTTGACAATTATTGAACAAATCAGTATGGTGCGGAATGCACATTTGTTTAATTTTGTCTTTGTTGAAAGTATACTGCTATTTAGGGGCGAATTCCCTGAACCGACGGGGGTCCGGGGGCAGCGCCCCTGGGAGTGGGGTCCAAGGGGCAAAGCCCCTGGCTGGGGTCGAGCTATATTAAAAATGCATCAGAAATCCGGATTTTTGGTAAATATACCCGGTTTTGTGATCCATATTCTAGACTCGAATTGAAGTTTGTTTATGACGTTTTGACGGTTTTAGGACATAAAACTGTCATGTGGTAGTTTTAAGACTGGAAGTTTTCTGGTTATATGATCATATCCGAAATTTGTTGTTGGTACTCTTCTTCTTCATAACATCTTGAACATTTTCTCTTCTGTTTTCTCAATTCTGAGTCTTATCCGATTAAAGATTGGGAGTACCACCCAAATACTTTAATCTGAAAGTGAAACCACAATTCTCAGAATTTACAAGGCTATTTTATCCTGATATTCTTATAGGGAGAGGGTGTTCAGTGCAGGCCAGTTTTATGTTCAGCAGCTAGGGCCAGGCGCTATCTTCAGCACGGTTATTTTGGATTTTTCGCCTATGTTATGGATAACCGGGAGAAGGGTAAGGAGATTGTGGATGATGTGTCGGTCGTTCGGTAATATCCGGATGTGTTCCTTGATGATTTGCCTAGAGTGCCTCCAGAGAGTCGATTGAAGTTTTGGATTGACCTGCTTCCCAGTGCGGCTCCGATAGCCAAAGCACCTTATCGGTTAGTATCCCCAGATATGAAGGAGTTGTCTACACAGCAGCAACAACTATTAGACAAAGGATTCATTTGGCCGAGTAGTTTGCCTTGGGGAAGCGCCAATCCTGTTTGTGAGGAAGAAGGATGGGTCACATCGGATGTGTATTGACTACCGGGAGCTAAGTAAGCTAACGGTGAAGAACCGTTATCCACTCCCGAGGATTGATGACTTGTTAGACTAGCTTCAGAGTGTATCTTGGATTTCCAAGATTGATTTGTGTTCGAGATATCATCATATGAGAGTCAGAGAGGATGATATGCAGAAGACGGCCTTTAGGACTCGTTATACACATTTTGATTTGGTGGTGATGCCCTTTGGGCTCACCAATGCTCCAGCCGCGTTCATGGACCTCATGAATCGCGTATGACATCCTAGTCTATTCCAAGACCCAGGAGATGCATGAGGAGCATTTAAGGGAGGTATTGGAGACTCTAAGGAGGGAGAGATTGTAAGCGAAGTTCTCCAAGTGTGAGTTCTAGTTGTGTGAGGTGTAGTTTTTGCAGCATCTTGTCAACCAAAATGGCATTTTAGTCGATTCAGCCAAGGTCAAGGCGGTAATGAGATGGGAGGTTCTAAGGTCTCCATCCGAGATTCGCAGATTCCTTGGTTTGGCATGTTACTATCGGAGATTCATTCGGGTTTTCTCAAAGATAGCGGTTCCTCTGACTCGAATGGCAAAGAAGACCGTCACTTTTCATTGGGGACCTGAGCAGCAGGTAGCTTTTGAGACCTTGAGGATTATGTGAGGCGCCGATTCTGACCCTGCCTGAGGGTGTTGAGGATTTCGTGGTTTATTGTGATACGTCAATCACAGGATTGGGTGCAGTTCTGAAGCAGAGAGGTGGTGTTATTGCTTACGCTTCAAGGCAGCTGAAGCCTCATGAGGCGAACTATCATACGCATGATTTGGAGCTGGGGTCTATGGTGTTCGCCCTCAAGATTTGGCGGAATTACCTCTATGGGGTCCGTGGTACTATCTACACGGAGCACAAGAGCCTGAGGTATTTGATGGACCAACCGAATCTGAAGATGAGGCAGCGTAGGTGGTTGGATGTGGTGAAGGATTATGATTGTGAGATCTTTTATCATCCGGGGAAGGCCAATGTCGTCGCCGATGCCCTCAGCCGCAAGGTGGTCGCGGCTCCGATCAGGGATATATGTTTTAGGATGACAGTGATTACTCCACTCTTGGAGCGGATTCGAGAGGCTTAGGTTGAGGCCATGATGGAAGAGAACCGAAAGATTGAGCGCATTGTGGGGCAGGTGGCTTCCTTTGATTATGATAGCGGAAGGTTATTTACTCTTCATCGGAGGGTGTGGGTTCCTTATTGGGGTGGTGTGCATCAGGTTCTGATGGAGGAGGCACACAATTCGAGGTTCTCTATCCATCCCGGAGCAATAAAGATGTATAGGGATCTCCGACCCAATTATTGTTGGCCATGTACGAAGCGGGATATAACCAAGTACGCGGAGAGGTGCTTGACTTGCAAGAAAGTCAAGGCCGAACATCAGCGACCTCATGATAAGTTGTAACCGCTAGACATTCCCGTTTGGAAATGGGAAGAGATCACCATGGATTTCATGATGAAATTGCCAAGGATAGTGTGCATAGTTTCATATAGATTATCGTGGATCGATTGACCCAGAGCGCGCACTTCATTCCAATTCAGGAGAGTATCCCTGCCGAGTAGTTGGCCGACATTTACATCACAGAGGTTGTGGCACGACATGGTTTTGGAAGAGGTTTCACTGGGGGTTGGGTACTCATCTGCACTTTAGCCCGACTTTCCACCCGCAGACTGACGGACAGAGTGATTGGAATATAAAGACATTGGAGGATATGCTTCATTCATGTGTATTTGATTTGAGTGGGAGTTAGGATACGTATCTCCCTTTGACCGAGTTTTTGTATAACAACAATTATCACTCCAGCATCAATCGACCTCCTTTTGAGATGCTCCATGGGAGGAAGTGCAAGACCCCGATATGATGGGGTGAGGTCGGTCAGCAAGTCATGGGGAGTACTGAAGTGGTACTCAAGACCACTGAGTTGATTCAACAGGTTTGGAGTAGACTTCTGACAGCACAGAGTCAACATAAGAGCTATGCTGACAAGCACCGATCAGATCTAGAGTTCCAGGTTGGGGATATGGTTCTCCTAAAGGTGTTGCCTTGGAAAGGTATCATCCGATTCAGGAAGAGGGGCAAGTTGGGCCCCAGGTACATCGGTACTTTTAGGGTTTTGGCTCGGGTGGGCCAGGTTGCTTATCAGTTGGATCATCTAGAGGAGCTTAGTCAGATCCATAGCATATTTCATATCTATCAGGTGTGAAATTGTTTGGTTGATGATTCTGCAATGGTTCCATATGAGGATATTCAGGTGGATGATCGTCGGAACAATATCGATAGACCGATGGCGATTCTTGACAGAAAGACAAAAACCTTGAGGAACAAGGTTGTTGAGTTAGTGAAGGTGCAGTGGTAGCACCGCAAGGGTTAAGAATGGATGTGGGAGCCTGAGGATGAGATGAGGGAGCATTATCCAGGGTTGTTTGCCACAACGGGCTTGGAGGACGAAGTCTGATTCAAGTGGGGAGGGGGGGGATTGTAACATTTACAATTTTAGGTATGCTTCTATTAACCCTTGTAAATTATCTCATTTTGGTCCCTACCCGAGTACATTGGGCGTACTCTATGAGTACAATGGGCGTACTGGCTCGAGGGTTGGACACGGAGGCACCCACGTATGTCGGGTATACGCTAAGCAAAGGCAAACCTTCAATTTTATGGTTTGTACCCCATTTAATCAACTTATTGTGACATCCCCAAATTCACGGTCATTTAAAAAAAATTATTTATGCTTATTTGAAAATCAGATAATTCATTTTGAAAGAATAATATTGCAGAATTTGTTCCCAGAAAACATGATAAATATATTATCAAAGCATTTCTGAAGAAATGTATTTTGTTTATATAAAAACTTTGGGATGTCATCGTCAATACATAAACATAAGCATAAACAGACCTTACATTCATTTACAATAGTGATCTACATCTCCTTTAATCTCTCGGTGTAATGTAGCTTCGTATCGACACCTGTGATACAAATAAACTGAGTGGGTCAGGTTGGGAAACCTTGTGAATACATAGGGTTTTTGTAACGCCCTGTTCCGAATCGCTTTCCTAATTCTGTACTGTGGCCTGAAGATAGGTTATCATAAGTCTTAGGGCCTTTGGAAAAGAGAGATCTAGACCCGTTTGAGTAAAAATAATGTATTGGAAGTAATCCGGGACTTTGGGTTGTGCATTGGAGCCAAGTGACATATCAGTAAAGTGGCAGTTCGAGCTCTTTATGAATTTTGGATTTTCGTTCGGAAGGTTTTGAGGTTAGGATGAGTTGATAGATGTGTAGAGGTTCTCGCCACCTTTCCGTGGATATAAAGAACGTCAAAAACAGAGTTGAAATGAAGAAGTTATAGTCGTTTGAAGTTGGAGTAGTTCGGGTGAGTGATCGTTGACTTGTTGACCAAGTTCATTTAAGGCTCACGACGTGAGCATGAAGGGCTCATGACATGAGGAGCGTCGGATGCACTAAATCCGTAATTTTCGGGTATTTAAAGCTATGGTATGATTAGGGTTGCTCCTCCTCAGCCTCTTTCACTCCCAAGACCTCTAGAAACCCTAATCTCAGCCCGCATTAAAGTTCTTGGTCATTTTGGTGTTATTCAAGAGATTTTGGAGGCTTTGAAGCTCATTAAGGAGAAGAAGATCATTTTTGGTGCATTGGTTAGCTTCTGGGTTTCATCATCAGCTAGTTCAGGAGCTTTTGGACCTTTGTAAGTCCTTAAGTTCATGCGTTTCATTTCCTTGCATGCTTGATCTAAGTTTCCATGCATTTATGGCTTGTAATGTTGGTTAGCATGCATGAAGTCCATAAAGTTGGCAACTTTATGGATTATGATGGCATCTTAAGTCTTATATGTTCTAGATCTGGACTTTGGTCATGGTTTTGGACTCCAAAGTTTGAGTCTTGGCCCTTTTTCTTTCATTTTGACCAAGTTAGTGTTTAAGTCATATATTGGACATATGTGACTAAAAAGCTTCTATTTTTATGGTGCTTGGGGTCAAGAATACCCTCTAGACTGTCACATGTTAAGGCTTAATGGATTACGAGCTTAATGCTCATTTTTGGTCAGATCTGGACTCACGACGTGAAGAATGAAGCCTCACGATGTGAGCACGTAGTCGGGGAAGTTTCTGGTCTGAAACCACGACCTCACGACGTGAGCATGAAGAGCTCACGACGTGAGCATCCCCTGTGCACGTTTTGGACTCTTTGATTGTGGGCTAGCTTGGTATTGGACTTGTCTTTTGGTGTGGGCTCATAATGGACTAAGGATTTTAGAGTAATGGACTTCTGGTTAAGCTTGCCTTTCTGGGTTTGCCCTGGCCTTGGATGATGAATTGGGCCTTAGTGGGCCCAATGTAGTTAGGCCTTGATTGGGCTCAATGGGCTTGGAACTTTGAGCCATCAGAAAAATCATTGATTCGGAGAAGTAAATGGGCTTCAGGGAAAGGACCATGTAAGGTTTTGGACCCAATTTGGAAAATTGGTCCATTGATGGGTTTTTATGGATTATATAGTTTTGGGCCTTAGTTATGGTCTTGTTGGGCCAGGGGTAAAATGGTCATTTTACCCCAATATTTGGATTATGGTTCATGGTTTAGAACTTAGAGGCTAATTGGATTTTGTGTTGGTAATTGTTAGTTTGGGAAGCCGTAAGGGCAGCAGCTAGGGAGTTCGGGCAACGAGTTTCAGCATTCGAGGTGAGTTACCTTCCAGTAGAAGCGGGTCTAAGGCCACAATGCGAGCCCACTAGTAGGAGTTGTTAGATGATTGTCTTTGTGATAATTGTCTGGTATGCCACTATTTGTTATATTTATGTGCTAGTATGGTACGATCTTATGTGATAATGGTAGTAGAGCGAATAGTCCCTGTATCAGTCGAAGGACCAAAGGGGTAGGTTGGGCACCCCGGTATGCCTGACAGTATGATTATGTTATGTTGTTATGTGGTAGTAGTAGTAGGGGTGAAATAATCCCTGTAACCGGTTGAAATAAACCGGAGGGGTAGGTCGGACACCCCGGTATGTCTGACAGAGGTAGGTTAGGCACCCCTGTATGCCTAGCAGGGGTAGGTTGAGCACCCCGGTATGCTCAGCAGGGTAGGTCGGGCACCCAGATATGCCTGGCAGTATGTTTATAGTAGGGTATGTGGTATGATGGGGGAACTCACTAAGCTTCGTGCTTACGGTTTTCAGTTTTGGTTCCAGGTACTTCGTTTTCAAAGGAAAGGAGCCGGCTCGATCGCAACGCATCACACTATGTTTTCCGCATATGAAATCTTTTGGGTTACACTCTGATATTGTTTTATGATAACCTATTTTTATTATTGTCATTTTGGTTTTGACATGGGATTTTATTATGGATGTTTTTTTCCTGTTGGTTTTATGAATTTTAAACTAAAAACGAAATTTTTGGTCTCGAATTTTGGGATGTTACAGTTTTCAACCCACATTAATAAACTTATTATGTTTTATCATCAAACAAGTAACCCAATTACCCATCCCCATTATATTCTTTATTCTTAAGGATCTACCCTAAGAATCATCTATTCTTTCATTCATTCATTTATAAGGATTGTCCTTAGGAATAGGTACGAAGTCCATCGCTGCCAGATTTCATCTAACCAACACTCAGTCCATAGTTACCGATGTAATCTGTTAGGCACTAAGTCCATAACTGCCAATGTTCATCTATAGGGTACTTTATCCATAGCTACCAACATTCATTTATAAGGTACTAAGTCCATAGCTGCCAATGTTCGTTTATGAGGCACTAAGTCCATAGTTGCCCATGTTCATCTATATCATCTTTCATCTCACATCATTCATCTCATCTTTCATCTTTCATCTCATCTTATCTTTATTTTACCCATCTTTACCCATCATAATTATAGGTATAAAATACGTATACAGTTTAAATCAAGTAAAACATGTATATTTTGTTCAACCAGCATAGATATCAAGAACACAGATAATATACACACATAGCACGTAATTTATACTAAATAATTCATATCTATGTGTAAGATGAAAGTAACTATGCACTTACTTGTTAAAGTCATGACTCGAAATTCAGACAGTGCTTCGCTTCTAACAGTCGTGTTTTCCTTCGACGAAACCTAGCATAGCTAAATATTAGTCTAATAATTAAAGCGACTATTTACGAGCGATATTGTTTTATAAGTGTTAAAAAATACTTTTCAACCACTATGTACAGACAGGGGCCAGGCATGAAACACCGGAGGGCAGGACCATTTTGGCATTATAGCACTTCTGAAATCCAACAACCCTATGCGGCCCTTTAAACCAAATTACCCGTACCACGAGCAGTTAAAATGTATTATAATAACACTTTGTATATTTTATAATACTTATATATATTGTTTATAAGTTCATAATAACGATAAATAACTTAAACATAGGATATACTTATAGTAGGGTAAGCATAACTCACTTACAATGGAGTTTAGCAAAAGACCGGGCTCTGCGCGGGCAGAACTTCTCAGTCGAAAGCTCTTCTTCTCGGAGCCTTCTGGCACTCCGGGACTCGATACTAACTCCTAAGAAAGGCTAGAGAAAAGACTTGAGGCTTTGGGGGTGTTTGGGAGAGAGTTAGTTGAAGAGATGTGAGAAAAAGAGTGAAAAACGCCTTCTATTTATAGCCTGCCAGCACTGAGTACGCTGAGCGTACTCAAGAATTATGCTGAGTGTAATGGGTTGTTGAGAGAAAAACTTAGAGACACACTTGAACAAACGTTAGAACAAGTGTATTGCGGAATAGTTAATCTTGAAGGATCTAAAAGCTCAACAATAATATTAATAAGTTAGAATTAGATAGTTAGAGAGTTAGTTGCGGAAAGTAAAGAAATAGAAATGACAACAATTGTTATATCAAGTATACACATAAGTTGATTCATAACAAGGAATGCATTCAAACCGAGTTAATAAGGAAGATCAAACTTAGTGGTTAAGTCACGAAAGACTTGCTCAAAAGAGAGGTTATAATCAGTTGTATTCTAGTAATATTTGAGAGTAAGAAGTGGTGCGTAGTAAGATAGAGAGATAAAAAGAATAACTTGAGAAGTATATTCAGAATAGATAGATGCGTAAGTTATCCATCTTAGATACAAGAGAATGAGCTCTATTTATAGAGACTCAAGAAGTACACTAGATTACATCTCTAAGAGTAGCCATGCAAGGCATACTGGACAATAGAGAGTATCATAATAAAGACAAGTAAAGTAATCTAGTTAAGTGACTGCGGTAGGTAGACTCCAGATTCGGTTGCTGATGAAGGAGCTTGACTGCGGGTGCTGGATGGCTGCGGTAGCTGAAGTTCAAGAGGGTCACTTTTTATGATTCAACAATTTCCCCCTAAGTGACCTCTTTAACTTTTGTTCAGCTATCAAGTTTGAGGAACTTGATCAGGATCCACCAAAACTTCCGGATGTTTTCCAGCCAGGTGATTCTCCTTAAGATCTCGAACTTGACTTCTGCGGTAGTGTGCTTCGATCTTTCAATTGCGGTTCAGCAGATGTCAAGTTGCTTCTTGGTGAGGCGATGCATGGCAGTCATAGGAATGAAATATTTGACATTATCTATCTTCCTTTTGAAAATGACTCCAAGTTCAGGAAAGTTGGTTGCGCCTAAGGATCTTTCTTGATAGCCTTCGGTAGGCATTGGTGTAGGCTCGAGAGGTGGCAGATCAAATTTCTTGGCAATGATAGGATAGATATCTGCATCGATCTTGGAAAAATCATAGACCGTTTCCTTCAGAAAAGTATTGGCCTTTTCAAGCGCAATCTTCATTTTCGGGTGCTTTTCTGACTTGTTTTGGAACACCTTGGCAATAAGAAAGATTTCTTCCGGATTCATACAGGGAAAGTCTGCCTGGGTACGGATATAGTCATGCTCCCTTCTAGTGAGGGTATACTGGATGTAGTCAGCCTTCATGAACTTCCGGATTTTGTAGTTCTTGACTGCGGATGGTCTATCTTTATACCATATATTTTCAATGGAAGAGGCATGTTTAGCATGAAAAAGAGTGAGTCTCTCAAATTCCATTGGCAGTCTTTTGTGGTCAGGAAGGCTGCGGTCGAAATGCTCAAATACTATGAAGTATTTGGCATTTGGAGAAATTGGGACATCCTAGTATCCATCAGTAGGGGGTTCAGCATAGGTGAGGTGGGGTCTGTAATCTTCATCCAGCAGTCTGCGGTGAGGATTAATCCAAGAGTTTATCAAGGATTCGTCCATCATAGTATCAAAACCGCATTCTCTCAATATAAGCTCTGCAAGTTTGGCTGCCTTCCAATCGTGTTTCCTTTGAGTGGTGGCAGGAGAGTCAGTTGAGCTTGGAGATGACAAGTACTCAGCCAGGTTTTTGAAGTGAGGGGGAGTTTCTGGCTTTTCAGGAGTGACCTTCTCTTGCGGTGGAGTGTTATGAGGTGGAGTATGATAAGATGGTTGCGGTGAAGGCTGCGGTGTAGGAATTTTTTCTGTGATGATGGGGGGGCTCTGATGTTGTGAGATGGAGTGATCAGAGTGATGGACTTCTTCTTCACTTTCCCCTCTTGAGGAATGCAACGGAGGAGCTTCCTCAAGCCACTTTTTAAGGCCATCAACCTTGGCAAAAACCTCTTGAAATTGAGCTTTGAGGGCTTCGGCCAACTGTTGATTATTGGGAATGGAGGAGTTGAAGAGTAGCCTGTGTATTTCCTTGGTGAGCTGGAGGATCTCGGGACCATGGAAGTTGGAGGAAAGGGAGCGTTGCAGTCTATTGATTGTTGCTTGAAGAACTGAGATAGTGGACTCATACGCAGTGTGAGTCTCAGCTATCAGTTTTTGAGACTGAGTGGCTTGATCCGCAATGGCTGCTTGGAGATCCGTTTTGATTGCGGTCACCTCAGTGATGAGGCGTTCCGCAGCAGCCATAAAATCCTTGTGATCTGCTTTGCGGTTGTTGTCAAGGGACCGGATCCCCATTTCCACTTTGAGAGAAATTCTCTCAGCAGCCAAGCGTTCCCTTGTTTCCAAGCGTTCTATACGTTCGATCAGTGACTGCGGCCCGGGAGAGTCTTCTGGTTGCAGTTGAGTGGGCTTGACCGCAGCTAAGATCTGATCGACTTTGGCTTGTAAGCTCAGAAATTCTTTCTTGGTGACAACATTCTTCTTCTTTTTCTTCTTCTCTTTGGGTTTAGAAGTCGAATGGTGAGAGCCAGTGGATTCCTCTTCCTCATCGAACATCATGAGGTCATCATCAGAAGGACTAGGCTTGTTAACCTCCTGGATGTCTTCATCATCAAGACCGAAGGTGGGAGTAGAACTGACTTCTATTGCGGTTCCTTCGTCTTGTGATTCATGAACTGTTGGAGTTGGAGTAGGAGTTGGAGTCACTCTGGAGGTACCTGCACCTTCACCTGCTGCCTGAGCTTTAAGGACTGTTTCAGCCATCTCGGTCATCCAGTCCTGAACCTTTTGAATGGTAGCTACGGTATTGGCATTATTGATTGCGTCTGCCCAATACCGTGCCACTGACTGGATATCTTGCTCCTTTTGTTGTTGTTGCTTGAGCTGTTTTTCCTTGCGGGCTTGAAATGCCCTCTTGAAAGCGGCATATTTCTTGATTTCTGACTTAGTTACCGGAGTGTAGCGTAACCATGAGTCGTTTGATTCATCTCCGTCAAATCCGTGAAAACGCACCGAAGTGTCCTTCGGGTCCACGGATCCTTGCACATTTGTGCTCACCGTGCCTAAACCACCTGCTGCAGATGTAAGCAGAGTAGGATTTCCTGAGCTTCCTTGGTCTCCTTGACCCGTGGTCAAGTTTGGCCTCGGCTCAGTTCTGGCATGGGCGGAAGAAGTGCCCTGCGGTTGGGAAGGTGTTTGAAGTGTTTGTGTAACGTTCAAAAGGATGGAGTGCAACTCCTCAGGTGAAAAGAAATGCAGTCGGGAAGCCCTGGAGACCTTAGGGCGAGCACCAGTGTCATCCTCTTGGGAGTGAACTGGGGGGAGTCTCCACGATGTCGTGAATCAGACTCACTTTCTGAGTCTGATTGGAAAATGATAGTGGTGTTGAATGGGTCTGCGGCCACCCCAAGGACTACCGGAGCCTTTTGAGAGGCTTCAGTATCGGTCCGGTCATGCATTTGGCCAGAGGTATCGGTTTTTCTTTTCTTAAGGATAACAATTGGTTGCCTATCCTCATCAGAGTCACTATCAGGTGTGGTTGCTGTAGGTTTGGTTTTACGTTTCTTAGTGGGTACGGTTCGTTTGGGAGCATCCTTCTTGGGTGTTCTTTGTTTCTTCTAGGTGGCCAATTGCTTTCTTCTTTGAGAAAGATTGAAGAGAGTAGTGGCAGAAGGGACTGCGGTACCTTCAGGGTTAATGGTTGCGGATGGGTCTTGGAGAGGCGGGGTAGAAGGGTATGGAGCAATACCTTCCGTAGCCTCAATGTGATCTGAGACATCAGCAGTCTCAAGACCAAGTGTGGAAAGAATGTGGGTAGGGAGTCTTCGAATTGGTCCAAAAACACTTTGATCAGAAGAAGGATTATACCTTTTGAGATCCTTGGTGACAAAGAAATCTATCTCACTACTCATGTCGATTCCAGCATCCGCATGAAGATCTGAAATGCAGAGTGACCAGAACCTTGCAAAGGTGAGCTCGGTTGGGTTCTCCTTGGGAATATATTGAATAAAGTTGTCCCATAAGATCTGCCCGTAGTTTACATCGTGTCCTGTAAATATACTCCATAACAGCTCTAGAAGCTTCAGTCCCATATTGTCTGTGCCTCCGATTCTGCCGGATAGACTGCGGATGATGAAGTGGCAGACAAATTGCCAGACCACAGGCAATTGATTTTTCTTGAATTCGCCAATTCCCCTTATCTTTTTCTGATAACCCATTTGGTAAAGGGCTGAAGTAACGTCCGTCATGGATGGGGAGAAGATCTTGATGGAGGGATGAACAAGAAGGTTAATGGCAGAAAGAAATTTTTCTTTGGACAGAATGACCAAAGAATCATTAACCAGGTTAAGGTCAACTTCTTGAGGGTTTTCGATTGGGCGATAAGCTGAGAATGCACATTTAAAGAGGGTTGAGATTGGGACAACATTTGTGAAAGCATCAAAGGGGCCAAACAGGGGATGATTCTTCAGAAACTTAATCATCAGCTTGGTTGGAGCATTATAGGATGGATGATCTTCGAACACTGATCTGAAGTTGCTTGAAGCAATAGTGGGAGAGTCTGAACTAGTAGGGTTTACTGATCCAGATGCCTTGGATTGTTTCTTTGAAATACCGGATTTCACCATTGTTGAGGGTTGAGAGAAAGAGTAAAGAAACAGAGTTCTTGAACGATTTGAGAGGGAAGGTTCAATGTTCAGAAAGCGTAAAGTGATTTTGGGGAAGAAGAAGGGTTTATAAAGGGATGAGATTTTTACCCTAGGTAAAAAAAAAGGATAAGGTAAAACGTCGATTGGAGGGAATCTTTTGAATCGGAGATTAAATCTCAGCCACATAAAATCAAACGGTTTAAAAAAGATTTTTGAGATTTGCCAAAAGAGGGTTTGCATTTAATGAAAGGTCAGAAGGACATCATCACGTCAGGTGATCGTGGGGTGATGGGAAAGGAAGTTGTAACGGATGGGACGTTCTGGGTAAGCGGAAAAGAAAAATTAAGGATGTGATTATGGAAAAATGTTCTTTTTGTCATCATACCTAAAAATAGGTCTGACACAAGGCTTATTCAGAAAGAGAATGAGACAGTTTCTCAAGGGAATGTTTTTTTTATTTAATGTTTTATTTAATGAAGGATCATTAAATAGCACACAAAAGATTCAAGGGTTGATGAACCAGTTGAGAAATTATCAATGTGATTGCGGATGACCAGGTGTCATTGCGGATGAACAAATGTCATTGTAGATGGATAGATTTATGAATGCAGTAGAAGAAACTGAGAAGAGCACTTGTACAAAAGTTAGTAATAACAAACAATAAGGACCCATGAAAAATAAGTATGATATATGGTTGCGGTACCTAGACTGCGGTACCAGAACCATCTATCATAAGTAACTTTCAGTTAGAACCGCAACGGAGACCAAGGATGGTCTGCGGTATCTAACAATTCAAAAAGAATTGCGGGTCTGGATTCATCATTCCTAACATTTGCAGGAAGGTGTTAAGTTTTGTGGAGTCGAGCGCTTTTGTGAACACATCAGCAATCTCTTCATGAGAATGAACAAAGATGAGTTCAATGTTACCTTTCAAGATGTGGTCTTTGATGAAGTGATACCGTAGTTCAATATGCTTAGTCTTGGAGTGCTGAATTGGATTGTGAGAAATAGCAATAGCACTTTCAGAGTCACAATAGATCGATATCCGCAGCATTCTATATCCATAGTCCAATAATTGAGTTTTCATCCAAAGGACTTGAGAACAACAGCTGGCTACAGCCACATACTCAGCTTCTGCGGTAGACAGAGATACACAGCTTTGTTTCCTTGATGACCAGCTGACGAGTCTTTCACTCAGAAATTGACATCCACCTGAAGTGCTTTTTCTATCTAGTTTGCATCTGGCTTGATCCGCATCTGTGAATGCTTGAAGGCTGAAATCGTTGCCTGCGGGGTACCATAGACCAAGAGATTTGCTTCCTTTTAGGTATCGTAGTATCTGTTTGGCTGCGGTCATATGTGACACTTTTGGGTCAGCCTGATACCTTGCACATACACCAGTTGCAAAGACAATGTCTGGTCTGCTTGCGGTGAGGTACATCAAAGAGCCTATGATACCTCTATAAGTCTTGTGATCCACAGATTCACCTGAGGGATCAGCAGAGATCTTATAACCGAAGGCCATGGGGACCTTAGCCGAAGAACAGTTGACCATAAAATATTTCTTTAACAGTTCAGTGGTGTATTTCTCTTGATGAATGAATATCCCTTGCGGAACTTGTTTCACTTGAAGTCCTAGAAAGAAGTTAATCTCTCTATTCATGCTCATTTTGAACTTGTTGGTCATGAGCTTAGCAAATTCATCCACCATTCCTTGATCAGTCGATCCGAAGATGATATCATCCACATATATTTGTACAAGCATAAGGTGGTTACCATTTGCTTTTCTAAATAACGTGGGGTCAATCACTCCTCTCTTGTACCCGGATGAGACAAGGAATTCAGAAAGAGTCTCATACCATGCTCTTGGGGCTTGCTTCAGACCGTAGACTGCTTTTTCAAGCTTCTAGCAGTGGTCTGGGAATTCAACATTTTCAAAACCTGGAGGTTGCTGAAGATAAACCTCTTCTTTTAATTCCCCATTGAGAAATGCACTCTTAACGTCCATTTGGTGTACCTTGACGTTCTTGTGGGCTGCGTATGCTAGGAAGATCCGGATAGCTTCCATGCGTGCTACCGGAGCATACGTTTCATCATAGTCTATGCCTTCAAGTTGACTATACCCCTTTGCAACTAGTCTTGCCTTGTTTCTGACTACCGCACCAGATTCATCCAGCTTGTTTTTGAACACCCATCTAGTGCCAACAATAGAGTGACCACGTGGCTTCGGAACGAGCTGCCAAACTTTGTTTCTTTGAAATTCTTCTAGCTCTTCTTGCATTGCAACTATCCAGTCAGGTTCAAGCAATGCTTCTTTGATCATTCTGGGCTCTACCGAGGACATAAATACTGCGTAGTGGCAGTGATCAGATAGGTCCTTGGAAGATTGAGTCTGGATACCTACGGATGGGTTGCCAATGATTTGACCTGGTGGGTGGTCCTTCGTCCATACGTGCAGACGGGGCTACAAATGATCAGCAGCTACGGTAGAGGGAATATCTTGAATATCAGGAGAGTCTGCGGTTGGAGATGGCAGTTCCCCCTGGACTTGAGAACATCCTGCCGAGTCATCTTGGTTTGGAACGAGAATGGAGTTTTCTTGAACAGTTGGGAGAGGTTCCCCCTGGACTGCTGATGGGAGTTCCTCTGGAACCTGAGAAGGTTCCCCCTGGACTGCGGATGGGAGAGTGATAATCCTTGGATCGGTTCTCGTGTCAATGTTCTCTATGAGTTCATCATCCGAATCCGAAGATACGTTTGATGGTAATGATTCTCTCCGGATAGGAACTTGAGCAACATCAAGTACTGGAACCTCGACGGTTGTTGCTAGATCCGGAGTAGAGCTTTCCCCCTCAACCGGAGAGGTGGAAGTATTGAGAGAAGTGACTTCGGATAGAGATGGTCCAGAAACATCAGCGTGTTGTTGTTGAGCTGTGGGTGACACAAGAACTTCAGATAGTTTCGCCATTTCAACAGGATCGAAAAGATCATCATAATTGACTTCAACTAGATTTAAAGGACCTGAAGAGGCAGGAATATCGCTTTCCATGATTGCGGTGGTTTCAATGGATGGAGGGGCGTTGCGGATGTGAGAATCATCAAATTTCACATCGAAGCTTTCAATGATCAGCCTTGTTCGTCTGATGAGCACTCGATAAGCAACCTTATTAGTGGAATAACCAAGGAAGATGCCTTCATCAGACTTCGGTGCAAACTTGTTAAGCTGATCTCGGTTGTTGATCACGAAACATCTACACCCAAAGATATGAAAGAAGCGTACATTTGGCTTGCGGTTGTTAAGGCCCTCATTTGGTGTTTTGTTGAGGCGTTTGCACACAATGCTTCGGTTTTGAACAAAGCATGCGGTTGCAACAGCTTCAGCCCAGAAGTAGAGAGGAAGGTGTGTTAAGTTGAGCATGGATCTGGCTGCTTCTACTAGTGTGCGGTTCCTTCTTTCTACTACTCCATTTTGTTGCGGTGTGTAGGGAGCTGAGAAGTTATGAGAGATGCCCTTGGACACCAAGAAACTATTGAGAAGATGATTAGTGAACTCGGTTCCATTATCACTGCGGATACGTCTTACTGGAAGCTTGATCTGAAGTTCAATCTCTTTGATGAAGTTGATGAAAATCTACGGTGTTTCTGATTTGAGTCCGAGGAATAAGACCCATGTGAAGCGTGTAAAGTCATCTACTATAACCAGTATGTACTTCTTGTGATGGAGACTGGCTACGGTTGATGGACCGCAGAGATCAATGTGCAATAGCTCCAGTGGTTCAGAAATTGAAGAATCCATTACCAGAGGGTGACTTGCTTTGGACTGTTTACCACATTCACAAGCCGGACAGAGAGTATCGTTGCTGAATTTGAGAATAGGGAGACCTCTGACTAGTTCTCCTGTGACCAAGTTGTTGATGTACCTGAAGTTGAGATGAGCTAGCTTGCGGTGCCATAGCCAGCTGACTTCGGATACGGCTTTAGATAAGAAGCACAACTGCGGTCTACCAATGATCAGAGAGAGATCCAAAGGATACATGGTACCTTCGGATCGGGATTTGACCAGACACGTGTTCCTATAACTTTTCATTACGTAGCAAAATTGATCATCAAATTCAACTCGATGTCCTGCTTTACATAGTTGGCCAACACTGATGAGATTGTGCTGAAGGCTTTCTACATAAGCAACCTTCTGAATAGAAAGGTTCCCCGTAGTGAGAACACCGTAACCTCAGATGATTCCATTCGCATTGTTGCCGAATGTAACATTTCCACCATTGCATATTGGCCTGAAATCCCGAAGGTATTCTAACCTTCCGGTCATGTGCAAGGAGCAGGTACTGTCAATTAACCATTCTTCTTCTTGTTCCTCCTTGCACAAAGCCTGAGAATTACACGGTTAGTTTAGGCATCCAAACTAGTTTGGAGCCTGGGGCAATTGGTGAATTTTTGAAAGATGCATGGACCGAGGTTGCAGGGACGGGTCTCTTGTCAACTTTTATTCCTAGTCCTGGGTGTTTGTGCAGATTTGGAGTGTTGTGAGTTTTTGAAAAAGTACTACGTTTCTGACTCTGACTAGATTTGACATAGGATGAATCTTTTTGGCAACTACACTGACATTTGCAAAAGGATTTTTTGTCATTGGATCTGACATTATGCTTGGTCAGCGGTCCATAGGATGAATTGGAGTTGTTACTGGTCCGCGGTTGAAAAGATCTGACATGAGTGTTGTTTGGTTTCTGAAAAGTTTGTTTTGAACAAGGTTTAGCACGTGCAAATCTTTGAGTCCTTTTTGGTGGATTTGGTAGGATACCCTTCCATTTGTTGAAATTTTGACGTGACTTTAAAAGTGTTGGAGTGGGTAAAATACCTTTCCATTTAGGATCATTTGAGGAGTAGACCTAAAAACCATTGTTTCGAAAAGACTGAACACCCTTTTGGGTTGTGTCAGAAGAAGTAGGAATGACTTTCGAAGCTGGACTTTCCTTTTTGTTTGTTTTCTTGAAAGGAGAGTTTTTTGAAAAGTAGTGTGAGAAAACAAATTTTTCTGGACTCTTGGACTTTGGAAATCTGACATATTTCTTGTTTTTCGAAAAAGTTTGTCTAGTTGTGCCTCGAGATCTAATTTCTTCTTTGAAGGCCTTTTTGGCCAAAGATTTTGGTGAACCGCAGTCATTGTTGTTCAACTGCGGTTTCTTGGAATTTTTAGAATGATTTTGAAAACGTGGGCTTGAGTCATCCGAACTTGAAGATTCTGGGGTTTGTGAGCATTGACCCACTTCAAAGTTCTCCATAGGTAATTCATGATGAATCGCCTGAAGGGTCACGGTTCCTTTTACTGAGGAATGCGGTAGTGAAGATTTGACTACTGCAGAGTAAGTCTTAGTTGGGACCTCAGTGGGAAATTTGTGGGACTTTTGACTACAGTGTGAGACACTGCGGTCTGAGGACAGAGATGGAAAGTCTTTCGAGACTTCGGGGCCCTCAATGACAATTTCTTCATCAACCACAGATGAGGTTTGAGAATTTGGGTAGATGGTGCCACAGATAGGAATTTGATCACATGTGTGACCCGAAACCTCAGACACAATTTCCTTATTGACACAATTATTGCTAGACTATGAAGTCTACCGAAGTGAGTTTCGATGTCTTCGGGAAAAGTCTTGTCATTGACTGGGAAATGAAATTCTCGGTCTGGAGGGACATACAGTCTGTCTTTATTGAACCGGGGTGAGGAATCCATTGCGGTAGGATATCCATTCGACCAACCCCAATTGTATGTATTGTCCACGGTTCCATTGTTTACCAAATTTTCAATAGCTTCACTTTCATTAAACAATTTTTCAATTAAGAGATTTAAGCGTACAATTTCACTCTGAGCTAAATCTCTCTGGTTCAAAGCTATCTCTAATTGGGTTTCACTCAACATTCTTGCATCTTTTTCTAACTCTAGGTCCTTCTCTAACATAGCCATTTTGAGTCTTTTGTTATCCAGTCGTCCTCTCACGTGGAACAACTCTTGGGACGCAATGTTCTTCTCATCTAAGGCTTTGTTATAGTCTATAAGGACGGCAGCACAAGTGTCATTAAGATCATCTATGTAGGGCTGACAGTCATGCATGCTATAGTTTAGAGTTTGGATCATAAGTTTTACCTGTTCGACGATGCTTAGAGTTCCATCATTTGCCAAGTAGCAGTAGTTCTTTTCCAGCTCTGTAGACCCATCATCATCCGCAGTTGCCACCATGCAGATTTTCCCTTTTCCTTTGACACTGCTGATGGCTTCATCTTCGTCTCCGGATGACCAAACTTGATGGTCTCTTTTGACATGGGCTACGTATGCCCTTGCCTTTTCCTTATCTTCCAACTCTTGAGCCATTCTAAGGTAGAATGCTCTGTCTTTTACTACATTGGCCTTACAATCTCTTGCAAAGTGATTCTCTTTGTTGCATTTGTGACAAATTACAACATCAGTCTTGTCTTCTGAGGGAGTACCGAAGTCAGTGGTTTGAGGAGACTGCGGTACCTCCTTTGGTTGATTAATTTGAGATTGCGATGGTGGATGAGAACTTTTGGAATATCGAGAATGGTTATTCTGGGAACCAAAGTTACGGTTGAATGAAGGTTTCTTGAACTGTTGATTCTTTCGGAAGGAAGGAGGTGGTAGACGGTTGAACTGTTGACTAACCAGAGCAATAGCCTTCTGAAATTCTTCTTCATCATCATACTCTGAGTCAGCTTCGTATGACTGCGGTGGAGTGTCATACGAGGGAGAGTAGAGTGACTGCGGTGGGGCTTGTGCTATGAGAGCAAGTGGTCCTCCGAAGTCAGCACAGTCTTTGAGTACGGTGGATTCTTGTGCTTGTAGCTCTCCATAGAGCTTGTAGAGTAACAAAGATTGAATCTTTCTATCGCCCTGGACTATCATCTTAGCCGTAGTCCAATGTCTTCCCAAACCATTAAGAAACTGAAGATTTGTTTCATGGTTACTGCGGATGGTGCCCGCATTGGATAACTTGGTGACTATCAGGTTGAACATTTTGAAGGAGTCTTCCAAACTTTCGCCAGTATGAGCTTTGAAGTTGTTGAACTCATTGAGTGTGGTAGTAAGTTTCTTGTCTTGTGCTTGTTCTGAGCCTTCGTACAAATTCTTGAGAACTTCCCAGATCTCTTTTGCTGATTTGCAATTTATGATAATATCGAAGTTGTCAGGAGCAACTCCACAGGAGATTTCATAAAAAGCAACAGCATCATTTTCCATTTTATCGAGATCATCCTTGGTGGGACGGTTCATGACTGGTTGACCTCCTCCTAGTCTGGTTGTAGTGCCGTCAGTCTGGACTGGTGTAAGGACTGGGACATGTGGTCCTTCTTCTACGGATCGCCAGACATCTCTACCAAGTCTCCTTAAGTATCTTTCCATTCTTTGTGACCAGTGATGATATTCATTTGCTACCAGTATCGGGGCTCGGTTAGAACCACCAACACTGTTGGAAACATTCTGAGATAACGATTGTGCCATTTTTGAGAAGTGTATTCAGAATAGATAGATGCGTAAGTTATCCGTCTTAGATACAAGAGAATGAGCTCTATTTATAGAGACTCAAGAAGTACACTAGATTACATCTCTAAGAGTAGCCATGCAAGGCATACCGGACAATAGAGAGTATCATAATAAAGACAAGTAAAGTAATCTAGTTAAGTGACTGCGGTAGGTAGACTCCGGATTCGGTTGCTGATGAAGGAGCTTGACTGCGGGTGTTGGATGGCTGCGGTAGCTGAAGAGGTTGCGGTAGCTGAAGTTCAAGATGGTCACTTTTTATGATTCAACATGGGTATTTAAGGGTTACGTTAAGCGTACTCAATATTATGCTTGGCTTAATGTGCCATGTGTCGTGATCTCGTGAAAATCCGTGAGGAAGAAGGTGCGGTTTAGATTGCGCCACGTGTCACTCGCTGGTTACTCCAAAAACTAATTATGTTCTAAAATTCGTAACTTTCGCATACGAGCTCCATTTTTGACGTTCTTTATTTCCACGCGTAGGTATCGATGGGATCTACAACTTTCTTTTAGACTCCATCGTCTAATTTGGACTTTATTTTTAAACTTATATTTTAACAGCTTTAGACAGTTAAAGTCCGTTTAAAATTCATAACTTTTTCATCCGACGTCCATTTTCGACTGTCTTTATATCGTTGAGCTCCTATTAACGAGATCTTGAATTCTCATTTAGGTTGTGTTGGCTAAAAATCGATCGATCTAAAATTCGATTTCCGGGTTGTGCACTGATATGCTAAATCTTAGAAAAATCATAACTTCCTCATACGAAGTCAGATTTGGACGTTCTTTTATGTACGTTCTCGGTTAAATCTATACCACGACTTTATTTTGAGTCACTACGGCTAAAAATTAATTTATCAAAAATTCACTATTTACGTTACGCGGTGCTGTGCCGGTTTAGCCGTAAAACTTCGATGGGTCATAACTTCTTCGTTATAACGCGGATTTCAGTGTTCTTTATATGTACGAAACCCTTGTAAGATATACTATAACTTGGTTAAGATTATTCATTCTAGATAATATTCTATAAAAAATTCAGTTTTTACGCTCATTGTCTTTAAATTGACTAGCCCGAATCTGCGGGCGTTACAATTATATCCTCCTTAGGATGATTATGTCCCAGAATCATCAACGAGACAGGGCTTGTATAATGACTCCATATGTTATCTCTTCATCCTAGGTAATAAGTGTAACTTCTATGTTCCTTTGAATGAGTATCTAACTTTTGGGCTTCTTGACTGCAGGCGATGCTCAATCTTGCACCCGCTCTCTATCTCGCGTTGGACATTCAATTTTAAGCTTCTAGTTACAAAATCAATCCTTATTGGAGACTCCTTCTTGTTCTTAACAAACATAAGATAAGCTTTGACCTCTCATCGTATGATGCAATGCTTAGGCTCAGGTCTTTTAGAGCCAAATTCCAGAATGGAATATACCTTCCTTCATGTTCTAATGTGATAGAATCACACTCTAGCATGTAGCACTTCTAGCTACAAGATCTTACAATGTTCGTGATACTTCTATTAGTCGCTTCGATTATCTTTCACTTCAATCGTCTGGCTTAAGTCAGATGCTACATCGATCTTGGTTCTCCGAACTACGTAACATACTCGTCTTAGTCGGACTCAATTTGATATGACTTCTAGGGTCAGAATAATAACCATCTTCTTAGTCACTACCAAAACAATGGTAATGACATACTTTAACAAACCGGAATCAATTACTAGATTCTTGGTAACCTTGTGACTTTCCCTAATTCAAGTGCGAGTCCTGTCATTCTGATAGTATAGGCCTCTACTACCTTTCACACCTACTCATACTTGTCCCAAGTATTGTCTCGCAGTTCTCCAAGTCACCATACAAGAAAAATCATATAGCAACTTAACACATCAGATAACATAACCAAGGCTTATATTATTTCTTGAAACAATTACATATATTTTCAAGTTCACTCTATACTATGCCTCTTATATTAGGCTACACCACATGATACTATTTATATGGCTACTTTATAGATCCTTGATCCTAATCCCTTGTTTTGTCACCTGCTTCGTCAAGGATTATCTGGAATGCTCTTGCCTTTGGCTTTGGTGGTATATTTGGTCTTTTTGCTTCATTTTTCTTCGGGAAATCTCTTGACATATGCCCCTTATCTCCGGATTTGTAACATACCTTATCATTAACTGTACAATCTCTGGAATAGTGACAGATCCTCCTACACTTGTAACAAGTCACTTATTTGTCGCATCTCCCACAGTGCTTCTTCTTGCACTTTTCACACCACTTCCCTCCATACTTTTGGTCATCCAGGTTAGACTTCGAGAATCTTCCTTTCTTATCAGATCTTGAGGATACCTCCATCTTCCTCTTTTCTCCCGCCTTATCTTTTTCTAGACCCCTTTCTCTTATCTAGGTCTCTACATTCTTAGCTGCTCTAACGACTGTTTTCAAAGTAGTTGCCATTTTGACCGTTGGGCTAAAGTCTGTTGGCAATCCGTTAGCAAATCTATCTATCTTGGAGAGTTCAGTAGGCACCAAGTAGGGGAATAGCTTCATCCTCTCGGTGAATGCGGTGGCATACTCATTAACACTCGTCTTCCCTTTCTTCAGGTTCTGAAACTCGTTGTTTCGGTCTATCAGATCTATCTCTGAGCAGTATTGCATTTTCAACTGCTCCATGAATGCTTCGTAAGACATCCGCATGGCTTCTCCCTATGGCATTGTATCTGCCAACAACTTCCACCAACATAAAACTTCGGTATTTAGTTGTCTGACTGCAAAGACGGTCTTCTGCTTATCGTTGCAGTTGCAGCTTTCAAATACCATTTCCATCTCGGAGATCCAGTCCATAATTTCCACTGGCTTTGGGCTTCCAGAAAGACTTGGTGGTTTGGCACCCAAGAATTTCTTATACATGCGCCCATCCCTGCCAATCCTTCTGTCCGAGTCGTTCCTCCTGACCACTCGAGGTCCAACTTGACTCATAGTACGGCTGTAATTTCCCTCCTCTGACAGTTCTTCATTCAGTTCGGGCTGCACGATAGGCACAGTAGGTTCCTCCCTATTAATCATCATTTGCCTCATCTCCTCCCTTTGTTCGGCCATCATAGTCTGAATCATTGCTTGGACTCCTATCATCGTGATTGGCTTGGGTGCAGCTGCTACCTCTGGTGCACGCTCAATCACTCGTGGCTGTTGGTTTCCATTAGCATTTCTTAATCCGTTGTGAGTTCTTGCCATTTTGATCTATACACCAAATCAGACGTTCGATGTGCAGTAACGAGAATTAAGATAGGAAAACTTAATTCACGATAGACGTATACATCTCATTATTACTCCGAAAAGTTACATGTCAGTTCTAATATCGTAATTAAACGTTTAGAAATTTGAACACATAAAGTTACCAGATCCGGTCGGCAATAGACCATAGATCGGATCAAACGATAGCATCGTAAGCATCTCAAATCATTTAGCATATAAAAGCATTTTAGGCATCTTCCGTGAATAAGCTAGTGCTTGTGTTTATTCAGGTATACTACCTAAAATATATTAGACACACACACTCCACGATCAACTCTTAGCATTCTAAGTTTAAGTCTAGAAATAAATCCTTATTCCTAGTTCGCTTAAACTAATGCTCTGATGCCAACTGTGACATCCCCAAATTCACGGTCATTTTAAAAATTTTATTTATGCTTATTTGAAAATCAGAGTATTCATTTTTAAAGAATAATATTGCGGAATTTGTTCCCAGAAAACATGATAAATACATTATCAAAGCATTTCTAAAGAAATGTATTTTGTTTATATTAAAACTTTGGGATGTCATCGTCAATACAGAAACATAAGCATAAACAGACCTTACATTCATTTACACTAGTGAACTACATCTCATTTAATCTCTCAATGTAATGTAGCTTCGTATCGACATCTATGATACAAATAAACTGAGTAGGTCAGGTTGGGAAACCTGGTGAGCACATAGGGTTTTCAACCCACAATAATAAAGTTATTATGTTTTATCATAAAATAATTAACCCGGTTACCGATCCCCATTATCTTCTTTATTCTTAAGGATCAACCCTAAGAATCATCTATTCTTTCATTTATTCATTCCTAAGGATTGTCCTAAAGAATAGGCACGAAGTTCATCGCTGCCAGGGTTCATCTAACAGGCACTAAGTCCATAGCTGTCGATGTTATCTGTTAGGCACTAAGTCCATAGCTGCCAATGTTCATCTATAGGGTAATAAATCCATAGCTAGCAATGTTCATTTGTAAGGCACTAAGTCCATAGCTGACAATGTTCGTTTATGAGGCACTAAGTCCGTAGCTGCAAATGTTCATCTATATCATCTTTCATCTCTCATCATTCATCTCATCTTTCATCTTTCATCTTTCATCTAATCTCATCTTTAATTTACCCATCTTTACCTATCATAATTATAGGTATAAAATACGTATACAGTTTAAATCAAGTAAAACATGTATATATTGTTCATCCAACATATATATCAAGAACACAGATAATATACACACATAGCATGTAATTTATATTAAATACTTCATATCTATGTGTAAGATGAAAGTAACTATGCACTCACTTGTTAAAGTGATGACTCGAAATTCAGACAGCGCTTCGCTTCTAACAATCGTCTTTTCCTTCGACGAAACCTAGCATTATTATTGCTAAATTTTAGTCTAATATTTATAGCGACTATTTATGAGCGATAATGTTTTATAAGTGTTAGACAATACTTTTCAACCACTATGTATAGACAGGGGCCAGACATGAAACACCGGGGGGCAGGACCATTTTGGCATTATAGCACTTCTGAAATCCAACAACACTATGCGGCCCTTCAAACCAGATTCCCCATACCGTGAGCAGTTAAAAGGTATTATAATCACACTTTGTATATTTTGTAATACTTACATATATTTTTTATAGGTTCATAATAACGATAATGAACTTAAAAATAGGCTATACTTATAGTAGGGTAATCATAACTCACTTACAATGGAGTTCAGCGAAGAACCGGGCTCTGCGCGGGCAGAACTTCTGAGCCGGAAGCTCTTCTTCTCGGAGCCTTCTGGTGCTCCAGGACTCGCTACTAACTCCTAGGAAAGGCTAGAGAAAATACTTGAGGCGTTGGGGGTGTTTGGGAGAGAGTTGGTTAAAGAGATGTGAAAAAAAGAGTGAAAAACACCTTCTATTTATAGGCTACCAGCACCGAGTACGCTCAGCGTACTCAAGAATTATGCTGAGAGTAATGGGTTTTTAAGGGTTATGCTGAGCGTACTCAAAATTATGTTGGGCGTAATGTGCTACGTGTCGCGATCTCGTGTAAAGCCGTGGGGAAGAAGGTGCGACTCAGATTGCGCCATGTGTCACTCGCTGTTACACCAAAAACTAATTATCTTCTAAAATCCGTAACTTTCGCATACAAGCTCTGTTTTTGACATTCTTTATATCCACACGTAGGTATCGATGCGATCTACAACTTTCGTTTAGACTTCGTCGGCTAATTTTGACTTTATTTGTAAAGTTATATTTTAACAGGCTTAGACAGTTAAAGTCCGTTAAAAATTCATAACTTTGTCATCCGACGTCCGTTTTCGACTGTATTTATATCGTTGAGCTCCTATTAACAAGATCTTTGATTCTCATTTAGGTTGAGTTGGCTAAAAATCGATCGATCTAAAATTCGATTTTCGGGCTGTACATTATTATGCTAAATCTTAGAAAAATCATAACTTCCTCATACGAAGTCAGATTTGGACGTTCTTTTTATGTACGTTCTCGGTTAAATGTATACTACAGCTTTTGTTTAGGTTGCTAAGGCTAAAAAGTAATTTATCAAATATATTCACTTTTTACGTTACGCGGGTCATAACTTCTTCGTTATAACTCGGATTTCAACGTTCTTTATATGTACGGAACCCTTGTAACATATACTATAACTTGGTTAAGATTATTCATTTTAAATAATCTTCTATCGAAAATTTGTTTTTCACGCTCATTGTCTCGAAATTGACTAGCCCGAATCTGCGGGCGCTACACTTATGTTCCCTTGGGAGCGTCTTATGGCCAACCTCCATTTCTCCAAACCCTAAGAACGAAACCCTAGCCTCATTTGATTGTTTGTGAGCGATTGTGTAATTTTGAAGTGGTTTTTGGGCCCCTTAAAGGAAGTGAAGCTTTGGTGGACTTGGAGCTTGAAGATTCAGGATCTTCATCAACTTGGCAAGCCATTTGAGGTATAAAGCTCCTAACTTGATGGTTCCTAATGATAGATCTATTTTAGGGCTTTATTTTTGTATTTTTGGGTCCTTTAAGCCTTATTTAGGAGTATGGGCTACTCCAACAGTTTGGGGTGATAAATCTAGGCTTTTCTGAGGTCCCTTGTACATAAAAATGATAGTTTGATCGGTTTAGCTCAACCATGCAAGGTTGATGTTCCTATTAATGGAGTTTAAATGCTAGATTTGGAATTTAGGGTGTTTTTAGCCATGCATTGGCTTAAAGTCTTTGACATTTTTGGTTTAAGGCTTTAAAATGATGTTAATTTGAGGATTAGATGTTAATTTCTTAAGGGGTTAAGACTTTTGAGTAAGGACTTGGAGTCAGGCCAGTATTTTGGGCGTACTCCTAAGTAAGTTGAGCATACTGGGTGCGAGCCTCGTTTCTGGAGCAGTTGCGTATGCAGGGCATACGAGCTAGGTACGCCAATCATACGCTAACCAGTGGGCCGATGAAGTGGTGGGCTTCGATTATTTGGGCTTTTTATTGATTGGGCTTGGACCTTAAACTTTTATGGCACTAGATCATTTCTGGACTTTGGGCTATTGTTTGGCATTGGGCATTCTTGGATTAGGCTCATAATGGGCTTTGGGTGTCATTTAGGATTTTGGGCTATATTGGGGCTTTTGGAGCATTGGGTTGGGCCTTGGTTGTTGGGAAAAGTGAGGAAAGGGTAAAATTGTCTTTTACCTTAGGAGTTGGACAAATGAATGGGATTCATAAGTTATAGTTTAAGGACTAATTATTAATTGGAGCTTTATTGATTATCTAATGCGGGGACTTTCCGGATCAGCAATCCGAGTTGTTATCTGATTTCCAGCAGTTTGAGGCGAGTCTCCTCTCACCGTTTATCGGGTCGAAGGCACCAATGTCGGCCCATTATTTATTATGGTTAGGGTACTAGCTGTATGTGATATGTATATCGGCTGGGGCCTGATGAGTTTATTGTATTCCATTTGTCTTAATTATTATTTCATGTGTTTATGTGTCTATATGTATATCGGGCGGGGCCCGATGCCAGGTGGGGCCTGATAAATGTGATAAGGCAGGGCCCATCTCATATTATTGGCAGATCTGTTTCAAGTGGGGCTCGATTTCAGGGGGGATGGTTGTTGGGCATGGCCTATTATATGTTTGATATGTATGGTATGTGGTATTTTGGGTAACTCACTAAGCTTCGTGCTTACAGTTTTTAGTTTATATTTCGGGTACTTCCGGATTGAAGGGGAAGAGCTCGGGATGATCACGTCGCACTCACCATATTCTTCCGCATTTTATTTGACTTTGATGTAACTGGATGATTATTGATATACTCAAATTTCACTAATGCTCCAGCCGCAGTCATGGGCCTCATGAATCGTGTATACAGGTCGATGTTCGATCGGTATGTGGTTGTGTTTATTGATGACATCATGGTCTATTTAGAGACCCAAGAGCTGCATGAGGAGCATTTAAGGGAGGTAGTGGAGACCCTAAGGAGGGATAGATTGTATGTGAAGTTCTCTAAGTGTGAGTTCTGGTTGCACGAGGTGCAGTTTCTTGGGCGTCTTGTCAAGCATAATGACATTTTAGTCGATCCGGCCAAGGTTGAGGCGGTGATGAGATGGGAGGTTCCGAGGTCTCCATCCGAGATTTGGAGTTTCCTTGGTTTGCCAGGTTACTATTGGAGGTTCATTCAATATTTCTCCAAGATAGCGGTTCCTCTGACTCGATTGGCGAAGAAGACCGTCACTTTTCACTAGAGGCTTGAGCAGCAGGCAACTTTTGAGACCTTGAGGCAGAGATTGTGTGAGGCGCCGATTCTGACCCTGCCTGAGGGTGTTAAGGATTTCCTGGTTTATTGTGATGTGTCGATCACAGGGTTGGGTGCAATTCTGATGCAGAAGGGTCACGTTATTGGTTACGTTTTGAGGCAACTGAAGCCTCATGAGGCGAACTATCCTACACATGATTTGGAGTTGGGGGCTATGGTGTTCGCCCTCATGATTTGGCGACATTACCTCTATGGGGTCCGTTGTACTACCTACATGGATGTAAAATCCCAAAATTTAAGACCAAAAAAAATTCATTTTAATTAAGTTATTATATAAAACCAACAGTATAAAAACATTCATACTGATATCTCATGCCAAAACCAAAGTGTCAATAAGCAAAACATATTATCATAAAACCATATCAGAGTGTAATCCCAAATATCTCATGTGCGGAAAACATAGTGTGATGTTTTGCGATCAAGCCGACTCCTTTCCATTGAAACAACGTACCTGAAACCAAAACTGTAAACCGTAAGCACGAAGCTTAGTGAGTTCCCCCATTATACCACATACCATACAATTCACATACTATCAGGCATACCGGGGTGCCCGACCTACCCCAAGTCAGGCATATCTGGGTGCCCGAACTACCGTGCTGAGCATACCGGGGTGCTCAACCTACCCTGCTGAGCATACCGGGGTGCTCAACCTACCCCTGTCAGGCATATCTGGGTGCCCAACCTACCCCTTCGGTCCTGTCGACCGGTAACCGGGGACTATTTCACCCCTACTACTACCACATAAAATCATATCACATATATCATAATCTGTCTAGCATAGCTGGGTACTAAACTACCCCTTCGGCCCAACCGACCGATAACCGGGGACTATTCCCCCTACTACCACAATCACATAACATCATATCATGCTAGCACATCAAACGTATCAGGTAGTGACAAACCCAAGTAATTATCACAAAGACAACTACTCGCCAAACAATCCGTACTAGTGGGTCGGCATTGTGGCCGTAGACCCACTTCTACTGGAAGGTAACTCACCTCGCACTGCTGAAGTCCTGCAGACGAAAACCCGGACTACTAGATGACAGCTTCCCGAACTGTCAATATCAAAACAATACCCAATTAACAATTGCGTTCCAATGCATAACCATAAGTCCATACTTGGGGTAAAAAGACCATTTTACCCCCAACCTAGCTTGGTCCAAAGACAAGGCCCAAACTCAAACTATAGAGGCCCGAAAGCCAAATAATAAATCAAGGCCCAACATATGGCCCAATTTTCCAAATTGGGCCCAAACCTCTACATGGTCAACATGTGAACTCACCAGACATCCTAAATATTTAATATTAGATATTCAATCCCCATATAATTCATTGACTTTTAGCTTTATATTGATTTATAACTAGTTACACCTGAGTTCAATGAAATGATATCTCATATTTATAACACAATGGTTATTCTTCCATATACTAATAAGATGCAAGTTATGACCCATTAAAGTCGATCCATGGATTTTATTTTATGTAAATATATATTTGATATTTTATTCTTATCATCAACTTTGATAAGATTATAACATTTCTATCAATTAATTCAATATTTAATTAGTCCATAGATGATCTCCAAGTCCATTTATACGCTTCTTTGAACATTTCCCTTATCAATTGGGTTATTAACATCAGCCCATATGTTAAAATATGAAACCATGACATAAGGCCCATTAGCTAACTTATACTCACCAACCCATTAAAGCCCAACATGAGTTAAATTAGCGTACCTAGCTTCCAGGCGGCGCACAAGAGAATTCCTTCGACGGTGGTTGAATTCTTCGCTCACCAGGAAACGTAACTCCACGACCAAGTTATGAGTTCTGCTAACCCACGCCCCGACAAATATCGATTTCCCCACCTTCTTTCTTTCCATCGGAGACTAGTACCTTGTCTTCTTCCCTACTGCTGTTGTTGGAGGTCCCAAAACAGTCGCCGGAAAAGCATTAGGCCGAGAAAACGGAATCAAAACTCATCAACTAGTCTCTCTCTAACTGAAGTCACCGATGAGAGATAAGAAATTAAAACATAAACTGAGCCTTACCAGCCTTTACTGCTCTGGAGAACATACGGGATTCATCGGAGTCCCACAAAAATGCCGGAGGATGACGTAGCCACCGGAAGGCGCATCCCCACCAGGTTCACGGTGTCGCGTAGAGCTGGTGCTGACGGAATGACCCCATTCTCGCTAAATTATCCCCACCTCTTTCTCTCAACTAACGATCCAGTGGGAGTTCCAACTGATGTCATAGACTAGTGGTTGTATCCCTTCTAACACTCGATGATACCAATCGAACAGGTCAGAAACGATGACCTTAAACCCGAAATCAACACCTCGCCTGGAGCCCTTCGTTGCTATCTCTCTCACTCTCTCTATGGTTATTTCCGGTGAGAGCTGACGCCGGCGGTGAAACATGGCAATGGCAGCTTCACCCTTCCTCTTAAGGTTTCTTTGTGCGGCTCACCTCCTAACCCTAGCTCTCCTTACAATAATATATATACAAGAAGTTGAGGTTGGACAACAGATTTCCTTTAAGAAGACGTGCTTCCCATACAATACAAAATAGAGAAGGAAGCACCAGTTCCTGTCGGGTAGCAGGGAAAGAAGAAACATAGAAACCAAGATCTGGCAGATATAGTCCCTCAGGTTTAGCCTTATGACAAAATCTATCCTATATTGAAATACCTCATTAAAACTGATTTCTTGATAATTATAATTTAAACCCTATACTTATATGTTTAATTTGTACTTAATAATTACTGTTTTACTTTATTTATTATCATTATTAAATATCAAAATCTATTAAGTTTATATTTTAACATTTATTATTTTATTATTTATTTCACTTAGCCTTCTAATTTATATAGCCACCATTTATTTCGCTAAACCCTGTTTTGTTAAAATAAATAATAGATAATAAATAAATAAATAAAAATCCTCGAAATCAATCCTTACCATTCCCGACACACCAAAGCACTCAAGTAACATGGTCACCATCCTGGCACACCCTAGCCTTCCCAGGGTAGCCGTGACCAATCTTCGTAAAGCCCTAAATCCGCAGGTGAACGAATTCCTCACAACGAGAGCACATCTACTCCATCCGAAATCTGTTGTCTCGAGATGGTCTGAATCCTTGACAGACCACTCATACTGAATCATTATTATTGAATCCAGTCCGTTTATCCCTCAACTGACTACCCAACGTCTGATGACTTGAGGTTCCCACTATAAAACAGGATCACAAACCCAATTATCCCTGCAGATCACTTATACTTGGCCAAGGCTCAGATAATCCCGCTGTGAGTGACTTAGCACAACCCAAGCAATATGTTACCTAGTCCGTACTTGCAACCCAAAACACAAATACTAATACTGCCCAAAACACTGAAACTGCCCGAAACACCGAGCTGCCTGAAATAGCGTGGTGCCACATGGCTGCTTTCCAAAATCTACCGAGACCTCCTTGGTCTCAATTCGTTCGCAAATCGTCTGAAATATTGGGTTCCGGCCCGGCTGCGGAGCCAAAGGACTCCCACTTAGTCGTCTCACACGACTTCTGAACGGAATCCTTATCTGGAACTAGTTGACACTAGTTATCATGCCACCGTGGCGCTAACAACCTCCTGATCCAACCGATCAGATCCATGTGTCGAATCCTGACATCACCCAAATCCAAGGCTAAAAGTGATTGCTACAAGACCAATGGTAGCCTTATATCACAAACGACCTCATACGGTCCATTGCTTCCCTGTCCCCTTAACCGTAGTGGCGTTCCTACGGTCGTATCGCTGGTTCAACCGGATCGAACCCATCTGGGTAATTCCGTAATCCAATCTGTGGATTTCCATATCCTCACTGCTGCACCCGAACTGGTGGGTACTCGTGTTCCTTCCGCGTCCTAACAACGCGCTCAAGCTATCTACCAACCTAGTGAATGCTACGGCTACACCCGCATACTTACAACACTCTAGCACTATCTGCCAACCCTTGTGAATGCTACGGCTACACCCACAGACTTATAACACTTCCCACACTACCTGGCCACTAGTGAATGCTACGGCTACACCCGCAGTCTTACAACACTCTCCATACTATTTGATCGATAGTGAATGCTACGGCTACCCCCGCTGTCTTACAACACTCTCCATACCGGTCGAACACGCACTCAACCTAACACACAACTGAACTTGAGTCCTAACTGGAGCTCTAACATGGTTCCCGAAACCTGCTGTCTGAGAGTCTCGAAGGCTGCCTGTTGCTTAGGCCCCCAATGAAAGGCCACCGAATTCTTGGTCAGTCGATAGTGAATGCTACGGCTACCCCCGCAGTCTTACAACACTCTCCATACCGGTCGAACACGCACTCAACCTAACACACAACTGAACTTGAGTCCTAACTGGAGCTCTAACATGGTTCCCGAAACCTGCTGTCTGAGAGTCTCGAAGGCTGCCTGTTGCTTAGGCCCCCAATGAAAGGCCACCGAATTCTTGGTCAGTCGGGTCAAAGGAACCGCAATCTCGGAAAAGTCCCCTATAAATCTCCAGTAATAACCCGCTAGACCCAGGAAACTCCGAATCTCAGATGGAGACCTCGGAATCTCCCACTGCATCACGACCTCTATCTTGGCCGGATCGACATGAATACGCTTCTGGTTGACAAGGTGCCCAAGAGATTGCACCTTGCGCAACCAGAACTCACATTTGGAGAACTTTACAAAAAGTCTCTCCCCCACTTAGACTCGACTAAGTCTTTACGACGGGCGAGAATTGAAGGATTCCCAATCCTTCTCGCTATCTAATATCCCACTGATGACAACTTGTGCTTACCAATTCTAGCGATTAATCACCGGTTAAACCTTGAGATCGCCCATCCTCAGAAATCTTGATGAGTACTCTTGAAATTTGATCCAGTCTGACACCTCAGTCCATCTCCCATGCTGTCAACTGAAGGCCTTAATCTTCACTCTAGGTGACGAATCCTCATTCCCACTGATGACAACCTGTGCTTACCAATGCTAGCGATTAATCACCGGTTAAACCTTAAGATCGCCCATCCTCAGAAATCTTGATGAGTACTCTTGAAATCTGATCCAGTCTAACACCTCAGTCCATCTCCCATGCTGTCAACTGAAGGCCTTAATCTTCACTCTGGCTGACGAATCCTCATTCCTACTTCCAATCTTGTAGCACCACTGAACTCTAACCAAACACAGCCCATGCGAAAGTACAATTCTCTTGAACATCCAATGACCAACCACTTATGCATCTAACACCCGCAACTGACACTACCCTCTTCACCCGATGATCAGAAGTCTTGGGTCTCTTCCCGGGACCCTCTACTATACGCACCTGTCACGACCCTCTCTTCCCAAAGTGCTCCAAATCGATCTCGCATCTGCAACCTCTTGGAAATCATATCCTTCAGGGTCTGACACCCTGTCACGCTCACTAGCTCACTTGCCAGTGGCTGAGCTGTAACAACTGGAACATCCTCTATCCCCAAACCGGGTCACAAACTTCTCCCCGAAGCTTCTCAGATTCTCCAACACTCTCACCGATTCGAGTATGGATCCTGTGCTTTTTAGTACGGGCCCAATACTACCTTCCACACTTATCCATACTTTCCTCAGCAATCCTCTCGAATCCTCCAAGTCACTTCCTCAAACTGGTACACCCAAGTCTCACTGAACCTCACTACTAACCCACTAAAACATATCCTAGGCTTTCCTAGGTTCCCGAACCCACCCAGTCCTCAGCTGCTGAAAGATTCCTAGTAATGTCAACTAGCTACCTCATGAATATAGCCACATGCAACAGATATCAGATAATCCTTCGAGTAAAAGACCCATCCCTAGAACGGTTGGACTCAGAAAAGAGCTGCACAATAGGGTCAAGTCCACCACTCTGAGATTATCCGACCTGTGTCCTATGTGACTTAGCATATTCACTTAGTACCTAACTCACATCACTAAGAGTCTCACAAAGCACAAAGCAAACAGCATTCAGACAATGGAAACTCTAACCATCATAATCCAATCAAATCGCTCTATCCTCTAATTAGGAACCTATACATGCAATTCAAAGGCTCATACAATCAGGCATAACCTAAACAGGCTATCCTATCAATGACTGATCAGTACTAGCATTCAAGTCTATAAGCACATACAATAGGCATATAAGGCATCCTACTAGATCCTCTGCCCTAATCTAGCATGTAGTTCTCATAATCCTATCATAACATCACATATCATCACATGTATGGGTATCTTGGGGAAAATTTACTTGAGCTCGGCTGATTGCACGCATCACACATCTTGTTCTTTTCAAAGATCCTTTTTCTCTTTTCAAAATTCTTTTTAGAAAATGATTTTCCTCTTGAAGATTTCCATACCAAGTCCTTAGTTTGAGTCCATACATGCCCGAGAGTGTGCCCGAATCCCTCAAACCAAGGCTCTGATACCAACTTGTAACATCCCAAAATTTAAAACCAAAAAAAAATCATTTTAATTAAGTTATTATATAAAACCAACAGTATAAAAACATTCATACTGATATCTCCTGTCAAAACCAAAGTGTCAATAATCAAAACATATTATCATAAAACCATATTAGAGTGTAATCCCAAAGATCTCATGTGCGGAAAACATAGTGTGATGTGCTGCGATCAAGCCGACTCCTTTCCTTTGAAACAATGTACCTGAAACCAAAACTGTAAACCATAAGCACGAAGCTTAGTGAGTTCCCCTATTATACCACATACCATACAATTCACATACTGTCAGGCATACCGGGGTGCCCGACCTACCCCATGTCAAGCATATTTGGGTGCCCGACCTACCCTACTGAGCATACCGGGGTGCTCAACCTACCCCTCTCAGGCATATCTGGGTGCCCAACCTACCCCTTCGGTCCTGTCGACCGATAACCGGGGACTATTTCACCCCCTACTACTACCACATAATATTATATCACATATATCATAATCTGTCAAGCATAGTTGGGTACTACACTACCTCTTCAGCCCTACCGACCGATAACCAAGGACTATTCCCCCTACTACCACTATCACATAACATCATATCATGCTAGCACATAAAACGTATCAGGTAGTGACAAACCCAAGTAATTATCACAAAGACAACTACTCGCCAAACAATCCCTACTAGTGGGCCGACATTGTGGCCGTAGACCCACTTCTACTGGAAGGTAACTCACCTTGCACTGTTGAAGTCCTGCAGACGAAATCCCAGACTACTGGATGACAGCTTCCCGAGCTGTCAATATCAAAACAATACCCAATTAATAATTGGATTCCAATGCATAACCATAACTCCATACTTGGGGTAAAAAGACCATTTTACCCCCAACCTAGCTTGGTCCAAAGCCAAGGCCCAAACTCAAACTCTGGAGGCCCGAAAGCCAAATAATAAATCAAGGCCCAACATATGGCCCAATTTTCCAAATTGGGCCCAAACCTCTACATGGTCAACATTTGAACTCACCAGACATCCTAAATAATTAATATTAGATATTCAATCCCCATATAATTCATTGACTTTTAGCTCTATATTGATTTAGAACTAGTTACACCTGAGTTCAATGAAATGATATCTCATATTTATAACACAATGGTTATTCTTCCATATACTAATAAGATGCAAGTTATGACCCATTAAAGCCGATCCATGGATTTTATTTTATGTAAATATATATTTGATATTTTATTCTTATCATCAACTTTGATAGGATTATAACATTTCTATCAATTAATTCAATATTTAATTAGTCCATAGATGATCTTCAAGTCCATTTATACTCTTCTTTGAACATTTCCCTTATCAATTGGGTTATTAACATCAGCCCATATGTTAAAATACAAAACCATGACATAAGGCTCATTAGCTAACTTATACTCACCAACCCATTAAAGCCCAACATGAGTTCGATTAGCGTACCTAGCTTCCAGGCGGCACACAAGAGAATTCCTTCGACGGTGGTTGAATTCTTCGCTCACCAGGAAACGTAACTCCACGACCAAGTTATGAGTTCTGCAAACCCACGCCCCGACAGATATCGATTTCCCCACCTTCTTTCTTGCCATCGGAGACTAGTACCTTGTCTTCTTCCCTACTGCTGCATCTGGAGATCCCATAACAGTCGCCGGAAAAGCATTAGGCCGAGAAAACGGAATCAAAACTCATCAACTAGTCTCTCTCTAATTGAAGTCACCGGTGAGAGATAAGAAATTAAAGTATAAACTGAGCCTTACCTGCCTTTACTACTCTGGAGAACATATGGGATTCATCGGAGTCCCACAAAATTGGCGGAGGATGACGTAGCCACCGGAAGGCACATCCCCACCAAGTTCACGGTGTCGCGCAGAGCTGGTGCTGACGGAATGACCCCGTTCTCGCTAAACTATCCCCACCTCTTTCTCTCAACTAACGATCCAGTGAGAGTTTTGACTGATGTCATAGACTAGTGGTTGCATCCCTTATAACACTCGATGATAAACCCAATCGAACAGGTCAGAAACGATGACCTTAAACCCGAAATCAACACCGCGCCTGGAGCCCTTCGTTGCTATCTCTCTCACTCTCTCTATGGTTGTTTCCGGCGAGAGCTGACGTCGGGGATGAAACATGGCAATGGCAGCTTCACCCTTCCTCTTAAGGTTTCTTTGTGCGGCTCACCTCCTAACCCTAGCTCTCCTTACAATAATATATATACAAGAAGTTGAGGTTGGACAACAGATTTCCTTCAAGAAGACGTGCTTCCCACACAATACAAAATAGAGAAGGAAACACCAGTTCCTGTCGGGTAGCAGGGAAAGAAGAAATATAGAAACCGAGATCTGGCAGATATAGTCCCTCGGGTTTAGCCTTATGACAAAATCTATCCTATATTGAAATACCTCATCAAAACTGATTTCTTGATAATTACAATTTAAACCCTATAGTTATATGTTTAATTTGTACTTAATAATTATTGTTTTACTTTATTTATTATCGTTATTAAATATCAAAATCTATTAAGTTTATATTTTTAACATTTATTATTTTATTATTTATTTTACTTAGCCTTCTAATTTATATAGCCACCATTTAATTCGCTAAACCCTATTTTGTTAAAATAAATAATAAATAAATAAATAAAAATCACGAAAATGGGGCATTACAACGGATGACAAGAGCATGAGGTATTTGATGGACCAGTCGAATCTGAACATGAGTCAGCGTGGGTGGTTGGAAGTGGTGAAGGATTATGATTGTGAGATCCTTTATCATTCGGGGAAAGCCAATGTGGTCGCTGATGCCCTTAGCTGTAAGGTGGTCGCAGCTCCGATCAGGGATATATGTTTGAGGATGACAGTGATTACTCCACTCTTGGAGCGGGTTCGAGAGGCTCAGGTTGAGGCTATGAAGGAAGAGCACTGAAATATTGAGCACATTTTGGGGCAAGTTGCATCCTTTGATTATGATAGCCGAGGGTTATTGACACTCCATCGGAGGGTGTGGGTTCCTTATTAGGGTGGTGCGCATCAGTTTCTGATGGAGGAGGTGCACAAGTCGAGGTTCTCTATCCATCCCGAAGCAACAAAGATGTATAGGGATTTCCGACCTGACTATTGGTGGCCATGTATGAAGCGGGATGTGGCCCGATACATAGAGAGGTGCTTGACTTGCAAGAAAGTCAAGGTCGAACATCAGCGACCTCATGACAAGTTGCAGCTGCTAGACGTTCCTGTTTGTAAATGGGATGAGATCACCATGGATTTCATCATGAAATTACCACGAACAGCGTGTGGAGTGGATTCGATATGGGTTATCGTGGATCGATTAACCAAGAGCGTTTATTTCATTCCGATTCAGGAGAGTATCCCTGCCGAGAAGTTGGCCGTCATTTACATCAGCGAGGTTGCGGCACGGCATGGAGTGCCAGTTCCAGTGGTTTCAGATAGGGATGTCCGGTTTACTTCCAGGTTTAGCAAGAGGTTTCATGAGGAGTTGGGTACCCGTCTGCACTTCAGCACAACTTTCCACCCGCAGATTGATGGACAGAGTGAGCGGACTATCCAAACATTGGAGGATATGCTTTGGGCATGTGTATTGGATTTTGGTGGGAGTTGGCATACGTATCTCCCTTTGGCGGAGTTTTTCGTATAACAACATTTATCATGCCAGCATCGATCGACCTCCTTTTGAGATGCTCTATGGGTGGAAGTGCAGGACCCCGATATGTTGTGGTGAGCTCGGTCAGCGAGTCATGGGGAGGACTAAAGTGGTACTCAAGACCACCGAGTTGATTTACCAGGTTCGGAGTAGACTTCAGACAACACAGAGTCGACAGAAGAGCTATGCCGACAAGCACCGATCAGATCTAGAGTTCCAGGTTGGGGATATGGTTCTCCTGAAGGTGTCATCTGATTCAGGAAGAAGGGCAATTTGGGACCCAGGTACATCGATCCTTTAAAGGTTTTGGTCGGGGTGGGCTGGTTTGCTTATCGCTTGTATCTTCCCGAGGAGCTTAGTCAGATCCATACCACGTTTCATGTCTCTCAACTGCGAAAATGTTTGCTTGATGATTCCGTAGTGGTTCCAGTGGAGGATATTCAGGTGGATGATCGTCTAAACTATATCGAGAGACCGGTGGCGATTCCTGACAGCAAGACGAAGACCTTGAGGAAAAATGTTTTTGAGTTGGTGAAGGTGCAGTGGCAACACCACAAGGGTTCAGAATGGACGTGGGAGCCCGAGGACGAGATGAGAGAGGATTATCCGGGGCTGTTTTCCGCAATGTACTTCGAGGACGATGTCTTATTCAAGTGGGGGAGAATTGTAACATTTGCAATTTTAGGTATGCTTCTTTTAACCCTTATTTGTAAATTCTTCTCATTTTGGTCCCTAACCGAGTATGTTAGGCGTACTCTACGAGTACTTTGGGCGTACTGGCTCGAGGGTTGGACGCGGAGGCACCTACGTACACTTGGCATACATGGGAGTACGTTGGGCGTACGCTAAGCAGGGGAAAACCCTAATTTTTAGGGTTTGTGCCCTATTTAATCAACTTATGTTGCCTTGTGAGCATCTTATGGTCAACCTTCACTTCTCCAAACCCTAAGAACGAAACCCTAGCCTCATTTGAGTGTTTGTGAGCCATTGTGTGATTTTGTAGTGATTTTTGGGCCCCTTGAAGGAAGTGAAGCTTGGTGGTGAAGCTTTGGTGGTCTTGGAGCTTGAAGATCCAGGATCTTCATCAACTTTGCAATCCATTTGAGGTATAAAGCTCCTAAGTTGATGGTTCCTTATGATAGATCTAGTTTAGGGCTTTATTTGTGCATTTTTCGGTCCTTTAAGCCTTGTTTGGGAGTATGGGCTACTCCTACAACTTGGGGTGATATATCTAGGCTTTTCTGAGGTCCCTTGTACATAAAAATGATAGCTTGACGATTTTAGCTCAACCATGCAAGGTTGATGTTCCTCTTAATGGAGTTTAAATGCTAGATTTGGACTTTGGGTGTTTTTAGCCATGCAAAGGCTTAAAGTCTTCGACTTTATTGTTTAAGGCCTTAATATGATGCTAATTTGAGGATTGGATGTTAACTTCTTAAGTGGTTAAGACTTTTGAGCAAGGACTTGGAGTTAGGACAGTACGATGGGCGTAGTTCTGAGTACGCTGGACGTATTGGTTGTGCGCCCCTTTTCTGGATCAGTCGCATACGCAGGGCGTACGAGCCAGGTACGCCTAGCATACGCTAACCAGTGGGTCGATGAAGTAGTAGGCTTGGATTATTTGGGCTTTGTATTGATTGGGATTGGACCTTAAACTTATATGGCATTAGATGACTTTGGGGAATTGTTTGGCATTGGGCCTTCTTGGATTAGGCCCATAATGGGCTTTGGGTGCCATTTAGGATTTTGGGCCATATTGGGGCTTTTGGAGCATTGGGTTGGGCCTTAGTTGTTGGGACACGTGAGGAAAAGATAAATGGTCTTTTACCCTGGGAGTTGGACAAATGAATAGGATTCATAAGTTATAGTTTAAGACCCAATATTTAATTGGAATTTTATTGATTATTTAGTTCGGGGACATTCCAGATCAGCAGTCCAAGCAATTATCTGAATTTCAACAGATTGAGGGGAGTCTCCTCTCAGCGTTTAGCGGGTCGAAGGCACCAATGTCGGCCCATGATTTATTATGGTTGCCGCTAATACTCGCGTTTCTTGTAGCAATCATGTTTAAAAGAGAAGTAAAATAGATATGGAGATCATCTTATTTCTATATTTTCAAAATTATATATATTTGAAAAGAAAAGATTTTGAATATTGTTTATGTATCATCATAAATCATAATGATACTATTTAATTTTTGCTCATTTAGTTACTAGTAAAAGGTTACTGAACATGTTATTTTTTTTATTTGAAGTTGTCATTAAACCTGATATCACGATATCACCTGTCTTAAGGACCACTTTGAGTCAAAATAACAAGGTTACTGAAATTCCTCCTCCCTATATAATTAGCATCTACAAGCATGATACATTTCACCCGTGCATCTCGCTACGAGTTGCTACTAAAAAACCCAAAGAATTTTTTAATGGTGTATGGACGTTTAACAACATGTGCCAATGTGCTACACATAATGCAGTAGGCACATATTTGAAAGCAAAGGACACCAAATTGTAATAAAGAACATTTATAGCTAAAAGCAAACGTTGAGTGACAACCAAAATCTTTGAACAATAAACTAAAAATCCAAATCCATGGATGAAACATCTTGAAAATGTTCAACATATGCAAAGATAAAAACCAAGATAAGAGTGCATCTGATCCAAGTCATCATTCATCTAAGAGATTAACATTCAAACAATCATTGGGGAAGTACCAGATGTATGAAGGAAGGAACCCGCCTTTTCGACTTGTATCAATGGTGGAATGGAAGTAAGCATATCTCTCATATAGTGACCGATGATCAACCCACAAGTCTGATTTAATAGCAGAAGAATACTTGAAGCCATTAACAAAGAACGCACGTTCTTCTAATGTTTTTTCCGACGACACCCACTTCATTTCCTCAAAATCTAGTTCATGAGCCGTGTATGAATCTTTTAACCCACGGTCCATCACATAAAGGTTTTCACCCGAACTTACAAACTCCGGAAAAAAGAAGCCTGGCGGTGGAATATTCTTGGTTTGGAGTAAAGTCAATTTGGGCTCTGGAGTGAGTCTCATTTCACATAAACGACAACAGATGTTTAGGGTATATATCTTCCCCTTGAAAGCATGTAAATCAATCGTGAGGAAAGTGGAGATACGACTCCATGCTCGTGTACCCGCTATAGAAAACCAAATTTGACAGGAGAATGTACGCAACACCACAAACACCCACCCAGATACCGAAGGTGAAAAGACAAGGATACCTCTCATTCTTGCTAGATCAGTACGTGCATTAAAGGGGAAACAAGGGAAATGAAGTTGGTGCCTTGTGATAAGATTTACAAGCCAGAAGTCTTTGGTTTCCCCTCCGAACAAGATCAGGTAACCACAAGTTATTCCAACACAGATCCTGCCAGCAGCATGGGGAAGGAAGGTTTTGAACTTTCTACCTTCAAAGTCCTCTAGACAGCAGTAGCACTCTTTCTTCTCATAAGAAGGATCAGAGATTGACATCAACATGGGTGGTCTGGATGCCATAAAAATCTTCTTATTATTGAGTGCGAGTGACCTCCACGTCTTGCACACACCACCAAAAGCTAGAAAATCAATCACTCCCAGTTTCATCATAACTAAAAAAAGCACATCAGGGTTAAGGTCTGACCAAGGTGCCACACCACCATTGACTCTCTTCCTGCTCGATGATGATGCACCATCACGATTCTGATTTCTGGTCATACTCCTTGTCCTGGCCATTCCAATATGCAAATTTCATATAAGATACAAGAGTTGTAAGCGTACACATATATACATACATTTAAAAGAAGGGTTATTGACATAAAAGTACATTAAAGTGTCACTTTTAGCTTTAAACGGTCCCTGTACTTTATTTGGACCTCACCAACACTTTTCGCAAAATCAACACTGACTGGAAACTAGCAATTCTAGAAGAAATGGACGCATTTAACAAAAATAGTGCTTGCAAAATTGTAAATCTTCTACTTGGTAAAAGTTGTTGCAAATGGGTCAGTACTATTAAGTGCACTGATTTATAACAGACATTTACCCTAAACAAATAAATCGAAAAAATTAAGATTGCAAATAGTTACAAGTTTCCTAAATCCATGTATGTTCTTCCCTATAAAATCATCAGGAGAACACAAAATACAGATACAAAATATACAACATTTTCTCCATCACTGCAATGTTTCCATTTTGCAGTTTTCATTGTACCGGAACACACAGAAGAAACAGTATCATAGGCTTACATGACCCTCTACCACATTGAGAAGAGGATCAAGTGTAACTTGCTTTCCAGAACACATAAAAGCAACAAAATTAAATGAATTTCCTTCAACTGAGACTTGATACCTGAAAGGTAAGAACCCAAAAAATAAACGCCCTTTTTGAAGGTTTTTAGCGGCAATTTTGCCTATATGGAAACTCGATTTTCATGTGAGAATCCAAGTATTAGATCAGAAATATTAAATCATCGTATAGAGATCCAAAAGCTCATTTTGCAAACATTATTGCAGATTTATTAACTGTAAAGTACAAACTCCAGTGCTAATTAACCAAATTGAACTGACTAGAACACATTGAAAAAATCTAGGGCAAAAAACTCAAATCAGGTCAAAAACCAAATTAAGGAAAAACAATCAGATTAGAGGAAAATGATCGGATTTCTAGGATAAAATCCTCAAGAAATTATATCAGATCTTTTAACAATTAAGTTAGATTTTTTAGCCTGAACTTCAAATCAAATTATGGAAAAGGTTTTAATAATGAAAACTAGGGTGTAGAGTGCACACAGAAGATAACTCGACAAGAGGAAACACTCATGTATAGAAGCCAAGGGGAAAAATATACCTGCAATGGTAAAGACACGGCGTTGAAGGTGGAGTTCTAGGGATTGCAAATTTGTACTCGAGAAAAGCACAAATACTAGAGATGAGATGGGAATTGAGGGGTAACATCAGGGTTCTATTTGGATGAGAAATTACAATCATACCCCTTAACAAGACGCAGCGAATGCACGTGACTTCACATGTGAACATTGTGCTTGCACCTGCGATTCAATGCTGTATTAGAGCATATAATTTCTGGTATGCATTAGTATACTAAGAAACTTCATCATCCATAATAAATAGACATACAAAAAATGTATTTACAACAGCTCCTCACACAATATTTTCTTATATAGTATGAGTTACTTACTCCATACGCCTTGATTAACCATCTATTCAACTCAAAAAAATAAAAAATAAATAAAGGCAAAATGGTTATGGAACCCAAGTACATGATATGCAATATGAAATATATAAGATGGCTTGATTGCAACTGTAAAATCAGGATCAAAATAATTAGTCAACTATATGATGATAAAGAAACGTACCTTGTAAATGATGGGATTCATTGCAGGAAACAAATAGCATAAGCACTCCATCGAGGTAAAGTGTCATAGAATGCTTGCTTCCTACAAGTAAACAGATGGAAATTTTTACAGCAACATACACAAACACACACAAGTCACAACTCAATCCTATAAAAACCAAACAAATCAGAAATGGCAAAAATGAAACATATAAACTGTTTCGTATATATTTTTATGGGAAGTGAACTAAAATAGGCAAATTATGATAACTTGCAGAAATAGAATGTACAACGAAATCCCAATCTTAATAATATTACTAACAGCAAAATCAAAGGAATTACGGAGATCTGACAGGTAGCTTTACTTTTGATGATGGATCATCAGGGTGATGAGGCAGTAATAATAGTAGCTCAATTTGGTATGTTTGAATTTTACCACTCAAACGCAAACTAAAAGAAAATGGATTATGCTATATGCTAAAGGTGCTAAAAACAATCTAATCGATCAAAAGCATGAGTGACATTGAAACTGCTTAAACATGAAGATTGCAAAATCCAAAGCAACAAATGCTAATTCACAAAATCTTAAAAATGTTTCAACATATAAATCAAAACCGATGATTACAGAATATATATATATATATATATATATATATATATATATATATATATCTTCCCCTTGATAAAGATGTAAATCAAGAATAAGCAAAGTAGAGCAGACATGATCCCATGCTCCATTACCCGCTGTAGAGAACCATATTTTAGGAACTATTTAAGATGGCAAACACCCACTCAGATATTGAAGGTTAAAAAATAAGGATAGCCCTAACTCCTATTTCAGGTGCAGCATCAACAGAAAAACAGACATTAGGCCTTAGGGAAATGAAGTTCATGCCTTCTGACGGGATTCACAAGCCAGAAGTCATGGGTTTTAAACACTCTTCTTTCAATATCCTGTAGGTAACACAACACTAGTCTTTCTTATAAAATATGCAAAGATCCATGTATCAACATGGGTGGTTATTTTGGAACCCATAAACCTTTTCCTGTTATATATTGCAATGAACTATATGACTTGCAAACTCCACTGAATGACAAAATCAACTCCAGTTGCATGATAACATAAAGAAGCCACACCACTGTTGTCAGGATTTTTTCTAAATGTATAACGATTCTGGTTTCTAGTCATACTCCAGTCTTTTACCATTCCTACATTTGCAAAAAATAAATAAACAAATAAATAAATAATAAATAAATTTAAGGCCTTCGTAAATGCAAAAGAGACAATAGTTATAAACAAGGGACAAGTATTCACACTAATACAGACGCGGTCATTGATAAAGGTTATACAATCTAACTATGCCTATGAATATTTAAAATGTCCAAAATGACATTAGCAGTTCTTTATAGTACTTGAAAATTGTAGATGAGCCACATGGTCAAAATGTTCTTGATGAACACAAAGGGTTGCACTTGCACCTACTCTGTTTCCTTCCTAAATACACCTTTGCCTATACCAATGCTTCTTGTAATCAAAGCCATACCAAAATTCAAACAAACCATGGATTATACAATGGAGAAAATCAGGACAATAAGCTAACATATAATAACTGATTCATTAGCATCATATATGGAGTTGTATAGAAGCACGTGTCTTGTCTAAACTATTAAACCCCAAAATGAATGAAAAAACAAGCAATATATAACCAAAATTAATCAAAGCATAAAACCTAAGAAATCAGAAATTATAATATTGAAATATTAAGTTTGAGTGAGGGCACATAATCAAGTTACAAACAAAGACCAGCAAAATTGAGATACTCTGGAGGAATACTTTACCCACAGAATATTAGGGCTTGAGCCGGTGTTTAGGCCCAGGGTTTTGAGCTGGGACTGTGTAATGACGTTGAACGAGCCTAAATGGCCACTCTACCCTTACATTCAAAAAACAATTTTCACAAAAAAATCAATTCAAAAGGCACCTTCTAATAAAAATCCAGACAACTCAACAACGAAAATTCATATCACTTGAAGATTTAATAAGATGAATCACCTACACATATAAAAACATGAATCTATAACTACAACAATATATAATCTCCTTCTATAGAATGCAATCAATTCAAAATTTGATTATTCTGATCACATGGGTCCCCAGAAAACAAAAGATGTTTCACGTGCAATAATCTATTACTACAAAACTCTCCTTCAAGGGAAAGCATCATCAGGAATTTATTATTCCTCCAGTTGATTAAGGCTGAACTAAATAACGGTCAATCAAAAGCTATATCATCAAGAAACAGCTAATATTGGAGAATAGTTGACGATGAAGATTTTGTAGCCAAATGTATGAGCAGAAGAAATAGAGGAAGTTTGGAAGAGGAATCATCCATATGATGCCCTTCATAAGCAATTGATCTAATGTATATAATAGTGCTATCATTGTTAGAATGTACCACTTAGGCCAATGCCCTTCTTTATTATATACACACTCGTATTTTAACTAAATATGCTTACTAAGACCCATTTTCATGTAAACTTGTATCATAACTCCACCTACAAATCAAATTTCAGACGAAAAACATAAGCTATTTCAATATATAGATAAAACTAGGGAGTTCAGCGAAGAAATGATACAGAAATTTTTCTCTGGTTTTCTAGGTTTTAAAGCAGAAACATAAGGCGATAAAGAGAAGGGAAATTAATTAATAAATAAATAAACAAGCCAGGAAGAAAAGAATCGATTAAGGAAGAGAAGAAGATTTAAATTTAACCTTGATGACGCCAGTTTATCATAAAGTAACGAACTGTGGAGGCAATGAACTGCAGCGACGATGAACGGCAACCGGGGGTGAGGCTGGGAGAGAGGGGAGATGGGAACGAGGGCTGAGGAACCATGAGCGGGATTAACTGATAGCAAACCGAATTAGCCAGTATTTCCATAAGAGATCTCTTTCTTTGATTTTGCCACGATTAGGCTATAATGAATACTCTCCATGCCAAAGGTGAGCTTCCAAGTCAGTCACCACAAACCACTGGAGTACTCTCGACTAGGAGTGTGCAATAAACCGCACAAACCGCATAAACCGCCCAAACCGTACCAAACCGCACCGGATAACACGGTTTAAAACACTCGCGGTGCGGTTTGCGGTTTGTATTTTTGTTAAACCGCATTATGCGGTGCTGTTTGCGGTTTACGATTACAAAATTGCGGTTTAAACCGCACCGCATTGATAAAATCAATTAATGACATTATCTTAAGTTAGTGACATTATCTTAAGTTTTTAAAATATAATATCAATTAATCCAAAATTTAACGCAGTTACCATATGTTTTTGTCTCAAATTCATTTTCAACTAAGATTCAGTGACCATTATTTTATGGTCACTATGTTTTCTTAACTAATGTATATTCATAAGTAGTTAATGACCATAATTATTTGACCACCAAATTTCTTAATGACCACTTAGTGAGCCGTTAGTGATGACAATGATAGTATTATCATTAATTTTAAAGTTAATAATTAATCAAACCGCAAAACCGCATGTAAACCGTATAAACCGCCCGCACCAAACCGCACCGCATAATGCGGTTTTGAACATTCGCGGTGCGGTTTGCGGTTTCTAAATAACTCAAACCGCATATGCGGTGCGGTTTGCGGTTTTGGCTCTAAACCGCACCGCGCACACCCCTACTCTCGACTACACCCACGGTTGTAGAACTCGTTACTCGGTACCTGCTCGGGGGTAGCGAGTACTCGGGAGTACTCGGATTCGGTAATTCACGTGGAAATATTTTTAGGAAAATTATATAGTACTCGGATTCGGTAATTCACGTGGAAATATTTTTAGGAAAATTATATGTCATAATCACAAGTTTAAATTATAATTTGATTGAAATATATAACAAAATTAGATACATGTGAATACATAAAAACTAAAATACACACAATTGTCCCACTTCGTGAATAATTATTGAAAATTTAAGATATATATGTAGTAATAATCACATGTGTGTGTTAAATACTAAATCATTAAGTGTATTATACATATTAATCTTGAAATTCTTGATTTTTTTCTCTTTTTTGGACAATTTTGACCATTTGACCGAGTTTGACCGAGTTTGACCGATTTTGACCGAGTTGGCCGAGTTTGACCGAGTAGTCCCGAGTAAGACCGGGTAATACCGAGTAGGCCCGAGTTAGAGAGATGTTGACCGATTTTTTACCGAGTTTGACTTAATCCGAGTTTTATTGCCGAGTTCACATTACTCGCCTCAGTGGAGGCCCGATTCTGAGTAATCGGTCGAGTACTCGGCCGAGTAAGCCGAGTTTTGCAACACTGACTACACTCTATAAGAGAGAGAAAAAAGAAGTCTCAAAGACTAAGAGAAAAAGAAAAATATTATTGGTTGTGGTCTGTTGTCCTCCCCACAACAATCCTCCACGACAACAATGGAGAATGAGACACCTGGGTGGTGTTCACGTTCGTGATTGGTGACATGTGGACAACGAAACTCTTCACGGACAGTACTCCGGATGGTCTTACATAAGGTCATCCGTTATACCCACCACATACCACATATGTGGTGGGTGTCACATCAGCACAACATTCCCCTACCTCCAACATGGGATACATACCACTAACACACCACTCCACATCATTATTTTTATTTTTTTTAATTCAAAAATATAATAAAATTACATTTTTTATAATTAAAAAGCATTCGTTTTTTTAAACTAGTTTTTCATTAATTATAAAAATAAAATTACAACTTCAAACTACATTACTTAGTTAATCTAGCAAAAAAAAAACATTACATTAATTAAAAAAACAAACAAACATACATATAAAAAACCTAATCGCCGTTCATGCTACGTTGGTACAAATGTTCCGCGACATTTTCTCGAAGATTGAAACACGTTTCAATGTTATGAATTTCAACAACTTGCTCTAAAAACGCATTCGTTCCGGGTACGAACTCCTCAATTGGAACGACAACGTCGTTCAGATCATACGTGCAAATCGTTCGGCCTTCATCTTCAATAATCGTATTATGCATTATAGTACATGCTAAGACCATTCGTTTAATTCTTTCTTTATCCCAGAGTCGTGTAGCATATTTCATTACATGCCATGTCTGCTTAAGGACTCCAAATGCCCTCTCGATATCCTTTCTCGCCGATTCCTGTTTTTTTGTAAACAACTTTGCCTTTTTACTTCGAGGAAACCGAGTATGCCTTCATCAGTGTAGAATAATCCGGGTATATCCCATCACCAAGGTAGTAACCGTATTTGTACGCGTTCCCGTTCACCGTGAACGTCATATCATGTGCTTTGCCGGTCCAAATATCGTTGAAAAGCGGAGACTAGCCAAGAACATTAAGGTTGTTGTTAGACCCCGCTACTCCAAAAAAGACATGCCATATCCACAAATATTGAGATGCAACAGCTTCTAGGATGACAGTTGGTTCACCTATATACACATTCAACTGCGGTCCTCTCGGATACTTTCAAGTATTCGTCAGATGCATCAAATGTTATACCGTATCCCAAATACCTAAGAGCAGCCGCACATTTTTGTATACTACTAAAACCCATTCTTCCTCTAGCGTTGGGTTTTTGTTTGAAAAAATCATAACGAGATTCTAAAGCATTACTAATACGTAAAAATATAGCCTTATTCAGACGGAAACGACGTTCGAACGAGTCATCATTATAAAGACAATTATCGGCAAAGTAATCACGTACCAATAAGTCGTGTGCGGCTTGGCGATCACGATTGACGACCGTCCTTGTACGAGCAGCATTCGAACTTTCTTCGTCGTGAATGTGTTGCACAACGTTGAAGAATGTCTCGACGAATTCTACGTCGTCATCTGAGTCAAAAGTTTTTAAAAATTCCATATGTTTTGTGGAATCCATGTATATGTGTTTTGTGGTTTTAGAGAATGAAGGTGTAAGTTTTGTTGAAAATAGAAGGTTTATTTATGTTATGGAATTGAGTTTGAAAAAAAAAATAGGCAAAATAGCCGTTCAACGGCCAAAAAAACCAAGCACCAATCACCTTCTCCGTTTGAATTCGTCGTCGGGAACACGAAGGATCACGACCACGCCCGACCACGATTAGTCGGGGTAGTGTGCACGAGTTTTTTTCGTGGTCACATGGACCACGGATACTCTCGTTGAGAGTTACCACAAGGCCTAATCACATAAGAACCCATCATTTTTATGATTATTTCTGTAATATTCTAAAAATGGTTATTGTAATTTTTTCAAACATAGGATTATTAGATAAAATATAATTTTAATACATGAATCATTAGAAAATTTGTCTAGGACTATTTATGTACTTTTTCAAACACATGGACCTTAAGATAATTTTGAAGGGAATATTTTAATAATTTTCTTAAACGTAAATACGATTAAACAAAAACATATATTTGTATACCTGGACAATTTTTTATAGTTTTTTCAAAGATAAGGATCTTGAGTTAATTTGGTTATTACTATATAATTAGGAGGTGATCATGTGCTACACAACAGAACATAAGGTTTTTTTTTCTACTTTCATTTCCATATTAGATTATGACCCGCGTTAAACGCAGGGGAACGCATAAAAAAACATAGAAACATTTACAGATATTCCATAAGGAAACGATTAAGAACGATTAAATACAGGTGAACGATTAAGAACGTTAATGTTGTTAAGCGAACCAAGAGAACCAAAAAAAATTGTCAAATACACAGTTCCTATGATGTCACTGCTTCAAGTATGATCGTTGGATGACCATGATCACCTCGGGAAAATTGCATTGACCATGGTGTGAGGTAAGGCAGTTTTCTCATGTCCAATGTAGACAATCTAAACTTCCTAACATTCTAGGAAATTCATGTACGCTAGCATGATGAGAATGCAATTTAATGATGCCATTACGTATAGGCTTGCGTAAATATTTTGGCCCATAAAGTTGAATAATAGTTTTGCAAAAATAATGGAGACTATCTCGTGCAATCCTAGCGGACATCCTAAAACTCTCGTCCAACGCATCAGGCATGATGCTATATTCTAATTGACGAAGTGCAACTATGCATTTTTGTAAATGAGTGAAACCGAGTGTACCTCTAGCATCAGGATGTTGTTGGAAAAAATCACACCCTCATTAGATCTTCGACTATACGTTCGCACAAAGGTTTGAACATTCTGAAACGCCTTCGGAAGTAGTACGCTTGAAAAGTAGCATTCTTTTGAAAGTAGTCTTGTATCAAGCGTTGGTTTGTTTCTTCACGATTTCTGTAAATATATCTTCGGGTTCTTCGTTCAGCACTTCCGACTGTGCTACTCCATGCAGTTTCATACGTTTACTCCGCCAATTTAGCAGTTGCGACAACAACATCAAACATAACAGCAAAGTCTTCAAAAGAATCGAACGATGGCATTTTTTGATTTTTTTGATAGGAAATGTAGTAGAAAGATAAAAAAAAATTGTAAGGTTTGAGGTTTAAATAGGAATGTTAAAATGTTAAAAGGGAAAGAAAAAGAAACATTTTTTTTAAATCTGACCGTTCAACGGTCAATTGGAATGAAAATTGAAAGAAGTTGGGGAGCACAGTGCGGCCTCCACCGCACCCCCACCGCGGTGGAGGGGCGGTGTTTTTGATGATGTGGCAGGGGTGGTGCGGCCTATGTCGTAGCCACACCCCTTGGCCTTATCGTTAGGTAGTCAAAATCGGTTGATGGTTTAATACATAACACAAATTCTCGAGTGTTTGAATGTGTAATACTGTAAAAGGAAAATTTGATTTTCAAAACATTTTCATTTATACTTGAGTTTATATCATTTAAGTTAGTCAATAATCAGACTAAATAGTACATGAATGCTGATGATTTTAGTATCATATCATCTAATGTGATCGACATTGCTCCCCATGATGGGAGCGTAATAATTGGGATACAAAATTCCATAGAGGAAGTTCAATGTTCAAACCTTGCGCTAATAACAGTTGGATTGCTTCTAATATAGCATGAGAAACAATATCATCACACTTCTTGAGCTTGATAATCCTTCTAAATTGTCTTAAATCTAGTTTAATATGTTTTTGTATTGATAAACCGGTTAAAAATAAATAAATAAACTGGTTATATCTTGGTTAAAACTGATTTTGAAAAAACATGAAATTGTTATAAGTTTGTTTTTAACACATCGTATAAAACATAAATCAAAATGTCAAATAATCTTAAAAAATGTTCCAAAACTAATTTTAAAAACTAAAACATATCAAAATAAGTAGTTTATGTTTATTAGCAATTACAATTGCCTCAAATTTACCCGTCATATAATCGCAGCATGGCATATTTAGACTTTAGCGTGAGTTGAACTAAAAAACATGTGTGGGATAGTTGTTTCTTAATTTATGTCAAGTGAAAGAACCTGAATTGCAAGCACACGTCTACTAACTTCAATTATACAGTATAAAGAGTAAAATAAAAGAACGAAAATGTACAAATTTAGATCTTACGTCTCATCATCATTCTTCACAGTTAAAAATGAAATCAATTCCTGATGATTTGTGATGTTAAGGCTGCTTTCTCTTGGAAATTGAAACAATTAGAAAAGTACAAAAATGTCATGAATTCAAAAAAGACTGAAATTGTTTACAAACATTGGTAGTAGACTTGCCTTCTCCAAGAGGTGTTGGAGTAATTCCTCCAACAACAACATCATACCCTAGAAAAGAACCAAAAAAGTAAAAATGTTTTGAGGTGATTTACCATTTGTTGCAAGCCACGACCAGAAGAAACAATATCTACAAAACCTTCCATGCTAGGTATAGTCTGTGGAAAAACAATGCATAATCAAAATATTAGAACCGACCATCGAGATAAATTAAAAGTAATACAAATCTTATTCTTTATTGGTGGAAGGATCCCATTCGTGTTCCACAACTGCGTTTGGTTCTCAAGTTCCGACGGAATTGGAATCTGAGATTCCATTCCATGGTTGAATTGTTTGAAAAAAGTCACAAATTTTACTTAAAAAGAAATAATGTTTTTTCTTAAAAAAATAGAAAAAAAATAGATAAATTAGAGGGGATAATGATTTAACTAAAATATATAAATTAATTAATTTACTAAATTAAAATAGATTCTAATTCATAACTAACTATTAAACAGCAAAAATAACAATAAAACAAAAAAGGTAGTTATTGTGGGATTGGTTCTACTTCCATTTGTCCTTACTCTCATTATAAGGAATTGCTTAGCAGCCAAACTCCCTGCTCCACTTCTATTAACGCCAACTTATAATGTTTTCTGTTTTTCATCTTTGTTCACTTTTCCAAAAAACTAATTGATTAACTTCAACTTGTATTCTTTATAAAAAAAACAAAAACAACCATAAAGTATTATATTTATTATAACTTAAATAGGAACAAAGGTTTAACAATTATAAATAACCTACAAATGCAAGACATCTTCAACCTCTGTTCAATTCATCTATCTTGATGGCTGCTATGTACTCACTTTGCTTCAAGGAAGTAGAACAGGTATGCTCCCATGGCGAATCAAAATTGAAACTAAATAAAAAAAGAAATTGTAATGGCAGTGGTAGCAGATGGTGACGATAAACCCATCAAAAAATTCGCTAAAATACGATTAGAAAAAAAGGTCAAAAAAAATTCTTAAAGTATGTTTCATTTTTGTTAGGGTGAATATCAAGGATCAAAAGAATATATTAATGCTAATTTTTCAAAATCCATAGAAACTACCAAAAAATATTTTGGATTTTCAAAAAAGGCCATAAAAATACTCAAAGAACAACAAACCAAAAAAAAATATCAAATTGAAATGTACTGATGATACCTTTTATAGATGCTTTGAACGAAAATCCAAAGAAATTGTGATTCCAATGTCCATCCCCATCATCTAGTAGGTCAAATCCCAAATCAAAATAAAATAAATACGCATTCTTTCAATAAGAACCCAAACCTGTAAATTTTATAATCATTGCTAGCCTAATATTACAACCTACCATATCAGATGTTGAACAAGGCATATTTCAGGAAGGCATCATCTTCTTTACATCAATAACATAAATCCATGCTCTTTGGTGAATGTTTTGTTATCTGTATAAGATTGTGTGTAATTGAGTGAATTGTTAAAACAATAACATTCAATGGAACTCTGAAATTGAAGAGCTACAATAGAGACAGTCATGCATGACCTGTTTCAAATAAATTACAAAAGCTAAAGCACTCATTACTATACTTTTGAAAATCTTTATCTAAAAAATTCATTTGAAAATTATTTCTCTGTTGGACTGCTAACTTTTCCAACCTTCACTTGAACTGGATTTATCAAATATTATTCAACTTTATATATAACTTAGGATATTGTGGCAATACCAAATAAATCAGATTGTAAATCCAAATGCAAATGAAAAAAAAAATTATCCATGAAAAAACATGACATAAGGTTATATTTGTTTATGTATCAATCAAGCTGAAAACGTATGCAAGTGAAGTTTATAAATCTTATATCTCAATCTCCGGAAAGTTCAAGTAATCCGATTCTGATGCCAGTTGCAACCGACGAATCCAAGAAACATTGAGGTCCCACCCTACAGATATCAACAATAAACACTAATAAGCAATAAACATATAATTATATATATATATATATATATATATATATATATATATATAATTATATGTTTATCTTTCATTTATCCATTTCCTTCGATCAACTTAAAAATTGAATAAACTGACTGGGAGAAGGAAAACAAAGCAGAAGATAGAAAAAGAAGACAAATGGAGTGCAAATTTAGAGGGAGAAAGAAGAAGATGGATTCATCAAACCAAACATAGGCGGTAGTGAAGCTTGATCCGAGATATTCCCTTCATCATATGTGCTGACAACAACCAAAAACAAACAACAGAACAAAACACAATACATCAGACTACTATATAGTCAAAACGTAAGCTACAGTACTAAGCATCCCCATTGTGGCAACAACTGTCCCAAACAATCCACCAGTTGGATTCCCGGTCTCATCAACCAACCTTGAAGTATTCCCTAACCAAAAATCAGAAACAACAGCCACACTAATCACAAGAACAGGAAGAGCAGTGGATTCCAAACCCAACTAATCCCAGCAAAACGTTTATCCAGTGACATAAAAAGATTATATGCATGAGCTTTTCATTATGTTATTAGCCATTTTGTAAGAGAAAAAGAAAATAGTTACTACTTCCTTTGAAACACAACAATAGGTAATTGCAAAACTGTTTCGTTGTATTACCTTGCAGCCCACCCTACTAGATCCACCTATTAGCCTCTTTTAAAAATGGCTTGTAATCAGTTCTCGAGTTACATGTCATAGTGAAATTAACGATTTCACCTGCAATCATGAAAGCATCCAAATTTGAACCTGGGAAATAAAAAAAATCGTAAAATCATTGAACAAATACAGACCTTGTATACCAAATGCTTTTGTAATAAAGATTCCCAATACTCACCAATATATGTTGTATATAACTCTATGGGGTCTCACTGTAGTATGAATTGTTATGCCCATATTGTACAAATTTCATTATGTATCAACTGGGTAAAGAATTCCGGTGACAGAAATTGGGTATGATGAGGGATTTTGAAGCAGCGATAGCATTGTGACTCAACTTTGAGACTTTTCTGTAATCATCACTTAGAAAACAAATTTAAAATAAGTTAAAGTTCCATCAAATTTGAGAATATTAACAAAAGGTATTTAAAAATACACATAACAGATTGAAAAAATAAAGGAAATTAGAAATCAGTGAATAAATGACGAACGATTTCTATCGTCATCAAACAACCCACCCGGTACAATTTCCCTTTCCATCAAAGATCCTATTTTTCGTCTTCATTTTTATCGCCAAATTGGGTTCATCTTATTCCTAATTTTTAATCAATTGCCATACGTTATTGATTTTTAGGTTTTCCAGTTCTTCAAACGGGTCAAAGAATCCTCAACAAATCTGTGTTTCAAAAAAAATTGGTGATGGATTAGTTAATGATCAGGGGAAGAATGGGAACAAATTAACAGTTTGAAGTTGAAGAATAAAAGAAAAATGAAAACCTTTCACAATGGTGCAACTGGTACGAGTCCTTTCTGAGTTAATACCATATGATTTTAAATACACCCACACTCCACCACGAACAGGGGACCAAAACCCTAAAGTAAGGATGTCATGACGTAAAGCACCACTTTTCAATGCAATCTTCAGCAATTGTCTCAAAATCGTACAAAAATCGCAAAAAGAAATCAAGAATATGTTCATAAATGTTGAACTTACAAATGAAAAAACAAAGAAAGCGTCACAATTCTTTTTACAAAAACACACCTGTCGTCAATATGCATTGAGTGGCTTGATCAATCCATAATCTAAAGATGTTACTTGTAAGATCAATATTGATTCTTCAATCGATAAATGATAGAGTTGCAAGGGGCCAAAAACTTCAATTTCTTATTTTCTTTTGTGGATTGAGTAATCAGAATTCAATCTTTGTAATCGTCTTCAAGCACCTACATATAACAAATGTTTATTAAGTTCTAGTGTTTGAGAGAGAAGACGATTAGAATCATCCGATAGCTCTGTTGGTTAAGATTAATCAGAATGAAAAGATGAATAACAATATAGAACCCTAATCTAGAGACGATGTAATCGCGTAATAGCTGAGCTTGAGGAAGCGATTCAGAAAGGATTTCAATCAAATATGTTGCAATCATCCTCATTGACTCATCAAAAATTGCTAATTAGGTGGCTGATTTATCGAATTCAACATGGAAAGTGTTTATTACACACGGATGTTTTGTAATCAAGCGAATTTGGAATGCGTTCAATCAGCGGTGATTTGTTTATCTTTAAGATGACATCATCAAAATAATGCAAAACGATCTAAAGGTTGAAATTAATCAAGAAAATACAATGAATGGTCCTGATTGTTGAAAGTGATGTCATCAAGTTTCTCTTTTAATAATATTTAGAGATGTGACAAATTTGTACTTTTAACTACCGCAATTGCGCATGGATTGAAGAAGTATACATAAATAACCGACAATTTCAATAATTAAGATAGGAAATAATAATATAGTTTCGTTGTTTTGTTTATTATAACATCCTACTTCCATTTCTTCCTATTACACCGTTGAATTTTAAAAAAATCCACCCAAATACAAAAACAATTAGATACATTTTTCAAGTATGATGCCGTAAGAAGAGACTTTTTTTTAGTTTGATGTCTTAGTTCCTATATAATAGCAATATCATTAAAAAAACTAAACCATTTTTCACATGCCATCACTTTAACAATTTTTTCAAACTACAATGTTATAATTGATTGTATGGTTTATTTTCAATGTACAATGTCCACGTCGAAAGTACAATGCTATGTTTTGTTATGTTTTTCAAAATATGAAGCTATATTAACCAAATAATAATAATAATATAATATTGCAATAGAAATAAGTCAAAGTAGGATGCTAAAAGATACAAACAATAGAAAGTAGGTTCTTATCTCTTTTTTTAAGTTAATGTTCATAATCAACTACCTATGGTGAAATAATGTACATGAATCACCTTTTAGCCCATGAAACCCTTTGAACGTGTTAGGGAAAACAGGCAATATTTGTCAAGACTCAGAACAAATCTGATGTGACTTGTCGAGTTCTGATGACCCTTGTTTACAAGTAATGCGGATAACAAGAAGAACTATAACCACACAAAGACACAGTATTTATGTGGTTCGATCAAGGTGACCTACGTCCACGGGCAGGAGGGGAGTATTCTTTATTTCAGAGTTCTCAAACTGAGGTTACAAGTACAATTCACCAGAGATTCGCCCTACTCACTAAGGATACAAGATGCAAGACACTTTAAATGACTCTGCATGAATCCATATTTATACTTGAGGGATCAGACCTAAAACCGTAATGGGCCAAGCCCATTGGCACATAGGCACATGAATGGTGACAACCAATCATATTCTGCCATGCAACATCTTCTAGAACATTCTTCCATGTCATACAACGCATGAGCATCAGCAACACACATGATGGACTACCTTGTGCCATAATGGAGCAACATGATGTACAAGTGGCGCATCATAAACACTAATGGCCCAACATCCATCATGGTGGCACAACATGGTGTAATCCTTGAGCAATACCAACTTCTGAGCATCCTTGAACGATATTGAGCACCATAGAGGACTTCATAGCATACTTGGCTCATCAAGGGCCAAGATGGTCCAACTTGCACCATGATGGTGCAACAAGTATATGGATGGAACAACAGGCTTCAAGTGTGGCACAAGAACATCAAGATTGGAGCAAAAACACCACCTTGGCACAACAGGAACATACATGGCGCAACCAGGCCATGCATGGCGCAAGAGCATACTCCATGGCTCAACAAGAGTACCCCATGTCGCAAGAGGGATACCTCATGGCGCAAGAGGGAGCCTAATGGCGCAAGATGGAATGCCCTTGGCGTAACAACATCCTTCTTGGCCCATCCCTTCAACATATGGTGCAACAAGGTCCCCTTGTTTCTCCATATCACTCCCAAGTGCTCCATACCTATTCCATGTGCTCCAAACCCCTTCTATATGATCTGTTCCTTTGGCGCTTGATCCGTTCCTTTGTTAGACGATCCATTCCTTTCTCATATGATCTGTTCCTTTCTCACATGCTCCATGAATCCCAAGTGCTCCATTGAGTTCCAAGTGCTCCAAATGCTCCATGAACATGATCCAAATGTGCGAGTCACATTTAACAGAATGTTTTTGCGTCTTCCTGCTTGATTCAATGATGTATTCGTCACCTTCGTAACTTACAAAAGTTGAATGTAACCAAATTGATTCATTTTAGGTAAGAGATAATCACCACACTCATTAAAATATACAAAATTGGAAGTGAAAATGTACGCCCCAAAAATTATAATGTAAAAATATCATTTTTAATTCAACCAGAAACACCAATTATATTTTTTTCCAATCATTCGAAAGTATTTCAGAATAAAAATAGTTATCAGCATATAACCACAAAATCATATAGTTGCAGAAACATGGGTGGATGTTTTGTGATCAAGTCGGGCCCTTCCCTTTCGAATCGGAAGTACCTGAAACCATAACCATAAAACTGTAAGCACAAACCTTAGTGAGTTGGACCTAGCCCTCACATTGGTCCCAACCTACAATAATGTGCCTAGCGCAACATACATGGCAAGAGTCATAGAGACAGCTAGCATCCTCCATAGCATACATTGGGCGTAACCTTTCCTGGTCTATGGGCCCAACCCAACATATAATGGGCCTAGCCCATCATAAAATAGGCCTAGCCCAACATACCATGCAAGAGTAACAAAGACAGCTAGCATACAACTGATCGTAGTGGGCTGACGTTGGTGCCTGCGACCTACGGGTACAGTGAGGAGACTCACCTCAATCCAAGATAACGAAAACATAAGCGTTGCTGCTACCGGAATCCTCACACTAAACACAACCAAAATATCCCTAATCAATAATTAAGGCTATTTCCCAAAATCCAAGGTCCCATCCATATACTATCCTTCCAAATGGGTAAAAGACCATTTTACCCTTCCCATATCTGACCCAACACCTCATGGCCCAATTCCCAAACGACCCAAGCCCCAAAAGATACTTTCAAGAGTACGCCCCTCGTACCAGATTTGTACGCCCCACGTACTGCCTTCCGCTGCATAAAGTACTACTCGCCAAATCTTAAAAATGTGGAATCCTTGCATTACGCTGAGCATACACATACGTACACCCATCGTACTAATCAAAGGGCCAAAACTTACATTAAGCACTTAATGCTTAAGAACAAAACGTCCAAACTCTGATCTAACCTCCAAATAAGGTCTTAATCCATAAAGTTGCCAACTTTACTCCTTTGCATGTCTTAATGGGACCCAAAACCTATTTTTATCCATCTAAACCCATAATATGAAAACCAACTTTAGCATGATTTATCAAAACCCATCAAGATGACATTTTTATGCACCAACAACCTCATAAATGCTAAGATCTAACATTCTAAGCTCCTGGAGTAGCTCATACTCACAAGGATGACTCTAGGGACCATAATACACCCAAAACAAGCCCTAGACTAGATCTAACACATAGAGTCATCAAGTCATATAATGAAGATGATTAGAGCTTGGATCCACAAGCTCCAAGCCAAGCAATGCTTCAAATAAGATCTCCTTCTTATCCAAGGCACACCAAAAATCACACCAAAGCTTGAAATTTACATAAGAGAGGCTAGGGTTTCGAACTTAGGGTTAAATGGGATGGAGGTTGAAGATAAGAGGGTTTGAGGATGAGTTAAGGCATTTAAATAGGGTCCAAGACCCTAAGTTAGGCTTTGAACCTGACTTGGGTACGCCCAGCGTACTCAATGGCGCACCCTAATCTTCCATGCATGGTACTCCCAACGTACTCCCTGTACCCCCAGTGTACCCGACTTATCCCAAAATCCTCCTAACTTCTGAAGGCCATAACTTCTTCATTCTAAATCCGATTCTGACGATCCTTATATCCACAGAAAGGTAATGATAAGCTCTACAATCTTAACAACTCTCCTTCGCATTAAAACCTTTCGAACTTAAATCCTAAATTCATGAAAGGCCCTAACCACCACTTTACTAATATACCCTTGGGCTCTAAAGCACAAGCCGAACTCTCAGATCATCTTAATCTACATTACCCACATCTAAAAGGGTCTAAACATCTCTTTCCCCCAAGGCACGAAGCCCTATGATAACTGATCTTCGGGTCACGGCCCCAAATTATGAAATGATTCGAAACAGGGTGTTACAAAATGACATCATCATATTCACTAAAGTCTTGTAAAACACACGATATCCGTCATTCACCATTAAAAAATCATAACACCCGATTTTCGGGTAAAACTCTTAGCAATTATTTCAAATATTTTCTTGGACCCTAGTACGCTGGGCGTACGTAAGGTACATCGGGCGTACTTGTGATCATGCATGAGTTTGAACCCTATTTAAGCACATTAAATCCCCCAATTCCTTCACCTTATCAGCCTCCATTACCTTTTTGAGCTAACCTCGAAACCCTAATCCATTTTCCAAAGAAATTGACCTTGTGTGTGTGTTTTTTGTGTGTGTGGTGTATCTTGAAGAAGAAGAAAAAGAAGACTGGTGGAGAAGCATTGGACAAGAAGGAGCTTGTAGATCTAGAGGTTATTCACCCTTTATATCTTATTGAAGGTATAAAGTTATTACCTTGATGATTTTTCTCTTAGTTCTAGATAGTTAGGGTTTTGGCTTATTTTGGTCCCTTAAGGTGTTTCTTGAGAGTATAAACTACTCCAGAAGGTTATGATGATAGATCTTAGTGTTTCTGATGTCGATTGTGCATAAAAATGGTATCTTGATGGTTTAAGCTCAACCATGCAAGGGTTGAGGGTTGTTTCATGAAGTTAATATGTTAAAATCCAAGATTTGACCTTTCTAAGCTATGCAAAAGCATAAAGTTTGCAACTTTATGGCTTAATACGTGTCAAGGAGCTTAGATCTGAAGTTGGACGTTAGGTATTAATGAATTAAGATCTCAAAAGTAAATCATTGCCAATTGGGGCGTATGTCGGGCATATGTGGGTGTACGTTGAGCATACGCACCTGGAGTCTTGACCCTTACAAAGCACTCGAGTACACGGGGCGTACTGATAGTACGCTTAGCGTACTCAACAGAGAGGTTTTGGGCTTTTAGTTTGGGTCACTTTTGGGCTTAGTGATTTGGGCCCTTGTTGGGCTGCAAGCCTTGTTGTATTGGGCCTTTATGGATTTGGGCCCATATTGGGCTTGGAATGCCTTTTTGGACTTTGGGCTAGTTGGATTTGGGCCTTAGTATATTAGGCCCAATTAGGGAAGGGTTAAGCAGCCTTTTACCCTGGAAGTTGGGGTTTGGGATTTAAACTCTCGGGTAAGGTTAATGACCTAAATGATAATTAGGGTTCTATTATTTGTGATTTAGTGAGAGGACTTCAGAATTCGGTAGCCCGAGTGTGATTTGACATCTTTAGACTAAGGTGAGTTTCCTTCAGTTTACTTGTGGGTCGAAGACACCAATGTCGACCCATTAGATTATGTTGGTAGGATGATAACCGTCTACATGATAATTTCCTGTATTGCCTGTATATGCTGATTGCCGATGTGACTCTTACTGTGATGATTATGTGTTAGTTGTAGGGGTGGAATAGACCCGATACCGATTGAAAGAGACCGAAGGGGTTGAAATATGCCCAGTAATGGTTGAAAGAAACCGAAGGGGTTGAGATATACCCAATACCAGTTGTAAGAGACCGAAGGGGTTGAAATATATGCAGTACCGATTGAAAGAGATCGAAGGGGTTGAGATATACCTAGTACTGGTTGAAAGAGACAGAAAGGGTTGAAATTGACCCAGTACCGGTTGAAAGAGACCGAATGGGTTGAAATATACCCAATCATGTTTTGATTGTTATGTATGTATGGTATGGGGTATTTTGGGAGAGCTCACTAAGCTTTGTGCTTATAATTTTCAATTTGTGTTTCAGGTACTTCCAGCTCGAAAGGGAACGGCCCAGCTTGATCGCATCGCATCCGCCCTTGTTTTTCTGCATTATGTGATTTTTAGGATCCGTACTCTGATATTATTTTCATTATGATACACTTTTAGGTTGTTTTGACATGACTACTGGATGTTTGAAATGAAAATTTTTATCTGGAAATTTTGGGATGCTACAAGTTGGTATTAGAGCCTTGCTTTGAGGATTCCGGGCATACTCTCGAGTGTGCCTGAACTCAAATCGACGATTTGATAGATTTCCATAAAAAGAAACATTTTAATTAAGAGATTTTAATAAAAGAAATGGGTGTGATGCGTGCAATCAACCGAGCTCAAGTAAGTCTTCCTAAAATACCCATACATGTATTATGTTTTATCTATGATATGAGAATTGCATGCTAGATTAGGGCTAAGGATCTGCTCAGGATTGCATGATAGAATGCTAGGAGAGATGCCTTTATGTGCTTATTGTATGAGCTTATAGATTTGCATGCTAGTATGAGATCAGTTATCTGATAGGATGGTTTGTTTAGGTTGTGTTCTGATTTGAATTGCTTGATGCCCGAATGCTGCATGCGTTGTGCTTTTAGGAATTTTTACTAGTACCAACTGACTAGTGGATGAATGTGTTTGGTTACATATTATTAAGATTCGATAAGTTTATAAGGATAGGTTTAACTCTATTGCGCAACTCTTGTTTGAGTCCAACCGTTGTATTGTGGGACCTTCATTCAAAGAATTATGTAGTACCGATAGTATGTAATTGTATTCTTGTTGTAGTTAGATGGTCTTAGTGGGAGTTCCTTCTACAGCTGATAGTAGAGAGTGGTGAGGAAAGGAACCCTAGGAAGTTCTTGGAGTATGTATTGGCATGTATGACACCTTATAGTATAAGGAGAGCAACACGGGGAGCACCTTCGAGAGCTTGTGGGAGTACTGAGGCAGGAACGGCTGTATGCCAAGTTCTTGAAGTGTGAGTTTTGGTTACGAGAGGTCCAGTTCCTGGGACATCTCGTTAACTAGAATGGGATTTTGGCCGATCCAGCCAAGATCGAGGCCGTGATGCAGTGTGAGGTTCAGAAATCTCCCTCGGAGATAAGGAGTTTCTTGGGTTTGGCAGGATACTATCAGAGATTTAATCAGGATTTCCCCAAGATCGCAGCCCCCTCACTCGTTTGACGAGGAAGAGAGTGGATTTCCGGTGGGGCCCAGAGCAGCATGATGCTTTTGAGACGCTGCGATAAAGGTTATGTGAGGCCCCGGTGTTGACCCTTCCAGCGGGCGTTGAGGATTTTGTGGTATTTTGTGATGCATCCATCACTGGTTTGGGGGCGGTCCTTATATATAGGGGACGAGTGATTGCTTATGCTTCATGGTAGCTGAAGTCGCATAAGTCTTGATGCTATATGGGTCATCATGGATCGATTGACCAAGAGTGCCCACTTTTTGGCCATCCGAGAGAGCTCTTCGGCCAAAAAGTTGGCCGATGTGTATAACTGGGAGATTTTTGCTCATCATGGGATTCCGGTCTCCATTGCTTCAGACCGAGATGTTCGGTTCACTTCCCGATTCTGGCTGAAGTTCCATGAGGAATTGGGCACGAGGCTACATTTCAGCACTGCATATCACCCGCAGACCGACGGTCAGAGTGCGCGGACCATCCAGACACTCGAGGATATGTTGCAGGCTTGTGTCCTTGATTTTGGTGGGAGTTGGGATTCCTACCTACCTGTTGCAGAGTTTTCTTACAAAAATAGCTACCACTCCAGCATTGGTGCCCCACCTTTTGAGCTCTTGTATGGTCGGAGATGTCGTACCCCGGTATGTTGGGGAGAGTTTGGTCATATGGTCATGAGAAAGACCAAAGTGGTCCTTCAGACCATAGAGCTTCTTCTACAGATCAGGCAGAGACTGCAGATAGCTTAGAGTCGGCAGAAGAGTTATGCCGACCGGCGCTGATCAGAGTTGGAATTTCAAGTCGGCGATATGGTAATACTGAAGGTCTCTCCCTAGAAGGGTGTAATACGCTTCGGGAATAAGGGGAAATTGGGTCCCCGATATATTGGACCTTTCTGTGTGATCGCCAGGGTAGGCAGGGTGGTTAGATCCACAACACTTTCCATGTCTCTCAGTTGAGAAAGTGTGTGTTGGATAGTGAGACAGTGGTTTCTTTGGATGATATTCAAGTCGTTGAGTGTCTGAATTATATTGAGAGGCCGGTGGCTATTTTGGAAATAAAGATGAAGGTCCTGCGCAAACAGGAGATACCTTTGGTAAAGGTTCAGTGGTAGCATTATCCTGAGTTGTTTGCAATGGCCAACTTTGAGGACGAAGCCTAGTTCAAGTGGGGGAGAATTGTAACATCACGATGTCAAGGTAATTTCAATTTCAACCTTATGTTTGTATATTATTTCAATTTTGACCCTTGAGTTGATGAAGGTTGCTAGATTGGCCTATTGTAGCAATTTCGTAATTTCACCCAAGCGGAGTACGTTGCTAGATTGACCCTAGTATGCTGGGCGTACACCTCGTACGTATGACGTATGTGAAGAAATGGTAAACCCTAATTTTTAGGGTTTGGTTCATATTTAAACCTCATTATAGCCTCATATCTCATTCTTCTTCAGCCCCCCTCTGTGAAAAACGTCTTCAAGCAACCCTAAGTGAGAATAGACCATTTTTGAGCCCATAGGAGTGTTTTGGAGGTGTGTTTGACGAAGAAGAAGGTGGTGGTGAGAAGAGCTTGGAGCTTGGAAGCATTTTGGATATGAGATGCCATCCTTGTTTGCAACCTCCAGGAGGTATAAAGCTTGCAAATTTATCACTCCATCTTGTGGATCTAGATATTTCATTCCATTAAGTTACTTTTTGTCCCAAAATGGTGATTCTGGAGCATGGCATGTTATTGACCAAATAAGTTGTCCTTTCAGACCTTAGGAAGGGTTGTAAGTCATAAAATGTGGTCTTGATGGTTATTTTTGCTCCATGCATTCTTTATAAGGTCTTAATGCATTAAGATGTTGTACTTTGGGGTATTGGGCACTGAATGGACATGCAAAGTCATAAAGATGGAAACTTTATGAGTCTTGAGGGTAATTTAGCCTTGGATCTGGAGTACGCAGTGCGTACGAGGTCAACCATCCCGACTCCGATCAAGACTTGAGTATGCCCTGCGTACCTTCGGAGTACGCCCCACGTATGAAGTTGAGTTGACTCGGTTGTATTGACTCCATTGACTTGCTAACTTTAACCATGTTTGACTGAAGGGTATTTTGGGTATTTGAGCAATAGTTAAGTCTTGGTCTCTATCTGTTGAATAGGTAACTTGTAGAACCGGTATTCGAGCAGTTATCGTTCAACGTTTTGTCAAACTATGAGGCGAGTCTTTGTAAAGCCCCATTTCTGGTATGTGATTTAAATAAAGTAATTTTCATTTCTTAAAGGGTAACTCGATGAGTCTGTAGCCCGACTCGTCGAGTAGAGACAGGATTTGTACGCGGGTTAAGTTGGCAACTCGACGAGTCCATATCCTTGGACTCGGCGAGTCTGCCTGTCTGGATGAAGCCCTAATTTCAAGGGTTTGTACCTTATTTAAACGTCATTATAGCCTCCCACCCCAGCCTCCAGCACCTTTAGAGCATTTCCCCTGTAAACCCTAGCCCCCATTGTTGAGCTTCAGTGTGTTTGTGCTAGTTTGGAAGCTTTGTAAGAGAAGGAAGGAAAGAAGGTCCATAGAAGAGAAAGGAAATCCAAGAGTTAGCTTCCATCTGTTTCTCATTCAGGTAATAAAGTTATTACCTTGTGCATTCCTCCATTAAACCCTCTTTTATGCTTGTTATGTCTCTTTTGGAGCCTTATATGATTCAAAACTTGAGATATGGACTCTCCTTTGGATGGAAACCTTAGATCTGGACGTTATTGAACTCCTGGAGCTCATTATAGCCACCTTTATGCAATCATGGCCTTGTTCCAAACTCTAAGTGCTTAGTATTTGATGATTTTGGGTATTTTAGCCTTATACTCTTGTGCATGCACGTAAAGTTGGAAACTTTACGTGTAAAACTAGTCCTAGAAGCTCAGATCTATGATTTGGAAGAACTGAAATCGATTAGAATCGACTGTATAGTAATAGCATGCTTGGGACTCGGCGAGTTGTTCTTCAACTCGGCGAGTTGTTCTTCAGACTCGACGAGTTGTTCATACGACTCGGCGAGCCACAGACTGGACGTGTTCATATGATGAAGGAGAACTCGACGAGTTGTTCATACAACTTGGCGAGTCGGATAAAGTTAGACTCGATGTTAGTATCGAAGAAGAACTTGCCGAGTCCTTGCCAAACTCGACGAGTAGAAGCGAGTAGAGGATTAGAATGGATGATAGGGACTCGGCGAGTTGGCGGCCCAACTCGGCGAGTCCGGTCAACTGGAAGTTGACTTTGACCAGGAAGTTGACTTGACCAGGGGTAGATAGTTATTTTACCCTGAGATTAGTAATCAGTATTTGATTTAGTGTTTATGGGATTTGTAGCCGGGGAGTTCCGGAGCCGTAGTCAGGCAGTTTTAGATTTAGCATCTCGGCAGCCAGCGTTACGAGGTGAGTTTCCTTCCACTAGGAACGGGTCTACGGCCACAATGTCGGCCTGTTTAGTTAGCAGTAGTTCCGGACTTCGGTCCGATGCAGTAGTTCAGTGTGCTTGATGTCGCTGTGATTCAAGCATGTCTTTGTGTTATGTGTTCCGAACTTCGGTCCGATGCAGTATGCAGTATCTGTGTTTATGCTAGTAGTTATGATTATGCTATGCTATGTTCAGTCAGTTTCCGGACTTCGGTCCGATGCAGTTTCCGGACTTCGGTACGATGCAGAGGGCAAGGCCCTGGTTAGTTCCGGACTTCGGTCCGATGCTGTTTCCGGACTTCGGTCTGATGCAGAGGTCAAGGCCCTGGTTAGTTTTGGACTTCGGTCCGATGCACTTTCCGGACTTCGGTCCGATGCAGAGGGCAAGGCCCTGGTTAGTTCCGGACTTCGGTCCGATGCAGTGGGCAAGGCCCAGTAGTTGTTTTATATGTTATTTTATGGTATGTGGTAGTTTGGGGGAGCTCACTAAGCTTTGTGCTTACAGTTTCTGTTTTTGGTTTCAGGTACTTCCGCTAGTAAGGGGAAGAGCTCGGGATGATGGCATGGCACACACCACAGCTTCAGTTTATCCTGGGAGTTTTATTCAGATACTTTGATATGTTTTGACATCAGTTGATTTGATGAACTTATTATGACATTTTGAGACACATGATCCATGGATTTATCTTTTAATATTTGATATGATGATTTAGTAAAGTTTTCAAACGAAAAATTTTGGGTTGTATTTTTGGGATGTTTCAAGTTGGTATCAGAGCTTTGGTTTGAGGGATTCAGCCACACTTTCGGGTATGACTGGACTCAAACTAAGGAAATGGTGAAAGATTTTCAAAAGAAAAATGTTTTCGAAAGAATTTTTGAAAAAGAAACTTAAAAAGAAAAGAGTTTTGAGAAAATGAAAAGGGTGTGGTGCATGCGATCAGCTAAGCTCAAGTAAGTACTCCCAAATTACCCATACAAGTTTATGTTATAATTATCAGTTCCAGTTTCAGTAGAACAGCATGCTAGAATAGGACTAAGGATCTAGAAGGATGCCTTATGTGCCTGTTATATGTGTTTCAGCTTATTGAGAATTGCATGATAGTATTGACTAGACAGCAGTAGGATAGCCTGTGTAGGTTATGCCTGATAGTGTGAGCTTAGCATTGTATGCTAGTACAGTTTCTCGTTATGAGGATAGATTTGCTTGAGTAGTTTCCTGTGTCCGAATGTTGCTTGCTTTGTGCTTTGTAAGACTCTGAGTGATGGGAGTTAGCCATTAGGTGAATACGTCACGTCACATGTGATCATGGTTGAATAATCTCAGAGTACTGGATTCGGCCCTATTGCGTAGCTCTTGTTTGAGTCCAACCGTTGTAGGGACGAGTCTTTTACTCGAAGGATTATCTGAGCCTCGTCACCTGTGATGGTATTCAGGTGATGGCTAATTGGCATTACAAGGAGGCATTCAGCAGCTGAGGACTGGATTGGATGGAGTCAGAGATTTCCCTAGGGCAAGCCTAGGATGAGAGTAGCAGAGATCAGTAGTAGTAGAAGTGACTTGGTGGAGTCGAGGCAGTACTTGAGGAAAGTACGGATAGATGTGGAAGGTAGTATGGGCCCGTACTACTGAAAGCAGAGGATCCGTACTTGAACCAAGGAATGCTGAAATGAGACCAGGAAACTTGTAGTAGTAGCGATCCCTCGAGATATATCAGTGTTTCTGACGTTTGTCATGATGTGTTTTCAGAATGGTGGTTTTACGCCCTAGGCTAGTAGTCGGCAGTTCAGGAGCCGGCGAGGGATCAGGATCAGGCTCGGGGGCCGAGCATCTAGATGAGCAGACGAGGGAGTTCCTCTCTTCAGAGGTTACTCACACCATACTTGAGCAGACTCCTGTGATCTTCAGTTCGATCAAGGAGGGTATTTTAGAGCTGATGGACGAGAGGTTGAGCACCTTCCGTGTTGAGGTGGGGTCGCACACACTCACCTTCAGGGAGCTCTAGATTACCATGGGGCGCGGGATCCCATTGCGAGTACCAGGTGGTTGGCGGATGTCGCCAATGCGTTCCGCACCAGCAGATGTCCCGAGGGGGACAAGGTCAGCCTAGCATCCTATCTTCTGAAGGACAGGGCACAAGATTGGTGGGAGGAGATCAGGCATGTCATCGGGGATGACGCAGCGCTTGATGCGATGACTTGGGCTGATTTTACTACCAGGTTCAGAGCCGAGTTTGCACCGGTTATTGAGGTGCAGCAGTTAGCCAGGGAGTTTCAGGATCTCACCCAGACTACCGAGACAGTGGCGGAGATTATCGCCAAGTTCAGGGAGAGGGCTCTTCTCATTCCTCAGTATGCAGCTGATGAGGAAATGAAGAAGGCCCGTTATCATGAGATGTTGCGGAGTGATATCCGCCAGTTTGTGAGCCGGTCCAGCTGTAAAACGTTGGATGACATGATTGCGAGGGCTCGTGAGAGAGAGATAGATTTGGAGATGGAGAAGAAGAGGAAGTCGGAGGCGGTATCTGGCACAGGGAGTTCGGGCAAAAAGCCCAAGGTATCAGATCACAGATCTAGAGGACAGCAGAGCCACAGTCGATGTGGCAAGTGTGGGAGATTGCACGATGGGGCGTGCAAGGCAGGTAGTGCCGGTTGCTATAAGTGCGGCCGGACTAGGCATATGAGCAAGGATTGTACAGCTACCACCACCACCACAACATCTGATCTGATTTGCTTCCATTGCAATCAGAGGGGACATAAAAAGTCCTAGTGTCCGAGTTTGGCAGCAGCAGGGAAGGTGTCAAAACCTGCCCCTGCAACATTGAGGATTACAGACGGCCTTCAGGGCCGGAGTGAGACGCCAATGGAGAAGAGTAGAACTTTTCAGATGACAACAGAGGAGGCGCGAGCGACTCCTGATGTGGTGACGGGTATGTATTTTTCTCTTATTTCTTTATTTATACTGATTGTTTCTTATGAGTGTATGTTGGTATATATAGGGTCGTTCCTAGTGAACGGCATTTCAGCTACATTATTGTTTGATTCGGGGGCTACCCGATCATTTGTTTCGCTTGCGCTTAGCAAGAGGTTTAGCAGAGCTCCGGGGGAGCTGGATTGTCCACTCGAGGTGGAAATAGCGGACGACAGGACCGTCAGGGTCGCGAGAGTGCATAAGGGGTGTTCCCTTCGGTTATTCGATGAGCAGTTTTCAGTAGACTTGGTTCCTATTCCTCTGCGAGGGAACAAGGTTATAGTGGGTATGGATTGGCTGAGCCCCAATGGGGCAGTGATTGATTGTGAGCTGCAGTTAGTGAGGGTTCGCACTCCCAGTGGGGGAGAGTTAGTGATTTAGGGCGAGAGGCCACAGCGCGGACCGATTCTGTGTTCAGCAGCGAGAGCGAGGCGCTACGTTCAGCAGGGTTGCGCAGGGTACATCGCCTATGTCATAGATGCCTGGGAGAAGGGTAAGGCGACAGTTGACGATGTGCCAATAGTACGAGAGTACCCAGACGTATTCCCATAGGATTTGCCTGGAATACCTCCGGAGAGACAGGTTGAGTTTCGGATTGACCTGGTCCCGGGTGCGGTTCCGATAGCCAAAGCACCGTATCGGTTGGCTCCTCTAGAGATGCAGGAGTTGTCTACGTAACTGCAGGAGCTGCTAGTCAAGGGTTTCATCAGGCCGACTAGTTCACCATGAGGAGCCTCGATCTTGTTCGTGAGGAAGAAGGATGGGTCGCACCGTATGTGCATAGATTATCGGGAGCTGAACAAGGTAACGGTGAATAACCGTTACCCACTTCCGAGGATAGATGATTTGTTTGACCAGCTTCAGGGAGCATCTTGGTTCTCCAAGATCGATCTACGGTCAGGATATCACAAGATGCGGGTCAGGGATGAGGATGTGCAGAAGACCGCTTTTAGGACCCGCTATGGTCATTATGAGTTTGTGGTGATGCCGTTTGGGCTCACCAACGCTCAACCGCGTTCATGGATCTCATGAACCGCGTATGCAGGCTGATGTTGGATCGGTCTGTGATAGTGTTCATCGACGACATCTTGGTTTATTCCAAGACTCAGGAGCAGCATGAGGAGCACCTGAGGGAGGTGCTAGAGACTTTGAGGGGGGAGAGACTTTTCGCGAAGTTCTGGTTGCGGGAGGTGTAGTTCCTTGGTTACCTCATCAACCAGAAGGGTATACTAGTAGATCCGGCCAAGATAGAGGCCGTGATGCAGTGGGAGGTCTCGAGGTCTCCATCTGAGATTCGGAGCTTCCTAGGTTTGGCAGGGTACTACATGAGATTCATTCAGGATTTCTCCAAGATAGCAGTTCCACTCACCCGACTGACCAAGAAGTCGGTGGTGTTCCGCTGGGGGCCTGAGCAGCAGGCAGCATTTGAGACCCTCAGATAGAGATTATGCGAGGTGCCAATCCTTACCCTGCCAGAGGGAGTAGAGGATTTTGTAGTTTACTGTGATGCTTCGATCACAGGTATCGGAGCAGTGTTGATGCAGCGAGGGCATGTGATAGCTTATGCCTCTAGACAGTTGAAGCCTCACGAGGCTAACTATCCGACGCATGATTTAGAGCTGGGAGCAGTGGTGTTTGCCCTCAAGATTTGGAGACATTACCTCTATGGGGTCTGCTGTATCATTTACACGGATCACAAGAGTTCGAGGTACCTCATGGATCAGCCGAATCTGAACATGAGGCAGCGCCGATGGTTGGACGTGGTAAAGGATTACGACTGTGAGATCCTTTATCATTCGGGCAAGGCCAACGTAGTTGCCGACGCCCTGAGCCGCAAGATGGTAGCAGCCCCGATCAGGGATATATGTCTGAGGATGACAGTAATTACTCCATTGTTGGAGCAGATCAGAGAGGCACAGGTTGAGGGCCTGAAGGAAGAGAGACAGAAGTGTGAGAGGATTGTGGGCTGGGTAGCTTCTTTCGATTATGACAGTCGAGGATTGTTGACCCTTCATGGGAGAGTCTGGGTGTCGTATTGGGGAGGAGTACGGCAGGTGTTGATGGATGAGGCCCACAAGTCTCGGTTCTCCATCCATCCAGGGGCGACGAAGATGTATAGAGATCTTCGACCTGATTATTGGTGGCCCTGCATGAAGCGGGACGTAGCTTGGTATGTGGAGAGATGCCTGACCTGCAGGAAGGTCAAGGCGGAGCATCAGAGACCCCACGACAAGATGCAACCGTTAGACATTCCTGTGTGGAAATGGGAGGATATCACTATGGATTTTGTCACTAAGCCTCCCAAGACCACACATGGAGTTGATTCGATTTGGGTCATAGTGGATCGGCTGACCAAGAGCGCGCATTTCATACCGATTCAGGAGAGCATATTGGCCGAGAAGCTAGCTGATAGTTATGTGCGCGAGGTAGTGGCACGACATGGAGTGCCTATATCAGTAGTATCAGATCGAGACGTCCGATTCACTTCCAGGTTTTGGAAGCGGTTTCATGACGAGATGGAGACTCGTCTTCACTTCAGCACCGCTTTCCACCCTCAGACGGATGGACAGAGCGAGAGAACGATTCAGACTCTCGAGGAAATGCTTCGGGCATGTGTACTAGATTTCGGTGGTAGTTGGGATACGTATCTTCCGTTAGCGGAATTTTCGTATAACAACAGCTATCATTCCAGTATAGACCGACCTCCCTTCGAGATGCTTTACGGGAGGAAGTGCAGGACCCCAATCTGTTGGGGTGAGGTCGGTCAGCGAGTCATGGGGAGTACAGAGGTGGTACTCAAGACCACAGAGTTGATCCAGCAGGTCCGTAGCGGACTGCAGACTGCGCAGAGTCGGCAGAAGAGTTACGCCGATAGGAGGCGTTCGGATTTGGAGTTTCAGGTGGGCGATATGGTCCTCCTGAAGGTATCACCCTAGAAGGGTGTTATCAGGTTCCGGAAGAGGGGCAAGTTGGGCCTCAGGTTCATTGGCCCGTTTATGGTTTTGGCCCGGGTTGGTCGAGTTGCTTATCGGTTGGATCTTCCAGCAGAGCTTAGCCAGATCCACAACACTTTCCATGTTTCTCAGTTGAGGAATTGTTTGTCGGACGAGTCAGCAGAGGTACCCTTGGAGGATATTCAGGTTGATAGCAGCCTGAATTATATCGAGAGGCCAGTTGCGATCTTAGATCGGAGGACGAAGACCTTGAGGAACAAGGTGGTTGAGTTAGTGAAGGTGCAGTGGCAGCACCGGAAGGGTTCAGAGTGGACATGGGAGGCCGAGGAGGAAATGAGGGAGCATTACCCAGAGATATTTTTAGAGTCAGCAACAGCAGACTTCGAGGACGAAGTCAAAGTTCAGTGGGGGAGAGTTGTAACGCCCCATTTCTGGTATGTGATTTAATTAAAGTAATTTTCATTTCTTAAAGGGGTACTCGACGAGTCTGTAGCCCGACTCGTCGAGTAGAGACAGGATTTACACGCGGGTTAAGTTGGCAACTCGACGAGTCCATATCCTTGGACTCGGCGAGTCTGCCTGTCTGGATGAAGCCCTAATTTCAAGGGTTTGTACCCTATTTAAACGTCATTATAGCCTCCCACCCCAGCCTCCAGCACCTTTAGAGCATTTCCCCTATAAACCCTAGCCCCCATTGTTGAGCTTGAGTGTGTTTGTGCTAGTTTGGAAGCTTTGTAAGAGAAGGAAGGAAAGAAGGTCCATAGAAGAGAAAGGAAATCCAAGAGTTAGCTTCCATCTGTTTCTCATTCAGGTAATAAAGTTATTACCTTGTGCATTCCTCCATTAAACCCTCTTTTATGCTTGTTATGTCTCTTTTGGAGCCTTATATGATTCAAAACTTGAGATATGGACTCTCCTTTGGATCGAAACCTTAGATCTGGACGTTATTGAACTCCAGGAGCTCATTATAGCCACCTTTATGCAATCATGGCCTTGTTCCAAACTCTAAGTGCTTAGTATTTGATGATTTTGGGTATTTTAGCCTTATACTCTTGTGCATGCACGTAAAGTTGGAAACTTTACGTGTACAACCAGTCCTAGAAGCTCAGATCTATGATTTGGAAGCACTGAAATCGATTAGAATCGACTGTATAGTAATAGCATGCTTGGGACTCGGCGAGTTGTTCTTCAACTCGGCGAGTTGTTCTTCAACTCGGCGAGTTGTTCTTCAGACTCGACGAGTTGTTCATACGACTCGGCGAGCCACAGACTGGACGTGTTCATATGATGAAGGAGAACTCGACGAGTTGTTCATACAACTTGGCGAGTCGGATAAAGTTAGACTCGATGTTAGTATCGAAGAAGAACTCGTCGAGTCCTTGCCAAACTCGACGAGTAGAAGCGAGTAGAGGATTAGAATGGATGATAGGGACTCGGCGAGTTGGCGGCCCAACTCGGCGAGTCCGGTCAACTGGAAGTTGACTTTGACCAGGAAGTTGACTTGACCAGTGGTAGATAGTTATTTTACCCTGAGATTAGTAATCAGTATTTGATTTAGTGTTTATGGGATTTGTAGCCGGGGAGTTCCGGAGCCGTAGTCAGGCAGTTTTAGATTTAGCATCTCGGCAGCCAGCGTTACGAGGTGAGTTTCCTTCCACTAGGAACGGGTCTACGGCCACAATGTCGGCCTGTTTAGTTAGCAGTAGTTCCGGACTTCGGTCCGATGCAGTAGTTCAGTGTGCTTGATGTCTCTATGATTCAAGCATGTCTTTGTGTTATGTGTTCCGGACTTCGGTCCGATGCAGTATGCAGTATCTGTGTTTATGCTAGTAGTTATGATTATGCTATGCTATGTTCAGTTAGTTTCCGGACTTCGATCCGATGCAGTTTCCGGACTTCGGTCCGATGCAGAGGGCAAGACCCTGGTTAGTTTCGGACTTCGGTCCGATGCTGTTTCCAGACTTCGGTCTGATGCAGAGGGCAAGGCCCTGGTTAGTTCTGGACTTCGGTCCTATGCACTTTCCGGACTTCGGTCCGATGTAGAGGGAAGGCCCTGGTTAGTTCCGGACTTCGGTCTGATGCAGGTTCTGGACTTCGGTCCGATGCAGTGGGCAAGGCCCAGTAGTTGTTTTATATGTTATTTTATGGTATGTGGTAGTTTGGGGGAGCTCACTAAGCTTTGTGCTTACAGTTTCAGTTTTTTGTTTCAGGTACTTCCGCTAGTAAGGGGAAGAGCTCGGGATGATGGCATGGCACACACCACAGCTTCAGTTTATCCTGGGAGTTTTATTCAGATACTTTGATATGTTTTGACATCAGTTGATTTGATGAACTTATTATGACATTTTGAGACACATGATTCATGGATTTATCTTTTAATATTTGATATGATGATTTAGTAAAGTTTTCAAACGAAAAGTTTTGGGTTGTATTTTTGGGATGTTTCAGTCTTCCTCACTATACTTACGAGTCGAAGGCACCAAGGCTGACCCAGTAGATTGGATGTCCTGTTATATGATAATATGTTATTATGTTGTAGAGATCTGTTAGATCGGTATCCTGGTATATATGATGTTAGCATACGGTAGTGATCTGTAAATCTGCATGTTTGTATGATGCTTGATTATATGTTAATTTGTTATGTGTATGTCGACATGTTATGGTTGGTTGGGTTGAGGCGGTCCTGCTTTGTGCTAAAGGCCAAGATACCCAAGGCGGTCCGGATAGACTGTAGGCCCCGCGAGGCGACCTTGTCAGGCTGAAGGCCTGACGAGGGTTCCGGATAGGTTGCAGGTCCTGCAAGGAGGACCATTCATGCCGAAGGCTCGGGAGCGGTCCAGATAGGCTGTGCGTCGTGCGAGGCGGTCCATTCAGGCTGAAGGCTCAGTTATTCATATTGTTGTTTGATATGTTTTATGTGGTGGTACTTTGGGGAAACACACTATGCTTTAGCTTATGGTTTTAGTTTACTGTTTTAGGTACTTTTGATGATCGCGAGAAGGCGAAGACGTGACCATACACATCCTCCTGTTTCATATACTTATGGTTTTGGGATACGATATTGATAAACATGTTGGAAAACAATGATTTTGCAAACATTTTATGATTATGGGTTTTTTTTGAAAATTTTAAAATTTTTGTGATTTTTGAGATGTTATAGGTTAGGTCATATCCTTCAGCCCCCACCCTCATATCTCAAAACCTTAGCCTCTTCTCTTGTCTTTCGATCTCTTTATTGCTTTTTTTGATCATTTGAAGGTTGAAGGAATGCTTTGTTGAGCAAAGGATCAGCTATCATCTTGTCTTCATCTCTTGGTGCATCTTCTGGACTTGGGTAACTCTCTAAGTTTCCGCCTTTATGGTTCATCATTATAGATCTATACTTTTGAGCTTTTTTGTGTTATGTTGATATGAATAGTTGGTTTTGATAAGGTTGGAAACTTTATCACTTCTTGAGTACCCTAGGTCAAAATATGTTTCAGATCTAGACTTTTATGTTGGTTGGTGCCACGCATCGAGTTTTAAACCCATTTTTTACCGTATGTTGACCTAGTTTTGGGAGAGACATGCATTGGACTTGTATCTCCATAAAGTAAGCATTTTTACAGTTCATTTAAGGGCAATGAATCCTTATGGAAAGTTAGAGCAAAGGACTTAATGGATTAAGTCCTTAATGAGAAAAAATGGTTTCTGCCATTGACCACGATGTAGCCAAGGAATGTTCATGACATGGTGGAGACCAGCTTCATAATTACATTGTACTAACATTCCCATGACTTGGCCAAGTAGGGCCCATGGCGTGGCGATGTCATGTATGCCGTCTATTTTGTCCTTTCATGCTCACGACGTGACCAAGAGGTATCTACATCATGATGGTTGTTGACTTCTATTGACTATTGATTGTTGACTTTTGACCACTTTGACTTGGGTTCAAACTTGGAGGATTTCGATTGTTGATTGAGGATTTATCTCTTTTGGTGTTAGTCGGTTCGTAGGAATGAGCATTGCAAGTTGTAAGAGTGTTGTTGTGCTTCACCGGTTCTTCTGTTCAAGGGAGTTTCTCACTATGCCACGTATCCCATTGTATATCCTTTGGATGGTAGGATAGGGGTACTGTAAGAGTACATGCATGCTAGTTGACTATGATAACTCCTTGGTATGCATGTGCAGTGTAGGACACTTGGTTTCATGGTATGTTAGACCGGTAAGATTTTACCTATTGATCGTACGATATTGTTAAGAATTATGCTTGGTTAGGGTAACTAGGGATGGCCAGTTATCAGGATTATTAATGTTTAACCAGCGAAGGACTTAATTGAGAAGTAGTCGATGGCAGGGTAACTAGGGAAGGCTAGTTGCCAAGGGAATGTAATAGGCTAGTTTATGTTATATGATTATGCGGTAATGATATATTTGGTTCTATATAGTCTAAGTTGAATAGCATGAGAACTCTTGGTCTAATGCTTGATTGCGATGTTCTTGTCTGATTGTTCGCTCTTGGGTGGATCATCAGTTCGACTATCTATCTGATCCCTGACTACATATGAATTTATGTATTGCATGAAAGACTGGGATCTAGCCACTGGCAATTGTATGGAAAACCAGGATGTGTCCCCTAGAAATTTTATAGAAGACTAGGATTTGTCCCTTGTCACTCACATGTAATATTAGGATCTGGCCCTTGGCAATTGCGAGGAAAGACTATGATTTGGCCCATGGAAATATGAGGCTATAAGACTAAGGTTTGTCCCATAACATTCACTTGGGGTTAGAGTGGACCCGTTATTTCATTTATGATTGTTATGTATGCATGTTGATAGGAGATTTGGCAGGTCGGTGCTAGAGACAAGAACTTTGTGTAGATGCATTATATATATGATGGAATATGTGGTATACTTGGGAACTCACTAGGCTTTATGTTTTGCATTTGTGTATCAAATGTTTTTGTAGGTTGTTCGTGAGAAGAGCTCGACGGGACTATACAAACGCATCAAAGATATTCGTTTCCACGGTTTTGTAATTTAACTCTGACAATTTATGGTTTTAACAAATAAATGTTACTTAATGATTTATGAGATAAAGGTTTTAATTGGTCGATTTATTTTTGAAAATAAAAAATCTCTTCGTAATTTTTGGTACGTTACACTAAAGTTTTGTTTTGTGTAATTTTTGATCCTTTCTTTTGTGGTTTCCTGTTAATTTTGGTGTGTTAATGTTTATCATTCTCTATTCTCTTTAAATGATCACCTATCATTACATTATCATTATTTCTTTTATTCCATTTATTTATCTTCTTTTCATTGCATTTATTCTATTATCAAATAGGAAGAGACTTTACGATATGTAAAACTAAAAAGGATCTCTAAGTTTGATAATAAAACTAAACTCATGCTAATTGCTAAATGATTTAAGATACATAACATGGTCGAGCCTAATATTGGATTAAACTCTATGTTTGGGGTAGCCCACGTTTATTTGAGTCTATTTGAAATAAGGCCCATGCCATAAGTTAATTTGACTTGGTTATCCATAATACCCATTCATATCCTTCTTCCTCATATTGACCACATAATTAGGAAAGTAGCAGTCTATTTTGATTTTTATCTGTATTTCCGCTTTTCTCCTTTTACCTTTTTGGTGTAATGACTATATAAGCCACTTAGCTCTTGAATAAAAGAATCAGAAGTTTGTGAGTCGAATAAATCTTTTTATCACTTGTCTTCAACAAGTAGTATCAGAGCACAATTCCATTCACGAGAGTTCCTGAGAGTATTCACGAGATCGTTGCTATGGGGGAAGAAACATGGAAGTTTCATTGTCCCAGTGTACTCAAATTTGACAGATATTACAACCATTGGAGCATGGTGATGGAAACTCTTCTCCGATCTAAAGAATATTGGCAAGTGGTGGATGAGGGGTAGCCAGTAATCAGGTCAGTGGTGATGGGTTTTGAGCATATCTACATTCCTATGTGATCATGCAACCCTAATTGCTTTGGATCTAAGTTTTTCTCTATTGAACATGCAAATATGAACACCAAAGCAATAACCCTAGATCTAGCATATACAATTTGAAATTCATATATATATATATATATATATATATATATATATATATATATATATATATATATATATATATTAGGGTTAGATAATTTACCTCACTTGTTATATTGTAATAACAAGAACAATCCTTGCTTAATCTTGACTTCTGAAAGGCTAGTGCCCTAAGTGTTGCACCTCTAATGGAGTCACAAACATCCAATGCAAAGGAAGACTTGGAGAGAGGTGGAAAATCGGCTAGGGTTCTTCCAAAGACAAGAGTGGCCGAAAATCCATGCATGAGGGCCTTTAAATAGTTGTGGCTGCTAGGGTTTTCAAGTGGAAATCCTAATTTCCTTGCTCAGGCCTTATGCAATCCATGGACCTCCTCAATTAGAAGCCTTGGACGAATTCTATAGGGATTCCTATAGATTTCATCCAGTCCTCCCAAAGGAGTCCATCAGCCCAACTTTGCAACTATCAATGATTTGCAAAACCAGTCCCTCCATTATTAATTAGTTCCTTTAATCTCAAAATTAATATTAAATTAATTTCTGATTAATTACTCATTAATAATATGATTTCCAAATAATATATTAATCTTGTAATATATTAATAAAATCATTTTGAGTACCAATTTATTATTCATATAATAAATTCTACTCTCTCTCCACTTGTCATCCTGTCAAGTTGCATGAGTGAAGGCAACCCAAAAGGACCATGAATTATCGTTATCGGCTTAGACACCGAATCCAACAGTCTCCCACTTGGATAAGACTAATAACTATAATTGCAAGTATGTCTTCAAAATTTGACTAGCAATCTTAGCTTTCAAAAGCTATTGTCGAACTCTGATCTTATCAGCAATGTTTCCTTTAAATAAGTGATCAAATATTCCTCTGTTCTACAACATATCGTATGGACATGAGACATGGATTATAATCATTCTCTCTGTCCAAGGTTTGTTTTCTGATTTCCGATTTATGACCACTGACTAATTGAACAAATCAAATCAGTCCAGGCTTGGCCAAGCGCTTAGGGTGTCATCACTAAATCATCGAGGGGCCCACACATATTGCTTTTATCCCATCTAGGGTAAAAGGAACAGATAAACTTCGACTCATATGCTTGTACTATTTACTCATCAAATCACACACAACAATATGTTTTATGACATCAAGTTACTGATGTGTTTACGTATTATCAATGTGCGACCGACTTGTAAACAACAACTATATGTCTCCGTTTCAAGAATATAAGATATTATCGTCTCACAATCACTTGGGATAAAATCCATGAAGTGATTCAAATGAGAGTGGGTTTAATCCAATACTCAAATCCTATTTCAGGAGTACTCATGAACACTGCAGCAAACATTTGCTATGTCTAAGCACTTAGGCAATCTACAGTTCGATTCATGACAGTCTTAATTCACTACCTACTTCCAAAGTATAACCGACTGCGGATGTTTGAATAATCTTATTATTCATGAAGTAAAACATGTGAAGTGAAACACAAGAATAACCTAATCCAATATGGTCTCAAAAAATTTGAATATAAATAAAAACACTTATTATTTAATCACCATATTGATTAGACCTTATTCATTGTATAATGTTTCGAACAATCAACTTAATACTTGAATTACAACAATAGTCATCCCATGCTCCAAGCATGCACACTATGTTTATCTATGGTCCTTGATTTGTAAAATAGATCAATTGAACTTATTTCTAATGATGCTCATTTCACAATTCCAAATCCTTATCACAAGTGTAAGAATACCAAATTCTGCCACTATTGAAATCTGTCAGATCTAAACTTACATGCAATGATCCTTTTTTAATGTCAAGGCAACAAAGTCATAGACACTTGACCAATGATATTACAAAATATTCCATTGGAGATTTGCTACAAAACAATTCCATGGAAATGAAGTCTCACATTCAAAAAGCATTCCTTGAATATCCTTCTTGCATAAAAGTTAATAATCTTATAGACAAATCTTTATGACCAACTACCACTATGGAAACATTTCCATATTCCCATATGACTATCAATTCTAAACAAGAGTTACCTCTTCTCTGAACATGTAAATATGGTCCTTCCAAAATTATGCCATACTTCCAACTGTCCACAAGAAGCCAATCTTTGTAAAACCTTAGATTGTTCTTGACAGTTGTTCAACGACTTTAGTCATATCCAGTTCTTTTCCTTTTTCCCTCTTAATGCCATTGGCATTTGGAAAATCAGAATGCGATAACATTATAGCATATGTGATCAATCCTATATCTGAAGCATATGGGATTTGATACATAATGTCTTACATAAAGCCATGATACTTGATCATTCTTTTGCTATAATATTTCCACATATGGAATTTCCTATGTTGAAACATTACAGCATGATATTCATATATGTCCATGACTAAGTTCCAATAAAATTTCAATCTAAACTTTTAGACTTGAAATGAAGTACAAGTATCCTCTCCCTTAAATCTTACTATAGCGAAACAATTTCCAAACTCTGCAACTTTGCAAATTTGTAACCTTTGTTTCCTATAAATAGCATCGCTAACTTGCAACACTCAACATAACAATCATGCTCCCACTAGTAAAATAATTATGTTCTTTCTAGCACAACAATTATGCTCCCACTAGCTTTGACATGTACCCAGAAATCAGCTGAACTTCTAGAAATCAATACTTATTATAGATTTCTGATATGTGATACTTTGAAAAGTCTTTATCTAGACCTCTCAAGCTCATACACCTTTCATTAGATAGCTTATGTGTGTGTCGAAACCTTATCAGAACTTATAGAAATAAGTCCCGAATGTTCAAACTATTTGCCATTTCTGACAATTCGAACTACGAAGAGGGATGTCGTAATCATACTCGAATTTGAGAACACAATTATCACAACTGCTGACTCTAATCCTTTTAAAATCTACTAGTGAAAGCGTTTCCTCACAATCATTTTCATGAAGTAGAGAGAAACCACTTGCCACTTAGATTTTATGATGTATGTGTTCCCATCCATGTGAATTTGTCATTTCCAACCACTATCATAAAGACAAAGTTTATGAAAATCCAAACTTATATGGACTAAACTTGCTTAATCTTAATTTCTTGCCATCTGGCAGCACACAAGGCCTACCAGTGCTTCCAGGTCATTGAGCATCTCACCCATACAGATCAATGTACTTTCATTGATTAAGGTGCTCTCCCTTATGCAATCAAATGGGAATTCATGGAACTCACATGCACAATCAACTTAACTGGAATGGGCACAGATACAAGAACATGTTAACACGATAGGTTATCAACCTCAGGTAATGTACTAGTGTTAACTAAAAGGTTTATTCTTGATTGGTTCCTGAAACTATTCAAGACCATTTAGACTCCAACTGACCTCTTGACATATAAGATTCTCTGTCAAGGAACATTCCATGACAAACAAATATTCAAGAGTTAGTGTGAGTTCATATCAAGAAAACACTTCATATAATTGGTCTTAATTGGTCTTTATTTTAACCAAAACATCACAACTACCAATTTCAAAATGTGCAAGAGTAAGAAAACAATTATACTCCACATTTCATGAGGTGTTGTAAACCTACTTAGAACATATTACTCAAGGTACAATCTTCGAGTATTTAGAGTATGACTCTAAAACTTGATTTTGGAACGAAGGATGGTCCATCCTTTTGATTTAACCATTTCAACAATTCCTGATTCCTCTTCTTAGTCATACAAATGCACTAAGATGTTCTTAGAGGATCAATTGTGACATGGTTCCATAATTATTAGGGTGATCATAAAACAGGATACTAAAGTAGTCTCCTTTCTTTTCATATTGGAGAAACTTTTATCTTTCTGCCCAATAGATTCTTCTTATTCGTCCTGCTATACTTTGAAACTTTTCAAGGTATCATAATTATACTTAATCTTATAAGCATAACCATATTTACTGAATTAACAATAAATCATGACGAATAGATTGTATCGTCTTTTGTGGTGGATCTGACCAGTTCACATCAATGTGAACTAGATCCTTTTAATCATTCACTTGACTCACATACACATGTTGTAACACCAGTCAAAATAGGTCGATAGACAATCACATGTGATTATGCCAATCATGTAATGTGATTTTGTTAAAATAGTAATGTGATAAGAGTTCTATGTAGTTCATGATAAATTCTAATACAAATATGAACTTTCTTTATGATACAACTCAAAGTATACGTCCATACTATTCCAAAAATATAGAGAATGTCTGAATCTGACTTCACATGAAGAAGTTCTGATAAACCGAACATTATAAATCTCTATAATATGAGGAATTTAAAATAGACTTAGAATTAGCATTGGAGTCTAAAAGAGAGTTGTAGTACTCGTAAATACCTACGCGTGCATATAAAGAACGTCAAAAACGGAGTTTGTATGCAAAAGTTACGACCTTCCGAAGATACAGCTGTCAGAAACCCTAATCTGACTGAACTCACGAGGTGAGCATAGATGTTCACGAGGTGAGGGAGGAGTCATTTTGCCACATCTCAGAATCTAGAAGGTGTGACGAGGCTATGAGGGGATAAGATCCAAACTCACGACGTGAGCAAGGATTGATTCACGTCGTGAGGAGTCAAAGGGACACCTTCCGAAGCTAAGGACGCAAATGGCAAGTCTACGGGATGATCATGCATAACTCACGATGTGAGTCTTATAAAACTCACGATGTGAGAGTCCAAAATACTTACTATAAATAGGAGGTCCGACTTCAGCTATTCTTACACCTGAACTTCTTCCCTTTCTCTCATTTGCTGAAGCCCTCTTGCATTCCGAGCCCCGACGACCTCGTACGCTGAACGTTTATGCTTAGATTACATAAAATCACGCTACTAGGGTGAGTTTCACGGCCCCACTTTCTAATATTTTGGGGGAAAAAGCATGTTAAATGTTGTATATACGTTATTATTATGTCTATATGATAGTATATTAGTATCAACGTAGATAGTTATAATAACCGGGATATAGTTATTCTAAATATAATATTTTGAATATATATAACTATTATCAACTTGTTAGCATGTTATTAAGTAGATCTTGAGTTATACTTAGGATTCTATATATATGTTGTGTGCGATATAGTTCCGAAGTTTTATTCGGAAGTTCTATATGTTAATTTATAAATTATGTTGTTATTGTTAGTTTTATGACAAGATAAAATTCGGTATATTATATGTTGTTGTTGTTATTGGTTTTATGTCAAGATAAAACCTGGTTTTACTTCAAGTTATAGTTGTTATAATGCCAAAATGTTATGAAGTTAGGAGTACTGTTTAAAAGCACAGTCTAGTAACTTAGGGTTTTAGACATGAAAATGCTTTTGTTGTTAGAGCTATAGGAAGCCATCGAAGTCTACATGAGTAATTGTATTCATCAACTAAGATTGGGGATCTTAGCGGAAATCCTCCGAACTGTAATCGTTAATCCCGTGTGAGCGAGGAAGTCGTGTATAATTAGTATACGGGTTGACCACCCCACTTGTGATTGTTAGCTACAGTCGACCATAAGCAAGTGACGAACTATCCTTTTACTTGTTATTGTTCCGACGTCGATGAAGCATACAGTGTTGTTCTCATGGAAATCATGAGTGTTGTTTCTCATGGAAATCATGAGTGTGTTATTTCTCATGGAAATCATGAGTGTGTTTTATCAGAGGTATTATGTCATAGCAGCGGTTACAGGCTCATGGTAGCAAATTGTTAGAAACATTATACTTTGTCGTATACAAGTATTAATGTTAAGTATAAGATTCCCCCTACTTATATCATAGGTTCAAGGAATGTTTAGGTATAATACTTAATTGATAAGTAATCTATTATACCTAATATACATACTAAATGTTGGAGATTCAAAAGGATACTTTCAAAACTATACTTTTGAATTTGGAAAAGGTATTATTTTTATACGGAGTCAAAACCTATGGACTCACCAACTTTATGTTGACGTATTTTAAAATGCATGTGTTTTCAGGAACTTGAAAAGCCGGTATGTATTCGAACATGAGAAGTTTTACTATTACCTTTCTGTTCATTAAGAAGTATGCCATAGTCGGATATTATGTAATAGGCTCTAGAAAAACAGTTATGTAACTTTCAATTATCAATAAAGGTATGTATTTTCTTTAGTACTGTTCAATGTATGTTATATAACTGTGATACGAAGAATGACGTTACACCACCCGGTGTTTCCGCCGATGGCTGGGGGTGTGACACATGTGAACAAGGAATTAGTCCTACTTTAACAAAGAACAAGATTCTTATACATCACACAATGCAAATTGCATGATTCCAAGTTTCTGTCCAATTGAAACTTGGGTGATGAGAATCCTTCCTCACTTGGTAAATTATGACACTACCACAAGCGATATAATTAAGAACCAAATACATTCTCAACATTGCTAATAATAGAAATACAAACACCAATTTTCATAAATGTCATTGCAAGGAAACGTAAAATAAGTTAAAATCAAAATTTATTTTATTGATAAAATGCGGAAAACTTGTCCTCACAATGCAAATATAAATGAAAGCTATGTTTCTAAATATTCCTAAGCAATCTATCATAACTCCTAAGCAGCAGCTCAAAAAATCTGATCATCGAACCATGCGACTGAAATCCATCTCTTCACGATCAGACTCAGCTTACTCTTCTCTTAAGCTTCCTTCTTTCTCTTCGATGCTACAAAATATCAAAATGTGATTAACACATCATGTAATAAGAATCTATAAACAAGAACTTAAAATAGAGTTAGATAGTGGATGTACCTGAAGTAGAGTCATACAATTTGACTTTACCATCTCTTAGATCTCTCAGGTAGTCAGGGCAGCTTCGCTTCCAATGTCCCTTCAAATGGCAGTAGAAACAGATGGCTTCTTTTGCATCGGCGCATGAAACTATCTCAGAACCGGCCTTTCTCTTATGATCAAACTTTTTGACCTTGACCAATTTCTCTCTATTAGGAGAAGAAATCATTTCTTGATTATCATTGTTATCGCCTACGTCCATGGAAATTTGGGAGGTTGATCTTCCAATAAATTTACTTTACCAGTCCGCCAAATCATTGTTGATTCAGCAGCAATTAGCAAATATGTCTGATCAATAAGGGTCACGTCGTGGTCTGTCATATAGTAGTCCTTAACGAACTGAATATACGACTTAGCAAGTGATTGAAGAACCAAGTCAACAGCCAGCTTCCTCGGGAAACCGACACCCAACATTCCCAGTCTGTCAATGTGCAACTTCATTTTCAGAACGTGTGCACACACAGGACTTCCATCTCGATTCTTACATTCCAATAGGGCTTGAGTGACCTTGAACTTTTCAAGTCGACGAAAACGTGGGTCAGGGAGAATCATTGGAGGAGGTGGATGAAGAGAAGTATGATTTCCAGTTCCACCAATTTACGAAGAAGGGATTGATCTTTCACCTCGATCGACACGTGGAAAATCATCTTTAGATGGAAAGCTTTTTCCAAAAGGATGAGGAAGACAATAGTTGTCAGAACTAGACATCTATAAAAGGGAGAAATTCAAGTTAGTTGATTTAATCCTTAATATAACACCCAAAAAAATATTAAGGCTAGGACCCAACATAATAATTTACAATTCAAAAGAGGGATGCCGTAATCTAATTGCAAATTTGAAGGTAGGTAAATGACGATTTACCAATTCCATCACGAAAACGAAATATTAAACGAATTAGGTTTTAGATGAAATTCATAGATCTTTTGAGATTCATTGAACTTTTCAATGGCATGTTTAATCTCGATTATGCCCTTCATGTTTGTGACTAGGATACCGAGGATCACAAACAAGGTGTGAATAACCATGCAAATTACTTTGGTACTCTCGATGTCATTTATCACTTAATCAATATGCCGGTTAACCACACACGCTCCATCGATCTATAATAATTTACAAGGTACCCATTGCCATCCTTTATTAGTCCACATTAGTGTGCCAGTTAACCACACACGCTCCACTAACTGACCAATAAGGTCCAATGTGCAATTTCATGGATTAGAATCAAATTCACATTTTCCTAAAGTAACTAAGATTTGGGAATTTATAAAACATTTAGTTACTTTGTATTTTCATTATACTTTTTAATGAGATTTAATGTCCTATCAAACCCGTTCGGCTAACGAACCTCCACTAGTCATGGGTGCGGCGGGTAAGAGTGGATACCCAATGACAGTCATTTTATAGGCCGCTTCCTTAAACACCTCTTATAGACCAGCTTCGTGAATGAGGCCTACTAACGGTAAGACTGACATTTTCTCTTATATATATACAATATTAAACTTTTAATTCTATAATAGTATAAGGGTGTATTTTAAACTTTTAAAATACTAAGTGGTTTAATTTTTCAATAAATTAACCTTTTAATTTAATTAAATTTAAAGTTATCTATGGATTTGTTAATAGTCTTTTAATTAAAACACTTAATTAATTAATTAATAAAATCTATGAGGGTGTATTTTTAAACTATTAAAAATATTAGGGTTTTACCATTTAAATTTCCAAAAATTAAAACTTTTAACTTCAAATTCAAACTATAAAACCAAAAGGGTGTAGTTTAAAACTTTTCAAAATCTAGGTTAAATCTTTGAATCAAAATAATCTTATATTATCCATATTTAACCAAATCCATTAATTTTGATAAGGATATGATGATACTAATCAGAAAAATCATTTTTAGGCAATAAAAACGAATTATGGTAATTATCCAAATCAAAATTTGGTCAAAAAATCGAAAAATCAGGAAACTGACGACTCAACTCGTCGAGTTGGATTTTGAACTCGTCGAGTTGGATTTTGAACTCGTCGAGTTCATCCAACTCATCGAGTTCATACTGAACTCGTTGAATTCCAGCTCTGGACTGCAAAAAAATTTCATTTCTTGTTCAATGGACAGTTCACTCTTGCATCAATTCAATTGAAAAACATCATAGGCTCTGATACCACTAATGGGTTTTGAGCATATCTACATTCCTACGTGATCATGCAATCCTAATTGCTTTGTATCTAATTTTTTCTCTTTTGAACATACAAATATGAACATCAAAGCAATAACCCTAGATCTACCATATACAATTCGAAATTCATATATATATATATATATATATATATATATATATATATATATATATATATATATATATTAGGGTTAGATAATTTACCTCACTTGTTATATTGTAATAACAAGAACAATCATTGCTTGATCTTGACTTCTGAAAGCCTAGTGCCCCAAGTGTTGCACCTCTAATGGAGTCACAAACACCCAATACAGAGGAAGACTTGGAGAGAGGTGGAAAATCGACTAGGGTTCTTCTAAAGACAAGAGTGGCCGAAAATCCATGCATGAGGGTCTTTAAATGGTTGTGGTTGCTAGGGTTTTCAAGTGGAAATCCTAATTTCCTTGTTTAGGCCTTAAGCAATCCATGGACCTCCTCAACTAGAAGCCTTGGACAAATTCTATAGGGCTTCCTATAGATTTCATCCAGTCCTCCCAAAGGAGTCCATCATCCTAACTTTGCAACTATCAATGATTTACAAAACCAGTCCCTCCATTATTAATCAGTTCCTTTAATCCCAAAATTAATGTTATTAAGACCTTATCATAATTATTTGGGCTATTATTATGAGTTATATTGAGTGTTATTTAACGCTTATATAATAATAATAATAGCTAGACTATTAATTAATCGCGGTTAAGGTTAGACTAAACCTTAGTGGTATTGATACTAGGTTTTGTCGAGGGAAATTGTTTTAAGAAGTAACGAAGCGTTGTTCAAGTGCAGAGTCACCGCCTTCCAGGTGAGTGGATAGTTACTTTCATCTTACACATAGATATGATGTATTTTAAATAAATTACGTGCTATGTGTGCATATTATCTGTATACTTGCTATCTATGCTGGATGAACGATTTTATACATGTTTTAAATGATTTAAATTGTATATATATATATATATATATATATATATATATATATATATATATATATATATATATATCTACGAGAATATGTTGGGTAAAACATGGGTAGATGTAATAGATGGAATATGAGTTGGATGATGAGTTGAGAGGTGTTATAGACCACGAGGTGAGTGTGAGAGGTGGACGATGTGAGAAGCCTTTCCCAAATGATGGCCCCGTCATCTAGCAGAGTATGGATGACAACCACGGACTATTCTAGACAGTCCAGTGGAACACTGGCAGGCTCGCAACCTGTAGGTGTTGTGAACGATGTGTTCACCGGTGTACTCTAAAAACCCATTGACATGTATTGCGAGTGGACTCTCGAAAACGATACTGTCAATAAACGAGATAACCCTAGCAGTTGTGCTCGAAGGACAATACTGGTAGCTGCACCTCACATAGAATGTCACAATTCTGGCAGCTGCGCCTAAGTGATAGAACTAGCAGCTGTGCTTGACAGCTGTGTCATTGACAACGATGGACTTCGTGCCGATTCCTTAGGATGATCCTTAGGAATGAATGAACGAGGAATAATTGATTCTTAGGGTAGATCCTTAAGAGTAAAGAAGATAATGGGGATGGGTAATTGGGTTGATTGTTTGATGTTTAAACATAATAATTATATTATTGTGGGTTGAAAACCCTATGTACTCACCAGGTTTCCCAACCTGACCCACTCAGTTTATTTGTATCACAGGTGTCGATATGAAGTTACATTACACTGAGAGATTTAAAAGAGATGTAGATCACTAGTGTAAATGAATGTAAGTTCTGTTTATGCTTATGTTTCTGTATTAACGATGACATCCCAAATGTTTTAGAATGAATAAAAATACATTTCTTCGGAAATGCTTTGATAACGTATTTATCATGTTTTTCTGGGAACAAATTCCGCAAGATTTTTATTAAAAGAAGTACTCTGGTTTTTATAAAGCATAAACAAAATTGGTCTTTTCTGCCCGTGAAAATAAAGATGTCACAGTTGGTATCAGAGCATTAGTTTAAGCGAACTAGGAATATGGATTTATTTCTAGACTTAAACTTAGAATGCTAAGCGATGATTGTGAGATGTGAGCACTAGCTTATATTGGAAAGTATGCCTAATATGCTTTATGTGCTAAATGATTTATGCCTCATATGTTGTTATTTGTTCGGATCTATGGTATGTTGCCGACCGGATCTGGAAACCTTATGTGTTTAGGATTCTAAACGTATGACTACGATATTAGAACTAACATGTAAACGTTTCGGAGTGATAAGGACGATTTAAATGACTATCCTAAATATAAATCTAGATTCACCTTATTCGGTGTATAGATCAAAATGGCAAGAACCCGCAGTGGAGCCGGGAATGCTAATGGGAACAGAAACCAACCCCCCGTGATTGAGCAAATACCGGTTGTGGTAGCCGCTGCTGAGCCAATAACCATGGCCGGAGTACAAGCGATGATCCAAATGATGTTGGATCGTCAAATGGAGGAAACAAGGCGTTTACTTCAACAAAATCGAGAGGAACTTACGGTGCCTATTGAACAGCCCGAGCTCAGTGATGGGCAGTCAGAAGGAGGGAACTACATTGGGACGGTTGGTCGAGCCGAACCACCGATAGTTAGACAAAACAATCAGGATGGAGGAAATGACGGACGTAGATGCAAGTACAAGGATTTCATGGCATCAAAACCCCCAAGTCATTCTGGAAGCCCAACACCGGTGGAAGTTATGGACTGGATCTCCGAGATGGAGACAATGTTTGAGAGTTGCGAGTGTAGCAACAAACAGAAGACCGCTCTCGTGATCCCTCTGTTAAAGTCTGGAGTACTGAGCTGGTGGAAGCTACTAGCTAACACGATGCCCAAGGGAGAAGCAAGCAAGATGTCTTGGGAAGATTTCGTGGTGCAACTGAAAATGCAGTACTGCTCTGAGCAGGATCTCCTAGAGATCAACAATGAGTTTCAAAATCTGAAGAAGGGAAGGATGAGTGTCACTGAGTATGCTGCAAGTTTTACGGAGAAGATAAAGCTTGTTCCTTACCTAGTTCCAACTGAGCTCTCCAAGGTCAACAAGTTTGCCCATGGATTACCAGCGGACTTTGGTCCAATGGTCAAGCAAGCAACCACTTTGAAAGCCGCCATCTGGGCAGCCAGGAATGTTGAGACTCGGATTAGGGAAAAGGGTCTGGAGAAAGCTGAAGTTCGCGAGAAGAGGAAGTTTGAAGGATCTTCAAGGTCCAACAAGGAGACCAAATTCCTGAAGTCTGGAGGAGGAAGAGTAAGTGAAGCAAGATGGTGCGAGAAGTGCAAAAAGAAACACTCTGGAACATGCGGTGAGAAGCTGACTTGGTTCAAGTGTGGAAAGCATAGGCCTTACGCCAACGAGTGTACATTCAACAAAAGGGTATGTTACGCATGTAACGAGGAAGGTCACTTCAAGCAAGACTGCCCAAAGAGAGAAGGGGCTACAAAGCCAAATGTGCCGCCAAAGCCAAAGGCGAGAGCATTTCAAATGATCCTTGACGAAGCAGATAACAATGCAAGGATTTAGGAGTGAAGGCTTAATATCCAAAGATCGAGTTATGAAGTAACCAAGGGATAGTATCGTATAATGTAACCTGTTAGAGGCATAGTATAGGGTGAACTTCAACACCTATGTAATAGTTTCAAGAAATAATAAAGCCTTCGTTTTGTTATCTGGTGTGTTAAACTGTTATGTGATTTTCTTGTATGGTGACTTGGGGACTGCGAGACAATACCTGGGATGAGTATGAGTAGGTGTGAAAGGTAGTAGATGCATATACTACCGGAAGCACATGACTCACACTTGGATCAGGGAAAGTCACAAGGTTGCCAAGAAGCTAGTAATTGATTTCGTTTTATTCAAGTATGTTGTTACCATCGTTTCGGTAATGACTAAAAAGATGATTATTATTCCGACCCTAGTGGTCATATGAAATTAAGTCCGACTAAGACGAGTATGTTACATGGTTCAGAGAACCAAGTCCGATGTAGCATCTGACTTGAGCTAGAAGATTGAAGTGAAAGACAATCAAAGCGATCTGTAGAGGTATCAGGATAGTTGCTTGTAGCTAGGAATACTACCTTTTAAGATGTGATTATATCACATTAGAACATGAAGGGAGGTATAGTCTGTTCTGGAAATTTGACTCTAAAAGACCTGAGTCTAAGCGTTGCAACATACGATGTTAGGTCATTACAATATGACACATCGGTCCATGGTAGTAATCCTAAGATTGCTAAGAGGAAGAAGCAGCCTCCGGTAAGGATCGAGATTGTGACTTGAAGGTTATAATTGGGAGTCCAACGTGAGATGGGGAGCGGGTCCAAGATCGGGCACCGCCTATAGTCAGGAAATCTTAGAGTTAGATACTCGTTCGAAGAAACATTAAAGTTGCGGTTATTACTTAGGATGAAGAGATAACGTATGGAGTCATCATGTGAGCCCTGTTTCATTAATGATTCCGGGACGTAATCATCCTAAGGGGGAGATAATTGTAACGCCCGGGTTTCGGGGCTAAGCATTTTTAGACGATGTAATAGTCTAGGTCAACTATTGTAACTCATTTTGAAGTAATAAAGATGAAATATTTGAATACTATGTGAATTATGTGTATTTGTGTGCTTATTATTTAATTATAAATGTATAATTAATAAAGAATAAAAATAGGCGTCAAAATTAAAGTGTGAGATAAGCCCGATATCTTTACATAAAGTTGTAGTGATCGAAACAAGGATTCTGGGGATATAAAGAACGCCAAAATCCGAGTAATAACGAAAAAGTTATGACCCGTCGAAGTTTCGCGACGGAACCGGCTCGGCACCGGGAAGCGTAAATAGTGAATTTACGATAGAGTGACTTTTAGCCTTAGCGATCTAAACAAAAGTCGTAGAAAAAGTTAAAACGAGAGTGTCCATAAAAAGAACGCCCAAATCCGACTTCGTATGAGGAAGTTATGATTTTTCTAAGATTTGGCATAGCAGTGCACAGCCCGAAACTCGAATTTTAGTTCGAGCGGTTTTTGGGTTACGCGACCTAAATGAGAGTTGAAGATATCATTAATAGGAACTCAACGACAAAAAGACGGACGAAAACGGAGTCTGTATGTAAAAGTTATGAATTTTACGCGGACATTTAACAGTGTAATCACCTCCTACTGTTAAATTTAAGATCGGTCGATAATTAGCTGACGGAGTAAAAAGGAAAGTTGTAGATTTCATTTTTACCTACGCGTGGATATAAATAACGTCAAAAACGGAGCTCGTATGCGAAAGTTATGGACGAAGCTTAGTCTCTACTTTTCGAGCGCGGCGAATTCGATACAGTTTTGTAAATCCGAGATAGAATGAGAATTAGCCAACGAGGTCTAAATGAAAGTTGTAGTACTCGTAAATACCAATGCGTGGATATAAAGAACGTAGAAAGCGGAGCTCGTACGCGAAAGATACGGACGAAGATCGGAGGCTACTTTACTATAAAATTCCTATAAATAAGAGATGAACTCTTCATAATTTCTTCACACCATAAGCCTTTCTTTCTCTCTCTAACTTCTCTCTAGCCTCCCTAAACCCCTCCCAAGTCTAGGGAACCTCCCTAGCACGAGAAGGAAGCCACGGAGCGCCCGACGGCTCCGAGAAGAAAAGCTTTCGGCTCGGAAACGCTGCTCCAGCGAAGCCCGGTTTTTAATAAAAACCCGTTGTAAGTGAGCTACGCCTATACTATATTTAATATAGTTTTTATTTAAATATAATAGTGTTATTAGGACCTTATCATAATTATTTGGGCTATTATTATGAGTTATATTGAGTGTTATTTAACGCTTATATAATAATAATAATAGCTAGACTATTAATTAGTCGCGGTTAACGTTAGACTAAACCCTAGTGGTATTGATACTAGGTTTTGTCGAGGGAAATTGTTTTAAGAAGTAACAAAGCACTGTTCAAGTGCAGAGTCACCGCCTTCCAGGTGAGTGCATAGTTGCTTTCATCTTACACATAGATATGAAGTATTTTAAATAAATTACGTGCTATGTGTGCATATTATCTGTATACTTGCTATCTATGCTGGATGAACGATTTTATACATGTTTTAAATGATTTAAACTGTATATATATATATATATATATATATATATATATATATATATATATATATATATATCTACGAGAATATGTTGGGTAAAACATGGGTAGATGTAATAGATGGAATATGGGTTGGATGATGAGGTGAGAGGTGTTATAGACCACGAGGTGAGTGTGAGAGGTGGACGATGTGAGAATACTTTCCCAAATGATGACCCCGTCATCTAGCAGAGTATGGATGACAACCACGGACTATTCTAGACAGTCCAGTGGAACACTGGCAGGCTTGCAACCTGTAGGTGTTGTGAACGATGTGTTCACCGGTGTACTGTAAAAACCCATTGACATGTATTGCGAGTGGACTCTCGAAAACGATACTGTCAATAAACGAGATAACCCTAGCAGCTGTGCTCGAAGGAAAATACTGGTAGCTGCGCCTCACATAGAATGTCACAATTCTGGCAGCTGCGCCTAAGTGATAGAACTAGCAGCTTTTCTTGACAGCTGTATCATTGACAACGATTGACTTCGTGCCGATTCCTTAGGATGATCCCTAGGAATGAATGAACGAGGAATAATTGATTCTTAGGGTAGATCCTTAAGTGTAAAGAAGATAATGGGGATGGGTAATTGGGTTGATTGTTTGATGTTTAAACATAATAATTATATTATTGTGGGTTGAAAACCCTATGTACTCACCAGGTTTCCCAACCTGACCCACTCAGTTTATTTGTATCACATGTGTCGATATGAAGTTACATTGCACTGAAAGATTTAAAAGAGATGTAGATCACTAGTGTAAATGAATGTAAGTTCTGTTTATGTTTATGTTTCTGTATTAACGATGACATCCCAAATGTTTTAAAATGAATAAAAATACATTTCTTCGGAAATGATTTGATAACATATTTATCATGTTTTTCTGGGAACAAATTCCGCAAGATTTTTTTTAAAAGAAGTACTCTAATTTTTATAAAGCATAAACAAAATCGGTCTTTTCTGGCGGCGAAAATGGGGATGTCACAACCTATGTGACGGAGTGTGACACGGTCGTTCTAATCCTATGGTGGCATGTATGTCAACATCTATGTCCATCCTCCCTCTATCCGTTTTAATGATATTGGCTGGGTTTGTTGTGTTTTGTAATTTTACTTCTCTTGTAGCATAAATTCTAATAACATAATGTTATGCTTAATGGATGCATAACCTTATGACTATGCCATTATTTTACAATGATGTTTTGGGAAAAACTTTTTGTATGTATTTACATGAGTAGTCGTCTCCAACACACACACACACAAAAAAGTTCAATTAAACTGGAACATACCGAAACATAGAATTATACAAATGATGGCATAAAATGTTTTCATTTTTTGGGTGAAATACAACTAAGAATGGAATGTATAAAAACATAGAATTATACAAATGATGGCATGCAATATTAAAATGTGTCAGACTTTTTGGGTGACTATATTATATGTTTTTGTCAAGCAAATCTAAGTTTCAAATATGTTGTGCTATATAAGTAGGAAAGTAGGAATTATGTTAGACATCCACTATAAACTCTATAATAATGACAAACAGAGTTATTCAATTGCTATTCTAAAACAAATTAAAAAAGAATGGATTATGCTAGTTCTCAAAAATCTTAAAAATGTTCCAAACATATACAAAAACAAAAACAAAGATACGAGTGATAACAAGTCATGATCACTCATCTATGATATCATAATTTAAATTCATTGGGAAGTACCACATGTCTCCTTTAACAATCCAAAATTTTCCAATTTTAGCAATGACACCATATACGGTGTGTTGTGACCAAAAGCCAGCCTACAAAGCTGGTAGAGCAACAAAAAGCCCCCATTTTGCTAGTAAAAAATACATACTTTTATTCCATTTTACCAAAATACAGTTCAAGAACAATGTCTATAACCTCATCCATCACAAAAAGGTTGTCCCCTAATCTTACAAACTGCCGATTATAACATGAGTACTGGCTTTAAAATTCTTGGTTTCAAGCAACATCAAACTGGGCACTGGATAGAATCTCAATTCATAAAAATCAAAAACGACATTTATGGCATATATCTTCCCTTTGAAAAAATGTAAATCAAGCATGCGCGAAAAGGATGCGCGAAGTGGAGGAGACTCGATCTCATGCTCCATTACCCTGTTTAGAAATCCATATTTCATTCATGTGTCTATTTAAAATAGCTAACACCTACCCAAATATTGTAGGTGAAAACACAAGGATCGCCCTAACTCCTATTTTGCAATTAGCATCAACACAAAAATAGACATTATGGAAATGAATTTGATGCCTTGTGATAGGATTCACAAGACATAAGTCTTTTGTTTCCTTCCACAATATGATCAAGTAACCACAAGTTGATCTAACACACGTCCTCCCACGAAAATGGGGAAGGCTGGTTCTGAAAACTCTTTCTTCAACATCCGCTAGGTAACAGTAGTTTTTCTCATGAGCATAAGCAGAGATCCATATCAACATGCGTGGTTTGGAAGCCATAAACTTTTTCTTCTTAAATAGTGTGAATGACCTCCATGACTTGCAAACTCCACTGAATGAAATGCAATCAACAACTCCAAGTTTTATCGTAACTAAATAAAGCACATCATGGCTAAGATCTGACCAAGGTCGCAGATCACAGTTGTCAGTCAGAGTGCTTGTAGATGTATCACAATTCTGCTTTCTAGTCTTACTACGATCTTTTACCATTCCTTCAATTGCAAAAAAAATAATAACACTAGCAGTTCTACATATATGACAGGTAGGTGTGGTTCGATAGAAATCTCGGCAAAACTGACGTGGCTTCGGCGAACACTGCGCCGTCACTGTGACAAACACAATTCGACATTATAACTCGGCATATATCTACCGATGAGAGAGAAATAGTTTTTGAATTGAAAGTTTCAATATTGGTCCCTGATAATCCTCTTTTGCTACACCTTTTACCCCAAACTTAAAATGAAAAATACTATATTCACCCTTTAACTTTATAAAATTTGACATTTAGATTTATTCCCTTTCATTTAATGTTTAATACTCTTTTATTCCCTTTCATTTAATGTTTAAAATGAAAAATACTATATTCACCCTTTAACTTTATAAAATTTGACATTTAGATTTATTCCCTTTCATTTAATTTTATAATGTTTAACTTTATAAAATTTAACAATTATTTTCAAAATCCATAACATCAAACATTTTATTCATAATATCAGAGTGTCCACAAATAAAATGTCGGAGAGTGCATGTCGCGCCATCAAGCCTTGCCTTTGCCCTTAGGCTCTGAAATACCTGTAACAACCAAAAAATTGTAAGATAATGCTTAGTGAGTTCCCCCAGAGCATACCCCACACAATCCACATAATCACATAATCCAAATTAGCTATAACACCTACATAAACCACATAAGCCATGCATACAACATATAGGGATGCCATGGAAACCCTCCAAGGTCTTATACCGAGTGCCACTGGAACCCCCATGTGGTCTTAACTACCTGCCATGGGAACCCCCACATGGTCTTCACTAACTGCCATGGGAACCCCCACATGGTCTCCACTAGCTGCCATGAGAACCCCCACATTGTTTTCACTAACCCAAGAAATATCATACAAGCTAAACATACAAATATACTAGGATGACATGGAAACCCTCCAAGGTCTTACACCAAATGTCATGGGAACCCCCACATGGTCTTAATCTACTGTCATGGGAACCCCTCGGGTCTTCCATGAAAATATCATATCAACATAACACATAATCAGTCTAACAATACGCATATCATATAATGGGTCGGCCTTGGTGCCTAAGACCCATTGGTATGGTGAGGAGAGTCACCTCTGTCTGCTGAACCCGAAAGCTGCTCTCTTAACAGTCCGAAACCACCCGTGATGAACAATAATACCATTAACCCAAAATTAGGGTTGAATATAATCTAATTAAAGAACCCAAGTACCCAAGACCAAGTCCTTTCATAATGGCCCAAGAGTCTTCCTTTGCTAATGGGCCCAAAGTCCATGTCCAAAACTATTAATGGGCCACATGGCCCAATAAGGCCCAACCAAAACAACCATGGCCTAGAACATATAAATCGGACCACTAACCCAAAATATGACTAGGCCCAAAACTAGATAAGGCCTAAAGAATCTACAAGCCCATACGAAGCCCAAAACCCACTAGGGTGCGTACGCCTAGCGTACCACTTCAATACACTTAGCATAGTGAGTCCCCGGACTGTATGCGCTACGTACGCTATATTACGCCCAACGTACAAGCTGATTAAGCATCTAATTCCATTAAGTGTTTAATAGTTGATGTTCTAACGTTTAATATCAGATCTGAGTTCATTAACAAGTCCTAGGGCATAAAGTTGGCAACTTTATGCCTTTGCATGCCATATGGGACTTCAAAACTTCATTCTTCACATTAGGACTTCATATAAAGCTTCAAACTCATGCATGGAGTCTAGATAACCTTCAAGTTAGCACCTTTATGCATCTAGCATGCTCACAAAGCCTAGATCAAACCATTTCAGTCTCTGGAGTTGCTCAACTCTCAAGAGAAGGTCCAAGAACTAACAAAAGGGACAATATGGAAAACCCTAACTAGATCCAATGAATAAGAACGCAAGATCAAGACTTTATACCTCCAGAAGCTCTTCAAGGTGCACTAGATGAAGATTCTTGAAGCCCAATGTCACTCCAAGCTTGCTCACTAACTTCTTCTTCTTGAATAGCTCCAAAATGGCCACCAACACACTTCTATGTTCCAAATCACATTCTCAAAAGAAAACTGAGGTAAAGGGACGAAATCAGGCTCTAGAGGCGGATTAGGGCTTAGTCCCAATGACTTAAGGATGCTTAAATAGGTGTAAAGTCCGAAAATTAGGGTTTTGGTCCTCTGTGGCGTATGCCCCGCGTACTCAATACTCCTTCGTGATCCTTCCTCCAAAGTACGCTAAGCGTACCCTTACGTACGCCCAGCGTACAAAAAGGGACCATTTTTGCCAACTAAATCATTTAAAAGGGTTATAATGGTTTACCTGATTTGGAGCGTTACAACTCTCCCCCACTTAAACTAGACTTCGTACTCGAAGTCCGTAGACGCAAACTGATCCGGGTAATGCTCCCGTATCTCATCCTCCGGCTCCCATGTCCATTCAGAGCCTTTCTGATGCTGCCATTGCACCTTTTTTAGCTTCACCTCTGTGTTACGAAGAACCTTAGTCTTCCTATCCAAAACTGAAACAGGTTCCTCAATGTAATTCAGACTCTCATCTATCTGAATGTCATCCAAAGAGATAACCGCAGCCTCTTCTGTGACACATTTCCGAAGCTGAGACACATGGAAGGTGTTGTGAATCTGGCTAAGCTCGTCCGACAGATCTAAACGGTAAGCCACCTTGCCCACCCGGGCAGAATCCCTGAACGGACCAATATATCGAGGCCCTAACTTGCCCCTCTTCCAAAATCTAATGACACCCTTCCATGGTGACACTTTCAGCAAGACAAAATATCCCACCTGAAACTCGAGGTCCGATCGACGCCGGTCAGCATAACTTTTCTGGCGGCTCTATGCGACTCGCAGTCGGTCGCGCACCAGCTAAATCAACTCGGTAATCTTGAGCACCACCTCGGTGCTTCCCATTACTCGGTGTCCAACCTCACCCCAACAAATTGGGGTCCTACACCTCCGACCATACAACATCTCAAACGGGGGTCGATCGATACTAGCATGATAACTATTGTTATATGAAAACTCTGCTAGTGGGAGATATGTATCCCAACTCCCTCCAAAATCCAGCACGCATGCCCGAAGGATATCCTCGAGTGTTTGGATTGTCCTCTCACTCTGACCATCTGTCTGGGGGTGGTAAGCAGTGCTGAAGTGTAACTGTGTGCCCAGTTCCTCGTGCAACTTTCTCAAGAATCTGGATGTAAATCGGACATCCCGGTTAGAAACCACCGACACTGGCACCCCGTGCCTAACCACCACCTCCCGCACATAAATATCTGCTAATTTTTCAGCAGGGATGCTCTCAGAGATCGGAATAAAATGAGCATTATTCGTCAGTCTATCCACAATGACCCAAATGGAATCCACGCCCATCACCGTCCTCGGTAACTTCGTGATGAAGTCCATGGTGATCTCTTCCCATTTCCACATAGGAATGGGTAACGGCTAAACCTTGTCGTGAGGCCTCTGATGTTCGACCTTGACCTTCCTGCAGGTCAAGCTCCGCTCCACGAACCACGCAATCTCCCGCTTCATGCAAGGCCACCAGTAACTCAACCTCATATCCATATACATCTTTGTGGTCCTTGGGTGAATAGAGAACTTGGATTTGTGTGCCTCCTCCAAGATTTTCTGTTTCACTCCTACGGATACCGGTATCCACACCCGGCCACACTGTGTCAGAAGACCTCGACTATCTCGAACAAACAAGGGAATCTGACCCCGAATCCGCTCTATCTTCCAGTTCTCTTTCTTCAAACCCTCCACCTGAGCCTCCTTGATCATATCCAACAATGGAGAGATCACTGCCATGCTCAAACAAACGTTCCCGATCGGAGCACTTGCCACCTTGCGGCTCAAAGCATCGGCCACCACATTGGTCTTCCCTGGATGGTATAAAAACTCGCAGTCATAATCTTTCAGTACATCCAACCACCTCCTATGTCGCATGTTAAGGTTCTGCTAATCCATCAAATATTTCAAACTTTTGTGGTCAGTATAGATTGTGCACCGAACTCCGTACTATTAATGCCTCCAGATTTTGAGGGCAAACACAACTGCCCCCAATTCTAGGTCGTGATTGGGGTAGTTCGCCTCGTGAGGCTTCAGCTGCCTCAAGGCGTACGCGATCCCATGCCCCCTCTGTATCAAAACAACCCCCAATATTGTGATAGATGCATCACAATACACCACCAAATCATCCAGCCCCTCGGGTAATGCTAAAATCGGGGCCTCACATAACCTCTATCTCAAGGTCTCGGAAACCAACTGTTGGTCCGGGCCCCACCGAAAAGTCACATTCTTCTTGGTCAAGCGATTCAAGGGTACGAAGATCTTGGAGAAATCCTAGATGAATCTCCAATAATACCCCGCTAGACCTAAGAAGCTACGAATATCATATGCATTCTTCGGTACTTGCCACCGCATTACCGCCTCAATCTTGGCTCAATCAACCAAAATACCCTCTTGATTGATGATTTGCCCCAAAAACTGCACCTATCATAACCAGAAATCACACTTCGAGAACTTGGCATAAAGCCTTTCCGTCCTCAGTATCTCCAATACCTCCCTCAGATGTTGCTCGTGCTACTCCTTGGTCTTAGAATACACTAAGATTTCATCAATAAAAATGATCACATACCAATCCAACATCGGCCTACACACCCTGTTCATGAGATCCATGAACGCTGCTGGGGCATTGGTGTAACGCCCGTAGATCCGGGCTAGTCAATTTAGAGACAATGAGCATCAAAAATGATTTTTTGATGGAAGATTATTTATAAGGAATAATCTTAACCAAGTGGTAGTATATGTTACAAGGATTCTGGGGATACAAAGAACGCCGAAATCCGAGTTATAACGAAAGAGTTATGGCCTGTCGAAATTTCGCGACAGAACCGGCACGGCACCGGGAGACGTAAATAGTGAATTTACGATAGAGCGACTTTTAGCCTTAGAGATCTAAACGAAAGTCGTAGAATACGTTAAACCGAGAGCGTGCATAAAAAGAACGCCCAAATCTAACTTCGTATGAGGAAGTTATGATTTTTTCAAGTTTCGGCTTAGCAGTGTACAGCCCGAAGTTCGAATATTAGATCGAGCGGTTTTTAGCCGACACAGCCTAAACGAGAATCGAAGATCTCATTAATAGTAGCATAACGATAAAAAGACAGACAAAAACGGACGTCGGATGAAGAAATTATGAATTTTTAACGGACCAATCCTGTCCCGGCCTGTTAAAAATATAACTTTTAAAATAAAGTCAAAATTTGCCGACGAAGTCTAAACAAAAGTTGCAGAGTACGATCCCGCCTACGCGTGGATATAAAGAACGTCGAAAACGGAGCTCGTATGCGTATGTTACGAATTTTAGAAGTCGGGATACAAATCTGCGAAATGAGATGACGTGGCATAATCTGGGCCGATGCTTGCTGACCACGCCTCGCTTCGGATGGGTGACACCTGGCCTCGCTACGCCTCGCGTACGAGAGGAGCGCCCAGCGTCCAAAGTACGCCCTGCGTACGAGAAGGTTACGCGCAGCGTTCCGATCCCTCATGCGGTCTGAAGAAGAGCCACGATGACCCAACAGCCTTGCGACGCGTGTCTCGTCCGAAGCCACACTACGCCCAGCGTACACCTTCAGTACGCCCAACATAGACCGAAGCTGGAGCCTATAAATAGGTTGTGAAGGCAGCCTCTTTTCTTCACCAATTTACTCACCATTTCTCTCTCTACTTTCTCTCACTACCCCCCTAACCCCCTCCTAAGTGTAGGTAAACCCCCCTAGCACCCAAAGGAAGCCCCGAGGCTCCCGAAGTCCCGAAAAAGAGGGGTCGTTCGGTTTGGAAATGCTGCTCCAAGCGAAGCCCAGTTTTCGAGAGAACCCGTTGTAAGTGAGCTCCGCATACGCTATTTTTAATATAACTTCTAATTAATTATAGTAACATTGTTAGGACCTTAAAATAATTATTTGGGCTATTATTATGAGTTATATAAGAGTGTTACTTAACGCTTATATAATAGTAATAATAGCTAGACTATTAATTAGTCGCGGTTAACGTTAGACTAAACCCTAGTGGTATTGATACTAGGTTTTGTCAGGGGAAAATTGTTTTGAGATAACGAAGTGTTGTCCTAGTACCAAGTCATCACCTTACCAGGAGAGTGCATAGTTGATGTGTGTTAAACGAACTAGTTTTATCCTACTTTTAAAATATGAATTAGACACACAAAAGGGTAGTGTACCTGTCAATTAGTGGTATAGTTGAATAAGCAGGGTATTGAACTCAGGGAACGGTAATTAAACTAATAACTAGAATTAACTAAGACAAGTAATAAAAGTAAAAGGCTTTCTCTAGTTTTGCAAGACTAGAAACTTAGATAACCTAATCACGCAAATTAAATAACTAACAGCTAAAACAAGTAAAAATCAACTAAATTCGATAATAAGAAGACTTATGTTTAGGTTCGGTTTATTTACTCCTATGGTTGATTTATGACAAGTGCAATGGATTAATTGTTATTGGCTACCGGTTAAAGTGATTAGGTTCACATTCGCTATTACCAACCCTTAGAAAACATATCAATTCAAACAGTGGCCAGTTGATTAAACTAATAAATTTCCTAGTTAATTATTCGGGTTAAATAAGACTTGTAGTGGTTAATTAAATTGGTTGTTCAATTAACCTCTTGTTGATGGTTTATCACACAAGCTCACACATTAATTCACCCACTTTCTAGTTAATCCTAGTTTCACGTTTGCTAATCCTAGGCACATAACAATGCTTTCACATAAATCACATGAGATAAGCAATTAAGAGATGTTCATGCATCTTAATTACTTGATAATTAACAGAAAATGGTTATGGTTAATGCATAAGGTTCTTTAACAAGTTTAATAAAACTAAATTCACCAATAAACAATTAACCCAACCACAAATCAATCCACAGTTGTAAATTTTCCTACCCTAAACAGAAGATATAAAGTTTAGCTCATAATTGTAGCAGAAAGCAACTCAAAAACAATGTCTAGTAGTTCAAACATGATTAAAACAATAGATAAAGTAAAGAGTAAACCTATGTTGCCTTAAATCTTCTTAGAATTGAAGTTGGGGTTGACTCTCACGATTTCCAGAGCTCCAGCAGCCTCCCTAGTCACAAGGTAATCCTCCAAAAATTCTAGAGAGTCCTTTGTTTCGGAAATTGACCTCTATTTATAGTTTTCAGAAAACAGAGGCTACTCGTCGAGTAGCCAACCGACTCGCCGAGTCCCCTCGTAGAATCCGTACACGGCAAGGACTTTATGTTTTGCTTCGCGAACATTCGTGTGTACTCGTCGAGTAGACGTCCAGACTCGCTGAGTCCTTCGGGATTTGGCTCTTTTTCTTTAGATCTTCAATTCCCGAGCTTCTGATTGCATCTCCTGCCTCCTTTTGCTTCCGAGCATATCTTTTGGACTAAAAATACAATTTAAACAAAATTAAGTACCTTTTGTCCATAAATTGCAATAAATTAGCCAATAAATAACAAAAATCTATACTAAATATATAGCTAAATATGCACATATCAATAGTTACTTTCATCTTACACATAGATATGAAGTATTTTATATAAATTACGTGCTGTGTGTGCCTATTGTCTGAATACTTGCTGTCTATGCCGAATGAAAGATTTTATACATGTTTTAAATTATTTAAGCTGTATACGTATTTTATATCTACAAAATATGTTGGGTAAAACATGGGTAGATGAAATATGAATTGAATGTTGAGATAAGAGGTGATATAGACCATGAGATAAGGGTGAGAGGTGAACAATGAGAGAAGCCTTTTACCCAAGCGTGGCCCCGTCATCTAGCAGAGTATGGATGACAACCACAGACTATTCTAGACAGTCCAGTGGAACACTAGCAGGCTCGCAACCTGTAGGTGTTGTGAACGATGTGTTCACCCGGTGTACTCTAAACCCTGGCGACCATGCAGACTTGGTGCCTAAACCTTGGCGATCATGCAGACTTGGTGCCTAAACCCTAGCGACTATGCAGACTTAGTGCCTAAATCCTGGCGACTATGCGGACTTAGTGCCTGTTGTATAAACCCTGGCGACTATGCAGACTTAGTGCCTAAACCCTGGCGACTATGCGGACTTAGTGCCTGTTGTATAAATCCCGACGACTATGCAGACTTAGTGTCTAAACCCCGGTGACGATGGACTTCGTGCCGATTCCTTAGGATGATCCTTAGGAATGAATGAACGAGGAATAGTTGATTCTTAGGGTAGATCCTTAAGAGTAAAGAAGATAATGGGGATGGGTAATTGGGTTGATTGTTTGATGTTTAAACATAATAATTATCTTATTGTGGGTTGAAAACCCTATGTACTCACCAGGTTTCCCAACCTGACCCACTCCAGCTTATTTCTATCACAGGTGTCGATATGAATCTGCTTTACACTGAGAGATTTAAAAGAGATGTAGATCACTAGTGTAAATGAATGTAAGTTCTGGTTATGCTTATGTTTCTGTATTGACGATGACATCCCAAATGTTTTAAAAATAAATAAAATTACATTTCTTCGGAAATGCTTTGATAACGTATTTATAAAGCATAAACAAAATCGGTCTTTTCTGGCCGTGAAAATGGTGATGTCACAATTAGTGAGCCCGAATGGCATCACTAAAAACTCATAGTGATCATACCGAGTCCTGAAAGTTGTCTTCGGTATGTCCTCATCCCTAATCCTCATCTGATGGTACCCCGACCGAAGATCAATCTTGGAAAACCAAGATGCACCCTGCAAGACACCCGACACCAAATCAATGCGAAACTCTACTTGCCTCTTCGCACCCTAAGCATCTCCTCAGGAAAGACGTCCTGAAAATCCCGTACAACCGGCACACTGCACAAATCTGTCGTGGTCTCAACCCTCGTGTCTGAGATATATGCTAGAAATCCCGAACAACCCTGATGGAGAAGTCTGCTAGCCCTCGCAGCCAAACAGAGAGTTGGCCCCTGCGAGGCCCTCTCCCCATGAATAACCAGTTCTCCCCCACTTGCGGTTCGAACTCTCACCAGCCGGCGCTCGCAGTCTATCATGGCCCCATTGTCCCCCAACCACTCCATCCCGACGATCACCTTCAACCCTCGCAATGGTATTGGAACCAAATCAACATGGAACCACTCCCCAAACACATTCAGGACACAGTCCCGATATACCCTCACAGCACTCACGGTGCGGTCATCCGCAATCTCAACCTCTAGCGGGGAATCCAAAGTTCCCGGAGCATTCCGGAACTTCTTGCTAAGCGCAAGAGATACAAACGATCGGGTAGCTCCCGAATCGAAAAGAACATGAGCCGACATAACATTGACCAAAAAGGTCCCTATACAGGAGCACATATATACACATAAGCAATACAAATCAAATATCAAGCGGAAAAATAAAATACGTACCAGCCACGACGTCTGGCGCTGCCCGAGCCTCCTTGCTAGTCAATTGAAATGTGCGAATCTTCACCGCAGGAGCATCCGCCTTGGCAGGGCGGCCATCAGTGATCCTCATTGTGGAAGGCGCAGGGGCCACCACTACTCCTCCTCCTCCTTGCAACCTCAGACAATCGGCCTTTTTATGGTCGGTGTGGTTGCAGTGGAAACAAATCAACCCCTTCTTCGGGAAATTACTGCTCACGTGGCCCGGCTGACCACACGTATAACACACCAGGCCCGACACCCGGCAAACCCCACCATGCGATCTCCCACATTTGGCACACCGGCCACGGCCCTGCTGGCCCCTGCCAGAAGAATCCGAGGTCTTAGGCTTTTTAGCCTGACCTACAGCTGTCTGAACCTGCTCTGGCTTTAGCTTGGTGCGCAGCTCCAACTCTATTTCCCGCTCTCGGGCCTTCTCCACCATATCATTTAGGTTGTTGCACCCTGTAAAGCTCACGAACTCACGGATATCATCCCTCAACATTGAATGATACCTCATCCTCCTCATATACTCATCTGCAGCATACTGCGGGATCAACAATGCTCATTCCCGAAACTTGGCGGTGATCTCCGCCACAGTCTCGGTGGTCTGCTGGAGCTCCTGGAACTCCCTCACTAACCATTGCACCTCAATAGATGGTGAAAACTCCAGATCAAAGCGCCTGACAAACTCCTCCCATGACATCTCAGCCACACCGGCTGATCTCACCTAACTAGTCACCTCCTCCCACCAATCCCTGGCTCGGTCCCTCAACATGCATGAGGCAAACCCCACCTTTGCCGTATCGGGGCAAAAGCTCGTACGCTGGACATTCTCTATATCTGCCACCCAGCATTGACTAGCTATGGGGTCCCTGACCTCGAAGAACTCAGGCGCTCTGCACGCCTTGAACTCACGAAACGAGGGAGTTCGGGCCCCGACCTGGCCCGCAACAATCTCGACTCGGAAAGACCTGAGCTGCTCCTCCATGATCTCCATCATCCCTTCCTTGACTGTCCCAAAAGTCATTGGGTTAGCGTCAAGGATGCCCCTCGTAACCTCGGTTGCAATAAGCTCGCGCAGCCTCTCATCAATGGGCTTGGTACCTTCGCTCGACCCTGATCCGGATCCTGATCCTGATCTTGATCCCCCTGCTCAATGACGTGTCACCACCATCCTGATCTTAAATACCAAAAGACAGAATGATCAAGATATCCAAAAAGGGGATCCTTCCACACCGGTTCTCCTTAGAGCTTCCAGATCTAACATTAGTTCAGGTATAGGTCCTGTGCTTTCAGTAGTACGGGCCCAATACTACCTTCCACACCTACCTGTACCTTCCCCAAAGCTCTACCTGATAACTCTAATTCATCCCAAAACAAAACATATCTCACGGGCTACTACATAACTCAAATCCTAGGCTATCCTAAGATTTTCTCAAGCCCATCAAACCATAACTCAAATCAATCATAACATGTTGCCATATGCATGCAAATTATACACAGAACAGAATCAAATAGACTTTCGAATAACAGACTCTACCCTACGACCACAACCAGATGATGAATAGAAAATAAGGCCAAATCAATCATTCTAAGGCTATAAGATCCTAATCGTATACAATTTTTAAAGCATACACATAGCAAAATCCATACGACGATCATAATCCAAATATCAGTATAACATGGCTAACATATTGGGGGAACTACTTACTTGAGCTGGGCCGATTACGCGCATTGCACTCTCCCCCTTTTCCATTTTAAGAAGTTTTTAGCTTTTGATTTTTTTTTGAAAACAATTTTATCATTTCCTTAGTTTGAGTCATGACACACCCGAGAGTGTGCCCGAATCCCTTAAACTAAGGCTATGATACCAACTTGTAACAGCCCAAATTTACAAATAAATTTTTCGTTTTTAGATAACCAAAACTTTCCCATAAAATATAAAATCTCAATAACAATTGTTTTCAAAATCCATAACATCAAACATTTTATTCATAATATCAGAGTGTCCCTAAATAAAATGTTGGAGAGTGCATGTCACACCATCAAGCCTTGCCCTTGCCCTTAGACTCTGAAGTACCTGTAACAACCAACAAACTGCAAGCTAATGCTTATTGAGTTCCCCAGAGCATACCCCACACAATCCACATAATTACATAATCCAAATTAGCTATAACAGCTACATAAACCACATAAGCCGTGCATACACCATATAGGGATGCCATGGAAACCCTCCAAGGTCTTATACCGAGTGTCACTGGAACCCCCACGTGGTCTTAACTACCTGCCATGGGAACCCCCACAGGGTATACCTGCCATGGGAACCCCCACATGGTCTTCACTAATTGCCATGGGAACCCCACATGGTCTTCACTAGTTGCCATGGGAACCCCCACATGGTCTTTAATAACCCAAGAAATATCATACAAGCTAAACATACAAATATACTAGGATGCCATGGAAACCCTCCAAGGTCTTACACCAAATGCCATGGGAACCCCCACATGGTCTTAATCTACTGCCACGGGAACCTCCCGGGGTCTTCCATGCAAATGTCATATCAACATAACACATAATCAATCTAACAATCCGCATATCATATAATGGGCTAACCTTGGTGCCTTAGACCCATTGGTATGGTGAGGAAACTCACCTCTGTCTGCTGAACCCGAAAGTTGCTCTCCTAACAATAATACCATTAACCCAAAATTAGGGTTGAGTATAATCTAATTAAAGAACCCAAGTACCTAAGTCCAAGTCCTTTCATAATAGCCCAAGAGTCTTCCTTTGCTAATGGGCCCAAAGTCCATGTCCAAAACTATTAATGGGCCACATGGCCCAATAAGGCCCAACCAAAACAACCATGGCCCAAAACATATAAATCGGAGCACTAACCCAAAATGTGACGAGACCCAAAACTAGCTATGGCCTAAAGAATCTACAAGCCCATACGAAGCCCAAAACCCACTGGAGTGCGTACGCCTAGCGTACCACTTCAGTACGCTTAGAGTAATGAGTCCCTGGACTGTACGCACTGCGTACGCTATATTACACCCAGCGTACAAGCACATTAAGCATCTACTTCCATTAAGTGCTTAATACTTGATGTTCTAACGTCCAATATCAGACCTGAGTTCATTAAGACGTCCTAGGGCATAAAGTTGGCAACTTTATGCCCTTGCATGCCATATGGGACTTCAAAACTTCATTCTTCACATTACGACTTCATATAAAGCTTCAAACTCATGCATGGAGTCTAGATAACCTTCAAGCTAGCACCTTTATGCATCTAGCATGCTCACAAAGCTCAGATCTAACCATTTCAATGTCTGGAGTTGCTCAACTCTCAAGAGAAGGTCCAAGAACCAACAAAAGGGACAATATGGAAAACCCTAACTAGATCTAATGAATAATATGGCAAGATCAATACTTTATACCTCCAGAAGCTCTTCAAGATGAACTAGATGCAGATTATTGAAGCCCAATGCCACTCCAAGCTTGCTCACTAACTTCTTCTTCTTGAATAAGCTCCAAAATGGCCACCAACACACTTCTATGTTCCAAAATCACACTCTCGAAGGAAAACTGAGGTAAAGGGACGAAATGAGGCTCTAGAGGCGGATTAGGGTTTAGTCCCAATGACTTAAGGATGCTTAAATTGGTGTCAAGTCCGAAAATTAGGGTTTTGGTCCTCTATCGCGTACGCCCCGCGTACTTAATACTCCTTCGCTATCCTTCCTCCATAGTACGCTAAGCATACCCTTAGGTACGCCCAACATACAAAAAGTGACCATTTTGGCCAACTAAGTTATTTAAAAGGGTTAGAATGGTTTACCTGATTTGGAGTGTTACATGACAAGTGTGTCACCACTCCCACCAGCCTAAACGATGATGAATAGTCTTACGGAATATGAATATAGTACTTAGATTAGACTTTGTAGACGGTAGATTAACCATTATATAGGGGTTACACCGACTCTGACTCTATAGGGTTTACATCTACTCTATTTCCTTCCTAAATACTATTTTGCCTATAGCCATGCTTTTAGTAATCAAAACCTTACCAAATTCAAACAAAACCTAGATATTCTAAAAAATAATTAAACTCGCTTTATCTGCACATTATTATACATATAATAAGTTTCATGTTGATAAGTTACGAGTTTTGTCCCAATAACACAAATAAAAAATTAAGCAGAAAATCAGGACAAAAAGCTAATTTAAGATCGTTGTTTCATTAGTATCATGGAGTTGTAAGGAACCATGGTCTAAACTTTTAACCAAAAATGAATGAATGAAAATAATAATAATAATAATAATAATAACAACTAGTAAGTGAACCCGTGGTGAACCACGAATCGTTTTTTTTTTGTGGGGGGGGGGGTGGGAGGTCTTTTTTTACGTGCACACACAATCCATTGCAATTTCTTATGTTCCTATTATGTAGCTGAACTTTGATTTTCAGTTCCATGAGTAGACAAAAAACTTTCAATCTTTTCCAGTTGGTCAAAAGTCAAAACAAATTCGGTAACAGAATGGTAATTGACAAAAATACCCCTTAAGTAAAATATGTAGACTTAAGTAAAATAAGCAAGTTGATTGGTTAAAAAAGCATACTCATGCATTATATTATTTTAGATAAATGACTTTCTGTTAACAAATAAATACAAAATGACCTAGAGGCCCCTCGTATAACTTTATGCCAACTTGTTTTCTTTCCATTCCTACAGAGATTTCATCAAGTCGTGTAAAACGAAGTGTAAATGGTGGGTTATGTTGAAAATAATACATAACACTTGTTATTAATCACTTATACTAAGACTTTAATTTTTTATTATTCAAGATCTTTTATATAATTTAATTACATGTGTAACCTCCACCAATGCTCTGCTTTTTACCTTCTATTGACTATCATTCTTTAAGCATACAATCCAATACCAACAATGGCTCCAAACTTTGGCAATGCAAAAGATGCACTACCATCAGGCATCCCGGGTACCTTCATATTGTTGAAATTCATTTTTCCTACATTGAAGTCCTAGATACAACACATCAATTCACAATTGTGGAAGTATAAAAAGGTAAATCATACATAGACCTTCTTTGAGAACTCTGTTAAAAGAAATGAAATTTCTTCTTCTAACAAAGACCATGTAATGTCCTGTACCAAAAAAAGTATAAATTACGTTACAAATGCAGTGACATATAGATTGAATAAGTTTAAAATTTATCATTGTTCTACTTATAGGACATGTTCAAAAAGTTAATAGACACTGCAACATCAATACGTTAATTCTTTTCATTACCCTTCTTCCATATTGCCACTATAAGACCTTGCAATCAAAGAACAATCAACTTTTAGCTTGCAGTCGTAGCAAGACAGCCGAGAAAATTGCACCCTAATTAAAATACATTGAACATAATCAATACAATCCCTCATGAAACTGTATTTGAAAAAAAAAATAAAGGAAAGTAGAAATCAACGTAAAAACCTACGAGAACAAAAATAAAGGAAATTAGAAATCAACGTAAAAACCTACTAGAACCGCCTGATCATTAATAACCTAGTCTAATTCATAATCGAAATTCTCATACATCGTAAAATCCTGGAGTTTATCGAATGACCAGAAGGAAAAAACGTTGAAAAGAGCATATACATCTTCAAAACTGATAGCATCTTCGTCCTTTTAACATTAGGAATACATACTTATCCCTGTTTTCTCATATTGTCCACGGAGTAAACAATGAGAATATTGAATTTATAAGTAAACATCTCCCACTAAACTCATTTCAGAAATAAAATTTTCATGATGCCAACCAATGGCGTGCCTTTCCTGTAGTTATGATACAGAAATTGATTAAGTATCAGTGTTCTTTTTGGTTAAATTACACTAATTTACCAATTATAAAATGTACCAGATCCAAAGGCATCAATTGTAGAGTATTATTAAACAAAAAATCATCACCATTAATATTTTAATAACTAAAATACATCTCCATTTGTAAAGATTTACCTACTATGAGCGGTTGAATGTTATGTTAAACTTGGCAGCCAAAATATTTTTGCTACAACACAATTACAATCATGAGAAAGTGCATCCTCCATCACAATCCTCTTCCTTCCATAACTAAGGAGAATCCAAAATCATAACCATCTAAAAGACCGGTATGAGGATTTTGTTTTCCGGTCATGATTTCACCAAGCCCGTGGTCATTTGCACCATAGATACCGTCAATGAACCCTGTGTCGTCATGTTGCAGAGGATGTTCCAACTCTGATCAATGAAGAGCTGATAAACAATATTCAAACCTAAGAAATGTAATTGTAAACGGAAGGAATCAAACTTTGTTCATTAACTATGGAGTCTCAACTCCTACCTCTAAAAATTAATGGACAGTTATTTTATTATTATTATTATTATTATTATTATTATTATTATTATTATTTTTGCAATTTGCAACCAAAACCATGGTATGTTAGTGAAGCCTGCACAGACAAACCAAAAAGGAGATGGTATGAATTACAACATCACTGGATTTGAATCATTGCATTTTGCTTACATTCACCACAATAAAGTACCATTAATAGCAGAAACACGGTATAGGAGACATACCAGAGTAAGCAGATTGACAACAAAAATTACACAGATGCACTGTGTAACCTGCAGATGCACTATGTAACCTGCAGAGCATAGAAAAGCATCATCAAAATAAACAAAAACATAGAACACACCAACAGACAAGAAAGAAACAAAACAACAGACACTTAAGGAAGCAATTCTACAAACAACGAACCTCTGAAATTCACCCATCTTCTATACCTTAACCTCTACATCTTACATTCGGATTTGAAGCGCTAATCTGAAATTGAAGGATCATCACCTTGATAGAAGGAATAGGTGTATCAAGATTACTATCCTAATTAGATGAACAATTTATCCAATTTTTAATACTATCTGAGACCAAAATTAGACAATTCATAAATAGTGAAAGTAAACCCAACCCTAACCCAAAGTGATTGACGGTGGAGCCTGAGACCAAATACTCTCACGTTACTTACAAACAAAGGCGCACATAATCGAGATGCTCTTGAGGAATAATTTATTACCGGAGTGCGAAGCTTTAGACGTTGAGTATCCTTTAAGAGCAAATTGCTTCATAATCCACAATTCTCTTTCCCCAATTGAATCATTGCGATTGTTATGCTTCTTCTCCGGCTTAATTCCCCCTAGGCGAATAGTCGCGCGTTGCCCAACGTAAAATTACGTACTTAAAATTTTGACAAATAAATATTAAAATTAATATATATTATTGATATTTATATCATAACACCTTTCATATTTTACCCTAATATTACATGTTATTCAAAATACAACGTTTTCATTTTTAGAAATATATTAATGTTTTTTTTCTTTTGTATTTGATGGGTTCTTTTCTACCAAAGCCAAAACATCCAATAAGTACTACGAAATCTATGTTTGTTTATCACCACACACCTCTATTGCTATGCTTTAATCCAAATTACGCAACTGCAAATGCACAAAGTGACATTTATATCCATTAATATCAACTAAGTAAATAATGTGATGTACTTATTATTTGTCAAATGCATATCGATGCATCATATTAATTTTCATATTCCAACATCGGCAAACTAAAACCACATAGGCATAGTTTGGATACCAACATCTAATTTCTATTAGAGACTAATACAAACACACCCTTGCCACAAAAATGTTTGGTTGAGACTAAAGGTATATATACAAAAAAATGAAAGCTAAAAGGATTACATTCTCATGACTTGAAAATGAGCATGGCAACTCATTGGTATCGGTTGTAACAGTACAACATTAAAATATGCATGACATGCATTTAGTTCACATGCGATAATTTATAGGATCAAATAGGAAATAATGACTTTAATGGAAACTAAGACCAATTGACATGTAAAACAATTTATATGTAGCAATACATTTGCTAATATGACTTCAAATTTTCCAATATCTTCTAGGGTTCAATAAATCCACCTTGTGTGATGCCAATGATGAATATTTCATTGTTTCCATCTTTTTTTATATTCTTAAATATTAAAATGGTTTTAACAAAAAATATTAATAAAAATAAAAATTCTTACACGCATGGACACATATGGAAGTGTCAAATAGTGAAGTTAGAATTAATTTCCATTGTTGAAGGAATGATGATGAAAACCGAATCTATTCAAAGAATTTAAAATGATCAGCAAGATTTGTTTGTGTTTGCATGAGTCAAATATTAATTTAGTACTTGTAGTGAATGAAGTTAGGTGCATCTTTATGCAAAAGTTTCTACCCCAAATATAACATGTGACATACCGGAAGCAACCATCAGTTGGTAAAAACAAAAAAAATTTATTGAAATTTATATGAAAAGCAATACACATATAAAAGTCTTTTTTCCTTCTTTAAAGATCCTTAATCCTTGCAAAATATGACAAATATGTTCCTATTATTCACCGTATTTATACTTGGTCTTGTGAAGTTTGATGTTGTTCATGTTATTTTTACATTAAAAAACCAATTAATAATCATTATTAAAAAGTCTTTTTTCCTTCTTTAAAGATCCTTAATCATTGCAAAATATGACAAATATGTTCCTATTATTCACCGTATTTATACTTGGTCTTGTTAAGTTTGATGTTGTTCATGTTATTTTTACATTAAAAAACCAATTAATAATCATTATTAAAAAGTCTTTTGAGTGGTATTAATTAAATTAGGGGGTTTCAAATGCATAAGAATCAAGGAAATTAAATTAGGGGGTTTCAAATGCATAAAAATCAAGGAAATTAAATTAGGGGGTTTCAAATGCATAAGAATCAAGGAAAAATGCTTTATTTATAAGATACTAGGCGAACGTCCGCGCGTTGCGCAGAAACACCTATATAGTTGAAATCTTTACAAATATATGTTTTTTTAATATAACAATAACGTTGTTGTTAAATTTGATATAATAATTCGTATAGTAAATTGATATAATATATTGATTATTTTGAATTATATGATAATATATACATCTGTTATAACTGCATAATCTCAACCATTTGAATGACTTCTACCCTCGAGTTACTCATGATTAAAATTAAATATAATATATGGTTTAATATTATTTAAAGTTGTTATTGTTAATTAATTTTTTAAAATTTATTTCCTTAACGTTTTAATTTCTATCATTATAATTATTTAAAACATCAAACATTGTTTTTTGATTTTAAAGGTAACAATATAATCACTTATATAGAGTTATTTTTAACTATTGTTATTGTAAGTTATTTTAATATAATCACTTTATATAGAGTTATATAGAGTTATTATACAACGATTATATGTTTTTTTTAATATAACAATAACGTTGTTGTTAAATTTGATATAATAATTCGTATATTAAATTGATATAATATATTGATTATTTTGAATTTAATGATAATATATACATCTGTTATAACTGCATAATCTCAACCATTTGAATGACTTCTACCCTCGAGTTACTCATGAATAAAATTAAATATAATATATCGTTTAATATTATTTATAGTTGTTATTGTTAATTAATTTTTTAAAATTTATTTCCTTAACGTTTTAATTTCTGTTATTATAATTATTTAAAATATCAAACATTGTTTTTTAATTTTAAAGGTAACAATATAATCACTTATATAGATTTATTTTTTTAATTGTTATTGTAAGTTATTTTAAGCTACTTATTTGAAAACCTTTAACGATTATACAAGTATCTTTAAGAGATATTTTAGTTAAATTGAGATTATAATTTAGTTTTTTCATTAAGCACTACAATTTATCATGTTTAACTATTCATAAAATATTCATTGAGTTTTTTAAGTGGAACTGAAATTTATATTTAAGTTGACATTGTAATGTTATATTTAAATTAACAATTTAAGTATCTTGTCTAAACTGTTCAAAAGTTATAGCTTTAAATTGATAATGGCTTACATACAACAACATATTAAATATAATAAATTAAGTATAATATGTTAAAAGTTAAAGACATAAATTTATAATTAGAAGTAAATATATTATTTTAATATTGAAATTTAATTTATTTATGATTACACTTGAGGTTTGATATTTATTTAACCTTATTAACCAACTTATAATCATTATTATAAAGACACTACAACATATCACTTTTAACTATTTACAAAATATTATTTGGGTTGTTTAACTTAAACTAAAATTTATATTTAAGTTGATCTTGTAATGTTATATTTAAATTTATAATTTAAGTATTTTGTATAAATTGTTCAAAAGTTTGTAGTTTTAAAAATGATAATGGTTTACATCCAACAATATATTAAAATAAATAAATTAAGTATAATATGTTAAAAGTTAAAAAAACATAACTTTATAAATAGAAATAAAGATATTCTTTTAATATTAAATTTTAGTTTATATATGATTACACTTTAAGTTTGATATTTATTTAATCTTATTAAACAACTTATAATAATTATTAGAAAGAAATTGAAAAGACATGCGAGTTTCAAATGAATGTGGTGAAAGGAAAAATGCATGGGAGTTTCAAATGAATGTGGTGAAAGGAAAATTGCTTCCTTTATAAGTATATATAGATATAGATAGATATAGATTTTTTTATCAATCACAATTCACAAGTTCACGCCAAGATTTTTTATTTATTTATTTTTTTTAGTGCCCCGCAGAGCAGAACATTAGGGCTTTCGACGATGTTCAGGCCCAATTTAGTTTGGGTCGGACCTGTGTAATGATGTTGGTAACGTTGCCGGTTGGATAATCTATATAAGACAAGTCTTGCAATGTATAAGTGTGAGATTGATTAATTAGATTGTTTTGTCCTGGTTGCAAAAATAATCTTTATGCAAGTAACTATCTATAAATGTGAATCTTGATTGTAAAATATATTCATTAGGTATGTAAAAAATATGTTTTAAATGAAAATTGGGAGAACAAGGTCTATTTAGAAATCTTACCACTTGATTGCCATGGGAATCTCCATAATGAGAGCTTTTGTGCTAGAAGCCAAAAAAAAAAGAATGTCTGAAACCGAAAAACTAATCCTGTAGAACCAAAAATTCAAAACCGAGAAAACCTTAACTGCAAGGTTTTTTTTTTCCTATAAACCAATATAGCATACTTAGCTCTAGTTAATTTCAAACAGAATTTCAATGAAGTAATAAAACATATTTTCTCAATACAGCTAAGATTTTAATTCTATAAAAATATACACCAAGAAAGTAGGAACGTAAAACAAAAAGTAGACAAAGTAGGAATGTAACACACATATATGGAACGAAATAAATCCAAAACCATGGGTTGCAAAATAAATGACATACATCAAAATATCCAAAACAAAGGGACATCAAATCACATAAAAAAGAAGATATAACTGATCATTCGTCCCCTTTGAACCAAAGGGTGTGTGACAACTAACAACCAAGCAATAAATTGCAATTTGCAACACATGCAAAGATCAGAAAGACTAGTATCATTCATATATGAGATTTAACTTTCAACCATTCATTTGGGATGTACCATGTGTCTGCAGTAAAGAACATGCCATTTCCACTTGTATCACTGTAAGCATTTCTCTTGTAACGCAACCACGAGTCAGACAACAACTCTCGTTTGATAGCAGCACTATGCTTCAAGCCACTAACAAAAAAGGCATATTCTTCCATTGTCTCTTTTTTTGGAGACACCCATTTCATTTCCCCAAAATCTAGTTCGTGAACCTTGAACTTATTGTCAGGAAAGCATTCCATAGCATAAAGGTTTTCATCCGTGCATACAAACTCCATAAACTCCAAGCGATATCCCAGAAAATTATTGGCTTTGAGTAAGATCAGTTTAGGCTCTGGATCAAGTCCTATTTCATGTACAAAAGAATCAGCGTCTATGGCATATATCTTCCCCTTGAATTCATGTAAAATCACGGATGGGATACTTAGAGTAAACACAATTCCATTCTCCTTCACCCGCTATTGAAAACCATATTTTATAGGTGTATCTATGTAAGACCACAAACACCCATGCTGATATTGAAGGTGAAAAGACTAGAATAGCCCTGACTCCTTCTTGATTAGGAGAGACTGAATAGGGGGCATTAGGAAAATGAAGTCCATGCCTTGTGATATGATTCACAAGCCAAAAGTCATGGCTTCTCCTCCCAAACAAGACCAAGTAACCACAAGTTAATCCAACACAGGTCCTACGATCAGATTTGGGAAGGAGAATTATGGAATTTCTTCCTTCAAAGTCCTCTACACAGTACTCTTTCTTATTACCATGTTTAGTGATCCATATTGCCATGGGTGGTCTGGATGCCATAAATCTGGTTTTTTTAGAGAGTGCAACTGACCTCCATGACTTGCAAACTCCACTAAATGAAAGAAAATCAAAGGCTCCGAGTTGCATCAATACTAAAAAAAGCAAACCATGGTTAAGATCTGACCAAGGTGCCCCACCACTGTTGTCACTAGTCCAGAAACTCTTCCTGCTAGATGCATTACCATGGCTGTTGGACGTACTCTTTGCCTTAATCATTCTTGCATTTCAAAAAAGAAAAAACAAATAAACATAAGACACACTAGTTATAAACATGGGACAAGCATAATCAAAGGATCCTCAAGCAAAAAATGAAAACGTTACATTTAAATGTTTAATGAAAACCTTACATTAAACCAAAATACCAAATTCAATCAAACTAGTTAAAATCCCTTTATCTGTATATTTCTATGAACAACTATAGTGTTTTTGACACTTAAAACTGAAGAACATAAGAATGAATGAAATTCATGGGTTTCAAAGTTAGGAATGGATTTCATTTGCCCGATATGTAGTAAAGGAAAAAGATGCAGCAACAAGTTAGTGACTCATTGTTTAGTATTGATGAAACTGAAAGTAAAATACTGCAAATGCTGATTATGGCTTCGTCGACCATAAGCTGATAAATATCGGAATCCTTTCAAATCACTTATAAACATAGACGCACAAAATCGAGATGTTATTGTGAAATAGCTTACCTGACCAATGAGGGAGGAACTTGAGCTGTTGAGCCGGTTTAAGAGCTAATCGGTGACTTTCTCGCCATGTATCGATTGGAATGGAATCGTTGCAGTTGCTTCCGTTTGCGATGTTTTCTCTTGAAATCCTTCGTCAACACTCCTCTTTTATCCTTGAGGTAACGTGTGTTTCCTTTCCAGATTTCGAATTCAAAAAAGGAAGGACCCGTTTTTTAATTTTTTCTTATTTATTAAATAATAATAACAACATGTAATGGGTCCACAACTAACAAACTAGATTACCCCCGAGCCCACAACTTAAGTCTGGCTTGCCCTCTGGGCCCACAACTTATGTCTAGCTTGCTCCCTAGTCCTCAGTACGAGTTGGAATGTTACTGATCCATCAGTATGAGTCTGGCATGCCATATCCGGCCCTCAGCTCATATCTGGAATGCTTATGAGTCCTCAGTATGAGTCTGGCATGCCCTCCCTGGCCACCAGCTCATATCTGGCATACTCCAGGGTTTGTTGGTTACAGCACGAAGCAGAACAACCTCAACCCAACCCACACAATATTTCGACATATAACAAATAATATCATATACATATAAACAGACAGTATCACAAGTAGTCCTACAGATCTACCAGACTAGCATATCAAAACTAGCATGCATATCTATCCCATACTCAGCATAACAGTATCATGTTATCAAACGAATAGGCCGGCCTTGGTGCTTTCGACCCGAAAGTATAGTGAGGAAAATTCACCTCTCAAGTAGCTGAACTGATAAGATCTAACTCTGAATCCTGACTCTTGACTCGAATGCCTACAACTACCATGACCAATTCTATCAACATCTCGAAATACCCAAAATGCCCTCAAAAGTCAAACTTGGTCAACCATGGTCAAAGTCAATGTCAACGGTCAAGGTCAACAGTCCATGTTGACCCAACTTGTCGAGTGTACCTCTTGGACTCGTCGAGTTCTGCAGAACTCAGAAATTCGGGGAAAACCCTTACCAACTCGTCGAGCTGGCTGAACAACTCGCCGAGTTTTCCCAGATTTAACACATACGGCTGATTCTTCGATTTCAGAGACTCAAAGGCTCAGATCTAAACTCCAAATGTGTCTAAAAGGATAAATTTTCCAACTTTATCCTTTGGGACTACTCCAAATGCTCAAAAACCCATCTACAAGGCTTGAAAACTTAAAAGCTTAACCATTAAGCACAAATCCTTGAGATCTAGAGCCCAACCTTAACCAAGAGAGATTCTAGCATTAAAAATGTCCCAAAGGTGGGTGTTTTATAAACATGCATGTCCAATGCATGTCTTGAACCAAAAATGAGCCCAAAAAGGGGGAAACATGACCTAAATTCCATGCATGGCATCAAAACTTGGCAAAAGTCCAGATCTAACCCACTCCAAGGTCACCTTGGCCTGGAGATTGATAAAGTTGCAAGATTTATGAATCCCATCCATTGCAACACCCAAGAATAAGGAGAAAAAGGGACCAAAATCAAGATCTAGCTACATAGATAGATAAAAATTCGAATCTAGAATACTTACAATGGTCCAAAGAGTGCCAAACTACAGATGTGAGCTTAGCTTGCTAGATCCTTGCCTCCTTCCTTCACTCTTCTCCCTCTTTACTCCAAAAAGCCACACACTAACTCACATAATAAGGTGGAATGAATATTAGGGTTTACAAGGCCGATATTAGGGTTTGGAGGCTGATAAAAGATCAGCCTCAAGGACTTAAGGATGTTATATAGGGTGCAAACCCTAAAATTTAGGGTTTCTCAACCAGCCGCCAACTCGTCGAGTTTTTCCATACCAACTCGTCGAGTTGGTCCAAAAAGGAGCGCGACCCAAAAATTCTCAACACGCCGAGTTGAGGTCGTCAACTCGACGAGTTCCAATGAAAAATTTCTTTTGAATAATAAATCTCATACCTGGGAATCGGGATGTTACAATATCATCAACATATAGAAACATATATATGTAAGAATCTGGTGACAATTCCTTTTAGTAAACACAATTATCAAACCGGTTCCGAGTGTAGCCATTCGAGATCATGAATGCATCAAATCTCTTGTACCATTGTCTTGGAAACTTCTTCAAACCATACAAAGATTTCTTCAGCAAACATACTTTATCCTTCTTAGAATCGAGGAGCCCTTCCAGCTGGGACATATGAATCTTCTCTTATAAGTTCCCATGAAGAAATACAGTTTTCACATCAAGCTGCTCAAGCTCCAGATCAAATGCACTCACCGTGGCCATAAGAAACCAAATTTTCTTGTGCTTCACGAACGATGAGAACACCTTGTGATAATCAATTCCTTCTTTCTTAGAAAACCCTTTCGCCACCAACCTTGCCTTGAACCTAGATGGTTCAACTCTTGGTATCCCTTCCTTCTTCTTAAAGATCCATTTCAATCCCAGTGGCTTTGCTTCCTTTGGTAATGGAATAAGATCTCATGTTTCATTCTTCTCTAAAGATTGAATTTCTTCATTCATGGCCATCAACCAGTCATTTTCTTCTTTACTCGCCACAACCTCTTTATACGATTGAGGCTCCTCAGTGACAGATTCAAGTTCACCTGAATTCACACATCCTACATATCTATCAGGTTGTCAAATAACCCTCTTTGATCTTCTCTTTGCTATAGATTCAGACTGTAACATCCCAAAATTCATGACCAAAAATTTCATTTTTAATTAAGTAACTGTAAAAACCAATGATTTGAAAACATTCATAGTATCATCTCATATCATAATGAAACCAATATCTCAAAAACTAAGTCATGTCATAACAATAAAATCAGAGTACAACTCCCAAAGATCTCGTGTGCGGAATACCATAGTGTGATGTGTTGCGATCATGCCGACTCCTTTCCCTTCGAAGTAGAAGCACCTGAAACCAAAACTGAAAACTGTAAGCACGAAGCTTAGTGAGTTCCCCCATCATACCACATAATCACATACTGCTAGGCATATCTGTTGGATTAGTGTCTCAGTCCATAACTACAATTGATATATACTTGACCCGACCCGCATGGTCCATTTGGGTTGCATGGCATCGGGACATTTGGATAGACCTTTTGTGAGAAGAGGATATTTGTGACATATTAATATATTATAAGTTCTAATATATTAATATGAAATCATATTATTTAATTAGTATTGATCAAGAATTAATTTGGAATTAATTTAGTGATCAAAAGAGACTAATTAAATATATGGGGATTGATTGTGTAAATCATTCATTCTTATATATGTGGGCTTATGATCCATGATTCCTTATGTTGGGTTTAGCCCATGTGGTGACCCATGGATACTCCATGGAGGTGTAAACCCATGGAGCATAAGGAATGGGTAAAGTGATGGGTTACATGGTGTAACCCTAATGTGCACACTATATAAAGACCCCATTGGTTGGTGAAATGGGCACTAGTGCATACACAAGAGGGCAAGCCAATTTCTATGAGTCAAGTATCCTCTCTCATGGTTATTCCAAGATGTTCATGATGTTGTGTGAACCATTTGAGGTGTCACACTTGGGGCACTAGGCTCTTAAGCTTCATGGAATCAAGCTACAACCAAGAGGTATGTATTCTATCTACTTTCGTTATCCTATTACATATGATATGCTAGTTAGGGTAATACCTTGGAAAATTGATATTTTCATGTATAATAGAGAAAACATAGATCCAAGGTATTTAGGGTTGCATGTACACCTTAGGAGTGTTAGAATGCTCAAAACCCAACAGTGGTATCAGAGAGCCTATGCTTGTTTTCGATTATACTATATGCAAATTGCTGAAAAAGCTGAAAAAAATCGATTTTCTGGTTGTCTGGGCACTGGACTCGCCGAGTCCATGAAGAAATTCATCCTACTTGTCGAATAGGTTCATGCACTCGACGAGTAGATGCCCCTGACAGCATATTTTCGACTTTTAAGGCTGGAATTGGTCTAGAATCATTACCTTAAACTGTTTTGGACTTATAAAACCTGTTTTTAATGTGGTAATTATTTTGGTAAACCAATTTCAAAGCTATTATCAAAGTTTCAAGTTTTATATATGTTTATATGATTCTTGAAAATTGTTGATATGGATTGTTCATGCTTATGAGTTTTGGTATATCATAGGAATTATGTGCAAATTGTTTGTTGGTGTAATTCTTGATCTTAATGACATTGTATGGACTCCATAACTTGTCCTCAAGTTATGGATTACCAAGTTTTTTGTGTCACCTTGTTTTATGAGTTAATTTAGATTAATGGAAAAATTATGTGTTAGTTGTTTTCAATCCAAATTGATCTAAAAGTAGTTCACAAAATGTGTTTTTGTAACTTGTTCTCAAGTTATATGAAAAGTCACATTTATGAATCTTAAAACTCATAAAAGTGCCATAGGTTACACAAATGAAGAGTCATCTTTGTCATAAATAGTTTTATGAACTTCATAACTTGTCCTCAAGTTATGGATGTTCAAGAGTCTCTTCATTAAAGTTTTTTTTAAAACTTTAATTAAACTCATAAGTTATGAAAATCCAAGAGTTTTGAAAAGTTTCAATACTCGCCCTCAAGTTTTGGAATTTGTAAAGTTTTGCTTATGAATGCTTTAATTCCAAATCAACCCTAGAATTTTAAAAGTTTAAAAATCAACCCTTATACTATTATTATAATTTTAATTATATAGATATATAAGATGAAGTCAATCTTACCGTTAGTAGGCCTCATTCACGAAGTCAGTCTCTAAGGGGGGTCTAAGGTTACTGCCTATAAAATGGCAGTTTAATGGGTGTCTACTCTCACCCACCGTTTCCTTGACTGGTGGAGGGTCATTAGTCGAACAGGTAGGATAAGGATTATAATTCTCCCTTCATTAAAATTATAATGATAAATACTAAGTAACTAAACACTTATAAAATTCCCAATCTTAGTTACTTAGGAAAATGTGAAAAGGTGCTAACCCATGAAATTGCACTTTGCACCTTTGTTAAGTCGTTAGTGGAGCGTGTGTGGTTAACCGACACACTAACATGGGACTGACAATGTGTGGCAAAGGGTAACTTAATGTTTATCATAGATTGGTGGAGCGCGTGTGGTTAACCGGCACATCAATTAGGTGATAAAGTTAAGGGTACCAAGTAAATTTGCATGGTTATTCACACCTTGTTTGTGATCCTCGGCATCCCAGTCACAAACTTGAGAGGGCACAATCGAGATTTAAACATGCCATTGAAAGTTCAATGAATCTCAAAAGATCTAGGAGTTTCAATCCAATTAAAACTTAATAATTTATTTTGTTTTTTATGGTGGAAATTGGTAAATCGTCATTTACCTACCTTCAAATATTTTATAACTTGGATTACGGCATCCCTCTTCCAGTTATAAATAGTTTGTTGGGTCCTAGCCTTAATATTTCATATTGGGTGTTATATTAAGGACTTAAATCAACTAAACTTGAATTTCTCCCTCATAATTGTCTATTTCAAACAACTATGGTCTTCCCAAATCTTTAGGAACAAGCCTTCCTAATGAAGATGATATCCCACATGGCAATCAAGGTGAAAGATTAATCCCTTTGTTGTGCATTAATGGGACTGGAAATAATGCTTCACTTCCTCCACCTCCTGCAATAATTCTCCCTATCCCACAAGTTTCAAGACTTGAAAAGTTCTAAGTCACTCAATCCCTATTGGCAAGCAAAGACTATATGTGCTTACATCTTGGAGGTTAAGTCACATATTGGCAAGCCGGGAGAGTCGGGTGTCGAAGTCTCGAGGTAGTTGGCTGTTGACTTGGTTCTTCAGTCACTCCCTGATGACAGATCACGACATGACCCTTAGTGATTTTATCTATTTGCTTGATGCTGCTAAATCAGCAATGATTTGGAGCATTGGTAAAGAAAATTAGATTGGAAGATCTACTTCCCAAACCTATTTGGACATTGACAATGGTGACATTGGAAGTCCATAGAAGCTTTCTCTTCCTAATAGAAAGGGATTGGCCATGGTCAAGTCATTTGACTGATGGTAAAGAGAAAGGCTAAGTCTGAGACAATCAAGTGTACCATTTCCAAAGAGTCCATATGTTTCTTTTGCCAAAAGAAGGGGCATTGGTTGCGAAGCTGCCGAATTTACCTGAAAGTTCATAAGGATGGTAAAAGTCAAAAAGGTATGACTTTGCTTCAGGTTAAAGTCCATTATATAACTCTATGAAGTCTCTTTTGGAGATTCTTAATACATGATGTAATGTAATTACATTTTGATGTTTTGAAGAATCAAAGGAAACCTAAAGAAAGAGTATGCTGATTCTGATTTCGATCACAAGGTTCGGTGATCAGAATTTTGAGCTGCTACTTAAGAGTTATGATATATTTCTTAGGAATAGCAACATGTTTTTCATATGTATTTGCATTGTAAGGATAAGATTTTTCCGCAAGAAATGGTTTTGATTTTATTTATTTTAAGTATCATTACAATGGCATTTGTGAAAAAATTGTTGTGTATTTGTTTCCATTGATAAGCAATATTGGAAAATGGATTTGATTCTTTCATTTGTGGTAGTGTCATAATTTACCAAATAAGGAAAGATTCTCATCACCCAAGTTTCAGTTGGATAGAAACTTGGAATCATGCAACTTGTATTGTGTGATGAATAAGAATTTTCATCTTTGGGAAATTAAGACTAAGTCCTTGTTCACATGTATATGTGAGTCAAGAGAAGGACTAAAGGATCGGGTACACTAGGTTGTGCACTGATCAGGTCCACCACAAAGAATGATAAGATTATTCGTCATGATTTACTAAAGTTTAGTAAATATGGTTATGCTTACAAGTTTAAGTGTAATTCTGAAACATTGGAAAAGTTTCAATGTATGGCATAACGGATGGGAAGAATCAAATAAGGCAGAAAGATAAAAGTTTCTCCAATCTGAAGAGATGGGAGAGTACTTGAGTATCTTGTTTTATGATTATCTTATTGATTATGAAACCATATCACAGTTGATCCTCTAAGGACACCTTAGTGCATTTGTTTGACTAAGAAGAGGAATCATGAATTGTTGAAATGGTTAAATCAAAAGATAACTCATACTTCATTCCAAAATCAAATCTTAGAGTCATACTCCAAGATTGTAACTTGAGTGACATAATCTTTAGAAAGTTTATAACACTTGTCAAATGTAGAGTAAGATGTTTCCTATTCTTGTACATTTGAAGTTGGTTAGTTGTGATGTTTTGGATAAAACAAAGACCAACTAAGACCAATTGTATGAAGTGTTTAACTTGATAAGAATCTGCACTAACTCTTGAATATTTGTTTTGTCAAGGAATGGTTCTTGACAAGAGAATCTTATATGTCAAGAGGACAGTGGGAGTCTTAAAAGATCTTGAGAAAGTTTTAAGAACTAATCAAGAGTATTGTTAATCACTAGCCCACGACTTGAGGTTTGTAACCTATCGTGTTGACATATTCTTATTTCTGTGCCTATTCCAGTTAAAGTTGACTATGCTTGTGAGTCCTATGAGTTCTCAATTGTTTGCATAACAATGTGGAAGCAATGGTAGGCCCTTTAGCTACCAAGTGGTAAGAAATTAAGATTGAACAAGTTCAGTCCATATGAGTTTGTGTTTGTCACTAACCCTGTCTTGTGATTATGTTTTTGACAAATTCACATGGATATGAATACATACACCAGAAAAAATCTAAGTGTCATAAGGTTTCTCTCCGATTCATGAAAATGATGGTGAGGAAACGCTTTCACTAAGTGGATTTTAAGTAGATAGCAATTGTGATATTTGCATTCTCATGTCGTTAGTGGAGCGTGTGTGGTTAACCGGCACACTAACTAGTGAGAATGGCAATAGGTCTAGAAAAACATGTGAGCTATCTAAGGAAAGGTGTATGATTTTGATAAAGTCTTATCAAAGGAATCTTGTATCAGAAATCTGAACTTTGGCAAGAAAGTCAATAAAGTATTGATTTCTAGAAGTCTACTTGATTTATGAGTAAATGTCAAAGCTAGTGGGAGCATAAGTGTTGTGCTAGCAAGATAATAATCATTGTGCTAGTGGGAGCATGATTATTATGGTTAGTGTTGCAAGTTAGCAATGTTAATTATAGAAAACAAAAGGTTCAATTCGCTTTGAAAACTTGTTTTGCTATAATTAAGGGAGATGATTTATACTTCATTCCAATTCTAAAAGCTTAGATTGAGATTTTAATCAACTTTAGTCAAGGATATATATGAATGTTATGTTGGAATGGTTCAACATAAGGAAATTCTATATATGTTGCATTCTCAAAATTCGATTATGATTACGGCATCCCTCTTCATAGTTCGAATTTTGAGAACATGACAAATAAAAAAAATTTATAGCATGAATCGGGTCTCATATGCTTCGGGTATAGGATCGATTACATGTGCTATAATATTTATCCATTCTAAATTTTCCAAATGCCTAGGGCATTAAGAGGGAAAAAGGAATAGAATTGGATTTGACTAAAATGATTAAGCAATTGTCGAGGACAATCTGAGGTTTGCCAAAGATTGGTTGCTCATGGACAATTGGAAGTATAGAGATAGGACCATATTGACATATTCTGAAAGGAGGCAACTCTTGTTCAAAAGTGATAGTCAAAATGAGAATATGGAATTGTCTCCATAGGTGGAAGTTATTCCTTGAATCTGTGTAAGATTAGAGAACTTAATGAAAGAAGGGTGTTCAAAGGAATGTACTTTGAATGTGAGACTTCGTTTCCATGGAATTGATCTCCATTGGACTACTTTGTATTTTTGTTGCCAAGTCTTTGTGACTTGGGCATAGTCATTACAAGGGAATTATTGCATATAAGTTTAGAATCTAACAGATCACAGTAAATGGCAAGAGTTTGGTATTCGTACATTTACAATAAGGACTGGGATTGTGAAATGAGAATCATTGAATTATTGTCAATCGATCTGTTTCAGAAAGTAAGGATCATTAGACAAACATAGTGGGCATACTTGGAGTATGTCATAGCTATTGTTTGGACAAACATAGTGTGCATGCTTGGATCATGGCATGACTATTGTTTAATTCAAGTATTAAGTTGATAATTCGAAACATTATACAATGAATAATGAGTAATCAATATGGTGCTTAGATAAAAGGTGTTTATTTACACTCAAAGAGTTTTGGGGCCATATAGGATTAGTATTATTCTTGTGTTTCACTTTGCATGTTTTGACTTCCAGAATAACTAGGTCGTTCTTCCTGAATGACTAAGTTATTCAAACCATCCACAGTCGATAATACGTTGGAAGTAGGTATTAAGGCAAGACTGTCATGAAGCTGGATTGTAGATGTCCAAGGTATGGGACATAGCAAGAGTTGCTGCAACATTCATGAGTGCTCATAAGTTCTGAGTATTGGATTAAACCCACGCTCATTTGACTCACTTCATGGATTTTATCACGAGTGATCATGAGACGATAATATCTTATATTCTTCAAACCTAGAGATATGAGTTGTTGACTATGAGTTGGTTATACATTGATTGTACGAAAACGCATTGGTAACTCGGTGTTATAAAACATGCCTTTGTGTATGATTCAACAAGTAGTTAGTACAAGCATATGAGTCAAAGTTTATCCATTCCTTTTACCCTTAAAGGGATAAAAGCGATATCTGTGGGCCCCTCGATGATTTAGTGATGACACCCTAAGTGCTTGGCCAAGCCTGGACTAATTTCATTTGTTCAATTAGTTGGTCGTCATAAATTGGAAATCGGGAAACAACAAATGGACAGAGAGAATGATTATAATCCATGTCTCAGTCCATATGATATCTAGAATGGAGGAATATATGATCACTTATCTAATGGACGCGTCATTGATTTGTTCAGAGTTCGACAACGGCTTTTAAGAGCAACGATTGCTAGTCCGGTTATGAAGTCGTACTTGCAATAATAGTTATTAGACTTATCCAAGTGGGAGACTGTTGGATTAGTGTCTAAGTCCATAACTATAATTGGTATATACTTGACCCGACCCGGCATGGTCCATTTGGGTTTCATGGCATTGGGACATTTGGATAGACCTTTTGTGATAAGAGGATATTTGTGACATATTAATATATTATAAGTTCTAATATATTAATATGAAATCATATTATTTAATTAGTATTGATCAAGAATTAATTTGGAATTAATTTAATGATCAAAAGAGACTAATTAAATATATGGGGATTGATTGTGTAAATCATTCATTCTTATATATGTGGGCTTATGATCCATGATTCCTTATGTTGGGTTTAACCCATGTGGTGACCCATGGATACTCCATGGAGGTTTAAACCCATGGAGCATAAGTAATGGGTAAAGTGATGGGTTACATGGTGTAACCCTAATGTGCACACTATATAAAGACCCCATTGGTTGGTGAAATGGGCACTAGTGCATACACAAGAGGGCAAGCCGATTTATATGAGTCAAGTATCCTCTCTCATGGTTATTCCAAGAAGTTCATGATGTTGTGTGAACCATTTGAAGTGTCATACTTGGGGCACTAGGCTCTTAAGCTTCATGGAATCAAGCTACAACCAAGAGGTATGTATTCTATCTACTTTGGTTATCCTATTACATATGATTGTATGCTAGTTAGGGTAATACCTTGGAAAATTGATATTTGCATGTATAATAGAGAAAACATAGATCCAAGGTTTTTAGGGTTGCATGTACACCTTAGGAGTGTTAGAATGCTCAAAACCCAACAATATCTAGGTGACTGGCCTACCCTGTCAGACATATCTGGGGTGCCTAACCTACCCATGTCAAGCATATATGGGGTGCTCGACCTACCCTGTCAAGCATATCTGGGGTGCTCGACCTACCCTCCGGTTTATTTCAACCGGTTACGGGGTCTATCTCACCCTCTACTACTACCACATAATAACATATCATAACATACTTATCAAGCATATCTGGGTGCCCGACCTACCCTCCTACCACTACTACATAACATATAGCAGGCAAGCACATAAATCTCTACAGATAGTAGCATACCAGACAATTATCACAAAGACAATCATCTCTAATATAAACACTACTAGTAGGCCGACCTTGGTGCCTTAGACCCACTTCTACAGGAAGGTGACTCACCTCGCAAAGCTGAATGCGGAATCTCCCGGTAAGGAATCTCTACGGCTGCTCCGATGATTCCCCGGCTATCATTATCTTAATAACACTTAGTCAAAATCCAATTATCCTTCTTAGGGTAAAATGAATATTTTCCCCCTCAATCTAATTTGGACCATAACCTAGGCCCAATTCCATCTAACCTTTCCAAGTCCACTAATGGCCCAATTTTCTAAATTGGGCCCAACTCCTCAAATGGGCCTTCCTTAAGCCCAAACATGTCCCTAGTCCAATAACTGGCTCCTGATGGCCCACTAAGGCCCAATAGTCAAGAATTTCAAGATTGGCACAAACCGAGGCCCAAGCGACGAAGAATTTGAATCCAGTGAATACGCGGGGCATACTCCTCTGTATGCTAAGCGTATAGGATGCATGGCGTGTACGTTGCGCGTACGCTCTTGTACGCCCAGCGTACTACCCTATTAAGCCATAAACTCCAAAAGGGCTTAATCCCCTAAGACCTTAAGCTCCAAGCACAGATATGAGTCCACTAGAGTGTCTTAATCCATAAATTCGATTACTTGGTGGCTTGCAACCCACCAAATGGACCCAAACTTGAAATATGACAACTAACTTCCATTGAAAGGACTAGAACTCATGCATGACCACAAAAAGACCTTCAAGTTTGAAGCTTTTCTGTTCTTGGGACTCATTTAGCACTAAAGGTGGCAACCCTAAGCTTAGAAACGGATTTGAACCATAAAAATCCATTCTTGGGAACTAAAGAGGTCCAAAACACCATTAACATAGATCTAATCATATATGAGGCAAGTTGAGGGCTTTTTACCTCAAATGACTGCTAAATGGTGATGCTATCTGAGATCCTTGAGATCAAGCTACTCAAGTTCTTCTTCTTTAACTTCTTTCTCCTTCCAAGCTTCTAAACACCACAATGAGCTTCACAAGACCAAAAACACACAAGGATGAGGAATAAAAGGCTATCTAGGGTTTCTCAGGTTGGGAGGATGGTAAGGAGGCTAGGGTTGGGAGTTAATGTTGTATTTATATGGCTTAAACCCTAAAAATTAGGGTTTGAAGTATGCCCGCGTACGCTGCACGTACGCACATGAACCTCCCGCATCCAATGTTGCACTACGCCCCGCGTACGCCAAGCTTACTCACTTACGGCCCAACTCAATAATCCAATCCTTAATCTCAAAGTCCAACAATTAATTATAAAGGAATTAAATAATTATTATTACCTCTAGTCACGGATGTTATAAATCTCCCCCACTTGAATCAAACTTCGTCCTCGAAGTCCGCTGCCCTGAATAACTCCGGACAGTGCTCCCCCATCTCCTCCTCGGGCTCCCAAGTCCACTCTGACCCCTTGCGGTGCAGCCACTACACCTTTACCAACTCTACCCTCTTGTTCCTCAGCTCTTTCGTCTTCCTGTCGAGAATGGCTACTGGTCTCTTGATGTAATTCAGGCTGTCATCGACCTGAATATCCTCTAAAGTCACAACTGCGGAGTCATCCACTAAGCACTTCCGCAGTTGGGAGACAAGAAATGTGTTGTGGATCTGGCTGAGCTCTGCTGGAAGATCCAAACGATAAGCAACCTGGCCCACCTGAGCCAAAACCCTGAATGGACCAATATACTTGCGGCCCAGCTTGCCCCGCTTCCTGAACCGGATGACACCTTTCCAAGGTGACACCTTCAGGAGAACCATGTCGCCCACCTAAAACTCTAAGTCTGAACGGCGCTTGTAGGCATAGATTTTTCAGTCGACTCTGAGCAGTCTGAAGCCTGCTCCGGACCTGTTGAATCTTCTCGGTGGTCTTGAGCCCCACCTCAGTACTCCCCATAACTCTCTGACCGACCTCTCCCCAACATATTGGGGTCCTACACTTTCTCCCATAGAGCATCTCAAAGGGAGGTCGATCTTTGCTAGCGTGGTAGTTGTTATTATACGAAAATTCCGCTAACGGAAGATACGTATCCCAACTGTCGCCAAAATCCAATACATACGCACGCAACATTTCCTCTAGAGTCTTAATCGTCCTCTCACTCTGCCCGTCCGTCTGAGGGTGAAAAGTGGTATTGAAGTGAAGACGAGTACCCATCTCGTCATGAAACCGCTTCCAAAATATGGAAGTGAAACGAACATCTCGGTCTGACACAACCGAAACCGACACTCCATGATGTGCCACTACCTCGCGTACGTAGATCTCAGCTAGCTTCTCAGCCGATATACTCTCCTGGATCGGGATGAAATGAGCAATCTTGGTCAACCGATCCACGATGACCCATATCGAATCCACTCCATCCATAGTTATGTCTTCCCATTTCCACACCGGAATATCCAACGGCTGCATCTGGCTGTGAGTTGACTTTCCTGCAAGTCAAGCACCATTCCACATACCATGGTATGTCCCGCTTCATGCAGGGTCACCAATAATCAGGGTGAAGATCCCAATACATCTTCGTCGCCCCGGGATGGATGGAGAACCTCGACTTGTGAGCCTCATCCATCTGAACTGGGTGTACCCTGTGACAACCCGAAACTTTGTCCGTTTCCGTTACGCGATTTCCGTTAATAAAATTTCGAATTCATTAACTTTTCCGTCAAACTTCTTGGTTTAGAAAATAATCTAGTTTTATATAATTAAATTATTTACGAGTCGGAACCAAAAATCGCGCGGAAACCCAAATATCTTGAAAAATCAATCGAATCTTGCCTAAACTCGTTTACGACCGTAAACTCGTTTACGGCCGTATACCTGTTTACGGTCAGCAAAGGGTGGACCCCCACCACCGACCATAAAACCACTATAAATATGAGACCTCCACCTTCATTTGAACATTTCTGGCCAAAAACTCTCTCCTTCTCTCTCTAAGAAACTTGACCGTAAACACCTAAAAAGACCTTCAAACTTCGAGAAACACCGTTTGGAGCCACTTCGGAACGTCTGGAAACGCATATCTCTTCGAAATCAGCACCATTGTTCTTGAGTTTACAGTTCATCTTCAAAGACCGTAAACCCTGTTCTTGAGTTTACGGCCGTAAACTCACAAAGCCTTCAGAAACTGTAAACCCCAGTTCACAGCCGTAAACCCTGTTCACGGCCGTAAACTATCAGTCGACCGTAAACCCTTGTTCACGGTCGTAAACACCTTTTAAGTGGTGCTTTTGGCTGAAAACCCACTTTCATGGATTCGATCAAGTCCCGGTAACATTCCTCAACCGAATACAAGTGTTCTTCTAACACTTTATCTAGCGAAATCACTAATTTAGATACATATATGTATTTATTTGATAATCGGATTTCGTTAAGTGTCACGTGCAACAACTCGAGGATCTTCATTTCAGTCAGCGCTTTCACGCAACAACTGTGAGTTTATACCCCTAAATTTTCCGCATTTTTAATGTTTTCAGGGGGGAATACAAGCTAAACATAAATGTTTTCAAAACTTATGCAAATCTCATACTTTAACCCTTTTGTACTATGTTGAGCATAAGGGACGTTTTCACTAAAATTGCATAGTTTTCCGGACACGCTATTCACTAAACATGCGAACTATAATCGGTATAGCTTGGAATTTTTCTAAAACATATCAAGTATAGAAACTTTCACTACTAAACATATGCACTAAGACAGAAATCGTTTACAGTTACATCACTACTTTATCATGGTATTCATAACTGTAACTATCACTACATACGGTATACATACGGATTTTCACTACGGTAGAACGCTACTACACTACATGTAAACTAGAATTGTACGATACTGTGAGGCGCTACTTCACTACTGTACCCTTAGGTGTACAGGGATAAATCCTACCATAGTATAACCAGAGTCTCCTGGAGGGAGAGCGTGAGATTTGTGAATAGATCTATTCGGGACTGACAATCCCACATCTGGACTGCTAGCTACAGTTAGGCGGGCACGCCTGAGATGTACAAATGTCATTTAACTCGACGCCTGAAGAACGTTGGAAAGGTCTCTAGTCATATCAAGCATGGTTATACGAATCACATTATGTATAAATCACCTTTAGTTTACAATCTGACACTCTTCAACGGTTTTATTTATACTAAATAGAACTAAAACACACTATGTATACTGGCCAAGCCAGGGTTTTCAAACAGAACCATTTATGCTATGGCTTTTCATACAAAATCTTTATACTTCATGATTAGCTGTAGCTAGTCACATGAGGTAGTATTTTCGCATATCACTACAAGTTTTCAGTAACGAACATTCATGGTTTTATACGTAATCGATAACGCTACATTTTCACTAAAGAAAATATCGGATTTTCTTGAGACTACACAAACACTTCGGCTAGCTCATCAACAAGGTTTCGTTACAAATTATTGCTTATGAACTCACCAACTTTATGCTGATAATTTCAAACTGCTTGTATTCTCAGGAAATCAGTAGACAGGTACTTGCTGGATTTTCGAGGAACTGAAGCATTAAGAGTTTTAAGTTTATACTATACAAAGCTATTGAATGTAATTCAAACAAAGTTTCAAACTGATGTAAACATTTTTATTTTAGTATTCACTGTACTGGTTGTGTTGCTATGATTGCTATTATTCATTGGTTGTGATGCTACACATGACGTCCTCCGCCCCGTAAACGTTTCCGCCATCGGTTTCGGGGTGTGACATACCCCGCCCCATTAAGTAACCCATAACCTCCTATGCAGGGTCAACAACCCACGGCTGTCATAATCAAATGAGGCCACCTGGCCTACGATCCGCTCACACTTCCGACGCTCTTCCTTCATACCCCCGACCTGCGCCTCTCGAATCCGTTCCAGCAACAGAGTAATCACTGTCATCCTCAGGCATATGTCTCGAATCGGAGCTGCCACTTCCTTGCGACAAAGGGCATCAACCACCACATTGGCCTTCCCCGGGTGATAAAGGATCTCATAGTCATAATATTTCACCACATCTAACGACCGACGCTATCTCATGTTCAGATTTGGCTGGCCCATCAGATACCTCAAGCTCTTGTCGTCCGCGTAAATGGTACAACGAACCCCATAGAGGTAGTGTCGCCAAATCTTGATGGAAAAATCCACAGCCCCCAGCTCCAAATCGTGCGTCGGGTAATTCGCCTCATGAGGCTTCAGCTGCCTTGAAGCGTAAGTGATGACGTGTCCTCTCTGCATCAACACCGCGCCTAAACCTGTGATAGACGCGTCACAATACACCATGAAATCCTCAACGCGTCACATAGTTATTAGACTTATCCAAGTGGGAGACTGTTGGATTAGGTGTCTAAGCCCATAACTATAATTGGTATGTACTTGACCCGAGAGTAGCATGGTCCATTTGGGTTGCATATCACCACGACAATTTGATAGGATGGACTTTTGAGAAGAGGTTATTTATGAGTTCTAATATATTAATATGAAATCATATGATTTAATTAGTATTGATCAAGAATTAATTTGGAATTAATTCAGTGATCAAAAGAGACTAATTAAATCAATGGGGACTAATTGTGTAAGTTAGGCACACACACACACATATATATATATATATATATATATATATATATATATATACACATACATATATATATATATATATATATATATATATATATATATATATACATACATATATATATATATATATATATATATGTATATATATATATATATATATATATATATATATATATATATATATATATAGTTTGGGCTTATGATACATGATGGACTAAGTTTATGGAAGAGTCCATAAAGAGTTAGCCCACTTGATTCATGGATCATGGATAATAAGTCCAAGGGTATGGATTAGGGTTTACCATGACCTTTAGAATTCTACAACTATATATATGATGTCCATGTCCTAAAATCGGCCACTACATGATCTTGGAGTTCATGAGCCAATTTGTATGCAAGAAACTCTCTCAAAAGTCATCCTTTGTCTAAGGTGTGTTGTGAACCATTTGAGGTGCAACATTTGGGGCACTAAGTTCTTAAAGGCCAAAACTACAAGCTACAACAAAGAGGTAATTCTATAACTCATTTTTATGTTGTTTATGTCAACTGTATGCTAGTTGTAGGCTTAATACTTTGGAAACAATATTGCATGTATAATTAGAGAAAACATAGATCTAAAGCATTTAGGGTTGTATGTGCACAATAGGATGTTGTAGTATACAAAACCCAACTGTGGTATCAGAGACATGGGTTGTTTTCTGTTATATTGATGCAAATGATTGATTTTCAAAGTCGAAAGAAAAAAAAAACATGAAGTTTGTCAAATTTTAAGATAATTACTTGATTTTATGAAAAACTAATTATTTGTAAAATTTGAGTCATTTTACTACAAGAGTTGAATTAGGTCAATTTATTAAAAGATAGAATGATATGATTATTTTATTTGTTTTAAAAGTTTGATCTAAATGGTTTTAAGGAGTTACAAATTTTGTCATAAAATTTTGGAACTCAAAAGTCTTTTTTAAAAGTTATGATCTTAAGAGTTTTGAAACTTCCATAAGTTATGGATGTGAAAAGTCTCACTCGTTAACTCTTTAAGTTATGAATTCCAAGAGTCTTCAAAGGTTATAAAATTTGTTATAAATGGCTTTGAAGAGTTTCATAACTTGCCCTCAAGTTATGGAACTTGGAAAGTCTCTTTTATGGAATTCTAAAAGTTTTCAAGAGTTACAAAACTTGCCCTCAAGTTTTGGAATTTGAAAAGTTTTTTTTATGAGACATTGAATTCTAAAACTAAAGTTATTTGAAAAGTTTTCAAAAGTGTAACTCATGGGTTCATAACTTAATAATAAATTATATAGTTTTAATTTTGTTTTAGCATCTTTGTAATACCCATAAAAATGAGTCCAAATTTAAACTTTTCAAAACATTAAAGATCCATTAAGGATTAAAAATTCGTTTTCCAAAATAGTTTATATCAGAGTTTTTCCCCAGAACCATAAACAAAACAGGAGGAGCTGTACGATCATGCCTTCGTCTTGTCGCGATCCCCTGATGTACCTGAAACAATAAACTGAAATTGTAAGCCTAATAGCTTAGTGAGCTCCGCCAAAATACCGATACACTGCACATAACACACAAATAAGCAACAGCATGTACTGGGTCCACAACTTTGCAGACTGGATCACCCCTGAGCCCACAGTGTGAGTCTGGATTGCCTTACGGGCCCACAACTCACATCTGGATTGCCATCGAGCCCAAGTACGAGTCTCCCTTAGCCCGTAACTGGAATGCTCCTGGGTTTATTGGTTACCGCACGGAGCAGTATCACCTCAACCCATCCCACATAACATATCAACATATAACATAACTACTGAGCATACATATATTCATATAACAACACAGGTAGTCCTACAGATCTACCTAACTGGCATCACCAATAGCATGCAACACTAACTCATACTCAACATAACCACTGCTAGGATAACATATCCAATGGGCCGGCCTTAGTGCCTTAGACCCCTTAGTATAGTGAGGATAACTCACCTTGCGACTGCCGACTGGAAATAGAACTCTCAATTCTCGAATCACCGCCACGAACCCCACCACCTATACCCAACACATCTTAAGGTTTATAAATTCCTGAATACCCCAGAAGTCATCTGGTTAACCCTTGGTCAAAGTCAAAGTCAACTGTCAAGGTCAACAGTTCATGTTGACATCAACTCGTCGAGTACCATCAGCTACTCGCCGAGTTTCTTGCAGTACTTGTCCGCTTGCCGAGTCACCAGAATGACTCATCGAGTTCCTAAGGTTCGTGGTCGAAGCTCCACGGCCACTCGTCGGGTTTTCCTTCTTGCAACTCGACAAGTCCACACGCATGCATTATTTGGGAAACCTTAACTGACTCGCCGAGTTGTTCATCCAACTCGTCGAGTCTACGACAATCTTCATCGGACTTGCTGAGTTGTTCATCCAACTCGTCGGGTCCATGCCCATCTTCATATGACTCGCCGAGTCGACCATGCGGCTCGCCCATTCCCTTCAGTCCTTTAACCATACAGACACTTTTAAGCCATGCCAAGGCTCTAAATTGCAGATCCAACTTCCTTAGGCATGCTTATCACGTAAAGTTGCAAACTTTACGTGCATGCAAGGCTTTTAAGACCCTAAAATGACAAAACTAAGCTTGCAATGAAGTTACACACTTGAGGGAAGGCTCATACTAGGCAAAGTTGATGACTTTATGAATCTAGAGGCCAAGGGGAGTCCAGATCTGAAGTTACAACTTCCGATCTTGGCTTAAGCACAAGAAACCTTTCTTAAAACTCATGCAAAAGAGGGTTTAGGTGAAAATGAGCCAAGGAGAACGGTCAAGTACCTTCAAGAGAGTGCTTACTGATGCAGATCTTGAATCCCACGAGCTCTTGCTTCAACTAGCTTGTTTCCCCAAGTGTTTCCTTCACCCAAAATCCTTCCTCCAAGCTCAAACTCTCCAAAAGAACACACACACACGACTTAGTTATAAAGAGGGACAAGAAACAGTAAAGGGGAGGCTGGGGGAGGCCAATGATCCTTTAAATAGGGTGAAATGCCCCGGAATTTAGGGTTTCATCTGCCAGCTCCTGCTCGTCGAGTCCCTTCTTGGACTCGGCGAGTAGGTCACTAAAACGTGTGGACCATCCCACTACTACTCAACGAGTAGAGTGACCAACTCGTCGAGTAGACCCATAGACCAAGAAGGATTCATACATAAATCAATACCTGAGAATCGGGGCGTTACAATCTTGATGTTTTGAATAATTCATATTACATATTTATGGACTTTATTAATAGTTAATTAAAGTGTTTAATTAAAAGAGAATTAATAATTCCATAATGACATGGTTTAAGTTTAATTAAATTAAGGGTATAGTTTAATTAATAGATTAAACCACTTAGTATTTTAAAAGTTTAAAATACACCCTTATACTATTATAATATTAAAAGTTTAATATATTATACGTATAAGTAAAAAGTCGGTCTTACCATTAGTAGACCTCATTCACGAAGCCATCTATAAGGGGGGGGGGGGGTATAAGGTTACTACGTATAAAATGGCGGTTTAATGGATGTCCACTCTCACCCACCGCTTCCTTGACTGGTGGAGGGTCGTTAGTCGAACGGGTAGGATAGGACATTAATTCTCATTAAAAGTATAATGAATATACCAAGTAACTAAACACTTATAAATTCCCAATCTTAGTTACTTAGGAAAAATGTGAATTTGGTGCTAACCCATGAAATTGCACTTTACTCCTTGTTAAGTCGTTAGTGGAGCACGTGTGGTTAACTGGCACACTAATCTGGGACTGACAATGTATGGCAAAGGGTAGCTTGGTGTTAATCATAGATCAATGGAGCGTGTGTGGTTAACCGACACATTGATTAGGTGATTTGTAACATTGGGTGTACCAAGTTAATTTGCATGGTTATTCACACCTTGTTTGTGATCCTCGACATCCCAGTCACAAACTTGAAGGGCACAATCGAGATTTAAACATGCCATTGAAAAGTTCAATGAATCTCAAAGGATCTAGGAATTTCAAATCCAATTAAAACTTAATAATATATTTCGTTTTTCATGGTGGAAATTGGTAAATTATCATTTACCTAGCTTCAAATATTCTACAATTGGATTACGACATCCCTTTTCGCAATTGTAGAATATTGTGTTGGGTCCTAGCCTTAATATTTCGTTTTGGGTGTTGTATTAAGGACTTAAATCAACTAACTTGAATTTCTCCCTCATAGATGTCTAGTTCTGACAACTATGGTCTTCCTTATCTTTTTAGATTAAGCCTTCTAATGAAGATGATATCCCACATGGCGATCAAGGTGAAAGATTAATCCCTTTGTCGTGCATTAAGGGGACTGGAAATCATACTTCACTTCGTCCACCTCCTCCAATTATTCTCCCTAACCCACAAGTTCAAAGATTTAAAAAGTTTAAGGTCACTCAAGCCCTATTGGCAAGCAAACACAAAGATGGAAGTCAGTATGTTCCAACATCTTGGAGATGAAGTTACATATTGACAAACTGGGAGAGTTGGGTGTCGAAGTCTCAAGGAAGTTGGCTGTTGACTGGGTTCTTCAATCACTTCCTGAGTCATATAGCGGGTTCATTAAGGAGTACTATATGACAGACCACGACATGACCCTATCGATCTTACCTATTTGCTTGTTGCTGCTGAATCAGCAATGATTTGGTGCACTAGTAAAGCAAATTTTATTGGAAGGTCTACTCCCCAAACTTCCATGGACATTGACAATGGTAACATTGGAAGTCCAGAAAAGCTTTCTCTTCCAAATGGTAAAGAGAAAGGATAAGTCTGAGATAGTCCAGTATACTATTCCCAAAAGGTTCATATGTTCCTATTGCCAAGAGAAGGGGCATTGGTTGCGAAGCTGCTCTATTTACCTGAAAGATTATAAGGATGGTAAAGTCAAAAAATTTGACTCTACTTCAGGTAAGTCCAATATCTAACTCTATTAAGTTCCTTTTTGGAGATTCTTAATACATGATGTAATGTAATTACATTTTGATGTTTTGGAGAATCGAAGAAAAGAAAGGAAAATTAAAGGAAGAATAAGTTGGTTCGGTGATCAGAATTTTGAGCTGTTGCTTAAGAGTTGTGATAGATTGCTTAGGAATAGATAACAACATAGTTTTCATTTGTAATTGCATTGTAAGGAAAAGTTTTTCTGCAGTTTTATAAATAAATAAAAGTTTTTTTATCTTATTTTAAGTTTCCTTACAATGTCATTTGTGAAAATTGTTGTTTATATGTTTCCATTGATAGCATTATTGGAAAATAGATTTGATTCTTTCGTTTGTGGTAGTGGCATAATTCACCAAATAAGGAAAGATTCTCATCACCCAAGTTTCAGTTGGATAGAAACTTGGAATCATGCAAGTTTTATTGTGTGATGAATGAGAATTTTCATCTTTCAGAAATAAGACTAATTCCTTGTTCACATGTATATGTGAGTTAAGTGAATGACTAGGGGATTGGGTACACTTGGTTGTGCGCTGGTCAGGTCCACCACAAAGAACGAAAAGACTATTCGTTATAATTTACTAAAGTTTAGTAAATGTGGTTATGCTTACAAGTTTAAGTGTAATTCTGAAACATTGGAATAGTTTCAATGTTTGGCAGAACGAATGAGAAGAATCAAATTAGGTAGAAAGATAAAATTTTCTCCATTCTGAAAGGATGGGAGAGTACTTGAGTATCATGTTTTATGATCATCTTAGTGATTATGAAACCATATCACAATTGATCCTCTAAGGACATCTTAGTGCATTTGTATGGCTAAGAAGAGGAATCGTGAATTGTTGAAATGGTTAAAATCAAGAAGACGAATCATACTTCGTTCCAAAATCAGGTCTTAGATTCATACTCCAAGATTGTAACTTAAGTGACATGGTCTTAAGAAAGGTTTTCAACACTCATAAAATGTAGAGTAAAATGTTTCTTACTCTTGTACATTTGAAATTGGTAAGTTGTGATGTTTTGGATAAAACGAAGACCAACTAAGGCCAATTGTGTGAAGTGTTTGTCTTGATAAGAATCCGCACTAACTCTTGAATATTTGTATTATTGACAAGGGAGTCTTATGTTGAATTAATGTCTAAGTCCATAACTATAATAGGTAAGACTTGACCCGAACCGGCATGGTCCATTTGGGTTGCATGGCATCATGCATTTGGATAGACTATAATGAGAGAAATAACACTTAAGGTTGGTTAATATATTATAAGTTCTAATATATTAATAAGGTTATTTAATTAGTATTGATCAAGAATTAATTTGGAATTAATTAAGTGATCAAAAGGAGACTAATTAAATATATGGGTTGATTGTGTAAATCATTCATTCTTATATATGTGGGCTTGTGATCCAAGATTCCTTATGTTGGACTAAGTCCATGGGGTGACCCATGGATACTCCATGGAGGTTAAAATCCATGGAGCATAAGGAATGGGTGAAGTTATGAGTTACATGGTGTAACCCTAATAGCCACCATATAAAAGAATCTCATGGCTCAAGAAATCGTGCACTAATGTGTGAGTGTGAGGGCTAGACGATTTCAAGGAGTGTTCAAGTTTCTCTCAAGTTATTCCAAGTGTATTTGGTGTTGTGTGAACCATTTGAGGTGTCACACTTGGGGCACTAGGCACTCAAGCTTCATGAAGACATTCTACATCAAAGAGGTATGTATTCTATCTTGTTATATTTATTATTTTGTATGCTAGATTAGGATAATACCTTGGATGTTCATAATTGTATGTATAATAGAGAAAACATAGATCCAAGGTATTTAGGGTTGCATGTACACTTAGGAGTGTTAGAATGCTCATAACCCAACAGTGGTATCAGAGCCTAGGCTTGTTTTCTTGTTATACTTGCAAAAGTAGCTGAAAAATCGAGTTGGATGCATATATTCGATTGTTTTGGCTGGAATTGGACTAGGAACATTACCCTAAGATGTTTTTGGACTTATAAACTTGTTTTTGATGTGGTAATGTTCATGCTAATCCAATTTCTAAGATAATTGTCATAATTTCAAGATTTGTATTAGTTTGTATGTTCATGCTAATTTCTTGAAGATTGATGATTTGAATTATCTTGTTCTTATGAGGTTCTTAGATTAATAGAAAAGTTGTGTGAAATAGTTGTTTTCAATCCATTTTAATCTAAGAGTTGATTCCAAAGTGTGTTTTTGTAACTTGTCCTCAAGTTATATGAAAAGTCACATTTAAGAATCATAAAACTCATAAAAGTTGGCAAAGGTTACAAAAATGAAGAGTCTTGTCCTCATTAAATGGTTTTATGACTCCATAACTTGTCCTCAAGTTATGGAGGTTCAAGAGTCACTTCATTAAATGATAAAATGTGTAACCTTAATTAGTTCCATAAGTTACAAAAATAAAGAAAAGTTACATTCTTTTATTAGTTTAAAGTCTTCCATAACTTGTCCTCAAGTTATGGAACTTGAAGAGTTTTTTTTTTAATTAAAACTACTTTAAACACATAAGTTATGGAATTAATTAGTTTTGAATAGTTTCAAAACTTGCCCTCAAGTTTTGGAATTTGAAAAGTTTTCACTTATGAATACTTTAATTCCAAGTTAGCCCTTAGAATTTTAAAAGTTAAAATTCAACCCTTATACTTTATAATATTATAAGTTAATAATATTTAAATATATGTATAAGAGCAAGTCAGTCTTACCGTTAGTAGGCCTCATTCACGAAGCCGGTCTATAAGGGGGGTATAAGGTTATTGCCTATAAAATGGCAGTTTAATGGGTGTCCACTCTCACCCACCGCTTCCTTGACCGGTGGAGGGTCGTTAGCCGAACGGGTAGGACAAGGACTATAATTCTCCCTTCATTAAAAGTATTAATGATAAATACTAAGTAACTAAACACTTATAAATTCCCAATCTTAGTTACTTAGGAAAATGTGAATAAGGTGCTAATCCATGAAATTACACTTTGCACTTTGTTTAAACCGTTAGTGGAGCGTGTGTGGTTAACCGGCACACTAACCTGGACTTAACAAGCTAGGCAAAGGGTAACTTAATATTTATCATAGTATCGGTGGAGCGTGTGTGGTTAACCGGCACACTGATTAAGGGGTAAATATTAAGGGTACCAAGTATATTTGCATGGTTATTCACACCTTGTTTTGTGATCCTCGGCATCCCAGTCACAAAACCTGAAGGGCACACTCGAAATTGAAACATGCCTTTGAACAGTTCAATGAATCTCAAAGATCTAGGACTTTCAAATCCAATTAAAACCTAATAAATTATTTCGTTTTTCATGGTGGAAATTGGTGAATCGTCATTCACCTACCTTCAAATATTTTATAGCTTGGATTACGGCATCCCTCTTCTAAGTTATAAAATAGTTTGTTGGGTCCTAGCCTTAATATTTCATATTGGGTGTCATATTAAGGACTTTAAATCAACTATCTTGAATATCTCCCAAAAAGATGTCTGGTCTAGACATTTATGATCTTCCCAAATCTCTTGAAACAAGCTTTCCTAAATGAAGATGATGTCCCATGGATATCATACTTCTTTCACCTCCTCCAATTATTCTCCCTAACCCACAAGTTCCTAAAAAGTTTAAGGTCACTCAAGCCCTATTGGCAAGGCAAGGTCTAGGTGTGATCACATCTTGGAGATGTAGTCACATATTGACAAGCCGGGAGAGTTGGGTGTCAAAGTCTTGAGAAAGTTGGTGGCTCAACTACTTTCTAAGTCACATAGTGAGTTCTTTTGGGAATCCTATGAAACAGACTAAGACAAGACCCTTAATGATCTTATCTATTTGCTAAGATCAACTTCCTAAAACGCTGTGGACATTGACAATGATGACATTGGATATCCAGTAAAGCTCTCTCTTCCCAATAGAAAGGGATCGGCCATAGTCAACTCGGTTGACCCAATGGTAAAGAGAGAGGCGAAGTCTGAGATAGTCCCATTATCAAGGGTCCAGAGGTAACTATTGCCAAAGGAAGGGGCATTGGTTACGAAGCTGCCAAATTTACCTAAGGATGTTAAGTCAATAAGTTTGGCTCTACTTCAGGTAAAGTCCATTGTCTAACTCTATTAAGTACATGCTGATTCTGATCGCGAAGATGGATTTCAATCGCATGGTTCGGTGATCAGAATTTTAGGCTATTACTTAAGAGTTATGATATTTATATTGCTTAGGAATAGATAACAACAAGGTTTTCATATGGATTGTAAGGATAAGTTTTTCCGCAAAGTTTTAAAATAAAAGAAAAAGGTTTTGATTTTATTTATTTTAAGTATCCTTACAATGGCATTTGTGAAAAGTTGTTGCTTATAAGATTCCATTGATAGCAATATTGGAAAAATGGATTTGATTCTTTCGGTTGTGGTAGTGTCTAATATTACCAAATAAGGAAAGATTCTCATCACCCAAGGTTCAATTGGACCGAAACTTGGAATCATGCAAGTTGTATAGTATGATGAATGAGAACTTTCAGCTTGGAAAATTAAGACTAATTCCTTATGTGAATAAGGAAAGGACTAAGGGATCGAGTATACATTCTTGTGCACTGGTCAAGTCCACCACAAAAGATCAAGAAGACTATTCGTTATGATTTACTTAAGTTCAGTAAATATGGTTATACTTATAAGTTTAAGTATAAGTCTGTAGCATTGGAGAAGTTTCAATGTGAGACAGAACGAATAAGAAGAATCAAAGTATGGCAGAAAGATAAAAGTTTCTCAAATCTGAAAAGATGGGAGAGTACTTTAGTATCATGTTTATGATCATCTTAATGATTAAGATACCATATCACAATTGGTCCTCTAAAGTCATCTTAGTGCATTCTTATGACTAAGAAGAGGAGTCATGAATTGTTGAAATGGTTAAATCAAAAAGATGAGTCATACTTCGTTCCAAAACAATTCTTAGAGTCATACTCCAAGATTGTAACTTGAGTGACATATCTTAAAGAGGGTTTGTTAACACTAGTCAAATGTAAGAGTAAAAGGTTATCTACTCTTGTACATTTGAAATTGGTAAGTTGTGATGTTTTGGATAAAACAGAGACCAACTTAGGCCAATTGTGTAAAGTGTTAGTCTTGATAAAGAATCCGCACTATCTCTTGAATATTTGACAAGGGAGTCTTATATGTCAAGAGGACAGTGGGAGTCTTAAAGCTCTTGAAAGTTTCAAGACTTAATCAAGAATAAAACCTAAAGTCCTTCACTAGCACACGACTTGAAGTTTATAACCTATCGTGTTGAAATTTTTGTGCCTATTCAAGTTGGCTTTGCATAGGAGTTCTGAGAGTTCTCAATTGGTTGCACAACTACTTGGAAGCAATGGCAGGCACCTGAGCTGCCAAATGGCAAGAATTTAAGATTGCACAAGTTTAATCAATATGAGTTTGGATTTGTCACTAACCTTGTCTTGTGATTATGGTTTTGACAAATTCACATGGATAAGAACACATACACTATTAAATCTAAGTGTCATAAGGTTTCTCTCCGATTCATGAAAATGATGGTGAGGAAACACTTTCACTAAGTAGATTTTAGCTAGATAGCAATTGTGATATTTGCATTCTCAAAGTCGTTAGTGGAGCGTGTGTGGTTTACCGGCACACTAACATGGACTTGTGAGAAGTGGCAAAGGTCTAAACAATTGAGACTATGATTACGGCATCCCTTTTCATAGTTCTAAAATTGTTTAGACACACATGTGAGCTATCTAAGAGAGGTGTATGATTTTGATAAAGTTTTATAAAAACAATCTAGTATCAGAAATCTGAACTTTGGTAAGAAAGTCAGCTGATTTCTGAGTACATGTCAAAGCTAGTGGGAGCATAAGTGTTATGCTAATAATCATCATGTTAGTGGGAGCATGATAATTATGACAAAGGTTGCAAGTTAGCAATGTTAATTATAGAAAACAAAAGTTTCAATTCGTGAGGTTGCAGGGGTTGAAAAAGTTGTTTTGCTATAATTAAGGGAGAGGAAATTATACTTCATTTCAATTCTAAAAGCTTAGATTGAGATTTTAATCGTATTTAATCAAGGATATATATATGAATTTCATGTTGGAATGGCTCAACATAAGGAAATTCTATATATGGGTCCATTATTTGCGTTCTAAAATTCGATTATGATTACGGCATCCCTTTTCATAATCTGAATTTTGAGAACTTGGCAAATTGAAATGGAAATATTATAGCAAAAGACTGGTTTAGTCTTTATGTGAGACATCATGAATCGTGTCCCATATGCTTCGGATATAGGATCGATTACATGTGCTATATTCATCCTTTCTAAAATTTTCCAAATGCCTGGGGCATTATGAAGGGAAAAGGTCTAGAATTGGATATGACTAAAATGATTAAGCAATTGTCGAGGACAATCTAAGGTTTACCAAAGATTGGTTGCTCAAGGACAGTTGGAAGTATAATGTTAATTCTGGAAGGACCATATTGACATAATTTGTAAGGAGGCAACTCTTGTTCAGAAGTGATAGTCAAAATGGAATATGGAAATGTTTCAAAGTTATAAATTATTCAATCTGTGTAAGATTAGGAAACTTAATGAAAGAAGGATGTTTCCAAGGAGCTGATCTCCTTTGAAATGCTCTGTAATGATTGTTGTCAAGTCTTTCTGACTTCGTGCATAATCATTAAGAGGATCAATGCATATAAGTTTAGAATCTAACAGATTTCAGTAAATGGCATGAATTTGGAATTCTTGCATTTGCAGTAAGGATTTGGGATTGTGAAAAGAGGATCATTGGAGTGATGTTCAATTGATCTATTTTACAAAGTAAAGATCATAGACAAACATAGTATGCATACTTGGTGTATGGCATGACTAGTGTTTAGAAAACATAGTGTACATGCTTGGAGCATGGGACAACTATTGTTTTAAATTCAAGTATAAAGTTGATAAAACCGAAACAATGAATAATGAGTAATCAGTATGGTGATAAATAAAAGTGTTTATTTATATTCATAGGGTTTGATACCATATTTGATTCATTTATTATTGTGTTTCACTTTGCATGTTTTGACTTCCAGAATAACTAAGTCGCTCTTCCTGAATGATTAAGTTATTCAAACCATCCACAGTCGGTCATATGTTGGAAGTAGATATGAATCAAGACTGTCATGGGTTGGTTTGTAGAGGTCCAAGTTAGTGGACAAAGTGGTGCTACAACACTCATGAGTGCTCATAAGTTCTAAGTATTGAATTCAACCCACGCTCATTTGAATCACTTCATGGATTTTATCACGAGTGATCATGAGACGATAATATCTTATATTCTTCAAACCTAGAGATATGAGTTGTTACTATGAGTTGGTTATACATTGATTGCACGAAAACGCATTGGTAACTCGATGTTATAAAACGTGCCTTTGTGTATGATTCAACAAGTAGTAGAACAAGCCATATGAGTCGAAGTTTATCCATTCCTTTTACCTTCGGGATAAAAGCGATATATGTGGGCCCCTCGATGATTTAAAGATGATACATGTGAGTGCTTGGCCAAGCCAAGACTGATTTGATTTGTTCAATCAGTCAGTCATCATGAATCGGAAATCGGGAAACAACAAATGGACATAGAGAATGATTTATAATCCATGTCTCAGTCCATATGCTATCTAGAATGGAGGAATATATGATCCCTTATCTAATGGACAAGACATTGACAAAGGTCAGAGATCATCGGCAAGGTTAGAGTTCGACGGAAGCTTTTGAGAGCTACGATTGCCAGTCGGTTCTTGAAGTCATACGCAAGAATAGTTTTAGACATATCCAAGTGGGAGACTGTTGGATTAATGTCTAAGTCCATAACTATAATAGGTAAGACTTGACCCGACCCGGCATGGTCCATTTGGGTTGCATGGCATCATGCATTTGGATAGACTATAATGAGAGAAATAACACTTAAGGTTGGTTAATATATTATAAGTTCTAATATATTAATAAGGTTATTTAATTAGTATTTATCAAGAATTAATTTGGAATTAATTAAGTGATCAAAAGGAGACTAATTAAATATATGGGTTGATTGTGTAAATCATTCATTCTTATATATGTGGGCTTGTGATCCAAGATTCCTTATGTTGGACTAAGTCCATGGGGTGACCCATGGATACTCCATGGAGGTTAAAATCCATGGAGCATAAGGAATGGGTAAAGTTATGAGTTACATGGTGTAACCCTAATAGCCACCATATAAAAGAATCCCATGGCTCAAGAAATCGTGCACTAATGTGTGAGTGTGAGGGCTAGACGATTTCAAGGAGTGTTCAAGTTTCTCTCAAGTTATTCCAAGTGTATTTGGTGTTGTGTGAACCATTTGAGGTGTCACACTTGGGGCACTAGGCAGTCAAGCTTCATGAAGACATTCTACATCAAAGAGGTATGTATTCTATCTTGTTATATTTATTATTTTGTATGCTAGATTAGGATAATACCTTGGATGTTCATAATTGTATGTATAATAGAGAAAACATAGATCCAAGGTATTTAGGGTTGCATGTACACTTAGGAGTGTTAGAATGCTCATAACCCAACATCTTATATGTCAACAGGTTAGTGGGAGTCTTAAGGATCTTGCAATAACTTCAAGAACTAATCAAGAGTAAACCTATTGTTAAACACTAGCACGCGACTTGAGGTTTGTAAACTATCGTGCTGACATATTCTTGTTTATGTGCCCATTCCAGTTAAAGTTGACTATGCATGTGAGTTCTATGAGTTCTCATTTGTTTGCATAACAACCTAGGACGCAATGTTAGGCCCTTGTGCTGCCAGGTGGCAAGAAATTAAGATTGTACAAGTTCAGTCCATATGAGTTTGGATTTGTCACTAACCTTGTCTTGTGATTATGGTTATGACAAATTCACATGGATAGGAACACATACATCATAAAAATATAAGTGTTACAAGGTTTCTCTCCAATTCATGAAAATGATTGTGAGGAAACGCTTTCACTAAGTCGATTTTATATGGTTAGAAATTGTGATATTTGCATTCTCAAATTTGATTATGATTACGGCATCCCTCTTCATAGTTCGAATTGTAAGAAATGGCAAAAGGTCTAAACATTTCCGACTTATGGTTCTAAGTTCTAAAATTGTATAGACACCCATGTGAGCTATCTAAGAAAAGGTGTATAAGTTTGAGAAGCCTAGATAAAGTCTTATCGAAGCATCTCGTGTTAGAAATCTGAACTCTGGTAAGGAAGTCAATAAGTATTGATTTCTAGAAGTCTAGCTGATTTCTGAGTACATGTCAAAGCTAGTGGAAGCATAAGTGTTATGCTAGTAAGATAATAATTATTATGCTAGTGGGAGCATAATTATTATGGTAAGTGTTGCAGGTTAGCAATGTTAATTATAGAAAACAAAAGGTTTCAATTCACAAAGTTGTAGGGTTTGAAAAGTTGTTTTGATATAATTAAGGGAGAGGAATTTATACTTCATTTCAATTCTAAAAGTTTATATTGAGATTTTAATCAAATTTAGTTTGAGGATATATATGAATGCTATGTTGGAATGGTTCAACATAAGGAAATTCTATATATATGGAAATGTTAATTCCGTTCTCGAATTCAATTATGATTACGACATCCCTCTTCATAGTTCGAATTGTGAGAACATGGCAAATAGAAATATTATAGCAAAAGACTGATCAAGTATCGTGTCTTTATGTAAGACATTATGAATCGTGTCCCATATGCTTCGGGTATAGGATCGATTGCAAATGCTATAATATTCTCGTGTTCTAATTCCAAATGCCTAGGGAATTAAGAGGGAAAAAGGGACTAGAACCGGATATGACTAAAGTGGTTAAACAAATGCACAAGCCTTGCCCTTGCCTTTGGGCTCAGGTGTACCTGAAACAAATGCACAATCTATAAGCTAATGCTTAGTGAGTTCCCCAGAGCATACCCCACACAATCCACGTAATCACATAATCATATTAGCTATAAAAGCTACATAACAATATAAGCCATGCATACAACATATAGGGATGCCGTGGGCTTGTCCCGAGGGTCTTACTCCAGGATGCCATGGGCTCCCCACATGGTTTTACACCTAAGTGCCATGGGCTCTCCCATGGTCTTTAATAGGAAATCCATGGGCTCTCCACATGGTCTTACATTCGAGTGTCATGGGCTCTCCCATGGTGTTTTAGTAGGAAAGTCATGGGCTCTCCACATGGTCTTACATCCAGGTGTCATGGGCTCTCCCATGGTCTTCGATACAAGCATACCACATATACCACTAGCATACTTCCTATCACATACCAACTAACATGCCACATAATACTACTTCAGCTTGGATATCACATATCATAAAATGGGTCGGCCTTGGTGCCTTAGACCCATTGGTATGGTGAGGAGACTCACCTCTCGTGAATGTTGAACTGACAAGATAAGATCTGATAAGTCCTAACGCACAGCTCCAACTCCACTGCCTAAAAGCATCATGTGATTAACTTGTCACAATCCCGAAATACCATAAATACCCTCAAAGTCAACCTTGGTCAACCCTGGTCAAAGTCAAGGTCAACAGTCAAGGTCAACAGTCCATGTTGACCCCAACTCGTCGAGTGCATCTAGCAACTCGTCGAGTTCCTTCAGAGTCCATACAACTGGGACAAACCCTAGCCAACTCGCCGAGTTGTCTCATAAACTCGACGAGTTCACTTGATATCTAGTAGACGGGGAAACCCGACCCAACTCGTCGAGTTTCCCAAACAACTCGTCGAGTCCCCCCCCCCTGTTTTCTTGTTCCCATGATACTGTTGGATTAGTGTCTAAGCCCGTAACTATATTTGGTATGTACTTGACCCAGTTGTGCATGGTCCTTTTGGGTTGCCTTCACCAAAGCAACTTGATAGGATGATTTATGGAGAAAGAGAGGTTATTATGGTTTATTAATATATTATAGGGAAATCTCCAGAAAAGTCCTAAAATTTTACCCTAATTTACAAAAAAGTCCCAAACTAAAATTTGTTTACGAAAAAGCATAAATTACCCGTAAAAATGGCGATTTGACCCCTTTTTCCCAGTTTACCGGTTTTATTACTTACCTGTTTCATTAAAGTCCCATTATTTTACCCTAATTTACAAATAAGTCTCAAACTAAAATTTAGTGACGATTTAACCCTTTTCTCCATCAAACATACATTTTATCGGTTTCATTGCTGATTTAGACACGTAGTCATTAAATTAGTTGATAAGATGGATACAATGGGTTATATAATACTATATTTAGTGTAAAATTTGATATTCATCTCATCGACTCATTTATGATTATGTATCTAGGTCAGCAATGAAACCAATAAAATGTGTGTTTCTAGGAAAAAATGGCAGGAAATGAGCTGATGTTTTATGTGATGGATATATTAGGTTACATAAGATTAGAAAGACAATTCAAATTTCTTATAAACGTAAAAAATGACGAAGTTGTTGCTAGTTTATGTAATTATTGCAGTCTTCGCCGGATGCATTTTATATTCCAAAAAAATATACAATATAACAAGATATCAAGTTTTATGGTAAACATAGCATTATATAACCTAACATATCCATCTCATCAGCTCATTTAATGATTAGGCGTCCAGGTCAGCAATGAAACCGATAAAATGTATGTTACATGGAGGAAAGGGCCAAATCATCACTAAATTTTAGTTTGTGACTTATTCGTAAATTAGTATAAAATAATGGGACTTTAATGAAACATTCAAATAAAGAAACCGGTAAACCGGGAAAATAGGGTCAAATCGCCATTTTTACCGGTAATGCACGCTTTTTCGTAAACAAATTATAGTTTGGGACTTTTTCGTAAATCAAGGTTAAATTTTAGGACTTTTCTGGATATATATATATATATATATATATATATATATATATATATATATATATATATATATATATATATCAAGAGCCCCATATTACGTTTTTCACTACCCAATTGATGTTTAGGAGGCATAATTTCTATAAATTATATATGTTATAACATTAACACTAATGAAAATCATAAACATTATTCTAATAAACTATTCAGATGACATAAAGCATGAACAAATTAATAGAAACTAGCAATTAGAGAAATCACTAAAAACAAAATTTAGATTTCATAATGCACTAATGTGAAGTTAGAAATTCAGTAATTCAGAATATGTTTGTTAGTGTGTTACGTTCGTTAATTAGCAACAACAATCAGGATATAGAAACAAGAGACCATCAGATTCCGAAAATCAAGAAGATAGGATACTTGTTTAATTTCAATCGACAATAAAAACGAGAGCAGAAGTGCAATCAGAAACGAGAGACAGAAACTAGTGGACTCAAAAAACCAAGAAACAAGAAAAGTCACTTGATTTTTGCAGTTTCTGCAAATTTGAAATTGGAACAAAATGTAAGCTCTTGCTTGTCGCAAATCTGTATTAGCCCATCATTAGTCCAAATGCAATTTTTACTTTTAAGCCTAACTTTTTTAAAATGTAAGTTGTGATTTTTAATTGTAACGTGACTATTAGAAACAAGACATGTGATTTTGTCTTTTGGATTACTATATTGCTCGAGTATTAATAGTGAATCGTATGTAAAATTAGAAGACATCACGTTTATGAACAATGGATTCAATTCATTTCCGATTTTTACCACCATTGTTTCCGATTTTGAACACATTTTTTTTCACTCTTTTGCCACCGCCTTTGTTGGCCAATACAATAATTTCATCGCCTTCGGCTCTTCTATATGTCTCCATATTCTTTGGGAATGTTCGTTTCTTCTTCGTTTCCAGGTTTTTTGCTTTCAAGCTATCTATTGCGCATTGGTTAAGGGTTTAAGCTTTCGATTCCTCTTGCCAACGATTGTCTCTCCTTCGGTGTTTGGGTTTACTTCCGGATGCCGCCGTCGGTGGCGGTGTTTAGGGCATCGACGACATCGACACTGGTGGAGAAGAAGACCGAGAAATCAGCCCTACTCTACCCCACTGTAGAAATCGAGCTTCAACCAAAATTATTCAATTTATTTTATTTTTCTTGCGATGAAGCCCTACTCTACCTCCCTGTGTTCGATTCTTGCTAACGAAGAAGGTTTTGGGAAGAAATAGGGTTTGTAGTGGAGATTTGGATACCGACTTGGATCGTGATATCACTTTCCGAACTGATATTTGTACCCTATGCCTGGGTTACATGAAATTCAGCCTACGATAACCCAAGTGGACACTTACGATTCTAGGCACAGAAATCGTAAGCCAATATGCTAGAGGATTTTGTGAAAGAATGATGAAACGAGAGCTTAAGATTGTAACCCTCTTCTGTAGAGGAAGAGCTGCTTATATATTAAACACGATTAGGGTTTCATTAGGGTTGGGCCATCATTAGTTGCTTTGGAAGCAAACAATGTTAATCTGGATTTAATGAGGATTTAGGGTTACCAAAAACTAACGAGTTTCGTTAGTTTTACCATAATCACCCTCAAGAAATTGAATTTTCCATTATGTTCCCATATGTAAAATTCGGTGAGGTTTTGGGGCGCTGCCCCAAACCCTGCGGGGGCTCTGCCCCTCGACCCCACCCGCTGACCCCGCTAAAGGGGCGCTGCCCCTTTGGAAACCCCGGACCCGGGGGCGCTGCCCCCGGACCCCCGACTAGTCGTCGAACCGGCTTCTAATTCGATCTTATACATGCGTGCACTCCGCACAACCCCATACATATATTAGAGTACAAATCATGAAGCCCCTTAGCTCACATGTTAGTTCCAATTACTTAAAATGACATGGTGACACTAAAATCACCAACAGAAAGTAGATGAAGAAAGTGATCGAGAAATAGAGATTAAGAGGAAAACGAAGGGGGTGGCTGATGGAGGTAGTAGTGGCAGTATCCGGTGAGGTTAGTGATGATTTCTTACAACTGAACAACTTTGAGGTAACAACCAAACATTAATAAAGATTGTCAAATTGTTATATCGTCGAATTTATTTTTGTTATTGTTTTCATATGTTGTTTTTACTCTGGTTTAGGGTTGGGTTTAATTTAAGTTCACATTTGACAGGCGATTCTATATCACCGGAGGTTCAGAACAGCTTCAAGGTATGCTTTTGTTACATTTATGATGTTAATATTGTTTTAAAATATTCAAACCAGATTCATTTCCATTCCAATTCTTTTATACTTTAAATTCTTTCACTGATTCTTTTTGGTGGGTTATGTAGGCTAGAATGGTTATCTATGAAAGCCTAATCACTCTCATAAACAACCGGAAGCATGAAGGAGACGGGATCGGGGCGATGAACTTGTGACAACATTATCAAATAACAATTCATAAAAAATTAAAAAGCTAATCTCTTACTCTATGATCATCGTTGTTTCATTCACTAATGACCAATATATGCTATATTTTTCAGATTTGGCAACACACAAGCAACACCTGCATAGTAAGATGAGAAAAAGAAGGCTAGGGTCTTTAGGTTTTGTTCAAATTCAAGTGTCGATTCTCATGAAGAACAGAAAAGAAAGCAAGGACATTTAGGTATTTTACTTTATCCATTTTATTTGTTTTTTCAATTCTAATTTGGGATTTTCACTATCTTGCTCTTTTCTAGAAAGAATGATCTGATCTTTTTGGTAAACATACTGATGTAATGCTCTATCTACATTCTGTATTTTAGTGGATATTTAACTAATAGTCAAGTATTTATGAAAAATTTATCAAATTGGTTTGGTTATTTGCTTAAAATTATCATATTTTCAGACCGTTGGATTTGTATTTTTGACTAAAAGTTATTATCTTATGTTTTTTTGGTTAGGGAGTCATTGTTGGAGATATGTATGGAACTTCAACAAACAGCTAAAGGCCAAGCAACAACTAAAACTCAACTAAACTAGCCTAACAGGCACAAACCTTTTAGTTTCACTCCTGTCCCTTCGAGAAAAAAAACTGTCTTGGGGTTCACCTCCTAGTTATGATTAATTATTATGTTCTGTTTAAATTTTTTAATATTAAGATTGAATAAACAATGATCTATAACAAAATGTAAATAAACACTTTTTATAGAAGTTTAAAATGGACATTTACTCAGATTCAAGCAGTTCACCTGGTCTTAAATAGAATAATCTTTATATAAACAACACTTTACTCATTATCAGTATAGGACTAAATGGGGAGAAGAAATAGAACCTGATACTCGAATTCAACAATTCCCAAAGTAGATTCATTCAAAGAGAATGCGAAGGGATCAAAATGGGTTCTAAAAGTTAAGTACAAACATCAAAGTAAAATTTTGATTCGTAGATGGCAAAGTAATCACTCTATTTGATTTTGTTTAAAAGCTTCAGATCATAACATCCACTTTTTCCAACAACTATCTACCTATGAGGAAGAGTGATTGCTTCCCTTTTAAGTTGTTTTTGAAATTTCAACGAAATCGTGCTAGAAATACCTAATTAAAAGTCCTTATAGTTTTAGTAGGTTCAACTATAACATCCTGAGTCAGTTCTAATCCAATTCTTCAGATTTTTGTCTGTTAAATTTTCCTTCTCGTTCAATTTTGAAGCTCGAGATAGAAGTGATTTGCAAGAAACTTCATCGAACATGTGGAGATCATACATCCATACTTCCTCTGTTCTGTATAAACAAAAAACATATTTAAACTTTGAAGAATGTTAATATCGTTAGTTGCAAAATCTAAAGAAAAACATACCCTTTGATCAAAGCCAGATTTATTTGGGGGCTGAATATCAAAACCTGATATTTTTGTGGTGGTGACTGATGTAAATAGTGGTGGTGGTGAGGAGTTAGAGGATGAATACAAGAAAAGTGGAGAACACCAAAAAGCAAACCTCTTTGGACTAAGGATGAAATACCTTTTGTGATAATTTTTTTTAATACACATAAACATATAAGAAAACAGATTTGGAGAAAAAAAACCCATAAATGAAACTCGAAATTAGACTTGCAGGCAAGCGGAGATCGTGTTGTCGGCAGCAAACGATGGTGAAAGAAGGGTGGCGAAAACGGACAGAGAGAAAAGAAGCCTCGTCATTCTCCTCAAATTGAAAACATATGTGTTGCTATTAGCCTCAAATGTTAATTTGAATTATGTGTTGAAATTAGAAATCAGTAAATTAGACATAAATTTATGGATAAATTGAGGAGATATTTAGGGAAACCATTTAGAGAATCAAAAGATATAAATATATGGTTGAGCGGAAAAAAAAAACAAAGGAAGCATAATAAGAAGTCACATGTCAAATATTTAGTCTAGAATGATGCTATGTGGTCATTTAAGTTTTATTAATAAGAAGTCACATGTCAAATATTGAGTCTAGAAGGATGCCATGTGGTCATTTAAGTTTTATTTATTAAAAGAGATAAATTTTGGTTTATAGACTCATATAATAAATATTTATTATTTTTTTAAATTAAGATTAATAAAATATAAAATCTGTTGATATGGTAGATTCAAATAAAACAAAAATGATAATTGTATAAGATATATTTTGTTTCAAATAGAGACATTATAATTGGTTAAATATATTTATATTTAATCGTATAAGATAATTATCAAAAGTATAGATATTACTTATTTATTTATTTTAATGGGTATGTATGTTAATTTGTCAAAATCTAAAATAGTTTTTTCGTTAAACGGTAGTTGAAGTAGCTTTTAGATTTGAAGTTTTTTGTTTAAACCAAGAGCTAAAATCTTTTGTTGCTTTTAGATTTGAAGTTTTTTGTTTAAACCAAGAGCTAAAATCTTTTGTTGCCGAACGATGTTTTTTTTTCTCGAGTTTTTTCTTAAAAGTTAGAAGCTAGAAGCTCTCAAAAGTTGCATACTGAACACACCCCATATTTCAAAATTAAAAGATATAAATATAAATTCTTTGATTTGTGATCCCCGAAAACAGCCTTCGATCTTAAATTATTCAAAATCAACAACAAGCTATGTCATATATACTTAGCGTAGAATGATTCAATATGAAAAGAAATATATGGCAAAGATTGTGTTTTTATCATATATGAAGTATATGAATGTAATCCCCTTTACTCTAAAATTTGACTCCGCCCTTAATGTTTGATTTTCATTTTAAGTTAATATTAATACTTCCTAATAAATATAAATGATTTTGTCATTTGTCCCCTTCTAATGTATTATAATACTAGGTTATAACCCGTGAAAACTACAGTTATGAGATTAATCAAAATTCGATAGTTAAAAATCGTAATTATTAATCAATTATTTCAAAAAAGATTATTAAGTATGAGGGTTATGTCATTGGTCATGTTCACACCCACGAAATGCAAAAATAATTGCCATATTGAAAAATAAATAAATAAACATAGGCATGCAAGCATTTGGTATAAATATTGATATAAATATATGATTTTTTTAATACAAATCCCAACTCAGAGTTCATTTTAAACCATGCATTTTTTTTCCGTTGAATTCATGTATCCTCTTTTATAATTATTTGAAACTATATATAAAATTAGAAATAATTCAACGTGGAATTTAATTTCTCAATTGGAGGAGCATTTCTATCATTTTGAAATTCAAAATACACAATAAATAGATGGTTCATATACCGAGGGCATATTTGTAAATATGGATGCAAAAGTTTAGGTGGGAAAAAAGCTAAGGAGCTCTACGAAAGTGACACTAGACAAAAAAAAATTATTTTTCATTAATATAGGAAGATATGACTTTTTCTTATTATTTTATTTTATTTTTTTCTATATGTCATTACGTCATTTTATGATTTTTTTATTTTATTAAATTTCATATATTTAAATATAATAATAAATGCATATTAATTTCATTAACGAACTTTTATTTTTATTTTCCAAATTACTAAATTAAAGCCTCATTAGTTTCATTTGTTTATTTATCTAAATTATTTGTTTAAATTTAAAAGAGAAAAAAACATTTTAATTTTAATAATTTAAATTTTTTCATTTTTTTTATAAATTCAAACTTCTTAAATGTTTATAATTTTATATTTAATTTTTTTTTAAATAAACTGATATAATACATGGGTCTAACACCTAGTTTTAAATAAATATAAAGTAAAATGTTTAACTAATCTATTTTGTTAGTATAACATTTTAAAAGTTCATTATAATTAAAGATAATATAAGAAATCACTAATCATCTTTAAAGCCCACTTAGATGTGTTCTCACCACTAATAATTATAAAAAGTAAAAAACATTAATCTATGATATCACTTGGATCTCGGTTGAATTTGTGCTCTCACCACTAACAATTATAAAAAGTAAAAACATTAATCTATGATATCACTTGGATCTCGGTTGAATTTGTGGGAAATGCGTCACTAAAACAATTAATTCAAAAACCCATCACTAAATATCCAGCGCTAATACATGACATATATACAAAACCTCTGTATGCAAAAACATCAGAAGTGGAGAACAAGCTGTCTATATGAAGTGCCTGAAAGAATCTGAGTTTGAAAATTTGAGGAATTACTGTACAAGTGATGGAAGGAAATTGATTGTTGTGTAAATTAACCATGTCGACATTAAACATTTGAGTCTGTTATATAAACCGGCTAAAGTGGATATTAACATTAACAAAAGTATACTAGAATTTTTTAGTACATCATAGGTTTTTAAGTGAAGAACTATATTACTTCCTAACAAAGACTATTGCAAAACATATACAACTACTAGAAGCGAGGATTCGGCACAACCACTAAAGGGTACTTTCTATGGAGTGTAAGACCAGTGAGCTCACTCATGTCCAGTTCCTCCCCTCTCAAACCATCTGGCAATGCCAAATCATATTTGTACACCAGATTTGCTAAAGCAAGCTCTTCAATAACTATTGCAAACTGAATACCAGGACACCCTCTTCTTCCAGCACCAAATGGAAGGTACTCAAAGTGCAGCCCTTTATAGTCAACAGAACTATCCAAAAACCTCTCTGGCTTAAACTTCTCTGCTTCCTCCCAGAGTGAAGGATCTCTTCCTATTGCCCAAGCATTAATAATCACTTGTGTGCCTGCTGCAATGTCATACCCCATTAGTTTCACATTTTGTGTTGATTCTCGAGAAATGAGCAGCGGGAGTGGAGTATGCAACCGCAGGGTCTCTTTGAGGACAGCTTGTAAGTAATGCATATTTTCCAAATCTTCCTCACTGATCACCGATTTTCCTTGAGCTATTTCACTGACCTGTTGTTGCAACTTTTTCATCACTTTTGGATGCCTTATTAGCTCGCTGATTGCCCACTCCATGGCTGAGAATGTTGTATCAGTTCCAGCAGCAAATATGTCCTACAAGTAATACATAATAATATTGAAACCATGATCGAACTCGAAAAGCAGATGATCATGTTTATAATGGATATATGTAGCATTACTAGTTTTTTTTTTTGAACGGCTTCTAATCTAATACTAAACTACTCTAATACAGCTATTAATCTATTTAAAGAGATAGGCGAATCAATCTTACCATGATGGCAGCTTTAAGAAAATCTCTGTGAAGGGTAAAGTTGGTAGTATCTTGACTATTTTCTCTTTGAGCATCGAGTAAGACGTCAACTAAATCTTGGTTTTCATTACTTACACCACCCACATCGCCTTCAACTGCTCTTCTCTTATTTATATGTTCTTCAAGAACAACCTCGAGAATCTCATCAAATTCTTGAGCGGTTCTTTTTGTTTTTGCCTTTAAACCACTAAGTCGATCCACCCATGACAGCCATGGAATATAATTCCCAACAGAAAAGGCACCAAGCAGATATACAAACCTTTCCAACAAGCGGCTGAATGTTACTCCATTAAACTTCCTCCCAAAGGCCACCCTGCAAACTATGTTGTTCGTAAGCGAATTAAGCAACTCTCCTAAATCAACTAAAGAGCCACAACCTTCTCCAATCGTGTCAATCATAAGACGCGTCTCCTCTTCTCTCACTCGTTTAAATGACTGAACTCGTCTACTGCTTAGAAGCCCAAGCACTGCAATGCTCCTGATTTGTCTCCAATACTCTCCGTATGGAGAAAATGCTATGGTCTTTGATCCGTAAGTAAGTGCGTCGATGATGCTTAATTTGGGTCTACTGGCGAAGATTACATCATGGGTTTTCAAGATTTCCCGGGCTGCTTCAGCTGATGAGGCTACAAGCACGGGTACACTGCCAAGTTGAATGAGCACAAGCGGACCATGTGTTTGGGTTAAGGCCCGAATAGAATGGTGGGGGTTCGAACCTAGTAATTGATGAAGGTTTCCGATAATTGGAAGCTTTCTTGGGGATGGTGGTTTGTTTTTGTGGGTCTTTGTAGCAGATAAAAACCTTTTATATGGAATGAATAGCAATAGCGCTATGATTATTGGAATAAGAGGAAAGGGAGAAAGATCAAATGACAAAAACATCATTTTTCATATAGTAATTAACTAGGGTGTGTCTGAAGAGCATGGTTGTATGCATATATATAGACTCAATGTCACAAGCCTGGGGATTTAAGTTCCTCACTTATCTCCCGGTTAATCGTTTTAGTGCTGACTATTAAAATAATATTTAATATTTAATATTTAACATATTTAATTGCAAGGCTAATTCAGTCTTTTTCTGTTACCATAGTTGTTTCTATAGAGTTCATTTTCCTTTTATTGTACCTAATCCATAAATCGCTAGCTACTTTTGAGGCAGTAACGGAGTCATGATCAAAATAAAAGGGTAAAAAGATCGTATAACAATAAGAAAAAAAATAATATATCAATTTCATTAAACTTAAAGTTCAACTTCCACGACCAACAAAAAAGAGACCCATCAACACATTTAATTAATATTTTCATTCAACACCTTCTTTTTTTCTTTTTCTTTTTTTTTCTTTTATTTTTTTTTATTGATAGGCAACAATGACACAACACTCTACTCAAAAATAAATATTAACAAAAATGACAAATGCTTATTTAACGTCTATATGTCACAATTTTTTACCTTTTTATAGGCTAAAAATCATTGCATTCTTTAGCATAAATAGTTTATAATCGATCAAAAGCATCTAAGTTAAAAAATACTATATTTTAAGGATCTATAAAAACTCATAATTAATATGTGTATAATTTGTTTTGAAGTATTTTATATTTGTTAAACTTTTTATATTAACCCAACCCGACACACGTGAAACCTTTTTTGATTTCGCCACTCTTCCGAGTTTCTAATCAAACAAAACAATAACAAAACCCTCTCTGTAACAACCCAAATTTTCCAATAAAATTTTTCATTTTAAATAATGAAATCATTTCCATAAAGTATAAAAATCCCAATCATAATTGTTTTCAAAATCCATAACATCAAATAAATTATTCATAATATCAGGTGTCCCCAACAAAACGCCAGAGAGTTCATGTAACATCCGGACTTTCAGGTACATTATTGTATGTTTAAATTGTTTGAAGAATTATGGAGTGACTCGGTGAGTTGTTGTCACACTCCAAAACCGGAACGGCGGAAACGTTCGGGGGTGGAGGACGTCATGTACAGTATCACAATAATGCAAAGTAGTAAACAAGCAACAACATCATCCATTGCATTAATAATATAATTTAATACAGGTGTGTTCTGTCAAGTTTTATAGACACCAAAAATATACATCAAAATAAAAGATGAGTCTTGAAGGAGCTCCATCTTCTCAAAAACCTGGCTCCGGTACCTGTCTACTGGCGACCTGAGAATACAAGTTATTTTGAAAGAGTTTATCAGCTTTAAAGCTGGTGAGTTCATAAGTATATTAGTGTCTGTATTTGTTATGAAAGTGTTTGTAAGTCTTGTAATGTATAAGTTTTGTAAAAGTTTGTAATTGTTTGAACTCTCCTAGAAAACCCTATGTTTCCTACTAAAAGTAGCCTTCTACCAAGGCATCTAGTATCTGTGTGTGTGTCTCTTGTAAGAGTGTGTATTTTCCCAAATCTGACTATCATTAACCAAAAATATAGTTTTTACATTATTGTTTATTGTGTGAATATCACAAAGTAAATGTAAAGGGAAAATGAAATAGTACTGTAGTGTTGTATTAAGTAACTACTGTTGTACTAGTTACTTTAAACCAATTGTTATTTAAAGTACCATGTGATCGGCCTGTATCCTGCTACCGACTCTATAGAAAAACAACGATGTAAGACGTCGTAAGAAATGACGTTTGGCACCCGTAGACTTGCAAGTCCCACTGTAGCGAGCAGCAAGGTGTAGGATAGTCAATCCAGTATAGATCTATACACAAACTCATACGCTCTCCACTTAAGGAGATTCTGGATACAAAACGGGTCATGACAGGTAGTGTCATGCCCCCGTTAAGTGGCTCACATAACTGTAAGTAATGTATATGTATATGTATATGTATGTGCTAGCTGTATTGTGTGTTCTTTCTCTGTCTAGCCTATATGTTTTGTTTCTCATCACTGTGTATTATGTTTGTTTCTCATCACTATGTATTATGTTTGTTTCTCATCACTATGTATTATGTTTGTTTCTCATCACTATGTATTATGTTTGTTTCTTATCACTATGTATTACTCATGAATGAACTGACTCATTGTATGTTTCATTGTTCTAGTAATAGTATCTTCCTAAACTATACCTATTATAGTTTACTAGTAATGTTGTTTGTGTATATGAACATGTTTGTATACCTTTGCTACCCAAAGGCATTGAACTAAATGAAAGAAGTAACCTTTTATATCTATACACATATACATGATATATAACTAGGATTTAAACGACCTTCGGACAAATAACCCGAATACCCTAAGTCCACAACCAAACAAGGAACAGGAAGTAAGGTGAGCTATCAGTCCTAAGTCCTTTCAATCCTACTTATATAATTATATCCATATAGATACACATAATATAAGTTAAAAAGAGTTTAATAAAAGTATTTGATATGTAAAAGAGTTTGTAAAACAGTTTGAAGTAAAACAGTTTGATAACACAGTTTGAAAAGTAAGAAATCCACTTGTTTGGTACTTATTAATCACATGTGATTGATATAATAACTATAATAGTTCAACTTGTATTCCCCCCCCCCATAAAAGCATTTAAAAACATTTAAAAGGTTAATTAAGGGGTATGAACTCACCTGTAGTGAGTGGTTTGGATGAACGGAATGTATAGGATGCTAGGTGTCAAGTGAAGACTTGTACACACCCAATGATCCTAGTTAACATATAATATCACATATATGTATCCAATTAGTCTTTAAACAACTAATTAACAAAGTAAAGACATCCTAGGACATGTAAAACACCTTATTTAAGTGCTATAAGTCCTAAGGATTGCATCTAAGTGTTGTAGGACATTGCTATTGAGTTTAGGGTTCAAGGGGACCCTTTATTGGAGTTTACGGTTTTGTGACCATAACTCATTGAGTTTACGGTCGTAAACCCATAAGTTTACGGCCGTAAACTCATGGTACTTTTACCATGTTGAGTTTTGAAGCTTTACAAGTCCTAAGAAGCATTCCTACTTCATGTATAAGCCTTAGGAAGAGATTAGGGCACCATTTCACTCCTTTGTGGAGTTTACGGTCCTTGGACCATTTCTCTTTGGGTTTACGGCCGTAAACCCAAATGGTTTATGGTCGTTTTGTTGTTTTAAGTCCTATGCACTTCAAGGAAGGGATCTAGACTAGTTTCCAAGGCTTGGAAGGAACTAGGGCACACTTTGGCACCCTTACTAGGGTTTACGGTCCAAGGTGTTCTTGGACCGTAAACACCTTTGATCCTTTGATTCTTGGTGTTTTCTAGTTGATTAAGAAGTATAACAAGCCCTATAATACACTAGGGTAAGAGTACTTACAAGTAGAAGCTTGAAAAGGTGCTAAAAGTCCAAGAACACTAGTGTGTGTTCTTGGTGTTCTTGGTGAAACTTGAAGATCTACACTTTTGGAATGATTTCACGGATGGAATCATGTTAGATCACTAGATTAAGTAAGATATCAACTTTTTTGGGCTAGAAACACTTACAATGTTGAAGATCAAGAAGAAAAGTCGATGATACTTGAGAGAGAATTGAGTTTTGGATCTTGAAATTGTGAAAAGTGATAAATAATGACTAAGTGTCATATTTATACCCTCTTTTAGGGTTTACGACCGTAAACACCTTTGTTTAGGCCGTAAACTCCAAACTCTTGGAGTTTTGGGACATTATTGTTGCACAATAAACCCTAGGGCATCCTCTCTCCTGTTATCTCCTGAAGTACTAATCTTAAAATACTAACTTATTCCAAAAAGCTTGAAAATTAGCAGAAACAGTTTTGACTCCTATTGAAGTGAATGGTTGTACATAATAGAAATTTCGGGTTGTCACAGTTGTGAGTCCAACTCGTCGAGTAGAGTCGAGTTGTCCGCGTGGCTTTAATGAATGGACTCGGTGAGTCAGAGAGCCAACTCGCCGAGTAGGTGCTGGGCAGAGAAACCCTAATTTTCCGGGTTTGTGTCCTATTTAAAGGGCCTTAAGCCCTTATTTCTGCCTCCCTTATCTCCAGAGAGCCCTGTGGGAAACCCTAGACCAGTTCCATCCATTGTGATAGAGAGTGTGGCTAATTTGGGTGTTCTTGTGCAACTTTGAGAGGGGATTTGGAGAGCATCTTGGCTTGGATCAAGAGAAGGCTTTTGGATCCAGAGATTCTTCAGAGTTTTGCTTCAGTTGGAGGTAAAAAGATGCTAGCTTGATCATTTCCTTATGAGATCTTGTTTTAGGGAACTTTTAGGGCTTTCTTCCATTTATCTTGTGTCATGGAGTGATTTGTGTATGGTTTGAGGTTGGAACCTCAGATCTGGACTATGAGTGGCCTTGTGAGTCCAGAGACCCGAGCTTTATTGAGTTGGAAGCAAGCTCTTGCGCATCTAGCCCTTGTTGGAGCATGTTTTGGCATTATGAGCCTTAAATGCCATGCATGAACGTAAAGCTTGCAACTTTACGTGCTATTCGAGCCTTAGGAGGATAGATCTGGAGTGTGGGGTTGTAGATCTGCTTAGAATCGTCTGAATGAGGATTGGGTTTGAATGAACTCGCTGAGTCAATGAGACGACTCGACGAGTCGGTGAGGGTTTGTCCCGATGAATTGATCATGCGATAACTCGGCGAGTTGGGGATCAACTCGACGAGCTGAGCTGGACCTTCAAGAGACTTCTGAGGAACGAGTAGACTCGACGAGTCACATGGGTGCACTCGGTGAGTTGGGTCAAACATGGACTGTTGACTCGAGTTTGACTTCTGTTGACTTTAGGGTTTGGTCAACATGAGTAATGGAGACCATGGAGGGGTAAAATGGTCTTTTACCTAATTCAAGAGTTAGAGAGAGAAGAATAACATTTGGTTATTGAGAATCGAGAATCGAGTATTAATTAGAGATATTTACCCTATGTGTTAGGCAGTGGCTAGTTCGAGATTCGAGTTCGAGGATGATTGCTTGCTGCTTGCAATGTGAGTCTTCTCACTATACTTTACCTAGAGTGGTACTTATGTGTAACCTGAGGGTCTTATGTGCTTACATTGAGTATTATGTTATCCTGCCTTATGTTTTATGTTGTGCATTATGTCTTTGTGATTTATGCTATACGGAGCTTTACAAACTGGACCAGAGTGTCCAACGAACCGTGGGACTGGAGGGTCCCACTGAGACACATTGACCGGAGGGTCTTACAGTGATATAGCATCGAGTGGCTAATGAGCTATGTGTGTGGTATTTTGGGGAACTCACTAAGCTTCGTGCTTACCGTGTTATGTGTTATGTGTTTCAGGTTTCTCAGGATCGCGGGAAGGCACCGACTTGATTGTACACACCAGTGAAAGAGTTATGTTTTGAGGATCCTGGATTTGAATCAAACAATTATGGAGTTGTGAATTGTAAATTAAATAAATGAGATTTTCGTGAAATGTGTTATGAGAATTATGCGATTTTTAAATGAAAAATTTATTTGAAAATTTACGGTGTTACAGTGCATGCCGCACTATCAAGCCGGGCTCTTGCCCTTAGATCCTGAAGTACCTGAAATAATCAACAAATTGTAAGCTAATCCTTAATGAGTTCCCCATAACATACCCCACACAATCCACATAATCACATAAACCATATCAACCATATAAGCCACATAAGCCATGCATACAAACATATAAGGATGCCATGGAAACCCTCCAAGGTCTTACACCGGGTGCCATGGGAACCCCCACATGGTCTTAACCCACTGCCATGGGAACCCCCACATGGTCTTAACTACCTGCCATGTGAACCCCCACGTGGTCTTAACTACCTGCCATGGGAACCCCCACGTGGTCTTAACTACCTGCCATGGGAACCCACACATGGTCTTAGCTAATCAAACAAAATCTCATACAAACTAAACATGAAAACATACTAGGATGTCATGGAAACACTCCAAGGTCTTACACTGAATGCCATGTGAACCCTCACATGGTCTTAGTCTACTGCCATAGGAACCCCCCGGGGGTCTTCCATGCAAGTATCACAAGGAGAACTAGCATACCGCAAAACACATAATCAACTAGCATACCACATATCATATAATGGGTCGGCCTTGGTGCCTTCGACCCATTGGTATGGTGAGGAGACTCACCTCTCAAGGAATGCTGAACTGGTAAGATCAAATCCCAACTCACAGCTCCGAACTCAACTGCCTACAACCACCATGCAACTATCTTCATCAAAACCCCAAAATACCAAAGATACCTTTAAAGTCAAACTTGCTCAAACATGGTCAAATTCAAAGTCAACAGTCAAGGTCAACAGTCCATGTTGACTCAACTCGTCGAGTACACTTGCTGACTCATCGAGTTCCTTCAGTTCTCAGAAAACCGGGAAAACCCTATTCAACTCGTCGAGTTATCACAACAACTCGTCGAGTTCGAACAATGTCCAGAAGATCGGGGAAACCCCAGGCCAACTCGCCGAGTTGGAAAGTCAACTCATCGAGTTTGCCCAATCTTAACTCATTCAGCCACCTTCTAAGCGAGTCTAATACTCCAAACTATAGATCTAATCTCCTAGGGCCGAGATACCATGTAAAGTTGCTATCTTTACGTCCATGCATGGCATTAAGGGGGCTAAAACACTCAATCATAGCTTATTAAGGGATATAGGGCATGAAGGAGGGCCAAGACTTGATAAAGATGACAACTTTAAGTCAAAAGAGGCCATGAGATGTCCAAATCTGAAGTCATAGCTTCATGACATGCTCATATCCAAGATTAATCCCAAAATAAGCTAATAATGACCATAAACTCTCAAATGAAGAGATCTAGCAAATAAATGACCAAGGTATCAACTTTATACCTCAATATGGCTGCCACAACAGAGTAGACACCGGATCGACAACCTCTTCCTTTAGCTTTGCACCACCCACTTCAAGCTTCTTCAAATAAACACCAAAAAGGCACTCTTTAAGCTCTCACACACTCAAAATGATAGTAAAAGAACGAACTAGGGTTTCTCTGGATAAAAGGGGGCGATAAGTGAGGCTAACAATGAGGCTTAAGGCCTTTAAATAGGGTGCAAACCCTAAAAATTAGGGTTTCATGTTCAGCATTCAACTCGTCGAGTTGGGGCCTTCCAACTCGTCGAGTAGACCCTAAAAGATACGCGGCTGGAAAGCTCTCTACACGATGAGTTGGAGCCTCCCAACTCGTCGAGTTCCATTCCAAAAACTTGAAAATTAATATATTTATTTCTTACCTAGACCAAGCGTTACAATTCTCCCCACTTGAACTAGACTTCGTCCCCGAAGTCTGCTGACGCGAACATATACGGGTAATGCTCTCGCATCTCATCCTCCGACTCCCATGTCCATTCCGAGCCCTTCCGATGCTGCCATTGCAACTTCACTAGCTTCACCTCCTTGTTACGAAGAACCTTAGTTTTCCAATCCAAAACCCCAACGGGCCTCTCAATGTAGTTCAGGCTCTCATCCACCTGAATGTCATTCGAAGAAATAACCGAAGCCTCGTCAGTGACACACTTCCGAAGCTGAGACACATGGAAAGTGTTGTGAATCTGGCTAAGCTCGTCTGGCAGGTCCAAACGGTAAACCATCTTGCACACCTGGGCAGAAATCCTGAACCGGCCAATAAATCGGGGCCCTAACTTTCCCCTCTTCCGAAACCTAATGACACCCTTCCATGGTCACACTTTTAGCAAAACGAAGTCTCCCACCTGGAACTCGAGATTCGAGCGACGCCGATCAAGATAACTTTTCTAACGGCTCTGCGCGACTCGCAGTGAGTCACGCACCTGCCGAATCAATTCAGTGGTCTTAAGCACCACCTCGGTGCTTCCCATAACACGATGCCCAACCTCACCCCAACAATCTGGGGTCCTACACCTCCGACCATACAACATCTCAAACGGGAGTTGGTCAATACTAGCATGATAACTATTGCTATATGAAAATTCTACTAGTGGGAGGTATGTATCCCAACTTCCTCCGAAATCCAATACGCATGCCCGAAGCATGTCCTCAAGTGTTTGGATCGTCCGCTCGCTCTGACCATCGGTCTGAGAGTGGTAAGCGGTGCTCAAATGTAACTGAGTGCCTAATTCTTCATGAAACTTCCTCCAGGACCTGGAGGTGAATCGAACATCGCTGTCCGAGACCACAGATACCGGTGTTGGGTTTAAGTTCAAAAATAGTTTCAAAAACTTTAATAATATGGCAACGGAAGAATTTAATTTGAAGTAACATAAACATTATATACCCACCAAGGATCTTCTTGCAAGTTATAGAAAGATTAAAACACCAACCAAAGAAGAGGTGAAGAAATAGCAACCTTTGTAGTTCTTTGGGTCCTCTCAGGAGGCTTAGAAGTTGATGAAGAATGTGGAACCTTTGAGACACCAACAATGATTCAACTTGATGTAGATGCTAGTGCAAAACTCTTAAACCCTTAAGCTTTAAGTTTATAACCAATATGAACTTAAAGAGGGCTTGAAGATGCAAGTGTTCTTCAAGTTTTCTAACCAAAACTAGAGAGAAAGGGAGAGGGAAGAGAGGATTCAGATTTTCAATCAAGGAATGAATGAGCAAATAATCCAAGTGCAAGCTCTCTTATTTATATGCATAAAATGAAGTTATTAACCATTAGTCCTTAGCACTTTAAGCAAACTTGTCCCCATTGTCATAAGCATGTCTTCCATGCCTTTAAAGCATGATTAGACAAGTCATACACTTCTTCTTTTTATGCATATCTCGAAAATTGCATAAAGAAGAAGAAAGAAAGTCAAACTTTTATAAACTCTTTTATAAAATATAAACCTTCTCTTTTAGGAAAAAGACAAAAGGATTCAACTAGTCCAAAAAGTTGTGCATGACTTATTAATTCATACCATATGTGTAACATCCTAATTTTCAAGTCCAAAAATTTCTTTTTAATTAACCGACTTATAAAAACATTCATAAGAAAATACTGTGAAAACACATCATCTCATAAATAATGAATCATGTCTGAAAACCCAAGTCAGAAAGTAATAAAATATCAGAGTACAATCCCAGAAAACTCCATGCGGAAATCATGTGTGTGTGTGTGATGCGATGCTACGCCGCCGGCTCCTTCCCCTTAGACGAAGAGGTACCTGAACCCAAAACCGAAAACGTAAGCACAAAGCTTAGTGAGTTCCCCCATCATACCACATACCAAGCAATATCATCGGTATCTTTCAACCGGTAATCATCATCGGTATCTTTCAACCGGTAACCTTCGTCACTATCTTTCAACCGGTAATCATCATCGGTATCTTTCAACCGGTAACCATCATCGGTATCTTTCAACCGGTAACCGTCATCGGTATCTTTCAACCGGTAATCATCATCGGTATCTTTCAACCGGTAACTGGGGACTATTCCACCCCTACCACTAGCATACAACAGCAAGGTACAAACACGCAGTCAGGCATATCCGGGTACTGACCTACCCTACGGCCCTAAGGCCCGATGTGAGGGAACCTAATCCCTACAATACACGTAACATATCATGCAGATAATACTCGTGACCAAAGCACATAACCAAACCAAGATAATTATCACAAAGACAATCATCTTTCCAATACTCCTCTTTGGTGGGCCGGCATTGTGGCCTTAGACCCACCCCTACTGGAAGGTAACTCACCTCGTACAAGAAGCTGCTGATAATCTGTGCGGGAAACCTCCGTCCACTGCTGCTCCGGAAATCCTCCGGCTACAATCCCCACAAACACTCAGTTAGAAACTGATATCTACTCTTAGGGTAAAATGACCATTTTACCCCCAACCAAGTCCAAGTCAAAGTCAACTTCCAGTTGACCCGACTCGCAGAGTTGGGCCGTCAACTCGTTGAGTCCCTTCCCTTTACTCGTCCTTATCCACGACTCGACTCGTCGAGTTTGGCAACGACTCGACGAGTTCCCCTTCCTTACGAACATCAATGAACCTTCATCCGACTCGTCGAGTCGGATGAACACTCGTCGAGTTCACCTTCAATCTGATGAACAAGTCCTGACCTTGACTCGCCGAGTTGTATGAACAACTCGTCGAGTTCATCTTCAACCTTAAGAAGATTGCCTTGGACTCGCCGAGTCTGTTCTAGCACTCGTCAAGTCCCACGAACTCCAGGTCTAAAATTAAGTCCAATGCGTTGGGTCACTCTTTCTGTCTTGTTACAACCCTTCTAACACCCAACTGAGTCCTTTTGACCCTCAATATATATGGGACTCATAGCCTTGGACTCGTCGAGTCCCAAGAACGGACTCGCCGAGTCGATGACATCCACACACTAAATCCTCGATTTCTGAGGTACAACACTTGACCAAAAGGTAGATTTGGGCTCCTACAATCGTTCTAGCACGTAAAGTTACAAACTTTACGTGCATGCATGGGACTTTGAGTCCAAAAGGTCCTACAACAAGCTCTTGGGTTGCATGGAGTCTTTCTTGGGCGTAAAAGCACCCACTTTCTACCTTGTGACCCCTTTAAGGACCTAGATCTGAAGCCTTGTCCCCAACCACGCTTGCATTCATGGTTGGCTACCTAAAATGGCTTTAAAAAAAGCCCTAAATCTCCACAAAATGGAATCTAGCAAATGAACAAGCAAGTTAGCAACTTTATACCTTCTGATGGCTGAAGATGAAGCACAAACTCGAACCCTTCTGGTCTCCTCTTGTTTCCTCAAGCCTTTCTCCTTCCTTCTTAAGACTATCAACACCAAAATCCACCAAAATGGCTTAGATTGCTTCAACAACGGTTAGGGTTTTCTATAGAGGGTTTTTGGGAGCATAAAGGGGCGATGGAGGCTGTATAAGGTTGTTTAAATAGGGTGCAACCCTCATATTAGGGTTTTGTCCATACAGAGCCTACTCGTCGAGTCCGGGACCCGACTCGACGAGTCCATCACTTAAATCCCGCGTCCCATCCCGCTTCTACTCGGCGAGTTGGTCCTTCAACTCGCCGAGTCCAAGGCCAAAAATGCAAAAGTACTTAAATAAAATACATACCAGGAACTAGGTGCTACAAATCCCCCCCACTTATCTTAGACTTCGTCCTCGAAGTCTGCTGCTCGATCCTGGAATAGCTCTGGGTAATGCTCGATCATCTCATCCACCGGCTCTCAGGTCCATTCTGAGCCCTTCCGGTGCTGCCATTGCACCTTCACGAGCTCCACCTTTTTGTTCCTCAGATCCTTCGACTTCCGATCGAGAATCGCTACAGGCCGCTCAATGTAATTCAGGCTGTCATCGACCTGAATATCCTCTAGTGGTACCACCGCTGAGTCGTCCACCAAACATTTCCGTAACCGGGAGACGTGAAAAGTGCTATGAATCTAACTAAGTTCGGTTGGGAGATCCAACCTATAGGCCACCTTGCCCACCCGGGCTATAACCCTGAAGGGTCCAATATACCTGGGACCCAACTTGCCCCGTTTCCTGAATCGGATGACGCCCTTCCGTGGCGACACCTTCAGGAGAACCATATCCCCGACCTGAAACTCCAGGTCCGAGCGGCGCTTGTCAGCATAGATTTTCTGCCGACTCTGCGCAGTCTGAAGTCTGCTCCTGACCTGCTGAATCCGTTTGGTCGTCTTGAGCACTACATCGGTGCTCCCCATGACCCTCTGGCTAACCTCGCCCCAGCATATCGGGGTCCTGCACTTCCTCCCGTACAACATCTCAAATGGAGGTCGATCGATACTCGCATGATAGCTATTATTATACGAGAACTCCGCCAACGGAAGGTAGGTATCCCAGCTACCTCCGAAGTCTAAAACACATGCCCGCAGCATATCCTCTAGCGTCTGGATGGTCCGCTCACTCTGACCATCCGTCTGCGGGTGAAAGGCGGTGCTAAAATGCAGACGAGTACCCAGCTCGTCATGAAACTTCTTCCAAAACCTGGAAGTAAACCGAACATCTCTGTCTGAATCACTGACACTGGCACCCCGTGTCGCGCCACCACCTCTCTGGTATAAATGTCGGCCAGCTTCTCGGCCGAGATGCTCTCCTGAATCGGAATAAAATGAGCTCTCTTGGTCAATCGATCGACGATGACCCAAATCGAATCCACCCCTCGTGCGGTCCTGGGAAGCTTTGTGATAAAATCCATCGTAATATCCTCCCATTTCCACAGCGGGATATCCAACGGCTGCATCTTGCCGTGTGGCCTCTGGTGCTCGGCCTTGACCTTCCTGCAGGTCAAGCACCGCTCCACGTACCATGCTACGTCCCGCTTCATGCAGGGCCACCAATAATCAGGACGAAGATCTCTATACATCTTCGTCGCTCCAGGATGGATAGAAAATCTGGATTTGTGTGCCTCCTTCATCAGGATCTGGCGCACGCCTCCATGATAAGGGACCCACACCCTATGGTGAAGAGTCAATAACCCTCGGCTATCATAATCGAAGGACGAAACCTGCCCCACAATCCGCTCGCTCTTCCGATGTTCCTCCTTCACGGCCTCCTGCTGGGCCTCCCGAATCTGCTCCAACAGCGGAGTCACCACTGTCATCCTCAGACAAATATCCCTGATTGGCGCTGCCTTGTGGCTAAGTGCGTCAGCCACCACATTGGCCTTTCCCGGGTGGTAAAGGATCTCACAATCGTAATCCTTCACCACGTCCAACCACCGACGCTGCCTCATGTTTAGATTCGGCTGACCCGTGAGGTACCTCAAGCTCTTGTGGTCCGTGTAAATCATACAACGAACCCCATAGAGGTAATGACGCCAAATCTTGAGGGCGAACACAACAGCCCCCAGCTCCAAATCATGCGTCGGGTAGTTCGCCTCGTGAGGCTTCAGCTGCCTCGAAGCGTAAGCAATAACATGCCCTCTCTGCATCAATACTGCGCCCAAGCCCGAGATGGACGCATCACAGTACACGACGAGATCCTCCATGCCCTCTAGCAGGGCTAAGATTGGTGCCTCACACAATCTCTGTCTCAGTGTCTCGAATGCAGCCTGCTGCTCAGGACCCCAGCGAAAGACCACGGCCTTCCTCGTTAGCCTGGTCAGGGGTAAGGCTATCTTGGAGAAATCCTGGATGAATCTACGATAGTAGCCGGCTAATCCCAGGAAGCTCCGAATCTTAGATGGAGACCTCGGAACCTCCCATCTCATCACGGCCTCCACTTTGGCCGGATCTACCGAAATCCCGTTCTGGTTGACAAGGTGCCTAAGAAACTGCATCTCGCGCAACCAGAACTCACACTTGGAGAACTTAGCATACAAGCTCTCCCTCCTCAAAGTCTCCAGAACCTCTCGCAGATGCTCCTCATGCTGCTCTCGCGTCTTGGAGTAAACCAAGATATCATCGATAAACACTATCACAGATCGGTCTAACATCGGTCTACACACGCGGTTCATGAGGTCCATGAACGCGGCAGGAGCGTTGGTGAGCCCGAAAGGCATCACCACGAACTCATAGTGGCCATAACGCGTCCGAAACGCCGTCTTCTGTACATCCTCCTCTCTGACCCTCATCTGATGATACCCTGAACGCAAATCAATCTTGGAGAACCAAGATGCTCCCTGTAGCTGGTCAAAGAGGTCATCAATCCTTGGGAGTGGGTAACGATTCTTCACAGTTACCTTATTCAGCTCCCTATAGTCTATACACATCCGATGCGACCCATCCTTTTTCTTCACGAACAGAATCGGGGCTCCCCAGGGAGAACTACTCGGTCTAATGAATCCCTTGTCTAACAGCTCCTGCAGCTGTGTAGACAACTCCTGCATCTCGGGAGGAGCCAACCGATACGGTGCCTTGGCTATCGGAGCCGCACCAGGGACTAGGTCGATCCTGAACTCCACCTGTCGCTCCGGAGGTATCCTAGGCAGCTCCTCGTGGAATACGTCCGCGAACTCTCGCACCACGGGCACATCGCCCACCGTCGCCCTACCCGCCTCCTGGGTATCCATAACATAGGCGACATAACCTGCTCAACCCTGCTAGAGGTAACGCCTAGCTCTCGCTGCTGAACATAAAGCTGGTCCTCGTTGTGGCCTCTCGCCCTGAATCACCAACTCTCCCCCACTTGGGGTCCTGATCCGCACCAACTGTTGCATACAGTCAATCACTGCCCCATTGGGGCTCAGCCAATCCATACCGATAATAACCTTGTTCCCCCGCAAAGGTATGGGAACCAGATCTACCAGATAACGCTCCTCAAACAGTCGTAGGACGCAATCTCGGTAAACCTCCGACGCTCGTACCGACCGGTCGTCCGCAATCTCGACCTCCAGAGGGCAATCCAGCATACCCGAAGACTCGGGAAACTTCTTGCTAAGCGCAAGAGAGACAAATGATCGGGTGGCACCCGAATCAAACAATACCAGAACTGAGATACCGTTCACATGGAACGATCCTAAACAGTGCACATACATAACATATCAAGATCACAGCGCCATAACATAAAAGCATAAGAAAGGAACCATACCCGTCACTACATCAGGTGCAGCGCGTGCCTCCTCGGCTGTCAACTGAAATGCTCGGCTCCGCACCACTAGAGCCTCTATCTTGGCCTTTCGGCCATCTGCAACCCGCGCTGTCGCTGAGACCGGCGCCACAGCTGGCGCCGCTGCTGACGCTGCTGACAATCTCGGGCAGTTGGCCTTTTTATGGCCCCTCTGATTGCAATGGAAGCAAATCAGGTCTGTCATCTGTACCACAGGAGTAGGGGCGGTGCAATCTCTGCCAAAATGCCCAACCTTGCCGCACTTATAGCAGCCTGAACCCGGCCCAGTGCGGCAAGCTCCCTCGTGTGACCGACCGCATTTCCCACAGCGGTCCCGCCCAGACTGGCCCTTCGGCCTACCATCGGATCCCTTGGGCTTCTTCCCCGAAGCCCCCGTCGTCAGCCCCTCCGTTGCCTTCCTTTTCCGGATGTTCTCCATATCAATCTCCCTCTCCCTAGCCCTGGCAATCATGGAATCCAGGGTAGGGCAAGCTGAGAAACTGACATGCTCCCGGATGTCAGCTCGTAACATATCATGGTAGCGGGTCCTCCTCATGTCCTCATCACCCGCATACTGGGGCACCAGCAATGCCCTCTCCCAGAACTTGGCGGTGATCTCCGCCACAGTCTCCGTAGTCTGTCTCATGTCCAAGAAATCCCTGGGCAGCTGCTGAAGCTCCACAGCTGGCGCAAACTCCGCCATGAATCTGGTCACAAAGTCTGACCAGGTCATAGCCTCAACAGTCGAGGCTCCCAATGAGTCACCAACAGACTCCCACCAATCTCTAGCTCTGTCCCTCAAACACCCTGCTGCATATCTCACGTTCGACCCCTCGAGGCAGAAGCTGGTCAGCTGCGCAGACTCGATGTCTGCGATACATCTCCTAGCAGCAATGGGGTCTTTCACCCCATGGAAATCCGGCGCACCACTCCCACGGAAGTCCTTAAAGGACAGTGTGCGCGTACTCATCTGGCTAGACGCCATATCACTCCTGAATGCTCGGAGGCGATCCTCCATCAGCCCAACAATCCCTTCCTTGATCGAACCAAAGACAACCGGCGTCACATCAAGGATACCCCTCGTGATCTCGGACACGATGAACTCGCATAACCCATCATCAACCTGCTCGGATCCTGAACCCGAGCCCGATCCGGAACCTCCTGCTCCATGTCGTGTGGTCATCATGCTGAAAATACACGCATAAATGTCAGGATCATACATACTTCCGAGAGGCCTAACATACTCTCCAAGGTTCCCGGTTCCATCTAGGCCCTCCTTGATTCGAGTACGGGTCCTCTGCTTTTGATAGTACGGGCCCATACTACCTTCCACATCTACCCGTACTTTCCCCAAGGATTGCTTCGACTTCACCAAGTCCCTTTTATCGATACCTTTTCCACTGACCTCATCCTAGGCTTCCCTAAGGCACTCTCCGACCTACCCTCCGCCATCAGCTGCACTAGGAGTCCCCACCACTTCCCCCTAACTAACTTGCGGATACTGTTACACATCCGTTCATTAGCTAGTTGAAAATGGCCAGAACCCCCATAGCACAAAGCAAGCAGCATTCGTGCATTGGGTAACCAATCAGGCATAACCTACACAGGCTATCCTACTGCTGACTAAACAGTCCTAGCATACAGCTCATACAACAGGCATATAAGGCATCCTCCTAGATCCTTAGCCCTAACTAGCATGCAATTCTCAGAATCATATATCAGGCACACAAGGCATCCTCCTAGATCCTTAGTCCTATTCTAGCATGCAGTTTTCTGAATCAAAACCATATAGCACAACATATCAAGTATGGGTATCTTGGGGAAAACTTACTTGAGCCCGGCCGGTCGCATGCATCACACACTTCGTCTTTCTTAAAATCCTCTCATTTAGATTTTAGAAAACTATTTTCCTTGTAAAAACCTTTTAGCCCCTTAGTTTTAGTCCAGACACCCCCGAGGGTGTGTCCAAATCCCTCAAACCAGGGCTCTGATACCAACTTGTAACATCCCAATTTTCAAGTCCAAAAATTTCTTTTTAATTAACTGACTTATAAAAACATTCATAAGAAAATACTGTGAAAACACATCATCTCATAAATAATGAATCATGTCTGAAAACCCAAGTCATAAAGTAATAACATATCAGAGTACAATCCCAGAAAACTCCATGCGGAAATCATGTGTGTGTGTGATGCGATGCTACGCCGACGGCTCCTTCCCCTTAGACGAAGAGGTACCTGAAACCAAAACCGAAACCGTAAGCACAAAGCTTAGTGAGTTCCCCCATCATACCACATACCAAGCAATATCATCGGTATCTTTCAACCGGTAATCATCATCAGTATCTTTCAACCGGTAACCTTCGTCGGTATCTTTCAACCGGTAATCATCATCGGTATCTTTCAACCGGTAACCATCATCGGTATCTTTCAACCGGTAACCGTCATCGATATCTTTCAACCGGTAATCATCGTCGGTATCTTTCAATCGGTAACTGGGGACTATTCCACCCCCTACCACTAGCATACAACAGCAAGGTATAAACACGCAGTCAGGCATATCCGGGTACTGACCTACCCTACGGCCCTAAGGCCCGCTGTCAGGGAACCTAATCCCTACAATAAACGTAACATATCATGCAGATAATACTCGTGACCAAAGCACATAACCAAACCAAGATAATTATCACAAAGACAATCATCTTTCCAATACTCCTCTTTGGTGGGCCGGCATTGTGGCCTTAGACCCACCCCTACTGGAAGGTAACTCACCTCGTACAAGAAGCTGCTGATAATCTGTGCGGGAAACCTCCGTCCGCTGCTGCTCTGGAAATCCTCCGGCTACAATCCCCACAAACACTCAGTTAGAAACTGATATCTACTCTTAGGGTAAAATGACCATTTTACCCCCAACCAAGTCCAAGTCAAAGTCAACTTCCAGTTGACCCGAATCACCGAGTTGGGCCGTGTCACACCCCGAAACCAATGGCGGAAACGTTCCGGGGTGGAGGACGTCATGTATAGCATCATAACCAATGAATAACAGCAATCATAGCAACACAACCATTACAGTGAATACTTAAGTAAAAATGTTTACATCAATTCTGAAACTTGTTTGAATTACATCATGTAACTTGTATGAATATAACATTAAACTCTTATTGCTTCAACTCTTCAAAAACCCAGCAGACATCTATCTACTGATTTCCTGAGAATACAAGCAGTTTAAAAGAGTATCAGCATAAAGCTGGTGAGTTCATAAGCGGTGGTTTGTAGTGAAAATCGTTGATGAGTTCGGAAAATATTTGAATAGTTTCAATAAAATCCGATATTTTCCTTAGTGATAACGTAGGGTTATCAGTTCTATAATAAACCATGAATATCTGTATGTTTCCAAGAAAATCCGATATTTTCTTTAGTGAAAAGGTAGCGTTATCGATTTCGTATAAAACCATGAATGTTCGTTACGGAAAACTGTAGTGATGTGCGAAAATATTACCTCATGTGACTAGCTAAAACTAATCATGAAGTATGAGTATTTTGCATGTGAAACCATTGCATAATCGGTTCTGTTTGAAAAACCCTGGCCTTAGCCAGATTACGTAGTGTGTATCAGTTCTATTTAGTAAAAATAGAACTGTTGAAGAGTGTTAAGTTGTAAACTAAAGGTGATTTATACATATTGTGAGTCGTATAACCATGCTTGATATGACTAGAGACCTTTCCAACGTTCTTCAGGCGTCAAGTTAAATGACATTTGTACATCTCAGGCGTGCCCGCCTAACTGTAGCTAGCAGTCCAGATGTGGGATTGTCAGTCCCGAATAGATCTATTCACAAATCTCACGCTCTCCCTCCAGGAGACTCTGGTTATACAGTGGTAGGATTTATCCCTGTACACCTAAGGGTACAGTAGTGAAGTAGCGCCTCACAGTATCGTACAATCTAGTTTGCATGTAGTGTAGTAGTGTTCTACCGTAGTGAAAATCCGTATGTATACCGTATATAATGATAATTACAGTTATGAAAAACCATGATAAAGTGGTGATGTAACTGTAAACTATTTCTGTCTTCGTGCATATGTTTAATAGTGAAAGTTTCTATACTCGTGATGTTTAGAAAATCCCAAACTATACCGATTATAGTTTGCATGTATAATGAATAGCGTGTCCGGAAAACTATACAAATTTTTGTGAAAACGTCCCTTATGCTCAACATAGCACAAAAGGGTTAAAGTATGAGATTTGCATAAGTTTTGAAAACATTTATGATTAGCTTGTATCCCCCCTGAAAACATTGAAAATATGGAAAAATGTAGGGGTATGAACTCACGGTTCTTGTTGTGAAATCGCTTACTGAAATGAAGATCCTCGAGTTGTTTCACGCGACACTTAACGGAATATTATTATCAAATAAATACGTATATGTATCTAAATTAGCGATTTCATTAGATAACGTGTTAGAGGTACACTTGAATTCGGTTGAGGAATGTTACCGGGACTTGATCGAATCGAAAAAGGTGAGTTTTCAGTCAAAAACACCACTAAAAAGGTGTTTACGGTCGAAGAGGAGTTTACGGTTTCTGAAGGCTCGGCGAGTTTACGACCGTAAACTCAAGAACATAGTTTACGGTTCTTGAAGGCTTGGACCGTAAACTCAATAACAGAGTTTACGGTTTCTGAAGGTTGGACCGTAAACTCAAGAACAGGGTTTACGGTTCTTGAAGGTGGACCGTAAACTCAAGAAAAATGGTTCTGATTGCTGATTTTGATGAGATAATCGTTTCCAGGCGTTCCCTAGTGACTCCAAACGTGGTTTCTCGATGATTTCCGAAGTTTGAAGGCGTTTTGAGTGTTTACGGTTAAGGCTCTTAAAAAGAGAAAGAGAGAGTTTTTGGCCAGAAATGTTCTACTGAAGGTGGAGGCATCGTATTTATAGGGGTGTTGTGGGGGGTCCACTCGTTACTGACCGTAAACAGGTTTACGGTCGTAAACGAGTTTATGGTCGTAATCTCATTTAGACCGCAAATGCTAGATTTTTCGAGATTTTTGGGTTTCCGCACGATTTTTGGTTCCAACTCGTAAATAATTTAATTATATACATAACTAGATTATTTTCAAAACCAAGAAGTTTGACGGAAAAATTAACAAATTCGAAATTTTATTAATGAAACTCGAGTAACGGAAACGGACAAAGTTTCGGGTTGTCACATCATGCCCCCGCTAGAGGGAATTTCGTCCCGAAATTTGAACGCAGAACACAAATCATGGATTAGGAAAGAGATGCGGATATTTCTGTTTCATCTGATCTTCGCGCTCCCAAGTGAATTCAGGTCCCCGCTTGGCATTCCAGCGAACCTTCACTATCGGGATGCGACTTTGTTTCGTTCGTTTGACTTCCCGATCCATGATTTCGACAGGTTCTTCCACGAAGTTGAGGTTCTCGTTGATTTCAATCTCGTCGAGAGGAATCACAAGTGTCTCATCAGACAGACACTTCTTTATGTTCGATACGTGGAAAACAGGATGGATGTTGCTGAGCTCTCGGGGTAACTGACGTTTGTATGCCACGGGACCGATCCTAGCAAGGATTTCGAACGGTCCAATGTACCTTGGGTTTAGCTTTCCACGTTTCCCAAAATGTATCATGCCTTTCCAGGGTGAGACCTTCAGAAGGACGCGGTCACCAACCTGGAACTCCAAGGGTTTTCGTCTCTTATCGGCGTAGCTCTTTTGTCTATCTCGAGAGGCTTTCAATCGTTCTCGGATTTGTATAATTTTCTCAGTTGTTTCTCGGATGATCTCAGGACCAGTGAGGGTACTGTCGGGGACTAGACCCCTGGCTAGCTGCGTGTCACCCACTTCAGCCCAGCATAGAGGGGATCTGCACTTACGGCCATAGAGGGCTTCAAACGGCGCAGCCTTGATGCTGGTATGGTAGCTGTTGTTGTAGGAAAATTCAACCAAAGGAAGATGAGCGTCCCATGATGCGCCGAAATCGATGACGCAGGCTCTCAACATGTCTTCCAAGGTCTGAATTGTTCTCTCACTCTGTCCATCAGTCTGCGGATGATAAGCCATGCTCATATCCAATTTAGTTCCAAGAGCCTCTGTAGTGATTGCCAGAATCTCGAGGTAAACCTGCTATCTCGGTCGGAGATAATAGATGCAGGTACCCCATGAAGGTGAACTATCTCTTGAATGTAGATTCGGGTGAGTCTCTCCATCTTGAAGTTTTCTTTGATTGGCAGGAAGTGGCCGGACTTCGTTAATCGGTCGACAATTACCCAGATGGCATCGTGCCCACTCGGAGATCTGGGTAACTTGGTGATAAAATCCATGGTTATCCTTTCCCACTTCCACTCAGGTATTTCCGGCTGTTGAAGTAGACCTGAGGTCTTCTGATATTCGACCTTCACCTTGGCGCAAGTCAGGCACTTGCCCACGAAGGTAGCGATCCCTGCTTTCATGTTTGGCCACCAATAGAGCTGTTAGAGATCCAAGTACATCTTATCCGAACCTGGGTGAACGGAGTATTTCGTCTTGTGAGCCTCATTCATGACAACCTCTCTGTACCCGCTGAACTTTGGGGTCCAGATCCGGTTCTTGAAATAGTACGCTCCGTCTCCTTTGACCTCCAAGTTCTTGTCCATTCCTCGCAGTGACTCATTTGCCACGTTCTCGAGTTTTAAGGCTTCCAGCTGAGCCTCTCTGATTTGCGCGGTTAAATGGGAATGGATGGTCATTGTTAGTGCCTTCACCTTACGTCCTGAATACTCCTTTCGACTGAGGGCATCTGCTACCACATTGGCCTTTCCGGGATGATAGCGAATTTCGCATTCGTAGTCACTGAGTAACTCTACCCATCGCCGTTGTCTCATGTTTAACTCCTTTTGATCGAAAATATGTTGCAAGCTCTTATGGTCGGTGAAGATAGTGCACTTGGTTCCATAGAGATAGTGTCTCCAGATTTTTAACGCAAAGACCACTGCTCCTAACTCTAAATCATGAGTTGTGTAATTGACTTCGTGTGTTTTCAACTGTCTCGAGGCGTAGGCGATAACCTTTCCTCGTTGCATGAGCACACAGCCTAGGCCCTGATTGGATGCGTCACAGTAGACAACGAAGTCTTCTGTCCCTTCGGGAAGGGACAAGATAGGTGCGCTGCATAGGGCCTGTTTCAATGTTTGAAATGCAGTGCCTTGCTTGGCTTCCCAACTGAAGGTTACACCCTTCTAGGTTAGGGAAGTTAAGGGCTTAGCGATTCTGGAGAAGTTCTGGATGAATCTTCGATAATAGCCCGCGAGACCCAAGAATTGCCGGATTTCTGTGGGTGTCTTTGGTGCAGACCAGTTCTCAATCGCCTTGATCTTGGAAGAGTCCACGTGTATTCCCTCATTTCTAATCATGTGTCAAAGGAAATTCACCTTCTTGATCCAGAATTCGCACTTCGATAATTTCGCGTATAGCTTTTCTGCCCTTAATGTTTCCAACACCTGCCTTAAGTGTTGTTTATGATCATTCTCACTCCGCGAATAGACAAGTATATCGTCGATGAACACAATCACAAACTTGTCTAAGAAAGGGCGGCACACCCGATTCATCAGGTCCATGAATACTGCCGGTGCGTTGGTTAGACCAAAGGGCATTACTACAAACTCGTAGTGTCCATAGCGAGTTCGGAATGCTGTTTTGGGCACATCATTCTCATGAACTCGCAACTGATGGTACCCTGATCTTAGATCTATCTTAGAGAAATAACTGGCTCCCTGAAGTTGGTCGAAGAGATCGTCGATTCTGGGTAAGGGATATCGGTTCTTGATGGTCAGCTTATTCAGCTCTCGGTAGTCAATGCACATCCGAAAGGATCCATCTTTCTTTCTCACGAATAAGATCGGAGCTCCCCAGGGTGAGGAACTCGGCCTTATGAATCCTTTGTTGATCAGCTCATTGAGCTGACTGGATAATTCTTGCATTTCCGCTGGCGCTAAACGGTAAGGAGACTTAGCTACAGGAGTAGCTCCGGGGATCAAGTCGATACGAAACTCGACTTGGCGTTCGGGAGGGATTCCTGGGAGATCTTCGGGAAAAACATCAGGAAAGTTACAGACTTCGGGGATGCTCTTGAGGTCTCTAACTCCTTGCATCACGTCTATAACGTGAGCTAGAAATGCATGACACTCCTTTCGCAGATACATCCAGCTTTGATGCATGAAATGATACGGAGGTTCGAGCTAGGCTTATCTCCGTAAATCATGAGAGCTTCGCCAGAGGGAAGATTGAGACGGATAGCCTTCTCGAAGCAAAGAATATCAGCACGATTGGAGCTTAGCCAGTCCATGCCGATAATGACGTCGAAACTCTTGATGGACACAGGCATAAGACTGATAGGAAAAGAATAATTGTCTAGGGTGAGAGTACAGCCTATGAATATGTCGTTAGTGCTCTCCTTCTTTCCGTTAGCCATCTCGACGGTAAATGTTTCGGTTAGAGGTTGGGATTTACATTTGATTATATGTTTGAATGTATGACTAACAAAACTCCTCTCCGCACCCGAATCGAAGAGAATGCATGCATAAGAGTTGTCAAGGAGGAATGTACCCCTAACAATGGTAGGGTCAGCAACTGTTTCCTCCTGGCCCATCACTAGAACTCTCCCTGCATTGCCACCAATTTTTGCATTGGGGCAGTTTCTCCTGAAGTGCCCAGCCTCTCCACATCCATAACAAGTTTGACCAGCGCCCGCTCCCGGAGCCTGGTTGGTTGGTTGAGCTGGTGTCTTGCAGTATCGAGCTGTGTGTCCTTTCTTTCCACAGCTGTTGCAACTCAGCTCACGGCAGGGTCCGTGATGATGGAAGTTACACTTGTTGCATAGAGGTAGTTTTCCAGCATAACCACCGGTAGGGGATTGGGTGGTTGGAACAGCAGTGGGAGCAGCAGCAAGAGCAGTAACAGCATGAACCGCCACTATTTGTTGTTTCTTGGAGGGCTCCTGCGAAGACTGGCCCTTTCGTTTGTTACCAAACTTCTTCTTCTTCCCACCGCTTTCCTTTTGTGGTTCAGAGACGGCTGCCACTTCATCCAGATCGATTCCATGATCGATCAGAGTCTGTGCCAGATCCTTGGCGCTTTCAAATGTGGTCGGCCTCGCAGCCAAGACATTTCCTTTTGTTGGTTGTGTCAGCCCCCAGATGTACCTCTCGATTTTCTTGCTTTCCGGGGTGACCATTCCCGGACAGAGAAGTGCCAGATCACAGAATCTAGCAGTGTAAGCAGCAATGTCAGAACCCTTCATCTTCAAGTTCCAAAGTTCATGCTCCAACTTTTGCACTTCGCCCCTCGAGCAGTACTCAGCGAGCATGAGCTCCTTCAATCTTTCCCAACCCATGGCATTAGCCACTGGCAGGGTTAGGGTTTTGACCCGACCATTCCACCAGGTCAAGGCTCTGTCGGTGAAGGTGCAGGCGGCGAACTTCACCTTGTTTGCTTCAGAACAAATGCAAATTTTGAAGATGGATTCGATCTTCTCGAACCATCGAGTCAGGGCGATGACACCTCCATTTCCATCGAAGGACTTGGGCTTCGCAGTCATGAAGTCCTTGTAGGAACACTCTTTTTGATGTCCCTGACTTCCATCTTGTCTCTGTGGGTCGGTTCCACCTCCAGCCCCACCAACATTCACTTGAGCCATTGCTGCAGTCACGGCGGCTGTAACTGCTGCCTGAAACATGACGGGGTCGAACTGTGGGGGTGGTGGTGGTGGCGGAGTGTTGTCGTTCCTTCTGATGGGTCTTGGTCGAGGAGGCATCTTGTTCTAGAAACAACCAAGGAGAAGAGGATGGTAAGTCCTCGAGATATAAAACAAAATATATCTCATCCTGATAATGAAAGTATTCTACCGAGCGATAAACACAGAAAGGTTACTAACACAAATAAGTTATCGCTTAAGGAAGAAGAGGTAGCAACACTTAGAGTGAATCTGTATACTGAGTTTGGTCCTAGTGAAAATACTCCTATAGTGTTTTATGTGAGATGGTGTTTGGTAAGTTTTAGGCATGCTGTAACATCACAGTCACTCCCAAGCACATGTTGGTCATGTCTCGACTGAATATAGTTGATCAGGCTATATTCACCCTAGACATGATTACATAACTGCCCAGGTTTAACCGCAACGTTCCAGCATCCAAATACTTTAGTTTTGCTCTACTAGTGACACGAATTCTGTTATGTATGCATGCTCGTATACTTTTATAAAAATACTTTATATTTTGAGAGTATACTTTTAGCGTAGAGCACTTAGGCTCTTTAGTGTTTATAGTTGTATATCACGTAAGGTTCGGTATACTAGTTCGCTATAAACAAGGGCTCTGATACCAATCTGTCACACCCCGAAACCGATGGCGGAAACGTTCCGGGGTGGAGGACGTCATGTATAGCATCACAACCAATGAATAACAGCAATCATAGCAACACAGCCATTACAGTGAATACTTAAGTAAAAATGTTTACATCAATTCTGAAACTTGTTTGAATTACATCATGTAACTTGTATGAATATAACATTAAACTCTTATTGCTTCAACTCTTCAAAAACCCAGCAGCCACCTGTCTACTGATTTCCTGAGAATACAAGCAGTTTAAAAGAGTATCAACGTAAAGCTGGTGAGTTCATAAGCGGTGGTTTGTAGTGAAAATCGTTGATGAGTTCGGAAAATATTTGAATAGTTTCAAGAAAATCCGATATTTTCCTTAGTGAAAACGTAGGGTTATAAGTTCTGTAATAAACCATGAATATCTGTATGTTTCCAAGAAAATCCGATATTTTCTTTAGTGAAAAGGTAGCGTTATCGATTTCGTATAAAACCATGAATGTTCGTTACGGAAAACTATAGTGATGTGCGAAAATATTACCTCATGTGACTAGCTAAAACTAATCATGAAGTATGAGTATTTTGCATGTGAAACCATTGCATAATCGGTTCTGTTTGAAAAACCCTGGCCTTAGCCAGATTACGTAGTGTGTATCAGTTCTATTTAGTAAAAATAGAACTGTTGAAGAGTGTTAAGTTGTAAACTAAAGGTGATTTATACATATTGTGAGTCGTATAACCATGCTTGATATGACTAGAGACCTTTCCAACGTTCTTCAGGCGTCAAGTTAAATGACATTTGTACATCTTAGGCGTGCCCGCCTAACTGTAGCTAGCAGTCCAGATGTAGGATTGTCAGTCCCGAATAGATCTATTCACAAATCTCACGCTCTCCCTCCAGGAGACTCTGGTTATACAGTGGTAGGATTTATCCCTGTACACCTAAGGGTACAGTAGTGAAGTAGCGCCTCACAGTATCGTACAATCTAGTTTACATGTAGTGTAGTAGCGTTCTACCGTAGTGAAAATCCGTATGTATACCATATATAATGATAATTACAGTTATGAAAAACCATGATAAAGTGGTGATGTAACTGTAAACTATTTCTGTCTTCGTGCATATGTTTAATAGTGAAAGTTTCTGTACTCGTGATGTTTAGAAAATCCCAAACTATACCAATTATAGTTTGCATGTATAGTGAATAGCGTGTCCGGAAAACTATGCAATTTTTTGTGAAAACGTCCCTTATGCTCAACACAGCACAAAAGGGTTAAAGTATGAGATTTGCATAAGTTTTGAAAACATTTATGATTAGCTTGTATCCCCCCCTGAAAACATTGAAAATATGGAAAAATGTAGGGGTATGAACTCACGGTTCTTGTTGTGAAATCGCTTACTGAAATGAAGATCCTCGAGTTGTTGCACGCGACACTTAACGGAATCCTATTATCAAATAAATACGTATATGTATCTAAATTAGCGATTTCGTTAGATAACGTGTTAGAGGTACACTTGAATTCGGTTGAGGAATGTTACCGGGACTTGATCGAATCGAAGAAGGTGAGTTTTCAGTCAAAAACACCACTAAAAAGGTGTTTACGGTCGAAGAGGAGTTTACGGTTTCTGAAGGCTCGGCAAGTTTACGGACGTAAACTCAAGAACAGAGTTTACGGTTCTTGAAGGCTTGGACCGTAAACTCAAGAACAGAGTTTACAGTTTCTGAAGGTTGGACCGTAAACTCAAGAACAGGGTTTACGGTTCTTGAAGGTGGACCGTAAACTCAAGAAAAATGGTTCTGATTGCTGATTTTGATGAGATAATCGTTTCCAGGCTTTCCCTAGTGACTCCAAACGTGGTTTCTCGATGATTTCTGAAGTTTGAAGGTGCTTTGAGTGTTTACGGTTAAGGCTCTTAGAGAGAGAAAGAGAGAGTTTTTAGCCAGAAATGTTCTAATGAAGGTGGAGGCATCGTATTTATAGGGGTGTTGTGGGGGGTCCACTCGTTACTGACCGTAAACAGGTTTACGGTTATAAACGAGTTTACAGCCATAAACACGTTTACGGTCGTAATCTCATTTAGACCGCAAATGCTAGATTTTTCGAGATTTTTGGGTTTCCGAGCGATTTTTGGTTCCAACTCGTAAATAATTTAATTATATACATAACTAGATTATTTTCAAAACCAAGAAGTTTGACGAAAAAATTAACAAATTCGAAATTTTATTAACGAAACTTGCGTAACGGAAATGGACAAAGTTTCGGGTTGTCACAGGCCGTCAACTCGTCGAGTCCCATCCCTTTACTCGTCCTTATCCACGACTCGACTCGTCGAGTTTGGCAACGACTCGACGAGTTCCCCTTCCTTACGAACATCAATGAACCTTCATCCGACTCGCCGAGTCGGATGAATACTCGTCGAGTTCACCTTCAATCTGATGAACAAGTCCTGACCTTGACTCGCCGAGTTGTATGAACAACTCGTCGAGTTCATCTTCAACCTTAAGAAGATTGCCTTGGACTCGCCGAGTCTGTTCTAGCACTCGTCGAGTCCCATGAACTCCAGGTCTAAAATTAAGTCCAATGCGTTGGGTCACTCTTTCTGTCTTGTTACAACCCTTCTAAGACCCAACTGAGTCCTTTTGACCCTCAATAGATATGGGACTCAAAGCCTTGGACTCGTCGAGTGCCAAGAACGGACTCGCCGAGTCGATGACATCCACACACTAAATCCTCGATTTCTGAGGTACAACACTTGACCAAAAGGTAGATCTGGGCTCCTACAATCATTCTAGCACGTAAAGTTACAAACTTTACGTGCATGCATGGGACTTTGAGTCCAAAAGGTCCTACAACAAGCTCTTGGGTTGCATGGAGTCTTTATTGGACGTAAAAGCACCCACTTTCTGCCTTCTGACCCCTTTAAGGAGCTAGATCTGAAGCCTTGTCCCCAACCACGCTTGCATTCATGGTTGGCTACCTAAAATGGCTTTAAAAAAAGCCCTAAATCTCCACAAAATGGGATCTAGCAAATGAACAAGCAAGTTAGCAACTTTATACCTTCTGATGGCTGAAGATGAAGCACAAACTCGAACCCTTCTGGTCTCCTCTTGTTTCCTCAAGCCTTTCCCCTTCCTTCTTAAGACTATCAACACCAAAATCCACCAAAATGGCTTAGATTGCTTCAACAACGGCTAGGGTTTTCTATAGAGGGTTTTTGGGAGCATAAAGGGGCGATGGAGGCTGTATAAGGTTGTTTAAATAGGGTGCAACCCTCAGATTAGGGTTTTGTCCATACAGAGCCTACTCGTCGAGTCCGGGACCCGACTCGACGAGTCCATCACTTAAATCCTGCATCCCATCCCGCTTCTACTCGGCGAGTTGGTCCTTCAACTCGCCGAGTCCAAGGCCAAAAATGCAAAAGTACTTAAATAAAATACATACCAGGAACTAGGTGCTACAATATGAAATAATATAATGTTAGTTGCTAATGAAAATTATTATTTCCATGAAACAAATAATTTCCAATTTAATTATAAGAGTTTTATTGAATATTTATTAAAATCAATTTCTAATAAATAATCAATTGTATCAAGTTGTTGTTAGTGTGACCCATTAGTATCATATGTTATTTAGTAATATCACTTTAATATGACTCTTGAGCATACTAGATCTTTCAATCTCCTACTTGCGTGTGACATCCCATTTTCACGGCCAGAAAAGACCGATTTTGTTTATGCATGTTTGAAAATCAGAGTAACATTTTAAATAAAAGTGTTGCGGAATTTGTCCCAAAACAAAATATGATAAAGATTTATCAAAAGCATTTCCAAAGAAATGTATTTCATTAAAAGACTCGGGATGTCATGTTCGATACAGATCAAAAGCATAAACAGTACAATATAAGCCTTACTACATTATTTCATATTTACAGGCCTATATCCGTAATCCCTCATCCAAAACATCACATCTATGCTCGAACGCCACTACCTGTAATACATGAAACTGAGTGGGTCAGGCTTGGGAGCCTGGTGAGCACATAGGGTTTTCAACCCACAATAAATAAGTTTATTAATTTCATCAATCAACAATAACCCGATTACCCGTTCCCGTTATCCTCACTTTACGTCCCTAAACACCTATCATAAGGGACCTAGCCTAAGGATCATCATCGGGATGGACACTACTGCCAAGGGGGTTCCTCAGCAATAAATGTCCTAAAGACGGTTACCATGAGGGGGATGGAGTACACCGGTGAACACATCGTTCACAATCACCTACAGGTTGCGAGCCTGCTAGCGTTCCACTGGACTGTCTAGAAGAGTCCGTGGTCGTCATCTATACTCCGCTAGATGACTGGATCACCAACAACATCGAGGCCTCTCATCATTTTATCACACATCGTCTTATTACATCTACCCATGTTTTACCCCAACATTTTTGTAGATATAAAATACATATACAGTTTAAATCATGAAAAACGTGTATAAAATCATTCATCCAACATAGACAGCAAGTATTCAGATAATATGCACACATAGCACGTAATTTATATAAAATATTTCATATCTATGTGTAAGATGAAAGTAACTATGCACTCACCTGATTAGGTGGTGACTTGGCACTTGAACAACACTTCGTTATCTCAAAACAATTTTTCCTTGACCAAAACCTAGTATCAATACCACTAGGGTTTAGTTTTAACGTTAACCGCGACTAATTAATAGTCTAGCTATTATTATTATTATATAAGCGTTAAATAACACTCAATATAACTCATAATAATAGCCCAAATAATTATTTTAATGACCTAATAACATTACTATAATTATTTAAAAGTTATATTAAAAATTGCGTAGGCGTAGCTCACTTACAACAGATTTTAAAGAAAATCGGGCCTTGCTCGGAGCAACGTTTCCGAACCGAAAGACCCTTTTTCTCGGGACTCCGGGAGCCTTGGGGCTTCCTTAGGGTGCTAGGGATTTTTCCTAGGGTTTAGGGGTGGTTTGGAACCTTAGAGAGAGAAAGAATTTAGAGAGAGAAGGGTTTTTGGTGTGATTTGCTCGGCAGCCCTCACAGCCTATTTATAGGCACGAGCCTTCGGAGGTACGTTGGGCGTACAGCACTACGCGGGGCGTAGTTCGGATAAGGGGACAGATGGCGCGGCTTCGGTGGGGCGACGTGGAGCTTCCGAGACCAAGCGATTTCCGAACGTGGGGCGTACCCTCTTACGCGGCGCGTATGCGAGGCGACGTGTCATCCATCCGAAGTGAAGCCTTGGGCAACAGGCAACGGTGCAGATGCGGCCACGTCATCTCCCTTCTCACAGATTCGCAAATTCGACTACAAACTTTAAAAATTCGTAACTTTCGCGTACGAGCTCCATTTTCGACGTTCTTTATATCCACGCGTAGGCGGGAACGTACTCTACAACTTTCGTTTGGACTCCGTCGGCTAATTTTGACTTTATTTTAAAAGTTATATTTTTAACAGGCCGGGACAGGATTGGTCCGTTAAAAATTCATAACTTCTTCATCCGACGTCCGTTTTCGTCTGTCTTTTTATCGTTGTGCTACTATTAAAGAGATCTTCGATTCTTGTTTAGGTTGTGTCGGCTAAAAACCGCTCGATTTAATATTCGAACTTCGGGCTGTACACTGCTAAGCCGAAACTTCGAAAAATCATAACTTCCTCATACGAAGTCAGATTTGGGCGTTCTTTTTATGGACGCTCTCGGTTTAACGTTTTCTACGACTTTTGTTTAGATCGTTAAGGCTAAAACTCGCTCTATCATAAATTCACTATTTACGCTTCCCGGTGTCGTGCCGGTTCCATCACGAAACTTCGACGGGTCATAACTTCTTCATTATAACTCGGATTTCGACGTTCTTTATATCCCCAGAATCCTTGTTTCGACTACTACAACTTTATGTAAAGATATTGGGCTTATCTCACACTTTAATTTTGATGCTTATTTTTATTCTTTATTTATTATACATTTATAAATAAATAATAAGCATATAAATTCACATAATTCACATAATACTCAAATATTTCATCTTTATTACTTCAAAAGAGTTACAATAGTTGACCTAGACTATTACATCGTCTAAAAATGCTTAGCCCCGAAACCCGGGCGTTACATTGCGCAAGACTCATATTAGATTGATATAGACAGTGGTGAACGTCTAGCAACATTTCACTGCCCCTAAGACCATACGACTGTTTGTGCCATTATATCAACGCCCAATTCCCAAAAAGCTCAAAGCTACAATTGGTGCATAAGGTAAGTTTATCAGTTATCCCTTTGCTACAGACATCATGTTGAACATGAGATACAGATCGAAATCAATCTCATTGGTTGTTCAACTTTTGGTAAGACGTCTTAGATGTCTAACTCTCAACACATAAGAGGAACAAATCCCATGTTGACTACATAAGCCTCTTGCATAGTTCACACCATACCTGCAAATGGGTTTTATAACTGCCTGTTTATGGAACAGAATTTGACCATATTGATAGCTTATTTTATTTCCTTATTTTTATTAGTTTATTTTAGATTTTTAGCTCTTTTTATTAGTATTGCATTGTTTATTCTTTATTTTCTTTATCATGGATCGTATCGGGGACTTTTTATTTTGCATGAGAAATTTTGCAGGATTTTGGAGCTCATTGCGGTTACGGGTTGACTGGAGTTGGGCTTAGTGGGCTTTCCGATGCATTATTGGGCTTGGCGGATCCACCAAAAAAGATTTGGGCTTAAAAAGCTAAAGACTTGGATATTTTGGGCTTGTAAAGATGGGTCATAAACTTTTATTTTGGGCTTGTAGTATCCATTTTTGTAGCTAAATGATGATTGGTTGGTTTAAATCACATGGATATGGAGGGGACCAAAGGAATCTTTGGTAGTGGAAGGGTGGAGTGGAGGAATGAGGAGCCAATAGCAATACAGCAACACTTGCGCGGGTGGAATTTTCGTCGCGCGGGTACCCGCACAACTGCCCAGTTTGGGCATTTTGGTCATTTGACACACCATAACCTTGAGGGATCAGATCTAGCAGCAATACTCTAGATTTTACACCATTGGAGAGCTGAAGAAGGGTATTTTGAAGCTCAAGACTCATTTCTTTTCATCTTTCCAAGTTATTTGGTAGTTTCTTTACACCATGAGTGGCTAAACTCTCTATTTTGGTAGACCTTGGCTAAAACCTCTGAATGTTTGTGGGTTTTTGAAGGATTTATGCTTATTTATCATTTATCTTATGTCTATGATTCTACTTCATATTTCCTATGCTTGTTTAGTGCTTTGATCATGAGCTTGGTACTTTAATAAGCAATTGTTGGTTTATTTCTTTGGTTTAGCATTGAATCATTGAATTTATTTAGAACAAAGGCTTTATGATGGTAGACATCATCTCTAGTTTATGAATCATAACTCCTTTATGGATGTGTAAGCATTGACATCCTATAGGAATTGGGGATTTCTTCATTCTTAAGGCTAATCAACTTCTTGGGTTCAATTGCTTCAATTGACCCTTGATCTTGATTAAGAAGGTGTGTTGTGGGTTTCCCCAACCTCCATACTACCTATGAGAAATCTTGGCATATCATGCTTCATGATTGCTATAACCAATTTGGGATGAATGATAAGCTTCATGTTAAATCCTAATGATAAACACACAAATGTTCATTGTGTTGAATTGCCTTGGTTTACCAATTCTCTCCAATATTTGAGCATCTCACTTTCTTGATTAATTGCAAGTTTTTAGTTATTCAAGTCTTTTAGTTTTCAAGCAATCATAACACCCCCCCCTTTTTAGTTTAATTGTAGTTAGTTAGTTTATTTTCACTAGTTCTATTGGATTGTATTGGTGATTGAATACAACCATTTCCCCGAGGTTCGATACCCCTTTTTACCATTATATTACGTTTTATTTGCAAACAAAGGGTGTAATTTTCTTGGTGGACTTGACATCCCACCAAGTTTTGGCGCCGTTGCCAGGGAATTTGGTTATTGTTACTTGATTGTTTATGCCTAGGTCTACAAGAACCGGTGAACTACTCTACAATCCGGAGATTGAAAAAGAAGCAAAAAGGTTGAAAAAGTTAGCCAAACAAGAAAAACAACAACAACTAGTTCAAGATTCTTCCTCTTCTCCACTAATCAACATAGAAGATCAAGTTCATACTTCAAGTGATACCGACACCGAGCCGAGTTCTCCAATTGTTGGTCATTCCTTTGAAGACATTCCGTTTGAAAACTACATAGCCATGAATCACACTGCACCTCACAATCCCAACCCAAACCCAAACAATCAAGATGTCAATACCCCACCCCAACAACCAAGACAACAACAACAAGAACCTCTCATTGATATGCCACCTTGGAATCAAGCCCCTCCTCAAAACCAACCCAATTATCAACCACCACAACTACAAAACCAACAATTCCACCAAAACAACCAACCTCAAACCAATGCTTTTCAAGTTCAACAACAAGTACATTACCCAAATAAACCCAATTACCAACACCCTCCAATGTACCAAAACCCAATGTACCCACAACCACAACCTCCCTACAACCAATACCCTAACTACCAACCTTATCCACCACAAATGTACAATCACCAACAATACCCATACCCACCTTACCAACAACCTCCCAATTACATGCACCAATATTCCAATAACCCCAATCCACCCAATCCTCCTCAAGAGTTGACACTTCGACGAATGATGGAGACGGATGTTACTCACACACCCCTTGGTATTGTTTATCCCGCAAACTGTCGAGGGATTGACTTGAAGTCAAGTTTCATACATCAACTCACCAAGTTCCATGGGTTGGATAGATAAGATCCTCAAAGGCATTTGAAGTCCTTTCATATGTTATGTGTTAGCATGTTGCCCGAACATGTGACATTGGATGATTTCAAGTTAACCGCCTTCCCGCTCACCTTGGAAGATAAAGCTAGAGAGTGGTTATTCAACTTACCACCACTGGGATCTATTCACACATGGGAAGAGTTACTCAAAGCCTTCAATAGCAAGTTCTATCCCACCTCCCGAATTTCAAGCCAAAGAAGTGACATTTTGGGGATTCGTCAAGGGGAGAATAAGACTTTTCATGATTTTTGGGAGCGATTCAACAACTTGTGTACAAGTTGTCCTCAACACAACATTCCCGAACAACTACTTCTTCAACAATTTTATGAGGGTATGAATGAAAAAGATCGAAGGATGATTGATGCTTCAAGTGGTGGTGACATCTTCAACAAGACACCTCAAGAGATAAGATCACTTTTTGGAACCATTTCTCAAAATCAAAGGAACTTTGGGACTCGAAATGAAATGAAGAGAAATTCTCCACAAGTGGTTGGTGAAGTTAGCAACACCCAACACTTGGAATCAAAGCTCTTAGATTTGACTAATGTGTTGAGTCAAATGGTGGTGGGAAGTGGTCAATAATTAATGGCGTATGGTATTTGTGCAATGACGGGATATTATACGGATAAGTATCCCTCACTTGGTAGTGAACCGAAGGATGTTAATGCAATGGGAGGATATCAAGGTCAACCAAGACCCATGGGCTTTCAAAACAACTACAACCCAAATTGGAGGAATAACCCAACCAACCCATACCCACCAAAGCAAAACCCACCACATGTTATGATGAGACCCCAAATTTCTCAATACCCATCACAAAAACCTCCATATTCCCAAACATCTCACCCCCCTCCACATTACCAACAACCTCATCAACAAGGTCAATCAAGCGGTAACCATCAAATGAGCCTTCAAGAACTTGTCACTTCTCTTACTTAAAGCCAAACCCAATTTCAACAAGAGACCAAGAACACTTTCTACAACATTCAAGCACAAATTGGAGACTTGGCCACCGCTCTCAACAAGATGGAACAAAGGGGTAAACTTCCTTATCAAACCGAGAAGAACCCCAATGTGAGTGCAATAACCTTAAGAAGTGGGAAAACACTTGGAGAAAACAACTCTAAAATAGTTTCAAGAGAAGAAGAAGATGAAGTCATTATTGTTGAACCTTCGAAAGTTGTACCTACTCCAAAGGACCCGGTTGTGACAAATATTGAGCAACCCGAATCTTCCAACAAGACCATCAAGCCATTGGTTATACCACCACCCTTCCCTTCCCGGTTAGCCGCTTCAAAGAAAAACGAGGAAGAAAATGAATTCTTTGAAACTTTCCGCAAGGTCCAAATCAACATTCCACTATTGAATTCTATTAAGCAAATTCCAAGTTATGCAAAAATTCTCAAGGATTTGTGCACCAAGAAGAGGAAATTCAAGGCAAATGAAAAGATTCAAGTAAATGCAAACGTGTCTGCGGTTATCCAAAAGAAGTTACCTCCCAAATGCAAGGATCCAGGAATATTTGCTATCCCTTGTACCATTGGTGATTTGCATGTCGAAAGTGTCATGTTAGATCTTGGAGCCTCGATCAATGTGATGCCATACTCGGTTTTTCAATCTCTCAATGTTGGACCATTGGAAGAAATCGGAGTAATCATTCAATTAGCAGGCAAGTCAAGTGTGTCTCCAAGAGGAGTGTTGGAGGATATGTTAGTACAAGTTAATCAACTTGTTTTTCCCGCAGATTTTTATGTCATTGATCTTGAAGATAAGACTCCTTCCAAATCATCTATGATCCTCCTTGGAAGACCTTTCATGAATACCTCTCACACGATCATTGATGTCCATAAAGGGAAAATTACTATGGAGTTTGATGGAGAGATCATTCACTTCAACATCTTTGAAGCAATGAGGTACCCTAGCAACGTTTCTCCATTGACCGGGTTGATGTGATTGAGCCAATAAACGGTATAAGCCCTAATGTATGCACACACAATATTCTCATGGAAGATGATTGCAAGCCTAAGAGAGAGGCTCAAAGAAGATTGAAGGACTATTGATGGAATTGGTCAAGAAGAAGATAATTAAAAGGTTCAAAAGGTGCAAAGAGAAGAAAAAGGCATTTCATGACAAGCACATAACCCAAAAACACTTTATTCCAGGTCAAAAAGTTCTTCTTTATCATTCGTGTTTAAAGCTATTCCCGGGAAAAATTGCGATCTCGATGGCACGTACCTTTCATTGTTATAAAAGTGTTTGATCATGGTGCGGTTGAAATTAGGAGTTTGGATACGAATCAAATATTCAAAGTGAATGAGCACTGCTTGAAACCAATTTATGAAGGCTTTGACACGGGAAAATTCGACAACGTAACATTGGAAACTCCGATTTATGAGGATTGAAGGAAGCAGGACCATGTCTTAGCAAAGACGTTAAATAAATGCATTGTGAATAAATAATCTCCGCTTAACGTTTTGATGTTTCTAGGCTTGAAGTTGGTTAAAAATAAGCATCTTGAGGTTTAGCAATGATCTTGGTAAAGTATGCAAAAAAAGTGTCAAAAATCTGCAACTTGCGCGGGTGCCCGCGCAAACGTTGCGCGACCCAACCCTACCCGCGCAAAATCTGAGCTCAAATTACCCCTACACGAGTTGCATTCTGATGTATGCGCGCGGCTGCTCCCCACCCGCGCAAAGTTTGCGGGGGTATCCACGCAAAGCTTGCGAGACTGCCCCCCACCCGCGCAATGTTTGCGAGGGTACCTGCGCAAATTTGTCACTTCATAAGAAAATTTCGAGCCATTTCATATTCTTCCTTTGCGCGACCAAGCTTTCATCCATGTGTATTTAGGTGGCGAAGAACTACACCCACACATCATTGTACGACCCATGTGTTGTTTTCGTACCGTCCTCGCCGGCCTCCTCCACCTTGATCCTGGTATGATCCTTCCTTACTCTCATCCTAAGCATTGAGGACAATGCTTCATTTTAAGCTTGGGGTGAGGTATTCTTATATTTTTATTTTTATTGCATTTAGGTTGTATATAGTTGCATTTAGAGTAACTCATTTAGGTCATTCATAAAAATTTCATAAAAATTCAAAAATATTGCATATTTTGTTTTTCTTTCTTTTCTAATTTTCATGCTTTTTAGATGCATTCTAGTTTAAGTTCATGCATTTTTGTTCTCTCTTGTCTTCTCATCCCTACAGGTACCAGAGCACCGAGTCATAAGTATTGAATCATAGATTGGTCCCGGGTCTTGATATGGAATTCCTTGTATTTGATAAATGGGACACATTTTGAGCCTCACAGACCATTTTAAGACCGCTTGTGTGGGGGTCAGATGCAGGTAGCTTGATTGGGTCTAGGTGCGGAGGGATGTGGTTGGTCATGCCTATGTATGCGAGCAAAGATTAGCCCGGTAAGGTATTATGAAGACATTGAAGATATTGAAGACTCGCATCTTGGTTTTTGGGGGAGTACCCCTTAGTACTCCCAAGTCTCGTCCGAGCCTTACTTAGTTAGATTCTCACCACCTTTTTAAGATAGATTATTTTTTAGGAGTCTAGAGTAGATAGTTAGATAGATTTTGTTTATCACACCTTGCATTGAGGTGCTTGATGAACTTTGAAGTGGGTCCCCCAATTCACATCTTTTGGGACCATTTTTTTTCGGTAACACCCATTTTTGAGTCATTTCCCATCATTTTTAGTTGATCTTGGCACATCGTCAATGATCATTAGGTGTTCATGTTAGCCTCCATCCTTTTTTACATGGTGAAATTCCTTAGACCTTCAAAGAAGAAAACACAGAAAAATGAAGAAATTGGAAAAGTGAAGACAAAAAGAAACAAAGAAGAAAAATGAAGAAAAAGAGCAACACAAAAAAGAAGAACAAGAATCCAAGTTCAAGGCTTTAGTTCTAAAAAAAATGAAGATTTAAGAAGACTGAATATCAAGCAACAAAGAGGCTGAAGACCAAATAGCAGAAGTTCAAGATTGAAGATTTAAGCTGTTAGGTTTAGATTTAGGTTAAGTAGAATTTTTATTATTTTATTTTATTTTATTTTTGATTTTTGGTGAGAAAAAGCCTTGACGATGAGACGGTAAATTGTAAAGGACAGTACAAGGGAGAAGCCTCTGAAACCGGATGTTTGCCCGGAGGCCGCGCTGCAAAACCCTATTTCGTACTATACACTTTAGCCTGACAAATGTAGGAATCACAGTGTGTGAAGAGGCGCCTTTCCTTCGTGCACTATGGTCTACATTGGTGATTTAAAGTGCCCCCACTGGGCGCATCTCTGTTTCCTTTGTCTTGCACACCGTGATCTATTCACCCATCAAGTGGTTGAGAATGTGGTTTATGGCTCTAAAGCGAGGAACATTTTGAAGATGCGTAGGGTCCATGAAGGACTAATTCTGACCATGTTGACTGATGTTGACCAAGTTCTATGGTACCTTTCTTTTTTCCTTTTTAGTTTAGCTCATCCCGAGTTCATTTTAGTCTTGTTCTAACTTGAGGACAAGTTAGGTTTAAGCTTGGGGTGATTTGATAGCTTATTTTATTTCCTTATTTTTATTAGTTTATTTTAGATTTTTATCTTTTTTTATTAGTATTGCATTGTTTATTCTTTATTTTCTTTATCATGGATCGTATCGGGGACTTTTTATTTTGCATGAGGAATTTTGCAGGATTTTGGAGCTCATTGTGGTTGCGGGTTTACTGGAGTTGGGCTTAGTGGGCTTTCCGATGCATTATTGGGCTTGGCGGATCCACCAAAGAAGATTTGGGCTTAAAAAGCTAAAGACTTGGATATTTTGGGCTTGTAAAGATGGGTCATAAACTTTTATTTTGGTCTTGGAGTATCCATTTTTGTAGCTAAATGATGATTGGTTGGTTTAAATCACATGGATATGGAGGGGACCAAAGGAATCTTTGGTAGTGGAAGGGTGGAGTGGAGGAATGAGGAGCCAATAGCAATACAACAACACTTGCGCGGGTAGAATTTTCGTCGCGCGGGTACCCGCACAACTGCCCAGTTTGGGCATTTTGGTCATTTGACACACCATAACCTTGGGGGATCAGATCTAGCAGCAATACTCTCGATTTTACACCATTGGAGAGCTGAAGAAGGGTATTTTGAAGCTCAAGACTCATTTCTTTTCATCTTTCCAAGTTATTTGGTAGTTTCTTTATGCAATTAGACTTTTGTGATTGTTGTTCTATTGCCATGAGTGGCTAAACTCTCTATTTTGGTAGACCTTGGCTAAAACATCTGAATGTTTGTGGGTTTTTGAAGGATTTATGCTTATTTATCATTTATCTTATGTCTATGATTCTAGTTCATATTTCCTATGCTTGTTTAGTGCTTTGATCATGAGCTTGGTACTTTAATAAGCAATTGTTGGTTTATTTCTTTGGTTTAGCATTGAATCATTGAATTTATTTACAACAAAGGCTTTATGATGGTAGACATCATCTCTAGTTTATGAATCATAACTCCTTTATGGATGTGTAAGCATTGACATCCTCTAGGAATTGGGGATTTCTTCATTCTTAAGGCTAATCAACTTCTTGGGTTCAATTGCTTCAATTGACCCTTGATCTTGATTAAGAAGGTGTGTTGTGGGTTTCCCCAACCTCCATACTACCTATGAGAAATCTTGGCATATCATGCTTCATGATTGCTATAACCAATTTGGGATGAATGATAAGCTTCATGTTAAATCCTAATGATAAACACACAAATGTTCATTGTGTTGAATTGCCTTGGTTTACCAATTCTCTCCAATATTTGAGCATCTCACTTTCTTGCTTAATTGCAAGTTTTTAGTTATTCAAGTCTTTTGGTTTTCAAGCAATCATAACACCCCCCGTTTTTAGTTTAATTGTAGTTAGTTAGTTAATTTTCACTAGTTCTATTGGATTGCATTGGTGATTGAATACAACCATTTCCCCGAGGTTCGATACCCCTTTTTACCATTATATTACGTTTTATTTGCAAACAAATGGTGTAATTTGCTTGGTGGACTTGACATCCCACCACATATCAAGCATAGTATTCCCTACACATACGCCATTAGAAATACATTTTTTTAACAAAAAAACCCCAAAACCTAAAACCGAAAACCAATCCTGTAGAACCAAACAAAAAAAAGAAGAAGAAGAAGAAGAAAAACTAACTACGACGACTTTTTCCTTAGAGACCATTTTTCCCGGGTTAGTACCGATTTTTAGTTAAAAAACAAATTGAAAATTGGAATGTGAAACATAAAGTAGACAGAGTAGTATACGAATTACATGTGGTTCCCTACAAAAAGTGTCTACAATGTTTTAAGAGTCTGACAAATGTTTGTTTAAACATGATAATAACCATTAATATGTTGCTTTTCCATGATAATTGGCATAACTACACCTTAGAATGGCATGTTTTCATTTTCTTGGTAACCAATCAGCTGGCTTTTGGCAGACTAATCTTAGTTCCCAATTCCTTTATTCTCCATGGTACAAACGATGTTAAAAGACCACTACTTGTTAAAAAGCGGTCCATACAACATGGAATGAAAATAATACAACATCATCATGGGTTGCAACTGACATACATCAAAATGTTCAAAACAAGTGAACCATGAAAAGGAAGATATAAATGATCATTGTGCAGCTTGAAGCAAAGTCTGAATGGCAACTAACAACCAAACACTACATGCGTTTTCCACTTGTATCACTATAAGCAGATCTCTTGTAATGCAACCAAGAGTCAGGCCACAAGCCTGGTTTGTTAGCTGCACTATGTTTCAACTCACTAACAAAAAATGCATATTCTTCCATTGTCTTTTCTTCTGAGGACACCCATTTCATTTCGTCAAAATTTAGTTTGTGAACCTCGAGCTCACCAAATTAAGGAAAAGCATTCCATAGCATAAAGGTTTTCACCCATGCATACAAACTCCAAAAATACTAAGTCCGACTTGAGAATATTCTTGGTTTGAGTAATGTCAGTTTGGGCTCTTGATCAAGTCCCGGTTCATATAAGCAAGTACCAGTGTCTATATATGGAAAATATGGTCCCCTTGAAATCATGTAAATCAATGATGGGACAATTAGAGGGGATATAATTCCATGCTCCTTTACCCTCTATTCAAAACCATATTTTGCCGGTGTATCTACATAACACCACAAGCACCAACGCAGATATTGAAGGTGAAAAGACTAGAATAGCCCTGACTCCTTCTCGATCAGGTTCAACATCACTTGGAATTTTGGGAAAACGAAGTCCATGCCTTGTGATAGGATTCATAAGCCCGAACAAGATCAAATAACCACAAGTTAATCCAACACAGATCTTGCCACCAGATTTGCTGGGAATGCACATCTTGAACTCTCTTCCATCAAAGTCATGTACCGGAGTACACTTTCTTATTAGCCTGCTCATTGATCCATATTCCAATCGGTGGTCTGGATGACATAAACTGTTTTTGTTACAGAGTGCAAGTGATCTCCATGACTTGCAAACTCCACTAAATTAATGCAACAAAATCAATGACTTCTAGTTTCATCATATCTAAAAACAGTACATCATGTTTAAGATCTGACCAAGGTGGAGTACAACAACACCTTTTTCTAAAGTCACGAACCTCAACCTGCTACATCCATCACCACGATTCTGTCTTTTGGACATACTCCTTGTCTTTGCCATTCCTGCACTTGAAGATAGAAACAAATAATCAAGATTTTGGTAAATGAAAATTCAACATAAGATACACTATTTATAAACAGTGAACAAGGATAATGAACAAGATTTTGAAGTGAATAAAAGAAAATGTTGCATGTAATCAAACCTGAAATTAAACCAAAATACCAAATTCAGTCAAACCCTAGTTAATCAAACAATCCAAAATCACTTAATTTGGACATTCTAATGAAGATAATCAATTTGATACCATCAAATGAATTATGACTTATGATCCAATTGCCTAAATAAGAATAATAATAATAAAATTTATCAAGCAGAAAATCAGGGAAAAAACACATCTGAACAACTATTTTATGTAATCCTATATGGATTTTAAATCAGCACATGCTTAATCTAAACTATGAACATACAGTGATTGAAAATACAAATTTTCAAGACCAACATTCAGCATCTTAGTAAATGCACATTCAACATATACATTCGTTATAAACATGGGACAACCATAGTCTTTATGACTATTAAAACTGAAGAACATGAAAGTAATTTACTAAATTTGAATTCATTTGTCCTTTATGTAGTGCAGCAAAAAGTTAGTGCTAGTATTGATGGGACCACCGGACATTTGTTGATAAACATCCAAATCCATTAGGCCTTCACGGATAACCAGGCCAGGTTACACGCGATCTGGGCTCTGGGCCTGGCCTGAGCTCGATAACAAAGGTGGGCTATAGAGGTGATCCTCACCCAACAACTTTTTATCATATATATAATAATTTATACTTTACAGAGTTGTACAATATACAAATTATGAAATTCTCTAATACATATAATATTATGAATGACAAAAAGTTAAATATTTCAAGGTATCATATCCAAAATGGATGGATTGGATTATCCAAGATGGAATATCCAAAAAGACCGATTGCGTTTGTGCACCTCTAATCTTACGCTCTGAACAATTGTACATCTTAAATTTTAACACAAATCAAAGCAAATAGATTCTAAAGGTGTCAAAAATAATGTCGTAGAATGGAAACCTTGTCTTTTTTATTTATTAAAGTAACATCAATTTAAATTGACTCTGCATAGAATGTCAATTCACATAAATCATAAATGTCGCATGTTACTTTGAATAACAACAGGTGTTGAAGCTAAAGGTATATATCTTTCCCTTTAAAGCATGTAAATCGAGATTAAAATTTTACCATAATTTGCGTACGCAAAATGCTTTATGCTTGTAGATGAGAAATACACCAAGACTAGTTGATGTAATTTTAAACTTTGAGATTGTCAAAAAAAAGTATTGTATTAATTACATCCGGCTGACCACACAAATCAACATAATATCAAGAAAGTGATAGAAGCAAAGTTGTCTATCAATGTAAAAGAAAATAAATTACACTAGACCTACAACCAGCCTTATCACTTCATACGAAAAGAGACCATCATATGGTCCTTTATAACAGCATGTGCCAATGTGCTACACATAATGGAGTAGACACATATTTGAAAGAAAAGGACACAAAATCATATAAAAGGATATTTAATTGGTAGTTGTATTATTAAAGCAAAGGTTGAGTGAACCAAAATCCCTGAACAATAAATTTAAAATCCAAATCCATTTAACGGTGCTTCTCAACAACTTGAAAATGTTAAACATATGCAAAGATAAAAACCAAGACAAGAGTGCATCCAAGTCATCATTCATCCAAGTGATTAACATTCAAGCAATCATTGGGGAAGTACCACAACTGAGAAGAAAAGAACCAGCCTTTTCGACTTTTATCAATGGTGGCATGCAAGTAAGCATATCTTATGTATTGCGACTGATGATCAACCCACAACTCTGGTTTAATAGCAGCAGAATACTTCAAGTGTTAATAAAGAATGCACATTCTCCTAATGTTTTTTCCGACAACACCCACTTCATTTCCTCACAATCTAGTTCATAAACCTTGTAAGAATCTCTTAACTCGCGATTCATCAAATAAAGGTTTTCACCCAAACTTATAAGCTCCGGACATAACATGACTACCTTTGGAAAGTCCAAAATCTTGGTTTGGAGTAACGTCAATTTGGGCTCTGGATTGAGTCTCATTTCACATAAACGACAACCCATGTTTAAGGTATATATCTTCCCCTTGAAAGCAATTAAAGCAAAGAAGGGGAAAGTGGATGAGACATGATTCCATGTTCGAGTACCCGCTACAGAAAACCAAACCTGATAGGTGAATCTATGTAACATCACAAAGGCCCACCTAGATACTAAAGGTGAAAAGACAAGGATACCTCTAACATCTTTTAGATTAGTACTTGCATTATAGGGGAAACAAGGGAAATGAAGTTCGTGCCTTGTGATAGGATTCACAAGCCTGAAGTCTTTGGTTTTCCACCCAAACAAGATCAGGTAACCACAAGTTATTCCAACACAGATCCTGTCAGCAGAACGGGGAAGGATGGTTTTGAACTTTCTACCTTCAAAGTCCTGTAGGTAACACTCTTTCTTATAAGAACGATGAGAGATCGATATCAACATAGGTGGTCTGGATGCCATAAAAATCTTCCTGTTATCAAGTGCAAGTGACCTCCATGATTTGCAAACCCCACTAAATGCAACAAAATCAATGACACCCAATTGCATCATAACTAAAAAAAGCAAATGATGGTCCAGATCTGACCAAGGTGCCCCATCACCGTTGTCACAACTTGCGATCCTCTTCCTGCTAGATGATGATGCATCATTATCATGATTCTGGTTTCTGGTCATACTTCGAGTCTTAGCCATTCCTATACTTAGAAAATGGAAAATAAATATTTAAGATCTTTGTAAATGCAAATTCCACATAAGATACAAGAGATGTAAGCATACACATATATACAGACGTTATCAGTCCTGAATAACTGAATTTTCACAAAATGTTGCAAGAAAAAGAGAAAAATGACATTACAGAATATTACAGTCATAGATACATTTAGATTTCAGAAGCCTAATAAGTGGACTAGTAAAACTCACCGAGATCCCAATGAAAAGAAAACATATGCAAACTAGTTGAAGTTGTTTTGCAGTACCATAACAAATGCATAATACACTAAAAAAGGATAAGAACATGTACTCATCATCTCATTGCCAAATAGGTATCTCACCAACTTCTTTCCCCAAATCATAAAGCTTTTGTTCCGAAATATACATCTGGTTGATGTCATCGATGAGTATATTGTTGGGCAGTTGAAGGAATGTGAAGGAAAGAAACTTGTTTCAGCCACTAAAGAAGGGTTAAAGCTTGAAGTGACAAAAAAGAACATCCGAAACAGGAGTCTCTTAAGAAGAAGTTTGAGGGATTTTTTGTATCTATTCTCAGGCCACTGATGTTATCAGTTACTTTTGGTTTGCCTTTCATTTTTGCCACTACACTTGAACAGGAATACAAGAGTGACATTTTTTTTTCTTCACCTTGAGGACAAGGTGAAAGTTTGGGCTGCTGATATTGATAAGCCCCAAACCTATTGGGTCAGGAAGTCCAAGACTTGAGTATTTCTGGGTTCTGCAGGCCCAATTCTTGGTGGGCTATTTTGGAACCGAAGAAAGTATATTTATTCCCAAAACTCTATTGTAAATTAGGAATTGATAGTGAACTAGTTTGAAAAATAGTCTAAACTAATAAACCATTAGAAGTTTCCTAAATCCATGTATGTTTCTTCCCTGTAAGGTCTTAAATCATCAGTAAAAGTGTAAAACACAATGTACAAATACAAAATATACAACATTTTCTCCGTCTCTGGCTCTGAAATGATGTTCCCATTATTGCAGTTTTCATCATATCTAGAACACATAAAAGCAACCAGTATCATAGATTTACTTACAGACCCTCTACTGCATTCACAAGAGGATGATGTAAAACTTGAATTAATTTCCAGAACACATAAAAGCAACAAAATTAAATGAATTAGCTTCAACTAGGACTTGATACCTAAAAGGTAAAAACCCAAAAATAAACGCCCTTTTCGAAGGTTGTTAATTAGCGGCAAGTTGGCCTATATAGAAACTCGATTTTCATGTGAAAATCCAAGTATTAGATCAGAAATGTTAAATCATCGTATAGAGATCCAAAAGCTCATTTCGCAAACATTATTGCAGCTTTATTAACTTTAAAGTGAAAACTCCAGTTCTAATTAACCAAATTGAACTGATTAGAACACATTGAATCAATCTAGGCAAACTCAAGTCAGGTGAGATCAGGTCAAAGCCAAATTAAGAAAAAACAATCAGATCAGAAAATGATCGGATTTCTAGACTGAAATCCTTAAGAAATTGTATCAAATATTTTAACAATTAAGTTAGAGAAAAGTCTTTAATTATGAAAACTAGTGTGAAAAGCGCACACAGATGATAACTTGACAAGAGGAAACACTCAAATATAGAAGCGAAGGAGAATAATATACCTGCAATGGTAAAGACACGGCATTGAAGGTCGAGTTCTAGGGATTGTACTTGAGACAATTGTGATGCCAGTCGACAGCATAAATACTAGAGATGAGATGGGAATTGAGGGCTAACATTAGGGTCCGATTTCGAGGAGAAATTACAATCATACCCCTTAACAAGGTGTGGTGAATGCACGTGACTTCACATGTGATCATCGTGCTTCCACCGGTGAATCAAAGCTGTATCCGAGCATATAATTCCTGGTATGCATTTTTATAATAAGAAACTTCATATATAGTATAGATGATTTACTCTATATGTCTAGATTAACCATATATTCAACTCACGAGAATAATGGCAAAATGATTATGGAACTCAAGTATATGATTTGCAAGAAATTGTAAGACCTCCATATGAAATATATCCATGCCATGATTGCAACTGGAAAATCAGGATTGAAATAATCAGTCAGCTACACATGATTACACGATAAAGAACGAACCTGTTAAATAATGGGATTCACTGCAGGAAACAAATAACTTAAGCTCTGCTTGTAGTAAACAGATCATAGAATGCTCACCTCCTACAAGTAAACCAAAGGAAATGTTCATAACAAGATACCTAAACACACACACACAATCAATCACAAAAAGACCAGACAAATCAGAAATGGCAAAAATGGAACACATAAATTTTTAGGGGAGGCAAACTAAAAAGAGCACCCCCAGACTTGGAAATTATGTTAACTTTAGAAATAGAAAGTACAATAAAATCCCAATCTTAATAATATAAGTAACAGCAAAATCAAAGGAATCATGGAGATCTAATATGTAGCTTAACTTTTGATGATGGTTCACCAGGGTGATGAGTCAACTGGTGGCTTGATTTGGGTAGGTTTGTGTTTTCCCGAAAGATTGCCAGGTCAAACCATCTAACAAAGATCAAACTAATGACAGTAAAAACAAATACCTAGTAATAGGCTAAAATGTGCAAAAAAAAAAAAACACTTGGGCCCACACAGCCGGAGGACACTTGAGAGTCAGGATGTTCATGCAAAACATATATAAGACTGATTAACAAGAGAATTTTGCCCTAGTAATTAACAAATATAGACTCCAAAGTCTTAATTACTAATTATATATGTATTATAATTGGAGATATATTGAAAGTCTTGTTTATACGGAAATTTGAAGAAAGAGGTATTTATATCCATCACATAATATAACAATGTACAAACCAAGAAAATAATTGTAAGGCTGAAACCTCCAAGAACTATGTTTGAATTCGTCCAGAAGATGGTCAAACTTATCAGCTATAATCTAAGTCAAACAAATCCCACCATGTTTTACAAAATTCCAGTAATTGAATAAAAAAATCCATTTTTCTTGTTTATCTTTAATTACGATATTATTCTAACATATAACGATTAGATTAAATGTTTGAGATAGTTTGTAGATGCAAAAGGCAAGGGTGGGAAAACAAAACGTAATTTAAACTTTTAAGATTATTAAATGACTAATGTATTAATTAGATCTGAGTAACCACACAAAACAAGTTGATCCTTCTTGATCAACTTAATTTAAATAAAAGGGTAGAAGCAGAGGTGTTTATCAGTATAAACAAAAGTAAATTACAATACACAATGTACTTCTAACCATGTAGATGCAATCCTCAAGATGGAAAAACCATACCAACAGCAATGGTAGAAACATAATGCAAAGACTGATGCATAAAAGAGAAGTCAACTCACATCTCCCCACATCATGAAAGTTATCTATCACACCTTTCCCTATGTTGCCATGTGTCAACTCCTCAGTCATGTGTGAAATTAACATTCAAACAACCATTGGGAAAGTACCACATGTTCACAATAAAAAACCTGCCATTCCCAGTATTATGGGTATCAGCACATCTCCTGAAATCAGAGCAAGAATGCATATTCATCTCATGTCCTCTTATGCAACACCCATTTCAATTATTTCATGAACCTTGTAATCTTTTGAAACATTTTGCATCACATAAAGGGTTTTCCCCCACACTTACAAAATCCCAGCATAAGTTCGCCTTGGGATGATTCTTGGTTTCAAGTATCATCAATCACATAAATATATATGTCTCACTTTCCATATAAGAGAACTGGTGTATAGAACCTTCTTCCTTCAAAATTCTCTAGGTAGCAGTAGTCTTTCTCATCAGTATCAGTAGAGAATACAGATGTTGGTTTCTAGTCATACTCCTTGTCTTAGCCATTCCAACACTTCCAAAACAAAAATAAGCATCTGAGACATTGGTAAATTAATTCCACATAAGATATAAGACTTAAGCATACACTGATATGTACATACATATGCTGCCTTTCTCAAATAAATCCAACTTTACAAAATGTTGCAAAAAGAAGAGAAAACAAATGCAAGATTAATAAAATATCTCGAAGTGAAAACAAATACAAAATGTTTAGAGAAAATACAATCTAATTGTGCCTGGTAATTATATTAAGGAAAACCTAGATGACAGACACTTTTAGGAAAGATGAATGCACTTAACAACAATAAGGATTACACCTTTTCGACAAAGTTACAACAACCACAGTATCTCTCCTTACCCTAATGCCATCCTTCTTGTAATCAAGAACTTGCATGATACCAAAATAACTAATTCATCAAACCCCGATATTCATAATCCAACAAACTAATTTAAATCACTTTATCTACACATTATTATACAGATAATTAGTTTCATATCATCATCATATGAGTTATGAGTTATGACCCGATTGCCCAAATAAAAACAGAACTATAGATGATCGGGGCAAAAAAACTCATCTAATATAACTATTTCGTGATTTGTTAAGTAATTTGTACATTAGCCCATGGCTAATATAACCTATTAAAACCAAAAATGAAAGAAAATAAATCAAAAGAAACTAAGCTAAACTAATGGGAACATAAATCTAAGAAATGAAAATCACATTAAACTGAAATGGATCAGTCCCAAGTTTCTAAGTGAGCCTCACACAACCAAAGTCTTCTTATTGACACGTAAAACAATATGATATGCAACAAAAAGTTAGTGTTTGGTACTAAGTACTAACAAAACTCAAATCATGCAAATAGTAATTCTAGATCTATCGACCACTGTACAGGGGCTAATAAGAGACGACATGGGTATGTGATCACGCATTAACATCCAAATTGATCTCAAATCACTTATAAACAAAGACGCAAAGCTATTGAAAGAGAATTTAACTGATAGAAACCTAGTAGTGAGGAATTTGAGCCATTGAGTGTGGTTTACCTATCCGACAGAAGTTATCTCGCTATTAATATTGGAGGATTTCGTTTCCATGAGTCCACTGACTGATGACGATTTTGTTTCCCTCTTCGGCACTCCTGTATATTGGCGATAATCTAATATCGCCATTGTAATTGCAATGGAAATCCTGAGAAAAGTATTTAAATTTTATCATAAAACTAGGGGTTGCTCCCGTAACCGAAACGAAAATAAACACATTGGTTGAGATTTCTGTCTACCAGTTTATTTTATAGGTTGGGTTATTTATTTGGGAAGTGATTTTGAAAAAATTTATTCATCCACGGAAAATACTACCTATTGACATTTATACCCCTCTATAAAATTAATAAATAATAAAAAGAAGATTACATGTTTCCTTATTATATCCTTAGTTATTCTTCCATTTAAGATTTTCCTCTACAAGTCACAACAAAGAAATAGTCACAACAAACAAACGCTTCAATCCATCCTGCAATTTCAGAGATACATCATACTATAACTATCCATTCAAAGTGTTTCTTTCAAAGGTTCATAACATCAGAAACTTACCACTGCAACATAACTACAAGTCTACAACAAATGCACAACACTGAAAAAGAAAACGATATTTATAAGAACCACTGTAGAGTGATTGAAACATTAAATAAATCAACTAAGAATAACAATTAGATGCTAAAAAAAGACTTTCTAATAATCAAAGAACAACCTATTAAATGACCTTTAGATGAACATGCAAAGATACATAGATATTGGGAGGTAATTGCATATTAACACACACCGACGGGAATTGCAGAGTCATGTCGACGAGTATTCTAGGTCAAGAAGGGGCCTTCGATTAGAGCATACTTACAAGAATTGCAAATGAACACACACATACAACGATTAATTGGAGCATACCAAAGGGAACACACACATACACCGATCAATTTTTGGATGAACGATCCGAGGAGAGCGTCAATTTTTGGAGCATACTGATGGGAATTCTAGGTCAATGAGTAGTGCTGGAGCGAAAGGAACAAACAACAGGAGATGCATTAAGTTCACTTAGCATTTGAGAGTCAAAGGAAAAAGCAGCCGGAGAGTGAAGAGCAGCCGTTTGGAAATTGGCTTTCTCTCTCTATTAATTATTTATTAATATTAATTAAATAAAAGGGTATTAATCTATCTATTAATTATTTATTAATTAAATTAAAGGGTATTTACGTCAATATATAAAATTTTCAATGTCGATATAAAATTAAAGGGTAGTCATGCATGTCGCGTGAACCGACTTAAACTGGTTATATGGTTTGGGATGGGTTGATGTTTTCAACCCGCCAACTCATATATTATATGGATAGAGTTTTGTCAATATATTCTGAACCGCAAACCCGTGATTCATCAACCCGAATCCAGCCTAATTGCCAAGCCTATTAAAAAGACAAAAAAAAAACATAATGAATCTTCTTATATTTGGGATTTTAGCATATAAAAATTCTCGTTTAGTTGTATGGGTTTTCCGAAAACAAAAACCTTAATTACTGTTTTTTCGAAAATAATTAAAATGACTTTGAATGACTATTTAAAAAGAAATGATTTTTTTAGTATTATATATAGCTGAATGTCCATATGCATATACTTTATTCCAAACCTATAATCTTATTTTTTTGTATGTGTTTGTTATTGTTTGACAAAACTACAAAAATGGTCCCTATGATATGTATTTTTCAGGAAAAATGTCCAAACCTTGAAAAAAGTTAGATGGAATGTCATTTCAACAAGTTTGTTTGCGACTTTGGTTCTTATCCAAACTAAAAAGACTATTATACTATTCATCCTTATTTTTAAGGATTTTTTTTAAATATTTAATAAATATTAAAAAAATGGGCCTACGTCTCTCTCTCTCTCTCTCTCTCTCTCTCTCTCTCTCTCTCTCTCTCTCTCTCTCTCTCCATACATACGCAAAACCTGAATAAATAATCATCCTCATTTTATACATCTTGCACCTCCCCACCCCAACCATTTTCTTCAGAAGAAATGATGGGTTTTCTAGGTTACAACAAAAGATTTGCACAACAGATTTTACTCATAAACTCTTATGGGCACATGCAATCTAGAACTCTATGACATTTTCACTTTTATAGCAACATACTTTATGAAAAACATTCTAACTTACTGATAATCGAAATTCGTAAGGTTTAAAACATACATTTTATTACATTCAAATATACTAACTCTTGAATCTTCAAATGTTCCATGAAAAGCAAACATCTAATAGTGTGAATGTCTCTAATGGTTCACACTCAAAACCCTAGAACACTTGAAATCGACTTGGAGATAGGATACAAGATGAAAATCGAATTTCATCTTCCTTGAAGGCATAGGAACGAAAATTGCATGCCAATGGGTCCTATATATTTATAGTTGGTGAATATCTAAGATAAACCTTGATTTGAATAATAAAATAATTAGATTTTATCTTATTCATATCCTTACCATATCAGCAACCAGGAGGCGCTTCTGGAACCCTTCCATAACACTCCAAAATCGTCCATGCATTGGACTATTATAGAATTGTTTCTTTTGTTCAACTATTGAACAACTACAATTCACCAATTGCACCTTTAATTAATTCAAATTAATTTCGAATTAATTTCAGATTAATTTTGATTAAAAATAAATTAATTTCAACTATTTCTAATTAATTTATTAATTACTTAATAAATTAACAAATCATTTTATCTCTCTCTCTTAAAGTCATTTCTAGCTATTTCTAGCTTTTGATGGCAACCCAAAAAGGACTTTAATTTTATTCCATAAAGTTATATCAATTTAGTCATGACCTTAAAAAATTTAGTTATGACCTTGGACACTTATTCCAACAGTCCCTCACTTGGACAAGTCATCAACTACAATTACAAATATAGACTTTGGCCCTGATATAACCAAACGTTGGCCCTTAGATAAGTAATCAGTTATTTTTTTCGTTCTTCAAGATATCGTATGTATATAAGACATTGATACTATTGGATTAGTGTCTAAGCTCGTAACTATATTTGGTAAGTACTTGACCCGGTTGTGCATGGTCCTTTTAGGTTACCTTCACCAGAGCAACTTGACAATGTGATTTATGAAGAGAGAGGTTATTATGGTTTATTAATATATTATATGAATAATATATTAAATGAGAAATCATATAGTTTAATTAATATTAGACAAGAATTAATTGATAATTAATTCTGTGACTAAAAGACATTAATTAAATAACGGGGACTTAAACTGTCAAATATGTGATAGTTGAGTATTGGGCTGAGAAGGCTTATGGACTAGGCTTGGACGAAATTATGGATGTGTCCATCCTAATTTCGGCCATAGAGGCTTTATTCCAGAAGCTTCCTTGGACTGCTTAAGGCCTAAGTTGTCCATTAGGGTTTTGACTGAAACCCTAGCAGCACCAGTATAAATAGGACCCCAAGGCATCTAATTTTTGGCCACTTGAAACCCTAGAGAGTTCCATAGCCGAAATCGTGCCTCTCCCCTCTGTCCAATATCATCCTCTTGCTTGTGTGGTGTTTGTAAGCCATTAGAGGAGTGACACTTGTGACTCTAAGCTCCAAGACAAGAAGATTCAAGCCATTGTTTAAGAGGTAATCATCTAGATCTGTTTTCATATGTTAATTTCGAAATATGTATGCTAGATCTAGGGTTCTTAAGTCTTGGATGAATTGCATGTACAATAGAGAAACCTAGATCCAAGCTTTAGGGTTTGCATGAGCACATAGGATGTTCTTTTGGCTAAAACCCATCAGTGGTATCAGAGCCTTGATTGGTTTCTATTGTATTGATGCTTTGTGTTTACATTCTTGTTTTAAAATCAATTTTTTTGGTTCCCTGACTGACAGACTCGGCGAGTCCCAAAGTGGGCTCGACGTGTAGGATGAACTCGACGAGTCCATAAGGGGACTCGGCGAGTCGGGACGTCAGACAGAGACATTCTCGGGATTTCTTGCTGTTTTGCTGAGGGATAATTATCAAAACTGTTTTTGACTAATAAAATCCGAATTTTATTATTATTATGGGATTATCCTTACCAAAACAAAAGATAATTACCATTTAATTGAATAATAAATTCCTTATGTGATAATATTTGATTATTTGATTTATTTGATGAATTATCTTGTGATTAAAATATAATAGATCAAATTTAGATAATCATTTAATTAAATGTTTAATTTATATTATTTGCTATTTGATCCTATGTTTTTTGAAAAGTTCAAAACTTGTCCTCAAGTTTTGAAATTTAAATTTTTGATTAAAAGTTTAATTTGAACTATTTAAATTTCAAACCCTAGAATTTTACAAGTTTAAAATTCAACCTTATACTTTATAATATTATATATATATATATATATATATATATATATATATATATATATATATATATAACTTAAATGTTAGTCTTACCATTAGTAGGCCTCATTCACGAAGCCGATCTATAAGGGGAGTATAAGGTTATGGCCTATATAATGGCCGTTTAATGGGTCTCCACTCTCACCACCACTTCCTTGATTGGTGGAGGGTCGTTAGCCGAATGGGTAGGATAGGGCAAACCTTTCCTCATTAAAAGTATAATGAATTTATAAAGTAACTAAATGTTTTTACAAAATTCTCACTCTTAGTTACTTTAGGCAAAAGTGAATTGATGCAGTTCCATGAAATTACACTTTGCATCCTTGCTAAGACGTTAGTGGAGCGTGTATGGTTAACCGACACACTAATTGGGCTCTAAGCAAAGGTGGCAAAGGGTGACTCAATGTTTGTCATAGTTCGATGGAGCGTGTATGGTTAACCGGCACGTCGAATAGGTGACTGTAACATTGAGGGCACCATGTACATTTGCATGGTTATTCACAACCGCTTTGTGATCCTCGGTATCCCAGTCACAAACTTGAGGGGCATATCGAAATTTAAACATGCCATTGAATAGTTCAATGAATCTCAAAAGATCTAGGATTTTTCAATACATTTAAAACTTAGCTTTAATTTGTTTTTATGGTGGAAATTAGTGAATCGTCATTCACTTACCTTCAAATTATTTACTTGTTAGATTACGGCATCCCTCTTCTAATTTGTAAATAATGTTGTTGGATCCTAGCCCTAATCTCTCATTTGGGTGTTTAATTGGGGATTCGTTTTCTAATCAAACTTTGTTCTTTTTCCTTTTCAGATGTCGAACGTCAACAACAATGCTTCTGGCTCAACTTCCTCTGGCTCTTTCTCACTCATGAACTTGTGTGGGAGAGTGATCTTTGACGGGTCCAATTTCAATTATTGGATCCGCAACATTCGAATGGTCACTCGTTACGAGGACAAAGAGTATGTCCTTGATGAGAAGCTAAAGGAAATCAACATCAACACTGCCTCTGCTGAAGAGATCGCGGCCTTTGAGGCCCATGAGCGTGATGCCACGAAATTCCATTGCATCATGTTGGCGACTATGACTGCAGAACTCCAGAAGTTCGATGAGGACATGTACCCCTATGAGATGCATCAAGATCTGCTGGACCGGTACCACCAAAGCGCTAGGCAAGAAAGGTACGAGATCATCACTTCGATGATCACTACCAAAATGGGTAATGGAGAGTCCCTTACTGCTCATCTGCAAAAGATGCAGAGATATGTCGATCGCCTGCTAAAGCTAAATGTTAACTTTGATGAAGAGCTGGCAATTGACATCATCCTTCATTCATTGCCTCCCTGCTATAGCCAGTTCCGCATGACCTACCACATGAACAAGGAGGAGGTCACCTTGAGCAATCTTCAAGGATTGTTGAGGACAAATGAGAGCAACCTCAAAGATAAATCTGTTGCATCATCTCTAACTCCTACTGCTGCCCTAGTCTTGGCAATTGGGCAAGGGAAGGGTAAGAATACGAAGGCTCCCTCAAAGAGCCACCATAAGGGAAAGTCCCAAAATGGATCCTCTTCTAGTGGAACCAAGGTTGGTCCTGCTAAACCCAACTCCAACCCCAAGGAGACAGAGTGCCACCACTGCCATGAAATAGGGCATTGGAAACAAAGCTGCCTGAAATATCTGCAAGACATCAAGGATGGAAAGATCAAGCCGTCCTACGCAGGTATTTACACTATTAAATCTAATGATTAATCACATGCTATTTCTTGGGTTCTTGATACAGGATGTGGTTTTCACATTTGTTCTGATTTGCAGGGCCTAAGAAGAAATAGGGATGTGGAGCATGGGAAGATAAACTTGATCATGGGGAACAGAAGATCATCGCCTGTCACCAAGATCGGAGTTTACTCTTTAGTGCTAAGTAGTGGATTAGGATTAGATTTAAATAATTGTTGCTATTCGCCGGATATGACAAGAAACATCATTTCATTTCATGGTTTGTATAGACAAGGCTTTAGATATTCATTTGATAATGAGAAGGGTTCTATTAATTCTTATCTTAATGGTGTTTTCTATTTTGAAGCATTACCTTGTAATGGAATATATGAAACTATGATGGTTGTAGACAATTTAGGAAATGATGTGTTGTGTATTGATTCTTCCAGTGATTTGGATAAAGCATGCTTGTGGCATTGTCGTCTTGGACATGTCAACAAGAAACGCATAGCCCAACTCCAAAAGGATGGAGTGTTGGAGTCATTCGACCTTAGGGACGATGACGTGTGCGAATCTTGTTTACTTGGAAAGATGACCAAGTCACCCTTCACTGGCACTTGTGTGAGGGGTGAGGGTTTATTGGATCTCATACATACAGATGTATGTGGACCTTTTAGATCCGCCACAAGGGATGCATGCCGCTTCTACGTAACTTTTACCGATGATTATAGCAGATATGTGTGACAACCCGGAACTTCTATCTCACACACTTAATCAATTCAATCAAAGTTAAACTTGTTTTGTTGACTTCTTGCATTGTTTGAGGGTTCGTTTAAGTGATTCTAAGCTTGAGTATGACCAAGGTTGAGTTTAGGAATGAATCAGCAAGTCGTATACTGTCAAAACAAGGCCATACACACCTTTAGAGGGAGTGTATGGCCGTACACATGGGTGTGCGGCCGCACACACACCTCCTGGCAGCACACTCACTTTTTGACAACACTCACACTCCTATATAAAGGGTAGACCCCTTTCCTTTCATTCCTTTAACACCTTGGTAGCACACAACACCATTTCTCTCAAGCTTCTTCAACCACAAACCCTCCAAAGCTTCAAAAATGTGAGTACTCCATCCCTTAACTTGTTTTGCTTGAAGAACCACTTGATCTAGGCCTTGAATCATCAAAGTCTCGTCATGTCCTTCATCTTTTTGAAGGAGTGCGGCCACACACCCACATAAGGTGTCCTCACACTCCAAAAAGACCCTCCAAAGCGAGAGTTTGGCTTCCATCTTCGATTTTGACATGACCATAGCCTTGCTACACCTTGGAAACGACATTTTTGGACACAAAACTTGATGGGTGTACGACCACACACTCATGTGTGCGGCAGCACACTCTTGTGTACGGCCACACACTCCTGTATGCGGCAGCACACTCCTGTGTGTGGTAGCACACTCCCTTGTGCAGCAGCACACACATTTGTGCGACCACACACACACATCCTAGGACCACAAACCCATTTCTAAGACCCTAAACTTGTACTACAACCTAGTATGGACCTAGGACACTTCATGGATGCAAGTATGGACCTTGAATCACCTCAAAGACACTTTCCAACATGAGTGTATGGCCACACACCCATTGGGCCGCACACCCATGGCCATACACACCTTTAAGGTGGCCATACACCTCCCTCATGCAATCCTTTAAGGTCCTAACACTTAGTGCGAATAGTCTCAAGTTCTTAGAGTGGTTCTTCATCACATCTAGTGGTGAAATACCTTCATTTGACTCCTTTATGTGTCATTACGTGTTAATTAGGATCAAATCGTGTTCAAGGCTTCACTTGAACATCCCGCATTCCGTATCGATCCTTCATTCAAATCGCCCGAGGTGAGTTCATACCCCTACGTTTTTCCAAGTTTTTCATGTTTTCAGGGAGGGAATACAAGCAAAAGTATAAGGAAACTTGTGCTCAAAATATATTATTTTGTTTAAGATAATTATATTTTCAGTATGCTTTTAACACGGAAAACAGTTTTACCAAACGACTAAGAAATCAACTCGTAGAAACAGTTTTCAAAACTAGAGCAATGAACTTATGAATCATGTAGTAAAATGTGTCATTTTATAAAGGATTCATGCAAACCGTAAAAAGGATTTTCTATATTATTACTTGTAAATTTGTTAGTCTAAGTAGGAGACACGTCCTTGGTAACACTCCCACAGAATCAGAGTGTAGGACTAGCACTTGTGACCAGAATCTCTTATAGGGAGAGCGTGACTGTTGTGTATAGATCTATACGGGACTGACAATCCCGCACCCCGCTGCTAGCTACAGTTGGACCGGCAGGTCTACGGGTGACAAAGTCATTGAGGATATCGGCCCCGTTACGTGCCTTATCCAGTCAGTTATGGTCATGATACTCAAAACCTAGATAACAGGAATTTACTTTTGTAATAATGAATCAAGTGAACTAACCTCAAAGTAATAACCGATAGATTGCTGGAGGGTATTAATAATACCTTCAGGACTTAGTTCATCACGGTTTTCTTTTCTTTAGTTTTATTTATGTAATAAGGCTAATATACCTCTCTGGGTGTAACCAGGGCTTTTAAAAGAAAACTGCTTTAATCAAAATAAGTATGGTAGATACTTGTACACCTCAGTTTAGAACGGATAATCAATCATCAACCTTTAGGGAAAATATAGGATTTTCCCGGGATAATCCGGCTATTCAAAAACAGATTGTTTAACATGTAATCAATGGATATTCATATTCCTTCCACGACACCTTGGATTGTACATATCTTGTATGAATCTGGAAGTCATGGAAGGAATGGGTTTTTCAGACACGCTTTTCATAAGAAAATATAGGATTTTCTTCAGGAACACTTTTCAAAAGGATTCAAAGAACACTTTTCCACCAAAACTAAATGCTTATGAACTCACCAGCTTTATGCTGATATTCTTTCAAAACTGCTTGTATTCTCAGGGAATTAGTAGACAGGTACTTCCAGGAGTTCGGAGAAGTCGAAGCGTCAGAGTCGCGTCTTTCTATTTTACTTTTAATATGAACAAAACTATGTAGTAAACAATGTAAACTTTTTTTACATATGTATTCAATGTCTGGTTGTGTTTACTATGCTTGCTATGATACAATTGTTGTGATACTACGCATGACGTCCTCCACCCCAGAACGTTTCCGCCGTTCCGGTTTTGGGGTGTGACAATATGGGTATATCTACTTAATCAAGCACAAGTCAGAAACCTTTGAAAAGTTCAAAGAGTTTAAACAAGAAGTGAGGAATCAGTTGGGCAGGAAAATCAAGATGCTTCGATCTGATCGAGGTGGAGAGTACCTAAGTCTTGAATTCCACAACTACCTCAAGGAATGCCAAATCGTTTCGCAATTGACACCTCCCAGGATACCGCAGTTGAATGGTGTGGCTGAGAGGCGTAATCGAACCCTGCTGGACATGGTTCGTTCCATGATGAGTCGTGCTTCGCTACCTATCTCATTCTGGGGGTATGCCTTAGAGACTACCTCCCATATCCTTAACTTAGTCCCTATAAAGAAGGTTGCCAAAACACCTCACAAGATGTGGACATGGAAAGCTCCCTCGTTGGTACACATCAAGGTTTGGGGTTGCGAGGCTTTCGTAAGACGAGAGACTCACGACAAGCTCGAACCTCGTAGTGAGCGATGTATTTTCATCAGCTACCCGCAAAAGTCCTTTAGATATCTCTTCTATAGACCGAGTGACAACGTTGTCTTCTTTGCGAGGAGAGGGGTTTTCCGAGAGCGAGAACTCATAAGCCAAGGGGATAATGGGAGGCAAATCGATCTTGAAGAGCTTCAAGAGTCGAGCGATGAAGGAACCTCTAACACTGGCGCTCAACCTGAGGAGGAAACTCCAGTTGAACCAATTGACAAGTCCTTACCTCTTATACGTTCCGAAAGAGTTAGTGTTCCACCCCAGTTTTATGATTTTCATATTACTACAGAAGGGGATACGTTCATTAGTGATGGTACACTAGTCAATTTGGACGAACCTAACAGCTATAAGGAAGCCATGGCAGGCCCAGAGTCTACAAAGTGGAAAGAGGCGATTGACAGCGAGATTCAGTCCATGTATGACAACCAAGTTTGGAATTTTGTTGACAATGTGCCAGGTCGTAAGACGGTCGGGTGCAAGTGGATCTTCAAGAAGAAGACCGACATGGATGGGAATGTACAGACCTATAAGGCGCGATTGGTTGCGAAGGGTTTCACTTAAACTCCCAGAGTTAACTATGATGAGCCCTTCTCACCAGTTGCGAAGATAAAGTCAATTAGGGTGATGCTAGCCATTGCTGCATTTAATGACTATGAGATATGGCAGATGGATGTCAAAACCGCTTTCCTTAACGGAAAGTTGGCTGAGGATGTTTACATGAGTCAGCCAGAGGGTTTTGTCAATGCGAAGCATCCCAATAGAGTGTGTAAGCTTGAGAAGTCTATTTATGGACTAAAACAAGCATCTCGCAGATGGAATCTTTGTTTCCATGAGAAAGTCAAAGAGTTTGGTTTTCTGCGAAACGAGGATGAATCATGTGTATATGTCAAAGCCAGTGGGAGTATAGTAAGCTTCCTCGTATTGTATGTCGATGACATACTACTCATTGGAAACGACATCCCAACCCTGAAGGAAGTTAAATCCTGGCTTGGGAAGTGCTTCGCTATGAAGGACCTCAGAAAGGCTACCTATATTTTGGGAATAAGGATAGTGAGAAACAAAAGTAAAATACTAATAGGACTTAGTCAGGATACTTACTTAGAGAAGGTACTAAAACATTTTAGTATGGAGAATTCTAAGAAGGGGGAGTTACCGATCCAAAGTAATGCCAAATTGAGTAAGACTCAAAGCCCGAGTACCGAAGTCGAGATAGCAGAAATGAGCCAAGTACCATACGATTCTACAGTTGGCTCGATTATGTATGTTATGACTTGTACACGCCCTGATGTGGCATTCACTTTAAGCATGGTCAGCAGATATCAAGGGAACCCTGGCAAAGTACATTAGACCGCAGTCAAGAATATTCTTAAGTACCTTCGAAGGACCAAGGAATGGTTTCTAGTCCTCGGTGAGAGTGATGACTTAAGGGTGTGAGGGTATAGTGACGCCAGTTTTCAGACCGACAGGGACAACTACCGTTCGCAATCGGGCTGGGTCTTTACCTTGAATGGAGGAGCAGTGATTTGGAAGAGTTCCAAGCAGGAGACCGTAGCTGATTCAACGTGTGAATCAGAGTATATAGCGGCGAGCAAAGTGTCAAAGGAGGCGATATGGTTAAAGAACTTCATTGGAGACCGTGGAGTTGTGCCAGCCATAAAGGAGCCCATGTAAATTTTCTGTGATAATGAAGGAGCGGTTACCTTGACCAAGGAACCAAGGGATCATGGCAGATATCGACATATCGACAGAAAATATCACTTTATTCGACATCGGGTGGAAGAAGGACACCTCGTAGTGAAGAGGGTATCGTCGGAGGATAACCCAGCAGATCCCCTTATGAAGGGACTGAGTAGGGTTAAGCACTTGCAGCACGCTAGGAGCATCGGGCTGAAGGACGATATTAGTTTAGATTAGATAGTTTAGAAACGTGTAATAGATAAATGTAATTAACATTTGATGATTAAATAAAAGGGTGTTATTTATAAGTAAAGTTACTGTCTTATGTTAATTATTTATCTATTGTTTCATTTTGCATGTTTTGACTTCTTGAATAATAAGATTATTCGAATGTTCCACAGTCGCTCATACTTTGGGAGTAGGTATGAAAGAAGATTGTCATGAATTGGTGTGTAGATTGTCTAAATTGTATTAGACATGGCAAAGGTTTGCTGCAACGTTCATGAGTGCTTATGAGTTTGATTTGAGCATTGGATTAGACCCGCGCTTGCTGGTATCACTTCATGGAATTTATCACGAGTGATCGCAAGACGATAATATCATATGATCTTAAAACCTAGATATATGGTTTATTGTTTGCATGTTGGTTGTGCATTGATTATGCGTAAACGCATAAGTAACTTGATGTTATAAAACACATTGTTGTGCATGATTTGATGATTGAATGGTGAATGCATATAAGTCGAAGTTTATTTGTTCCTTTTATCCTAAGAGGGTAAAAGCGATATTAGGGCCCCTCGATGATTTTGTTTGACTTATGTGTCGGGCCCGGTCAGGACTGAATTGATGTGTTCAATTAAGTTCTATGTCAGACAAATCAGAGATCGAGAAACAAACTGCTGGAAATAAGTATGACTATGTTCCATATAATTGTCCACCAGATATCTAGAACGGACGACTATACGATCCCTTATCTGAAGGACAGGTTACTGATATGATCAGAGTTTGACAATGTCTTTGAGAGCTACGATTGCTAATCGGATTGTACTTACATTTAAGTTACTAGACTTATCGAAGTGGGAGACTGTTGGATTAGTGTCTAAGCTCGTAACTATATTTGGTAAGTACTTGACCCGATTGTGCATGGTCCTTTTGGGTTGCCTTCACCAGAGCAACTTGACAGGGTGATTTATGAAGAGAGAGGTTATTATGGTTTATCAATATATTATATGAATAATATATTAAAGGAGAAATCATATAGTTTAATTAATATTAGACAAGAATTAACTAAGAATTAATTATGTGCCTAAAAGACATTAATTAAATAACGGGGACTTAAACTGTCAAATGTGTGATAGTTGAGTATTGGGCTGAGAAGGCTTATGGACTAGGCTTGGACGAAATTAGGGATGTGTACATCCTAATTTCGGCCATAGAGGCCTTATTCCAGAAGCTTCCTTAGACTGCTTAAGGCCTAAGTTGTCCATTAGGGTTTTGAGTGAAACCCTAGCAGCACTAGTATAAATAGGACCCCAAGGCATCCAATTTTTGGCCACTTGAAACCCTAAAGAGTTCCATAGCCGAAATTATGCCTCTCCCCTCTCTCCAATATCATCCTCTTGCTTGTGTGGTGTTTGTAAGCCATTAGAAGAGTGACACTTGTGACTCTAAGCTCCAAGACAAGAAAATTCAAGCCATTGTTTAAGAGGTAATCATCTAGATCTGTTTTCATATGTTAATTTCGAAATATGTATGCTGGATCTAGGGTTCTTAAATCTTGGATGAATTGCATGTACAATAGAGAAACCTAGATCCAAGCTTTAGGGTTTGCATGAGCACATATGATGTTCTTTTGGCTAAAACCCATCAGATACAAGTCAATCTTATAGTCTAAGATTCTGTTTATTGACTTCCCATTTATGATGACAAAATTCAGACTACAAATTAAACACATCAATTTAGTCTGGGTTAGGCCTAGCACATGAATGTAAACATCAAATCACCGAGGGGCCCAAAGAGATCGATTTTCCTATTAAGGAAAAAGGAACGAATAAGCTTTGACAATATAATCATACCTTTTATTCACCATGTCATACATGGAATTACATTTTATAACATCCAATAACAGATGTGTTGATGTAAAACCAATGCACAACAAACTTGCAAACTATGACTTATATGTCTTTGTTTGACGAATAGAAGATATTATTGTCTTAGAATTACTCATGACTGAATCCATGAAGTAATCTAGAAGCGTAGGTTTATCCAATACTCAAAATCCCCATTTTCCAAATACTCGGGAATATTGCAGCAATCACCATGTTATCTCCAATCACTATGGAAAATCTACAAATATTCCATGACAGTCTTAAATGAATACATACTCCCAAAAGTATGACCGACTGTGGAGTTTCGAGTAAATTAATTACTCTATAAGAAAGAAACAAAGTGAAACACAATAATAAACTAATTGTCTATGGTATCATACACTTTAAATATAAATAATTCTCTATTATCTAATCACCATATAATTAAAAATTTATTGATTCTATAAATGTTTCGGGGTAATCGACTTAACAACTAAACTTGTCAACATTTCTCATTTCAATGCTCTTATCATGCATATCATGTTTTCCTTTGGTCATCACTATTATGAACGAATTTTCGTAAAGATATTCACTTCACAACTAGATCTATATCCTCAACCCTTTTCTTGGATGTAGTGGAATTCCCTCCTTCTATGCATTTACCCTTTTGTGGTCTCAAGGATCATTAGTCAACACGGCTGTACCTTGACTGAATACTTCTAATGGCAATTTGTTACTCAAAACAATTCCATGGTCAACTATGAAGTTTTCTAGTCCATGTACGCTCCTTGGATTCTTCACTTGCACTAATGTAGTTTTACTTACATTGTCGAATCTACCACCATCTCCTATATGAAACCTTTCATGCTACAACACTCAAAATGAATATCTATTTAGACTATGTCTCAAATTCATATCTAAAATTTATGCCACTATAACTCTTCTTAATCATGTTCTCTATTGTATACAAGCAACCATTCCTTGGTATCTTTCAATACCTCTAAATGTTCTTGACAATTGTCTAGTCATTTAGTCGAGTAAATTTTTGATACAATCTTGCAATTCTCAAAACATATGACACATCAGAATAATCATGAGTCATGGCATACAAGATCGATCCTATCTCTGGAACATATGGGACTCGAATTATCCTATCATTTTCATGACAAGAACGAAGGACTTTGAGATTCACTCAACTCCTTGCTATGATGCATATGAACATTCCCTTTCATGGAGTTTTCCATGTTGAAAATTTTCAACACATTATTTATATATGTGATTTTACCGAGTCTTATTAAACATTTCAATCTATACTTTTATATCCAAAGACCAAGTATCAATGTCACTTCCCCATGTCCATCATAGCGAAACAATTCCCGAGCCTTTACACCTTGCAACCCAGAGACAATGTTTCCTATGAGTGGTATTGTCATCAATATGTAATAACAAGAAGACAACAATACTCCCACTAGCTTTGACATATACTCAACACTCATTTGGACTTCTAGAAAGACAATACGCTTTGACTCTTCTCATGGAAGAACATATTCCTTGCTACACAATGTTTGTCTAAATCTATAAATAGAATTTTCAAGCTTACACACTTTATTTGGATACTATGTATGTTTAAATCCTTTCGGGATGTGTCAAACACCCTTCAAAATTTTCATGTTAAGGAAAATCATTTAAACATCCAATTTACCTCATCTTATAATCAAAGAAGGAAACAATGGTAACAAATAACCAAATAGAGCTTTTCTCAGCTACTGGTCAAAATGTTTCCTAATAATCAATTTCTCGAGTCTGAGCGAAACCCATTTCCACCATACTAACTTTGAATGTGTGTATATTCCTATCCATGTTAATCTTCATATTGAAGATCTAATTGCAACCCATTGTCATAAGACTAGGCTTTCGAACCAACCAATCTCATACTTGGTTATCCTTCATGAATTGAATTTCACTATCCTTAGACCTTTCTCATTGGAAGCTTAAGGGCCCACCATTGCAACCTAGTAGCTATTAGGCCTATCCAAATTAATCAATGTTTTATCACTAATCAACGTGTCTCCTTCCACAGTTAGATGAAACTTATAAAACTTGGGAGGTGTACGAACTCTGCTAGATTTTCAAAGAGGTAAGGCAATGCCAATTGACTCAACTGGTATTTCAACCTCAAGTTGAGAGCTAGTGCCAACTATAGGTTCATTTCCAGTCATATCTCGAATTTCTTCAAGGTCAATATGACTCTCATTGACTTCTTGATATGTATATGTTATTTCTCTCAAGGAACACTCCTTTTGAGCCATAAGCACCAAATTCCCATAGGTCTCAAATATCAAAAGTCTTAATTGGATAGCCACCAATGTAGCATGCAACACCGTGATTTTTCACCTAATTTTTTTTATTTCTAAAACATTTATTTTACAGAATATGTTAGCGGAAGTCTTATAATGAATTTTATGAAAACATCACCAATGTTACTTTTATTACCAAAAACATCATTCATCGAAATAAAGTTCATAAACCAAATCAAAACAAGTGTTAAGAAAACTCAACGACGTGTCCAAATGGTATCAATACTAAGACATAAACTAGAATGTAACCACCTAGAAGCCCCCTCCTCACCAAGCCGATAAACTATGCTACCTATACCAAAGCAAGGCAACAACAAGCAAAGAAACAAGTGTCAGCAAATGCTAAGTGAGTCAACCATAAGTATAATGTTAGGAAAACACACATAGCATATCATTATGTACATCACATGCATCACATACATCACATACATTACATACATCATACACATCATATACATCACATGTTCGTCACTAGAGTATCATTAAGGTCTACCGTTATTACTTATCTTTTCATATTAGAAAAATATTAAATATTCCCATCCTAGCCCTAGGTCTATCACTAACCTGTAAGGTAGACACCCCATACATGAGTCCAACACTAACTCGTAAGGTAGATACCCCATAAAATGAGTCCATCGCTAACTCATAAGGTAGACACCCCACGCACAGGTCCATCATTAACTTGAAGGCAAAGCCCGTTCATTACTAAGTGACCGGCCCAACCCTACCCCACCGTGTCCATCACTAACCCAAGAGGTAAAAACCTCATTCAAACTAACGTGATTGGCCTAACCTAATGCATTAACTGAGGTGCGACTCTCACTCGTAACATTGCTCCCATTTGGTTGCGTTCACTACTCTGACTTTGCACATACAAGTATGGGTGTTGTCGTTCGAGAGTGGTATTTGTCATTGTTTCCCATCACTAGAAACTTCCCACTCAAATATGATATTTGATCCAGCACCATCACTATGCCAATATCACTCCATTCCTCGAACACCTTAGTGTCCATGAACCATGTCCCAAGTGGTGGTCTAGAAAAACCACTCGACATCAGTATTGGCCTAAGCTCTTTCCCTTTAGGTATCTTTCAACCTATACAACCCTCACAAGTATCTGGATAGGTTACACACACCTAAATCTAGGTTGCTACCCTTTACACTCCTTTAAGTGTATTCCCCTTTTTAATTAATATATTATTAATTCATCACATAAGGATTACACTACAAACCTCCCTAAGTAATCATGATCAATTTCTATTAATATTAAATGGCATATTACTTCCCTACTTCACAATATGTAAACATGCAACAAGACATATTGAGTTAAGGCATTTTACATCTTTATATAATCATGCATATATCATCACTTCATAATTAAGGCATATTATATCACTAGCATGCATTTTCCTAACCAACATCGACAAGTATTTCTAGAAAAAACATAGCATGCACATACCACACACAACCATCACAAATTCCTCTTTCTATCATGGACCTATCACACCCCTCACGTCAAAATAGCAAACAAAAAGAATAACATGAAGGAAACATGATTCACATCAACATATCATTCACAATTGGGGTACACGCAACCTAAACAACCTAGGTTCATTCCAATCCCTTTAAGATGTGGAATCCTTAACAAGTACTTTAAATAACCACAAAGATTGACTCACCTTTGTCAAACAAGCACCCTGTCCACATGTAATGCCCAGTTCCCGGTACGTATTTTAATTTAAAGTTTTTGCATTTTTACTCTGGGACTCGACGAGTTGGAGGCCCAACTCGTCGAGTAGATGTGAGTTTTGGGTCGTGGGTGGAAGTATCTACTCGTCGAGTCGGAGGCCCCGACTCGACGAGTAGAACTGTCTGGATGAAACCCTAAATTTTAGGGTTTGCACATTATTTAAACACTTAAACTGGCCTCCACTCCAGCCTCCATCACCCTCAGACCCCATTCTCGAAACCCTAATCAGTTGTGAGTGTTCTTGAGCTATTTTGGTGCCATTTTTGTGATTTGAAGCTTGGAGAAGGAAGGAAAGGCTTGGAGGTTCAAGAAGAAGGCAGCAGATCCAGAGTCTTGGTTGCATTTCCAGCTTGTTTAAGGTAAAAAGCTTCAACCTTGACTTCCCAATTGTTAGATCTTCTTTAGGGCTTGAATCTTGTTATTTTGGGGCATTTCTAAGTCACTTTCGGGTGTAGAGTGTATAGTAGAGTAATGACTTCAGATCTTGAACCTTGGAGGGTTCTCAAGGCATAAAGGTGCCAACTTTATGGCCATGAGAGCCCCATGCATCTTTTAGACTTCATTTTTGGACCTTTTGAGCTTGAAGACCCATGCATGGACGTAAAGTTCGAGACTTTACGTGCTATATCGACCCTAGGAGGTCAGATCTACACTTTGGATGCAATGAGACTGAGATCGACTTGGTAGACTTGGACCTTGGGGGACTCGGCGAGTCGGGTAACGGTTCCCCAACCTTTTCTATTTATGAGGAATCTGGTTGAGTCTAGAAGAGGACTCAACAAGATGAACGTGAATATGAACTTGAAGATCTAAGGACTCGACGAGTTCAAGGATGAACTCGGCGAGTTCAAGGCAATGTCCTGATACTGTATGAAGGAGAACTCGACGAGTTCTTGAAAGACTCGATGAGTAGGATCAAAGTTCCAGTGTTTTTTGGATTATGGAACTCGACGAGTTGGTGGACCAACTCGGCGAGTTGAGTCAACCAGATGTTGACTTTGACCAATGTGTTGACCTTGACTTAGACTTTGACCTGAGTTGACCCTTGAAGGGTTAAGAGTATGAGATAGTGATTAAGAAAGAATGTCATGTGTAGGAGTTGATAGGAGTTGATCCCAGCTTCTGTTGGGTTTTGAGCATTCTAACACTTCCTAAGTGTACATGCAACCCTAATAACCTTGGATCTATGTTTGTGTAAGGTACATGCAAAATATTATTTTCCAAGGTTTATAACCTATCTAGCATGGCATGGGGTACTTTTAAACATAAAAGGACTAGATGAATTACATACATTTTGTTGATTGTTGATTCCTTAGAGTTTGAGAGCCAAGCACCAATAATGTGAATGCCTCAAATGGAAATCACAAATCACCACAAACTTGGAAAATGTATGAGAGAGTATACTAACACTTAGAAATCGGCCACCACTATTACACACACTCTAGGGGTCTTTTTCATGCAACATAAGCTTGTTTATATAGTGTGCATGGTTAGGGTGAAACCCTAATAACCCATGTCTTTTCCTTTCCAAGGATCCATGGGTTAAAAGCTCCATGGATCATCCATGGACTTCCATATAAGCTTAGCCCATTAACAAATGAGTATTAGCCCACACCATATAAATATAATAGCCCATGATTTAATTAGTCTTACTTTTAATCACTAAATTAATTCATAATTAATTCAAGATTAAAACTAATTAAATAACATGACTTTATATTAATATATTATAACTTATAATATATTAATAAATCGTAAGTATACAATTCTCATAAAATTATCCATAAACAGTTTGGGTGAAGTGCAACCCAAATGGACCATGCCGGGTCGGGTCAAGTATATACCAAATAAGTTATGGACTTAGACACCTTATCCAACAGTCTCCCACTTGGATAAGTCTAATAACTGTATTTGCGTATGTTACTTCAGGAACCAACCAGCAACCGTAGCTCTCGAAAACTCTGTTGAACTATGAAGCGCCATTTTTAGATAAGTGATCATATAATCCTCTGTTCTCATGATATCAGCCGGACAAATACATGGAACAACGTCGTACTTATTGTCCAGCAGTTTGTTTCCCGATTTCCGATTTGTTTGACAAAGAACTAAATTGAACACATCAATTAGGTTCTGACCGGGCCCGGTACATAGATCAAAACAAAATCATCGAGGGGCCCAGATATCGCTTCTAATCCTCCAAGGACTAGAAGGAACAGATAAACTTCGACTCATATACTTGTTTCTACTACTTGTTGAATTATACACAAAGGCACGTTTTATAACATCAAGTTACTGATGCGTTTACGTGCAATAAATGCACAACCAACTCATAGGTAACAACTCATATCTCTAGGTTTGAAGACTTATATGATATTACCGTCTCACGATCACTCGAGATAAATTCCATGAAGTGATACAAGTGAGCGTGGGTTAATTCCAATACTCATAACTTATGAGTACTCATGAATGTTGTAGCAACCATTGCTATGTCTAAACACGTTTAGCCATCTACAAACTCGATTCATGACAGTCTTAATTCATACCTACTTCCAACATATGAACGACTGTGGAGTGTTTAAATAACTTAGTCATTCGGAAAGAATAACCTAGCTATTCTGGAAGTCAAAACATGCAAAGTGAAACACAATAATAATCGAATCCAATATGGTCTCAGAACCCTTTTGAATATAAATAAAACCACCTTTTATTTATCACCATATTGATTACACATTATTCATTGTATAATGTTTCAAATAATTAACTTAATACTTGAACAAAAACAACAGTCGTCCCATGCTCCTAGCATGTACACTTTGTTTTTCTAAACAATAGTTATGCCATACTCCAAGTATGCACACTATGTTTGTCTATGATCTTTACTTTGTGAAATAGATCAATTGAACATGATTCCAATGATGCTCATTTCACAATCCCAAATCCTTATTGTAAATGTAAGAATTCCTAATTCCTACCATTTACCAAAAATATGTTAGATTTTAAACTTATATGCACTGATCCTCTCGTAATGATTATGCACGAGGTCACCAAAACCTTGTCACCAGTCATTACAGAGGATTCCAAAGGAGATCAACTCTATGGAAACGAACTCCCATATTCAAAGTACATTGCTTTGAACATCCTTCTTGCATAAAAGTTTCTAACTTTCTCATAGATTCTTAATATCCAACTCCCAATATGGAAAATTTCCATATTCCTATTTTGATTATCATATCTGAACAAGAGCTACCTCTTTTCAGAATATATCCATATGGTCCTTCCAAAATTTAACACTATACTTCCAACTGTCCCTGAGCAACCAATCTTTGGTGAGCCTTAGATAGTCCTCGACAATTGCTTAATCATTTTAGTCTTATCCAATTCTATACTTTTCCCTTCTTAATGCTCTGAGCATTTGGAAAATTTAGAAAGGATGAATACTACAGCACATGTGACCGATCCTATACCTGAAGCATATGGGACACGATTCACGATGTCTCACATAAAGACCTGATACTGGATCAGTCTTTTGCTACAATATTTTTTTTCCATGTTTTCAAAAATCGACTATGAAGAGGGATGTCGTGATCATAATCGAATTTGAGAACGCAATATATATAGAATTTCATTATGTTGAACCATTCCAACATAAAATTCATATATATATATCCTTGACTAAAGATGATTAAGAACTCAATCTAAGCTTTTAGAATTGAAATGAAGTATAATTTCCTCTCCCTTAATTATAGCAAAACAACTTTTTCAACCCCTACAACTTTACGAATTGACACTTTTGTTTTCTATAATTAACATTGCTAACTTGCAACACTAAACATAATAATCATGCTCCCACTAACATGATGATTATCAGCATAACACTTATGCTCCCACTAGCTCTGACATATTTCCAGAAATCAGCTGGACTTCTGAAATTTAGATTCGTACACCCTTTCTTAGATAGCTCACATGTGTGTCTAAATAATTTCCAGAACTATGAAAAAGGGATGCCGTAATCATAGTCTTAATTGTTTAGACCTTTTCCATTTCTCACAAGTCCATGTTAGTGTGCCGGTTAACCACACACGCTCCACTAACGACTTTGAGAATGCAAACATCACAATTGCTATCTACTTAAAATCTTCTTAGTGAAAGCATTTCCTCACCATCATTTTCATGAATCGGAGAGAAACCTTATGACACTTAGATTTTATGGTGTATGAGTTCCTATCCATGTGAATTTGTCAAAACCATAATCACAAGACAAGGTTAGTAACAAATTCAGCCTTACATGGATTGAACTTGTTCAATCTTAATTTCTTGTCATCTGGTAGCACAAGGCCCACCAATGCTTCCAAGCTGTTATGCACACAGTTTAGAACTAACAGAACTCATATGCATAGTTAACTCAATAGGAACAGACACAGAAACAAGAATTATATCAACTTAATAGGTTGCAAACCTTAAGTCGTGTGCTAGTGATAAAACTCAGGTTTTACTCTTGATTAAATCTTGAGGATCTTTAAGACTCCCACTGTCCTCTTGACATATAAGTTTCCCTAGTCAAGAACCATTCCTTGACAAAACAAATATTCAAGGGATAGTGCAGATTCTTATCAAGATAAACACTTCACACAATTGGTCTTAGTTGATCTTTGTCTTATCCAAGACATCACAACTTACCAATTTCAAATGTACAGGAGTAGAAAACCTTACTTTATGTCACTCAATGTTACAATCTTGGATTATGACTCTACGAGTTGTTTTGGAACGAAGTATGATCCATCTTCTTGATTTTAACCATTCCAACAATTCATGACCCCTCATCTCAGTCATAACAATGCACTAAGATGTCCTTAGAGTATGAAGTTGTGATATGGTTTCATAATCATTAAGATGATCATAAAAACATGTATGATCCATCTTCTTGATTTTAACCATTCCAACAATTCATGACCCCTCATCTTAGTCATAACAATGCACTAAGATGTCCTTAGAGTATGAATTTGTGATATGGTTTCATAATCATTAAGATGATCATAAAAACATGATACTAAAGTACTCTCCCATCTTCTCAGATTCGAGAAACTTTTATCTTTCTGCCAAATTTGATTCATCTCATCCGTTCTGCCATACACTGAAACTTTTCCAATGTTACAGAATTATACTTAACCTTATAAGTATAACCATATTTACTAATCTTTAGTAAATCATGACGAATTGATCTTTGTGGTGGACCTTGACCAGCACACACCCAGTGTACCTAATTCCTTAGTCCTTCAATTGACTCACATATGCATGTGATCAATGAATTAGTCTCAATTTTTACAAAGATGAAAATTCTCATCCATCATACAATACAACTTGTATGATTCCAAGTTTCTATCTAACTGAAGCTTGGGTGATGAGAACCTTTCCTCATTTGGTAAATTCAGACACTACCACATATGAGAGAATCAAACTCATATTTCCAATATTGCTAGAAACATACAAACATCAATTTTCCATAAATGTCATTGTAAGGGGATATAATATAAAATAAACTAAACAAAACTTTTATTTCTTTATTAAAATGCGGAAAAATATTCCTTACAATGCATCTTCAAATGAAAATTGTGATATTACATATTTCCTAGCAATCTATCATAACTTTTAAGTAGTAGCTCAAAAATCCGATCCTCGAACCATGCGATAGAAATCCATCTTCGTGATCAGATTCAGCACATTCTTATTTTAACCTTCCTTTTGCTCGATCCTGCTAAACATCAAGATGCAACCTAGTCACATCATGTAATAAGAATCAACAATTAGGAACTTTAACAAAGTTAGATAGTGGACTTACCTGAAGCCGAGTCAAACATTTTGTCTCTACTTGCTTTCAAATATTTCAGGTATTCAGGGCAGCTTCGCTTCCAATGTCCCTTCTCATGACAATAAAACATGTAGACTCTTTGGGAATGGTACACGAGACAATCACAGACTTAGCCTTTCCCTTTACCTTTTGGTCAACCGGGTTGACCAAGGCCGATCCCTTCCCATTGGGAAGAGAAAGCTTTTCTGGACTTCCAATGTTACCATTGTCCATGTCCATGGAAGTTTGAGAAATAGATTTTCCATCAATATTTGCTTGACCATTGCGCCAAATCATTGCTGATTCAGCAGCAACAAGCAAATAAGAAAGATCTATTAGGGTTATGTCGGGATCTGTCATATGGTAGTCTTTAATAAACTCACTATATGACTCAGGAAGTGACTGAAGAACCCAGTCAACAGCGAACTTCCTTGAAATAACAGCACCCAACATTCTCAACCTGTCTATGTGTGACTTCATTCCTAAGACATGAGTGCACACAGGTCTTCCATCTTTATGTTTCATTTCTAGTAGAGCTTGAGTGATCTTGAACCTTTCAAGTCTTCGGGCTTGTGGGTCAGGGAGAATAAAAGGAGGAGGTGGGGGGAGTGAAGCATGATGTTGAGGGACATCATCTTCAAGAGGAAAGCTTGTTTCAAGCGATTTGGGAAGATCATAGTTGTCTGAACCAGACATCTACAATGGGAGAAAATCAAGTTAGTTGATTCAAGTCCTTAATATAACACCCAATATGAAATATTAAGGCTAGGACGCAACACAATATTTTATAACTTGGAAGAGGGATGCCGTAATCCAAGCTATAAAATATTTGAAGGTAGGTGAATGACGATTCACCAATTTCCACCATGAAAAACGAAATAATTTATTAGGTTTTAATTGGATTTGAAACTCCTAGATCTTTTGAGATTCATTGAACTTTTCAATGGCATGTTTCAATCTCGATTGTGCCCTTCAGGTTTTGTGACTGGGATGCCGAGGATCACAAAACAAGGTGTGAATAACCATGCAAACTCACTTGGTACTCTTAATATTATCACCTAATCGATGTGCCGGTTAACCACACACGCTCCAACGATCTATGATAAACATTAAGTCACCCTTCGTGATCCTTACTAGTCCAAGTTAGTGTGCCGGTTAACCACACACGCTCCACCAACGACTTGGTAAGGTACAAAGTGTGAATTTCATGGGTTAGCACCATATTCACATTTTCCTAAAGTAACTAAGATTGGGAATTTATAAAAGGTTTAGTTACTTTATAATATTCATTATACTTTTAATGAGAATTTAAAGTCATTGTCCTACCCGTTCGGCTAACGACCCTCCACCGATCAAGGAAGCGGTGGGTGAGAATGGACACCCATTAAGTTGCCATTTTATAGGCAACAACCTTATACCCCCCTTATAGACCGGCTTCGTGAATGAGGCCTACTAACGGTAAAACGACTTGATCTTATACATATATATAATAATTAACCATTAATGTTATAAATAGTATAAGGGTTGAATTTTAACTTTTAAAACTCTAAGGGTTTGGAATTAAAGTTTATTAAAGTGTGTGAAACTTTACAAATTCCAAAAACTTGAGGGCAAGTTTTGTAACTATCCAAAACTTTTCATTTCATAACTTATGAATTAAAGGTTCATAAAAATGAAGACTCTTCATTTTATGTAACTTATGTGTTTTAAGTGTGTGTTTAAAAGAAGTGACCTTTGGATATCCATAACTTGAGGACAAATTATGGACTCCATTAAAACACATAAATGATCAAGAATTAATCCTAAACAATTCAGCAAATAATTCCTATCATCTTCTAAATTCATAAGAACATGAACATGATCATCAAAGTTTCAAGAATTATATGAACACATACAAAGCATGAAATTTTGATATAAGCTATTGTAAATGGATTAGAACTACCATTACACCAACTAAAACAAGTTTTAAAACACCAAAACAGTTTAGGGTAATGTTTCTAGTCCATTTCCAGCAGCAAAAGTCGAAAATCTGCATTCGGAGGCTCCTACTCGCCGAGTGCACGAACCTACTCGGAGAGTAGGATGAGTTTACACATGAACTCGGCGAGTCCCCCCATGGACTCGGCGCGTTCATCAGTCAGACAGCAAAAAATCGACTTTTTATCACTATTTTGCATCAAGTATCAAACAAACAAGCCTAGGCTCTGATACCACTGTTGGGTTTTGAGCATTCTAACACTTCATAAGTGTACATGCAACCCTAATAACCTTGGATCTATGTTTGTCTAAGGTACATGCAAAATATTATTTTCCAAGGTTTATAACCTATCTAGCATGGCATGGGGTACTTTTAAACATAAAAGGACTAGATGAATTACATACCTTTTGTTGATTGTTGATTCCTTGGAGTTTGAGAGCCAAGCACCAATAATGTGAATGCCTCAAATGGAAATCACAAATCACCACAAACTTGGAAAATGTATGAGAGAGTATACTAACACTTAGAAATCGGCCACCACTATTACACACACTCTAGGGGTCTTTTTCATGCAACATAAGCTTGTTTATATAGTGTGCATGGTTAGGGTGAAACCCTAATAACCCATGTCTTTTCCTTTCCAAGGATCCATGGGTTAAAAGCTCCATGGATCATCCATGGACTTCCATATAAGCTTAGCCCATTAACAAATGAGTATTAGCCCACACCATATAAATATAATAGCCCATGATTTAATTAGTCTTACTTTTAATCACTAAATTAATTCATAATTAATTCAAGATTAAAACTAATTAAATAACATGACTTTATATTAATATATTATAACTTATAATATATTAATAAATCGTAAGTATACAATTCTCATAAAATTATCCATAAACAGTTTGGGTGAAGTGCAACCCAAATGGACCATGCCGGGTCGGGTCAAGTATATACCAAATAAGTTATGGACTTAGACACCTTATCCAACAGCATCGAGGACAGTTCAGTTTCGGCACGACATTGAGGTGAGTTACCTTCCAGTAGAAGTGGGTCTATGGCCATAATGTCGGCCCACTAGTAGGAGTTGTTTGATTAGATGATTGTCTTTGTGATAATTATCTAGGTTTGCTACTACTTGATATGATTTATGTGTTAGCATGATATGATGATATGTGATAGTAGTAGTAGGGGGAATAGTCCCCGTGACACGGTCATAAGGACCTGAGGGTAGGTCTGGCACCCCAGAATTGTCTAACATGGTAGGTCAAGCACCCCAGAACTTCTTGACATAGGTAGGTCAGGTACCCAAGAAATGCCTGGCAGGGTAGGTCGGGCACCCCAGAATTGCCCGACAGTATGAATGGTGTATGGTATGTGGTATGATGGGGAAACTCACTAAGCTTTGTGCTTACAGTTGCAGTTTTGTTTTCAGGTACCTCTTCTTCGAAGGGGAAGGAGCCGGCACGGTAGCAGCGCATCACACTTACACACAGGATTTCCGCATCATGAGATTCTTAGGATTGTACTCTGACATTATTACTGTTTTACGATATGGTTTGAGACTCGTGACTATGTTTCATGAAATGATATAAATCGATGATGTTTTTCAGTAAACTGTTTTATAAGTTACTTGATTAAAAACAAAAATTTTGGTCTTGGAAATTTGGATGTTACACCACACTTCAGATCATGTACTACCTGAGGTATCCAACCTTCCCCTAGTTAAACACAAATATATGTATTACTAGAAGTTTACATGAACAAAGAATAGCAATTTACTACCCAAACATGCAAATTGGTCATTACGTCAAATTCTCAAATTTTGACCTTAAATAGCATCTTGTTCAAGGCCACTTTATCCCCACTTAGACCTAAAGAAGTTGCAATTTTTTCATATTCCAGTATATTAGAATTTTAGTTTTCTAGAAAGTGCTCGCACAAGTCCATACGATTTTTCTAGAATTTTCTATGAATTTTACAAGACAGCATGTCCGTGTAGCAAATTTCTGACCAATCAGTGAAAAAGATGATTTTCACCTTGGTTAGGGACAAAATAAGGTTTTGGGAAAAATCATGGACAAACTACACTCAAAATTCAAACTTTTTAGAGTTTACGGATCCTCAATCTGACTCTTTATGATTTTCTTGATTTTTTTCCAAATAGGTACAGGTTGGTAATTTTTCAGAATTTCTCAGCATTGCATTTTAAGGGTTAATTGAAAATCTTACCCATTAATCCATAACCAAAATCAACTATAAAGATGGAAATAAAGTTCTTAACAGTAGCAACATGTCAAGAAGTTAAAATAACAATTCCAGCTTCAAGCCATGATTCAAAGTACCTTGCTTTTACGGGAAAAACAAAGCACATTGTTAAAAGAGAGCACACCAATAAGGGCTTGAGTTTCCTCTACCATTAAGCCACATATAAAGATCTTTTGGGACTGTTTTGAATACCTTTTGGATGGTTGAAAACATGGTATTTTTATAGAAAATTACTCACTATTATTGATATAGAAACCAACAAGAGTTTTAGCAAAAACAAAGAAGACAATGACTCAAAAAACTTGGAGCAATTCAAGGACATGAACAGTAGAACTTTTGAGGGTGTTCATAACAAGATTTTGAAAGAAATAATTAACCTTGAACACACCCTATGGGGCTAAAACTCAGCCGTACTAAGAGCCAAAATAATTGAAATAAAAGAGAATGGGATTCTTCAATAATCAGGAAGCAATTGGACTTCATGAATCTTACCATAACCCTAGCAATTGATACAAGAACACATTAAAAGATGGAAATCAAGAAAACTCACCAATTGGAATGATCAGTTATATCTTCTATATTTTTTCCCTCTTGAAGTCGATAGCCGAACCCAAGAGAAACCCGTCGACCTCAAAGCTTCCTTAACGCTCGTCCTTCTGATCATGCGCCGCACACAAGAGGACAATAAGAGTCGATCAACTCGGAGTAGAGATGGCAAAAAACCCGTACCCGATGGGTACCCGAAACCCGAACCCGAATTGATCGGGCAATTCCCCGAATTGATCGGGGATGGGTACGGGTACGGGTATTATCCGAATGCAAAAAACGGGGATGGGGACGGGGATGGTTCTACCTATCGGGTACCCAAACCCGTATCCGAAACCGAACCCGATGCGTACCCGATATATATATATATATATATATATATATATATATATAATTCGCTTATATTATATTTTTAATCAATTCAAAAATCTTATACGTAATTCAAATTGTGAAAGTGAAAATTCATTTATGTCAAGTGTAAATTCAATCAACCTTCTGTCAAGTGTAAATTCATTTATATTATATTTTTAATCAATTCAAAAATCTTGTAATGCGTCGCCGATTCACCTCAGTGTGAATTGTGAAACTAAGTCAAATAGTCAATAGGGTTTTTTTTATTCCTTAATCAAACTTGTAATTCGCTATGGTAAATCATAATTCATAGATTCATGGTCATCGTGTCTTCGAGTCTTCGTCAAGTCCCGCTCCCGCTCCTGTTGTGACGTTGTTTGCCCTCGCTCCTGCCTTCCTTCATCTACGAGACTGCGACTCTGCGTTTCGACTTCCAAGTTCCAACCAGCGTCCGACAACCATCTTCATTCTCCATCGACGCTGTACTGTACCACGACTCCAGCGTAACCATCTTCATTCCCCATTGACTCGGTGAGTGAACAACCTTCAAAACCAATTGGTTCTACAAATTTTGATGTTGAACCTGATAATACAAGTCCAAATGTTCCTTCATTTGAAGAAGCACTTCAAGCAGATGCGGTAAATCCTCCAAACAAAAGACAAAAAAGCATTGCTTGGGATCAATTTGTTATTATTTCTATTTGTTTTTAATTACTAACTTTTTTTTTCTATTTAGATGAAGGTGTGCAATTTACCTTGGATAATCATGCAACTAATTTTGATGATTACGACACAGATAGTGAAACTTGATGGTAATAACGAAACAATTTTTTCATGATAATAATCGATTAAATTAAAGTTTTATGTTTCATACATTTGTTTATACTTTGTCTTTGTTTTGTTGGTAGGTGAATATATAATAAATGATGGTTCAATGCGAAAGTTGGAATTAAAATTTGGTGAACTTGATTGTTATTGTTTGGATGATAGGCGATGTTTGACTACTTTTTGGATGACTTTTTATGTTTATGTTTATGTTTATGTTTTTTTTTTGTTGCAAAAAAGTTGTTTAATGTGTAAACTTGAATGTTATTGTTCGTTTTTGAATACATTGGAAGATTGAAGTGCTTTATATTATTTCTATAAGTTTTTTTTTGTTTGTTAATATATAGCTATGACTTATTTTTTTCATAAACTTTCAAAACCTTGTAATGGGGAAAATTCCCCGATTACCCGCTGGGGATCGCCGTTCCCCATTGGGGATGGGAATGGGGATGAATTTTTAATGCCCGATGGGGATGGGGTCGGGTATGGGTATGGGGATGGGGATTCGGGTATGGGGATGGGGAACATGAAACCCAGTATACCCGTACCCATTGCCATCCCTAACTAGGAGTCGACCTCATAAACCGGTCGATCTAAAGGGTAATGAAGAGCCAAGGAAGAAAACGGGCGTAAACTTGAAAGCCCATAAACACGATTAATTATAAGGGTTTTAATGCATTTTTCACTTTTTACCCCTCAACTCATTTCCAATTAATTATTTTAACCCTATATCAATTTCCTTAATAAATCAAGTTTCTTTTAATGACATTTTAACCCCTCTGCGTCATTTAAACGTTTTAATAAATTATATAAACCTTATTTTTGCATAAAACCATTTAATTAAAATATATTCTTGTTACATATATCCTAACCCTATATATATATATATATATATATATATATATATATATATATATATATATATATATATATGTATATATATATGTATGTGTGTGTGAAAAAAGTGAATATGTGGCTATTATATACCTAAGCTTAGATATAGAAACTTTTAAACGACATAGTTTTAAACAAAACAAAACCGATTTCATTTTCTCTTAGTTTTGTTTTAATATATTACCATTGAATTGAGTTAAATTATGGAATGAAAAAGATCAATTATATATCTTTTTATTGCAAAAAAAAATCATTGCGGTTTATAGGGAAAGTAAAAAACAAATATATTTTTAACGAATATAACTCAAACGTTTTTCCTTCAATTGAAAAACTATATCCAATGATTTTTAAAACCTTGATTGAGTTATTGGATGTTCTTCTTTTATCTCTTATTGTATTTGTTTTTATTTAAAATTTAGTAAGGTTGGGTAAATGGTCATGACTTTTAATGCTTTAAGTTCTTAGACACAATTAAGAAAATGAACATAAATTCGATCAGTTTAGCAAGTCACATAATTAAAGAAGGATAGTAAGCGAGATATCATTATTAGTTTAGATATAATTGATCAAAATTACATAGTTTTGAGGGTTCTACATATAAGCTTAGGTACATAACAGTCACATATTCCCTAAGCCCTATATATATATATATATATATATATATATATATATATATATATATATATATATATGGGCTTAGAGAATATGTGGCTGTTATGTACCTAATATTAGGTATAGAACCATCAAAAACTACATCGTTTTAACCAAATACAATCGAATCTCTCTACCATCTTTCTAGCATCTTCTATTAGACCTTATGCTAGGCCTTGTGTATATATTTTATGGAGTTTTATAAGTTTAATTTTGCACCACAAATCGTGTATAAGGTTATTTTACCAACTATTTATAAGTCTCCATATTGAAAGTTAATATAGAAAATTATAGTGAAAGATTGAAAGTGCTCATTAAAAAACTTAATAAACCTCATTTCATAACCCACCAAAAAAACTATGCAAGTATACATAAGATAGGTGTCGAAGGAAGTTATAAAACTTATTAGAGGTCTAATAAAAAACACATTCGAAATACATAGATGTTGGGGATGAATCAAGAAATCTAAATTAATATGAGTTAAAAAACAATAAGAAGCTAAAAATGAAAGAAAATTGTGTTTTTTTAATCAAAATGAAGTTAATTTTTGATGGTTCTATACCTAATATTACATACATGACAGTCATATATTCACTTTTCCGATATATATATATATATATATATATATATATATATATATATATATATACTTAGGTTATTGTATTCAAACTAATTATTGTATGGATGTAGGAATGAATGTTGGCCAATCATTTTACTTATTTTAAGAAAATGAGTAATAATATTATTAAATTAAAAATGATTAAAAAAATACCATCTAATTTCATTCTAAGGGTATTTTAGGCAATTAACATAAATTTAAAAAAGGAAAATTGCAGATTTTAAGGAATAATTAATTCTCTAAACTTTAAAAATCTAATTTTTTGGATAATAAATATATTAATTCGGACATTCTAAAAGAATGTGTTTATGATTATCTTGAAAAAGCATTAAATTCTAACATAATACTATAAAAATATTTTATCAAGATTAATAATTCTTAATGAATACAAATTTTATATTAAAAGAATTTTAATATCTTAAAATCAATAATTACATTCTTTCTTAACAAAAACAACTATGAACATATATAAATGACATTCATTTTGAAAGAATATAAGTAATAATGGTTAACAAATACATTTATTCTTTAAGAATAAAACATTGAAATCTAAATAAATCACTAATACATTCTGATAGAATATATGTTGCTAACCATTCTAATAGAAAAAAATGCTAATCCATTCTGAACGAATATTGTTGTCTTACTTTTCATTCTTCACCAGGCTTCAAACCGAGTTTTCATTCTTCACCAAACTTCTTTTTCTTTACTTGATGTTATTTCTTTCAGAATCTATAGCTTCATAAGAATTTATAACCTTGCATTAGCAATGTCTGTACACTCCAAGAACAATTTGAAACAAGGCTAAAATTCTGCATAATTTGTACATTCAAAAAACAGGATATCTTCATCTTAATCAAACATAACCACCAAACAGAAAAACTCCTTGTGTAGACACATAAAGATAGTTTGCCAATATTTCAGATAATTCATCACTAAGTAATAACATTATAGTACAAAAATAATAACCTTTATAGAGATAATTTGGTGTACTGAGTAATTACATCAAACAGTTGGTAGGCATGATGAATTCTCACATATTACAACATTTCAGCTCAAAATAAAGTTTAGTTAAACTTCTGTTTAAAATGACTACAAAAATTCCAAAAAAAAAGGATTACTTCCATATGTGTGTGGGTTCGTTGATTGAGGAAGACAATAACAACTGTTGAATTGCAGTTGCTGACATACCTGATGCCCAACCAGGATAAAAAGAACTAAATAATAAAGTAAGAGCAAAATAAATTGAATCAAATGCTTCTATGTAATCATTCTATGTTAAATGATTCCCAACAAGATCCAAGAAAGTCTGTACAGCTGAAAACTGTAATTTAACCTGAACAATAAAATTTTGATTCACTGTGTCTTTATTCTTTTGAAAACGGGAATGAAATCCTATAAATTTCAATGCCCATTCCGTGAACTTCTGGACTTTAGCACCAACTTCAAATTTTAACACTTCACCCCCCCCCCCCATTACACTCTTGTAAACGTTTATGTAGCCTACAAAAAGAAAAACAAGGTTCAGGGTATTATCAATTAAATAACAGAAAAGATAAAGGGGAAGGTGAAGGTGAAGGGGAAGGGTAAAGAACATTATTGTTTTGCAATTACTGATGAATCACATGAATCTGTAAAAACACTATGAAAAACACGAATTAAAATTTAAAATTACATTTTTTGATACCCTTCAATCAAGAAGATAGGATATTAAATCCTATTTATGTGGATTCTAGTGAAAGATAAAGAGAGAAATCCCTAAATATTAAGGATATATCGGGGAGAGAATAACCCTAAATTTTGAGGATATATCGGGGACAAAATATAGAGAAACAAATGCAAATTGACCCTAATTAAAGAGGTACGAACTTCGTTTCTTCATCTACAAATCCGATCATGGAGAGATTTGTAGAAGAAAGAGTCGAGAAGGGAGAACAGTACCTGTGGAGGCATGACCGGTGTGGAGGATAAATACATGGGCCGATTACCACCGCCAAAATCATCGTCGCCATCGACGTAAGATAAAGCCTGCGACAGTAAAATGATTTCATTGACAAGATCTGGGCAGCCGGTGAAGATGAGATGACAAGAACCGATATTCGATTAAGAATTCTTGCCGTTGGAGAGATACGAGAAGGCAGCAACAGCGCTAACTCTAGTGAAGGCGGCTATGACGCTCACTCCGGTCTCCGACAATGGCGTGCACTGTAGCGACGATAAATGAATGTTCTTCTTCCTGGACTTTTTTACGGCTAGGTTAGATGAGACAAAGAAGATGTTCATCAAATATATGAGGAGGGATGGTTAACCGATGATTTTTGAAAACAAAAATGAGAAAGCAGAATAAGACGTGAGATTGTTAAGTGTTTAAGAGACATTTGAGATTAATCCTGTTAAAAGTCAATGTAATTAGCATGATTATAGGAAGTATTTGAGGAAGTTATTTATCAAATTACTTAAATACCCTTGTTTATTTAATTAATTATTATTATTTGTTTTAAATTTTGATTGGTCCACAATCAATCCTACATCCACACAATATTTAGTTAGAATACAATAATCCATTTCAACAAGGTTACATAGAGAAATTGTTTGTACATGAAATCAATCTCGACTCTAATTTTGCTAGTTGTGACATCATCCCCCCGTTAGAGGGAATTTCGTCTCGAAATTAGTTCTAGTGTGGGCCCTCAAGAACTAAGAAAAAGATGGGGATACTTATGCATCATCTGGTATTTGCGTTCCCAGGTGAATTCAGGCCCTCGTTTGGCACTCCATCAGACCTTCACAATGGGGATGTGACTTTGTTTCGTTCGTTTCACCTCCCTATCCATTATTTCTACAGGTTCCTCGACAAAATGAAGGTTTTTATTTACCTTAATCTCATCAAGCGGGACAACGAGAGTTTCTTCGGATAGGCATTTCTTCAGATTGGACACATGGAAAACAGGGTGTATTGTTGAGTTCTGGTGGTAACTTGAGTTTATAAGCCACCGGACCGATCTTGGCAAGGATCTCGAATGGTCCGATGTATCTTGGTTTTAATTTTCCACGCTTACCAAATCATATCATCCCTTTCCAAGGAGAGACCTTGAGCAGTACGCGATCACCGACATGAAATTCCAAGGGCTTCTGTCGTTTATCCGCGTAGCTCTTTTGTCGGTCTCTGGACGCCTTTAGTCATTCCCTAATCTGAACGATCTTCTCAGTTGTTTCTCTAATCATCTCAGGACCCGTGAGAGTGCTGTTGGGTACCAGTCCCTTTGCCAGTTGGGTGTCTCCCACCTCAGTCCAACAAAGAGGTGATCTTCATTTACGTCCATATAGGGCCTCAAAGGGAGCGACCTTGATGCTTGTGTGATAGCTATTGTTGTACGAGAATTTGACCAGTGGCAAGTGGGTATCCCATGCCTTGTCAAAGTCTATCACATAGTCTCTTAGCATATCTTCCAATGTCTGGATGGTCCTCTCACTCTGTCCATCTGTTTGGGGATGGTAAGCAGTACTTATATCGAGCTGAATTTCCAATGACCTCTGAAGTGATTGCCAAAAACGAGAGGTAAATCTACTATTCTTGTCAGAGATAATAGATATTGGCACGCCATGTAATCTCACGATCTCTTTTATATAGGTCCTGGTTAACTTCTCCATTTTATCAGTTTCCTTTATTGGCAGGAAGTGGGCGGATTTGGTTAATCGGTCGACGATTACCCAAATAGTGTCAAGTTCGCCCGCTGACTTGGGCAACTTGGTTATGAAATCCATTGTTATCCGTTCCCACTTCCACTCGGGTATTTCTGGCTGCTGTAATAGACCCGAGGGCTTCTGATATTCTACCTTAACTTTGGCACAAGTCAGGCACTTGCTTACGTAGGTAGCAATTTCGGCTTTCATATTCGGCCACCAATAATGTTGCTTGAGATCCAGGTACATTTTATCCGAACCTGGATAAACGGAGTACTTTTTCTTGTGGGCTTCATTCATAACCACGTATCTGAACCCACCAAACCTTGGGGTTTAGATTCGGTCCATGAGGTAATAGGCTCCGTCCTCTTTGATTGTAAGGTTCTTGTCTATCCCCCGCAAAGCTTCATTTGCGATGTTTTCCAGGTTCAAGGCTTCCAGTTGATCCCCTTTGATTTACGAAGACAAGTGGGAATGGATGGTCATTGTTAGCGACTTGACTCGGCGACCCGAGTATTCCTTTCGGCTTAGGGCATCAGCCACCACATTGGCTTTGTCCGGGTGGTACCGGATCTCACACTTGTAATCATTCAGCAACTCAACCCATCGTTGTTGCCTCATATTTAACTCTTTCTGGCTTAGGATATCTTGGAGGCTCTTGTGGTCCGTAAATATGGTGCACTTTGTACCATACAGGTAGTGCCTCCAAATCTTTAGTGCAAACACGACTGCTCCTAACTCCAAGTCATGTGTGGTGTAGTTCACCTCATGGCTCTTTAGTTGTCTTGACACATAAGCTATGACTTTTCCTCGCTGCATAAGTACACTGCCTAAACATTGATTGGAAGCGTCACAATACACCACGAAGTCCTCTGTCTCTTCCGGGAGGGATAAGATTGGAGCGCTGCATAAAGCTTGCTTTAAGGTCTGGAAAGCAACCTCTTGTTTCTTTTCCCAGATGAAGGGTACACCCTTCTGAGTTAAGGCGGTGAGCGACTTGGCGATCTTAGAGAAATTATGTATGAACCTCCTGTAGTAACCAACGAGGCCTAAGAATTGCCTGATCTCCGTTGGGGTTATTGGGGTTGCCCAGCCTTCAATTGCTTTGACCTTGGAGGGGTCCACATGTATTCCCTCCTCACTGACCACATGGCCCAGAAAATCCACCCTTCGAATCCAAAACTCGCATTTCGAGAACTTTGCATACAATTTCTCCGCCCTTAAAGTTTCCAGAACCTGCCGCAGATGTTGACTGTGTTCTCTTTACTTCGTGAATAGATGAGTATATCATCGATAAAAACAATCACGAAGTTGTCAAGGTAGGGTCGGCAGACTCGGTTCATCAGGTCCATAAATGCCGCATGAGCATTTATTAGACCGAAGAGCATCACTACAAATTCATAGTGACCATAACGGGTTCGAAACGCAGTCTTGGGGATGTCTTCTTCTCGGACCCGTAGTTGGTGGTACCCAGACCTTAAATCTATCTTTGAGAAGTAACTTGCTCCTTGTAGCTGGTCAAATAGATCATCGATCCAGGGAAGAGGGTATCGATTCTTGACGGTGAGCTTGTTGAGTTCGCGGTAATCGATGCACATACGAAACGACCCATCCTTCTTCTTCACGAATAATACCGGAGCTCCCCAGGGTGAGAAGTTTGGCCTTATAAACCCCTTGTCCAGTAATTCACTTAATTGACTGGAAAGCTCTTGCATCTCCGCAGGAGCTAATCTATATGGTGACTTGGTGATTGGTGTGGCTCCGGGTATCAAGTCGATCCGAAATTCGACTTGTCGTTCGGCAGGTATTCCCGGGAGGTCTTCGGGAAACACTTCAGGAAAATCGCACAGCTCCGGGATGTCTTTAATGTTCTTTTCTTCTTTCTTTTTATGAACCACATGAGCTAAAAAGGCGTAGTTTTTCTTGTGTAAACACTTCTGTTTCTTGATACACGAAATGAGGCGAAGGTTCGTACCAGGTTTGTCGCCATATATGATCAGGGTCTCATTTTCGGGTAGGTGAAGGTGAACGGCCTTCTCGTAGCACATAATATCAGCACGGTGGAGGCTTAACCAGTCCATGCCGATGATCACATCAAAACTCCTAATAGTAACCGGCATTAAGTCGATTGGAAAGGAGTGGTTATTTAAAGTTAGTGTGCATCCTATGAATACATCGTTTGTTGTTTCTGTTTTTTCGTTATCCATTTCCACCGTAAATGTTTCGTTTAATGCTTGAGGGTTTTGGTTGAGTAGGTGTTTAAACTTATGACTTACAAAGCTTCTTTCTGCGCCACTATCAAATAAAATGCATGCATAAATGTTGTTGAGGAGGAACGTACCAGTGACCACTACGGGATCCTTCATTGCCTCTTCATGTCCTATTGCTAGGACTCTTCCCATTCCCCCTGTGTTCTTGTTGTTGGCCTTTGGACAGTTTCTTTTGTAGTGAACCGTTTCTCCACACCCATAACATGCTTGACTTACACCAGCATTGGTGGGTCAATTGGTCTGTTGTGTTGGTGTTCTGCAATATCGGGCAGTGTGTCCCTTCCTATTGCAGTTGGTACAATGCATCTCTCGGCATGCACCGTTGTGATGAAAGTTGCATTTATCACACTTTGGGAGATTTCCCATATATGGCTTGGTAGGTGTTGGTGTGGCAGGAGTGGTAGCGGCATGAACCGCCACGATCTGTTGCTTCTTTGCAGACTCCTAATTTTGTTGCCCTTTCCTCTTGTTTCCAGAGTTTTTCTTGTTATCATTCCCCCTTTTCGGTTCAGTGACGGAAGTCATCATGCCCTTTTGTACTCCATGGTCAATAAGCTTTTGAGCAAGGCACTTGGCGCTGTCGAACGTTGTTGGGTTTGCAGCAATCACATTCCCTTGAGTCGGGGGGGGGGGGGTTAGTCCCCAAATGAAACGTTCGAACTTCTTGCTTTCAGATGTGATCATTCCCGGACACAGGATCACCAGGTCGCTGAATCTGGCAGTGTAAGCTTCAATGTCGGAGTCCTTCATAGTGAGATTCCATAATTCTTGTTCGAGTTTCTGTACCTCACCCCTAGGGCAGTACTCTTCAAGCATCATGGTTTTGAGGTCCTCCCAAGTCATTGAGTTCGCCACTGGGAATGTTAGAGACTTGATGTGGCCATTCCACCATGTAAGGGCTCTATCGGCAAAAGTACAGGATGCAAATTTAACTTTGCTTTCCTCCGGGCAGCCACAAATCTCAAAGACCGACTCCGTCTTTTCAAACCATCGAGTTAGGGCTATAACACCTCCACTTCCATTGAATGGCCTTGGCTTTCTGTTTGTAAAGTCTTTATATGTACATGCTCGTTGAAGACCTTGATTAACCCCATGGTTGGAAATGCCCGTTCTGTTTCCGCTTCCGCCTCCATTTTCACCGTTGCTGCTGATATGTGCAAGAGCAGCAGTGACTGCGGCTGAAACTGCCACCTGGAACGTGGCCGAATCCATTTGTGGTGGAGGCGGCGGTGGCGGTGGTGCTGTCACGTTGTTCATGCGTCGTTTGTTTCTTCGTGGCGGCATTCTACTGCCACAAGTGGAATTTGATAAGTTTTTGATAAGGGTTATGATATGGATACTATTGTAATGACACATCACATTTAGATATGTCAAGTCCAGTGATTATCGAGCGTTATTTTGTACTTATAATTGAAATCTTGTTTTACCACATAAAAATGAATAGATAAAACATAGCAGATAACAACTTCCGTAAAAAAAAACACATGTTTGTTTCATTAATGATAAAGTAGAGGTACATACCATTTGGAAAATTGATCTTTATAAGGTCTACAATATATCAAGATAATAATCCGACAGCATAACGACCCTCCGAATAGTGTAGTCACTTAGACGTAGGGTCGGTCCCACATACAAAATAAAGAAAGGGGTAACACTAATGTATACCCAAATATCTAGTCTATCATAGCTGGTGACTAGGATAGATCCTACTCACGTCGAGTAGTCTCGTGCGGTGCCTGGGATGAAGTAGAAGCACCTGGTAGCTCAGCTAGTCGGCGCTCGGCTACCAGCACTCTCTCCTCAAGAGCAACATGTCTCTCCTGGTATTCCCTTACTCCCGCTCGCGCGGTAGTAAGGTCCTCGATGAGTCAGTTTATAGGGTAGTAGTCCCTCTCGAGGTCTCGAGTGCGTGCGGCTGTGACCTCTACTGCAGCTCTCATCTCCATAACTCGGTTGGCTGTCGTTTGAGCCTGATCTCCAATATTTGAAATCCTCCGTACCATGACGGGAAGGGCTCGGTCAGTGGGTCCTCCATGGCGAAGGTCATAAAATCCTCGCTCCATCCCAAAAGGTGGGCGTTGCCCCTGATGTCGGCTCCATCTCTCAAGGTCATATGCCCAGGGGGCGTAGGGTCATTATAGCCCCAACGGTGAGCAGGTGCTCTAGCCATGTAGGGAGGATCGATGACTTCAGACTCTGCGTCCGACTCATCCTCCTCCTCCTCCTCCTCCTCTTCCTTTACTTCCTCTTCAACTTCTTCCTCCGACTCATCCACCAGGATCTCCTCGGGATCCTCCTCAGGATCCTCGACAATCCATCCTTCGTTCCCCTGGTTGGGGAAATAAGGATCTCCAGGATGGTGAAAACCTGCCATTGCGTCTGTACGAGAATATAAGCACAAGAGTGTTGGATAAGGTGTCTAAGTCCGTAACTATATTTGGTATGTACTTGACCCGAGCCAGCATGGTCCATTTGGGTTGCACTTCACCGAAACAATTTAGATGGATAATCTTTTGAGAATAGTATATTTATGATTTATTAATATATTATAAGTTATAATATATTAATATGAAATCATATTATTTAATTAGTATTTATCAAAAATTAATTTAGAATTAATTTAGTGATCAAAATGAACTAATTAAATATGGACTCTTATATATATATAGAATGGGCCAAGTTCATTTAGGTTGGGCTAAGCTTGCATGGATAGTTAATGGAGTTTTTAACCCATGGATCCTATGGAAATGAAGGTATTAGGGTTTACATGGATGTAACCCTAATCCTCCATACTATATAAAGAGGTATTTGGCACATGAAATGACACTAGTGTGTGTGAGTACAAAGGGTGGGCCGATTTCTACTTGGTGCATACTATTTCCAAGGTGTTTTGGTGATTTGTGATTCCACTTGAGGCATCCACATTATTGGTGCTAGGCTCTCAAGACTCCAAGCAAACAACCACAAGAAAAGGTATGTTATTCTACTAAAGTTTTTATAATACAAGTACCCCATAACATGCTAGTTAGGTTGAGAACCTTGGAATTCAAATTTGCATGAATATTAGAGAAAACATAGATCCAAGGTTTCTAGGGTTGCTTGTACACCATAGGAGTGTTAGAATGCTCAAAACCCATCAGTGGTATCAGAGCCTAGGCTTGTTTTCTTGATATTTGATGCAAACTGCTTAAAAAATTGATTTTGCTGCTCATTGTTCAGTGAACTCGCCGAGTCCATGGGGGGACTCGACGAGTCCAAGTGAAAATGCATCCTACTCGTCGAGTAGGTTCTTGCACTCGACGAGTAGGAGCCCATGTGTGCAGAATTTCGAGTTTTGTTGCTGGAAATGGACTAGAATCATTACCCTAAGCTGTTTTGGACTTGTAAAACCTGTTTTTGATGTGTTAATGATTATGCTAATCCATTTACAATGGTTATTATCAAAATTTCAAGTTTTATATGTGTTTGTATGATTCTTGAAATTGTTGATATGAATGTTCATACTTATGAGTTTTAGTAGATCATATGAATTATTTGCAAATTGTTTGTTAGTGTAATTCTTGATTTTAATGCCTATTGATGGAGTCCATAATTTGTCCTCAAGTTATGGATTACCAAAAGTCACTTCTTTAAAGAGTCATTAAAGAACCATAGGTTACATAAAATGAAGAGTCTTCATTTTAATAGACCATTAAACTCATAAGTTATGAAGTTGAAGAGTCTTGAATAGTTTCAATACTTGCCCTCAAGTCTTGGAATTTGTAAAGTTTCACACACACTTTAATTCCAAACCCTAGAGTTTTAAAAGTTAAAATTCAACCCTTATACTTTATAGTATTATAAGTTAATAATATATATATGTATAAGATCAAGTCAGTCTTACCGTTAGTAGGCCTCATTCACGAAGCCGGTCTATAAGGGGGGTATAAGGTTGTTGCCTATAAAAATGGCAGCTTAATGGGTGTCCACTCTCACCCACCGCTTCCTTGGCTGGTGGAGGGTCGTTAGCCGAACGGGTAGGGCAAGGACTATTATTCTCATTAAAAGTATAATGATACATATAAAGTAACTAAACCTTTTATAAATTCCCAATCTTAGTTACTTTAGGAAAATGTGAAATTGGTGCTATCCCATGAAATTACACTTTGTACCTTGCCAAGTCGTTGGTGGAGCGTCTGTGGGTAACCGACACACTAACATGGACTAGTAAAAGTGACAAAGGGTGACTTAATGTTTATCATAGATCGGTGGAGCGCGTGTGGGTAACCGGCACATCGATTAGGTGATAAAGATTAAGGGTACCAAGTTAATTTGCATGGTTACTCACACTTTGTTTGTGATCCTCGGCATCCCAGTCACAAACTTGAGAGGGCACAATCGAGATTTAAACATGCCATTGAAAAGTTCAAAAAATCTCAAAAGATCTAGGAGTTTCAATCCAATTAAAACCTAATAATTTATTTCGTTTTTCATGGTGGAAATTGGTGAATCGTCATTCGCCTACCTTCAAATATTTTATAGCTTGGATTACGGCATCCCTCTTCCAAGTTATAAAGTATTGTGTTGGGTCCTAGCCTTAATATTACATTTGGGTGTCTTATTAAGGATCCTATATCTAATCTAAACTTGTTTTTCTTCTTTTCAGATGTCTTCAAACAATGCTGCTTCTGGCTCAAACCCTACCGGCTCCTTCTCTCTCATGAACCTTTGTAGGAGAGTCATATTTGATGGTTCAAACTTTAATGATTGGATCAGGAACATCAGGATGGTCACACGTTACGAGGACAAGGAATATGTCCTTGACAAGGAGCTGAAGGAAATTGATGAGTCTATTGCTACTCTAGAGGAGATCGCTGACTTTAGGGAACATGAGAGAGATGCTACCAAGGTGGCATGTATCGTGTTGGCCACAATTAAAGCTGAACTCCAGAAGTCCTATGAGGACTTTTACCCTTTTGAGATGCACATGAATCTGATGGACCGCTACCATCAAAGTGCTCGTCAAGAGAGGTATGAAATCATCTCTTCCATGATAACAACCCGAATGAAGGATGGTGAACCCATCACGGGCCACATGCAGAAAATGCAAAGGTTTGTGGACTGTTTGCTCAAGTTGAATGTGAACTTCCCCGAGGAGTTGGCTATTGATATCATACTGCACTCCTTACCTACTTGTTATGATCAATTTCGAATGACATATCACATGAACAAGGAGGAGGTCACACTTAGCAAACTTCAAGGGCTCTTGAAGACCGTTGAAACTGGTCTTAAGGGCAAATAGGTTGTTACTACTCCTACTCCTACCGCCGCCCCTATTCTGGTAATCGGGCAAAGTAGAGGGAAGAAGAGGAAAACCCCTTCGAAGGGTACCAAGGGAAAGTCTCTTGATGGCTCCTCTTCAATTGGAACCAAAGGTGGTTCTGTCACTCCTTCTTCCAACCCAAAGGAAGCTGAATGCTTCTATTGTCATGATAAGGGGCACTGGAAATGAAACTGCCCCAAGTACCTGCAAGATGTTAAGGATGGGAAGGTCAAACCTACCCATGCAGGTATTTACACTATATTGTCTAATAACTCGCCACATACTACTTCTTGGGTTCTTGATACAGGTTGCGGTATTCATATATGTTCTGATTTGTAGGGCCTAAGAAGAAGTGAGGATGTGGACCACAGAAAGATAAACTTGATCATGGGGAATAGGAAAGCTTCACCTATCACCAAGATTGGAGTTTATTCTTTGTTGCTAAGTAGTGGGTTAGTGTTAGATTTGAATAAGTGTTGTTACTCGTCTGAAATGGCGAGAAATATTATTTCTTTTCACGGTTTGTACAAACAAGGGTTTACTTTTTCATTTGATAATGAATGTGGTGGTATTAATGCTTTTTATAATAATGTTCTTTATTTTAAAGCATTACCTTGTGATGGTGTATATGAAACTGTGTTGGTTGTAGACAATTTAGGAAATAATGTGATGTATATCGATTCTTCCACTAGTTTAGATAAGGCATCCTTGTGGCACTGTCGTCTTGGACATGTCAACAAGAAGCGCATAGGCCAACTCCAAAAGGCTGGAGTCTTGGAGTCATTTGACTTAAAGTCGGATGATAGTTGCGAGTATTGTTTGCTTGGAAAAATGACAAAGTCACCCTTCACTGGTACTTGTGATAGGGGTGAAGGTTTGTTGGACCTTATACACACAGATGTATGTGGACCCTTCAGAACCGCCACAAAGGATGCTAACCGCTTCTATGTGACTTTTAATGATGATTACAGTAGATATGGTTATGTCTACTTAATCAAGCATAAGTCAGAAACCTTTGAAAAGTTCAAAGAGTTTAAACAAGAAGTGGAGAATCAGCTAGGCAGGAACATTAAGATGCTCCGATCCGATCGAGGAGGAGAGTATCTTAGTATAGAGTTCCTTGACTATCTTAAGGAATGTGGAATTGTTTCACAATTGACACCTCCCAGAACACCACAGCTTAATGGTGTGGTTGAGAGGCGTAATCGATCCTTGTTGGACATGGTTCGTTCCATGATGAGTCGAGCTTCGTTACCAATCTCATTATGGGGGTATGCCTTAGAGACTGCCGCCCATATCCTTAATATAGTCCCTACTAAGAATGTTGCCAAAACACCTCATGAGATGTGGACTGGGAAAGTTCCCAACTTAGACCACATCAAGATTTGGGGTTGCGAGGCTTTCTTGAGACGTGAGACTCAGGACAAGCTCGAACCTCGTAGTGAGCGGTGTATTTTCATCGGCTACCCACAAAAGTCCTTTGGTTACCTCTTCTACAGACCCAGTGAGAGTGTGGTCTTTATGGCAAGGAGAGGGGTCTTTCGAGAGAGATAATTTATAAGCTAAGGAATCAATGAGAGGAAAATTGACCTTGAAGAGCTTCAAGAGTCAAGTGGTGAAGGAACCTCAAACCCTAGCAATCAACGGGAGGAGGAAACTCCTGTTGAACCAACTGACGAGCCTGTACCTCTAAGACGTTCCACTAGAGTTAGGAATACACCTGAGCATTATTATGGTTTCCATATTACTGCAGAAGGTGATACATTTATCAGTGATAGTACACTGGTAAATTTGGATGAACCTAACAGCTATAGGGAAGCCAGGGCAGGCCCCGAGTCTGCTAAATGGAAAGAGGCTATGGACAACGAGATACAGTCCATGTATGACAATCAAGTTTGGAACTTGGTTGACAATGTACAGGGTCGTAAGATGGTCGGGTGCAAGTGGATCTTCAAGAAGAAGACCGACATGGATGGAAAAGTACACACCTACAAGGCGTGACTGGTTGCGAAGGGTTTCACTCAAACTCAGAGAGTTGACTATGATGAAACGTTCTCGCCAATAGCAAAGATTAAGTCTATTAGGATTATGCTAGCCATTGCTGCATTTAATGATTATGAAATATGGAAAATGGATGTCAAAACCGCTTTCCTTAATGGAAAGTTGGCTGAGGATGTTTACATGAGTCAGCCAGAGGGTTTTGTCAGTACAGAGTACCCTAATAGAGTGTGCAGCTTGAGAAATCCATTTATGGATTGAAACAAGCATCTCACAGCTGGAATCTTTGTTTTGATGAGAAAGTCAAAGAGTTTGGTTTTTCGAGAAGCGAAGATGAGTCCTGTGTATATGTCAGAGCTAGTGGGAGTATAGTTAGCTTTTTGGTACTGTATGTGGATGACATACTACTCATGGGAAATAACATCCCAACTTTGTAGGAGGTTAAGTCCTGGCTTGGGAAGTGTTTCGCTATGAAGGACCTTGGAGAAGCTACTTATATCCTAGGGATAAGGATATTGAGAGAAAGGAGTAAGAGACTAATTGGACTTAGTCAAAGTACCTATGTGGACAAAGTGTTGAAAAGGTGCAACATGCATAATTCCAAGAAAGGTGACTTACCGATCCAACATAATGCCAACTGAGCAAGGCTCAGAGCCTGAGTACAGAGGCTGAGATAGCTGAGATGAGTCGACTTCCATATGCTTTCGTTGTTGGCTCGATCATGTATGTTATGACTTGTACTCGCCCTGATATGGCCTTTTCTTTGAGCATGGTCAGCAGATATCAAGGGAATCCTGGCAAGGCTCACTGGACTGTGTTGAAGAACATTCTCAAGTACCTGCGGAGGACTAAGGACTGGGTCCTTACCCTTGGTGGGAGTGATGACTTGAGAGTAGTGGGATATAGTGACGCTAGCTTTCAGACTGATAGGGATAATTTCCACTCTCAGTCGGGCTGGGTCTTTACCATGAATGGAGGAGCAATTACCTAGAAAAGTTCCAAGCAGGAGATAGTAGCTGATTCGACTTGTGAATCAGAGTACATAGCAGCGAGTGAAGCGGCGAAGGAGGCGATATGGCTGAGGAACTTCATCGGAGACCTTGGAGTTGTACCAGCTATAAAGGAGCCTATGGAAATTTTCTGTGACAACAATAGTGCGGTTGCCTTAGCCAAGGATCCGAGAGATCATGGAAGATCCAGACACATTGACAAAAAATATCACTTCATAAGACACAAGATAGAAGAAGGACTCCTCGTGGCAAAGAGGGTATCGTCAGAAGAAAACCCAGCGGATCCCCTCACGAAGGGACTAACTAGGGTTAGGCATTTACAACATACGAGGCGCATCGGGCTGAAGGACGATATTAGTTTTACAGATTAGATAGCTATTTATGAAACTTGTAAAATGTAATTGACATTCGATGATTAAATAAAAGTTGTTGTTTATTTATAAGTAAGGTGTTGCTATCTTGTGTCGATCGTTTACTATTGTTTCAACTTTGCATGTTTTGACTTCCAGAATAATTACATTATTCTAACTCTCCACAGTCAGTCATATGTTGGAAGTAGGTATGAATCAAGACTGTCATGAATTGGGCTTGTAGATGTCTAAGGTGGTTAGACATAACATAGAGTTGCTACAACATTCATGAGCGCTCATAAGTTCTGAGTATGGTCCAAGTTCATTTAGGTTGGGCTAAGCTTGCATGGATAGTCCATGGAGTTTTTAACCCATGGATCCTATGGAAATGAAAGGTCATGGGTATTAGGGTTTACATGGATGTAACCCTAATCCTCCATACTATATAAAGAGGCCTTTGGCACATGAAATGGCACTAGTGTGTGTGAGTACAAAGGGTGGGCCGATTTCTACTTGGTGCATACTATTCTCTCAAGTTTTCCAAGGTGTTTTGGTGATTTGTGATTCCACTTGAGGCATCCACATTATTGGTGCTAGGCTCTCAAGACTCCAAGCAAACAACCACAAGAAAAGGTATGTTATTCTACTAAATTTTTTATAATACAAGTACCCCATAAGATGCTAGTTAGGTTGAGAACCTTGGAATTCAAATTTGCATGAATATTAGAGAAAACATAGATTCAAGGTTTCTAGGGTTGCATGTACACCATAGGAGTGTTAGAATGCTCAAAACCCATCAAAGAGAACATATGAAAGATTCATAAAATGTTAAAATACTCCTATAGTATTTTATGTCTTTATGTTTTGTTCTTAGATCCTTTTGGTTTAAAGTTGATACGTTTTAGATTTGTTGTCCACCTCGACCACTCCTAAACACATGTTGGTCATATCTCGAATAAATATAGTTGATCGGGCTATATTTACCCTATATATGATTACATAACTGTCTAAGTTTAATCGCGATGTCCAACTCTTCTAAATACTTTTTATTATAACCTTATTTTCTAATATACATGTATGTATGTACACTTTTATAAATACTTATATCTTTAAAGTATACCTTTAGTTAGAGTGTTTTTAGTCCCATTGTATTTATAGTTGTATATCTTGTATGGTTAGATATACTAGTTCACTATAAACAATGCTCTAATACCAATCTGTCACACCCCCGAACCAGGACGGTGGAAACGTCTGGGGGCGGATGACATCATTGTATAGTATCATAACAGTTGAATATAAATGAAACATAGCAACCCCAACGGCATACATTGAGAATACAAACTTACATAGTTTACATATTGTACTTGTTCATAAGTTACACAAAAGTGACAGAAAAGTAAATTCCATAATGTTGCATCACTTGATCTCAAACAGAGTTGATTACCTATTACTGGTTCCATGAGAATACAATTACTGGTTCCATGAGAATACAAGTCATTTTCAAAAAGCGTCAACTAAAAAGTTGGTGAGTTCATAATCATTTTTGTATGAAAATGGATTTGTAACTGTTTAAATTGGTTTTTGTATATTTTCAGAAAATCCGATATTTTCTATAAACTATGTTGTTAGTCTTATATCCAAAACTAAGAAAAATGTGTGTATGACTCTTGTATCTTTCCTTGTAAAATGTTAGTGTATGTATATCCTAAGAAAATCCAATATTTTCTTATAAGTAAACTGTAGTCTTAGTCCCTAAGACCATAAATGTAAGCGATTGTGTACTGAAAAAGGATATGTAGTTTTATATTTTAATAAAATCGGTGAAGTGTAAGCTTCCCGTAAACCAACATAGTATTGTTAATCCCTATGTGAGTTATTATAACCATGCTAATGTGACTGTTATGCTTGTACGACGTTCTTCGGGCGTCGGAATCGGTAAGATGTTTGTCACCCTAGACTGGCCTGTCTAGCTGTAGCGAACAACTCAAGTGTTGGGTTGTCAATCCCTGTATAGATCTAAACACAACTATCTCGCTCTCCCTCCAGGAGACTCTGGTTATAATGCAGGACTTAGAGTGTACACTAGGTAGGTACGGTGAAGTGAATATCTCACTAGAGCAATAACGGATTTACGTGAACTACGACTCCCTTTTATTGTATAATGAAATGATATCACCATTGAAAATTTGTGACATGTGTTTTATGCCATGCAAACTATTCTGTCAACAGTTAGTTTTGTAAACTTTTGTGTAAAATATTTATAAAACTTTATATAAATAGCCAATAATAATTATGTCTAGTAGTAACGTGCGTTGTAAAAAATTAACATAATATTCTTGGGTTTTTAAGCCATAAAAATAGTAACGACAAACTTACGGCTATTTTTACTAGAAAAGTTTATTTCTAGCAAAATACCAAACTTTATGGTTTTGTACTTCTTACGTCTTACCGGTTAATGTTAGTACACCCATAATAGTTTATGTTTATCAACTACCATCTCAACTTTAAGAGTCTCGACATTTATAAAAATAATAATATGGAGTCTCCAATATTTTTATTCACATAATTTGTACAAATTTATAAATTTATAATAGTGAGACTTGTAAGTACTCAAGGATAAACATATGTACTTGTTATGTTTGAGTATATCGACTTTTAGGCCCGATTTTGTGCAATAAAAGTATTGACAATCACATATGTCACAATTTTTGTGTAGTAACAAATGATGTTAACCATTTTATACAAGAAATTGTTCCATATTCAACATATAATCATAATGCATGCAAAAGTCCAATGGACAAACTCATTTTAACTTATAACAAGCTTATAAATCACGATTTTTATGTGTGTATGTATGAGGTTTTCGACATCATATGCACAAATTATCCCAAAACAAGTTGGTGTATGCAAATATCCATTGGGTAAACAAAACTTGACTTGTATCCCCCCCCCTAAAAGCATGAAAAACACAAAAACTTGGGGGTATGAAGCTCACCTTGATGATTTTCGTGAGTTGTAGGGAGGAAAAGAGGGGTGGTTTCGAGCCTAGCCTTGTGCACGAGCTTAAAGAGCTTCATAAAAATGCAAGTGTTCTACGGATCTAACACACAAAAATGTGTGTAAACATGGAGAACTTGACAACGAAATATGTAAAAATACTTGGAATTCATGAAGGAACTTACCAAAATCACAAGGATTGGCTTGAAGGTGTCGAGACTTGGAGAAGCTTGGACGAATTTTTGAGGGAAGAAAAAGAGTTAGAGTAGGAAGGAATGGCAAGAGTGGAAGAGTTTCCACTCATCGGCCATGTTTAAAAAGGAAGGAACAGTGATGGCTTTTATCTATACATGTTGGTCATTTGAGGGTTTTGCATGGAAGCATGAAGTGTATTAGGGAGTGAGGTGTGGGAATTTGGTGGGTAATAAGGTGTAAAGCAATGAGGTGTCATCACTAGTCAATTCTTGGGTTAGGCCTCCAAGAATCCAATTTTTGCTAGCTCAAGATGGGGTTTTCGGTTTTAGGCTGGCCGAAAACACCCTCCACTCACACAAGGTTTGCGGTTTTTAGAGATATGGGTTCTCGGGTTTGACATGGCCCAAATAAAAGAGTTTTCGGTTTCGATAAGGCCCAAATAAAAAGGGTTTTCGGCCTAGGGTTATTTGGGCCGAGAACTCCTAAGCACAAGCCCAAAAATTGATTTGTGTTTAGCTATTAGATCAAACTTGGGCGTATAAAAGGCTATTGCAACTTGATTCTAAGTGTAAACATATATGTACTCATATAGCATTGTCATTTTGAATTACAATAATTCATTTCAACAAGGTTACATAGAGAAATTGTTTGTACATGAAATAAATCTCGACTCTAATTTTGCTAGTTGTGACAATATATATATATATATATATATATATATATATATATATATATATATATATATATATATATATATATATATATATCATGTTTTAAACGGGGTTGTGATTCTTTTTTTCCCTATTTTCCCTCTGTTTTGCCCTATTTACACAATCCTTTTTAGTTCCTCTTTTCCTTTGTTTCTCACAAGTCGGTTTTGCTTAAATTTGACAAAAGATCACAGCAACACACTGTGTTGCTGTGATTATTTTGTTTCCCAACCCAACACTCTCTTCATCTCTGAATAATCCAGATTTAAGAAAAGCCTTGCAAGACCCAATACAATGAGACATTTGTTTGTTTGTCAGTATTACTCCTAGCCGTGCAAGAGTCAGAAGTATAAATTCGGCGAGGGAACTTCCTTCTGTTAGTTAGCTCTTACATCATCTACGTATCTTTGATAATTGGTATGAAGTTTACTCTTACATAGTCCGGATCACCTAGGCGAGGATGGAAGATCCAAACACTTAACCTCCATATAACTTTTGGTAATGGTGTTAGATTCGATCTCAATAGCCCAATTATATGTGACATTGCATCTAAACATTGTTTAGAGGGCCTCGAGTCATCTTCCTTATTTTCCACCACAGGGTTTGAGAGATCATCTCAAATTAGATTTCAACACTCAAAACCAACATATCACAATATCCTAAAGATATTACTACATACACATAGATGAAAACAATGAGAAGAGTGCTAACATACCTATCACACATCTAAGAGATTAGAATTCATACAATCAAGGGGAAAGTACCAAATATTTGCAGCAAAGAACTTACCTGCATAGGGAAAAGTAAAATATGTTTGTAGTTGAGAGAGCATGTCTTTTTCATTTTTATCAACATATGTCCTTTTATATGATCAATCATCCCATGGCTCTGGTTTATACACAAAAACATGTATATAGTGACCAATAAAGAATATATATTCTTCACATGTCTTTTCACATTGCACCCACTTGATTTCTCCAAAATCAAATCCATAAAGCTTTTCGCGAGCATGGATGCGGAAGATTCTTGATTTAAAGTAACATCAATTTAAAATTGACTCCGCACTGAATGTCAATTCACATAAATCATAAATCTCGCATGTCACTTAAAATAACAACAGGTGTTGAAGCCTGAATGTGGGTTTCCCTTTAAAGCATGTAAATCAAGATTAAAATGTTGCCATAATTTGTGAATGTAAAATGATTTATGCTTGTAGATGCCAAATACACAAAGACCACTTAATGTAATTTTAAACTTTGAGATTGTCAAAAAGAGTATGGTATTAATTAGATCCGGGTAACCACACAAATCAACATAATATCAAGAAAGTGATAGAAGCAAAGTTGTCTATCAATGTAGAAGAAAGTAAATTACATTAGACCTACGGCTAGCCATTTCACGTCATACCAAAAGAGACCATCAAATGGTCCTTCATAACTTCATCTGCCAAGGTGCTACTTATAATGGAGTAGTCACATATTTGAAAGCAAAGGACACAAAATCGTATAAAAGGGAAATTTAATTAGTAATTGTATTATTAAAAGCAAAGGTTGAGTGACAACCAAACTCTCTGAACAATAAACTGAAAATCCAAATCCATTTAATGGTGCTTCTCAACACCTTGATAATGCTAAAACATATGCAAATATAAAAACCAAGACGAGAGTGCATCAAATTCATCGTTAATCTTAGAGATTAACATTCATGCAATCACAGGGGAAGTACCACAGCTGACACCCACCTTTTCGACTTTTATCAATGGTGTCATGGAAGTAAGCATATCTCATGTATTGTGACTCATGATCAACCCACAACTCTGGT